>NC_138083.1:19369806-20640163 GCF_964212035.1 Myotis nattereri | reverse complement strand
TCAGTCCTTCAGTCATCTGCAGCCCCCATATCTAACTTCAACCTCAAGAGGGGCCACAAACCTCCTACCTAGCCAATCCCAAATTCCCATAGAAAATGAGATACAAAAAATGAATATTATTGTTTTAAACTACTAAGTTTGGGGATTATTTATTATGTAGCAATAGATAACAAAAAATTCTTCCTTCTACCTCTTTCCGGGGGGGACGATATGACAGTGTAGGAAAAAAAAATGGGTCTGCCATTAAAATCTTGTCTTCAATTTAATATTAATAATGTACTATAAATAAATATTAGGGTTATTAATATACTATTACTATAATAAAATATTAACAGCATTGCTATTAATTTGAAATAACATTCAAGTTATTAAATGCCACTAATATTGTTATATTATTAAATACTAATGTTTTGATGGAAATATTAGTTTTTCATATTAAATATTATTTTATCTAAGTATTATTTTATCTAATATTGTGAGAGCAATGTTGTTATCCTTGTTTGAACAATGAGGAAATTGAGGCTAAGAGCATTTAATTCATTCAAACTCAAACAACTATTAGGATACTGAGCTACAATTCAATGTGAGATCTGCCATAAGCAGTGTAAATTAACACTACAGCTTTGAGTTTACTCACCTGCACAATTGCTTCAGTATACTTAACCTGTGCTACTGTGTATTGTTGTTGTGAGAATTAAATAAGATAAAACCGTAAAGTTCCCTGCATGATGCATAGATACGGCACAAGCAACACATGCCATTTTCTCTCCCTTCCCATCACAATGTACAGAGTATTTCTACCCGATTGAGTCTAAGAGGTGCCCAGATCCAGGCCATTAGACAGAGCTATCAGCAGCAACCACCCCAGGTGGGAAAACAGACCATTTTCACATAAGATTCCCAGTGTTCTCTGGGATTATGAAACTTGGGTGAGTCTTCTAATTCCTGTGGAAGGAAACAGTGCTGCAACTCAATATTCTTTGCCATTCTCAGACTCAGAATAGATATATAATGATAGGAAGGCTTTAACTTTTAATAGTATTGTAGAGATTACAAAGCTGTTTCTTTTCTCTGGGCATGACAGAGTAAACGAAATTGATACAGATGGGAATCTCATTCACTATGGAATGAGAGTTGGAAAGTATCTGGTAATGAATCCCTTATGATTGACATATATGCTCCTCCCTTAAAACCTGCATCTTCTGCAAAAGCAATCTCATTACAACCAATTTGAGGTCAGTTATATGAATTGAGTTATAGGAATCATTATATATGTATTGTTTTTTTCTCCTTTATTCACAACCCAGGCATGATCTTTCCAGAGCGAGAGATAAAATTTACCACATCAGTCTACTGAGGCTGGGTTAGTTATGTGTAGTTGGCCAGAAAAACATTCAATGACCTGAATATGTATTTTAACTTTAAAAGAGTTTCTTTAATGTTATTATAACTTGAAATGCTTCTTTTATCCATTTTACAAATTGCTTTCAAGAAATAAATGATGCATTAAAAGGGACTGGCCATCCATTGTAGCTTTGACATGAAAGTGACTGCTAGACTTGACCACTTTAATGTGATCTGGCTAAGACCCCCCCCCCCCCTTAGCTGAGCAGTAGAAAAAAAACGCCAAGTTATGGTAAACCTCAGCGGTTTTCAGGGAAGCAATATGGATCTAATTGGGTAGAAACTTGGCAAGTAGACCACAGCTATTCCTTTGTAGAAGGTCCAGTTGTATGTAGAGATTGTGCTTATGAGGATCGCCTTGCTAAATGGAAACCAGAAGGATGGGGCCCCTGGATGTCTATACTGGAATCAGAAAAATAAGAGGACTTGGCCTGAGTTCAATACGGATATCTGTTTTTCTTTGAAAAAATATGGGCTGTAGGCACCCACACACATATGCACTTAGTCTGTAGGTTTCTCTTTAGGTTACTAAGACTATTGGTTTTGAAGGACAGGGCTTTACCATGAAGGAGAACCAAGGCATTGGGAAACACTTTTTAACCTTTAAATAAGGTTAAATGCCCAGTATTTCCCCCCATCTTTTAACCACAGAAACCTTTTCTTAAAAATATAGTATTCATTGTTATTTATTCTGTGGGATTGCTTGATTCTGTTCTTTTAACCGAGAGAGAAAGTCTATGGGAGTGAGCCACAAAAAATCTTGTGAACGGGATCCCTTCCCTTTGTGTCAGAGAGGATGCTGGTCCCTCAACATTTTTCTTAGCCCCGCAGACTCATCCTCCTCTAGCATGAGCCACTTCTTGCCGTCACAAGAACTCCTTGAGGTCTCTAATGAGGGGGCCCTGTGTTGAGCTTAGCGCAATTGATCTGTCTTCCCTGACATGCTACATGCTATACCCATTCCTTCTCAGATCACCAAAGGCTGGTCTTTCTGTTTTCACCTTCTGTGAATTTCTGGAAACTTGGTTTTCTAAAATCTATTTGTAAAACAATTTTTGTAACTTTTGTGTTTATTTGTGAGCTGCTTCTAACAATGGACTTCTACATTTCCCCTGGCTACAAAAACTCTGGTCTACCTCTGATGGCATACAAAAAAAAAAAAAAAAAAAGCAGGCCCTTGTAACCTGGTTGCTGGTCCTAGAACCTGCTTAGTTTTCTTATAAGTTCAGTTTGTGTAACTTTGTGAAACACTTAGCCCATCAGCAACTGCTTGGTTTCTCACCTCCACCGCCCTGGACCCACAGTCCAAATGGAAAATGATCAGATATCCTAGAATCATCAGCCACTGAGCATTTGGGACTGTTGGTTGTTGAGTTTTGTAGCACAAAGTAGTTTTGTAGCTTCATAAATTTGTTGGGACTAGGAAGCTTGAGAAAAATGGGTATGAACGTTTCATTAAAGGTCCTAGGGAGCTGCCTAGGTTAATTTTGTTGTCAGGCTTAGGCAATTTTCAACGTAGACTATCAAACCCATTGTTTTGATGGGGCTATGATACATTCCATTCTTACCTTTTAATTTAGTAAAATTTAGTTTTTCTAACAAGGGACAAAGCAAACTATGGACAAAGAACAAACCAGATAGTTTTAGAGAAATCATTTCACATTACAAAGAAAGAGAAGGAATTTGAACACTGATCTTTGCATTTCTTATTTTTCTACACAAAATGTTTAATGTTTTCATCTTGTGGAGTTCCTAATTACCTCATTAGCAGATGCGATGCAAAAATTCAGCATCAGTTGAGCCTTTTTTGGATTACACACATCCTTATATTCTTTTTTCAGATCACTGCAGTTTAATTTTATGATTTATAGTGGCAAGATGGCTTTGAGTTTCATTTCATTTTACTATTCTTTAGCAACTGTATTTCATCCACTTAGGAATTTCTGTGGCAATAGTGTTTTGATGAAAAAAGATTACCCAGTATAGCCACATCACAATAACTGTGAGATAAAATCCAGTTGGCCAGCTAGCTCCTGGTGAGGTCTTGGATCTCATACACACAAAAAAAGAATATGAAAATAAAACTGATAAATATCATTTTGCATTAAAAACTGCTCTGATATAAGGCAGATTGAACCTTTAAAATAAATACATCTGAAAAATTGTGAACTTGCAGTCTGACTTTATTTGATAAAGCATTTGTAAAACTAAGAATGCTTCCTTAAAAGTCAGTTGGTATTGTAAGAAATACAATGGAAAGCCCAGACAGTTGGTGGAACTGCTTTGGCTAGCCAACTAATATATGTGAATATGTATGCAAACAATGTATTTTTTAACATGGTTATAGGTATAAATACATGCACTCTCTTTTGCCTAAATTATATCCTGATATGTTTATGTCTAATATTCATCTCATTCTATTCACCTCCTGCTTATTTCAGCTTAAATCTCAAATATTAGACCAGGCCTTGGGTTTTTTTAGTCCTTCGTCCCTTGAAAGAGGCTCCTTACAATATATTGCTCCATGAAGAGCAGAAACAGAAGTGTCTCTTGCCCAGAAGTGGAGCATTGAACTGAAGACTAAGGATTATGGGACCAAATTAAGTTCACGTCTCCTTAATCACCTTAGTGGAATGAATAATTTCTCAACCATTCCCTACATCGACACCCTTGCCATTGTCTAAATGTGGGGAAAGTATATGTGCTGATTCCCCAACTTTGCCTCAACCTTATGACATCCTTTGGCTGATGGAAGGACACAGGGACTGAATCTGTGTTAGTTCTGAGTCTAGGCCTTGAGACTCCTGGTGTGGTTTCTCTCCCTGATCCTGCAGTGTTGCCACCACTATGAGAATATTTCCTGTATAACATGTTAGTCCAAAGAGTACTAGAAACATGTAGAGCAGGAATTTTCAAAGGCATAATCATCTCTCAAGGCACACCGTGAAAGACTTTAGAACATACCCAATATTACTCACATTGGTTAAATTAAAATAAGAATACAAACACACAAGTCTGAGAATTCTTTTTTTCATCATAAAGAAAGGTATTTTTTCAACAGAAAAACTCTGAATTCTGTATAAATTTTAATCTTTTTAAAAGTTCATAGCACATAAAACCTCATATTGTATTTCACTTTTAAGTTTGTCAAAGCATTCCACCCTTATAATCTCATTTTATCTTCACATCACCCTGGTGGGTTTGAATGGCTTTATCTACATTTACACTCTCGCCTTCCTCATGGGGTGGCTCACCCTATGCTATGGGAAAGAGAATGAGCTGAGCAAAAGGTGATATATGAGAACAGAAGGGATATGAAGGTAGAGGAAGATCAAAAACTGATTTCATGGGGAACATGAGCAGACTTTATCATCTTTTCTAGTGTTAGGATCTACCCAGATAGCTGTGGGCCCAATGTGAGGACATAGGGTTAGCATGATTGCCAGAAGCCTAGAGAGTGGTACTTAACTGGGTTCTGGTAATGGTTTGTTTATAAGGAAGAGGTAATATAGATAGAGAGATATATTGTCCAGCCAGCATGGTTCAGTGGTTGAGCATTGACCTATAAACTAGGAGTTCCCGGTTCGATTCCCAGTCACAGTGTATGCCCAGGTTCCAGTGCAGGATGTGCAGGAGGCTCTGGTTAATGATTCTCTCTCATCATTGATGTTTCTCTCCCTTCATCTCTGAAATCAATAAAATATATATTTTTAAAAAGAGACAGAGAGATACAATGGAATACTATTCAGCCATATAAAAGATGGAATATTGCCATTTGCAACAACATGGACAGTAATATGCTAAGTGAAATAAGTCAGACATAAAAGGACAAAAAACACATGATTTCACTCAAATGTGGTACATAAAATAAAAAGTAACAAAAAAACTGACAACAACACAAAAACCTCATAGATACACACAACAGAATGGTAGTTACCAAAGAGGAAGGGGGATGGGAGAGGGCGAATTGGGTAAAGGGGGTCAAATACATAGTAGTGGAAGGAAAATATACTTTTGATGATAAGCACACTGGAAAGTATACAGATATCAACTTATAATGTTGTATACTAAAGTTTATATAATATCATTAATCAATGTGATCTTAATAAATTAAAGAAAAAAAATAGGGCTATTTATCATACTTCTCCTCTGGACACCACCATTGTAATAGTGAAGTAAAATGAGGTAATGGACATGAAAAACACTTTGACAATTAAACAGCTTTATGCTGATGCCAATTGGCATTGTCATCAAGCATTTATTATCACCATTTCCTGATCCTTAGTAACTGACTGGATTAGAACAAGTACAAAGAAGGCAGGAGCTCATCTCCAGTAGCTGACTCTAGTTTGTTATGAAGGTAAAGTAAGATTACTGCTCTTCCTACGTGTACAGTCTGAGCAGAGTGACATTTTTCATGCAGTTTATACCGAATCATGTTTGTGTATTGCTACAGTTATGTTAATTTTATGTGATATTTTCCCTCCAGTGCTTTTGCTTTGGAAACAGCATAATAAAGTGACTTCTGCTAAATAAATAGGCCTGTTCACAATAACTGATACTTAAGTGGATTTATGCGGAAGTATTTGGGTGTCGCAGACCAAATTAACTGGCTGAAAATCCATTAACTTCAAGGCTCCAGCTGCATGTTTAGGATAATTTCTGAAGTACAAATGTAAAAGTCATGGTAGAATTTTCTTTAGCATATGCATACAATTTCTACCCTGGGCCCATTTAAAAAATCAATATCATAATAATCACATCAAAGTGAAAATAACAAAGCATTATGTGTATGATCAGAAAGCTGCCACTGAAAGTCCAGCCACTCCAGGAAAATGAAAGCTATGTAATTAGCGCCTGCAATTTTCTTTGCTCCCTGACGCCCTGCGTATTATGGCATATTATGTTATAAAAATTTTAAATTAGGCATCAGCAATGACTTCGGTTTTATGGCATTAAAGTTGGAATATGAAGAGTTCTCTTTCATTATTCATCCATCTCCACTCTGGCCTTATATGAATAATCGTAGCTTCATCCCTCACAACCCACTTCACTTGGGCATTCTCTCTTATCAGCCATCAGCCTACTACACCCTGCCATCTGCATACAACTATTTGAGTGACAAAAATTTACACTGCTTAAGAAAAAAACTATAAATAGGAACAAAAACCTAGAACATTTACAAGTTTTGCTAGTGCTGCCAACAAAGAGACTGACAGACTCAGTGAATCAATTGGCCAGTACTGCCTTTGGTGACATTATTCACATCCTCTAAGACAGTGGTTCTCAACCTTGAGTGCACATTAGAATCACCTAGGAATCTTTTTAAAATCCTGATTTCTGGGCCTCATCCTCCGGAAATTCTGTTTCTCTGTTATGGGGTGGGGCCACGACATTAGTAACAAAGAAACAGAATTTCTGGAGGATGAGGCTCAGAAATCAGGATTTTAAAAAGATTCCCAGACTATTCCAATGTGCAGCCAAGGTTGAGAACCACTGCTCTAAGAGGAGCTGACCTGCCTAGGGTTATGAGAGACACTAGGACAGTGTCCCTGCAGTCAGGAAGTTTATAATCCAGTTGGGAAACATGATCCTGTATAATAAAAGGCTAATATGTAAATCGACCGAACAGCAAAACGACTGGTCGCTATTACATGCACTGACCACCTGGGGTCAGACGCTCAATGTGGGAGCTGCCTCCTGAGGGCTCCTGGACTGTGAGAAGGTGCAGGCCAAGTTGAGGGACTCCTCCTCGCCCCCCACTCCCCGAGTGCATGAATTTCATGCACTGGGCCTTTAGTTATCAAATAAAATATCATCATCAATGTAACAACATCTCTCTTTCTCCTGGGTCCTTGTAATTGCTAACGTTCATTGAACACTTGCTATGCAATTAACACTTAATACAGATCATCTTTTATTCCTTGCAGCAGTTTTGTAAGGTAGGTGATAGCATAATCCCCATTTTATGGACGTGAAAACTGAGCTTTGGTGAGGTTAAGTAGCTGGCCCAAGGTTATAATGCAGCTGGTACGTCATATCAGCAGGATTTATAAGCTCCAAGACTACACTGTCCACCAGGCATTATATGTGTGTGTGTGTGTGTGTGTGTGTGTGTGTGTGTGTGTGTAAGGGATTCTCTCCTCTTTACAGTAAAATATCCTTGAAAACAGGAGAATTTATATTTTGTAAGTATTAAGTCCTCCATAGTCTCTGTCATTGCTTGCAGAATTAAGATATGCATTCAACTCAATATTTGCTGAGTGCCAGCTCCATCTTTGATACATAGTGATATGTAAAAGGATAAGGAAAATGACAATTCAATATAAAAATTCCTCATTAATGTACCAGCATGCATACCAGCAGTGTATTTTTATCAGAAAGATCATGATGAAGAATAGGGTTTTTTATAGGAAGCATAAAAGTCTGTTGCAAGAAGGCTATTTTATAAAAATATGGTCAAATAGTATTCTGATAATGACCTAGAATAATAGTAGAGAGATCACACTTGATGGTACTGGTTTATGCTATAGCCTAATCAGCTAGTAAAACTACAGTTCTCAAAGTCAAGTTTTGGGAGTATATTGGGTTCAATAGTGTACCTCCAAAGTTCATGTCTAACTGGAATCTCAAAATGTGACTTTTTTGGAATAGGGCATTTGCGTATGTAATTGCTTAAATTAAGATAAGTTCACACTGAATTAGAATGGGCCCTAAATCGTGTGACTGATGTTCATATAAGAAAGCCATGTGAAGACCATGTGAAGAACCACTGATCACTTGCATAGAAATGCCCGATGGTGGGAGAAAGCTATGCTGATTCCTGGGTGCCACTCCAAACCTCCAAATCAAAGTGTCTGTGAGGAGAGTCAAGAATTGGCATTTTTATTTGGAGGTTTTATGCTTGCTAAAGTTTGAAAACTATGACTTTTGAAAAGGTGAAGATGTATAAGGCATATAACTCTCTCTGCTGGGTGTAATTCTCCATCAAGGAGCTTAGTTGTGACATGATAAAGGATGATATATTTTTTAATTTTTAAAAATATGTTTTTATTGATTTCAGAGAAGAAAGAAGAGGGAGAGAAACATGAATGATGAGAATCATCGATTGGCTGCCTTCTGCATGCCCCCTAGTGAGCACTGAGCCCCTAAACCTGGCTTGTGCCCTCACCTAGAATCAATCCATGACCTCCTGTTCATAGGTTGACACTCAACCAAGCAAGATAATCTTGTGATGAAAATGTGCTATAGGCAGGCAGAGGCATAGAGGCCATTGTGAATAGTGCATTAGATAAGTGTGTTAGGGATTTACAGAATTTTATTTTGGCCTCCAACTTCAGTATAACACTAAACAACCTGGAGATGTTCCAGTAACAGGTTTGCACCAGAACAAGCCACACTTTGTTAAGAGTGGCAACTACCATGTATTCAATATTATTCTGTGACAATTACTTCACACACATCACCCATTGAATAGTCTAGACTACTCTGTGGTATCAGTCTATTATCAGCCCTATTTTACTGATGAAAGTACTGGCATTAGAGGAGTTAAACAATTCACTGGAACTGACAAGTGACCAAATTCATATACAAAATCTTGATGGTCTGAATTGAAGCCTATACTATTCAATCTTTCCCATTCTGCCATAGAATAGCGCATCTTCCTTGTTAAAACCATGTGGCTTGTCTAAAACTGACCCTGTCATTTAGGCTGGCTGAACCTGAAGTCATGGTTAGGCATGCCATCTATTCCAGGAGCCCCAACTGTATGCAAATAGTTAGTAAAAGAAGAGTTTGTATACTAAAGTAGGCATGAATATATAATTGAGTAGAATTTTTTAAAAAAGTGAATGAGATTTTAAGGTAAAAGATGCATATTTAAGGAAACTTTGCAATTGACCAGAATTTCTCAGAACATCATCGGTAAGCTGGGGAATGTGAGGATCCCCATTTAAAACTTTCAGCATTCTAGGCTACTCCATGGTAAATACTGTGAAGTAATCTCATGGACTCCCTCACCAGTTTAGTTCCACACTGGACTGCTTGGGATGTCACAGACATTTTATTAGTTTGCTTTACTTAGTCCTTTTCAATTGGTTCCTACAGTAGTTTGCCTCTCCAATATATTCTGCAACATTTAGGCATTTATACCAACACTAGAGGCCCGATGCACAAAATTTGTGCAAGGGGCTCAGCCCTCACAGCCGAGGCAGCTGCCTGGCCCTCGCAACCCCCACTTCATCCAGCAGGTCATCTGGAAGGACGTCCAGAAGGACATCCGGTCTAATTAGCATATTACACTTTTATTATTATAGATATTTACTTAATGGAGAAACATTTTTCTGTCATCTGAGCCCCCTGATTTTTATTCCTAGTCCATTTTCCCAGTGCATAACAATGAGTGTGTGGTTTTAGTCTTTTTTTTTTTTCCTTTTCAGAACAACATAATTTCTAGATTGGGCACCAAAGGGAACAAATGGTATTTCTAGTACTGAGAGAATCAAGAGCTCCATGACAAGTCTTATGTAAGCCCATGCCCCATGCTGTCTAGAAAAGAGTTACTCATTTCATACCTGCTGGTTGGAGAAGAATCTGGCTAAAGGTCAGAACTGCTGATTGACATAGAAAACAAGGAGGATGCTGCATGACTAGACTGTGTGGTAAACTAATAGGATAGCAGCAAGATCCTCAATGTCAAGGAAAGAAAACACAGCAATATAATTAATTCCCTGAAAACCAGGACTGTTCCAAACTGGACCTCAAACAAGTTGAAAGACTTATGGCTTCTGCACATGCGGTTTCCCAAATATTTAACCTGTGAGTTAAATATTAAATAATTTGTTTTCCACAATGGGTGTATATGTTTCCCAACTTAGAAATTAAATTCAATAGCAAAATAGAATCCTGGTTAGTGTTGTTCAAGGAACACATCATCAGTGGGTCTTTCCAAATACTTTTTACATATGTTCACAAAATTAAGTTATGTCTCCCCTTCCCAAACTTCCCCAAAGTATAACATGGGGGATCAGTTTGCTTGTAACAAATAAATCACGCAGTTCAATTCTATGGAACAAGTTCATACTTCAAATGGAAAGTTTCCTGTGGATATTGGCAATGTTATTTTAGGAAAGCGTCTCTCTAAGAAATTGAGCAGTTAGTTACTCTAAATTGTGCAAATATGCCAATTACATGTTCATATCTTTGTAATTAGAGCATGTTCTCTCCTGCTGAAAGATGGTTGCACAGAACATTTTTAGATACAGCATACGGTACATGTGAATAAAGCATTGTTTTTCTGATAAAAAATGCAAACAAAGTATTTTTACTGCTCTTAACTTTTGACCTGTAACCAGCATTGGAAACATCAGTGCAAATAAGGAAACAGGCACTGCAGCCTTTAGTATCACAGATGCTGCAGCAGAATCAAGTCTAGAAAATAGATTTTTAAAGGATTACAGCAGCCAACGTTACATAACTAGGCTCAGTATAATGGGTGGGACATCTGTTGGCTATTTTCAGAAAGCTGTCGTTCTGTTACCCTCTTTTAAAATGCTCTTGGTGAGTACCTGACTTTTTTTTTGTTATTGTTCTTTTTCCCCCATATGCTCCCAGTGACTAAAAGGTTAACATGTAGGTCTATGTTCTAGTCTTGTTTTCCTTTCCTTTATTTTTCTGTGGGGAAAGGTTGTTGTTATTTTGGTTTCTTTTTTTTTTTTTGGTTATTTCTCTGTTGTTTTAATTTTTGTTTTGCTTAAAAAGACAAATAAAAAAAGTCTCTTACCAAATTAAGGATAATGATATTTTGCAGTTAGTGTTCTGGGTGCCCTGAGCTCACACACATAAAACCAAACCCCTCGAGTCCAGCACAAAGTGTTCAATAGCAACTAGTCTTTTTCTTCTCCCTTCTCTTCCCCTGAGAAGATATAATTTTCATAATGGATTTGATCTTAAAATGTAGAGTTTAGAAGACTGCATTATTAACAATAACTATCATCTATCTATTTATCTATAATCTAATCATGCAAATGTACCAATATACCAAGCACACTTGCACTCGGTCACTAAGTCATCATTCTCTGGGGAGTGGTGTTCTGTCCCCAAGGAGGGTAGAGAATCATGTGCCAGGGAAGACTTGGGGCCAGTTGTAGAGCAGAGCCTATCTTCCTAGATCAGTAAAAATAGGGAGGAGAAATGTTGCTTTTGTATATACAAGCATGGACATTTCATGCAGTCCATTAAACAAAGAATCATGTGGCAAATAAAAGTTTGCAGAGGACACTTTGGGCACCATCGCAACTCCCCAAGGAAGATTTAACAATCCTCACGATATTCTCTGACTTCCTTTCTTTAAAAAGAAAACTTAATTGATAAAACCACTAAAAGTCATGAGTTTGATTTTCAAAATATGAAGTTGGAACCAGCCTATTTGTCTGTCAGGGGGATGGCAATGTGTTTAGAAAGAAGAAGGGAGGAGAATAAAGGCTACTTCTTCCAGGGAGGCAGCCAGGGGCCTTTTCCTCATATTTTCTTTCTTTTGGGGGACCCTGTGTCAGAGAATTGTGGTCATCAGGCCATTCAAAGCCTACTTACTGGTCCAGTGGAGAAGTACAAGGGAGGCCCTTCTCTATGCCCTTCTGTCGGCTACATCAAATGCTAGGTAGAAGCAGGGCTGAAGTACAAGGTGGTGTCTACCTCAAGGGTCTATTAGTTGGGCACATATTCCTTTATATGGCACTTAGAGAGAATTAATATAAAATAGCTACGAGTAGATAAAAACACAAAGTAATTATCCACGGTTTGGAGCAGATAGTACATTTTAGAGGAGAGAAAGAGATGGCGGGGGTGGTGAGAGGAGCGACATAGATGAAACACTCCCTTTCCTCTCTCTTTTATACACTCCACGAAAACACCCACCCACACATGTGCCCCACACATGCAGGCATCTCTGCTGTCACCACCCAGCCCCGAGGGGCATTTTGGATAGAACCACTCTGGTTTGCTTCTTCTTATTGTGTGAGGCATGAGCCTATGGAAAATTACTCAGGAATGATTGTTCTCTTGGGGTTTGGGTTTTGAACAAAAAAAGATTCTTTCTTTGCAGGAGTGGGAGGGACACCAGCTTGAGAAAAACAGCTTTTGTCCTCACAAAATGCTCTTTCAGATGCTATGTTAATAAGCTTCTTTTGAACTGTACATAGTGTCTGCATGGGTTTCAGATGCTAATGGAAATGTTGAGAAAATGAGAATGCACTGGACAGACGGTTTGCACAGTTATGCTGTGGCCCCATTCTGTTCAGCATCATGACCAGGCTTCAGAGCTATCCTGTGACTTGGCATAGCATTTCCATTTTGAGGAGCGATTTTAATTTCTCCTGATGATGGCATTTTTTTTCTTTAAGATTGTGATTTGTTGGCTGTATAAAGCACTGTCCTCCATGGGCAAGCTCCTAAGCAGCAGTGAATGACAATTCTTCCTTGAAATTTTTAATCACTGGGAGAAAAAACAAAAGAGTAATTACTAACTTTTGTAGCTGAACTACCTCTGCAGATGTTCTTAATCAAATAAAAGAAAAAGGGAAGAATGTTCTCAGAAGGAGAAGTATGGAATATACAATCAGGGGTTACAGCTAGGTTTGCTGGGTTGAAATGAGCTCCGCATGAGTGCTTGATAAACAATAGCTTCATCACTGGAAGGTAATTTCACATCACAGACTAAACTGAAAATTTTGAGTCAAAGACCTCTTTCTGGCACTGTCTTTTCAGTTTAAGGGTCCCGAGGGCACTATGTGAGTGATAGAAAAATGTATCTAAACCAAGTTAGAAGCAGAATCATATTAAATTAACCTTTGATTGGCTGGATACTGAGAGAATAAGTTGATTTGACCAATTTTCTTCTCATGTCTTGATTTGGGGTGAGCAGACCCTGAGACAAGGATTAGAATGCCTTTAGATTATTTGTGAATGAAGTACTAGTAGAGTAAAGAAGGTCAACATAGAGCATGCAAGCAAATTACCACCCTGAACAACCAGAATCCCCACCCCCACCCCCTGCCAGAGAGTTCACCCAAGGGTGATGAAGTAGGGGTATTTCAACATCAACTCCTGCTATTCTTTGCTTGAGAGCTGCTAGGGTAGGGACAGTAATTCTCCAAATTCCCAGCTTACTAGATACTTGATAAGAATCTCCTAGTACAAAGAAACCCTTCAGGAAAAGACATACAGATGCTTGGTCATTCTCTGGCTTCTACCACTAAGACACGAGGGAATATGATAGGCCCCAAGGTGCCCTAACACACCTCCAGACTACACAGACTCATTTTCTTTTTTATGGATTTGTTAAAATCCATCTAAGTAACTGACCTCTTACACAAAAGGAAATCCATTACTTTTATACAAAAATATATAACCACCATTAGAAAAAATAAATACATCTGTAGAAATGTATTTCTTTTCAGCTCTGGGCACCATCAGCCATATTAAAACAGATCTTACCTAGACTTGATATGGCTGTCATTGCACTCTCAGCCATGAATGGATCCAATTTCCCATCTTCAGAATAGAAGCACAAAGAGCTTTCCTAGAGTCATTTCCCAATGGTGAGTTTCAGGGGGAACCCTGATCTCAAGAAACCTGTTGCCACATTATTTAGAATACATTTATAGCTTGTATTGACTTTTAATACTTCTTTAAAATGAATCCTAGCCTCTTACCCATTAGTCAGCCCAACTACAAAATATGGTTGTGTCTCCACAAAGAGCTGGTAGCAGAGTTAGCTGTTGGATAGACTTCATGTGTGATTGGCTGTTGTCATTTGTATCATTGGAAATGACATAGCAAGTGGATGTGAAAAGGAAATAATTCGAATTGCCAAAAATAGAGGGTTATTGCCAAAGGTGACATTTTCTGAAAAGCAGGCTGAGAAGGAGACTGTGAGCAGGAGGTTTATTGGGTCGTGCTGGGAGTGGGATGAGGGGAACAGTGTTGGGAAGACGGAACATTGAACACACCAGGAGCTCAGAAACCAGGGTGGTGCATCAGTTTGCTAGGGCTACCATACACAGTGCCACAGACTCAGCCGTTTCAACAACAGAAATTATTTTCTCACACTTCTGGGGGCCAGAAGTCTGAGATCAAGGTGTCAATAGTGTAGGTTTCTTCTGAAGCCTGTCTCCTGGGCTTGTAGATAGTTGTTTTCTCCCTGTGTCCTCACATGGCTCCCCATGTGTGTCTGTGACCTGATACCCCCTTCTTATTAGGACACCAGTCATACTGAACTAAGGCCCATCCTCATGATCTCATTGTAACTTAATTACCTCTTTAAACAGCCTAATTCCAAGTACAGTCCCACTCTGAGATACTGAGGGTTAGGACTTCAACATATAAATTGGGGAGAGGGAATTCAGCCCATAATCAGTGGCCCTAATTGAGGAAGGGGGTCTCAGACTCTGGACTGCTGCCTTAGCCAGTCACTGGGTGCTGCCTTCCTTCAGGAAGCTGGTTGTTGTGGGTAAGGTGCTATTTCCAGCAGAGGACATTCCTCTGAGAGGGTCTCTTCAAAACTGTCAGTCACTTACGCATCCAGCAATGGGAAGAATGATGGCTCTCATTCTGAAGCAAGGGGCAGATAGGTAGCATACCACAGCACCCTTTCCAATTCTGAAAAGGGAATCTGTTCTTTATCTTTTATTCTTTATTGATTAAGGCATTACATATGTGTCCTTATCTCCCCATTGCCCCCCCCCCACCTTCCTGTTCATGCCCTCACCCCCCTGGTGCCTGTGTCCATTGGTTATGCTTATATGCATGCATACAAGTCCTTTGGTTGATCTCTCCCCCTTCCCACCACCCTCTCGTGCCTTCCTTCTGAGGTTTGATGGTCTGATTGATGCTTCTCTGTTCTTTATCTTTGACTGACATTTTCCCCAGTATCTCCCAGGATTATTTCTTCCATGACCAGGGCCATGCCAGCATTTAGAACTGCAGGTCCTATACCCTTGTCTGTGCTTCTATCTCTTCTGTGCTAAGCATATGGAGCAACTTCAAGGACCACGGCAGATGTGTCCATTTGTGAGGTTGTCCATCTTGATTGATATGACACACGCGTGGAAATTAACTTGTATGAATGAGCCTGCAGCACAAATCAAAATAACTCTTGGTTCTTCAGCTACATGGCCATTTTTTCTTACAGAGTTGAAGAAAAGTCAAAAAGAACAATTTATCAAAACAAAACAAGGAGACTCTGAATTGTGCTGCCACAGAGCAATGACAGATGAACTGAGTTTGAAAAAAAAAAAAAACCCACAAAAAAAAACCCCCCACAGTATCCTTTTTAAGAATGCAGAAATGATTTTACAATGCAAAGATGCCCTTTGAGAGTTTATGGATTTAAAATGCCCTTCAACTTATCCCGATGTCATTGGGAACATGGAGAGGAAAAATTTCCTGTTCTGTAATTTGGAGATTTAAATGCTAGCTTCTGTGGCGCAGTGCACAAATATGAACATACTCAAGGCCCTTAAGAACCAGAAGAATGATATTTGGTGACATTTGACAAGGAAATTAAAATATCAGGACGGAGTCTCCTGTAGGGTCTTGTGAAGTCTTGTCCACTGTTGCAGTCCAACTGTTCAGTTATTCTTTTTTCCTTTCTCTTCTTGGCTGATATGGCCAGACAAAAAAATAATAAAAACAATAAAGAAAAGGAACTGCTTTATATATAACATGAGCCATTTTTGTAAATGTTCCTTTTAAGATAGAATTCCTTAGCAATTGTGAAATTGAAATAAAATGGCCTTTCAGCAGAGCAGTCCAAAAAAGTGCTACCAAGGTTCTCTAACTGGCTCATACTTTTCCTGACCTGTTTAAAAGATCAGAATAAAAATAAAGGACTCACCAAATGAGCAAGTGAATAGTGATTATATCTATACTAGAGGCTCAGTGCATGAAATTTGTGCACAGATAGGGTTTCTAGGCCTGGCCAGTGATCAGAGCCCATCAGGTTTCCTGCCTCCCTGCCTCCCCCTTCCCTCACTCCCTCAGCGCCCCGCCATTGCTGTTTGTCCCCCACCATGTTCCACACTGCCCCCTGGTGGTCAGCACACACCATAGCAAGAGATCGAACTCCCAATCTTCCAGCTGGACTCCCAAGTGGACACTTTGCATATTAGCCTTTTGTATATATAGATGCCAGGACTGTACTAGGTATTTCAGGTACCTTATGAATAATAACTACAAATAAATAATTGATGTTTATGAAGCATTTACTATATGTCAAACCTTTTGCCAAACATTTTACATAGAGTATCTCAGGTGGTCATTATAGCCAACTGTAGCAGTTAGGGTTCTAAAATTCTCCCAAGATTCCCATCATCCAGTGAATCACACCTTCTCAGAGTTATTAAAAAATAACTTAAGTAATGCTGTGAAGGGATTTGGCAGATGTACTTAAGGTTCCAAATCAGTTGACCTTAAGATAAACTATCCAGGTGGCCTGACCTAATCACATGAGTTTTTAAAATCTGTGTGTAGGTATCTGATATGGAAGAACTCAGAGATTCAAAATCAAGAAGGATTTGAAATGCCTTTGCCAACTTGAACATAGAGTTGGCAAGTAAGGCAGATGGCCTCTAGAAACTGAGAGTGACTCTGAAGTGATGGCCAGAAAGGAAATGGAGACATCAGCCTAACACCTCAAGTAACTTAATTCTGCCAACAAGAACAATGAGGGGTACCACTTGATTTTTCTCCTCCAGACAAGAATTCAGTCCAGATGACACCTTGATTTCACCTTTATGATGCACAGAGAACCCAGTTACACCATGCTGGACCTTTGAGCTACACAACCATGAACTAATAAGCAGGGTTGTTTTAAGCTACAAGTTTGTGGTAATTTGTCAAATAGCAATAGAAAACTAATATACCAACCCCCACTAATAAACCAGCCTCCATTTTAGAGATGAGGCGACTGAGGCTTAGGAAGGTTAGATGACCTGCTCATGGTCACAGAGCTGGTACATGGTCGAGTCCAAGTTGGAATATAGGCAGCTGTTTACATAGGAGATGACTGGTTGTGGGAGACAGAAGTCTATGATGCTCTCTGACACCTGCTCCCTTTGGTGCAAACCTTGTCCAGTCTCATCTCTAGTGCGGTGGCACCTGTGAATATGATGGGGTAGTCATTCACACAATTAGGTGAAAGAGATTTTTATAGATGCAATTAAGGCATTACTCAGTTGATTTCATTAACTGGGAGAGTGGGCTGACCTAATTAGGTGGGCTCTCAAAATGAGTCTAGAAGTTGGAGAGGAAAAACCCATAGAGACACAGTCGCCCTGGAAGAAAGAAAGTGTTCATATCCTGAGCTGCCTTTCCCGGGCCCCTGGCAAGGATTGCAGATGGCCTCTGGTAGCTGAAAGCTGTCCTTGGTTGACTGCTAGAAAAAAATCGGGATCTCAGTTCTACAACTGTAAGGACCTAGGGCCTAGATTCTGCCAACAACCTAGATGCGTTCAGAAGAGGACCCCAGGTAGGCACTGCAGCACAGCTAACACTTTGACTGCAGCTTTGGGGACCCTGAGCAGAAAACCCACCTCTGTTGGGCCTGGACTTTTCGCCTATGAGACAATATAACAATTGTTGGCTCAAGCTACTAAATTTGTAATGCACAACAGAGAACTACCACACTGGGACAAGGGCAGATTGCTCTTCTTTACTCCATTTGAAAGGAGGGGACGAACTACGGCTCAGGGAGCCCAACTTTTTGTTTTTGTTCTTCAATTAATCACGAGTGACCTCATCCCCTTGTTCCACTATTGAACCTTGGTTTACTCCTATCACCAGGCAAGCTCTGATGGTGCGGTTCTTCCATCCCACTCAAAACCTGTCCTAATACAACTTTGATACTTAAACCCTGAAATTTAATTCACTTATTAGCAGTAGCCACGGTTTTATGAAATGCCCCAATATCCAAGCCTGCATTGGTGAGGCTGTTGGATTGTCTTTTAGGAAGTCTGAGACTTTACCCCTTGCTCATAGGGCTGCACTTACACAGGTAGCCCCCCATTAGGCCTTCGTTAAAGCATGATTTGCATGCACACCAGACATTTGAATGTTTTTTCATTTGTCATTGGGGAAGCAAATTACACTCATCAGAATCCATTCATTCTCCCAGTATCGCTGAACACAGGATAATCTTTGCTATGTCAACTGCCCTAGGACTGGTAGCTGTGAAGAAAGGAGGTGCGCTGTAGGTATTTGAAACCCGCTTCACTGTGTAACGCTTTTCAGGGGCAGTGGATGTGATGCTAAAAAAGATTAATAGAACTATGTCATCATGTTTATGGGGCATAAAACACCCAACTGTGGATTAATGGATATCCTGGTGAACGAAATACATCTTTACTCCTTTATACCTTGATGGGTGAACTACAGTTGGCATCAGTGGAAATATATGGAGAGATTGACTTTAGAAGGTCAGCTTTAAAAGGACTTTTTTGACCTCTAAGTCAATGAAAATAGATTTTTGTTGTTGACCAAGACAACTGTAACAGAAGACTTTCAACCTTTAAAAAATTGTTACTGAAGTATAACATACAGAAAGGAACACATATTCTAAGTGTACCACTTGATACATTCTTACAAACTGAACATAGAAATAGCACCCAGATAAAAACAAACAAACAAACAAACAAACAAACAAAAAACAGGATTCCTAGCATTCCCCTTGGTCCCTTTCCACCTACTGTCACCCAGAGTTATTTCTAGTCTAACTTCTAACATCTAACGACATAGGTGATTTTGTCTATTTCTGTAATATTTTTGAACTTTATGGAAGTGGAATCATCCAGCATATACTCTTTTTTTTCTGGATTCTTGTGTGAATAAATCACAATTTATTTATCTATTCTGCCATTTTAGGCATTTAAGTGGCTTTCAATTTGGAGATACTACAATAGTGCTGTCATGAACATTGTGGTGTATATCTTTTGGGGAACATATTATGTACATTGTGTTGGGAGTAACACATAACCTATGGGCAAATTCAGCTAATTTAGTAGATATTGCCATAGAATTTCCCAAAGTTTTTGTATAAATTTTTACTTCCAAAAGCAGGATATGAAAGTTTCGTTAATCCATATCTTTGCCAATGCTTAATATTGTCTTTTCATTTTACAAAAGCTTTTAAAACTTTTAATAAATTTTACTTTATAGGTGTTATCATGGTTTCTATTGTGAAACTAATAAGCACCTATATGAAAACATCAATACTGGGCTCAAAAGCCATTGTACTCCGCATAGAATCATTGGATAAGATGACGGGTAGTAACAATAAATGACTCATGTTCTTTATATAGCTCTTTTCCGCTTCGTAAAAGCACCGAGATGCCTCTATAATTCAGTTCTCAGGTCTTCTGAAAAACATAAAGGAAACTCTACCTCCTAAAGAAGTTAATTTCTGGTTCTGGAACTAAACACCCTTGAACAATATCTGCCATATACTTACATTTTAGTCAAGTCTGTTTTCCAGAACACATACACTGCAAATATTTACGGAGCTCATATTATATATCAGGACCTATGCCACGCACTGGAAATAATGATGAGCAACACTCAATTCTTCATAAGGTTCTATTTTAAAATATAATAAGGACTACAGTTATTTTCTAGAAATATGAATGTTACCTTTTGTATTATTTACTATTATGTTTTAGCCTGAGGACCCATCTGAGTTGACTAACAACTTGTCCATTAAAAAAAAAGTGTGAACCCTAGTCAGTTTGGCTCAGTGGCCTACAGACTGAAGAGTCCCTGTTTCAATTCCAGTCAAGGACACATGCCCGGGTTGCGGGCTCAATCCGTAGAAGAGGGTGTGCAGGAGGGAGCCAATCAATGATTCTCTCTCATTATTGATGTTTCTATCTCTCTCTCCCTCTCCCTTCATCTCTGAAATCAATAAAAATATATTTAAAGTAAATGAATAGATAGATAAATATTTGTTTAAAAAAGTGTGAGTCATTTTAAGTACACAGAGTTGCTTTAACTACCAAAGAATGGCTGCACACTTTAAAAGTTCACCAAGAAGATGAGCAGGCCCAACAAAAGTTTATAGTGAAGGAAGTAAATGGAATTT
Source organism: Myotis nattereri (assembly GCF_964212035.1). Classification (NCBI taxonomy): domain Eukaryota; kingdom Metazoa; phylum Chordata; class Mammalia; order Chiroptera; family Vespertilionidae; genus Myotis; species Myotis nattereri. The sequence continues at coordinate 20,619,630 of NC_138083.1, read as the reverse complement.
GAGTAACCTTGACAGGTTAAATGCCTCCAAAAAAGAACACTGTTACTAGTTTTTGTCCTTCGCTGTGTTCTTCTACATGATCTTCAGTGATATGATATTAAAGATTAGATCAGGCAGGGTTTAATAAGGGAAGCTGAATCTTGTGGGTGGTATAGAATAAGGGAGTTGTTATATGGATTTGATTTTATACAATTGTAGGTGGAAATGGGGAAGTTAATGTTCAGAGGGGATGATTAGCTGAGCAGAGCAAAGCTGGTGAAGAAGTCTATGGAAGGCCATTGCTTCTGTATCCGACCAGATCTGGAGTATGTCAGTAGAGTAAGTAATCAAGGGGCAGGTCAAGAGATGATCAAGAGGAAAGCTGGATGCAAAGTTGAAAAGAACAAGGACAAAGTAGAAGCTATGAGAGCAAACTGGAACCCACAGGGACAGACTGTCACATGCATCTGTCTCTCAATGCATGGCATCCCCAGACGGCAATGCCCTGCAGAAGAAGCGGGTGTCCTTGCAGCAGAGCTGCACGTGGGCCCAGCCCAGGACTCAGACAACCTGAGGCAGGGGAACCAGCAAGTGTTGCAAAAGCCAAGGGCCAGCTGATGATCAACATGTACACGACCTGCCAAGAGCCTGATGCCCTGTATTCACCTGCCTAGCACAGTGGTTGCATCCTTCTGCCCTCCAAGTCTCATGGAAATTTCTCTGTGGCCAACTCTAACCCAGAACCATACAGAGAAATGTAGTTCCAGTTTATCTAAGTTGATGGAATACAAAATGACCACAGAGATAGACTATAACTTGGATTAAAGAATAAATAAAAGGAGGATACAATTCAATCCTTTCTTTATAAAAACATGAATACTGCAGCCCAGTGAGATGCTGGCTTGTTCAATGTCACAGAGCTAGTGACAGGTATATAAACTCAGTCCCATGTGTGTCGATCTGGGTGATATTACAGAAAGAACTGTGGACGTGAAATTAAGATGCCTGAGATTTTGCCATTAATTAATCGTTTGGCCTTGGGAAAAATACTCAATTCTGGATTGAAGTTTTCCGGTGAGAGAATGGCACCTGGGTGAGGCACAGCACATTGAAGATGATCAGTTAATAGCCAATGAATAAATGAATAAACACAGTCTCTCAAGAACAACCATGTTATAAAATTGTTCTAGTGCCTACCATAAAAGAAAAATTAAAGCCATCGTTACATATTCCTACATATTCTCATAAAATTTATCTGGGGCAAGAATGGACACAATTCAGGTTTCCAATCTCTCTGTCGGTCATGTAGCAGTTAGACTTTCTGTATTTATATTTTTGTGGCTTCTACTGGATCCATTCAGTCTGAGCTTTTCAGCAGGAGCCCAGTGTCACAGAGCTGAAAGACAAAAAATCCCAACAGTGGCAAGAGGAAGAAGCTAGAAGAATATCAGATCCCTAGGAATGGATTTCTATGTTTTACTCACGAATCTGCAATTTGGGCAGAGTTCAGCAGGAACAACATATCTCTGCTCCAGGTGGTATCACCTTGGGTAGCTCAAAAGTCAGGAGCTAATTCTACAGGCAACTCACTTTTGACCAGGCCTATTGGCTAGAACTTCTACGTGTGAACTCTTCATGCAGTATCTCTGCTTCCTTCCAGCATTGTGATTGGATACAAGAGTGAGCCTCCAAAGAGGGCCAGACAGAAGCCACATCATCTCCTATGATGTGGACTCAGAAGTTACATGTCATTTGTGCCAGAGCTACAGACACTCCCAGATTCAAGAGGAGGGAATAAATATCCTGCCTTTCAGTGAGAGGAGTGTTAGCATCACATTTTAAGAGGAGCCTGTAGGACCAGACACCATGCTGCACACCATCTTGGAAAATACAATCTACCGCAAGCACTGATCAATACCCACCATGAGTTTATGAACACCAGGCTTGTAACCCAAATGAGGTCTTGACTAACAGAGACTAGGCTTTTTCACACATATATAAATATATTTACAGATGCATACATAACAAGTACTTGGTAAGTGAAGTTAATTATTGGATTCACCTTGCTTTCAAGATATTTTCAGTGTCATGCTGGAAGGCCAGAGCAGGGAACTTGGCCACTCAATTAATTTAAAATAATGAACCTTTTCTTCGTCATCTACCTTCTCTCTGGGAAAATAAAATCAGGTTGCTGAATTTGTCATACCATTTCCATGGTAACAAAGCCAAAAATGTTGAAAGTGGATTAAAATTCTTTGCAATATTTAAGAAATCTGCATTTAGTCTGTGAAGTATTACCACTAACCCCTCTCCACACACACACACACACACACACACACACACACACACACACACATGCATATGCACACACTACATGAGTGCTTTAAAAAATTTGATAATTTATACTAAGAGACCATAAAATAAAGGAAAACGTGTATAGATGAGATTGTGCTGGTTGGTTTTCTTAGGTCTGTGATAAGTCAAATTTTCTTTTTTTGATTTTTATCTCAGCTAGGTGGTTTTAGAAATAATCTGACTACTTGAAGCCTAGAGAAAAAGGCAACCATCATAGGTACAGAAGTCAGAATAATTATGGTGTTTGGAAACAACAAGCAGCTCAGTGCAACTGGAGAGTAGAGTATGTCTAAGACAAGTGTTATTTTTAGGGTTAGAACTCTTAATTATGCAGTATTTCAAATATACAAGAAAATACAGGAAATTATGTGATAACCATGTACTTAGCCCCATAGTTATAGCTATTATCCATTTGCAATATTTTCTCTAATCTCTTTCCCTTCTAAACAAATAAAGTATTAGCTATCCAGTTAAAGACTTACTTGTTCATCTCTTTACCTTCCCTCCCTCCCCAGAAATCATCAGCATCCTGAGGTTTGTGTATGACATTCTTGGGTTGTTTCTGTATATTCAGAAATCTCATGCTTATGAATGACTCCCTTCCCTGTTGTATCTTTGTGCTTTAGAAACTTATATAAATGGTATCATAGAATATATGTTCCGTTGGAACTTGTTTCTATTGCTCAACATTATGATATTTATCTTTAGTCACAGGGCATAGACATGCCATGAGGAGAGTGTAGACTAGCGTTCAGTATTGCAGATAGTCAGTCATTTATGTAACTGATCTTATAGTTCACCTGGAGAGTAAGTTGATGGTGGCGGTTTTTGCATTTGAAGAAAATGTTATTGATATGCAGAAAGAACTGAATACCAGAAGCTCAAGTGAATACAGGGAAAAGAAAATATGGATATTTGCACACCATTCCTTCCATTTGGGGAAGCCAGGTGCTTTCTCTTAAAATCTGTAATATGCAGGCAGTTACTGGGGCTGCATAGTGTTTAGTGATAATACCATAGAAGTCCAGTAAGTGCCCAGGAGGCAGTGTATCTAGATGTGGGTCTAGACTTCTGCAGGGATCAGGGAGCCACAACTCTGAGCTTCCATCAGGGAATCCTGTTGATTCCTTGTGTCCTAGCTCTCCCTCTCCTCTTCCCACCCCTGTAGATCTCTTCTGCTGGGAACATTGGACTTGGCTAGCATGGATCTGAACCCCACAGGCTGGAGAGCTGAGGGGCTAAGAGGAGGGTGTCCATTTGTGTTCTTTCCTGTCCTGCCATGAGCACATCCCACTTCCATTCCTTACTGTCCTGAAAAATGCCTCCCTTAATGTTCTTTTCAATTACCAGTTGTAGTTTGATAGATTAAGTGATTTTTAACTTGTGGTAGATTGTTACAATAAAGGAACTAAAGGGGTATTTATTTCAAGGCACAAAATTGAGTCACTGATTCAATATCAGATATATGTGAGCAATTGCCCATACTCCATTTCTCTCCTCTGCTTACCGTACTTTCTGAATGTCTCAAAGAAACTCCTGACATGCAGAAACTCTCTCAAAGCAGAAAGACGGTCCTGCACGCACAGTTTACTTTTGAAGTGGCATTTACTTATCCCATAATACTTCCTAGATTAAAGTTATATTGGCCTCGTATAACTGTCAATTAATTGTATTTTATTTCTGAATATGTTAAGCTAAGAGCAAGTGACCTCATGCAAATTAAACTGGAAGAAGCTTTTCAGTCTATCAGGATTATAAGTATATTTACTTAACAAGGGTAGGGCAAAGAGCTTTGTTTACTGACATACTTTATTGTCACTCTGCTGTATAGCTCTCATGTGGCTGTTTTATAAGACATAAAGTCTAGGTATCCTTCCAGAATCTTAGATCTTATTTTTAGCTCGCTGTAAAGTGGCTTATTTTCATTATTTCTTAATTGATTTATGTAACATCTTTCCAAGAAAAAGCCCATGGACTTATTTACATAAAAAGTACACACATAAACATACACACACAAACACATACACAAACTAACACACACTCACACACACATACTCACACACTCACATATACTCACACACACATACTAACACACACACACACACACACACACACACACACACACACTTCACTCAGTGCTGTCATATAGCTAGCAGCACAGCACCAAAAATCTGTAGGAGGACTTCCCATCTGATTTTTGCTCTAAGTCCATGTTCTGGGAAGGCAGTTGCCATATTTCCTTTCACTTTGAGTGTTTTATCGTTTGCCTCTAGGTGGACCGAATCATCTTCTGTGTCTTCTTAGAAGTCGACTTCAAAATCTACAAAAAGAAAATGAGCGACTTTTTCCCTGTAGGTAAGTAAAGCAATTTGTTTCCTTTGGAATTGAGGATTGAAGAAATGGAGGCATCACTTATATTTCTATTTCATTTTGCATCTTAAAGATGGTAACAAATGTGGTCTCTGTGCAAAGGTCACCCAAGAGATGTATCATAGTTTTTAAGAATTCGGGGTGATGATAGAAAATCTAGGCCCAAGATCTCTGTCCAACAAGGTCATTGTGTCATCTTGGGGACATCAAAGCATCTCTTGAATCTCAGTTCCTCACATCAAAAAAGACAGATTTAACCAAATAACTTCTAAAGGCTCTTCCTCAGGCCCACAATGGCATGATCTGTGGTTTCTTCTCCACACTTATAAAATGCCCAGGCCTGTGCCTACATCCACCAAGATAAAAAAAAATTTAATAAGTATAAACCATTATATTGAAACAAATCTACCCATTAGCAGGTATTTCCAATGATGCAAAGCCAAAAAACATACAAACATTTTTAAAATTAGACAGTTTTAGTGGTTCAGAATGTGTTAATAACTATGCAAATAAATGGTTGTTGAAAAATTGCTATTCTAAATAAATGCAAAATGCATTTTAATACTTGAGCCACTGAAATAATAATAAAATCATTTTCAATTTCACATCAATACTTTAAGTCATGGCATGTTCATGAAATTATTTCCAGTGCATATTTATAACAGCAAGTGCATTTTAAAACTTAATGTCAAAATCCCCACAACTTGTTAAATATTCTTGCAATGCTGAGTCAGCAGCCATTTGTAAATTCTAATTATTCAATATAAAATAAGGGTAACATCTAATGGAATATGTAACTGCTACTATAGATGACATATATTATCTGTCCAAAATTTGAACTTATGGTTAATTTATAATTATATCATATTTGATTAGAATATAATTTTCCTTGCCATATAATCTTCCTAGTCTGACTTATTCAGGGTATCTTTAATTAGTCTTCTTAACCCTTTCCAAAGCAATAATGATAATAGTTTAAGGGTGAAAAGATCTTTTTTTTTTTATTAAACCGAATTTCTATGTTTGGGGGTAATCATATGTCTTTAAATTTCACAGTTAGGTTTCTGAAACACAATGTATGAGAAAACAATGCAAGTTAGGCTAGAAAGATCATGTTAAACATACAACACATGCATATGTACTACCTAATATTAGTGATAGGAATAACAGATAGCATTTATAGTTGCTTTCTATTAGCCAGATACATGGACCAAGTCAGTTAAGCTTCATGATAACTCTAAGACAGCAGGCACTATATTAACCCTACCTTTTAGATATAGAAAATTATGGATACTTGAGAATAATGAGGTATACAGCTAGGAGCAACAGAGTTATATTTTAAAATTGACAATGACATCTGTCACTGCACAAGTGATAATAGGTTAATTTCCTCAGAACATCTTCAGAGAAGAATGGATTCAACTTTGCAGTTGCATTTGGAACATTGAGAAAGTCTTATTTCTAATTTAATTAAGTGCCCATCATTTTTCAAAGCTACCATGCTTCTCTTTCTTCTAATATCTACAATCCTCATAAAATCTTTCCCAACATGAGTCAAATTGATGATCTCAAAATTAAATCCCATCCAAATCATCCAGCCCCTGTGGTGCTATTACCTGTAGGTGAGCAGGAAAGTGGTCACCAGGAAGTCAAAGGACCTAACAGCCATGAAGGAAGATGGAAAAGTGCCTGTATTAGTTTGCTAGGGCTGCTGTGACAAAGGACCACAGATCAGGTGGCTCAAACAACTTAAATGTACTTTCTCAAATTCTGGAGGCTACAATTCCAGGATCTAGGCATCAGGTGGTTTAGTGTCTTCTGACATCTCTCCTTGCCTTGCAGATGGCCATGCCCTCTGTATCTTCGTGAGGTCTTCCTTCTGTGTGTGTCTATGTCCTAATAACCTCTTCTTATAAGGAAACCAGTCATATTCAATTAGGGCCCATCTAACGACCTCATTTTGACTTAATTATTTATTCAAAGTCCTTATCTCTAAACACAGCCACATGATGAGGTAATGGGTGTTAAGATGTTGACATATATATTTGGGGGTAGAGGGGTACAATTAAGGCCCTAACAAAGCCAATCGTGGAAATGCAGTAGGAACTTCAAAGGAAGGAAACCAGTAACAATTTTTTCCAGCAGTTTTATATCTTGCTGTTGGTGAAGCACATTTGACCTATTTCCTTCCAGATGTGTTGTTTGGAAGTCTAGTGTGGCAAATTTGTGGAATTACCATAGACTTTGGTTGCAAATAATGTATAGTTGCAGTGCATCATTTCATGGCTTACAGCAAGTAATATTTGTATGATTCAGCTCAAATCTCTTTGTTCTCAGCATAAAAGCTTTATATTTTTTTAGTATATAGGATTTATTGTGTGTAGTTTTTATTGATTTGGAATATGGAAGATAATTTTTTTAAAAAATTGGAATCTAAATCCTAATAGAGAATTTGGGGATATTAACTTACCTCCCAATAACAATGTCAGTTTTACAATTTGCAACTATATCAAAGAATCCTGATGTTGGAAATTGGAGAGATATGGTCAAACTTCCTCCCTCCCTCTCTCATTTTAGGGAAAACCTACTTTGTTTACTGTAGTGGTTCCAAGTAGGGGTGGTTTTGCCCTTCAGGGGACATTTGAGGCATTTTTTGTTTCCATGGCAGGGGGGGTGGGGGGGAAGGGAGTGGCATCTAGCCAGCGGAGGCCAGGGAAGCTGCTAAACATCCCAAAAGGCACATGACAGCCTCCCACAACAAAGAATTATCCAGCTACAGAAATCCACCGTGCAGAGGTTAAGAAGCCCTGGGTTACTAGAACCATCTCTTTCTTGCAGTTCGGGCCATTAAAGCAACTTTGACTTCAGATTGGGTTTATTTTTATAGGGTGATGTCTTACCCAAACGTGTCTAGCTGGATTTGGAGACTGTGCCCTTAGCCCGACCTCTGGCTTTCCAGATTCATGACCCCTCCTTATCCAGGCTTTTGGACTTGCCCTCTCTTCACTTTCTCTCAACCCACAGATTTCTGTGTGTTGACTTCTGTTAACAATGTTACCCGCCCCCCAGCTGCCTGGTTTGCCTACTCAGCTGACTGGATTTTCCAGCCCCAGTCCACTCCTTGTATCATTCATCTATTGCTGCCCATGACTCTAGTGTATTATTCTCAGAAAATATGATTAAGAGCTATGTATGTTTTATACACCTAATGAATAAGTATGGAAGTAAAGGCTAATACACAAAGCAAGGGAAAAAAAATTCACCAATTATTTTCTCTACATATCTCAAGCAAAGCTTTTTTCTTCATTGGCTAAAAGTTTTCACTTTTATCATTAATCATTGGCTTAATGACCATCGGTTGATAAAAACCCTTGTAAGCGCACAAATATGTTTTCATTTTAGAAATCTTCAGCCCCCACCAACTTCTAAATCTCAACTGATTCATTCACAGTGAAAACTTATGACTAAAAATACATCCAGCCCTAGCTGATTTGGCTCAGTGGATAGAATGTTGGCCTACAGACTCAAGGGTCCTGGGTTCAATTCCAGGCAAGGGCACATGCCTGGGTTGTGGGCTCAGTCCCCGGTGGGGGCATGCAAGAGGCAGCCAATCAATGATTCTCTCTCATCATTGATGTCTCTCTCCCTCTCTCTCTCTCTCTCCCTTTCTCTCAGAAATCAATATGAAAAAAATTAAAAATACATCTGTATTCCTTTATTTTTTAACCCAGAAAGCAAGAAAATTTATAAATATTTTATCCAGCTAAGAAGTTTATTTGGTTTAGGTAAAATATTTGTACCAACTTATTAATAGTCAAATATTATATACCAGTGGCCCGGTGCACAAAATTTGTGCGGGGCGGGGGGGCGGTGTTTCCCTCAGCCCAGCCTGCACCCTCTCCAATAGGGTACCCCACAGGGATCGGGCCTAAACCGGCAGTTGGACATCCCTGTCGCAATCTGGGACCACTCGCTCCTAACTGTTCACCTGCCTGTCTGCCTGATCGCCCCAAACTGCCCTCCCCTGCTGGCCTGATCTCACCCCAAACTGCCCTCCCCTGGAGGCCTGATCTCTCCTCCAACGGCCCTCCCCTGCCAGCCTGATCTCACCCTCAACTGTCCTCTCTGCCTTGGCCCCCACCACCATGGCTTTGTCTGGAAGGAAGGTGGACATCCAGAAGATGGCCAGTTCACTCGGTCTAATTAGCATATTACCCTTTTATTAGTATAGATAGATTATATAGGATAGGATTGCTTAAATTGGGGAGGGGGGGGCAGCCTTTTTCAGCTGGAGGAGATGCTCTTGGCAGACAAAAACACATAATCCCTATATCTGGACTGATAGCTAGCCATATGCACTATACTGCCAAACCAGTCATTAAAAAATTGAACTGCTTTATTACACCTTACACCAAACAGCTGTTGCCCTTAAAACCCCTCCTCAGCCCCCAGCTTAGATTCTACCTTTGCAGTTCACCCATATTAGGTTCTAATTGGTTGGTTTCTATGCCAGTCAGCATCAAAAGCTCTGCCTCCTAGGCAGCCATTGGCTCCTCACACTTCACCCAGATTTGGTCCTGATTAGTTGTTTTCTATGCCAGTCAGCGTCTCCAGGCCTATCTCTGGGCCTGATCAAAGAGGTGGGGCTGATCAGCAGCCCCCATGGTGGCCCGGAGAGAAACAGAGGTGCGGCTGATGGTGAAGCCCGGAGAGAAAGGGAGAGGCAACAGCTGATCAACAGCTGCCAGGGAGGCTGTGGATCAGACCCTGCCTCTCTCTTTGAACCTCTATCCGGGCCTGATCCACAGCCCCCTCAGCAGTCAGTGCTGGGTCACCATAGCAACCAAGCACTGACTGTAGGACTGACTTCTGGTCAGTCGAGTCTTCAGTCATTACGGACCCTGGGTTTTTATATATTAGGACTAGAGGCCCGGTGCACAAAAATTTATGCACTCGGGGGGGGAGGGTCTCTCAGCCTGGCCTGTGCTCTCTCACAGTCTGGGACCCCTTGGGGGATGACCACCTGCTGGCTTAGTCCTGCTCCCCAGGGAATTGGGCCTAAGCTGGCAGTCAGACATCCCTCTGGCAGCCCAGCAGCCCTCGGGGGATGTCCACTTGCCAGTGGGAAGCAGACCTAAACTGCAGTCGGACATCCTTAGCGCTGCTGAGGAGGCAGGAGAGGCTCCCACCACCACCGCTGTACTGGCAGCCATCAGCCTGGCTTGTGACTGAGCAGAGCTCCCCCATGTGGGAGCACACTGACCACCAGAGGGCAGCTCCTGCATTGAGCATCTGCCCCCCCCCCATTTGACCTGCTTATATTATTCCAAACATGTAGTAAATATTATTGAAATGAGTAAGTTTTTTTTTTTTTCTGACTATGTGTTTGTGTCATTTATTTCTGTCTAAATTATACACATTCATGCAAGGCAGCTCCAGATGGATTTTTATATTATAATTTCTTTTTGATCTCTTTGTCTTGTCTCACTAATGAAAAGGTACGTTTCTGGAGACCAAAGACCACTTCTAATATTCCATTGCATTTCCATAATCTTGAAGATTTGTAAATATATAGTAAGGTGTTTATTATAGTAAATACCAAACTACCATGAGGTTAAGCTGGAAACTCTATCTAACCAGTCTCACGTAAGAAGTTTTTTTCCCCAGAAACTATAAGAATTGTTATTATAGCTAGATTAGGGTATTACACTTCTTTCCCTATATTTTTCACTTTCCACAACAAGGAAAAATATTTATCCAAAATTTCTAATAATTATATAATCTGACCAAAGGACATATTTTAAAGATATTTACCTGGATCTACTCTTTAAAAGTGAAAAAGAGAAAGCATTCACATTACATCTTCTTCATTCTCCCCTCTTTTTTCTCATCCACATCACTCATTATCTTTCTGCCCATCAGTAAACAAATAATTTATTATATGCCTAGCCTACTATGTGGCCAAGGCTTCAATCACTGCTGCATTTAAGATAGAGTTGTTATAATATGCCCGAGAGGCAAGTATTATGCAGAACAGTTGGAAGACAATATTAGCAAATAATCATGTATAGCATCAGTGTGGTCATAGCACCCAGGGATTTAGAGGCAAATACGTATGAGGACCAGGGTGGTAGGGGTATATTTCATTAATAATGTGGCACATTCAGTAATCTTTAAAGGATCAGCAGGTACAGAGAAATGATTCCAACTGTTGTGGAAGTGACATAGCAAAAAAGGGCAGTTCGGATAGGAGAATTTTAAAAGTAAGCAGGATACTTATATCCAGTTTGTGAATCCCTAAGAAATGCTGGTGCTAAGAGGAAGAATGGTACTGTGACAGATCCTACATTTAAGGACAATTAAGAATTAATTCTTATATTTAAAAGAATTAATTGAGTCCTGACTTAGAGTCCGGCCTTCCAACAATAATCCTATGGCATAGGTTCATCATCCACTTCTCATAGCAATCCTGAAAACATGGAGAATTGTTTAAAGCTACACTTTCTGCATATATATATATATATATATATGTAATCTATTTACAGTAATAGTGCTAGAGTTTTTTTAAAGCTAGTGTGCCTACAGTCATATGGCATATCTACATGTTCTATTTTTTTTCATCTTCCAAACTACTCCATGGACATCAGTTTTCCCAAAACAATAATGATAAGAAGACAAAGCTTGAAGGCAATATTGGTGAAAATGTTGGTTAAGATCTGAAATAGGTAACAAATGACAGATGAAGAACTCAATACATAGTCAAAATCATCTATATGTGGGGGGAAGCCACTGAGTTTATAATCACAAGAAATACTTTATATTCCATTACAACCACCTTAGAACTCTGTGACTTTGTGCATGTTGCTTACTAGTAACTTTGCTGTGCTTCAGTTTTGTCATGTGCAAACATAGGAATGGGCCAATTTCAAATAGTATGAATAACAATGTAAATGAATATTCACAGAGGCATGTAAACCAAGCATTATAAATTTTTAAATGTTTATTTCTTATTACCATTTTAAAAGGAGGTATTTCAACTTTGGGACCATCCTTTTAAAAATATATATGACTTTTTATTATCAACGTAGTACAGATTTATAGTAAAAAACAGATAATCAAAAAGAAGAAAATACAAACCATTCCTGTCCTATGGTCCAGAAATGAATTAGATTTTGTTGTTTATCCTTCAGGTGTTTTAAAATGGAAAATGCAAATATCCAGAAATGCAGTCGTATAACTTGTGTCACCACCAATGCTTAACATATTTTCCTATTATCATAAAGTCTTCCAAAACATAATTTTAACAGACCTAATGTTCACCCAAAACCATACTGTTGAATTGTAGAATTATTATTGAAAACTATTCTCTATTTGTTTATATAAATAACACATAGATAAATAAATAGGTAAATACTGGCACACATTCATATTTTTTTAGAATACTCTTCTAAAAGTGGAATTGCTTTTTCAAAATGCATACAAAACCAAGATGCTTTTGATAGCACTTGTCAAATCGGCTATTGTTTTTGCAGCACCATGGGTGGATGACATGTGCTGAATAGCTTCAGGGGTCTCCATTCACAGAGTCAAAAATATGAACACCAACATCTGTATTAAGTGACCTGAATATCGTAGTCCTTTCGGATTGTTATGACAGAATAGCATAGGCTTGGTGTCTTATAAACAACAGAAATGCATTTCTCACAGTCTGGAGGCTGGAAGTGTGCGATCAGGGTGCCAGCATGATTGGGTTCTGGTGAGGATCCACTTCCTAGTTGTAGACAGTCATTTTCATTCTCCTTGTGTTCTCACTGGTGAAAGAGAGAGCCCTCTCTGATACCTGTTATAAGGGCACTAGTCCCGTTCATGACAGTTTCACCCTCATGAACTAATCCCCTCCCAAAGGCTCCACCTCCTAATACCTACACATTAGGGATTAGGATTTCAACATATACGTTTGAGGGGATACAAACATTCAGTTCATTGCAAAGGATTTGCACTCCCATGAGCAGTATGTGAGAGTTTACTTTTCCCCACTTCTCATAATGGGGCATATTACAGTTTATCCCTTTTATCCATGAAATAAGGTAATTAATGAGTAACAAAGTATATTTTATTAATAGTATGGATTATCCTTTTTTCAGTTATTTATTTATTGTATCTCCAAATGTGTCATGTGAACTTGCTAATATATCCTTTGCATATTTTTGATTATTTCATCTTTTTCTTATTAATTTGTAAGAGCTCTTTGTATGTAATGTTAGTAATTTTTTCAAATATATGTTGCAAATAGATGTCTCATCTGTCATTTGTCTTTTTGACATTATTCTTTTATAACAAAACAATGAGGAAAGGTAGAAATAAAGACAAAAATAGATAGAAGAAAATGTGGGAGGAAGGAAGGAAGGAAGGAAAGAAGGAAGAAAGGTTAAAAAAGAGAAAAATAAGAAACCCTTTTTATAAGAGAATAAAGTTGAAAACTAAAAACTCAGAAAAGATCTTGATTTGAATCCTCTGTACTTGATCCCATAGGAAATCACTTTATTTCTAAATGGAATTGTTCTGTGTTTTACAACTCAGATACTTTTTATGCAAGGCAATCTGCTTCCTGATTACCAGGTGTGGTTAAGAGGAAAAATGCCTCCTCTCACCTCCCCCCTCACTGAAGATGCCTTAGTTTGTGAATATGTTAGTTATATTGCAAAGGGAAAAATAAGATTGCAGATGGAATTAAGTTGCTGATTAGCTGACTTTAAGATAGGAATGTTATCCTGAATTATCTGAGTGAGCAAAATGTAATTACAAGTCTTTAAAAATTGGAAGAGGGAGGCAGAAGAGGGTCAGAGGAAACATGACTGTGGAAGAATGTTCAGAGAGGAAACATTGCTGGCTTTGAAGCTGGAAAATGGGGGCCACAAGCTAAGGAATGTGGGTGGCCTCTATTAGCTAGAAAGGCAAGAAAACAGGTTCTCTCCTAGATCCTCCAGAAAGGTATGCAGCATTGCTGACATCTTGATTTTAGTCCCATTAGGCCCATGTGGGACATCTGATCTATAAGATAAAAATGTATGTTGTTTTAGCGACTAAGTATGTAGAAATATGTTACAGCAGCACCAATAAACAAATACCAAATTGTTCTTAAGTAAGCATAAAAAATGCAAGATAAACTGCTTATCCAGTCTGAATTGTACATATGTTTTCCAATGACACATTCACTGTATAGAAAAAAACTACAAAGAAAATGCATTCAGAGTTTTCTTTAATTGTGAATATTTAAAGGGATTTGGCATATTTGTGCACATTTCTACACTTTAATGTGTGGATTACATTGATGTTTAGAATTATATAAGATGTGCTTTCTGTAATGTCACATGAATCAGTTGACTGCCTTCTTAGGAAATGCGTGTGAACCATTTCCACATGCTGGGCCTCAAAGCTACGTACACATTTTGCCTTCAATGAAAATTTGGTGAAGTGTTGCTGTAACCAAGCAACCTGAATACAGAAACAAGCAGCAGGTATAGACAGAAAGCAATCTGTCCCCTCAAAATCGGGGAATGTGCAATGTGTGTAGCAAATGCTGATAAACAGCAGAACAAATAAAGACCTAGAGACAGGAGCATTCATTGACTAAGCAGTTTGATCTAGTTAGAAAATTCTGAAAAAAGAAAAAAAAAAGACAAGATAAAATGCTGCTTGGAGAAGGGAGAATGCCCTGAGAATCTAAACAGAGACCCCTGCTGGGTCCTTCTAAAAGACCCTTCAAACATGCTGGTTTCAGTTCTGTAGTTGAAAATTTTGAGGCAAATGAAGGGAGGAAGAATTAATTTTGAGGAATACTATGTGAATTAAATAATTCCTAATAAGACACAGAAGTGTCTTAATTAATAATTAAGGAATTAATTATTAATTCCTTAATAATTAATAATATTAGGAATAATATTAGGAATTAAATAATTCCTAATAAGACACAGAATAAAGATAAAAATAAAAAAGTAAATGAAAATCCTCCCACTTATATTGCACGATATGTATAGACCTAACTTCCACTCTTGGCCACATATCCTTGGAGAGTTATCTCCTTTACTTGCCATTCATTCCATAATCCACAGCAATCCTGTCATTCTCGCCACCTTACTACCACTCTGTCCTCATTGAGGTTATAGGAACCTCTTTTATGGGTGGAGCATAGTTATTGAAACCAGTGCATATTTGATCACATGACTTGACATGACCCTTTGCAGCCTTTAACTTACCTAAATGGACAGCCTTTATCCTGTTGACCATGCTCTTTCACTTCTCTTCCTACAATTCCTCTCTGGTATTCTTGCTTGCACACAGGTCATCTCCAGCTGGGAGTCCCTCAGGCATCTCCAATTCAACACCTCTGAAACTAAATTCAAAATATCCCCCCACCCCAACCTCCTCCTCCTGAACCCCATGTTGGCTAAGCCAGAAGTGGCAGAACCATGCAATGTTCTAAGCAGTACCTTTTATTGGTTGATTGATTTATAAATCAATGAGATTTGAGTGTTCTTCTCCGTCAAGGACCAGTTGAGGCAGGGGTGGGGGGCTGGTATCTGGCTTTGGATTCTTGAAAAATTTTCTATAGCCCTGTCAATTACCTTGCATAAAGTGAATTTAGCAAATGTTAGATTTAGTGAGTTCAGGTTTTCAGCTAATGGCAGGAGGATCCCTGTTCTCTGAGGACTTCTTTGCTTGGCATTTCTGCTTTGTCAAGTTTGACAAGAAGCCATAAGAATAGCAACATCTTCCTTACTTCAGAGAAATCCTAAAAAGCTTGGAGCACTTTATTTTTATGAATATTTCCTTTCTCTACAAATGCAAGTTGCTCCTAGAAACCTTTGGTAATGAATTATTTAAACAAAAAACAAACAGACTACAGAAGAAGCCTGTGGTATGAAATTAAACCTTAAGAGAAAGAAGGATTCAGGAGCACGTGAAATAAAAGCCACAAGATCACTATAATTATTTTTTGGCAGGCCTGCCCATATGTGTGGATGTCCCTGAAATTTTGACAGGAAATTGTATGATCTATTTCAGGTGTCTGTCCTTTTATTTTCTTGGAAGTGGAGAGCCTGCCTTAATAGCCCACGTGGGTAACTTTCTCTCCTTCAAAACACACTCTTTTTCCCTGCAACCTACAGGTCCCTTTAAGCTATTCTTTATCCATGTCCCTGTCCCTCAGTCAATCTAAGGGTCCTTGGCATGGTCCCTGATAACCGCTCCATTAAGCTGCATGGTAGCTGGGTGATTTCAAGCACAGAAGAAAATATATACTATCTTATGAAGAAAATAACTTCTTCAATCCCAGGAATTGTGTGATGTGGGCATACCCTTACCAGCATTAATGTTGGTTATAAATCACAAGCTAGCCCAGGTTGGATATCAAACAGTGGGACATCTACTGTTTCTAGAAGATTCTCCTCCAGCACATAAATATCAGCTTATTTATTTATTTATTTATTTATTTATTTATTTATTTATTTTAGAAAACTTCATACTGACCTTTTAAAGATATCTTTTGGGGGGAGGGGCAGGGTGCAGTAAAGAAAGAAACTTTATTCAGTGCAAAATAGTTCAACAATTGTGAAACAACCCGGCTATTTTTAGACCAGCAAGTCCCAAACTTTCACTAGGTAAAGGACTAAGACAAACCCGAGTCATGGCAAAATCCATGGTATATTTTGTTTTACAAAGAAGTAAAAGACTATTTCTTATTGGGAAATGAGATACTGCTCTAAAGGATGGGTATCTTTAAGACAACAAATTTTCATATTAACTCTTTCATAAAAGAAGGTGAAGTAGCTGTTACATACTTCAAAGTGCATTAGATACTTCCTTATGAAGGGTTTCTGAAGTGTATGAAGCTAGCTGTTACTGGAAAATGGTTATTCATAGGAAATTAGTCAGTTTCCACATTTATTTTTAAAATAAGAATTATAACCATTTCAGTAATACCTAAGATGGTGACCTACACAAAGCGCAGTATGTACTAGATACTGTGTTTATATTATTTTGATTGTTGAGACTATTACAGACATCCCTCATCTCCCCACCACCACCTCCACCCAGCACCTGCCACCCCTCTCTCTGGCCATCACCACTCACTGTTGTCGGTGGGCTATGCATATAGTTCTTTGGCCAATCTCTTCACCTTCTTTCACACGTTTTTGATCAAAATAAGAACTTCATTTATATTTGCACATTTTGTGCAGAACTCAACAGGGTAATCTAACAGTGGTGCTGTGAATAAAAAGAGCCTCAATTAATGAAATTAACATCAAAGAGGCGTTAATGATGTTAAGATGAAATAGAGCTTTTAGCTTTGGGGTGGTCTCTGCCTAGGAAGGGAAGGCATTTCCTGGAATTGGATTTCTGAACAAACAGAACAATATCATCTTGAAGGACTGCTTTGTATTTTGAAATGATATCTGCATCACTTTGGCTAAGAACCTTTTGTTTTATTTTTGTGCTCTAAAAAATAAGTATGATGCTTGAAGAACTGTTAAAAAGGGCAGTGGCTCTGTGCCCATCCTCCATCAGTTTCCTAACTGCTCCAATTTTTGAATGGCATGATTTCCTGCATATAATGGCTAGCATCTTCTATTATATATTTTCTCTTTGGTTCCTTGTTTAGTTAGAAAAAGAAATTACTTTTCTTTTTCTAGAAATGTGTTGCATAAATATGGCTCAAGTAAACACATTATATAAAATAATGTTGAACTAAAGTGGATTTCATTAACAAGTAATAGCACATTAGATGCTTTGCAGACCAAAAATATTCTATGCTTATTTTTAATGCAAATAATACCATATGTTTTGTAGATTTTTAGTAAATTTGTATCATAAAAATGTTATCTCTCAAAAGATAGCATGTTATTCTTCTGTTCAAAGTTGCTTAATTTTCAAGATAAAGTTTAAATGCTTCAACCTGGGGCATTAATCAGGATTCTACAGAGAAATAGGACCAAGAGCATATAGACAGATAGATAGATAGATGATAGATAGATAGATAGATAGATAGATAGATAGATAGAAAGATATCCTATTTAATAAAAGCCTAATATGCAAATCAAACAAATGGGGGAACAACTGGTCGCCATGATGCACACTGACCACCAGGGGGCATATGCTCAATGCAGGAGCTGCCCCCAGACCGCAGGCCCCATGCCAGCCAAGGTGGGTGCCAGCGGGCCCCCCCCCCCCCCCCCCGATCACCCTGCCGGTCGCCCCTGATCACCAACCAGGCCTAGGGACCCTACCCATGCATGAATTTCATGTATCAGGCCTCTAGTTTATTAGAAAGAATTGGTTTATACAATTATGAAGGCTGACAAGTCCCAAAATCTGCAGTTGGCTAGCTAGAGATCCATATGTGATGAATGTAGTTTTAGTAGGCATCTAAAGACGTAAGAACCAGGAGATTGAATTACATAGTTTCTATCCAAATGCCTGCAGGCTTGAGCCCAGGAGGACCAGGTGTTTCAATATGAGTCAAAGGCAAGAAAACTCTGGTGTCCCAGCACAAAGGAACTCTAGCAGAAGTTTACTCAGTCTACTGATTAAATGTTAATTTCAACCACAAACAGCCTCACAGACATGCTCAGAAGAATGTTTGTCAAATGTCTTGGCCCCCCATGACCGGGTACCTTATGACCTAGTCAGGTTGATACATAAAATTAACCATCATACCCAGCATGGAAGATCCTTCATTATCTAGTCGGAACAGATTAGTTTATCCTTAGTTTCTCCTATAACTCCCCTCTCCAGTCATTCAGAACTTGTTTTATTTACTTAAAAGCACCTTGACTATTTATATCTGTGTTTTTTTACAGCTGCCTTTCCCTCTGCTTGAGTGCAATTACCCTTGTCTAGGTTGGGTTCCCCCAGAAGTAGATCTGAAACAATAATTCAAGTGGGAGTCATTTATTTGGGACATGATCCCAGGAAATACCATCAGAGGAATGGGGAAGGGAGACAGGAAAGTGAAGAAGGCAGGGATGTTAAGTTATAAGCACATTACTACTGGACTACTGGGGCTCATTTCCAATGCTGAGAAGGAGACTCTGGGAAACAGTATAGAACATGGTTCTGAATTAGCCCACCAAGAAGCAAAGGAGCTGGAGTACTTATATGCAACTCTTATCAGTTGTTTACAAAAGAACTAGTGGCCCAGTGCACGGATTTGTTTACATAGAAAGGAAAATAATTAGAAGAAATATTTTAATATTGCTATTTGCCCTTTCTCTGTAATGGAAGTGTTAGAGCCACCACTGGTTGCCGTCTGTGGGGCAATTGGCAGAGTGTTCGGGCCTCCTCTTGCACCTACCTTGGCCTGGCACCACCTGGTCACCTGCTCCACCATCCCACCATAGTCCCGCTCTACTCAGGACCCATCAGGGTCGGCAGTGCCTCCACTGCCACCTGCTGCTAGCTCTTTGTCGCCGACGCCCGCCATGTTCCACACTGCCCCTGGTGGTCAGCGCACGTCATAGCGAGCAGTCGAACTCCTAGTCAAACTCCCAGTTGAGTGGACAATTTGCATATTAGGCTTTTATTATATAGGATGCCCTCTGGGGTGTGAAAATTCCCTTATATTTCTTGAGTGGGTTCAAGCAAACCAGAGAAAACCCTCAGACAAAGAGACCTAGGGGCTGGCGGCTGGATGTCAGACTGGCAATCACTGAAGCATCAAGGAACATGGAGGAGTAGGCAGAGCATCCACTTTTGCTGGGAATCTACTGCAGCCTTTCCCCCCTAGTGAATTCTCACCCGTTAGGATTCCGAGTAAGTCTCTTCTGGAAAGCCTTCACAGACTTTCTCTCTGACTTAGCGGCCACATGTCTATTTCTCAGTAGAACCTCTGCATACCTGCACCAGAGACTCTGTTACTTTCTCTTCTGATTATTGTTTTAATTTTCTGTATCACCCACTTCTTTGGGAGCTCTTTGAAGGAAGGAATTGTAAACCCATTGCTTCAGGGCCTTGCATAGTTCTGGTGTGTGGTGTTGCTCCATAAATGGTTGTTTAGGTAGTAAAAGTAGTATAATAATGACATCCTAATAGTGAAAGCCAGTATTTATTGAATGCTTATTCTGTGTAAACATTTTACATGTATTACCAACTCTAGAATATTAGTACCTTTATTATGCCTATTTTCTTGATGAGGAGCTAAAGTATATAGGTTTACAGAATTTGCCCAAGATTATACAGCTATTTATAGTTGGGCCTAGAAGTAAGTCCAAACAGTCGGAGTCCAGGTTCTGGATACATACTTAACTACTATATGTATAAATTAGTGAATGACTGGAAGGAAGGAATGAATGAAAGAAAACACCAAATCTGATTCTTCAACACTGTAGGCTAATTCTGGGGACAATGCTGTTAGAACAGTCTATAAAGTTGAAATATTTGCTCCGATGTCACATTTTCTAAGAACCCTACCAAGTAGTCCACTAGAAGCATCTATCCCTTCTCTGACACCTTTCGTAATGGCACTGACAACTCACTACCATATGTTCAAATGTATCTTCATGTTCTAGTTTCCTTACTAATGATAAGTTTCTAGACAACTGCTTAGGAGTCTGATTCATCAGGTGTTTTTTGTTTCCCCAAGCACAAAGCCTTGCACACAACAGACTACCAATGAGTGTTTTCCAGGTAGACTATTGGATACATGGGTGACAAGCAAACAAATATTGGACTCTTCCGTTATCTTTTCCTAGAAACTGTAGAGACTCATTCTCACTCCACTCTGAGGTTCCAGGGAGTCTGTCGTCATAGAGATTTTAGATGGTTCTGAAAACAGAATTCTGTGTAAATATATTAAGTTCAGGGAAGAATCTGTGAAGAGTTTTCTTTATAACATTTTGATAATCATTTAGTTAGAAAATTATATTTCTAAGAAATAGGTATTCTTTCTCCCAAAACTGTATTTTTAGGAAGAATTAAAGAAAGAAATTGTATAGAAAATCGCTAATGTTTCCAACAGCTGAACGAAAGATTTACTTTTTTAAAAGCTAATGATGGTTATCATGAATTACCTTTCTAATACCTCAAATTAAATACATTTTCCATTTCCACTGACTAATATACCTCTAATCTTTATTTATAATTAACACTAAGAAGAGTGCCATATTGAATAAATGTGGCTAAAAATTACTATATTATAAAACACAACCAGAAGGAAGATGCAGATCTTTACTGAGTCCTCATTATTTTCTGGCCCTCACATAGATACATTTTGTCCTAATATATAGGAGCAACATAGGAAATAACAGAAATTTAATCCAGCGAAAAATTTCTTTATTGATTTCAGTGTATAAAATTAATTACATTAGGTACCACAGAATACAAAGGAACATAACACATGGTCTTTACCTTTGCAGAACTTGTGATATAGAGATGAACATTTGGAAGATAGATATATTAACTAGTAACTGTAGAATTTGGTGGTAATAACAGCTAATATTCGGCACTTGACAATGTTTCAGTAGCAGTCCTAATGCTTTATGTGGCATTATCTCATTGAATTCTTAGAGCTCTATAAAGGAGGCAGTATTATTTCCCACTTTATGGTTGATAAGCCTGAAACTCAGGAAGGTTTGGTAACTTCTCCAAGATCACATGCCTAGAGAATGGCTGGGTGGAGGAACCTGTATGCAGACCTAAACCCAAAGGTCCTTAACATTCATATGTTGACAGCAATAAAATATGTCAAAGGAAATATTATTCATTCAAACTTGGTTTGAGCAAATGTTAGGACACCTCAGCCTTGGCCTTGAAGGATGAGAGTGGAGGAATGGAGCCGACCCTTGCTTCCAAGACTGAGGCAGGTAAAGGAAGCTAAAGGAGTCCCTGAGAAAATAGAGAAGATGCAGGTGTTGTCAAGTATGTAGGTGCCAGCATGGACGGGACAGGGGTGGTGAAATGGGGAAAACTGGTTGGAACCAGATATCTTGGCCCTGAGTGTTACCCCCCAAAAGCCTAGACTTTTCTCATTAAGCAAAAAAGAGTCACTGAAAGGTTGTGAACCAGATCAGAACTGTATTTTAAGACTGATTTGGCAGCTACATGTACAAGGAGTTGGAGTCAGGAGCGGCAAGAACAGAGGGCCCGTGTGGAAATCGTAATCCAGGCAGGGCAAAGGCACTGATCGTCTGCATCTGGGTTGCAGCATGTGAGTAGCAAGGAGGAAACATGGAAATGGACAGCATTTGGCACTGACTAGATGTGAGGAATAAGTAAGAACAACACAAAAGTTCAAAACAACAAATATGTCATCCAGAGTACAGAGGAAGCACAGGTCCTTATCCAGTTGAAGGGGTTGCCTGGGCACGGAAAGGAGGGGAGTAAAGTGGGAGTGGTGACACTGGTGGGGCATGTGAAAGCACAGCGTTAAAGGCTGGGATTTAGATGTGTAGCAGTCAGGGCTGGGTCACTATGTTGAACTACAACCCAGTGGTGAGCCCACATTTCTCAGATATTTGAGGTGAGCGGGCATATCTTTACTAAATGCAGAAAAGGTGGTATGGAAAGTCTGTGAGTTTTATTTTTTAGGAACTGAAATTATTTAAGTGAGCACGCATAACTTTTATAACAAAAAGCAAATTATTGCATATATAGCTTGTTATAAATATATGACAAATTTTTAAAGAAATATAAACCCCAGCCCTAACTGGTTTGGCTCAGTGGATAGAGCGTCGCATGCGGACTGAAAGGTCCCAGTTTCAATTCCGGTCAAGGGCATGTACCTTGCTTGTGGGCACATCCCCAGTAGGAGGTGTGCAGGAGGCAGCTGATTGATGTTTCTCTCCCATCAATGTTTCTAACTCTCTATCCCTTTCCCTTCCTCTCTGTAAAAAATCAATAAAATATATATATTTTTTAAAAAGATAAACCCCAGGTGCTCTAATGTGTGTACTTTCTTCCTAATTTACCTGATAGTATAAGACAGTAAAAATGCATGATGTATCATTCTCTTTTCCTCTTTTTTTTTAAACAGAATAATGCATATTGGAAAGGGATAGTAATAACTTATTTATTACATATACTTTGCCAAAATATTTATTTAATTAAAAGCAAAATACCAAATATACAGGTAATCCCGCAAATGACCAAAATTAAACTGCAGTAGTTTTTAGCATTCTCAGTCAGTCTTTACTTATATGCAAAACTAATTTTTGCATGTTGTAATGATGTATTAGAATAAACATATATGTTTCTAAAGTAGAGTTTGGCTAGTGTGTTTTTTTTATCTTTATTGTTGAAAGTATTACATATGTCACCTTTTTCCCCTATTGACCCTCTCCATCCCACCCCCTGTCAAGCCTTCACCACCCTATTGTCTGTGTCCATGGGTTGTGCATGTATGCATACAAGTTCTTTTGTTAATCTCTTCTCATCACCCAGCCTTCCCCACCTTCCTTCTGATATTTGTCAGTCAGTTCCATGCTTCTATGTCTCTGGATCCATTTTGTTCATCAGTTTATTTTGTTCATTAGATTCCACATATGAGTGAGATCATGTGATACCAGTATTATTCTTTTTTTACTAAGTTTCTTTTCTTTTTTTTAAATTAATCAATTGGAGAATTCAAGTGTTTCTGGCTTTCATATGAATTTTTCTTTATCTTTTTTTTTAAATAGGTGATAATGAAGAAGAAGATGTTGACATGAAAGAAGATTCAGGTATTAAATTTATGAATTTATTCTTAGAGGAAGGGAAAAGATCATTATATTGATTATGTACATTTTACTTTTTTAAGAAAAGACAAAATAAGGTTCAGAAAATGTATGTTCAAGGTCATAAGATAAAATAGTTTTGTTAACTCTTATGCCTAATACAGCTACTATATTTAAGCATTAAATTTTACTTTGAGATTCCTGACAGTTAAGGTCAAAATGAAACATAAGGTTATAGTTAATAGAGTTATATAACAAGTCACCCCCAAAACTAAGTGGCTAAAACACTCACTCATTGTGCCCATATTTTCTGTGGACCAATAATTCAGACAGAACATAGCAAGAGTGACTTGGTAATCCTCCTTCACAGTCCTGAGGCCTCAGCAGAAAAACTCAACATCTCTGGGCTGAAATCTTCTGAAGATTCCCTCACGCACCTGCTTGACTGGTGACTAATAATGGCTATCAGCTGAAACCTTAGCCAGGGCAGTTTTCTGAAACACCTACGCATGGCCTCTTTTTGTTGTTTGGGCTTCCTCATAGCATGGCTGCCAGGTTCCAAAGTGGTTTATAGAGAGAGTGAGCAAGCCAGAGGGAGCTTAGCTCTTTATAGGACTCAGCCTCACGGGTACTATAGCATCACTTCTACTGAACTTTCTTTGGAACAGTCAACTCACCTAGGCTTAACGAAAGAGAAAACAGACTCAATCTCTTGATGAGGAGCAGTGAGGTTCTGCAAAGCATTTAGTATCTGAAATGTTGCTGTGGGCATTTTTGAAAATACATTTTGTACATCTAATATATTGCTCTCATTATCAGAAATTAAGATGCCTGCCAACTCCTCCAGAAAGACTAGTGTTTGATGAGAGAAATCTAGTGGCTAAAAGCATAGGCTCTGGACTGAGGTAGCCACTCAATCTGTGCCTGATAAGGAATGCATGAATCAACAGGCCTGAATTCAATTCTGGTTCCATCACTTTTTTACTTTGGGCAACAGTCTTGTCTCTATAATCTCAGTTTACACCTCTGGGGGCAATAACTCACCATATAGTCTTATTCGAGGGATTACATTATATCAAGTCCAAAATGTGTCTTGGAGCATAATAAACACTCAATAAATTATTACTTTTCTCTATGTCCTTCTAACAAATACTGAAAGGGTATAGGACTTAATTGTATGGTATAAGTTCCCTATTCCAATGGCTACCCTACTCAAGGCATGAATTAAATCCAGATTTCAAAATAAAAATAGATATCTTAGCGGTTCTAATTTTTGTGTAACTTCTATTCACTTTCATAACTGCCTACAAATCACTGACAACCTTAATCTGAGCAGCTCCATTAGCAGGAGGCAACCAATCTCGTTAGGTAAAGTTTGGTTAAAATTGTCCTTCTCCTTGTTAAATCAAATTTGCCTCCCTTCCCTGATCTCTCACTATCTTCCTGGAGAAATAACACCGGTTCCTTTTCTTCCTAACAGTTCATTGGAACATTGATCATTGCTTCTATCTACTCTTCTTCAGTCTGAACACGTCTGATTTCTAAAGTTCCCTTGGTCTCCTCAGGGCAATATTCAGAGGGTCCTAGAAGCAGAGGGACAGTCTAGACTTCGGGAGCAGGAAAGAACTAGGTGGATGGGGCATGGTAGCAGCAGCTGTCAGTTTCCTACCTGTGTCCCCTTGACACTCACTGTCACTTTCCAACTTCAGCAGCTTTCTGAGGAAAGTTCTTGTGAAAGAAAGTTCTCTGCTGAGTGCTTTTCTCTGCTCATGAAAGCAAACTCAAAATACCAGGAGATTAATTTCTCTGGAGCAACCCTCAATCAAGGATAGACAGTTGATCAGCCCCCCCCCCTGTAGGACATCAGAGGCATGTTCTTCTCCAGCACTGTTCAGTAGAAATATAATGCAAGTCTCAAATGAGAGCCTAGGTATAATTTCAGATATTCTAGTAGTCACATTGAAAAAAAAAAAGAGGATTTAATTGAATAATATTTTAATAATATTTATGTAACATCATATATATAAAACATAATTTCAATGTATAAACAATATAAATATTAGTCAGATATTTTACTTCTTTTCATCCTATGTTTTTGAAATTTGTTTGCATTTTACATTCACATCTCAATTCAGACTAGCCACCTTTCAAGTACTCCTGGGCGGTATGTGGTGTTGGACAGTAAGATTCTGTATCATTGCCCAGAGGTCCCCAGGAGAACTGAGCCCTGATTGTTTACTGTGGATCTTGCTCATTAGCACACCCAGCGTTGGCTGCCTTTCCTTTTCTGTTTCACTTCCCTACTCACCTCTGGTGTTTCCTGGGATAATCTCTCTAAGTACTAACATTCAAACCTTTGTCTCAGTGCCTTATTTCTGAGACAGTCCAAACTAAAACAAGACTCTGCTTGCCTTTTGTAAAACACAAAGACCAAGATAAAATTTAAATTAAAGTGTCAATTCATATACCCATGCAGGATGTCTCATTATTTAAAAAAAAAAAAAAAGGAAACAACTTATGTTGAAAAATGACTTTCAGTGGTCACCTTGTCTTGGATTGCATTTATGAATTTAACGTTAATGTTTGCTATTCTCATCTAGCCTGCCCACATAAAGTATCCTTGGAAAATCCTTCAATATTCCCAGCAAAGGAGTATTGTCCTTTTAGCTAGCCAGCATCAAGACCGTATCTTGCTAAGGATCATTTGCCTAAGTGCCATAAGCATACATTTCAAGGCAAAGGGAGTTGTCTTCTTAATGAGATGCAGATAGCTGTCCAAACCACTGAGTGATTTGGAGGAACTTATTAGTAATGCTAATGAAGAGCCCACTAGGATGGAGTCAGCACTTGCAGTTTGGAGTCCTTAATTGGATCACCATGTCTGATTTTAATCCCACCACATTTCCTGGGGGTTTTGTCTCCAGCAGCTGGGCGCAGCTGTTCAAGGGTGCAGGCAAAATGGACTTTGGAAGCTGCTCTCCATTTCCTAATATCTATGATTGCTGAAATCATGGGTGATTTCTGTGCTGGATGGTTCCATGGGGTGCCAGCTGGGTTTGCCAGACATTGGTGAACAAGCTGGCTTCAGTTGAGATCGCACATTTGGCCATGTTGGTCTCCAAGATGGGTCTGAACAAATTTCCCAAGACCATTAGCTGCTGCTTCCCCTCTACCGTGCATCACCTCTTCTTCTCATATAAGTAGAAATGCTGGAGGGACTTTTAAGAATGGAATTAATGAAAATGTTAGGCTACTTGGGTGAAGCAACCAGCCAACAAATGCTAGTAGATAATAGTGAACAATAATTTGAATACCAAAAGCCAGTGAGGTGCTGGTAAACTGACTCTGGGTGGAAGAAGCCCCAATGTGAAGAGTTTGCAGATTTTGTGATGTAAATACACCTACTTGGTATTGTTAAATGAGGTTGATGCATGTCAGAGTTGAGGAGAGATGGGTACAATAAGCTGGTGTGAGCTGGTTCAAGTCAGCCCCAGCATACCTCTGCTGAGTCATATTTTAATTGAACATGTACCTTGTACCAATCCCTCAACATACATGAACTCATTTAAGATACACAACAACTCTAGGAGGCTGGGAATGTTATTACAGAGGCTTAAGAAGGATTGGTTCCTTGTTTAAATACTAGAAACAGAATTTAGTTGTATCTGATCTCAAAACTCATATTCTTAACTTTGTGCTCCTGTCTCCAAACTATAATAGTAAGTAGAGGCAGGAACATCTCAGTTGATGTCAGACTAGGTCAGTGGTCAGCAAACTGCGGCTCGCAAGCCACATGTGGCTCTTTGGACCCTTGAGTGTGGCCACGAAGTTTCAATCACACTCTACATGAGTGCCCACACGTGGCATTTTGTGGAAGAGCCACACTCAAGGGGCCGCAGTTTGCCAACCACTGGACTAGGTCATCCTCAGGATGAGGCTCTGCCCCCATGGGGAAATGGTAGGAACAGACTGGTTTAAATGCCTACTTATTTTAAGTCCTTTAATATTTCTGTAATCCTAGCACAGTAAATGTTTTCCTAGGTCCTTCCATTTCCATGACCTGACCATGCACTGTTCCCAAACTGCGCCAGCAGGGACAGAAAACCAGCAGCCACCCGTGCCATTTCAGCCACATGAGAGCCAGGAATAGAGCTGAGTTCCTCAAGTGGCAAAGCCAAGCTCATGGCAAATGTCCAGGTTTCCACTCTCTGCCAGAATCAGAGACAACATACATAATGTAATACACTGTCAAGGAGAAGCGTGGGTGCTTTTGTAGAAACATTTCTTTAGCTTCCCAGGCCAAGAGGGAGAGTGGTTCCTGCTGACCACAAGAGGAATCTGAGCATAGAGGCCATATGTGCCAGTGGCTTTCGTGTGAGTTGCTCCACAGGGATGATGAAATGATACTGTACTAATGTCATAGATGATTATGTTCATGATTACCATGTATCCATGCCCACAGACTACCTGAGGAGTGCCCTACAACTTTTCAACAGTGCAGCATTAGTACTTTGGGGGTTCTTAAAAATCTCAAAAGAGCGCAAATTCTTGTCTTTTTAAATCTAACTCAGGTGGGAATTCCCATTCGGGTGGAAAATCAAAAATTAAGAATTTAATTCTCAAACACCCACCTTCATGAAATGCTGGTTTGAATTTCTGTTCCAAGGATTGGAAATACTTTTCTTGATCCACGAATTTCAGGGGCACGCAAGGCTTAGAGTCTACTCTCAGGGAGTGTTGCTTTTGCCCATTTAATGAATCCCTTTGAGCTGAGCATCTGTGCTCTGTGAGCTGTGCCAAGTACCTCAATTCTTGTTGTACTGAACCAATTCTGAAGGGTCAATGCCAATCTCACACCTAGTGACAGAAGTTTGGGGGAATTACTAATTTAGTATTGGCAAAATGTTTCACCCTGCGTGTGGTAATGATCTTAGATGTGGTGGACTTGCCACCACAGAGGACCTAACCCAGTGCTCCAAAAGCTTTGTAGTCCATAATTCCAATGTTTTTAGTAGCATATCTAGCAAGTGCATTTTTTGTTTGGTTCCTCTTTTAATAAATGGGAAAGGAAAAATGAGTTGCCATAGCCATGTAGTATAATTTTTAATGCTGGCATAAGGCCACAGCTGCTAAGAGAGTGAGAATTAGGCATGGGCACCATTTTTAAAAAGGCCTGGGTGAAGGGAAAATAAAACAGAATTTGAAATGAAACTCTCAAGGCCCTGCTCCCTGGGCAGCAGGGTCACAAGAAAGATTAGGAAAGATAAATAATTTTTTCTCCTTAGACTTACATTCTCACATGTGGGGTAGAGGAGAGAGACACACAATAAAGAAATAAACAAGGGGACAAGATTTTTTTAGATACACCAAATTATGTGTTTCAGAGACATTTTCCTTGCAGGAATTCCTCTCATTAGGTGGTCAAGGAAAGCCTTTCTTGGGAGCTGAATTTGATGTGAGATTAAAATGTAAGAAGTTAGCCCTAGCTGGTTTGGTTCAGTGGATAGAGCATCGACCTGTGGACTGAAGGGTCCTGGGTTTGATTCCAGTCATGTCCACATATCTAGGTTGCAGGCTCCTCTCTGACCTGGGCCCTGGTTAGGGCTCATGCAGAAGGCAACCAATCAATGTATTTCTCTCACATCAATGTTTCTCTCTGTCTTATTCCAGGTAAGAGAAATGGTAGTCTGGATTGGGATGATGATTGCAAAGGATGAGCACAGTGGTTGAATGTCAGATATATTTTGGAGCAGAGTTGATAGGACTTATGATAGAACTTACAGTTGCTTTACTAGAAAAATAAATGAAGAGAAATATTAAGGATAGCTCAGTTTTTTTTTAAATTTAATTCCTGGGCAGATACGAATATTATTCCTTCAAATGCACCATACTATGGGGAGAATAGGTTTGCAGACATTAAAAAAAAAATTGTGGATGAAATTGCACAATGAAAACTGTTCATTAATTAATCCATAAAGTTTTAAATCAAGTTCTCCTGAAAAAAAATAAGTTGAGGTTGCCTTATAGAGAAATTTTAATTTTATAAAAAGCACTTAAGATTTCACATTTGTATGAATCATTAATGATGTCAACAACAAAAAATTAAGCTTGAACTTAAGTGTAAGTCTATTTTCATAGGAGAATCAACAAACCTTAGCTCAACCAGGATGACAGATGAATCTGCAATTAGACCTCACTATGTGTGGGGGTTTACTAAGAAGAAAACATTTTTAAACTTTAACATAATGTTGAGCTCTACTGGTAAATATTTAAATAAGAATGTTTTAAATCTTTGTGCTTCCAGAAGGGGTAGAGCCAAAAGCCCTCTCTCCACCCCACAAGAAAAGCAAAGCCAAGAAGCCGGAAAGTTCCAAAGACTCTAGCGAGGGTAAGTCATGCTTCTCCTTTCTTTAATAAATCCTGCCGGTAAAAAATTTCTCTTTAATTTTTAAATTATGTGTATGCTGTCATGTTTGCAGATATTTCTAAAGTCCAAAAATCACAGGACAATTCTTTTCCTTTTCCTAATATGTTTACTCTCCCCTAAATGAGATTTTAAAAAATCAAGTTTAAGTTTAATTTGTTAAGGTAAAAACCATTTTTTTTAAAAAAAAAATTGTTTTTTCTCAGTGTGATTTACATTTCTCATTTCTGCCAAGCTCGGAATTGGGAGTAGCGTTCTGAAATCCTGTGAGGCTGAAGTCGAGACCTATACATGATGAGCAGTGCCATGGCTGTTGGCTTATTGTGATCATTTGTTTTTCTCACGAACACATTCTGAGTCCAGCATCAGACCTCAGCATTGGGTGGTGGAAATGCTTCCTGTCTTTAGAGTTTTCTTCCATTTTCTAGAAGCCAATGTATCTTTGCACTCAGGTATTGAATAAGCAGGTTCAATTGGACTCAGTTTTAGAAAGAAATGGCTGTCTCTCTGTTACAACACTGGTATTGCTTTCAAGATGTTCAAATTTTTCCTTTAAAATGTAGGTGAGAGGAGAAGATTTGACTTTGGCTGGTGGGCACACGGTGCAATATACAGATCTTGTGGCATAGAAACCCACACGAAACCTAGATGTTCATGTTGACTAATGTCACCGCAATCAATTTAATAAGAAAACGACAACAAATAAATAAAATGTAGGCGAGGCATTTTTTAAGCGATCCACTAAGCTAAGAGCAAGCGTAACCTTCTAAAAGGGTAACACACTTATGCGTTCTACTACCTTGCTTGGAACCCCACTTCATCCACTGTGAAATAGAGAGAATAAAAATGCTGACAGGGTCACTTTGGTCTTCCCGGAGGATGATGCTAAGATGAAGAAGAAGTGCAGGAAAGTTAGAGGGGGAAAGTGTGTGAAGGATAAGGAGGAGCAAGAGTGAGAGCAGGCGTAGGTGGAAGGAGAGAAGGGAGGGAGGATTCGCCAGGAAGAGCCTCAGTCTGCTTTGCAGGCAGAAAGTCTGGGGAGGTCCAGAGCAAGGGTTGGTCATCAGAGGAGCCATGCTCAGGGCAGGAATGCTGTGCTCCTGAGTCCCTTTCCCTTGCTCATTCCCTGGCGGCAAGCAGCTTGGAGAGAAAGTAGCCTTGGCATGAATATTAGGCTGCCGTGAATTCCAAAAGTGTGGGTGCTGGAAGCTGTCAGCTAACTTCATTCCCAGTAGCAGGTTCTCTCTTGAGGGGAGATCTTGAGCAGCTCCCCTCCATGACTGCACAGCATCTGTGTGAGCTTCAGGCTTCTACTTGATAAGCAGTGCCGCTGCCTTCCCCCTCACAGGGTTCAGAACCAATTGAGGATGCAAATCTGTAAGAAAGTTTAAAATAAAACTTTGTTTATTTCGAATGAGGTTTGCTTTATTCTGAATGAGGTCAGACTGGCGCATCTTGACCCCTATTGGGCTTTTGAATGCTGGATTTCACTCCTGCATATGAAAAACACCATTGGTCCTTTCAGGAGAAAGTGCTGGTGTCTTTGGTATTCTGTGTCTCTGCCTCCCTTTTATGCTTTCTGGTTATTTATATTTTAGTTGAAACATAAAATATCTTCTAAAATAACCTGTATCTGGAATTTAAATATCTCTAATCTTGTAAGTAAAATTCTGTCATTTATTGTTTCTGCAGACTCATACTTATTGTTGTCTTTTTGTATTTTACCTTTTTTTAAATATATTTTATTGATTTCTTAAAGAGAGGAAGGGAGAGGGATAGAGAGTTAGAAACATCGATGAGAGAGAAACATCAATCAGCTGCCTCCTGCACAGCCCCTACTGGGGATGTGCCTGCAACCAAGGTACATGCCCTTGACCAGAATCTAACCTGGGACCTTTCAGTCTGCAGGCGACGCTCTATCCACTGAGCCAAACCAGTCAGGGCTCTATTTTATCTTTTTTTGATTGTCAAATTCCCTGCATTTTTATTTGTGAAAGGTTTTTGAAGTTGGGTTATTCACATTTTGTTGTTTGAGGTACCTGGAGATACTACCACCTTAGGAATTCTTTGAACTAAAAAATAATTTTCTCAGGGTTTGATTTTTGGCTTTGTTTTGCTTGCTGCTTGTCCTTAAACTCATATTAGTGTGTGTATAAGATCAGGAATTCTCAACAAATGTTTTTTTTTTCTTCCTTTTCCCCTCTCCAACCAATGCTAAACTGAGGCAGGCAAATTTTCCACTATATTTAGGACCAAAGCAGTAGCCCTTCTGTGCTTTACATGCATGGCCTGTTCAAACCCAAGCTCTAGCTAGTGGTGCTCAAAGAGTATTTGTGTATCTGCATCACCAACATCGCCTGGGAACTTGGTAGAAATACAAATTCAAGGGCCCCATCCCAGACCTACTGCATCAGAAACTCTGAGGTGGGGCCCAGTTATCTGTGCTTTTAAAAGCCTTCTGGGTATTCAGATATGTGTTCAAGTTTGAGAATCACTATTCTAGTCTAGATCATCCGGGATTGACAAATGTCTCAAAGCAAATAATAATTTCAGTGCTTGCTTATAAATCTTGATTCAATCTCCTTCATAATTTCATGTTTCTAAGAAGTTCCCTTACAAAAGCATCAAATCAGCCATGTATTCAAGAATCAGATAGAAGGGGAGAGAGAGAGAGAGAGAGAGAGAGAGAGAGAGAGAGAGAGAGAGAGAACATAAATGACTGGTAGATGGTACATAACCACAAATAAATATGTACCCATATCTGTATGTGTATGCATACCTACATTTATAATGCACAGTCTGGAAAGATGAAAGATATATATCAAATGACCTCAGGAATTATCTCGGTGGAGTAGAGAAGGGGCAAGGGAAGATTTTTGGAGTGTTTATTATTCAATTTCAAAATGCATGTGTAATTGAAAAATATATATGGCAAGAATCATTTCATATTTATAAAACAAAAACATATTTTCATTAAAAAACAAAAGAGAATGTATAGTATGCTTCTAAAATGCAATAGCAAGATAAGAACAGTAATTTTCCCTGTACATAGACCTTCAAAGCCTTCAGTGGGTTTTAGAAATGAGTGCTATTTCCATTCATATTTGTACAGAAAGCACTAGCACTTCGACTCTTGCTCTACAATTGCCTCCACATAGAATATTCAACAAGCCTGCATGCGTGACGCTCATTCTTCAGGAAACCGGGCCCTTTAAATGCTAAATCAAGCAACCCTATTCTGCACTTTAAAATGTTAATGATATCTTTTGTCAGATGAAATTATACGTGGAAGCGTCTTAGAAACTTGAAATCACTATACAAATTTGAAGGATCTAATGTTGCTATTGTAGGTATTATTATTATTGTTTTTACTAAAATAATTTTTTTCTGAATACATGAACCATTGGTGGAATGCACTTCGCATTCCCTGGGCGCTGGAATTTTCTCTCTGCCCTCTTATTTTCTCTGCATATTAAAATATCATGTGACACGCTGTTTTGTGAGTGGCTGGACAGGAGGGACATTCTATCTTTCAGAATGCCTTGCAGCAGTTCATGCATTATATTCATAAGCATGATCTTTAATTTAATTCTTGTGACAAGTGCAGTGAAGGGTAAAATCAGGCAGTCATAATTTTGACTTTGCCATCACTCAAATGAGCTTAGCTTAGTGACTGACCAGCTTTATTTTAAAAGAAAGTGGAAATAGAGAAAAGCAGTGTTTTCATGAAGAAAATCTTTATTTTATCCTCTCCTTAAATAACAAGAATTTAAGCAAAATGTAAATTTTTGTGCTGAAAATTAGAATATAATAAAAGCTTATGTCATCATCTTGCTTTAATTATACTCCCTGTGCTGCTTGGTTCTGGGCCATTCTGAACCACCCTCCTGCTGCGAATTAGCAGAAGGACTCAACAGTCTATTTCATTTTCAGTAGTGCTCTCCACACTTACCCATTAAACAGCTGTGGTTATGACCATAGACTCCTGTTTCAGAGTCAATTCTGGGATTTAAGTGGGGCTTAGAGAAAGTGAGTCCTGAGGGATTTTTCATAGTGACAAAGGCTGTACCTGCCTGAATAGAATTACCTTAGGTCCATCCTGTGTGACCCAGAATGATCCTGGTCTATGCCTGTTGTTCTTGGCATATTATTAGCAATGTTTACTTTCACTCTTAGAAGTGTCTTGATTTAGGCAATAACATGAATCCTCCTACCCACAGAGAAACAATTCAGCATGAGTGTGGACAGAGCTCTTGATTGTCCAACTTATGCTTCCTATTTGGGCAGTTGTTGTTTTCACTATGTTTCATTGACTTCTGTTTTAGAAAGAGGGGAAGAGAAAAGGATAGAGAGAAATATCAATGAGAGAGCCCTAGCTGGTTTCACTCAGTAGATAAAGCATCATCCTGCGGACTGAAGGGTCCTGGGTTAAAGTCTGGTCAAGGGTATATGCCTGAGTTATGGTTTGATCCCCAGTAGGGGGTATACAGGAGGCAACGAATCAATGATTCTCTCTCATCTTTGATGTTTCTATCTCTCTCCCTCTCCCTTCCTCTCTGAAATCAATAAAAATATATTTTAAAAAAGAAATATCAATGAGAGAGAAACATTGATTGGCTGCCTCCTACATGCCCCACACTAAGTGCCCTGATCTGGAATTGAACCAGTGACCTCTTGATTCATAGGTTGACACTCAACCACTGAACTACATCGGCCAGGCCCCTGGAAGGTGTTTTGGGTTATTTAGGTTTTTTTTTACCTAAACCTCAGTTTCTTCATACTAAATAAAGGAAAAAACACTGATTTTGTGGGACTGTGGGGAGATTTAAACAGGATAATATATGGAAACTACCTGCCACTAAGTCAAAATGTATTGAATTTGCAAAAGGAAGAATTCCCACCAAAAACTCACCTACTTTGTTTATTAATGCTTGGAAGTCCTTTTAATATGAAAACACATTTTGCAAGTAGAAATAAGGTTTAATACGCACTGACTAAATCTCATATCTCATTAGGCGTTTTGTTTTGTTTTGTTTTGTTTTTCTCTTTGCTCTTTTAAGCTCACTCAGCACACTCTGCCCTTCCCCCAACCACATAATTCCTGTTCCAAATCAACTTTCTCCTAGTCTCTCTTCTCATTCCTGATTTCAACTCTCCTTTTCTTCAAGTCAAGTATCCCAAGGAACTAGAGTACCCCCAATATTTAGACAACCACCCCTCTCAGCCATTCCTCAACCTCTACTTTCTGCATCTAAAACTTCATAGAGGACACCAGATTGAGTCAGTGACATGAAGGAGAATGTGGACTCTGGTTCAGGTGGGCTTTGGCCATGAGTTCAGACCTTGCCACTGAGACATTCATTGTCCAGAGCCCATAGTCTTTGGAAGTCTCTGACTCTCTGCTAGTTCTATAAGATTCTAGAGCCAATGATCTCTCTGCTGAAACTGGGTCTTGTCCTAAGTCCTTGTGGTTGGTCTTGTTCTCCTGGATGTTTCCCAAACTGTGGCCCAAAGGATCTGCAAGGCCAAAATGAGTATCACATGGAGCTGTGATCTCAGAAGCCTTCATTCACCAGGTATACAGTGAAAATGGTGCCCTGTCAAGTTGTGCAAAATAGTGGTACCACAGAGGTTCCCCACAGTACTTTTCTTCCTCCAACCATCCTAGCATAGCTCCCTGCTACCCAGGCACAGCTTCTCTACGTATTAATTCCATGCACTTTTGTAAATGTCTATTTGATAGTATAGGCCAGTGATGGCGAACCTATTACACGCGTGTCAGAGGTGACACGCGAACTCATTTTTTTGGTTGATTTTTCTTTGTTAAATGGCATTTAAATATATAAAATAAATATCAACCATTTACTATGGTTGCAAATATCAAAAAATTTCTATATGTGACACGGCACCAGAGTTAAGTTAGGGTTTTTCTTTTTTTTTTTTAAGAGAAAGTGCTCTTTTTTTTTTTAATATATTTTATTGATTTTTTTACAGAGAGGAAGGGAGAGGGACAGAGAGTTAGAAACATCCATGAGAGGGAAACATCGATCAGCTGCCTCTTGCACACCCCCTACTGGGGATGTGCCCGCAACCAAGATACATGCCCTTGATCGGAATCGATCCCGGGACCCTTCAGTCCGCAGGCCGACACTCCATCCACTGAGCCAAACCGGCCAGGGCTTAGGGTTTTTCAAAATGCTGACCCCCGAGCTCAAAAGGTTCGCCATCACTGGTATAGGCACTCTTTTAGGCACTGACGAAACACACACAGAGAACCCTTCTTTTTTAGTGTTTCTGTTCTAGGATATATGTGGAGGCAATGGTTGATGGATTTTTTAATTAAATAAAATATATAGTAAGTCAATAGTGGCACATGAAGAATTTTTGCTGCCTGAAAATTTATCTATTGCTGCCTGAAAATGTATTCCAACACTTAACAGCTTAAAGCAATAATGGCATTTATTATCTCGGGCTTTCCATGGGTCAGAAATTTGAGAGTATCTTACCTTGATGGTTCTGGGTCATAACATCCCATGATAGTACATGATATGACATCCTAGGTCATAAAAGTCTAGGTTATAAAAGTGTGTGGTTTTTGCCTGGCTTTCTCTTGGATCACTAACTGGGGGATAAGGCACCTGCCATGTCCTGAGGTCACTCCAGCAGCATTGTGGAGAGGTCTATCTGGAAAGGAACCGAGGCTTCTTGCCAACAGTAAGCACCAACCAACATGTCCTCTGAGCAAGCCATCCTGGCTGGAATCAGATCCTTCAGCTTCAGGCAAGCCTGTGGATGACAGCAGAGCTGACTGACATCTTGATAGAAATTTCATGAGCAATCCCAAGCCAAGTGGCATGCAGAAAAATCAAGCTGAGAAGAGGAGACAGGAGATGCTCATGTGTGTATAAGTTGGTGGCAGGGAAGGGAGATTTAGGAGAGAGATAGTTTAAGATTTCAAATATGCTGAATCTCACTGGTTATTAAGTTGAATTTGAAAGAGAGAAAAAAAAAAAACAGTTGAAGAACATAAAAAGTAACCTAAGCAACTATGTGGGGGAAAAGAGTGTTCCGGTAGAGAAAATAGCAAGCACCAAAGCTCTAATGAGAGCAAAGTCTGTCGGATTCTAAGAAAAGCAAGGCCAATGTGAGTGACTGTAGAGGTCATTGAGGACTGATCCCATAGAGAGGTGGATCCACATTTGAGTGTGCAACAGAATCACTGCAGGGCATATTAAACCCAGGCTCTCATTCAAGAGGTCTGGGGCAACTGAGCAAATGCATTTCTCATAATTCCCTAGGTGATGACCTGGGCTAAGGATTCCACTTTGAGAATCACTGACTAGGGCATTGTGGACCACTGTAAGAACTTCGTCTTTTCTCTGAGTGAAGTGAGACTATAACATTTTAAGCAGAAAAGGGGCATGATCTTACATCTTATTTTATATTTTAACCTTCACCTGAGGATATTTTTCCATTGATTTTTAGAGAGAGTAGAAAAGAGAGGGAAAGACAGAGAGATATATCCTGCACATGCCCAGGTGGAGGAGGAGCCTGCAACTGAAGTATGTGCCCTTGACCGGACTCAAACCCAGGACCCTTTGATCCTCAGCCCAATGCTCTATCCACTGAGTTAAACTGGCTAGGGCTGATCTTACATTTTAAAAGGAATCTTCTGGTCATTGTGCTGAAATTGTACTGTAAGGAGCTAAGGAGAAACAGAAGTAAGAAATACTCATGGCTTATCCCAAGAAGCAGTGAAGGAAAAGAGTTAGGATTAGTCTGATTCTGGATATGTTTTAAAGCAGTGGTTCTCAACCTTGACTGCACATTAGAATCACCTGGGAATCTTTGTAAAATCCTGATTTCTGGGCCTCATCATTAGTAACAAAGAAACAGAATTTCCAGAGGATGAGGCCCAGAAAACAGGATTTTATGAAAATTCCCAGGTGATTCTAATGTGCAGCCAAGGTTGAGAACCACTGTTTTAAAGAGAAAGTCAGCAGAGTTCACTGACATTGGATGTGGCACTGAAAGAGAGGAGTCAAGGATGAGTCTGTTTATCATCTTTTCAACTATTGAATCTAGAGTAGAAGTTGTACCCTGCTTGTACTTAATTCAAACTTTCTGAGGAAAAGAATTATTCCCATTGCTATCCTCCAGCATATCTGCATAGTTACTCCTTTCTCAACCCACCCCAGGAAGGCCATATTAGCCCATCCTAAGGCTAAATTTCCAATAAAGCAAAATATTCAGGCATAACCATTCTAATAAATAACAACAAAAGAGAGAAAACACAGGAGTGTTAGCAAAGATAACTCAGAGAAAGATTATTTTAAACTAGAGGCTCAGTGCATGAAATTCATGCTGGGGGAGGGGGGGAAGTTCCTCAGCCCGGCCTGCACCCTCTCCAATCTGGGACCCCTAGGGAGACTGCCAGCAGTTGGTCATTTCTTTCACAATCCTGGACTGCTGGCTCCTAACCGCTTGCCTGCCTGCCTGCCTCATTGCCCCTAACCGCTTCTGCCTGCAAGCCTGATCGCCCCCTAACCACTCCCCTGCCAGCCTGATTGATACCTAACTGCTCCCCTGCTGGCCTGATGGCCCCCAACTGCCCTCCCCTGCTGGCCATTTGTGGCAGTTATCTTGTGGCGGTTATCTTGTGGTGGCCATCTTGTGATGTCACATGAGGGCATGATACCACCTAGGCTTTTATTGTAAAGGATGATCTAGATACTATGGATTCCAGTATGTTCTCCTCTCCACAAGAGGTGTATAATATTGTTGATATGTGTTTATTTCCAATAAGCAATTTCCCAGTCAATGGATGGTCAAGGCATTGTTGTCATTTATGATTGCTAAGCCCAGGAGGAAGAGAGGAAAGGCAGGAAGGAAGGAAAGTAGGAAGAAAAGAAGGGATGTAGGAAGGGAAGTGTGTGGAGAGTGGCTACAGTGTTTGGACAGGTTCAAGCCTATAGTTGTAAGCTTAACCTTATGGTCCAAACCTGTGGTCCCACATGGCTAAGTGATATAGGCTGTGGGAGGTGCAACAAGTAAACAAAGCTTGATCAGCTGCATGTAATTGAGTAGATTTGAAACCCGAGAGAATGTTGTAAACATCTTGACCACACCCTTACTTTGCCTCATGGAATCTGGCTATAAAATAAAGACTCAGCTTGCAGGCCATGGCACTGTCTCTCTAATCAGAGGATAGCATCCTACCTAGCCCCAGCTTTATTCTCTTGTCTGTCTTTTTTAAAAAATATATTTTATTGATTTTTTACAGAGAGGAAGGGAGAGGGATAGAGAGTTAGAAACATCAAGGAGAAAGAAAAATCGATCAGCTGCCTCCTGCACACCTCCTAAGGGGATGTGCCCGCAACCTTTTCTAATTCTTCACCACCCCCATTCAGGTTCACCCATGGCCATGCTGGCGCAGCACAGAAGGGGAAAGAAATGAAAAGGAAAATAAAGGTATAAAGTAGTGCGGAAGGCCCTGAACTAGGACCAGGACACTGAATTCTATTTTCATCTCTTAGGCACATGATCAAATCCTTCACTCAATGTTCCTGAGGTCCCCTCTAGATATCAAATTATGTAATTCTACATAATCATCAAATTCATGAAAATTGATTCTTTATGAGCTCTTCCCTTCATGCCCAGTAAATATTTCCATTCTTAATTCAAAAGCTCTGAATCATGGGTTTCAATAGTCAAATAGGCTCTGAGAGTATCTGGGCAACTCTCTCAATACACAGATGGGGGAACTTCTTTTAAAAATCTTCTAAAATTGTCCAGAGGACTCACAGGAAAGGTGATCGTAAGTTAGCTCCTAAAAATAACAAAAGAAAAGAGCAGTTAAAAGAGCATGGCATGTACAGTGGGGCGTTTAGTAGTCATTTTTTAAGTATCTTTCTTTAAATCTTATAGGTGCTGATGAGTAATTCGGGCTATGTGTGTTTAACCATTTGTCTGTTTCGATTGGAGATAAAGAATGCATCACTCACGTGTGTTTGTCCTTGTTTTGCTGAAAACCTGGGTTGACAGTGATAAACCATTAGAGTTATTTATTTTTTCCTCAATGCAGCACCATGCTGATAGGACACTTGACAGCTTAAAATATTAAATACAAACTTTTCAGCAGAGACAGATTTTGTTTTGTTTTATCTTTTAGGAGAAGTATTGCTATTTGAACAATATTGGATTTTCACACTAGGATTTTGCCATTATATTTCAAAATTTCAATCTTCTAGTATAACAAAGTTTTGCTTTCCTATTATACCAGAGAGAGTCCTAAAATGGTCCACTGATGCTAGAATTACCTGGACGCCTGCCACGCTCTCCTGATGCCTTGCTCCAGCGGGCCTGTTTCTGCTGAACCCCTGTCACTCTGGAGCCATCAGGGCGACTTAGGAAATGACTTTACCTCCAGGGATTGCCCTACTTGAGGACTGATACACAGAAAACCAGGGAACTCTATTCTCCTTGGACAAAAATGCTAGCTGATCCACTTGAATCATTTCTCAGTTCTCCACCCTGAGAATTCCCTGCTGTTCTCTAACAATCTCTGCTGCTGGCATAAGCAAAGTAAATACAAGTTTTGGGAAGAAAGGGTGGAGGGATGGGGAGGCTGGCGCTGGGATTTGGGGTGAAAATGGGGCAGTGTTGCCGAGTGCCGGATGAATGCTTGCAAACTGTTCCTCTCCAGAAAACTGCTTATTCCTTCAGTCCAAAGCTGCCACTTACAGTGAATGCTAAAAATGTGAATTCCCGCCCCAGTCCCAGCCCTCAACCAAACCAGAAAGCTGAATTTTAACTAGATGCAATGCCTCTTTGGAGCACCATTTTTAATGTACAGTGTACTTGTTTCTTCTTATTTTAAAAAATTGCAAACTTATAGGAAATTTGCAAGTGCAGTAACAAGAACTGTTTTCTTCTAGAACACTGGGATTAAGCTGCAGATCTGGTGTCCTCAGCCCCCAGATACAGTGGGGCCTTGACTTAAGGAGCTCGTTAACTCAAATTACTCTGTCAGCTCAATGCAAAAAGTCAGCCGAGAGATAGCTGGTATCTCAAAAAACTTGTTAGTCAGGATACTCCTAAGTCAAGGCCCCACTGTACTTCACTGTGTATTTTCCACAAACATGGCCAGTCCTCTCACATGAGCAAGATCAGAAAATAAGCATTGATACATAGCATCATCTAAATTGTCAGACCCCATTGGTTTCACCCCTTTTCCCAATAATGTCCTTTATAACTAACAGTT
This sequence comes from Myotis nattereri, assembly GCF_964212035.1. NCBI lineage: Eukaryota > Metazoa > Chordata > Mammalia > Chiroptera > Vespertilionidae > Myotis > Myotis nattereri. The sequence goes on along the minus strand of NC_138083.1, from coordinate 20,578,532 downwards.
CCAGTTCAAAATCACATATTTCATTTGTTGTCCTGTCTCTACTCTCCTCCAGTTTGAAAGAGTTCCTTGGCCTTTGTTTGACTTCAATGACCTTGATACTCTTGAAGATCATAGGCCAATTATATTGAAAATGTTTTCAATTTGGGTCTGTCTGATGATTTTTCATGACTAAATTTAGGTTATGAAACTTTACAGAACTGATTTGTGTTCTTCTCATGGCATGCGGTGAGGTACCCGTCACTTCAGTTCACATTACTGGCCATGTTCCCTTAACATGTGTGTGAAAGGCTCCTCTCTGTCCAGATGCTCTTTGCACCATTTATAGTTTATGTATCTCTTGCAGGAGGTAAGTTAAACTATGTAAATATCCCATTCTGCATTGATCTTTCCATTTATTTATCTACTTATTTATATCATCATGACTCATAGTTTTCTATTCTGCTCAGTGGATTATCAGTTATAGGATTTTCTCAGTGTGGTTGGTTTGTGTCCTTTTGATATGCCATTATCAGTTTTTGAGCACCTCCTTGCTTTTTGGCTAACTAGATGCCCAAGTTCACTTTATATCTTTCCTGCCCCAACGTCAATCATTTCTTCAGGAAATTTTGATTCTATTTAGTGGAGAACAGTACTGACAAACTAGATCTGGGTGCTAAGTGTGTGGAACACAATTTGAGAAACATTTTCTAAAATAGAATGACCAGCCCTAACCAGTTTGGCTCAGTGGATAGAGCATCGGCCTGCAGACTGAAAGGTCCCAGGTTTGATTCCAGTCAAGGGCATGTACCTTGGTTGTGCAGTAGGGGGTGTGCAGGTGGCAGCTGATCGATGTTTCTCTCTCATGGATGTTTCTAACTGTCTGTCCCTCTCCCTTCCTCTCTGTAAAAAATCAATAAAATATATTTTAAAAAAATAAAAATAAAATAAAAAATGAAATAGAATGACCAGATTATTTTGATGATTTTATCTGAAGACCCAGCTGGCAAGATCCAACCTTCTTTTTTTTTTCTGTTTTTTTTTTTTTTTTAGTTTCAGAGAGAGGAAGTAAGAAGGAGATAGAAACATCAATGATGAGAGAGAATCATCCATTGGCTGCCTCCTGCACATCAGCTACTGGGGATTGAGCCCACAGCCTGGGCATGTGCCCTGACCAGGAATTGAACTGTGACCTCCTGGTTCATAGGTCAACATTCAACCTCTGAGCCACACTGGCTGGGCAAGATCCAGGCTTCTTGATGAAGTCCTCTAATTGCCAGAATGGTCTTCCTGCAGACCTTCCATTGCAACTGTAGCCAAGAAAATCAATTGTTTATTTTGGTTAAATTTTCCAGAGTATAGTCCAGCATGGTTACAGCTAGTGGCTAATTACTAACAAGCATTTCAAAAAGTAGGAGATAATTGGAGGTCATGATACTAAAAAAACAAAAAACAAACAAAAATTGTTGATCAACTGCCTAAGCCAGTATTGATCAGACTGCACATTAGAACCATCTGAGGAGCAAAAATGCCTATTTCATTGGTCCCACCTCCAGACTAGTGAAGTCCAATCTCTGACTGCAGAACCCAGACAACAGTATTTTCTTAAGGACCTTGGGTGAACCTAATGTGGAGTGAAGGTTGAGGATCACAGGTTAAAGCAATCCTGTTTCCTGAGAATCTGGTCCAGCATCACAGGTTCTCTCAACCTGAAAATAACTTTCCTGCTTGTATTGGTTAGGCTCTTTACAGGGCAACATTAACACTTCTAGGCACCTAAGGGGCCATTTAGGTAACGTTTATTATGCCCCTATTCTGTGCCAGACATTATTCTAAGCACAACACATTTATTAACTCATTTAATTTTTATAACAATGCTATTGAGCATGCACTCTAATATCCCCACTTTACAGATGAGGAAACTGAGGCATAGAGAAGTGGAGAACTTGCCCAAAGTCACATGGCTAGGAATTCTGAGAGTCAGATCTAAAAATAAGGTAGTGTGATACCTGACCACAGGCCAGGCATTCTCAAACTTCGGGTTTTAAACCCAAAATAATTTGGTTTCTCAAACTTTGGATTTTTGATTTCTGAATCGCCTGGAGTGTTTAGAAAGAACCCTGAGGCACACATTCATCAAAGGAGGGTAGAGACTGGGCCTTTAAATTTGTACCACAGTCCCAGGGCTTTCCCACAGAGCAGGGAATCTGCAGGAGGAAAGGACTATTAGGCTGGCTAGAAAAAGGCATGAGACCCAAGAGTTGTGGGCACACAGGAAATAGAGTTTTGCCCACGTGTCAGAGAAATAGTAGTTCAATGTAGATATGGGAGAGGCTATGTTAGTAAGGACTATGAGAAACAAGCAGACATGTTTTGACTTTGTTTACAGGGTGCCAGGCAGACATATGGCGTTTTCACCATCAAAGTGACACAGCACTCCTTGTATGACCTGAATATGAAGCACAAAGTGATGCTCTGTATGTTAAAATCACAAAACATGGCCCTGGCAGCAAATTTTACCGGGACATTTTCTACTTAACAAGTCCTGGCAAGAATGCACTTCATAAAATGGAGCTGCAAGGTCAGAAGATACACATCACCACTGCTACTGGTCAAAGCTTGCTGAACTCCCAATATAGAGGCTAGAACATACACTTTGGGATATCAAGAAAGAGGAGCCACCCAAAATAAATGAGAAAAGATCAGCTTTTAAAAAATATTTTTTATTTAATTTTAGAGAAAGAGGAAGGGAGAGAGAGAGAGAGTGATACATCAATGAGAGAGGAAATCATCAAGGGGATGCCTCCTGCATGGTCCCCACTGGGATTGAGCCTGCAACCTGGGCATGTGCCCTGATCAGGAATCGAGCCACACCAGCTGGGTGAGAAATAATTAGCTTTAATTAATTATCCAGATTACAATCAGATAATTTGAAGAAAAGCCTTCTTTTAAAGCATGTGGAAGACTGACCAAGTAAAAAAAAAATAGAATATTATTTTATTCTGATAGGGACGAGCACCAAAATCTATTTGGTGTTTAGGATTTCTAAAAGTGTTAATTCAGCCCTGCTGTCAAATTTTGCTTGTTTACCAAATTAACCAATTAGCAAAGGATTAATATACACCTTGAATTATGTAGGTGTATATTACTCAGTTCTTGTAAATATTAAAATGTACCCAAGATAATGGTAATTTTTACACTGATGGCAAGGTTTGCTGCAATTATAGACAATCATTTTGCTAAATCTACTCATTAGTTATTCTGCTGGGTAAATGGTTTCTCTGGATTAACCATTGTAACCACCATCTGTTCCTATGCATAGACTCAGAGACCTGAAGGGTAGCGATCAGGAAGAATTTTAGTAAGCCCTGTGTGCTCATCTCCAAGGGCAAACATGGACTAGACTCCTTCACCTTTGAGCATGGGTTTGGTTAGCCAATGCTTTTCCAACGATTTTCATTATCGTGCTCTCTAAAAAAGCTATTTTAGGCATTATGTCCTAATTCTCTCCACCTATCATGAAATTTTAATACCATAAATATTATATACTAGAGGCCCAGAGCACAAAAATTTGTGCACTTGGGGGGCGGGGGGGGAGAGGGAGTTCCCTCAGCCCAGCCTGTGCCCTCCCAGAGTCTGGAACCCCTCGGGAGATAACAACCTGCTGACTTAGGCCTGCTCCCGGGTGGCAGAGGGCAGGCCCAATCCCTAGGTGCAGCCCCTGGTCGGGCTCAGAGCAAGGCCAATTGGGGAGTTGGGGTGACGCCCCTGTCATGCACAGAGCAGGGCAGATTGGGAGGTTGCGATGCCACCCTCAGTCATGCTCAGGGTAGGGCCGATTGGGGGGTTGGAGCACCCACCCCTGTCACACTCAAGGCAGGGTCGATGGGGAGGTTGCGGCACCACCCCCTGTCACGCACAGAGTAGGGCCCATCAGGGGGTTGGGGCGCTGCCCCCTGTCACGCACAGAGCAGGGCCCATCAGGGGGTTGGGGCTCCGTACCATGTCACGCACAGAGCAGGGCCAATCAGGGGGTTGGGGCGCTGCCACCTGTCACGCACAGAGCAGGGCCCATCAGGGGGTTGGAGCGCTGCCCCCTGTCACCCACAGAGCAGGGCTGATCAGGGGATTGGGGCACCACCACTGTCACACTCAGGGCAGGGCCAATGGGGGGGTTATGGCTCTACCCCATCACACACAGAGCAGGCCCATGGGATGGGGGTTGGGGCGCTGCCCTCTATCACCCACAGAGCTGGGCGGGTCAGGGGGTTGGGATGCTGCCACTCTCACACTCAGGGCAGGGCTGATGGGGAGGTTATGGCTCTACCCCATCACACACAGAGCAGGGCCGATCAGGGGGTTGGGGTGCCGCACCCTGTCACACACAGAGCCACAGGGCGATCAGGGGGTTGGGGAGCTCCCCACTATCAGGCACAGAGCAGGGCTGATCAGGGGGTTGGGGCACCTTCCCCTGTCAGGAACAGAGCAGGATGGATAGGGATGTTGTGGCCCCGCCCCCTGTCACACACAAAGCCGCTGGGCTATCAGGGGGTTTGGCCGCTGCTCCCTGTCACACTGATCCCGGTGCTGGGAGGCCTCTCGGCTCTGCTGATCCCGGTGCTGGGAGGCATATTACCCTTTTACTATACAGGATAGAGGCCTGGTGCATGGGTGGGGCCAGCTGGTTTGCCCTGAAGGGTGTCCTGGATCAGGGTGGGGATCCCCACTGGGGTGCCTGGCCAGCCTGGGTAAGAGGATGATGGCTGTTTGCAGCTGGTCACACACCCTTCAGGGTGGGGGTCCCCACTGGGGTGCCTGGCCAGCCTGGGTGAGGGGCTGAGGGCTGTTTTCAGGCTGGCGGGTAACTGAAGCTCCCAACCGCTCCTTTTTTTCTTTATTCTGGGCCAGCTTTAGCTTTGAGGCTTGGCTCCAGCTGTTAGGCCTCGGCTGCTGAAAGCAGGCTTCTGGCCTTTATTTACCTTCCATATTTGAAACAATGTTGCGATCCTGCTGGCTGAAGCCTGGCGGACTAAATTAGGTTTCTGGGGTTTTGTTTAGCTTCTATATTTGTAACATAGTTGCTTAGATTTGCAGCTCAGAGGCCGGCAAGGCAGGCGGGGAACGTTGGAGTCCTCCATCACTGAAGCAAGCAAGCCTCATGTTCGCTTTAAGCTGCCTGGCTGCCGGCCGCCATCTTGGCTGGCAGTTAATTTGCATATTGCCCTGATTAGCCAATGGGAAGAGTAGCGGTCGTACGCTAATTACCATGTTTCTCTTTTATTAGATAGGATAGTGGCCTTTCGGAGGGTTTATGTTTTGTTCTGTCCTGCCAAGAACAACTGTTAGCCCCATATTGGTGGGCATGTGCTAGACCAGTGGTCAGCAAACTGTGGCTCGCGAGCCTCATGCGGCTCTTTGGCCCCTTGAGTGTGGCCACGAAGTTTCAATCGCACTGTACATGCGCACCCGCACGTGGTATTTTGTGTAAGAGCCACACTCAAGGGGCAGCAGTTAGCCAACCACTGGGCTAGACCAATGGAAAGTGATTGCAGGAGGATGGAGGGTTGGAGGAAAATCACTCAGGGCATTTATTCTTGTACCTTGCTGCCAGGGTACAAGTAATAACTGTGCTCCACCATCCAAGGCCCCATCACTTGTAGGTGGCTCTCCCCATCTCTAGCTATTGCTTGGTTCCAGTTAAGCACTCATTTCCTCTCAAGCCCAGGAGTAACAATGACTCCCCTCCACTGCTGGCCCTGGGGAGCTCCACTGTCCTTTATTACATGTCTCAGTTCCTCATGCAGCTTTTAAAATATCCCTTCAAAACTCCTCACACCCTCTGCCTCCTGCTGGGACTATGGCTGGTCTCTTTCCAGATGGAATTCCTGTCACCTTCTCTAACCCAGCCTCCAACTCACAGTGTCATTTCAATCACATCCTATCTTTATTTTTTTTTTAATATATATTTTATTGATTTTTTACAGAGAGGAAGGGAGAGAGATAGAGAGTTAGAAACATCGATGAGAGAGAAACATTGATCAGCTGCCTCCTGCACATCTCCTACTGGGGATATGCCCGCAACCCAGGTACATGCCCTTGACCGGAATCGAACCTGGGACCCCTCAGTCCGCAGGCCGACGCTCTATCCACTGAGCCAAACCGGTTTCGGCCACATCCTATCTTTAATCTTTTCTTTTTCCTCGTTGTAATCTTGCTCTTCCTTTATTCCTTTCTTAGCAACAGTGTTTACTCTTTAAAATGTACCTTGGTGCTGAGAGTTTGATTTTCTTCATGTCTCTTATTTCTTCCCTTCCTGTTGCATTTTCATTAGCTTTGCATGGATTTGCATTTGGATATTAAGCCATGGGATCTTGGGCCCTGAATGCCAAAGTTTCTCTTAGTTTTACTAACACCCACTTACCCTGACAGACAGGCTCTTGAATATTGTCTCCCCACAGGTTAGTGTTGTTCACTGGCAAGAGGGAATGTTGTCTCTACCAAGTATTATGGCTGCATAGCAAATACTCTAATATGTATTTACTTAAAATAATGATAGCTTTTATTTCTTCAAGCTGGGTAGGATCAGGCAGGATAGCTGTTTCTACTCCAATCAGCATCAGCTAGAGTAGCTTAGAAATTGGGAGGTGGAATCATCTAGATCAGTGGTTCTCAACCTTCCTAATGCCGCGACCTTTTAATACAGTTCCTCATGTTGTGGTGACCCCCAACCATAAAATTATTTTTGTTTCTACTTCATAACTGTAATTTTGTTACTGTTATGAATCGTAATGTAAGTATCTGATATGCAGGATGTATTTTCATTGTTACAAATTGAACATAATTAAAGCATAGTGATTAATCACAAAAACAATATGTAATGATATATGTGTTTTCCGATGGCCTTAGGCGACCCCTGTGAAAGGGTCGTTCGACCCCCAAAGGGGTCGCGACCCACAGGTTTTTACTCACCTGTCTGAGTCTAAGGCTGAGAAGACAAACAATTGAAAACTGGAATAACCAGGGCTCCTCATGCATCTCTCTAGCTAGATGTGGTCTCTCCATGTGGCCTACCTGCATGAGGGGCTTGGGGAAGTCTGAAGTCTGACTTCTTACACGTTGACTCAGAACTCCCAAGGTGCATATCTTAGGAGCAAGAGCAACAGCCAGTTACAACCCACCTCACTTTCCGTGGTCTAGACTGGATAGTCATGCAGTGTCATTTTGACCATATTCTATCAGTTGAAAGAATTAACAAGGTCTCCCAGATTTAAGGGGAGAACATATAAATTGCATCTCTTGATGAAGAGTGTAAATGTCACATTATTTTTAAAATATGTGAAATGGGATATGTATTGTAGCCATTTTTTGAAAACACAGTCTGTTCTAGTATCCACTTTACGTGTGTGTGTGTGTGTGTGTGTGTGTGTGTTGTTAAAATCTTATGGAATGAGTTTCTGAAGAAAATACTGGAGAATGCTAAATGAAAAGCAAATAGAGACAAGAAGATGTGAGTATGGAAGTCTGTGAATCTATTTTATATAATCATGGGGTTTAGGACTCAGGATTAGGGAGATGAACAGTAGGTATAGTTGGGGGGAACAAAACTCTGGATTCCTCTCTATGCTGATTGATAAAAGCAAGTCTCTAACTCTGTCAAATTAATGTTTAATCTACGTGATCATGAGGTCTCTTCCAAAGCCCCTGGTTCTGTGAAAGGTTGAAATACAGTTATGCCATCTTATACTCACTATTTGTTTCCTGTTTAAAATCACTCTCTTTCAATATTTGCTGACCAAATTTTGTTGCTTTTGCTCAGCAGTCATACTCTGCTGTCTATGCAGCTCCACTAAATCAAGTTCTTGATGGCACCAAGCATTATTTCAAGAGTTATTCTTCTTTTGTGCATGGAAATTTCATTTTGAATGTGTGCCATCAGAGGCATAATAGGAAATGGGTATTTTACTGTAGCCAAGTCAAATTGGCACTGTTCTATTTCTCTAAGAGACAGTTTTGATGGTAGAAAAGGACATAGTGCAACCAGGGAAATGACCCGCAGGCCTGCTGCCTGCTGCTATGAAAGCCAATACTCATGAGACAGATATGATGAATAAAGAAAGAGGTTTATTCAGGTGCTAGCAACCTGAGACGATGGCAGACTCCTGTCCTTAAAAATCATCTTATCATCTCAGATACCTCAGCCAGACTATATAAGGGAATCGTGGGAAAGGGGGAATGTGGAATTTCTGGTGATATGTAGTTTTTGCCCAGGCTCATTATCAGATATCATCCATTCTGATGTTATCTTTCAACCAGATATTGGTAATATTAAGTCATAGTTACAATATAAGCACTAAATTCAAAGGATGAGAGATATTGAAGAAGTGGGATATAAACTAAAAAGCAATCCCAGAATTGTCTACAAAATTCTCTTTGGAAAGTATTTTCACGTGCAATGATATGCTCAATAGGCACAACAGAGCTCAACATGGCTGAGGCTTTAAGTGATGAGCATAATAAATGACATTGCCCAAACCAGTCTATTGATATTTTTAAATTAGTAATATTTAAAATTTTCACACAGCAAGTATGGAAACCGCAAGCAATCCACCATGAAGTTTGTGTAGAGCAAAACTCTCAGATTTAAGGACTGAAAGCCAAATCAAACTGGTTAAGCAAAACTCTAAAAAGTCCAGGCAATGCTACATCAGAGAAACAAATAATAGCGTTAGGACTGGCTCTTCCTCCTCATCTCTGGGCTCTCCCTTCCTCTGTGTTTGGCTCCAGATTAGACTCTTTTCTTACTGGGTCAAAGGTTGCCACCAGCTGTCCTCTCATCAACCCAGTAAAATAATGTGCTTTTTTTCTCAACAGTTCTAACAAAAGATCTGGAATTGAGTTTCATTGCCCCTGTCTGGCCAGTCTTGGGTAAAATGTCTACCCCTGAGCCAATCCCTGCTCTAGGGACATGCAATGCTCTGACTAGATCTAGTCACATGAAAACTCTGGGATTAAAAGGGTTGGGGAGAGAGCCGGTCAACTATGCTTAAAACTCATGGACCAAGAGTTGGGGTGGAATGGCTTGCTAGGAAAAAAACAGAACTGTCAATGGGAAGAATGGTCAGTGAACATTTCTACTATAGCTCATTATCAGTAAATACTACTGATTAATGAATTATTGTGCCCTTGCTTTCTAACTTAGAGAGATAATGACAGTTACGAGGATGCAATGTTATGGCTAATAATATACATTGTTACTAATTCCCCCCTTTCTATTGTTACTTCATTATGACAGATCAAAAGGAATTTTCAAGGAACCATTGATACTATTCAAAAGTCCCACCTTGAGCACTGCAGGTGTGGAGAGAAGCTATAAATAAGGTCTACTCCACCAGAGATAAATACCAAAGATGGGAAAGAAGCAGGGGCAAGTGAAAGTGAATAGGAAGGGATATAAAATGAAAATTGTTGCAGAACAAAAGAGTTCGTTGACCCGGCACTAGCAGAACCAAACACTAGACACCAAGAATTGCAGTGGAGAACTATTGGTTATTTTATTATGAATGATGCCATCCAGGAGAACAGGAAGGTATAATTATATAGGACAAAATCACAAGACACCATGGATTAGGGTTTCTGGGCCAGGCTGGGAGCTGATTGGTCAAAGGTAAGGTAAGGGTAACGAACAACTTCTTCAGGTCATGAGGGCAGCTCTGAAGTCCTTTCTGGTTCCTCTGTCTGGTTTCATGGGAAAGTAGCAGAGGGTTGTTCCAACTTAGGGCTCAGGAGCTGAAACATAACTTAGGTCAAGATGTTGTCTTTAGCCTGCCAGAGGTGAGGCTACTGACTTCTAGTGCCTCTGGGGTTGTTTATTATGAGGGGGACAGAGAGGAGGCTAGGTCTTTAAGAGTATATATACATACACGTATATAGACTTGGAGCTAGAATTGAATCAGTCATAAGGACTCCCCTTTTCAAAATCAATGTGCTGGGAGAATCGATAAAACATCAGAGGAGGAATTAAAGGCATAAAAAAGAAAGGCATGTTGTGATTGTCACTGGTGACTGGAATGTGCCCATAGGAAACAGACTTGCGGAAAGAGATCCTGTAACTAATAAGAATGAGACTTAGAGAAAGTCAATAGTGCTGCTAGTCTAAGAGAGCGAGCATCGGGAGGCAGTGCGGAATTAGACTTGTAAAATTTGCGTGTTCACTTTTAAAAATGTCATTGACATTTCCAGGTTGTTTGAGGGTGGGTCAAAGAACATCAAAAGTTGTGTTTATGGGTGGCTTCCTTTTAAATGGCAGCCCCAGGCAAAGGCGAAATTTGAGCTTCTGTTTACACTGGAAAATCCTTTGTCTTTGGGAGCCTGGTGTGTATATATTAGCAGCCACAGGGAATTGCTTCCCTCTTGGTGTTCAGCTGCTGCCTATTTCCTTATCTACCACTCTTTAAATTAGGGCAAGTTGGACCTCATCATCTGCTTAGCTTTCTAATCTTACTTTACCAGCTCCATGTTTCGATAACTAGTATCCTTCAGTGTTGTTTGGCCAGGTTAAGGTTTCCTCAGGATGAATTTTATTATATGTTTTTTGTTTTTTTTATTATAAGTTATTTATCCTCACCCGAGAACATGTTCTTCATTGATTCTAGAGCAGTGGTTCTCAACCTTCTGGCCCTTTAAATACAGTTCCTCATGTTGTGACCCAACCATAAAATTATTTTCGTTGCTACTTCATAACTGTAATGTTTCTACTGTTATGAATCGTAATGTAAATATCTGATATGCAGGATGGTCTTAGGTGACCCCTGTGAAAGGGTTGTTCAACCGCCAAAGGGGTCGCGACCCACAGGTTGAGAACCACTGTTCTAGAGCGAGAGAGGAAGGGAGAAGAAGAAAGGGGGTGGGGGGGAGGGAGAGAGAGAGAAGGAGAAACATCAATGTGAGAAAGAAACATCTTGGTTGCCTCCTGCACATGCCCCGACTGGGAAGCAAACCAACAACCTGAGTATGTGCCCCAACTGGGAATAGAATCCACAGCCCTTCAGTGCACAGGATGATGCTCCAACCAACTGAGCCACATTGGTCAGGGCACGATGCATTTTAGAAAAAGCGGTCTTAAAAACATTGTGAAAAGCAAGTTATGAGTTTAAGATCTGATTTGATCTTAGGAGGCTGAACCCTGAAGTTTTACTTTTCAGTTTATATATTGATACTGTATACAGTGCTAGATATCCAAGTACAAAGTTTCGTAAGGACAGTTTCGAAGTAGCCTAGCTCATTGACAACAGAAGTTAGTCATCTGTGAAACACGATTAAGCATTGTGTCTCTTAAGTACCAAAAGCTGCCTTCAGGGGAGGGTACTGGTGTGCAAAGAGGATGCTTTTTGGGACAGGGATTGCAAACAAAGTTCTGAAACAAAAGATTGTGATGATGTCACAATAAATGTATGCCTGAGGATTTAATTAGATTCTAATTCAAACAGAATTCTTCCTAAAATTTAATTATTTGACTTGAGTACTTTATACAATAATTTGGGAAAGTTTTCCTGGTCTAAAGCCAGTAGGAGGGGCACCGTGCAGTGCATCATGGCAGAAAGGGCACAGGCGACAGTAGCAGCCAGATCCAGGTTTGAATCCCAGTCCGGCCACTTCCTGGTCTGTAGACGTCCTTAAGTCCCTCTCAGCCTCAGTTTTATCCTCTGTAAAATAGAACTAGTGATTCTTACTTTCCAGGTTTGGGCAAGCATTAGAAGTAAAATATCTATAATAATAAAAGTGTAATATATTAATTAGACCGGGCAGCCGAACAACCTTCCGGACATCATTCTGGACGTACTTCTGGATGAAGTCACTGCAGCAGGGGCAGGGGCAGAGCGGTTAAGGGTGATCAGGCAGGCAGGCAAGCAGTTAGGGACAATCAGGCAGGCAGGTGGGTGGTCAGGGGCAATGAGGCAGGCAGGCAGGCGAGAAGTTAGGAACCAGTGGCCCTGAATTGTGAGAGGGTGCAGGCCGGGCTGAGGGACACCCCCCGCTCCCGTGCACGAATTTCATGCACCGGGCTTCTAGTATATAAGAACAAGCCTAAAGTCTGACATGTACATATATACTAGGCACTCAAAAATTATAGGCATTATTGTGATTATTTTTATTTCATTATTATTATTATTATTATTTAATTATTATTATTATTACTTCTTCTAGGTGATAAATATCTGTTTTTCCCCTGCATAGGAAGAAAATCCCCAAAACACAATACCTTTTTAGATAGCCTGAGTGCAGAATTGAAAAGCAAGTTGGTCTACCTAAGTCACATCCAGGCCAAGGAAGTTTTGCCAGTATAACAGAAAAACTATGGATAAATTATGTTTTCCCTGACATGGGTATTCTTTCCCTAAAGAGATTTATAATTTTGTTTTCCTCTGAGTAGAAAGACCCCAGGCCATCTATCTGTTGCTAAACCTTCAGTAAGTCTGCCATTATTTCTTCAACAGGTTCCAGCAAAAAGAATCATAAACCCTTATGAGCTAACAGTGAAGTTTCAGCCAAGAAAAAAATAAAAAGCCCAGCTTCCTGAAAATTACAACATATATAAGTTTGGAATGCACTTGTTTGTTTGTGTCTTTTCTAGTTTATAGAACACTCTTTGCTCTTTATGTTGAAAAACTGTCAATTATTACTGGCAGTTGGCCACTTTTTCATTGCCAAGGTAACAGACTTTTACTATGAAACTTCAACTATGGTCAAAGCAGACAGTGTGTGATAAAAAATATACTGAGCACAAATGCAGTCATAAAGTCTCACATACATTTACCTCTAAAAGTGGAAGGGCTTATAGTATTTTAGAGAAATGGCATTTTTAATACCCGGCACTCAGTAAATATTTTAGGCGGCCAAATAAATGAACAAATGAATAAGTGAACAAACAAAGAGAATTTGCCATGACTGCAAGTCATTTCTCTTGAATGAAGTGTACTGCTTGCTTTCCTGGGGGTGTAAGGGGGGAGGGAATGTTCAATTAAGATAAATCATTGTTGAAAGAGTCCTGTAGGGACTAAGAGAGCAGTGAACGTGTAATAAAGCATTGCTCCTGAAAGCAGAATGTGGTAGTTACAGTTACAAGAAGCCTATTAATCCCCTTCCTTTCCTAGGATTGCCTGCCTTGTGTACAATTTAGGTTTTGAAACCTTTCTTTTCTTGGGCAGAGAATAGCCCCCAGAATGTTAGAGCTGTGGTTATCTGACAACAGCTAAATCTACCCCCAGAGTCACTTCTGTTTTCCTTATGAACACAGATCTTTGGGAGGTGAAGATCATTTCTGGCCGATGCTAACCAGTGATGGCTTTGTTAGGGTGCTGCCAAGGAAGTGGGACATCATTTTAGGATAGTCAGACTGAGTCTACATTCTCACTTGCTCAGTGGGAATTTGGGTACATCACTTACTTGGAAGCCTCAATTGCCTTATCTAAAAAGGTAGAGCAAAGATGTCGAGTGAGGATTGACACAGCTCGTATAGAGAAAGCACTTAGCACAGTACCTAGTACTATTATTACCAGGATCTCTTTCTACTCACAACACTTCTGTCACCAAATGTGTGGGTTTTTTCCTCACACCAGCAATTCTCCAACTCCAGCTTCAACAACTGAGTGTCCTATAATTTAATTCTGACGCCAACTACCCAGAGTTGGGTACAACAAAGGGTCAATCTTCAGCCCCTTTGTTCTACTTAGAGTTAGTGTCAAACCCCACAGGTTACGGGCTGGGTCCCACAGGACTACTTCCACTTCAGATGCCAGCTGTAAGTCCAGGCCACCCATACTTTTGACTGACTGTCTGTACAGTAAAGGGGTCCTCATACCCCCCTCCTGGAGTTTTATAATTTTCTAGAACAGCTCACAGAACTCAGGGAAAACAGTTTACCTACTATTAACCGTTTATTATAAAGAATATTATAAAGGATGCAAATGACCAGCCAATAAAGATGTACATAGGGTCCAAAAGGTCTCAAAAGCAGTAGCTTCTATGGAGTTGGAGTAATACTCTCTAGCACAGCGGTTCTCAACCTGTGGGTCATGACCCCTTTGGCGGTAGAACGACCCTTTTACAGGGGTCGCCTAAGACCATCCTGCATATCAGATATTTACATTATGATTCATAACAGTAGCAACATTACAGTTATGAAGTAGCAACGAAAATAATTTTATGGTTGGGTCACAACATGAGGAACTGTATTTAAAGGGCCAGAAGGTTGAGAACCACACAAGAAAGTGTTTACCAACCTAGAAGGTCTTCAAACCCTATTATTTCGGGGGTTTATGAAGATTCCCTTACACAGATGATTAGATTATTGCTCATTAGTGATTAAACTCAATCTCCAGCCCCTTTGTTATCCCCAGAGGTCAGGGCTGGGGCTGAAAGTACCAACCCTCTAATAACATGGTTGAGTCCTCTGGCAACCAGCCTCTATCCTGAAGCTGTCTTGGAGCCCATCAAATGTCGCCCATCAGCATAAACTCAATTATGGTTTTAAAATGCTTATTATGTACAACAAAAGATGCTCCTGTTACTCAGAAAATTGCAGGGGTTTTAAGAGCTCTATGCCAGGGACTGAGGTCACAGACTGAATCTATATTTCTCATTGTATCACAATAGTATGTGCTCAGTATGTGGAAAACCAAAGTGACCAAACCAACCTTTACCATTTTGATGCCAGGGAATCTTCTTACAGCAATTTCAGTTTTCCCTTTGTACCCATGAGAGGACTGGATCAGATCAGGAGGAATGACATTTCACCTCCATGGCTCTTTGAGCTAAGGGTATGGGGTTGGAGGGAGGAGCTTGTCCTCTGCCAGTGACACCCTGAAATGCACAGGGCAGGGTAACATGGGTAGAAGAAGGACAGGTGAAGTAGCAGAAAAAGGAGGTAAGTGGGGAGGGGAGACAGAGAAAGAAGAGTGCTGGAGTGAACGCCTTCAATAGCTTGAGAATGACTCTCTGTAGGCAATATTGGATTTCTGGGGAAAAACAACAACAACATACTGTTCTGAACTTAGAAATTCAAAAATCAGTTTCCACACAATAGGAAGGATTTGATAGACTGGGCTGGATCATGAAGAGCTGCAATCTATGCAGATAAAAGCAGACTGCAAAAAGAAAAAAAAAACATAAATACATGAGAATTGACTCAACCCATGGTGGTCCTTCATTCCTGCTTGAAGGTGGGATAAGTCTAATACTTGTAGTGTCTACTTAGCTCATTGTCCCCACACTCCCCACGCCCTTCCCACACTGTCTCTTGAGGGAGGCTGGCTCTGAGAACTTTTTTTTTTTAATATATATTTTATTGATTTTTTACAGAGAGGAAGGGAGAGGGATAGAGAGTTAGAAACATCGATGAGAGAGAAACATCGATCAGCTGCCTCCTGCACACCTCCTTCTGGGGATGTGCCCTCAACCAAGGTACATGCCCTTGACCGGAATCGAACCTGGGACCCTTCAGTCAGCAGGCCGACTCTCTATCCACTGAGCCAACGCAGTCAGGGCTCTGGGAACTTTCTTGCTGCTTATTGGCCAGAGAACTCAGCTGTTTACCATGTGGGCCTCTCTGTAGGCTGATCTGGGGCCTGCTGACATAGCAGCTGGCTTCCTCCAGAGCAAGGGACCAAGAGAATGAGAGCACATTCAAGACAGAAGTGGCAACCTTTGATATCCTAATCTCAAAGTGACATATCACCTTGACCATAACATATCACATATCATCATCTCTGCCAAATTCTTTTCATTAGAAGCAAGTCCCTAAACCCAGTACCCCCTCAGGGGAAGCAAATTATACCACCTCTTAAAGGGAGGAGTATCTAAAATTTTGTAGGCATATTTTAAAATCAACCTAATTCCATTTTCTAGTTTTCTATCCTAAGACTTTCTTCCATTTTGACTGTGCTTCTGGCCTTATATTCTTTGCCCCTCCCCTCAAATATGAAATCCTCTTTTGACTTAAGCTCATGTTTAAGACCAAAATCCTTTTCAATACCATCTGAAGTCTTGAAATAAGTGAACACATGTCAGAGTCAGGACTCTACTGCCTTGAAGAAAGGGATGTCATTGGTGGACAGGAGGTGGTTGAAGGTTATCTTAATAGTGGATCAAGCTAATCTCTAAGCCACAAGGATAACTTCCCCTCAAGAAGGCATTCAGATGTATGGTCTTGTAGGCTGTCATCTCACCGCTATTTCATCAGGTTGCCCTACAAGAGGAGTCAGCACAGGTCTGTAAAGGACCAGAAGGGAAATATTTTTGGCTTCACAGGCCACATATGGCCTTTGTTGCATATTTTTCTTTGTTTTTATTACAACCCTTTAAAAATGTAAAAACCATTTCTACAAAAGCAGGGCTGTGGGCTGGAATTTGCTGGCCTCTTCTCTGTAATAATTATAGAAAGATGCTCATTGTGTCGTTGGGAAATACTTAGAAGTGCTTCTCCATATTGCCCAGGCATGATAAACAGAGTCTCCTTCCCAGGTCTCACTTGAGGTAAAGAGCGGAGAGTCCTTTCTTTACAGGTTGGATGCATTTTGCATAGGATTTCTCTCATTCCTCAGGGAGACAGAAACAGGTTCAAAAATTAAGTCACTAAAATGACTAATATGCTACTGTCAGAGAAGAATTATGGACCTGCAGGGTTATGGTCTCTCTGAGAACTCATTTTGCATTTCTATCCATCACATGAATAACAATAACCTTCTCCAACAAGCAGAGTGAAGAGTGTATGGACTGCCGGTAAGTACTCCTCATTGCTCACTAAATATTGGCACCAGAAAGGCTTTCTAAGACAGTGGTGATGTTTAGGGAATTTATGTCAGATTTGGCTTTTAATGGGGAAAAATAATCCCCTCTTATACCATGACTTTTTGTGTTTGCACTGCCTTCTCTAATATCAGCATGCTTTACAAACAACAGTGAATGCGCGTGCGCGCACACACACACACACACACACACACACACAAGCATCCCATGTCTTCATCAGCAACAGGAATCAAAATCCTCAGATGGAATTCTTTTAAAATATCTACATTTTCATTTTACCAGAGCATTAGTACAAATATATTATTTAGCTTACAAGACAATGAAAGATAATGTTAATATGTACATGATTAATGAATTTATTCAAGACGAGGCAAAATGAAAACTGAAAGGAGGAATTAAAAGCTGTTCATATTTAATGTTTCGGATATCCCAGATAGGTAGTGCCAGTTTCTTATTTTGCTACTATGCCCAAACTACAAAATTGCTACCTCAAAGGCCTACGTGAAAACCATAAATGAAAACATGGCAAACTCTTGCATAAGTGGGGAGTTTGCACTATGGATAAAATAAGTTATTCAAAGGGGTAATACATCTGGTATATATTTTTGCTTTTTAATCATAATAACTGCAGGTTTAAATCTTTGTTTAACCCTATTAAACTTATTTGTACTAGTAGAACTCATTATTAGCGTCATTAAAAACTGACCAAAATCATATTTTAATTAGCTTTAATATGACAGACTTTGCAGGACCATCTTTCATATTTTGAATACATAATTTTTCTTCCTGCAATTATTTGTTCTTGTAAATTATTCTGTTCATAAGTGTAATAGCTAGTTGTTGAGGAAATTATTCACTTGCCACTCATTTGAATGGTTCAAGAGGTATAGCACATATTTGATTATTTGTCCAAACATTGCCCTGTGATCAGAAACATGTTTTCTCTAACCTGACATGTTTTTTATTGACGTTTGTAGTCACAAGACAGCATTCATTACAATGCTGCTATTTCGGGGTTTTCTGAAGAAAATATTCACAGCATAAATATGAAAAACTCAAGGCCTTTTTGACATTCTAGAACCATAGATCTTCTGGGGTGAGACAGGGAAATTGGTTCCGCCATGTCTGGGATCATCTGACATTTGTAATGAGAACTAGGGGAGACAGAGTAATTTATTCCCATAAGCAAACTGCCAAGAAGATAGACAGTCCTGAAAACCTTTCTCACGCTATAGCGGTGCGAGTATTCTCCTGTGGTCTTCCCTGTTGCTTGTGCGCCCTCATCCCTCCACCACTGGGCTGATTTCATCTATTGCTCTCTGCTGAACTCACTGCCTCATCATGGGGCTTCACTAGTTTAAGTGGGAAGGGCTCTACATACTACACGGCTGTCCCTAGAACCAGGAGAGGAGATGGGCCAATGTCATCTATGTCCACTAGGCAGACTGACTTCCATTTCTATGCTTGGTAAAATACAAACATGTGAAGAGGAGACAGCCGGAATTCCTTTAGAGTTTTCTAAAAGGTGCATTAGGTAAGGGCTGACTTCTGCAAACTGACCAGCTTGGCAGAAAGCACAAAGCGTGGACCAAAATACTGTGCAGCTAGGAATTCACGTGTTGTTTTATGTCTATAGCATCGTACATACTGGCCACACTTGTCTGTGGCCTACTCTGCCACCAAGAGAGAAGAAACAGATGTTTCTATTTGTCTTTTGATGTGGCTTCCGATACTTACATTGATTTGTCTAAAATAACGTCAGCCACCTTAGGCAATATTTTCCAAGTTCTTTGACTAATTGTTTCAGGTGGTTATTAAGAATGTGATTATCATCTAAAAGAGATGATCCATACTTCCCTTTGAAATATGTATGTACACACACACACACACACACACACAAATACAGTTCAAAGGGAAGTATGAACCCAACAACTTTTTTAAATATGCCTAATAGAAATTTGGGAGTATTTAAATGCAATACCAGGGGTCTTGATGCTCAGCATGTAATTATAGAACTAGTGTTATAAGTAGGGATACTAGATAATTAGAGTGTTATAGTAGTCTTGGGAGAGGTGATGGGTAAATCATTAAATAAAAGTAATTTACACTAAATTGAAAATGATAGCCAATGTCTTATTAAAACACAGCTTGATGGGAAAGAAATCATGCAGATATTAAACACATGTAGGAGAAGGTGGAAATGCAATGGGTCTGGAAGTCACAGGATATATGCAGAAATGGGATGAAGGAGGCTAGAGTTCTCCTTTTGCTTAGGCTGGCCAAGAAGGCTTGCAGTAGGGTATTTTCTTATTTGTGACAGACAACAGATATTGGAAGCAACTATTTCAGACCATCAGTCAAAACATACAACCCAGAGAAAGTCACAAAATAAAAGAAAGCTAAGTCGAAATTTTAGCAAATAACATAACTAATATACATATATATATATTTTTTTTTTCAGAGAGGAAGGGAGAGGGAGAGAGAGATAGAAACATCAATGATGAGAGAGAAACATTGACTGGCTGCCTCCTGAACACCCCCTACTAGGGATCCAGACTGCTACCCAGGCATGTGCCCTTGACCAGAATTGAGCCTGGAATCATTTAGTCCATAGGCCAACACTTTATCCACTGAGCAAAACCCTCTGAGCACATAACTTTTTTTAAAGTATCATTATTAGCACACTTCACTTTTTTTAAAAAAAATCTCATACAAATTTCTAGATTGTTTTTTTCAATTTTGAAAATGAAATGCATTATATATATTTATTTTAATTAAATCTTTATTGTTGAAAGTATTATATATGTTCCCTTTTTCCCCCATTGACTCCTTCTAGCCCACCCCCATCACCCACCCCAGGCCTTCAGCACCCTATTGTCTGTGTCCTTGGGTTATGCATATATGAATACAAGTTGTTTTTTTTATCTCTTCCCACCCACCCACCCTCCCCCACTAAGTATTATTTTGGAAGGATTTCTACTGGGCTATTTTTCCTCTCCATGTACTTGCTTCCCTTCCTATGCATCGAAATGTATTTACTGTGTATCTCTACTGGGTGCCTTAAACCAACATGTCCCCTATGTTCCCAGATTTGGTAATCGCTCCCCAACTTCCAGTTTTCCTAGGCTGCATGTTTCTATAATTCTAGGTAGAATTACACCATGGTGATTAACAAATATTATTTTGGAGGCAGATGACTGAGGTCTTTGGAAGGGTTATTTAAACTATCTGGACATCACTTCTTCACCTATAAAGTGTAATGGTTGTCATACCTGCACTATGAAGTTGTGATGGGTGTTAAATTGGAGAATTTAGAGCTTTTGCAATAGAAGCTGGCATCACTCCACATCCTGCACACACCCATCCAACCACTCACCAAAGCCAGTTGATTTTATTCCTTGAATATCATCTCAATCCATCCAGTTCTCTCTTTCTTCACTTGCCATCTTTATCTCAGACTTCCCTTCTATCTCTTGTCTGAAGTATTTTAATCACATGGGTCACTTATCTCTGCCCATCCTGCCCCCATCCTGCCGAGTTCATACCCCCCAAAGCATCCATGCGAGAGAGAACTCTTCCATGGCTCCCCAGTCTCTTCATGGAAGTGTCTCCCTTCTTACCAAAGGGTACAAAGCCCTTTGTAATACCACCACTTGTTCTTTATCTGGCTTCTCTCCTAGCTCCACTCCCTTTGCTGTCAGGACTCCAGCAGTGCTTAATCACAGAGAGTCACCAAACATAATGCTCACTTTCACCTGGGTCTTGTTTCCCAACCTGTGGAATAGTCCCTCTTCCCCAAATTCATCCTACTCCCTTTCTCTGGATATTTCTTATTTAGCTCGACCTCGTGGCACTTACCATCTACACTCCAGTCCCATTGGCCACCCCCTGTCTTCAAAGATACCACCATCTTTCTCACAGAGGGACCTTTGGCCATGCTCTTCACTCTGCCAGTAACACGCACCCATGTCTCCCTTCTTTACATCGCTAATTTGTACTGGTTAATTTCATGTAGCAAATGCCTTTTTCTTCAGTTCAAATGTCCTTTCCATGGGGAAGGCCCCTCTGATGACCTTGGCAACCTGTACTTCTCTCCATTAGTATCAAGACTGGGGATAATATGATTGTGAAATGATTTGGTTTTAAATGGCATGGGTTGGTCCCACAGATGTATCTCCTAAGTCAAGGATTCAAGGGCAAGCAGCTGATATAAGGATTGATCCCAGGAAGTGCCAGGAGGGAGGGAGGGGAGTAAGACCAAGAAGGGAAGGAAACAAATACAGGTACAGATTGTCTTGTAGACAGCTTGGACTGGGTCCTGAAGGAGAACTCTGGGAGATGATGTGGGATATGCCTCAGAGTTGTCCCTCTCAAGGGGTGTAAAAGCAGGATATTAATGCACCTACTCCTGTACATCATTGGTTGAGGGCTGCTTCCTGATTGGCTGCTCAGGGCAAGCATCCTGTAGAGACGAGAATAAATCCTAAGGCAGAGGGCCACAGGTGTTTATGAGCAGAAGCCACCACAATGCAGAGAAATCAGAGGTGAGTGCCAAAGGACAACGGTAGGGATTTGTGGGCTCCGGCTACAATATCTATCAGCTCCACAGAGCTGAGCTCCAGAGTCCCTTCCCTCACTAGTTATCTCTAGAGCAGAGACGTCCAATAGAAATGAAATGTGAGTCACAAATGCATGTAATTTTTACTGTTTTAAGAGCAATGTTAAAAGTAGTAAGAGAAACAGGTTACATTCATTTTAACCCTATATTTTACTTAACCCAAGATAGCCAAAGTACTGTCATTTTGACATAGAATCAGTATAAAAATTGTGAATAAGGTATGTTTCACTGTTTTGTGCTGTTTTCACAATCTGATGCGCATTTTACATTTACCAAACATCTCAGTTGGGAAGTACTGAGTTTCTAGTGCCCAATAGCCACATGGGGCTGGCTGCTATCACAGTGTGCAGTGCGGCGCTAACAGCAGAGACTGATAGACACGGGTTGCTCAATAAATACCTAATCAATGACAAAGGTCCTAGCTGGGGCAGGACTCTACTGAAAGATTACCCGACCCTTCTGGACTGAACTTGGTTGCTGCCTCCAAGATCCCCGACAGCCCTCCCTGCTTCTGCCAGCACAGGGTTTGTTGTACTTAACCCTGGTTTTGGGTCACTCACTGTCTCCTCAGTAAGCTCAAGCAGGACAGGCTCCCCCCTTTGTTCCTCTCTCTATAGCACCCACACAGCATCTAGAACAGAAGAAACCTTTCCAGCGTTTTCTTCACTGATGCATTCATTTTAAAGATAAGGTGACTTAATATAGTTTTAGTGAAATTGAAAAGGTACATTTTATAGATTTACTTCATGAAAAGTCTAACATTTCTTCTTTCTACTAAGAAATATTACTGTAATCTTAAGGGAGTACTCAACTAGTGGCTACAGAGAGAGTCAGAAGAAGTTGGAAAATGAACAACAATATTAATGAAGCTAAGAATGGCTATTGGTAGCCATATTTAATGAATGAAAATAAATCATAGGGTACTTTCTATTCTCCAGAGCCTGGACCAGTGGTTCTCAAAGTGTGGTGCCCAGACCACAGCAGCAGCATCACCTGGGAATTTGTTAGAGATGCAGATGCTCGGGCCTCTTCCAGCTCTGCTGAACCAGAACCCAGTTCTGTATTTTAACTACCCCACCCCCATCCCCAAAGGGATGCTGATGCACTGAGAAGTCTGAGAAACACTGCTCCAGATTCCTCCAGACAGAAAGCTCTGGGTCCCAGGGAAGGCAGTTTCCCAGAACTAAATTTTCACATGAATAAAACATGCTCTCTCTGCTCAAAGGTGTGTGGTTTCTGCCATTATGAATTATTTTCACGTGAAATAAACGGAATAATATGTTGAAATTTATTCTGGTACAATTTCAGATAGCTATTAAGTAAACATTTGGTTAAACAAAACCATTATTAGATTTATGCCTTTTTAAAAGATAGATAAGACTAATAGAAAGCACTGTTGTTTTTATAGTTGATAGTACACTTAGGATTGCTTGTCAGTTTTCACCCTCTATAGGGTGATAATTTGAATAAGGGAACAATTTTGTAAAACATTCATACCGAATTGTGGAAAACCCATACATTGCTTTCATCCTAAACTTCAAAATTCCAAACCAGAATCTTAAAATGTTTATTTTCACCACGTAAGCCAGCATGTTTCCACACTAAAGGAGCAACTATTTCAAAGAGGATACAGGATAGAAACACAAAGATTAAGATTTTTACTTCCTATGATAATGTGGGGCTGCTTGCAACTTCAGATGTTCATGTATTGAATGACCGCCTCCCTGAGGGCACCTGTACTCCCTATAGATACATCCTTAACCAGTGATTTCCAGAAGAGCAATGTGGATAAAGCAACAGAAGCACTTACTTAGATATTCCTCATTTAATTCAGCTCAAATACCCACCATTTATTCAGATCTACAGAAATGAGATAAAATTTTCTATTTTCCTCTGTGTAATTGTCTTTAGCCTCAATTTTACCTCGTGCCTCTCATGAAACCACTCCATCCATCTTCGTTTTGTCAACTCCTAAAGGGAAGGCCTTTTGTCTTCTGAACAGGCTAATGTATTCCCTCTCCACAATATTGACCTTTGTAGGTACTCAGCAAACATTAATTGATGACAGAGATACCGAAGAGCTTTTGATTTTATTTCTGGAATGATTCCTCTTTGAATGACTCAAAGAACATTTTTAATATACTTTCTATTCTTCAACAAAAAAAGCAAAACAATGTTTCTTCTTGCCAGTTCAGATTTAACATCTGCATCGAGCACAATTTGTGCCTGTTTTAAACAAATGTGTAGACATACCAGTTATCTCAATTCAGAAACATAAATGACAATACTGAGAAAGAGATATTTTAGGGCTTAAAGTTAATGACAAAACACAGTTGCCATTGTGTTTAAGACAGTGAGAGAGCTCAAAGAAATCCCACTGTAATACTACTATACTAACTTTATTCTAGTCTACCACACCATAATTTTCCCATTTATGGTATAGACTTGAGGTTATGTGCACACCTGAAAACTAGTGTAATCCATGGCCAATTCACCAACATAGGTCAACTAGCAGAATAGCCATAAGCATCGGCATAAGTTGATTTCTAGCCCTACTTACACCATGAAGTCATTAAAGGTCTTTGGGAAAGTTGCTTGATTCCCATTTGTTGATTCAGTAATCTAAAAAAAATGCCATATTAATATATTTCTCATTATTGTCATTCCTTAATGGTTATTGATTGTAAGCAGGATGCTTTGTGTCTCTGTGAGGCTCTGCACCTTCCCCAGGGATGACCGTGCTAATGAACAGTGTTTGTAAATTATTTGGAAATCCTTGGATTAAAACTAACTGTATCAGAGTAAAAGTACTTGTATTAACATGCCATATGGGAGAACCATATGGTACCTATTAAGAGGGTATGTGTGGTATTTAAAATAGCTCTTTGGGGTATTGTCCTGTGCTATTTTTAACCAAGATATGCCACGGCAAGTTTTAGTAGCCAAGGGTCACACCTTCAGTGTGGAAATCTGCCGAGTTCAGCCCCTCAGCAGGTATTTGTTGAGTACCTTATTGAACACTTGGCACTCTACCTACGTTCATACAAAACATGTAGAAGGGACAGTTGCATGTTCTTCTCTCATATGTGTCCTTTTCTCAACATGCGTCACACTTAGGTCTCCCCTGACAAACACGTATTCTTGAAAACATCAGGTTCAATGATTTCCTCTTCCCTCTGCTGGACAAGTATGCTGTTTGGGGACATTCCTAGAAAAATACAAGACCAAGATGATTGTCTTCTCTGCCCCATAATTGAAGATCAACTTGTAGGTCTTACATTCTCTCTGTGAATGGGGCATGCTTGTAATACCATTTGATTTTATTCTGAGTAGAACTGGTTCTGCAACCAGGACAGCACTGCTCACAATTCCTGCCAACTGACTATCCATGCCCCACTATCTTCTTAAGAGGTACTATCTTCTTAAGAGGTATTCAGTCTCTCTAGTCTGGATAACTATTTTATAACAAGTTCACAGATAATATTCACTAGCCTGGGAAAGGGATTCCTTCTCTTAACTGCCCCAGTAAGAACACAAAATGGTTGCCCTGACTGGTTTGGCTCAGTGGATAGAGCGTTGGCCTGTGGACTAAATGGTCCCAGGTTTGATTCCGGTCAGGGGCATGTACTTTGGTTGCAGGCACATCCCCAGTAGGAGGAGTGCGGGAGGCAGCTGATTGATGTTTCTCTTTCATCAGTGTGTCTAACTCGCTATCCCTCTCCCTCCCTCTCTGTAAAAATTCAATAAAATATATATTTTTTTAAAAAAAAGAACACAAAATGGTGATAAATATAGCATAACAAGAGCCTGGGTTCTATGTCTGTCTCACATATCAGATGAACCTTGTATTTCATAAGTAATCTATATTCCATGAGTATATTCCTAATAGTCTTGACTAGAAGATAATTTCTCTTTTTTTCTTCCTGATTGACTTGTGAGGTAGCCATATAAGGCCAAGTATGGGAAGAGCATATTTCATTAATTCACAAATATTATTGAACACCTACCATATGGCTTTTCTAAGTACTTAGGAGACATCAATCAGGTAATGACAAAAACAAAGATGCTTGCCTTGGAGACATTTACAGTCAAATGGGAACAGACAGACAGGAACAATGAATATAATACCTATCTAAATTCTATGGAAGGTGATAGTAACTGGTGGGGGTCGGGGGACAAAAATAAAAGGTAGATTAGGATAAGAAGAATGGAGTGGGTGTGAATGGGGAGATGAGACCTAATTGGAAAGGGGACAGGTGAGCCCAGACTTGAAGGACCTGGGGAAAGCACCTCAGGCAGGGGTATGGGCGGTAGACAGATCAGGAGAGCAAAGACCTAGTGTGCTGGAGGAATAGCACCCAGCCTAGTGCAGCTGGAGCAGAGGAAGTGGGAGGAGACTAGAAAGAGGTCAGGGCAGGAAAACAATAGAAGTCTCCAGCACATAGGGCCTTGATGCCTTTGGGTTTTTTAGAGCATTTGGCAGGGAAATGGTATGATTTGACTAACATTTTAAGACAAACAATTTAGCTTCTTAGTTGAGAATAGACTTTGAGGACAGAGCTGAAGGAGGAAAGCATGATTGGAGTCATTATCACAACCCAGGAGAGAGGGATGGAGGCTGGCCCAGGGGTGGTGAAAGCAGATGGACTTGAACTCCGTGTGCTCCCTGAACATCACTACATTTGACTTTTAGGAGCCATTATGTGTGATCAAAGAGATGTGACATTTTAAAACTAATCCACCATTTAATGAGGTTCAACCAGAGTCTCAATAGACACCAGGTGTTTTTTCTATATTGAGAACTACAATATGTTTCAAGCAAAAAAATAATAATTACTGCTTAGGGAGAAATGACATTTCTCTCTCAGTCCTGTGACAAGTGCTTGTGGACCCCAAGGATTTTAGGATTGTGCTGGGCACTGAGGACAACACAGGAACAGTGAGGGCATCTCTCTTACAACTTAGCTCTCAAGGGTCAGAAGAGGTCACAGAAATCTTTAAGGCAAAAAAGAGAGACCTCAGGCTTTGGCATATCTGGATCTGAGGTTAAATCCCAGCTCTGCTACTAATTGTGGGACTTCAGGGAACTTGACCCTCTGCAACCTTGATTTTAGGACTTCATCTCTAAAAATGTAGATAAAAGTCCAACTCAGAGAACTGTTACAATGTCATGGTAATTGCACTTAAAGAGTCATGTGAGGCATGAGAATAATGAGGCAGCCAACTCAGGAACTTACTTTCCGAAGATGAATCTATTAAAATAACTCAATCAGCTGATGAGTTCCAGAACACAATGTTTCAAACTAACCTTCCCTGGTCCCTCCTTCCTTCCCTTCCCTCCCTTCCCTTCTTCCCTCCCTTCCTTCCCTTCCCTCCCTTTCCTTCCTTCCTTCCTTCCTTCCTTCCTTCCTTCCTTCCTTCCTTCCTTCCTTCCTTCCTTCTTCCCCTCCTTCCCCCCTTCCTTTCTTCCTTCCTTTCCTTTTTCCTAAAGCCATTAGGTAGAGCTTAGCAAGGTCGGTGTTCACATTAATAGGGGCAGAGTGAAAGAGATGCAAAATACCCAGCACAGAGCTTGGCTAGGGATGGGGAAGCTTGTCTGTTTCAGATTAAAGGGGACTAAAGAGACATGACAGCTAAATGCAGTGTGTGATCCCCGGTTGCTATAAAAGATATTATTGAAAATTGTTCAAACTTGTTTGCACCATAGTTATGGAAGAGAATGTCCTTGTTTGTAAAAAATATACTCAAGTATTCAAGGCTGATGGGGGTGATTAGGGGGTGATTACGTCCCAAATTTGCTCTCAAATGGTTCAGGAAAACAAAGTTTCTTGTAACTTTCTGTTGTTTAAAATTATGCCCAAATAAAAATACCTTTAGCATTAAAGAAATAAGTCTGGAGTTACAGCATTGAACCCACTTGGTTTAAGTGTCAGAAGAGCTCAATTCTCCATATTCTCAGTGTTCTGTGTTAACCTATATGAGACTATAGTGTAGTTCTTCTGCTATTTTCTTATTATCACTTTCCCACATTTTTGCTGACCAATAATGAAAATATCTTACTCATACACAAATATTAGTTACGTTTCCATGGACACAATATTGGGTGCTGGCATCAGCTGGTTGAGTTGAAATCCAGCTGCCAGCACTTGCTAGCAGTGGGCCCTTAGGCACGTTACTTAACATCACTGCACTTTAGTTTCAATATTCATGAAACGTGGATAATAATGATGTCAACCTCATTGAGTTCTCAGAATTAAATTTGATAATCTATTCAAAGCATGTAGACACTGAGTAGGACATAACTAATATTCAATAAATGCTAGCTAGTATCTTGCTGCCTACATGGCTCTATCAAATAAAATATAAACATCATGGTTGGCAGTACATCCTCTTTGACAGCATGCTCCCCTTACATAAGGTACATTTATTTTTCAAGTGTGTATCCTCTAGAGAGTTTTAAAATATGACAGACGAAAATGTAGCTGGCTGTCAAAATACAAAATTAAAGACTAAATTTTTATAAATAAAAAGTGCTAATTAAAAAAATCTTTGAGTCCTCCTGACTTGAGAAAAAATAATATTATAGTATTTGTATTAATCAGCTATTTTACAATGATACTGTGTGACAAATCACCCCAAAATGCAGTCCCTTACAACAAAAATATCTATTCTCATGATCACAGGTGGTGCAGGTTGGCCGTGCTCAGTTGATGTAGGTAGTGCTCTGTTGGGCAGCACATTTTCAAGGTGTGAGTTGTCTGGGCTTAACTCCAAACTGTGGCTCAGGTTGAAATCTGCGCCATAATATTTCTCCTCTTCTTTAAACCAGTGCTAAAGGGCATTTCTTATCACAGCAAGTGTCAGAAGCACAAGCACCAAGTTCAATTATGCAGCACATTTAAGCCCCTCGCTCACATCATGCCCACTAATATTTCATTAGTCAAATCAAGTCACTTGGGGTCAAGTCCAACATCAATGGAGTGGGAAGTATTCTCTGCCTACAGTGGGAGGACACTGAGATGTATAATACATTGCAGGAGACTGAAGAATTGGAGTCTATAATCCAATTTGCAATCCACAGTGTTTGATTGGCCTGTGCTCTGTCCATGTCCAGAAATCTCGGGAGTTTTGTAAGAAATGGCAACTGCACCAGCAGGCAGCAAGCAGCAAGCAGCAGGTTGTTTCCACAGCTGTAAGGATGGATTTGCTCTGATTTACTTTCCATCCCACACACAGTTCACAAAAGGAGCTACAGATATCAGGAAAGTAATTTGTGGCCATGACATTGAGATTTTGCCCTGGCAAAACTTTTCTATATAGAATAACACATGGACTGCATACTTATCATCTTCCAAACAGTGGTATGTTCCTTCCACTTACATGAATTCACTTTATAGCAGGAGTCTCTCATTTTTATTTTTATAAAATTTCTGATATATCTTGCTTATAGTATATGCTCAATATATATGGGTTGAAACAGTGAGAAGCACTGTATTAATATTGGAGAAACAAAAATAATGCCACCCCTAGAATTCTCACAGGTCACTGTGGTCTTGAGCATAGGAAAATAAAGCATCATGTGACACGTCAATGCTGTGGAAATTTATGTTCTGAAGTAAATAATCACCGTTTGGTGTATTAACAGAGAATTCAGCTCCTCTAGGACTTTCTTTTTTAGCTAACAAAATAGTATGTTACTTTCCTATATTTCTTCACGTTTATTATACACCTTTTTTTTTGTTTTTAATTTCAGAGAGGAAGGGAGAGAGATAGAAACATCAATGATGACAGAGAATCATTGATTGGCTGCCTCCTGCATTCCCCTTACTGGAGATCGAGCCCACAACCCAGGCATATGCCCTTGACCAGAATCGAACCCGAGACCTTTCAGTCCATAGGCCGACGCTCTATCCACGGAGCCAAACTAGCCAGGGCTATTATATGCCTTTTAAACCCTTCTAAAAACCAAACATTTAGATTCCCCACTCCACTCAACTTTATTTTTTATGTGCTTCCTGTGAAGATAACTAGACAGACAAGGCTGATAAAAGAAAGCTTGTCCTTATAAAATCCTTAGGGGTAACTGTATAATGAGATTTTCTTTTTTCCTACCAGTAGAAACCCACTGTTTCACTAAGAACTCACCTATTTTAAAATGGATGGAAAGTTATAAGGCAGCCAAACTGTCCTTTTAAAAGTGAAATGAGTGCTAATCTAATTGCCCAAAAATGCATCAACTGGGTTTTGAAAGCAAGACTTCTATACTGGGTCCCCCTGCTGGATTTGCAGATGCATGTCTTTGCAAATTGGTGAAAGCAGTATCCCTGAGCCTTTTCATTTGAGGGCATGTGACTCCAATGACAAATCCAGCATTCTTCTAGGATGCTTGTTCTCTCTGATAAACATGCAAAGTGTCTCTTGAGTTTTCTGCCCAAAGGCAGAAATGCTGTACCCAGAACGCGGTTTGGCCAAGACTCAAAATGGAAAACAAAAGCATGCCACTCAGTGGCTACCTGAGGGAATGAGAGGGCGTGGAGGATAAAGGTAAAAACTCACTAACAGTAGACTAGGAAGGCAGCCAAACTGGCTTGTATTGACTCGGGGGTCTGCCCATGAATTTCCTTTTCATGCATTTAGAACTGCTGGAACCAATTTCTCACTTTCCTATGACTTAATTGTTCTCTTTCCCTTCCTCTCTTCACAAGAAAGTGTTTTACCCCCCACTCCTTAGGAGATGTGGTAACTAGACTAATTTTAAAGCCAACCTGTCACCGTAAACTTCAAGCCTATGGTGAAATTCGTGTTAAAAGGTCTGTCTGTTGGGTGAGACAGATAAGTTGGCAGATTTTTCCTGTTTGACTCAGCCTGTTTGATGAGAGGAAGAGGGGACATACTGACCTATGTTTTGAAACGTGCTCCTGCACTAACTTGCCTCATTAAGGGAGCAAGAGCAGCTGGGATGGCTGTTTCCTTCCCAGGACAAAAGCCAATGCCGTAGCCCACGCAGAGAGCCAGAGAGAAAATGTCAGATCATCACGTGGTCATTGTAAAAACGCAACGGAGAACGTTGGATTTAGGTAGCTACAGAGCTGCCCCAGGTCCTCATATTAAAAGTTAGACGGTGTCCCCTAAGTTGACCCCCAATGCAAGGCAGAGGTGATTCTACCCATACTCAAGTATCCAATGATAGCATTTCTTCCCCACTGAGTGTCACTCTTTTTTATTCATTTACTTTTGTCATTCTATGATAAGCTTTTTCTTCCATCCAGGCCAATTCTGAATGTTTTCCCATCTGCAACTCTCTTCACTAGGTTATTTTACAGCGCTGCTTGGGGAAATGTTTCCCATTGCTTCTCTGAGGCTCTTGTTTTAGCTCTGCTAGTTGAGATTTCTGGGGAAAATTCACCATCCTCCTGCTTCTGGATGAAGAGTTAATAGTAATAGGAGATGGGGGTCAAAGCACTCCAACAAAACAAGTTTAAGTGATCTGTGCCTGGTTTCAGGTCAGGAATTTTAACAGGGCTCAGCTGGGTGTTTCTTCTGTTCCTTGTGTCTTTGACTGAGGCCCTCGTCAGCTGCATTCAGCTGGCAGCTGGGCTGGGTTAGTGGATATAAGAAGGCTTCACTCACAGGCCTGGCCCCTTGGTGCTCTGCCGTGTGGCCCTTCACTCTCTCTGTTTGGTAGGCTAGTCTGCATGTCTTTACAGCATGACAGCTGGCTTCCCAGAGGGAGAAAGTGGATGCTACTAGCTATCAGTGGCCTTCGCTCAGAGGGCCTACATCACCTCCATGTTTCATTGGTCTCAGTTACAGCACCAGTCCGGATTCAAGGAAAGGGGAGAGAGATTCCACTTCCCGATAGACAGAGGATACAGTAATGTATGCTGGTGGTGTCTGCGTCTCTGTTTTCTGTACTTTAACTACATGTTTTATATTTTGTTTCTGTGTCTTTTATATAAATTTATCATTAAAAAATTTTTCTAAACTAAAAGAGACTTGGAAAGCCTCCCAGTAATGAGTTATAAAATATGCCTTTATTTGCCTTTGAAAAGTTTGTTTTTCTACACATAAATTCAGAGAAATATATTACATATTTTAAGCTTAAAGAAAATGTTAGTTTCTAGCGGTTAGCCACCATTGCAGCTGCCCAGTTATTTATTTTTCAAGGATTTATGTGTGATAGCGTAAACCGGACCATCATAATTTGTTCAAGACAAAATATTTCGTAGCGTAGATATGTTAGGCTTTGATGTATATGTTAAATAAAAATAGATATTTTTACAATATATTTCAAACAGGAAAATAAAGGGCATAGAAACTTAACCAAGTTTTCTTACACAGTGTATATTGCTTGAGTCAAGGGAGAAAAGATTGGATTTAAAATCTGTATTGCATTTTGGGAAATGCTGTGCGAGAAGAGGGATGTTACTAGAACTGCTGAGTGAATTTTGTTTACTGCAGTTCAACATTTCATCAAGCAAATCGTGTGGAAGGGAGGAGTATAAATGCACCTTTTTATGTAGGTAATTTTTCTGTTTCATACCTCTGATTCATCTCTCTGCCTTGCTTTATGGGGAGTCATGCTACATTGGTTACAATTAATTTCAGTGCTGCATATTAGCCATAAAGAGGTATTTTATAAGTTGACTTGATGTAATGTTTTCCCTCTGTGGTTTTCTTGAAAGATGAGAACGGTTCAGAGGAAAAGCCAAGCGTGGAAGAAATGGAAGGGCCGAGCCAAGAAGCAGGTGGGCTCAGATTTCTTTTGAAGAGTCTCCTAGGCCTCATCCACAGAGGTGAACAATGACTTTACTCAGTACTGTTTTCTGAAAATGCTTCTACTTTTTTACCAGGTTAACTTCACTTTCATTCAGGTCTCCCTCAGGAAGCCGCCAACTCTATTAACTCGGAGTCACAGGGCTTCCTCTCAGAAGGGGACATTGTCATGTCTCATTCGCCGATTCCATTTTTCTTCCATGTAATTACAGCTTGCTTAGCAGAGATCGAAGAGGGATGAGCAGAGGTTGGAGTGTCAAGTCAGAGCGTGGCTGACTTAGGGCAGGTTTAAATGAGCAGATGTGATTTGGGCGGGGGAAAGAAAGAAATGAAAAATGTTTAAAGGAATTAAATGAGAGGCTTCCCCTCCACAATGAGTGGAGTGTTCTTTACTGTTTTGCATGACATTTTGAAGAGCCACATGTCTGGTTATTTCTCTGCGTGTTGTGGGAGGTGGTGTCGCTGAGCCTGACCACCCCACACACAAAGCTGAAGTGAGATCCGAAGGCTTCTTGACATCCCCTCTATTCACCACAGAACAGATGTATCAATTGAATGTTTACAGATCTTCAACCGTAGATTACAAACTGAACATTTAAAAAATGTTCAAATGACTCCAAAGAGCTTGTTATCACCTTCAAGGTATCATCTCTTTTCTACCCATTTTGTACTCAGGCGCGCTCTCCTTTAAAAACAATAGACACAATTATGCAGCGATCAACACAACCACCCAGACTAAAATACCCTCTTCTCTTTAATTTGCAAGTCATTCTCCCAGTTTTAATAAGCCCGTGGTGGAGGGGGGGGTGCATTTTTGAAATAGTGGCTCTATCTAATGTGTGCCAGGCACGTCCTGGGCCCTCTGCTGAAATATTGGATATAAACCAGGTGGTGGGATAAGTTTTGCAATGGAAACTTCCTACATTAACCTTGGAACTTTAGCAAGAGAACTGGAGGCTTTTATTATTGACCTGGAAGATGGAATTGAGGAAGGCCAATCAGAGAAAGCACTGAAGCAAGGCAGCAGGGACCTTGCGCAGCTGCTACGGGGTCAGTGGGCTCCCTCTGCTGAGATGCAGTGCGTGCAATGAAATGAATTCTGATACAGCAAGCTGTTGTTATTCACGCCCCCACCCAGCTCCCGACCCACACATCATTATCCTCCATGGAAGATGAGTCTTATGTGAAAAGCTGTCACCGTTTTGACTGTTTGGGCTGATAAATATTAGTCAGCTAACTGCTGACAGCTTAGGCCATCCTCTGAATGCTGAGGAGTCACAGGTTTTTTCACTCACTGCTCTGTCTCAAATTGTCTTGATCAACATAGAGTTTTCCTATTCCTGTTTCCACACACATATGCACACACACACCCCCGTATATACGTGCACACACATTTACCTGTGTTTTATTTATTTACCATTTCCCCTTTAAGCAGCTGAGAACAGGCAGTTTCTTTATTTGGGATCATCTTGCCTGTTAGCAGGCAAGTAAAATGTAATCCCTCTTCTCTACCTCTTGGATCAATAGTGTCATTACCACAATATGGGAACCTGTCAATGTGAAAAAACACTCCTAAATGCACACCTGAGGGCTCCTCTTGCTCTTCCAGATGAGCCGGCTGGCTGGCCTGGGGCCCAGTGGCAGGGTTCATCTGCAACCCTGGCCAGTGCCAACACATGTTGCTATGCCCACTCTGCTTGTTTCATAGCCTCCCAATCCAAGTGCAGAGGAACTGAAGATGTGGTTCTGGTTATTAAAGCCCTTTGACCTGCAGTTATTCTTCCAAACTAAAAACACCTGCTTTTCATTCAATATAATTTCCAACTTCAATTTTGATTATGCAATTCTGCAGGCTTCTTCCACATCAAGGAAAAAAACCCGCAATCTCAAACTAGCATAACCCATCCGTTCTTACTGTTGTCATAATCAGACCAAATCAAAGTTGTGGATATTATATTCCTCAGTCATTCACAGACGCTGTCTGGACACTGGGACACAGCAGTGAACTATAAAGACACTATCCCTGAACGCTCAAAGCTGATATTCTGATGGGGAGGTCCAAAAATAATAAACAACCAGAAGGTGTAATATAGTGACAGATGTCTTGCAGAGAAATAAGGAAATGTAGAAGGAATACTGTGAAGGCCTGGGGAGAGAGCAGGACGGGGAAGAGGGGAATAAATGGGTGGGGAAGGGGGGCATCTGTGATACTTTCAACAGTAAAGATACATTTTAAAATTAAATTGAAAAAGTAAACATGAGATCTAAGTGATGAGATGATGAAAGTCCTTTAAAATGGAGGGAATGGGTAATGCAAATGCCTCTAGGCCAGTTTCGGTTGGCATGTTGCTGAAAGAAGGTGGGATGGCTGGAGCATGGTGGACTGGAGGAGTGTGGTGTGAGATCTGGTAAGAGGTCATAGTTCCAGATTACTTCTGACTGTATGAGATTTCATTTTATTAGAACTACAAAGAGAAGCCAGTGGGAGTTTTTAAGAACAGGAGAGAATAAGCTATGTTTTATTTTCCTTTTTATTTTTGTTCCATTTATTTTTTTTAATTTATCTTTACTGTTAAAAGTATTACAGATGTCCCCCCTTTTTCCTCCCCACTGACCCACTCCACCCTGCACACCCCACAGGCCTTCACCACACTATTGTATGTGTCCATGGTTATGTATATATGTATAGAATAAGCTTGCTTTGGCTGTGAGTTAAAATGGTCTAAAGAGCCAAAGTGATGCCCTAACCGGTTTGGCTCAGTGGATAGAGCATCGGCCTGCGGACTGAAAGGTCCCAGGTTCGATTCCGGTCAAGGGCATGTACCTTGGTTGCGGGCACATCCCCAGTCGGGAGTGTGCGGGAGGCAGCTGATCAATGTTTCTCTCTCATTGATGTTTCTGACTCTCTATCCCTCTCCCTTCCTCTCTGTAAAAAATCAATAAAATATATTTGAAAAAAAAAAAAAAGAGCCAAAGTGAGAACAGTTAGAAGGTACCATAGGAAAGCAATGATGGTGGTTTCTGCAACTGGAGACAAAAATGGACTGGTTTGTGTTACATTCTAGAGACAAAGGTAACAGGTTATCCTGGTGGGTTGGAGGTGGGAAATGGGGGAAGAAGAAAGCCCTAGGTTTGTTGTTTTTAATATTTTTATTGATTTCAGAGAGGAAGGGAGAGGGAGAGAGAGATAGAAACATTAATGATGAAAGAAAATCATTGATCAGCTGCCTCCTGCATGCCCCACACTGGGGATCGAACCCACAACCTGGGCATGTGCCCTGACAGGGAATTGAAGTGTGGCCTCCTGCTTCATAGGTCGATGCTCAACCACTGAGCAAAGCCAGCCAGACAAGGCCTAGGTTTTTAACACTAGTTAATTATGGGATGATGGTACCACTTACCTATACAATATGTGGAGGATTGGCCATAGGGCACAGCTTTTGCTGAGAAAGTTAAATAGCTCAGTTGTAGCCATGGTAAATTTGAGAGAACTCTTAGCCCAAAGGAATGTCAAAAAAAACCAGTCTGATATAGAAGTCTGGATTCCTAGGGAGAGCTCTAGGCCAGAGGTATGGTTTTGAGAGTCACTGGCATATAAATTATATTTAAAAGCATGAGGCTGAATAAGATTCACTAGAAAGAACATGAGTAAAGAAATCAGCGGGCCCTGGGACACTGTTGCATGTAGATATGTGGCAACAGGGGAGAAGGAGCGGCCACAAGGAGAAAGTGTTTCAGAAAGAACAGAGTAAAGGAATGCTACTGAGAAAGCAAGTAAGATAAGGGGAACAGCCATCGGCTTCGGCAAAGGGAGGTCACCGCCACGCTTTGTGAGAGAATTCCTGGGCAGCATGGAAGCCAGTTGGAGTAGGTTGTGCAGAGTCTGTGCACCGAGGAAGTATATCACAGACAGCTCTTTTAAGGGAGTTTTGCCGTGAAGAGAAATAAAGAAATGGGAAGATGTGACCTCAAGGTTAATCGTTTATTCTTTCTTTATTAAATAGGAAATGGTCACTTAACAAAAGAAAATGATTCATTATTTCCAATTATCCCCCTACTAAAATTTTTAATCTCTGTTCCAATAGAGACATGACCTAAAAGTAATAGTCATATACATTATGGACAAGACATACGCTAG
This sequence comes from Myotis nattereri, assembly GCF_964212035.1. NCBI lineage: Eukaryota > Metazoa > Chordata > Mammalia > Chiroptera > Vespertilionidae > Myotis > Myotis nattereri. The sequence continues at coordinate 20,542,221 of NC_138083.1, read as the reverse complement.
AAAGTATGGGATTTGCCTTTAAATGCGTGTCAGTCAACATGCATGTATAACGTTTTAGTTTAAAGGCCCTGTTACTGCATGAAAATAATATGTACTATTCCTTTTCCAGTTGTCAAGCATTAAATATGTCAAATGCTTTTGATAATCTTTCATGTCTTAAATTTACCAGTTTCATGTTAGTAAGTTAATTATCTATTACCCTGGAAGCCAAATGTGCATGGAATCACTGGGGTACCCATGTACCGAGAAGACAGATAGGCTCTGAGAAGGTTAATTGCTGCTCTAAGGGGCGCAGGGACCTCCAAGTTCCTTCTCCCCGCTCTGCGCGTGGGTGACGTGAAATCTCCCAGGGGCTTGTGGTGCTTTCCTACCAGGGATCCCCTTCTCTGGGGTCTGTGCTGCCAGCCTTCAAAGTGCTCCCTGCAGGTTCACAGCCTGGCACTAGGCGCAGAGGTGCTGCGCTAAGAAAACCAAATCTGAAAAGCACACACAGGAAAGCACTTTGTGGAAACTTGCAAGAGTATCCTTTCCTCCACAATCTGTTTTAAGAAAAATGTGTACCATTCCACTCGAGGTGGGGAAGAAGCAAAATGCCAAGGTACAGTAGTACCAACAAACAGCATTATTTGCCAAAAAATAGTTTGTAGTTCATTGGGCTCTGTCTTAACCTTTTGTGAAGGTTTCTGTTTCATTAATTATAAGAAGGAATCACAAACCACTAACCGCTTCAAAGACTGTTCAGTGTATGAGAGCATGAAACAGGTTCATATTCCTGTGGTCCAGTTGGGGAGGGGGGGTGCATGCTGGCAGTGAGGCTCTGCTTGGCAGCAGTAACTCTGAGCCGGTGTTTCTCTTGTCTGCTTTGTAGATGGCGTCAGTGCTGCTACTGTGCACAGCCCTGCTTCAGAAGAGGCCGTTGAAGTCTGTAAAGACGAAGGTAAGAGGCTCCTACTACATCTAAAAATCAAAATCGCTTAGGAGGCCATTTGAGTTTGCTTTATATGGAACAATGATGCAGCAAGCAAAATCTTATCTAATTCTCTTTAAGCATCTCTATTTCAATAAATTATCTCACCCACTCTGCTTTATTCCATATCTGCCTCTTAGAATTTACATGTGCATTTACATTTGTTCCTCTGAAAAGTAGCTTTGTGAAACAAGAGAATGATTGGAGAAATTATGTTTAAAGATGTTTAAACAGAATTAGGCATTTCTGCTGTTTATGGCTACTCTTCAGGAATAAGTTAAAAGAGTGGCTTTTGGGATCCACCTACCAGAGAGCTTCATTATCCAGACATAAGAAGGAAGAAGTTTGAAAAGGATCCTTAGAAATAAATCTTTGGCAAGAGCATCATTCCTCATTCTATGGACAGTTACTATGAGGAAATGTTGCTGACCCAAGTATCTCCAAAAGAAGAAAAAGGTTGACTTTGGTTATAGGAGAAAATTTGAGGGAGAAATAGTGGAGACATTCATGCTTCTATGTCGCCGGGTCCATAATATTTTCTTTCCCTCCTGACTAAAGGTAACATTTGCTTTTCCCCACACAAAAAGGTAACATTATTTTATTTATTTTTTGGTATCTATTTTTTAATTTTTTTTTCAATTACAGTTTATATTCAGTATTATTTTGTGTTAGTTTCAGGTGTACAGCATAGTGGTTAGACAATCTATACTTTACAAAGTGCCCCCTTGATATTTTAAGTACCCACCTGGCACTTACAGTTATTACAATATGACTAAGTATATTCCCTAGGCTGTGTTTTATATCCCTGTGACTATTTTGTAACTACCAATTTGCAGTTCTTAATCCCGTCACCTTAAAAAGGCAGTATTATTTTATATCTGTCACCGGTAACTACTGGAAAATCCTTCTGTTGTAGTTGTACAAGGGGACATCTGGTGATCTAGTTGAGACTTTTGGATAGATATGCTCAGTGCATTTCTTTAGTTTGGAGTGTTATGAAAATAAACCCATACTTGACAATTGATACTAGCATAGTTTCTAAATGCCTTGAACTGGTGTTTAGAAAATTAAAGTTGTCCTAAAAGTTTAATACCCAGCTATTTGCATCATTCATTTCATGTTGCCTGGTAAATGTGCTTTTCTAAATGAGGTTTCCTATGTACTGAGGGGGTTTGAGATGGGTGAGGGCTGCCTGCAGCTGGGAAAATAAGTTCCTCATTCCTGAAGGGGGATCTGGGTGGCCCAATACCATCCCCTACACTGTTATTTCAGTGGCCCTTATCTTGTTCATTGCCACTTTTTTTTTTTTTTTTTTTTTTTTAGCATTTAAAGGACTGTCTTTTATTGTGAGGCCTTTAAATCCCTCATATTTTAAAATTAAACTTTCTTTTTTTATTGCTTAAAGTATTACAAAGGGTATTACATATGTGTCCTCCCCCCCCCCCCCCCCCGCCCTTGACAGCCCACTTTTAAAATGAATCCGTTAGCAACTCCCTTCATCTACTCAGATATGTGTTCTGACATTCCTGGTTTTATCTGATATATTTATCCCTGATCACTTAGTATATCTAAAAATACAAATAATGTCAGATAGTCACATAGGTTCCGATAAGAAACTCAAGATCATTTTAGACAGAGAAATAAACCTGACCAAGTCAGAGTGAAAAGACAGAAAGTGATGTTCCTCCTAAGTAAATAATTTTGGACATTCCAATCATGTAGCTGTGAAAGAATTTTTTTGTAAATGTCATGAAGTTGAATGGCAGAGTTTAGGAAACAAGAACCTAATTTAAGCTCGTGAAGCTGAGGTGTTTTCCTGTTGAGTTGTTTGGTTTGGAGATATCACACCTTTATAGAAACACAATGTTTGTGATGTTTCTTGATGCTTTCAGGATCCCACACCATTAATTGCTCATGCCAGGATCAATTTCTCAGAATGCTTTTAGGATTTTTTTTTTCTACATGAAATTTGTAATGGTGGCAACTCCAAAGAGTTCTGCCATATATTACAAATGCAGTTCCCTAGTAATGACTAATTGTGAAGTTTTAAGGATTTTACTGAAATACATTTTTAATATTCATTAACCTCTTGATCTAGGGAAAAGTGTTTTAAAATCCCCATTAGCATGTAAACCTCTACAAATAGAGCATATAGGAGATAATATTTGCCTTTTCCTTCTAGAAACAGCATGTATCACTGTTTTTGTTTTTAATTTATCTTTATTGTTGAAAGTATTACAGATGTTCCCACTTTTTTTCCTATTGACCCCCTCCACCTTGCACCCACCCTTCCCAGGTCTTCATCACACTATTGTTTATGTCCATGGGCTATGCATATATGCATGTAAATTTCCCAGTTAATCTCTCCCAACCACGCCACCCCCGCCTTCCCTCTGAGATTCATCAGTCTATTCCATGCTTCTATGTCTCTGAATCTATTTTGTTCAACAGTTTATTTTGTTCATTAGATTCCATATGTTCATTAGATTCTCATATGAGTAAGATCATGTGATACTTATCTTTCTCTGACTGGCTTATTTTGCTTAGCATAGTACTCTCTAGGTTCCTTCATGCTGTCTCAAAGGGTAAGAGATCCTTCGTTTTTACTGCTGCCTAGTATTCCATGATGTACATGTACCACAGCTTTTTCATCCACTTGTCTATTGAAGGGCATTTGGGCTGTTTCCAGATCTTGGCTATTATAAATTGTGCTGATTTGAACATAAGGGTGCATATATTCTTTCTGATTGGTGTGTCGAGTTTCTTAGGATATATTCCTAGAAGTGGAATCATTGGATCAAATGGCAGTTCCTTTTTTATTTTTTATTTTTTTGAGGAAACTGCATACTGTTTTCTATAGTGGCTGCACTATTTTCACCAGCAATGTATTAGGGTTCCCTTTTCTCCACATCCTCGCCAGCATTTGTCATTTGTTGGTTTGTTGATGATAGCCATTCTGACAGGAGTGAGGTGATACGTCATTGTTGTTTTAATTTGCATATATTTGATGATCAGTAACTTTGAGCATTTTTTCATATGTCTCTTGGCCTTCTGTACAGACATTGTACCACTGTTTTTAATTGATTATTAATTGAAAGCTTAGGACTGCTATCTTGACTGGTAATTATGTAGCTTAGAATGAAAAAAAGAAATGAATTTGCCATTGAAATTTCCCAAGATTGAGGTCAAGTTGGAGTTAATAGAGTTGGGGATTCATTTCAAATATTCACTATTATTAGTTTCATGCAGAAGTATATCTCCTTGGTGACAATTGGGCTATTTATGAGCTCTGCAGTTATAAGATTGCTTATAAAAATGCATATTAAACTCTCCCATTTAAAAGGCAGAACATGTTTGCTGACCAAGCAGCCTGAAGGAGCCCTTGCTCTCTTGCCTTTGCTTCCAGACTCAGATCCTGACCCAGCGTCTTCTTCTTGGGTTGGGAACAAACAATCTAATGAACTGCCCCCCTCTCTCTCTCTCTCTCTCTCTCTCTCTCTCTCTCTCTCTCTCCTTCAAGACTCATCAGTCATTTCCAGCTTTTCTCGTTGGTTTGTCTGGCTTTACATTTGTCATAACTTTGGACCCCACAGTATACTAGCATCTTCTGGAGTGCAAGGCTTAAAACAAGCAAATAAAACATGGGATGGCTCATGTGCCTTTGTTTGGGAGCTGAAATTTTTTAAAAAATTAAAATTGGTATGTGAAAGTTGAATAATTTTAAGAGGAAGTGTCTTCTGGGGGGTATCTTCTATCACAGTGATTTTGTTCAAATGTTCTAGACATATTTCCCATTGGGTACTTAGAATGGATGCCTATCATCCATGTGCCCCACGTAATTGCTAACAGTGCAAGCTGCTGACAGAAGGAGGTACTACTGATTGGCTTATGTCACAATAGCTAGATTGTGAGCTACAGACTGAAGACACCTGTTTCCAATGATCATTACAGCCCTCAGATGGGCAGGAGTTGCATTGAGAGGATGAGATGTGAGGAGGAAGAATACTGATGAGTAAAGCTAATCACACAGGGCTGCCTGCCCAGGATGTGGCAGCCAGGACTTAATTGAAATGAATTCCAAGGTAAAGCTGGCTTAAGAAATTATCTATAGGTTAATAAAAATTCTAAGGTTATTTGTAAAATACTGCTTTCACTTATTTTTGAGAGATTTCTTCCTCTACTCTTAAAAAATACTCTAATTATTGATTTAATGACTGTTTATACTTTAAATCCTAAAAATAAAAAATAAAAACACCCAGGAGTACAAATGTTAAGGCTACTTAAGTTATCAAATATAGAGGTAATCACAAAAAGGGGAGTATAAATACAGGAATAAAATTCATATTAGTAATATCAAGTACTCTGGTTGAAACTACTATATAGTTATTATTATTTGAAATATAGTCAATCTTCTTAATTCAAGGAGAACTCTTCATTCTACTTGTCTCAACACTCATAATAATAGTTCATCCTCACTCACAGCCAAGGCCCAGGCACCTTGGGTGGGGGAGGACAGCTATTTAAACACATTTTGATTCTCCTGTCTTAGTATTTTACTACCCAATTTGAATTTGAAGCTCAACTAGACCAAATCATATGCTCATCCTATATAATAAAAGGCTAATATGCAAATAGACTGAACGGCAGAATGACCAGTCCCTGTGACACGCACTAACCACCAGGGAGTAGACACTCAATGCAGGAGCTGCCCTCTGGTGGTCAGTGCGCTTCCACAGGGGGAGTGCCACTCAGCCAGAAGCCAGGCTCGTGGCTGGCGAGTACAGTGGTGGTGGTAGCAGCCTCTCCCACCTCCGTGGCAGCATTAAGGACCCCTTGGAGGATGTCTACCTGCTGGCTTAGGCCCGCTCCCTGAGAGGGGGCAGGCCAGGCTGAGGAGGGACCCCCTCTCCCCGTGGACGAATGTCGTGCACCAGGCCTCTAGTTAATAATAAAGGCAAAATCAATTAATACTCAGGTACATGCACAGCAAGCTGGGATTCCTTAGAGCTTTGTGTAAATCATGCCATTGCTGTTTGGTATTTATAAAGTCAGATGTCACCTGGCAAAGGATTTCTTAACCCTCACTCTAAGTTTAAGACTTGCTAGCGGTCAAATTTTCTATAGAACAGGGAGAAAGAGAGCAAAGATAGTCTTGCCAAAGACAACAAAAGAGAAAGGATGAGGCTACGTCTGAGGAAGTAGATTGGAGAGTGTGTGAGAGATGAGCATAAATATTCCCAACCATACATTGCTGTAAGCCTTGGCCAGTGTGGTGGGCTCCAGATGGCTGTGAATGCTATCTCCATCCCTTGTCTAAATCTTAGGAGAGAAACAAAACATTGGCCCACCCACGAAATTCCCCTCAGGCTTCTTTGGGCTGATGTTTCTTCCTATTCTTGGTGTCCCCTCTACTAAGCATCCTCCCCTCTACCCACAAAAGTGAGACAAAGCCGTCCCTGTCCTAGAGCGGCACTGATGGAGCGGGTGCCCTGTAACCCCTGGGTCTTTTGGATTTTAAGAGTCTGAAATGTGGCCCAGCTGGAGTGGCTCAGTTTGAGCATCAACCTATGAACCAGGAGGTCGCTATCTGATTCCTGGTCAGGGCACATGCCCGTATTGTGAGCTTGATTCCTAGTGTGGGGTGTGCAGGAGGCAGCTGATCAATGATTCTCTCTCATCATTGATGTTTCTGTCTCTCCCTCTCCCTTCCTCTCTGAAATCAATAAAAAATATAAAAAAAAGAGAAACCAAAAATTACCCATACACTCTTAAAAAAAAAAAAAGAAAGAAAGAAAGAGTCTGAAGTGTGGAATGAAAGCTGCTGCCCACTGGCAGTTCAGTGAGGGGGAAAGAACCAACATATATAGAGTGTCTCCTATGCATAATGCGTTATGTTTAGCTTCAATGTATTTTTCATTTCATAAAAAGTAACCTGAGACTCAGGAGGGAGAGAGAGAGACAGTGTGGGGTTGGGGAGACGGGAACCATTTCATAAGGGTGACTCCACAGCTGTTACTTACAAGCTTACATAATCCTCATTAACAATAATGTTTTATTCTATTTTAATATAACATTTATTTTTGTTTATAATATGTATTTATTGTAAAATAATTATAAATTCAGAAAAGGATAACAGATAAAAGCCTATAATCATTTTCTCTTTAAGGATTACATTGTTAAAAACAAATCTTTATTCTGTTTTACTACTTAACAATATACCAGGAACATTTTTCCCAAATCTTGAAATATTCCTCTAAGGCATGATATTTTATTGGAGGCATAGTATTTCATCATATGGTTGTTCCACCATTCACATGGCCAGTGTCCCAATGTTAAAGTATTTAGTAATTTACAATTTTCTCTCTATTCCAAATAATGGGGACATGCAGCGCAAACATCTATACTAATAAAAGCATAATATGTTAATTAGACCTGACAGCCAAACAACCTTCTGTACGTCATTTCGGACGTCCTTCTGGACTAAGCCGTGATGGCAGGGGCCAAGGCAGAGGTGGTTAGGGGCAATCAGGCAGGCAGGGGAGCAGTTAGGGGCATCAGGCAGGCAGGCAGAGGCAGTTAGGGGCCATCAGGCAGGCAGGCAGAGGCAGTTAGGGGCCATCAGGCAGAGTGGTTAGGGGCAATCAGGCAGAGTGGTTAGGGGCATCAGGTAGGCAGGGGAGCAGTTATGGGCATCAGGCAGGCAGAGGTGGTTAGAGGCGATCAGGCAGGCAAGCAGGCAGGCCAGCGGCTAGGAGCCAGCAGTCCAGGATTGCAAGAAGGTGCAGGCCAGGCTGAGGAACACCCCCCCTCCCACATGCACAAATTTTGTGCACTGGACCTCTAGTTTTACATAAATCTTGGTGTGTAACTATAATCAGTACCTCAGGATGAATTCTTAATTCTTTGTTGATTTATGCTGGTATATAAACTTCCTGTCTTTTTCTGGGATGCCACATACATATATGGATTTTTTAAGGCTACTCTGCAATGCAAACCATTTTGAAACTGTCTTATAAATATAACAATAGGTTATAAATTTTTTCATATCTTTTCACAGTCTAACATTATTGTATATTCCTATGAATGACCATCCATAATTTACTTACCCAGTCTCCTTTTTGAGTCCTTTCTTTAGTTTTAGTTTTATATTTTATACTGATAAGGAATATCCTTTTAACTTTGTAAATGTTCATGAACATTTCTGTAAGAAAATTCTAATAAATAGAAATGCATACAAGTCTTTGTTTTTCTACAACGAATAGAGTTCATTCCTTTTTGATTCTTTAAATAATATATGTTTGAAAGGTTCAGAGTGGGCCGGGGTCATGCACCTATGACATGAGGCCTTAATGTAGCAAAAAAGATTTTATTCCAATTACCTGGTTGCAGGTGAGCTGAGACCGAGAATGGCATCAGCAAAGAGAGGAGGGAGAGATAGGTTTTTATTAATCCTTGCTGGCTGCAAGCTGCTCTGCTGATGTAAGGGTCTGGTCCATCCTTGGTTCCTCCTATGCCAGGTGTCTTCTGGTTATCTGAGCTATGCTGTGCTCAAGGCTGCAAGCTTTCTGCAAGATATATGCTAAGCACAATAAGTTTCTTTGCCCCATTTTATTCTCTTTAACCCTTTAAATGTTCATTATAGAAAACTCATATAATGAAAGAGAATATAAGGAATAGAGTAAACTAACATGTAATCACAGCACCCCAAGATAACTACCATTCACATTTTGGGACCATCCTTTCATGCATCAGTTTGTGAATATATGCACATAAACAAAATTTTGTATAAATTGATCATATACTCTGTGACCAGAGTCTAGTCTCTGATTTCAACTTCCGGAGTCCAGATTCCAGCCTAACCTGATCTGTGTGACCCTGAGAAAATTGCTTAATCTCTGTGCACCTCAACATCCTCATCCATAAAACAGGAAGGATAATAGCAACTCCATCACAAGATACTAAAGCAAATCAATTCATTTAAACATTTTAGGACAATAGGAGGCTCAAAATTTTTGCCCATTGTTAAATATATGTTTATTTTCTAGATATTGTATCATATCATACACACTTTTCTGTATCCTCTTTTGTTAGAGGCTGCAAAACTTTATGGATATCTCTCTGAGTCATTTGGTGTAGATCCAATTCATCCATTTTAAAGTTCTCAGAATATTCCATAGTGTGAATGCACTGCAGTTAATTCAACCATTCTCCTATGATGAGCAAGAACTTTCTTTCCACTTTATTGCTGTACAAACAAGGCTGCAACAGACGTTCCTTACCCATATATCCTTATAAGCAGTGCTCTTATTTGTATGGGAAAGATTCCAGGAGTGGGGATGCTTTGAGGGGTATGTGTTTTTAATAGATATTGCCAAATTGCTTTCCTAAAAGGCTATAACAATTTATATTTCCATAAGCAAACATTATTTTTGTTCTTTTTAAATTTTGACAGTTCAGTGGATGTAAAGTATTATCTCAATGTTTGTGAAAGGTCAGGATCATTATCCCAATGTTGCAGGTAACTGAAGCTCAGAAAGCGCGAGCAACTGGTTCAGTTAACCAAAAGATAAAACCAGAATTTGGAAACCATGTCTGCCTGGACCCATAGCCCATGCTTTTTCCACCCCCTTGCCCCCTTGCTGCTTCCCACATCATGTTTTCAGAGCAAGGGCCATCCCTTGCCTGAGTGGGTAGGATGCAGGAAGGTGTAGAGCAGACAAAGGGCAGCATGGGGAAAGTTGAGACCCAAGCTAGAAGAGTAGGGCCTTGAGACTGAGACAACAGAGAGAGGAACCACTTTGTCCACATCATAATCTTGACCCTAACAGGGCCCTACAATGAAATGGATGTATAGAAACCCCCAACCATAGACACCACTAGAAAAAAAAACCCAAACCCCTTTGCATGTTGTCCATGATCTTTCGATAGTCTGGTTCCATGCTTCCTTAAAGCCCAGCACATATCTAGCTCAGTAGCCCAACTTACTTGTCATTTCCCAAAGACCTACAACCACTGGCCTACAACATCCTGCCATCCTTCTGTCGCATCAATTTTATCTGGGATCCAAAGATTCATCTCCAGTATTTTACCCTTACACTGGCCCTTCTCCAACACACTCTTCTTCCCTCTCTCCCTCCCTCTCTTCCTCCATCACAAATTATCTCAGCAAACATTTGAATGACAGGAATTATGTGAGAAATGTTGGGGGGGGGGTGGTCTGCCTATTTTCAACTTTCTTGAATTTCCCCCCTTTCGTCATATTTCAACCCATACTATAGTGAACTGTCCGATCTGCTTCTTGAAAACATTTTGGTAAAACTTCAAAAATTATCTTGTGTATTGGATAAATAGTAGTTGTGTACATGATATATCTACCTCATTAGAATGTACATATCGTAAGATTAGGTATACGTCTCATTCATTTTCATGTTCTATACAAAGCCCAACACAGTGATGTATTCATAGTAGGTCCTCTGTATTGGATATAGAAGCTATTGTGGAAAATGGGCCACTATTTTGTTTTCTCTGCCCATTTTAGCTTCAATCTATGTTGGCCATTAATTTGCTAAAAAAATGGAAGGAAGGAAGTGAGGAAGGGAGGAAGGGAGGGAGGGGATTATTTATATGAAACAACACTTCTTTTTAGGCCACTTATAATTTTAATATCATGGCCACTTCTCTAAGATATTTATTACTGTTTTTAAGGCTTCTAATGGAGGAAATTCCTTTATAGAATTTGCCTATTTCAGAAGTGAATTTTTTCCAAATGTCATGTAGCAATATCACAAAGGTAAAGTCAACCCAGAGACTTCCTATGTGTTCATATTCTCATCCTATAAGAGGACAAAGTAAAGTTCTTCTAAGTAGCAAGTGCGTATAAAGTATTTGCCATGGCTTAAGCCAATTATTCATACTTTATTTATGATGAAGCTTTTCTGATAATTTTTCAGTGCTGCGATTATGTATGTATAAATTTGGATTAAGTAGGTGAACATAAATAAAATCACTTATCTACTATTTTAGTATTACTAATAAAAGAATAGTTATCTACCTTTAGTATAGTTTAAAATACCCTTACCTGGCAATTGGAACGCAAGTAGCAGGTACCTTCCAATTACACTTTATATATATATATATACATACATACACACACACACACACACACACACACACATATATTAGAGGCCTGGTGCACAAAATTCGTGCAGGGGGGATTCCCTCAGCCCCCTGTACCCTCTCACAATCTGGGATTCCTTGGGGGATGTCTGACTGCCAGTTTAGGCCCGATCCCACAGGGATCCCTGCAGGGCCTAAACTGGCAGTCGGTCATCCCTCTCACAGTCCGGGACCACTGGCTCCTAACTATTTGCCTGCCTACCTGCCTGATTGCCCCTAACCACTCTGCCTGCCTGCCTGATCACCCTTAACTGCTCACCTGCCTAATTGCCCCTAACCACTTGCCTGCCTGCCTGGTTGCTCCTAACTGTTTGCCTGCCTGATGCCCCTAACCACTCTGCCTGCCTGCCTCATCACCCCTATTCACTCCCCTGCCTTCCTAATTGTGACTAACCACCTCTGCCTCAGCCCCCGCAGCCATGGCTTCATTCAGAAGGACGTCCGGAATGACATCCAGAAGGTTGTTTGGCTGTCTGGTCTAATTAGCATATTACACTTTTATTATTATACTAGGGGCCCACTGCATAAATTTGTGCACCTTGAAAGGAACTGTGGGCTGCGAGGCTGTGGTGGGCACGGGGGTGGGTCTCAGCCCCTCCTCCATGCCCCCGCCTGGCCCCGCCGTGCTCCTGGTCCCCTCTCTACTGGCAGCCCCGCTCCCTCTGCCACCACTCCCATGCACTGATGGCGCCAGCCTTGCTTGCACCCACAGCCAGCACCCAGCACTGGTCCCAATCGTTCAGCGCTGTCAGCAGGTGCAAGCAGGGGCTGCTGGCCCCAATCGCCCTTGAGGGCTTCTCCCCCTCCCCCTGCTCCTGAGAGGTGATCGGGGCAGCAGCCACAGCTTGCAGCCACTGATGGTACTGAGCGATCGTTGGGACTGGTGCCAGGTGCTGGCAGCGGGCGTGAGCAGCAGCTCCAGCACCGGCTGCAAGTGTGAATGGGGCCAGCTGCTGGCTGCAGGTGCACGCACCAGGCAGTACTGCAGTGCACAGGAGCAAGTAAATTTTAGTAACCACCAGATGCTCGCCCACAATGATAGCGACCGGTACCCTGCTTTGGTCTGGCACCCCCTCTCACCTGCTCCACCATCCTGCTGCCACCACCACCCGCCATGTTCTGAGCACACCCCCTGGTGGTCAGTGCAAGTCATTGCAACTGGTTGTTCAGTTGTCCCAGTTGTTCCACTGTTTGGTCTATTGCATATTAGCCTTTTATTTTATAGGATAGTTTTTCCTTGCAAATTAAGTGTGGCTATCCTATATAATAAAAGGCTAATATGCAAATTGACCAAACTGTGGAATGACCAGTCACTATGACACTCACTGACAACCAGGGGGCAGATGCTCAATGCAGGAGCTGCCCTCTGGTGGTCAGTGTGCTCCCACAGGGGGAGCGCCACTCAGCCAGAAGCCCTAAGTGGGCTCACGGCTGGCAAGCACAGCTGCAGTGGTGGGAGCTTCTCCTGCCTCTGTGTCAGTTGGACATCCCCCGAGGGCTCCCAGACTGTGAGAGGGTGCAGGCCAGGTGGAGAGACCCCCCTGCCCTGAGTGCATGAATTTCATGCACTGAGCCTCTAGTAATTATATATTTGTAACAATCATTTCAGTTATATGATCTTTTAGGACATATTTCTAAAGATCGGGTGGGTGAGGCTTGGAAACAAAGTCAACCCAGCTAGGATATAGGGATTATTTGGGAGGATTGCAGCCCCTTTGCCTAATACACAATTTTAGAACTAAATTTAAATCCAGATAGGTCTAGATTAATGTGAACATCTCTGTGATCTACTTTCAGATTCACTGGCAATACTTTTTTAATTCTTTGGGACAAGACTTGCAACCTATAAGAGCCTCAATTTATTTTGAATTTACATCACCACTGCTATTAATCTTGGGTAACTTTCTTAGGTTGTGCCTCAGTTTACTCCTGTAAAATGGGTATAATAGTATTTATATAATGGAGTTGTGAAAATAAAAAGAGTAAACATATTTAAAGTGCTTAGAATAGCTTCTCAAGCATAGTAATCTTTCAAGCATAGTAATATTTCAAGAAAGGCAATGTAAAAGAATTAACTTCAAAAAATAACCATTTTTCTTTTACATTACTGTTATTATTAAATTTATGTGTTGGTTTTAGGATCCTAACTTCTCCAGGTAGGACTCCCATATCTCATTGAATCATCACCAAATCACTGAATCTGTTGACATGCATTAAAGTTGGAGAGGCTCAATCATAAGTGATGTTCAAAATATTTAGCAACAATTGGGACCCAGTACCTGCCCATCAAAGTGAACTCCAGCTTGTATACCATTGTGGCATATACCAGTTGAATATTTAGAAACAGGCAAGCAGAAACACTTCAGAATTCCCCACCTTGCCCCATACACCAACAGGTAGCGTGACTTGAATACCTGACAGAAACTTTCCTGTGTCTGTCCTATAGACCCTTCTACCTGCTTTGTGTTTTATTCTTATATTAGAGACCTGGTACATGAATCTGTGCACACTGAAAGGAAATTAATTAGAAGAAATATTTTAATATCACTATTTTCCCTTTCTCTATAATATAAGTGTCAACTAAATTCATGATCAACAATGACAGATTGAAACACACATGTGTGATTGGCTCCAGTGAGAGTTTTATATGTATCGCTCATGCAGGAGTCAACTTAGCCTTTTATAGATATAGAATAAACTTGTTTAATTAGACCTGCTTTCTGATTTAGCGAAACTTTTTCCAGCCCAGTGAAGCACCCCAACTTCTCTTTCAGGTAATTGTCAGCAACACAGCAGTAAATATCAACACGAAGCAGATTGTTGTTGTAGATCACACAGGGAGAACAAAGTATAAAATACTTAACTGAAGCAGTGTTTGACTATATTCTGTGCAGTGAGAAAACCTGAAGTCATTTTCAAGGTCCACCATCTCTTCTTTTTAGTTGGGTCAAGTTTCTAAGCTTTCTAAATCTCCATTTTCTGGCTAATGAAAAAAAAATATGATTCCACCGTGTCTCCTATCTACCTACTCCAGGACTTCTGTGAGGATCAAATGAGATGAGGCACGTGAAAACGCTTCACGGATATTGGATTAAAGTGTAAAATGTTTCCACCTGCCTATAAAGCAAGTCATGTTCCTGGGCTGAAGAAACTGCCAGGAGGCTAGTCCTCACTAGGGAGAGGAAGCCCGGTGTTGCTATGTGACATCATTACCTGGCGCCCACAGCCACCGTTTCCAGGCTGGGCTGGGCCACATTTTGCACCATGGGGTCTTGGCAGCACTGGCTGCAATTTGGTGGGGTGTCACTCCGGGGTGGTGGCAGGGCCTGTGTCCCAGCTGGGGGAAGCTGAGTTGTTGTTTTGTGGGTGCCAGGTCCCCGGTGCCGTTTCTCTGTGGGCGTCACAGCAGCTCCTGTGTTGAGTGTCTGCCTCCTGGTGGTAGGTGCGTGTCATAGCAACTAGTCAGATGGCCGGACACTTAGCATATTAGCCTTTTATATATATAGATAGAAAAGACCTTGAATGGAAGGCTTCTATATCCATACTTTAAGATGCTTTTGTCAGCATGGCCTAATAAGAATAATCACATATCTTCAAAATGGCTACACCTTTGAGAGTGATGAGGGCACAATTTATAATTATACTGGAACAGTTAACCAAATGGAGACTAGGGAAACCAAGATGTGTACTCACTTTACTGAAAATGCATGAAGTCCTTCCTGTCTACAAATCAAAATTATATCTCTCACTCATGTCTCTGTTGAACTTTGACCCTTAAAAATGTACTATTCTTAAAGTATCTTTTTTTTTCTGGTCTTGACACTTCCTTGTTAATTAGTATAAAAATAATCTTTGGAGTTACTCTTTAGAATACTTCCACAAATGGTGTTTCCTAGTCAATATGGACAGGCCCCAGAACATTTAACTAAGTGCTGTATATTTTTCTATGAAATATCGTTTAGACTAACCCAGTGATTCTCAAACTTTAATATTTATTGGAGTCAAATATACAGTAATATTTGAATTAAAAACAGAATAATGTATTTTAAAGGTGTTTTAAAAGATTTTCAGAGTTCATTTTGAAGATATGTATTTTTGCTACTATATAAAATATGACTTCACTAAAAAAACAGAGATGGTGACAGTGATTCATGTGGAATAGCACATGATCATATTTGGAGAAGGCAATGACACTCAAGAAAGACAATGTAAAATAATTCCAATTCATAAGCAATATAGTGTGGTTCTTTTTCAGATATTACCAGGTTTAAAATTTTATAGAACCCCTCAGGTTGTTAATAAATGCTGCTTATAAAAAGAGCTCAGGAGTAAAAAAATTTTAAGAAACCACAATATTTGACAAAGTTAAGTAGTTTCTACAGTACAGGACTTCTCAGAGCCTTTAATGTGCTAACTTGCATTGAGAAGCTCAGAGGAGACAGAAGCATAAGGCATTTCTAACATAAATTGACTAAACCTTATTTTTAATTTTTTTTGTTACATTTCCTTTTATCTAACAAAATATAGCTTAGGAAAAATTCCACATCCTATCCAAAAGAATAAAAGAACAGTATAAAGCTTCGATGTCAATAAATCACACTAATATAATACAAAATAAGCAATGATAAAATTACATTTAAAAACAGGGTCTGGGTTTCTTAAATTTATGATGATACCATGTTATTGAGGAAACAGTCTCCTAAGTTTCAGAAGAGGATGTAGTCTATCATAGTTTCTGACAATAGATTTTCATGAGTTGAAATGGGTTGTCCTTCCTCGTGCCTAATGATGTCTGCTATTATCTATTGCTCCCACCACTAGTCCCAGTTATATTTTTTGAGACAGAGAGACAGAGAATGTCTCAAAACTGCTGCCTTCCTTAACAAAAAGAAAGGTATAGTTGGCTAGCTAGGGGTAAAAACTGGAACGCTTTTAAATCAAGTACAAAGACAAGGTTTCCTAGTAAGCACTGATGACATTTAATGGAAATGTGTCTTCCCATTTCATTTAGCAATTGGCCCTGATAATTCACAGTAGATGTGTCAAATTGAAGTGGAAAGGCAAACAGGTTATTTTCCTCAGGCAGAGGGAGAGTAACACTCACATACACATGTGTGCATACACAAAAACACACATGCATGTGCATACACACACACACACACACACACACACACAGTTCTGAGATCCCACACAAATCTGTACAAGAAAACATTTACCTCAGTTTGATCTATGATTTATGATGTTTCTCTGATACATCATAAAGATTTAAGACTTTCATAAAACATATTTCAAATGATATTAAACTGCTTCAGTTTACCTAAACTATCCATCAATGTTATCAAAGCCAACCACATTTTGAAGCAGAATGTTCACTCAATCTCTATCCTAATTTACTGAGACAAACATTGCTGTCAACCACTTCTTCAGAGCATGATAGACTACATCCGTTTCTGAAACTGAGGAGTATGTTTCCTCAATAACATTGTACCATCATAAATTAATAACCCATATCCTTTTTTTTTTATGTTACAACCCAGCCATAGGCTTTTATTTATTTTTTTATTGTTTTATTGCTTAAAGTATTACAAAGAGTATTACATATGTTTCCTTTTTATCCCACCTTTGACAATCCCCTGTCCTCCCCTAGCCCCCAGTGTCTTATGTCCATTGGTTATGCTTATATGCATGCATACAAGTTCTTCAGTTGATCTCTTACCCCCCTACCTCCTGCCCCCCAACCCTCCCCGGCCTTCCCGCTGTAGTTTGACAGTCTGTTCGAGGCTGCTCTGCCTCTGTATCTATTTTTGTTCATAAGTTTATAATGGTCTTTATTATCCATAAATGAGTGAGATCATGTGGTATTTTTCCTTCATTGACTGGCTTATTTCACTTAGCATAATGCTCTCCAGTTCCATCCATGCTGTTGCAAATGGTAAGAATTCCTTCTTTTTTACAGCAGTGTAGTATTCCATCCTGTAGATATACCACAGTTTTCTAATCCATTCATCTACTGATGGGCACTTAGGCTGTTTCCAGATTTTAGCTATGGTGAATTGTGCTGCTATGAACATAGGGGTGCATATATCTTTTCTGATTGGTGTTTCTGTTTTCTTGGGATATATTCCTAGAAGTGGGATCATGGGGTCAAATGGGAGTTACATTTGAAGTTTTTTGAGGAAACTTCATACTGTCTTCTACAATGGCTGCACCAGTCTGCATTCCCACCAGCAGTGCACAAGTGTTCCTTTTTCTCCACATCCTCTCCAGCACTTGTCGTTTGTTGATTTGTTGATGATAGCCAGTCTGACAGGTGTGAGATGGTACCTCATTGTTGTTTTGATTTGCATCTCTCGGATGATTAGTGACTTTGAGCATGTTTTCATATGTCTCTTGGCTTTCTGAATGTCCTCTTTTGAAAGGTGTCTATTTAGGTCCTTTGCCCATTTTTTGATTGGATTGTTTATCTTCCTTTTGTTAAGTTGTATGAGCTCCCTATAAATTTTGGAAATTAGGCCCTTATCAGATATGACATTGGCAAATATGTTTTCCCACACAGTGGGTTTTCTTGTTGTTTTGTTGATGGTTTCTTTTGCTGTGCAGAACCTTTTATTTTGATGTAGTCCCATTTATTTTCTCCTTAGTTTCCTAGGAACTATATCAGTGAAGATATTGCTACTACATGTCTTATATTTTGCTACCATGGATTCTTCTAAGATTTTTTGATTTCTGATCCTATTTTGAGTTTATTTCATATATGGTGTAAGTTGATAGTCTAGTCAGCCATGGGCAAACTACGGCCCGCGGGCCGGATCCCGCCCGTTTGAAATGAATAAAACTAAAAAAAAAAAAAAGACCGTACCCTTTTATGTAATGATGTTTACTTTGAATTTATATTAGTTCACACAAACACTCCATCCATGCTTTTGTTCCGGCCCTCTGGTCCAGTTTAAGAACACATTGTGGCCCTCGAGTCAAAAAGTTTGCCAACCCCTGGTAGTTTCATTTTTTTGCATGTATCTGTCCAATTTTCCCAACACCATTTATTGAAGAGATTGTCTTGACTCCATTGTATGCTCTTCCCTCTTCTGCCAAATATTAATTGAGAATAATGGCTTGGGTTGATTTCTGGGTTCTCTATTCTCTGTTTCTGGGTTCTCAATTAGTCTATATGTCCATTCCTGTACCAGTACCAGGCAGTTTTGCGAACAGTGGCTTTGTAATATAGCTTTATATCTGGTATTATGATCCCTCCAACTTTTTTCTTTCTCAGGATTGCTACGGTTACTCAGGGTCTATTTTTTATCCCATGTGAATTTTTGGAGAGTTTGTTCTAGACCTGTGATATCAATATTAAAATTGATATTATTAAATTTGAATCTATAGATTACTTTGGGTAGTAAGGACATTTTAATTATGTCAATTCTACCAATCCATGAACATGATATATTCTCCCATTTGTTTATGTCTTCCTCTATCTATTTTTTCAATGTCCTTTAGTTTACTGAGTACAGGTTTTTTACCTCCTTAGTTAAGTTTATTTGTTGCAATGGTAAATGGTATTTTTTTTTTAATTTCTCTTTCTGTGAGTTCATTATTGGTGTATAAAAAAAGCTATGGATTTCTGGGTGTTAATTTTGTATCCTTCCACATTGACAAATTCATTTATTAAATCTAGTAGTTTTCAAAGGAGTTTTTTTGGTTTTCTATGTACAATATCATGTCATCTGCAAAGACAGTTTTACTTCTTTTCCAATTTGGATGCCTTTTATTTCTTCTTCTTGTCTGATTGCTATGGCTGGCATTTCCAGTACTATGTCAAACAGGTGTAGTGAAAGTCGGCATCCCTGTCTTGTTCCTGTTCTTAGGGGAAATGGTTTTAGTTTTTGCCCATTGAGTATGATGTTAGCTGTAGGTTTGTCATATAAGGCTTTTATTATGTGGGGTATGATTCCTTTATTCTCACTTTGCTGAGAGTTTTTATCAAGAAAGGGTGTTGGATTTTGTTAAATGCTTTTTCTGCATCAATTGATATGACTGTGATTTTTGTCTCTCAATTTGTTTATGTGATGTATCACATTTATTAATTTGCAGATATTGTACCTGCCTTGCATCCCCAGAATAAATCCCACTTGGTTATGGTTTATGATCTTTCTAATGTATTGCTGGATCTGATTTGCTAGAATTTTGTTGAGGATTTTAGCATCTATGTTCATCAAAGATATTGGTCTGTAATTCTCTTTCTTTGTTGTGTCTTTATGTGGTTTTGGGATTAGAGTAATGCTGGCTGCATAGAAAGAACTGGGAAGTGTATCTTCCTCTCAAATTTGTTGGAATAGTCTGAGGACAGTAGGTTTTAGTTCTTCTTTAAATGTTTGGTCAAAGTCCCCTGTGAAGCCGTCTGGCCTAAGGCTTTTGTTTGCTGGAAGTTTTTTGATTACTGCTTCAGTTTCTTCCATAGTTATCAGTTTATTCAGATTTTTTTTTATTCTTCCTGATTGAGTTTGGAAGATCATATTTTTCCAGGAATATGTCTACTTCTTTTATATTGACCAGTTCGTTGAAATAGAGTTGTTCATAGCATTTTTTTTACAATTCTTGCTATGTCTGTGGGGTCTGTTGTTACTTCACCTTTTTCATTTCTGATTTTATTTATTTGGATCCTCTCTCTTTTTTTCTTGGAGAGCCTGGCCAGAGGTAAGTCAATCTTATTTATCCTTTCAAAGAACTAGCTCTTGGATTTATTGAACTTTTGTATTGCTTTCTTTTGTTTATTTATTTGTTTGTGTGTGTTTTTTGTGTGTTTGTTTGTTTGTTGTGGGGTTTTTTTGGTCTCTGTTGTTTATTTCCACTCTGATCTTTATTTTTCCTTCCTTCTGCTCACTCTGGACGTTTCTTGTTGCTCTCTTTCTAACTCTTTAAGTTGTAGAGTTAGATCATATATTACTAGTTTTTCTTATTTTTTGAGGCAGGCCTGTAATGCTATGAACTTCCCTCTCAGTACTGCTTTCACTATGTCCCATAGATTTTGGATTGTTGTTATTTCATTGTCATTCATTCCTAGTATGTTTTTTTTATTTTTACTTTGATCTCTTTGGTAACCCAATCATTTCTTAATAACATGCTACTTAGCCTCCAAGTGTTTGATTTTTTTAATTGTTTTTATTGTAGTTGATTTCTAATATTATCCCATTGTGATCTGAGAAGATGCTTGATATGATTTCAGTCTTCTTGAATATGAAGAAACTTTGCCTTGAGTACCAATATGTACTCTATCTTTGAAAATGTCCCATGTGCACTTGAGAAGAATATATACTCTGTAGCTCTGGGGTGAAATGTCCTGAAGATGTCAATTAAGTCCAGCTGATCTAGTGAGTCATATAAGATTGCTGTTTTTTTAAAATATATTTTATTGATTTTTTACAGAGAGGAAGGGAGAGAGATAGAGAGCTAGAAACATCGATGAGAGAGAAACATCGATCCGCTGCCTCCTGCACATCTCCCACTGGGGATGTGTCCGCAACCCAGGTACATGCCCTTGACTGGAATCGAACTGGGACCTTTCAGTCCGCAGGCCAACACTCTATCCACTGAGCCAAACCAGTTTTGGCAGATTGCTGTTTCTTTATTGATTTTTTGTCTAGAGGATTTATCCAGTGATGTCAATGGGTTATTAAAGTCCCCTACTATGATTGTGTTGCTTTTGGTCTACCTTGATATCTTCCAGAATTTTTTATTTATTTATTCGGGTGCACCTGCGTTGGGTGCATGTATGTTTACTGGAGTTATATCCTCTTGTTGTATCAATACCTTTAGTATTATGAAGTGGCCTTCCTTATCTCTTATTATGGCCTTCGATTTGAGGTCTATTTTATGAGATATAAGTATTGCTACCCCAGCTTTTTTTTTATTTTCATTTGCCTGAAAGATAATTTTCCATCCCTTCACTTTCAGTCTGTGTGAGTCCCTTGTTCTGAGGTGGGTCTCTTGTAGACAGCATATATATATATATATATATATATATATATATATATATATATATATATATATATATATGGGTCATGTTTTCTTATCCATTCAGCTACTCCATGTCTTTTGATTGGAGCATTTAATCCACTTACATTTAAGGTTATTATTGATAGGTACTTGTTTGTTGCCATTTTTATTCTTTATGCCTGTGTTCCTTCTTCCCTTTCTATTTCTTCTTTTTACAATAGTCCCTTTAGCATTTCTTGCATTGCTGGATTGGTAGTGATAAACTCCCTTAGCCTTTTTTTTGTCTGTGAAGCTCCTGATTTCCCCTTCAATTTTGAATGATAGCCTTGCTGGATAGAGGATTTTTGGATTCAGTCCCTTGCTTTGCATCACTTTGTATACTTCATTCGATTCCTGCCTGGCCTGGTGTGTTTCTGTTAAGAAATCATTTGGTAATCTAATGCAAGACCCCTTGTAGGTAACTCTCTGTCTCTCTCTTGCAGTCTTTAAGATTCTCTCTTTGTTGTTAACATTTGCCATTGTAATTACAGCATGTTTCGGTGTGGGTCTTTTTGGGTTCATCTTGTTTGGCACTCTCTGTGCTTGTGTAACATTTCTCTTCTCCAAATTAGTAAAGTTTTCTGTCATTATTTCATCAAATAGGTTTACTAATCCTTGCTCCTCTTTTTGTATTTCTGGAACCCCTATTATACGGATGTTACTTCATTTCATCGGTATGTTTGCCCCAAAACTTCCTTAGGCTCTCCTTCTGCTTTCTAATTTTTTTCTCCAATCGCTGTTCAGATTGGGTGTGTTTTTTTCCTATCCTATCTTCTAACTCACTAATTCGGTCCTCCACTTCTTCTAGTCTACTGTTGAAACCTTCCTTCTGTTTTTTATTGTACCTATACCATTATTGATTTCCTCTTTATTCCTATATAAATTGTTGATTTTCTCATCCAGCCAGTTAAGGAACTGTATGACCCTTACTCTGAATTCTTTTTCTGACATATTGCATGCCTCTGTTTTTATTGAATTCCTTTCTGGTGATTTCTCCTTTTCTTTCCTTTGGTGATTGTTCTTTGTCTCCCCATTTTTGCTCTCACTAAAGGGTCCAGGAGCCAGGTAGTGCAGGGCCTGTGGCTGAAGCAGCAGACTCGGCAGGAGAGTTACCATCACGGGAGGGCACAGGCACCAGGTCGCGCACTGCCTGTGGCTGAAGCTGTTGGCTTGGCAGGAGGGTTGTGCACTCTGAAACTCACCAGAGGGCCCAGGCACCGGGTCGTGTGGGGCCTGTGACTGAAGTGGCAGGTTGATGGGAGGGGTGCACATTCTGTGGCTCACAGGAGGCTGCAGTCCCCGATAAGGCAGTAGGTCTTTTACCAGAGTGGATATAGGATCTGGGATGGTGTCTGAGGCCAGTCTTCTCTGTTTCTATTTTATACTCTGATACAGTGTCTCCTAAATTTGCTAGCATCAATTCTTTCATCTCTACCAATGCCTTTCCCCTTCTTCTACTTGATGGGTCTCCTCACTGAACCATACTTCCCACTCAACAATCTCCCTTTTTTATCAAGTATAAAAAACAACAACAGTGGAAGTCACTTTTGGTCCACATGGTGACCATATGCCCTGGGTTTTTATGTACAATTCTTACTCCAAAGATTCCATCTTCTTATAAACTATAAAATGGGGTTTATGGGAGGAAAATAATAATTTAAAAAAAAAACACTTTTCCCTGAGCAAAGAGTATAAGCTCATAGGAAATTAGATTTGGCTGTTGTCCCCACAAGTTTTTTGCTAGGTTTTCAGGAGAAGAAAAAAAAACAAAAAACAAGAGGTGAAATTTTTAAAATAATTATTATATTCTTCTCCCTCAGTATATCTTTTCTGTAATGTCATCTTTGCTAATTTCTCCTTTATTTTGAAAATCCTTTCAGCGATAATAACGTATGTGTACTGAGAGCTTTGTCCATAGATTCTATAGTTTTATTGAATAATGGCTCTTTTAACAATAATTAATAGTGCTCCAGAAATCATCTCATTTAATGTTTTCAATGACTCTTCGAGATGCAGTATACACTAGGTACTGCTAGCTGCTGTAACACAAACATCAAACTTACACAAGAGAAGTTAATTTCTTACCTAATATTATCCACAGTGAGAGGTCATATTCCTTGCAGTCATTTGGGGACTCAAGATGATAGATGCTTGTGGGTTTCAAACTGTGGTCCCCCAAATTGTCCTGAGTCTTGACATCCAGTGGGCAAATAGGGAGGAGAAAGGGTTGCAGAGGAGGTTTTTATGGCCAGACCCCAAAGTGGCCCACATCACTTCTCACTTTCCATGGGCCAGAACCCAATCACATGGCCACATCTGACTGTAAGGGAGGTCTTCCCTCGTCCTGCAAGTTCCTCCTTCCTGTGAGACTACACAAAGGAAATGGATTTGAACAGCTACTCAGTTGTGGGTTTTTTTCCAGAGACAGGAGGTAGGATTTCCCCACCCCCAACCCCCCAAAAAATTGTACAAATAAGATAATCAAGATTCAACCTGGGTAGCTTGCCCAGGGATACCTACACAAGTAGTGAGGGCTAAAGAATAGATTTGAGCTTGCAACATTTGAAAAAGCAAATAAATAAAAACTTCCCATTTCTCAGTTTTGTTTTATTTGTTCTCTTATGCCGTGAGTCTGCTCTGAACACACACACATACACACAAATACAAACATGCACACATTATTAAGTCTTTAGGGGATGTCAGTTAATCTTGCAGGGAAAAAATGAATGGTAAATATTGGGGTTTCTTTTACATTTCTGTTATCAAGGACAACTGTATGTGTTAAGTTGTCTGCTGTTTTTTAAAATAACTAATGCCTAGAACCAAATGATAATATGTTCAGATTTTTGCATGCTATTTTTTTATACCGGACTCTATCATTTGTATAATGTTGTTATCCTTCCTCACTATTTGAAGTGGTTAGTGGTTCCCTCAAATATGACACCTGTCATGACCAGCAGGGTCTTTATATAAGCTAATAAATGTGAAGGTGTCACAATGGAGGCTCAAACAGAACTGTAATTCATGGGTTTGCTTATTGGTTTTCCTAGTGGCAGATATCTTATTATATGTGGTCTAGGATTTCACACAGCTGGTTTTAATGAATCCAAGGTCAAGTGTATATATTTTAACCTATATGAATCAGCTAACCTTATATAGTCAAAGTTCATGATCATATTAATACTTGAATATGATCTCATTTCAAAAGTCGAGTAAAAAGTGACAGCTCCTAAGGTCTACTGACATTACCAGGCAAAGTAAAATAAACGTATCACAGCCCACTCCTTCTGGAATTCCTATAATACCTTGATATTTCCTCAAAATAAAATGCAAAGGCATAACTATAAGTTGTAAGATGCACTATTATGGACTCTCTCGCCCTTCCATTTTTATCTCACAGGATCCCCTCTTCCTCACTTTGCTGCAGTCTTGTCCCAGCCTTCTCTGCTCATGTGTTTAGGTAGAACCTTGACCCACTAAACCTCCACCCTAGCCTCCTCTTCCTTACTTCATAACACTTCCCGCTATTTGTAACTAGGCAGAACTCTTTTTCCTTTTATGTACTTACCTTTTGTCCATCTCTCTCCATTGTAACTTAAGTTTCATGGGTTGGGAAGACAGTATCTGTGTTGTCCATCATTTTATTCCTAGTGATTAGTACACAGTATGGCCTGCAGAAAATTGTATTTGAAATGTATCAGTGTTTAGGATTATCCACAGATATATAGTGGGTTTTAACTTTTCGTTAAGACCTTATATGAAGAAAAAAATATATTCTTTCCCTTTGAGGAATTTACAATCTAGATAAAAAAAAATTAAATATGCAGGTGTGTGTTACATAGCTGATATCAGCAACAACAATAATAATAGCAGTTGATATTTATCTAATTCTTATTATATGCCAGATTCTCTTCTAAGAATTTTACATGGTTTCACTCATTCTACCCTCATCTATGATATTAATGTAATATCATACCACTCTATAGATTGAGCAATAAGTAAGTGTTCTGAGGCCACAAAGCTGTGTTGTAAGACAGTTAAAGAGGGACAGAGAATGATGAATACTAAGGAAGGATTACAGGAAACATATTAAAAGAGCTTGGATCAAGCAGTATCACTGGCCTGAAATTATCTGTGAAATGTAGGAAGAGAATATGATATTTGAGCCAGGATCTGAAAGATGCACAAATGTAATGAAATAGAAAGCAGCTCTTTGGGGGGGGGGGGAGGAATAAGAGCATTCATGAAACATTAGAAATAAGACACAAAAAAACCTATTTAGGTACAATGAATAGATCCACGTGGCTTAAATGTTGGATCCATCCATCCACTCATTAATTAGTTACTATATTAGAGCCCTGATTATGGAGAACTCTGAATGCCAGGCTAAGAAATCTGGGTCAAATCAACATAAAGCAAAAATTTTCAACCATTGGATATTGTTTGGGTTTAAGTAGTTTCTTTTTTAGCGTGGTAGTTTTTGATGAATTTATCATTCTCTTTTATCCTCTAATTCCTTCTCAGAACGTCCTCTCTCATTATACCTAATTAGACTCTTTTTTCTTCCCAGCCATCGCTATTAGCATTTGTACATGCTTCCTGTAAGCTCAGCGTGATTTTCTAGTTTCTGATGAACCATCCTTTGGCAAGTTGTGATTTCCATCCTCACAACTTTGGCCTTCAAACATGTCTTCAATTATTTGTATAGCCCAGCTGGCACGGCTCAGTGGTTGAGCATCAACCTATGAACCAGAAGGTCATGGTTTGATTCCCCATCAAGGCCCATGTCCAGGTTGCGGTGATCCCCATTGTGGGGCCCTCAGGAGGTAGCTCATCAATGATTCTCTCTCTTCTCTCTCTCTCTCTCTCTCTCTCTCTCTCTCTCTCTCTCTCTCTCTCCTCCTCCTCCTCCTCCTCCTCCTCCTCTTCCTCCTCCTCCTCCGCCTCCTCCTCCTCCTCTCCTCTCCCTTCCTGTCTGAAATCAATAAAAATATATTTTAAAAAATATTTGTAACACATTTGTAATACCTTAACTAATAAAAAAAATATTTGTATAAGTCAGGCTAATCCTAAATTATCTAAAACAGCACTGTTCAACAGAAATGAGTATGAGCCACAAATGAGACTCACATGTGTAATAAAATTTTCTATTAGTCACATGCCAGAAGCCCTGCTGGGGTTGGACCCCAACAGCCACATTAAGAAACAACAGAAAAAATCGTTTTAATAACATACTTTATTCAACTAATATATCCAAAATATAATACTTTTAACACATAGTCAATATAAAAATTATTGATGAGATATTTTACATTTTTGTGTACTAAATCTGTGAAACCCAGCACACATTTTACAATTCCAAAACTTGTCATTCAGACTTACAACATTACAAGGACTCACTGGCCACGTGTCTAGGGGCTAATGTATGGAGCAATATCTAGAACTAGCTTGAGAGGAATGTGTTGTAGCAGTGATTTATTACTTTTAGTAGTAAAGCTTCATTCTTTAGGAGCTTTTGCCTGTAGTATTTGATGGAAGCACTATGATATATATGACTGGGGCCTTTCTTGATACTTGCTCCGGCTTTTTTCTAGATACATGTCAAGTTGCAAGGTCTTTCAGATTTTTAAACAGTAAGATCCAGTATATCTACTATTAAGGTGGGGATATTCTGGAAATGGCTCTCATGTCTTCACATATTGATGTGGACTCACCGATTCAGCTGACATGGAGCATTGTGTCCTTCCTCACCACATATAAGGTGCTGTCCACCCTGCAACAGAAAATGCATGAGCAGTTCATATGAGGATACTTACTTTGAAAACCCTACTTTAAATGAAAGTTGACTTAGATAGAGAAAAGCAATGCACACAGATGGGCTTTGCTTAACAAATTCAATATATTTTAGCGTACTTCTTACAGTAGTCCCTGGAGCAGCAGGATCGGCATCCCCACGGAGCCTGTTAAAATGCAAATTCTCAGGCCTCACCCAGACCTATGCCCTCAGAAACTCAGGGGGTAGGGGTCCAGCAGTCTGAGTGCTAAAACGCCCTCCTGGGTACTCTAATATTTAAGAACCACTGTAGTAAAAAAATAATAAGTTGAAGGCAAAGTATGGGGAGGCAGCAAATGTTGGCTGTTTGGTAAGAAAAAATTTTCACTCCTCACATAAGGTTCACCTTAGGATCTGTTGACATGGACAGCATTCTTAATGCAATTAAAATCCACTTTCACAAGCAACAATATGAGCTAATTTCACCAATGTTATGTTGAGCAAAAGAAACCAGAGTAAAAGACCATCCATTGTGTACAATTCAATTTGTAGACAAATTGGCTTTGGTTACCAAATTCAATATACTTTAGCTTTACTTTTCTTTGTGAAAAGTTATGACTTCAATTTTTTTACAAAACACATGAACGCAACTCTTTGCGAAAGTGTTTAGTATGTAAATAACATACCTTGTAACAACATACCCCCCTTCATTGCCCCACTTAAACAACAAATAGAGATTTCCCCTTTTTTTGAAACTTATTGATCTAGTTCTCTACCATAAACAAGAGTGACCCAGTTACTACCTCCCAGGGTTAGAGGATAATCGTAAGCTGCTCTCTTGCGTCGTATTTAATTAAGGAGCTTCTCTCCCTCTTGGTCTCTGCTCAGTGTCATCCCTTTCTTGTTCTCAGCAGCCTTCAGACCGATTTCTAGCCATTGATTATTAAGTCATTACAATAAAGTGGCCTCAAACAGGATCCTTCCAAGCTGATCTAAAAAATTTCAAAAGAGCCCAGCCAGTGTGCCTCAGTGGTTGAGCATCGACCTATGAACCAGGAGGTCAAGGTTCAATCCCCTGTTAGGGCATATGCCTGGGTTGCAAGCTTGACCCCCAGTCGGGGGCATGCAGGAGGCAGCTGATCAATGACTCTCTCTCATCATTGATGTTTCTATCTCTCCCACTCCCTTCCTCTCTGAAATCAATAAAAATATATTGAATAATAATAAAATAAATAAATAATCCAAAAGACAGAGAGGCTTCAAGTCCCAAAAGAATGAAATGCTATCCTGGGAATGATGAAAGGACAGAGTGGAGAATTTGGAACTGATGGTTTTATCTGGTGTCCCCTTACATCTCACAATAGACAGCCATCAGGCCATCAGCTTCATCTGCTAATACAGTGCCCCTGATCAGGTGTGTTACCTCAGAAGTGACGCAGGGAGCATTAGAATAGCCTGTATGTAGCAAAGGGGTGGGGGATGTGATGGTGGCCTAAATTGGATGCGTGTTCCAGACAGAAGTACTACTAACCTAAAGTTTTTATTGGTTCTATTTTCAATGGTACTTTATCAGGTAAGGTCACAAAATAAGAGGTGGCCAGAAATATGTTTAAAAATTATTCTATCCCTGCACAGTAGACTTTTTGGGTCTGTAACAACAAAGCTACTTCTCATTCTCTTCAATATCAGCACAGCAGAGATTGTTGATTATTAAAATACTTACATTATCTTTTTTTGAAACTCATTGATATAGTTCTCTACCATAAACAGAACTGATATTCTGCCACTATACCAAGGGATTTTGATAGACTGAAATAGTTACATGATTTTTGGCAAACAGTGACTTAATTCCCCACTTTGCAAGTAATTCCCCTCCCCAGGACACCACCATCCCAGGCACACCAGCGGGCTCCTTGCCCTTGTCCCAGTGCTGTGGATATCCCATTCTGATTGGTCAACTCTAATGCCAGTTATAAAGGCTTAGCTGTTACCCCAGATTTCCTTGTCACTTCTTCATCCATCCAAACACTGACGACTTGATGCAGTTTAGAGGTTGATGAAAACTGACTCAAGAGAATTGGAATGGGAAAGGGGAACCTTGTATTTAGGGAAGATCCCATTTCCAACTCTGTTTTGAGATTTTGTTCTGATATACAACAGGAATACCAGCTGAAAGCTAATGCTCAAAAGTTACATAAGTCATCCAAATGGCCATGTGCACAAATGCTCGTCAGTGTTGTGGACAGAATGTTTGTTTCCCTCAAACACAAATGTCATAAGTTGAACCCTAGCCAATGTGATGGTATTTGGAGATGGGGTCTTTGGGAGGTAGTTAGGGTTTTACTAGGTCCCAAAGGTAGGGCCCTCATGATGAAGAGAGAGACCTCAATTGCTGTCTCTCCACACATACACACTGAGGAAAGGCCATGAGAGGACATGAGAAGGCATCCTCCTGAAAGCCAAAACAGGGCCCTCATTAGAAACAGTCAGCCAGTACCTAATCTTGAATTTCTTACCTCCAGAACTATGAGAAAATAAATTTCTGCTGTTTAAGCCACCTCACCTGTACTATTTCATTATGGCAGCCTGAGCAGACTAACATAGTCAATCATTGCATTAGGAAAATCTATAATGATTTCTGGACCATATAGTTAAACCTAGTCTAAATTAGTAGTAGATTAAAATAAAACATTCCCAGAAATAGAAAATAGCACTTTTAAGTTAATCTTAGTATACTTCCCAAGGTCCCCATAAACTAGCATTGTACAGTATTTTGTTTTAATTTTTTTCTCAGTTTATGAGGCAAAACATTGCCCTCATCATACAAATGCCTCTCTACACTCCATTTCCTGTAATGCCAGATATCACCTGATTTTTTTCCCCACCAGGGTCATTCTTGAAAATGAAATTTGCTGAACTTGTTTTATTGTGCATGACAAGGCTAGTCCCCTCTTTACTTTCTCTAAGTTTCTGCATCCAGTATCTTTCAATCTGTGTATAAGGTGCATGAGGGTGCTGTATATTTGAAATGCCCCAAAAGGTGAGTGTTTAAAAAATGGATCTAAAAGAATGCCATACTTATTAAAATAATATTTGTATGAAAAAGAAAAATATTTTAGAAATGTTTAAAATATATATATACTATATACATATATACTACACACACACACACACACACACACACACACACATATATATACACACACACACACACATTATGATTAAATAATGGACTTTTAACAACCATAAAGTAAGTGAGTCAAACTCTTGAGTTATGCAAAAGTGACACATGTTGAGGTCACCTCAGTTGGTAGAAAAATCTGAGAGTGGAGAAATAATTTTAACAGCCTCATGAACTGGGTTATTTATTTGAGAGGCAGCAATAGCTCAAGCAGTTCTTCTAGACACTCAAAGCTTCTCCAACAGTCATCCACTCAAGAAGTATCCTAGATTTTCAATACCTTTCTACTCTTATAAAGCTGCCAAGTAAATTTTTATGCTTCTTTGTTCTACCTCATTCATGATTTGTGTCCTCCCCCCCCCCTCCCCCCGCGACCGCCTCCTTCGCTTTCAGTGAATCTCTGCCTTTACACCACTCTACACTTTAAAACTTTCTTTGTAAATGTTACCATGAAACACTCCAGGACAAAGGAGCTGATGGATTCCTTTCATCATCATAAAATATTCTCTCCTGATAGGTGGAACTCTCATGATAGGCTACCTTAATGTCTGTTGGCCAACCTATAGACAACTGCCCAGGGTTCATCCCTCACCAATCATGTGTGGTCCAGCTCTCAGGATTATGTGGTACCAAATATGGCAACCTGTTCCCCTCCTTAGGTTGCAGACATTTTCCCAATGTTTCCTAGTGAAAGGCAGCATGGCATAAGAGTCAGGAGTGTAGAGTGAACATTTATAGTTTTCCTATTAAGTAGCAGGAGACAGGTTAGTGACTATCTTGGTTGTCTTATTTTGGGTTCTTAAAAAAAAAAAGTCCTGAGACAAGGATGTGGGTGCAATTGGTTTATCTGGAAGGTGATCCCAAGAGACTTAAGTGAGGGGTAGGAAAGTGAGGCAGGGAAGGGAGGATAGCCAATAGAGAGCACATTAATGAGCAGGTTACTGCTGAGGGGAACTGGGATGCCATTCCTCTAAGGCAGCGGCTCTCAACCTGTGGGTCGCGACCCGTTCGGGGGTCGAACGCCCCTTTCACAGGGGTCGCCTAAATACATCCTGCATATCAGATATTTACATTACAATTTATAACAGTAGCAAAATTACAGTTATGAAGTAGCAATGAAAATAATTTTCTGGTTGGGGGTCACCACAACATGAGGAACTGTATTAAAGGGTCGCAGCATTAGGAAGGTTGAGAACCATGGCGTCTAAGGGATGTTTAGAGTGCATTCCGCATTGTCTCCATGTGGGATGAGTGAGGAAACTGGAGTTTTTACCTTCTGGATCCTTTGGGAAGGTTTAGCTGACATGGATTATTTCTATTCTAGCTATTTTAGCTCTAGAGCTCAGAGATGGGAGCAAGCTGAGAAGAAGCAACAGAAAGGAGAGTGGAGTGAATCCAGTCTTGGGATACCCAGCACAACAACAACATAGGATTATTTAGAATGGCCAGAAATTGGATTCCATTGGAATGTCTGATGAAAGAGGCAACAGTAAAATATCTTGTGGTAGATCCACACAGTGAACCACTTGACAGCCATCCATATTATAGCATGTGTGAAAGGTGTAGAAAAAAGTGAACACAACCATTTTCATTTTGGATGGTTTTGTGGGTCCTTGAGAGGATGGGGGGGGGGGGGAACAAATAGGTGCTAATGAGCAGTCATCCAGGTCTTTGAAGCTCACATAAAATGAGTGACTCCCATAAAGAGCCCAAATACTTATCTTAGTGTCCACACAGGTCTCATTGCTTGGGGAAAACAAAAGAACTTTTCCTCCAAGAGGATGAGTTATGTCTCACACTTTGAGGACTGTAGGGAATCACTGGCTCTCAGCAGCGTGAGGTCCTGGTATCTCAGCCACACACTCCAAGCATCTGGCTGTAAACAACCTAAGCCCAGAAGTTGAAGCATTTATAACTCTGTAAATAGACAAATAGACTCTGTCTTCTTCCTCACCTTCTCCATGAAATAAAATAACTGAGAAGTAGTTGCCAGGACACTCTGGGACAAAGGAGCTGATGGATTCCTTTCATCATCATAAAATATTCTCTCCTGATAGGTGCAACTCTCATGATAGGCTACCTTAATGTCTGTTGGCCAACCTATAGACAACTGCCCAGGGTTCATCCCTCACCAATCATGTGTGGTCCAGCTCTCAGGATTATGTGGTACCAAATATGGCAACCTGTTCCCCTCCTTAGGTTGCAGACATTTTCCCAATGTTTCCTAGTGAAAGGCAACATGGTATAAGAGTCAGGAGTGTAGAGTGAACATTTATAGTTTTGCTATTAAGTAGCAGGAGACAGGTTATTGGCTATCTTGGTTGTCTTATTTTGGGTTCTTAAAAAAAAAAAGTCCTGAGACAAGGATGTGGTTGTAACCATGCTCAGAGTTAGGAGCGAAAAAGCCCTCATCATTTCTCCTTTGAAGAAGGTCCCCTTGGTAGTACAGTCACAAAAAATTTTCAATAGCAGATGAAAGGAAACCAAAGTTTAAATAAAACACTTGTATTCTTCCTGATTTATACATGAACATTTAATAAATTCCAAGTCCGTATATATTTAAAACCGTAGCTACTTTACATGTCTGTGGCCTGGCCAGATTTTTTTTTTTTAATGATGTCAAGAGAGCCTGCAGTGGGAGGCTTAGCAAGGCAGAGGGAGGCAAGAAGAGAACGGAATCAGAAGAATGGAGGTCAAGGAGAGCAGGTCACAGACAACCAAAACAAGAGCAGATTTGCCTTTGTTTACTTTGCCAAAGGGGAAAAATTAACTTGATGGGAAGGGTAATTAAGCATTTCTTTTTCCATCATGTTCCAGCCCAGCTTCATATCCAGCTGTTCTGTTTTACATGGTGATGATTCTTCATCAGATTGCAGACTTAGCGATGACCAGTGTGGCACTGACGTCACATGGCACTACTTCTCCCACTGTTCACCTATATTTTATAAATAAGTAGTGAAAGTCTCAGAGTGAGAACTGTCCAACTGAGGTAGACAGATAATGAGGGAAGCCTGGGAATGTTTACAAAGAAGTGTTGTTCTGAACAAAGATAATTGGAGATTAGCATGGTACGGTATTTAAGAGAGGTTATCTGCCTCCCCAGCCTCAGTTTCTGGGTGCAGAAACTGAGATTATGTAAGGGGCCTGGGTTGTCCTAGAGTTACAAAGCTTGTAGTTGTAAATCTAGGCTCCTAACCCAAGCCAGTGTCCATCCCAACATGACTGATTTTCCTATTTGCTCATATTTTCAATCACAACCTACAGATGAATATCACCTCTAATGTAAGCATGAGCTGGTTTGCACAAATGTATCATTTGGAATTAGAAATATGTTTTTGTTTTTTTTTTTTTTAGCAGAAACAAAGTTAGTAGTGCATGATGGTAGTTTTCCCAGCATCTTCTCAAACCTGTTCTTCTCAAAACTGTTAGTGACTGATTCAATAACTCTGGGAGTGATTGGCCGCCTTTTAATGGGGGTTAATGAGAGCATAATGAAGATAAATGACTGGCCATAGTTCATCAGGCCTCCCGATGCTCAAGGCAATGTCCTGTCTTGTGGACCCAGTTACTTTTCAGTTAAATATCATTTAGCCTTGTATATCCACCTTCAGGGGACCAAGCACGGTTCAGATCATGGCCATCTGAATACTCTGGGAACGCATTATAATACATTTTTTCCTATATAGAGGAATAGCCACTGAAGAGGTTCAGTGAAGCCAGAATTGACTGTGGAGACTCTAGTTTATTGTGGATAAGCACACTTTTTAATAAAGAAAAAACTATTCTAATTGCTTACATAATAAGCCAGTGAATCAATGTGCAGGCCAGGATAAATTGCTTAGTATAATCACATCAGTTTACAAAAATCAAAGGAAATCCAGGTTTCTGTGCAACTTTTACGTCAAGCTAAGGTACACGTGGGCGGATGTTTACGTTACAGAATGAGAATGCTTTACATGTAGGTGTTCTATACAGCATTCACTATTTTGTTCAGACCCATTAGAACTGTTTCTAATGACCTCCTGCCACTACTCTAAATAGTCATCAGGGGCAACCTCTCTCATAGATGGCGCTTGTACACCTCCGGGCTTGAAGATGTCTTCAAAGACAGTTCATCATGATTACTAGGTTTGTACACTCTAGTTCCCTCTGAACTGGATGCAAAGTCTTTCTTGTGAGTTGGTTTGTCTTCCTCATTTATTAACACATCTCTTTATTTTTTGGCTGTTTCTTCCAGCCAAATTTACCTCAAAAGTTCAAGAATTGCCATAACTGACGAATTAATGCAGTGGGCAACAAGTTCTATAGCTAGTTTCGTAATAATAGTCGTAAAAATCTTTTGTAAGATGGCAGTGTCATGGGCATTAGGGTATGATTGTCTGTAGTAATTTTTAAGCTTGTTGAGGTCATATGAAAATATTATGGAAGGTATTTCCTCCCAGAAAAATGAACATATGAATGAATATATGCACACATTTTTTTCATATCATTTCTAAAGGGCTTGCGGACCTATAGAGTCTATTCCGAGGTCCCCTCAGATTAAGCAGTTTTGTGCTAAGGGAATGTACTTAGAAAGAAATAGCATTTATTTTTATTTATAGTTTAGATGTGTTTATTAAAAATTCAATAGTTTCGTCATTTACCATCACAGCTTAAACCTATACATGTACTATTCTGTGTAGATGTATAATTGACTACATTAAAAATAACCTACATTTTGGCCCTAGCTGGTTTGGCTCAGTGGATAACATGTTGGCCTGAGGACTGAAGGGTCCTGGGTTCAATTCCAGTCAAGGGCACATGCCCAGATTGTGGTCAATCCCCAGTAGGGGGCATGCAGGAGGCAGTCAATCAATGATTCTCTCATCACTGTTGTTTCTATCTTTCTCTCCTTCTCCTTCTCTGAAATCAATAAAAATAAAAACTAAAAACCTACATTTTGGAATTTATGTGTGTGTGTTTTTTTAAGTTTTAATCTAGTTTAAATTTTCTTTTGAACTCTTTTCAACTTTGTAAATGAGGATTTTTAAAAAATGTATGAAAGCTTTTTTGTTTTTTTCATCTTGAAAGACAGCCTAGCTTAAGAACTTTGGCTTGAATATTCAACTTAATATTGCATTTGAAAAAAAATCTCTAATAGGATATTGGTCTTAAAGACTTTGAAACTTAGAATCTACATATACATTTAATTCCAGTTCTCT
This sequence comes from Myotis nattereri, assembly GCF_964212035.1. Classification (NCBI taxonomy): domain Eukaryota; kingdom Metazoa; phylum Chordata; class Mammalia; order Chiroptera; family Vespertilionidae; genus Myotis; species Myotis nattereri. Next base: position 20,506,891 of record NC_138083.1, on the reverse strand, counting down.
GCTATTAAAATAACATAGACTGAGTCTCAGAATTAGTTAATAACTCTTACTTTTTAAAAACATTGTCAGATGGTAATTTCTGGAATCAAAATGTGGAAGGAAATAATAATTTTAAAAAAAACCTTATAGACACAGACGGCAGCATGGTGATTACCAGAGGGAAAGAAGGTGGGAGAAAGTAAAAGAGGGTAAGGAGGCCATAAATAATGATAGAAGGAGACTTAACTTGAGGTGGTGAACACACAATATAATAAACAGATGATGTATTATAGAATTGAACACTTAAAAACTATATAATTGTATTAACCAATGTCATCCCAATAAATCCAATACAAATAAAAATTGAAAAATGTGAATCCAAGGTGATGCAAGAATTTAGTATATACAAATACATTTTCCATGGTCATTAATAGAACTTACATAGAAATCATAAGCCCTTTTAGTGACCATGGATACTGCATATATGTTCATTCTTTGTCATTATGAATACTAATTTTGTATACATGTACAGTGCAGCTTTAATCACCTCCTAAGCAAAAAAGTCCCACTGTTGTTTCAAACCTGCAAGCAAGCGTAATGTAATGGGGCTCCTAATTTAAAACATTGAGGATCTAAATTTAGCTGGAGTTTATGACACTGGAAATGAATTCAAATAGCCTTTTTACTAGAGGAACCATAGTGGTAACAATCTACCATAGACACCCGGTTAGCTGTGGATTCTGTCATGAGCTTATGCTTGCTACCCTGCTTTGTTGCTGTACATACAGCATGTGTGTGTGTGTGGAAACATTTTTGGAGAATAGGCTCACATACAAGACAAAATGAACGTGGAGTCATGTTGATATGAATGAAATCCTTAGCATTACTTAAAGGTATATATTTCTATACACATAGAATATACTCCAATGTCATATTTCTATGATGCATAGTCTTTCATATAATTTACTTCTGAAACTAGAATAGCTTCTTAGAATTGATAGTGTATTATAGTTCATTTGGTTGAATTTTTTTCTAATGCTACACACAAAAAATATTGCAAATAACGATGGAGTCTTGGATTCAATAAATTACATTGTATAGATTAGAGCACATAAGGTCAGAAGGTGCCTTAGCAATGTTATAGCAATTCCTTAAGGGAATTGAAATTTAAGGGTCAATTCATGTGTTAAAGACACAGATTTTGGTGACAAAACAGGTACAGTCTATTGATTAGCTTTTTAAATACTTTCACCTATCATATGTGAATCATTAGATCATAAATTTGTAAAATCAATGTAAACCACTTTTTTAGACATTTCTTTTGTAATATTTGATTTATGTAAATATTCATGTAAATTAAAAAGCATAATGAATTATTGAGAATAAATGAACAAATTTTAACTATGAGCAAAATGTACACAAGACTATAATGTTGAATGATATAAATCATATTTTATAAATAAATCTAAAACACTTTCAAAACTAAAATTTAGCCTAATCCATCTAGTACCTTTTGCAGTTGTTCATTTTCAGTGCTAATGTGGAAAAACAAAGTATTCAAAGGCTATTTTTTAAACCACGTTAGATTCAAAATTAAGAAGGCATATTTTAACGGCAGCTGGTTTAAAACAATTTGACATGAGCGCAGTAACAGTTTGGAAAATGTGTCTATGCTTAGTTTTGCTTCCAAATTTGGACTTTGAAAGTTTTTGTCAGTCTCAGAAATAAATAAGAAGCTGTGCAGATAATTAAACATTTGCCTTGAGGGATTTATCTGCAGTTAATTAAAACCATACACTTTGGGTGGATACTTGCTTCACTGGTTATTAAATTTGAATCATATGTTAACTACCCAGTTTTCTCACTTGTCCATCAAGTGTGGCTTGTGGTAGGTTCAAGAAACAAATTTTCTCATGATATTCCAAGCAGAGTTGTTTAAAGCTATCTCCTAGTTTGGAGAGAGATAGAGAAAAGAGGGAAAGGAAAACCAAAAAATAAAATGATTTATTTTAGATTCCACATAAATCAGCTCTGTTAGGGCTGAGCAGTATGAGCTCAGGAGATACCCCATTTGTAAGTTATAGAGGTGCCATTCTACCATCCCCAGATTTCTTCATGGCCCTGTGCATACAAGATTAACTCGTGATTTTCTATCTATATCTTTGGATTACTACCCTTTTAGCTACATGGAACATATCCAATAGACTGTACCCTCTATGAGGGCAGAAATTTGGTATTGTGTTTACTGTAGACTCCCCGGAATCAAGAACAGTGTCTGGCATAGAATTGGCCCTTAATAAAGACTTGTAGAATAAGTGAAAGATCTATTTTCTATTTCCCTGATGAACTACTCACGTGTTTTTTATGGTGGTTTTTTAAGGTGCCTCCAGAGAGTTCTCAAACATCTAATAGGGGACACTTTCTAGCTTTGCAAGAGTCCGCAGTCATTGGAAACCTTTTAGCCATCATCAAGTATATCATACTAAAGGCCTGATGCACGAAATACATGCATGGCTGTGGTCCCTAGGCCTGGCCAGCGATCGAAATGTGAGCGTCTGGAAGGGAAGGGCAGGTCCCAGCTGACCTCTGGGTCCTGGGCAGCACCTGGACCCCCAGCCCTTTGTGCACCCTCTTTGGCCTGAGTCATCAGGCCCTTGCCTGGCTCCTTCAGCACCTGGGAGCCAGGTGACGGCCCTGCTCCCTGCCACCACCGCTGGTAACTGTCTGTGGGGTGATCGGCAGGGTGATCGGGCCCCGCTTGTACCCACCTTGGCCTAGAGGCGCCCGCTCACTTGCTCCACCGTCCCGCCATGGTCCCACTGTCATCGCGGCCCATTGGGGCCCGCAGCGCCTCCACTACCGCCCGTCCCATAGCTAGCACTGTGTCGCCGACGCCCGCCATGTTCCGTGTCTCCCTCTGGTGGTCAGCGCGCATCATAGGGAGTGGTCAAACTCCTGATCAAACTTGCAGTCAAGGGGACAGTTTGCATATTAGGCTTTTATTATATAGGATGGCCAAAAAAGAACTTATGCTGATCTCACGTTTAAATGTGCTATGCAGGGGTGAGGATGAAATTGCCCAGAACAGAAGGTTTGCATCTTCCCCCTTTCCCATTGTTCTACTGGTACAGTTCCTGAGAAAGATGAACTTAATTACCACTGGATTTCAAACGTCCGTGTTTGGCTTTCTTACTGACTCAAGCCCCCAAATATGAACAACTACAGTAATGGAAGCATTAAGCACATTAAAATTAGACATTCTTTTAATTTCTCTATTTTGCCTTCTTTTCATATTCTTTTGCACAATTCTCCTAAAACTTTCACTGATGTATAAAGCCTGCTTATATTTTCTTCTTTGTTGCAAAAATATATATATCCCAACAAACTCTACCATCTTTATTTTGAAAACTTTGTAGAATAAATGAAAGACCTATTTCATTTATTCAGATATATCATGTAGTGTTTTCAGAAAATTGTATTTATTGGTGAAAATATGTAAGTATTTTAATGTTATTTTAAAAATAAGTGCTATCCCGCTAAATATAAATCTATCATATTAGTGCTGGAAGCTGCTCTCTTTTCTGATTAAAAATGCTGACTAGAGGTTTTACTTGTTTGTCGTATCAGATTCTGCAAAAGATGACAATATTGCAAATGACAGTGAAGTAACAGATCATTCAGTGTGTGACCAAGATCATCCCAATGGTAAGTTATGAGGTCCTCTTTCAAGTTGTTTCTATTGTAGAATATTACATTTTAGAAACTCAAATTTAGTTCTCTGGAAAAAATGAAATCTGGTAGTCTTTTATTAGAGCTGAATACCAGGTGATTAGTAGTGGCTACATTTAGAAGAGGCATTTGCTCTCCATAATCCTCATCACTCATTACTTTTGTACAAGCCTGGCTTTATTTATTTCTTTTTACTGCCTGAACTCTATAGGTATTGAGTTTACAACTATTTAAATTAGGATATAATAACAATGAGAATAAATGTGAGACATATAGAAAATAGATCCAGGATACTAGAGCTACATATTCTTGGAATACAAGGAAGAGAGACAGAGAAAACAAAAATGAAAAATAACAAAAAAAAGTTTTCCTAAAGAAAACCAGTTCCTCTATCTAAAAGACAAAGGTACATATTATATTTATGGGGAAAGATAATGAAAACACAAAGGAGAACAGAAATCTATAAGGGCTCACGGAATTTATGGAGATCAATGATAAAGAAAAGCTTTTAAAGCAAATAGGAAAGTCAAAAATCAGTTTAAAAAACTAATCAACAAAATCAGATTACCCTTAGCTTTCTTCTTCCATAACTCTAAACAGTAGAAGAAAACAGAATAACATTTCCAGAGCTCCAAATAACACAGTTTCTATATTTAGTGAAATTATTATTCATGCATGAAGTCAAGGGTAATATTTTCTCAGTAATACAAAGATTAAGAAAATATACCACCCAAGTACTCATTCTGAATAAACTAACAGAGGACTGTGCAAAAACAATAAATATAGAAAGGAAAGAAAACTTCAAGCTCGAGAAAGATACAGTTAAGAAGGACTGAATGATAAGAGACTCATTATATATATGAAAATGTTGTAGTGATTGTTTCAAATTAGTATCAAATATCTTATTTAAATGTTTGTTTTTACCTTTTAAAATTATAGTAAGGGCTTTTTATAATTACAAAGATGGAGACACTTTGCTCTTAGTAATAAAATTTTAAATAAATTAGACCATAACTCCATTATTCTCACTGAAGACAACATAGAACAAATATTTGTATATGTCTCAGAGACAGAGAAAGACAGAGACACAGAGAGCAAGAGTCTGATTAAAGGCATCAGAGAGGTTTAAGAGATAGAGCATTGTCTGGTTGGCTTACAGGAGAAAATGGATATCCAGAAATGTGAGTTCAGAATTTGAAACTGTTTTTACCTTAAGGCATTTGCTGATTCTTCAGAAGGTATCTTGAATCACATTTGCTCAGAAGTGTAAGGGGCTCTGGTAAATCCCCCGTTTCTTGGGTTGAAACCCCAAAGATATGTACCGTAGCAGAAAATGTGAGCCAGCAGATCAGCCTTCTGAAAGACTAATGACCAGATTTAAATCATCTCAATCCCTCAATTAAATTAAAACCAACCCAGATTGCTAGTTCCTCTAGGCACCTAAGAAAAGCAAATGTAAAATATTTACTATATGAAAAAGAGAGTGCTACAAGTTTTAAACAATTTTTATAAGCAATTTGCTAAATATAATATTCAGCACACATATAAGAAATAGAATAAAGGAGAAAACAAAGTAATATGAAAATCAAACAGTCAAGAGTGGCAAGCCACTAGGGCTGAAAATATTAGAGTTATAAACAAATTATAAAACACAAAAGTTATATATAAAGAAAGACAAGATTGAAAAAAATGATCTGAGAACTGGAAATTCAAAACAAAAAAAAGAGGAAAAGAAATCCAAAAGTAGAAGATGCCACAACTGAAATGAAGAATTCAATGAATGAATTTGCGGTTTAATAGCATATTTAGGTATAGATGAAAGAAAAATTGTGAATGTGAAGTTATGTCACAAAATATATATCTAAAATAAAAACAGTATATCCAAAAAAACATATCCAAAAGAGAAACACAGAGTAGCAAACACTACAGAAAAGGAAAAGACATGGAAGATGAAATGACAGTCTATCACAGAAAATTTGGCAGAAGTAATATTTAAACAAATTCTGGTGAGATTTTTTTTATAGTGTTAAAGGATATCAAGCCATGTGTTTCAAAAGTTCTTTGAACTATAAGCAAAATAAATTCACAACTAGGCCCATCATAGCATAACTATTGAAAATCAAAGATAAACAGAACACACAAAAAGCAATCTTTAAACATTTAGACAGCTGACTTTTCAATAGATATGATGAAAATAAAAAGATGATGCAAGATACAATTGCTAACCAAGAATTCTAAATCCAGGGAAAATATACATTTTAAGAATAAAGGTTAATTAAGGATGTTTCAGACCAATAAAAGAAAATTTCATCACTGGAGAAATTCTGGTGTTCTTAAGGTAAGATGATACCAATTTTAGTTAGAAGGTCAAAGATGAAGGAAGGAATTAAAAGCAAGCTCAATGGTAATTATTAAATAAGTCTAAATGAATATTGATGGCACAAATCAATAATGATGATTATTATAATAGCAATGTATTGTGGGAGTTAAGATATACTTAAAAAGTATAATTGAGATATTAAATTTTAAAAGATGTATCACAAATTAAAATACACTACAATAATGGCATGTATTGGGATGAGGTAAATTAATTGTGCTGTCTTTCCAGGCACATTGGCCTTGTGGAGAATAAAAGCACCAATTAACATTAAAATTTAATGTCTCTGTGATAACCTAAGTCAGGAAATGAGGTGAGTCATGTGATGTCCCAGATAAATGCGGGGAGAGACTTCCTAGACCAAAATGCAGAGAGGAGGAACTCAGGCAGAGCTCAACAGACTCCTGAGTTGAGGAGACAGAGCTAGAATTCCTGGAAGGCCACGGTATCTAGTTATTTTCAGGGCCGAGCACAGAAGAAAGAGCTCCACAGGGGGAACTTTGTAGAGATCTACAAAGGGAGTCCCTCAAGTCTCTGGCTGAGTACTGATCAGTGCATGCATGATTATAAATTACCAGTGCATTCATGAGAGGCTGGGTAAGAACGCTAGAGGATTTGAGAGAATATCTGAAGTTTCCAGAGGTTCTGGGAGAAATGCCTGTTCCAGCCATACTGGAAAATGTATAAATTCATGGAGGGCTTACAAGGACGTTGCCTCAGTAGTGGACCAAAAATAGCAATATATTAAGTGCTGCTCTTGCCCCGCCCCCCCCAATTCAGCTTAAAAGCAAGATTTAAAAAGTTCAAACTGTTTCTGAATAACTTAACTGATTCTAGAATAAAGATCAAAAATATGTATAGAAATCTAAATATATCTCATGCCCATCAGAGTAATAGACAAAATGACTGGGTATAAAAAAGCATTGCAAGACAAATCTCCATGCATCTCTTCCGTTTTGTATATTTTACAGAGGGTGATTGCCTTTGTTTGGCCAATCTTTTCCAGGATGGTTGTATAATGAACAGTCTTCAAAGACAGAAAACTGTCTCCCTCTGGAGCGAACAACAGGCTTGCTCGCTAATAAGATAAGAATAGTGTACCTCCCCCAAGGGACAGACGTGCTCACTGTCCATTACAAAATAGTCAAATTATCTAAGGTCAAGCGTCCTCTCCATAATACAACCCACCGAGTGTGCAAGTACCACTTGGTCACCCAGTGGGCACTGAGGCTCAGGAAACAAGTGCAAGTAGTCTGGCTACTGCTATTGCTCTGAATAATAAGTTATTCTTCATCTCTGGCCTGGGAGTCTGTCTTCTGGAAGCAGCCATGGAATTGTGACTAGCTAACTTATTAAGTGCAAGTGAGGTAAAATTTCATACCCTTCCCAATTCATGAAAAGAAGCAGAAAATGATGACCAATAGAAGAAGTCAATTGATAGAAACCAATCCAAGTGGCACAAATGGAATAATAATATGAACGGTCATGTTACAAAAATATTATTATTGTGCAGGTATCCACAACTTCCAAAAGATAAAATAAGGATTTTCCATGTTAACTAGAAACATGGCAAATATAAAAAATATCCAAATGGAATTTCTAGAGATTAAAAACAGTGGCTGAGATGAAAATCATATCTGATAGGAACTGTGGCAGATTAGATACTGCAAAAGAAAAGATCGGTGAATTTGAAGCTGTAGCAATAGAAACTATTCAAATTAAAACAGAATAGCCCAGCCAGTGTGGCTCCTTGGTTGAGCATTGACCTCTGAACTAGGAGATCACAGTTCGATTCCAGTCAAGGGGCATGCCTGGGTTGTGGGCTCGATCCCCAAGTGGGGGGCATTGCCAGTAGTTTTGATCTGGCATCTAGAAGGGTTCAGAAATCTAGAGAAGGGCTGTGCATAAATAAGAGTCCAGAGACAAAACATAATTTTGAAAGGCATTATAGGGAGTCAGAGAAGACTTAGCTAAAGGAACTAAGTTCTCCTCATCTCAGGACCCCTTGCTTTTTATTAACACAATTTGTCCTAAGGCAAGGTAGATATATACTTCAAAGGGCAGGGTTTCCTACAGAATCCATTGTCAGATTGGAAGAATTTGCCTACCGTTGTTCAGGTGTTTGGCCAGTAGGAGGCAATAACATAGATTAAGATGCCCTGAGCTGTCTGGCAGCAAGCAAGCAATTTAATATCCTTTTCAGGTTTGGGGAAATGCCCTCAGCCATTCCCAACAGGTGACAACATATGTGACTCAGCCCTTTGTGAGACCCCAAGTTCCATCTACCTTTTGATGAAACTCTTGGAATTATGACATGCTGGAATTGGTTTCCGGCAGGGCATGCAGGAGGCAGCCTATCAATGATTCTCTCTCATCATTGATGTTTCTATCTCTCTCTCCCTCTCTCTTCCTCTCTTAAATCAATAAAAATATATATTTTTTAAAAAACAGAGAATAAGTGAGGAAAAAGAAAAGGCCCTCGGTGAGCCATGGAACAACTCCAAGGATAATTCCAACTCCAATATACATGAATTAAAATCTCAGAAGACAGACCTGAGAGGGAGAGACAGAAAAAAATATTTGAGGAAATAATGGATGATATTTTCAAAGATTTCATTAAAACTATGAACCCATATATCCAAGAAGTTCTATGACCCCAAAGCACAAAAATCATAAAGAAAATTATACCTAAGTACATCATAACCAACTTGCTCTACATCAGTGATAAAGAGAAATATCTCAAAAGCAATCTCAAAAGGAAAATGCAGGTTACATAAAGAGGAACAAACATAAGGATGAAGTAGAAGTCTCATCATAAACTATAAACTACAATTACAGGCAGAAACAAAGATGAATCTCAAAAATATAATATTAAGCTGAAGAAGGCATAAAAGCTTATATTCTGTACAATTCATTTATGTCAACATTTAAAAGTAGGAAAAATAACTGATAGAAAGATGTGCTTACATGATAAAAACAATAAAGAAAATCTAGGTAGTTATTACTATGACAGTTGTTATTGGTTAACTGGTGACGGGAAAGAGGTACTGATTAGACTGTGAGCTGGAATTCTTTCTGGGCTGAATGGTTACCTTAAGAATATTTTCTACTTGTTTTTGGTTAATTGCACTCTGTATTTTTTTGTGTGTAGTTTTCCGAATGTTGCATTTTTATAAAATAATTAAAATAGGACAGAAGAAATAAAGGTAATAAGGAAGGAAATTAGGAAGAACAAAAAGAAAGGAAATATCAACAGCAGAGTTTATAAAACAAAGATTATGATGAGGATTGGGGCTATGGCATATAAGGCTGTCTTCCATAAAAATAATGAAAAACTAAAAATCATACTATGCTACAGATTCTGACAATGTTAGGTTTAAGAATAATTTGAAAATTTTTGTGATACTCACAAATAGAATTAAATAACAATAGAATTAAAGGAAGATATCATACTTTCTGAATTTCCCAGAAAAGATCATACCAAACATGAGAGTATAGTCAGTAAAATATAGTCTAACACAGCACAATATATTAAATAAGATGGCAGAAATACATGTAAATAGTTACGATAGTAAATCTAATTAAGTTACTTTATTAAGTGTTAAAAATCAGATGGAATTAATTTCAGTAAAATACTAAGAGATTAAAAATACAAAGTTAGAAAAAGGTGTAGTTGGGAAATGAACATAAAAAGAAAACATGAAAAACTGCTTTAGAATATATCTAGTTAGCTTTCTAGCAAAATGTCTCAAATGAGAAAGTTTGTCATTTTATATCAATAAGTAGAGGCCCGGTGCACGAAATCCATGCATAGGTACTGTCCCTAGGCCTGGCCAGTGATCAAAGCACAAGCATCTGGTGTGGAAGGGCAGGTCCCACCTCACCTCTGGGCCCTGGGCAGCTCTTGGGCCCCCACATGGCCCCCTTCGCCTGAGTCATGGTGCCCAAGTCCCCCACAAAGATGCAATGAGTGCGGCCGGATGCCACAGGCTGGGGCACAGTGTGGGCCTCTGGGCCACCCAGCAGTGCTGCACGGAAGCCGGGTGGCCAGCATGCTCTCTCCCAGCCAGCCTTGCCGACCAGCTCCTGTGCTAACCCACAGGGAGCCTGACCAGCTCTTATGGTCCCAGCTGCTGTGGCCTGGCTCACCCAGAAGAGGCCACGCAGGTGTGGGGTGGGCATCCCAGGGGAGGGTAGCAGGGGGAGTGAGAGAGAGCTTGGCAGACACCCCACATTCTCACTTCATCTCCGTCCCCGTCACCCTTGCCCCCAGGTAGCCAGGGAGAGGTCGCAGCATGTCACCTATGCCTGCCATGTTCCATGCTGCCCCCTGGTGGTCAGCACACATCATAGCAAGCAGTCCAACTCCTGGTCTCCCGGTCAAACTCCTTGTCAAATGAATGCCCAAGGGGACAATTTGCATATTTGGCTTTTATTATATAGGATATTTAAACCCCTGATTAAATACAACAATAATGGGTTTTTATGTGTCAGGTGATATGGAAAGATACAATATGAATAAAATCCTATTGGAAATGCAATGGGGCATTCCCATATATATTTTCAGTCAATGACAGAATAAATAGACTAAATAATGACATGGAATCTTTGAAAAATGTGGTTAACAGTGCAGAACTACTGTTGGAATGGACATGCTGATCAATGAAACAGTTTAAAGAGTTTAGAAATAGGCCCAAGGAGATAAGGGATTTCAGTACATATTTAGGCTGACAGTTCAAAGACAGATGACTTCACTGAATGGTATTAAGACAACTATTTGACCATTTGGAAAGATAAGCTGAATCCCAATCTCATTCCTTACACCAGCTTACATTCTAGAAGGATCAAGGATGAAATATAAAAATGAAACTATAAAAATACAAGACTAAAAGTACCAAAAGGTATCTTTTTATATTTTGAAATAAAGACAACTTTTTGTTGTTGTTGTTGTTGTTAATCCTCACTCAAGGATATTTTTCCATTGATTTTTAGAGAGAGTGGAAGGGAGGGGGAGAGGCAGAAACATCAATGTGAGAGAGATACATCAGTTGGTTGCCTCCTGCATGCAGCCCTGCTACAGGTGCCCCAACCAGGGTTGGGGATCAAGCCTGCAACCCAGGTACATGCTCTTGACCCACGATCCTTCAGTCTGCAGACCAATGTTCTATCCACTGAGCCAAACCAGCTAGGGCTAAAGACTACTTTTGAGCTTTGAATATATACACATAGACAATAAAATACACACACACATGTCTGTAATATGTGTGCACACATATGTCAATATATGTCATAAAAGACAGAAATGGCTAATTCTAAGTTTATAAATTTTGACATATAAGTAAAAGTTATAAACACACTCTAAAAAACTACTGGGAAAATGTTCTCAGCTTAAATGATAATTTTTTTTAATAGAAAAAGAAAGACCTGCCGAACCGGCTTGGCTCAGCGGATAGAGCGTCGGTCTGCGGACTGAAGGGTTCCAGGTTCGATTCCAGTCAAGGGCATGTACCTTGGTTGCGGGCACATCCCCAGTGAGGGGTGTGCAAGAGGCAGCTGATCGATCTCTCTCATCTATGTTTCTGGCTTTCTATCCCTCTCCTTTCTTCTCTGTAAAAAATCAATAAAATATTTAAAAAAAGACCTCATAAATCCTTAAGAAAAAATATAATAACCCAAGAGGAAAATGGGCAGAAAACTCAATTATAATTTACAAAGAAAAATGTAGTCACCTATAATAATAAAAGCATAATATGCAAATCGACCAAACGACTGAGCAGCAGAATAACCTTCCGGACAACCTTCCAGACGAGCATGCTGTGACACCAACTGGTGCCAGGCCAGCCAAGGCAGGTGCAATGCGATTGGTTGGTGGCCTGGCCATCGCCCCATGATAGCCCTGCAGAGGGAGGCCCAGGCCACCGGCCAGTGGGGTGATCAGTCAATCGGAGGCTCCACAATCACCCCAAAGAGGGAGGTCCAGACCACCAACTGGCGGCTGTGGCGGGTGGGCAGGGCCTCCCTTTGCACGGGCACGATTGATTGCATGATCACCTTGCAGAGGGAGACCCAGGCCACTGGCTGGTGGGGCAATCGGGGAGCTCCACAATCGCCCCAAAGAGGGAGGCCCAGGCTACCCAGTGGTGGCGCTGCAGCGGGTGTGTGGGTGGGTGGGGTCTCCCTCTGTGGGGCGATCCATCGTGGAGACCTGGCTTGGTGGGCAGGGCCTACCACTTTGGGGCAATCCATCGTGGGGCTCCCAGACTGTGAGAGGGCACAGACCGGGCTCAAGGCCCCCCCACCCCACCCCAGTGCACAAATTTTGTGCACCGGGCCTCTATTTATAAATATGAAGACATGACCTATCTCTTCATTACTTAAAGAAATGAAGATAAAACATGATTTTATCTTTTCTTTTTGAATATAGTATATTTCAGTATGATTGAAAATGAATAGCATTAGTCTGAATATGGTGTCCAAACACACACACCATTAGTGGGAAACTAATGGGCATAACTTCCTCATCAGTAATTTTGACAAAACCTAATAAAAGGTGAAATGTTCATATTTTGATCCAAAAATTATGCTTTGGGAATTTATTTTAAATTAACACCCACCAAAAGTATAGATATATTTATTCACAAAAATGTTCATTGCAATAATTTAATGACACAAAAGAAGGAAACATCCAATGTTTGTTCATAAAATGGAATAAAATACATCATTTAAAAATAAGATTTCTGAAGAAATTATGACAGTGTAAAGATGCTTATAAAAATATTAGTTAAAATAGTAAAAATCAAAGCATTTATATATTTCTGTATATGCGTGTATGCACATATAACAGGTACATATATTTACATACATATATACAGTTATCTACATACCTGTGTGCACACACGGGAATGATAGAAGTTTACAATATTAACAGTGGCAACCCCTTAGTTGTAAATATCTGTAATATCAATACTTGATTGCATTTGCAGTGTTTCCATAAGGAAATTGCCTTTTGTAACTACACAGAAAAAAAAATTTTTTTTGGAAAGTATTTTCCCTAGGAAAAAACTAAGGATGACTAACAGATAATCAAATTCACTCTAATCAAAATTTTGCTCTTATCTGGGGTACTTTAGACATGGAAAGGTACAATTGCTTTTATCCTCACCCGAGGATATGGTTATTGATTTGAGAGAGAGAGAAAAAAGAACAATGTGAGAAAAAAAATTAATTGGTTGCCTCCCAGAAATCGAACCCTCAACCTAGGTATGTGCCCTGACCAGGAATGGAAACCACAACCTTTTTGGGTAATGGAAGATGCTCTAACCCAACTGAGCCAGCCTGCCAGGGCAACAAATACAATTTTGAAGAACAGCAGCAATCACATTTTAAGTTTAATAAAAGAACACAATTTCTATTATCTTTAAGACAGACATCCAAGAAACAAAGTCTTTATCCTTAGGAAGACATAAGCATCTAATAATCTACAAGCAAACCATATTTTTGTTGCTATTGGTTAAAAACAGCTCATTTACAAAGTGAGTTTAGGTTTATCCTCTAGAAATGTTTAATTCCAGACTGACCTTCCCAGACAAATTTTTATGCAAATTAATTAAAACATTAGCTTGAGCCAAACTTAATTACCAGGGCTCCAGGAAGCAATCATGTGATCTATTTCTAAAGAAAATTGAATGGATTTTTGGATTATCTTTTCTAATGGTCCCTCCCATTTGTATGGATGACTGACTTCACTGTATAAAAAATATACATATAAACTGCAGGATCCTTTAAGTTTTTTTGTATCTCAGCCAGGAGGGATTAGGGCAAGGGCAGGGGGTAGAATTCAGCTAGACTGAATGTGCATAAAGCTTGCCTCATGGGGTCAAGAAAGCAAGATGGGATGTGGAATATCTGAGGGCACTGGAGAAAAAGGCAGATGGGCTGGGTACCGGGCAAGGAACCACACATACCTCTGTGTGATATGCCAAATCCTGGCTTGGTTCAGGAATAAGCAGATATGATTATTCTTAGATTTCAAAGCTATACACTTCATTTCTTTTTTTTTTTTTTTTACTATCAGAAAAATTAGAAAGGAGAAAATATATGCATTTCCATTCAAGCAAAGATTAGTAAAATAGGTAAACACAATAGTGGGACAAGAGAAAAAGGCAGAGGAGAGAAATACTACACAAAAGTCTTGCAATGGCCTCTCATCCACAAAGTGAAGTGACAGACCTTGCTGGTCACAGAGAAAAGCCCTAGTTAGCATTCATCCACAGCCATAGGCTGCCTCCTGGGGCAGCCCCACCATATCAGCAGTGCTCCTGGCCCTGATCTCCCTATTCCTGATCGCATTCCTCTAAAAATGTCCAAGTGGAGCAACGGGACTGGATAAGCACAAGAATACAGAGTGGCTTGCTTCTCCTCTCTCTCTTCATTGTACAGATCACAAATAATGAGTTCAGTTCCCAGCAATGACTTTGAGAGTTCCCAATATTCCCAGTGAGAGGGAATGAGGCTCGGTCAATAAACAGTGAAGGTTCCCTCTCAATATCATCTTCCCAAATATAAATGTCAATGTGACTAGAAACTTTAGCAGGAGACATAGCCTCATATAAGCCAAATATAGAGAGAATATAAGATATTATCTAGTTTATTTGGCCTTAAAAATAATAATGAAAGTAAATCCCAAAGAGCATCCAGTTCTCCTTTCCTGGTTCTTTGCCATCAATATAGTATATGAAGAGCTTAGTAGCCTAAGGCACTTATTGCTAAAAGGTGTGTGGGAAGTAAGTTACAGTCCCTGATTACTATTTACAGATATTGATGGGTACTATAATAAAGGGAAAATTAAATAGTTATTTATTGATCACTCCTTACCAGTAGGTGTTGGGAAGGAAAATACGAATAAAACACAATCTCTGTCTTCACAATGTTTATAACCTGGTAAGAGAGACTAAAGCAGACAAAGCTATTACAGTGGGGCCTTGACTTACGAGTTTAATTTGTTCGAGACCGAGCTCGTTAAGGAGCTCGTTAAGAAGCTCGTTAACTCAAATCACTCTATCAACTCAATGCAAAAAATCAGCTAGAGTGGGGCGGGAACTGGGAGGAGGGGAGTTATGGGGGGAAAAAAGAGGAACAAATGTAATAATCTGAACAATAAAGATTTAATTAAAAAAAAAAAAATCAGCTAGAGACAGCTGGTATCTCAAAAAACTCGTCAGTCGGGACACTCTTAAGTCAAGGCCCCACTGTATTACAGTGTACTAAGGAGAATAATAAATCGATGAATGAGCAAAGGAACTCAATAAGCAAAGATATGATCACTTTCTATAGTCCCCCAAGGCGAGAAGGGTGGAAATGGGTCTGGGGGAAAGATTTTTCCTGGTTCCTCCATATTAAAGAATTTTGTGATTATTATCATGACAGTAAAGAATAAAAAGCATAAGTGGAATTCTCATACATTTCAGGAGGGAGTGTAAAATGGGGCAAACTCTTTGGAACATTGTTTTTTAGTACCTCGTAAAGCTAAACATGTATGCTGCCTATTCCTTAGTAGTTTCATTGGTGAATTTATACCTAAGAGAGATGAGTACATATGAGCACATATGTCCACCAAAATACATGTACAAGAATTTTTAGCAGTATCATTCATAATAGCCTCATTTTGAAAATAGTTTGACATTTTAACACCTATATACTGTTGAATAATCAGACAGTGAGATAGTCTACTTCAATGAAAAATAGTGAATTTATGAGTGCATGCAGCAACTGGGATTAACCTCAGAGAAAAGCTGTAAGAAAGTAAGATAAAATACAGCATATACTTTATGTTCTGTTTATATTAAATTCAAAAACAGAAGAATTACCTATGGGGGCAGGGAGGGTATCTGCAGGCACCAACAGAGGTAGCAGAGCTATTGGTGCTAGAAATGTTCTTGGTCTGGGTGGTGATTGACAGGGAGATACATGGTTGTGTATTTATAAGCCTGTCCTCTTAAGGCTTGAGTGTTTTACTATATGCAAGCTATACTGCAATTTAAAAATTAAAAGACAAAATAAAAGCAAAAAAAAGAAAAAGGGGTTAGTAGTCAGATAAACCTAGTTAAGAATTCTGAAAGCAGAATAGGGATTATAATACTTTACAGGCCTGATACGATTAGAGAAAATGTGTATAAAATGGGTAGACAATGTATGGCATTTGTATGGAATCAATAATTTGCAAATATATTTTCTAGGCTAGTGCTTTGCAAGATTTAATGTGCAAATGGAATACCTAGAAATGTTAAAATGCACACTCTGATTCTGCAGGTCTGACATGAGGCCTGAAATCCTGTAATTTTGAAAAGCTCTCAGGAAGTTCTAATGTTTCTTGCCCATGGACCATACCTTGAATAACAATAGGGAGAAATGGGGATGAATGGGGTTTATCAGCAGCGGAAAGGTCTTGATCAAATACATATTTTAAAAGATATTAATGTTAGCACTTCATAAGATAGATTACACACACACACACACACACACACACACACACACACACACACGACCCAAGAGAGACATAATACATCCCTGAATGAAGAAAGGGGATGGGGACTATATAGGGGAAAAAAGCATTTTTCAGAATTGTCAAATCTTGACATTTCATTGAATTTAGGAGTGATAACAGAAAGACATCCAAGTCAGCTTGAGGTTTCTAGCTTCAAAGATCAAATATATAAATATACTATAGCTGTAATTTTTTTATCAGATCCTTTTGAATAAAATGAGCTCCAGAGCAATGGATGTCAAAAAAACACATTTTTTTTTTCAGAGTTGGTCAATCTGTCAGAGAATGAACCAAGGGGAAGTACTATAGCAGGCAGATTAAGTATAGTTGTGGTAAAGAGGAAGTTATAAAGATGAGAGGTTGTTTAAGTCACCTGTGCTGTGGTAACAACCTCAAAAGTCCCAAAAGCTTACAGCCACAAAGATTTGCCATGTCACTGCTTGGTTCTGCTCCACAAGTTTTAGGCTGAAGGAACATACTCTTTCAGGAGAAAGAGAGAAATGGATCTCGAAACTTCTGCTGAAATGTAGTACCCAGCATGCTTGTTGCTGTGCCGTTTTCTTAAACCAAGTCACATGAATAGACCTGGCATCAATGAGGTGGGAACATATACTTGTCGCACAAGGGCCATGACAGGTCACATGGTCACAGACAGGGAAGTGGTGCCCTCTTACAGAAATCAGTAGGGACAGGCTGGAGCAGTAATGCAATCTACCACAGGACCATAAGCAGGCAAAGAGCCCAAGCTCCTCTGCATCCCCTTCGTGCCTGTAACCACCCCTAGCTCTGCTTTTTTTTTTTTTTTAATTCAACAGTGAAATAGCCTCAGCATTAAATATTTTATTATTAGGCAAAATGGAAAGATTTCCATTTTCTCTCTTAATGAGCACTTAAATGTTTTAATCTCTACTGGGAAGGGGAGGGGGAGAAGCCAGGGTGTGTAGAAGAAAAGCATTATTACTTAATAGATAATCAGCCTCAGAGTAACTAAGAGTTGGCTGAATTCCCTCCTGACCTTGGCTGTGTTTAGTAGGTGCCATTAGAGAATAGTGGAGCTGTGAGGTGACCCAATCTGTGTGTGCTCATGTTACTCAAGTTTCTCATGCTCTGTTGATGGGAGAATGAACATGCAAGGAGTGTTTTAATTTCCCAGGAATCCTTAATACAGGAACTATCTACATCTTAAATGAAACTTAAATATAATTAACTCATGCAGCCCAGAAATTATTTAAAATTTCAAAACTTCCAGGTTGTGTCCATTGCTGTTAGTACATTCATAAGCCAAATAGTAATTACACCAGTCAGCTCAAAGAAGACTTTGTCTAAATTATCTGGATATTTTTTCTAAAATAATTGAGATAAATTTGATTTGCAAAATGGTATCTTTACCCTTCACTTTCTTTAAAACTGTTTTCTACTTATCATGTATAATCAAAGCATGGTTTCTGAAATTTTTGCTTTTTCAAACCAGGGGTAAAACTATGGTTATGCATATCACATTTCTTTTATTTTCCAATCACTATTTTTAACAGGACAAGAGAACAATTCAGTGAATAATGAGATAAAAATTGAGGAAGAGTCACAGAGCTCATACATGGAAACAGAAGGTACTGAAACCAGGACATGTTGTTACCAGAGAATGAGATGAAACTGTGAACCATGACCCTTATACAGACTTGTGTGCGAGTGGTGTGCATGTGTGTTTTTAGGCAATGATTTACGGAGAATGACAATAGTGTTCTGTTTTGTATGCCTATTAAAAATTGGAGAGCTCGGGGAGAATTGAATTAAACTTTCTATGCTTTAGTAACTGTGTTTTGTCAATGATTTCAACTAAAACATCCTTGAGTATCCTTCCTTCTCATTCTATTTAGAACTTTCATCAAACCAAGAAGATACCACAATTGTGGAGCAACCAGAAGTGGTCCCACTGACAGACGTCCAAGAAGAAAAAGAAGGAGAAAAAGGTAGGCCTGCTCTTATATTAAACTATCAAAATAGAGAGTTTCTTTGGATTCCTGCCTAGAATTCGCCATCAGAGTTATCCTTATGCAACTGCAGTCTGTTAAGGGCAGAGGGGCAGGGGGACGAACATTTCTTTAATTCTAAATCTACTTTTGTGAGTAGAATATTATCAAGTAGCAAGAGAAGATACTTGTAACAGTTTTTTGTCCTTTTAAATAGTATAAATGTTTTTTTTTTAATTTAGATTCCATTTAATTTAAAGATTATGTTATTGAGAACGCCTATAAGATATCAAAATTATGAAGTAATGGATGAGTCTTAGAAAATTTTAAAAGGCTATAAAACAAATGTCACCTTTAGTATTGACTTTATTCCGCCATCCTTTATATGGTGGTGATTAAAGAAACAATTTATGTGAAATATGTACATTACATGAACCTTCTAAATTGCAAGCTTTGTCTGGTAATATTAGGATGCCATAATATAGAGTACCGTTAAAAATAATAGCATTATTATAATTTTTGAAGACATAAGAGGAATGAACACTGTAAATTTTAAAACAGTATTTGGGGCAAGAAGTCAATATATTCGAGTAAAGATAGCAATCTTTTTAAGAATCTATTTTAAAAAACCATTATCAAAGAAATTCAATATTTACTGAAGAACTTGAAGAATTCCATTTTCATATATAAAGCAATCTCTTAAAAGAAACTAAAATATGAAATATGAAGTGAAATGATTTCTCTGGAACACTGTATCATAAATCATGCTGTTCTTAAATAAATATGTGTTTGCAAAGCAGTTGCAAAGTAATAACTTGACAGGCCTTGTTTATAGAACACAGTGATCAATTTTGTTTCCAAATTAAAATGCAGACATGATCTCAATTGTAAAATCAGGTCAATAGTAGCTACAGCTTCCAAATTATGAACTCTTCTTGACAGGGGCATTGATACAGTTTAATTAGTAAGCCATGTTAGTGATTATGACACCTCTTTTTTTAAAATTTTCAATATAGAACCCGATATTCTTCCATTTCTCTGCATCTAATAGCCTTTCTGTATTGCAAATTCTAGTTCAGGCTCATGTCACCATGTTCCTGGCAAGTCAAGTAAATGAGATATTTGGTGTATTTTATGTATGACGATGATAACAGGCATTTGATACAACCCTTACTTTAGCCAGAGTTACCTGGCATTGCTCCCTTCAATTGTACTTCAAAAATATAAAATGCCGAGTGGTGCTTGCCTGAATAGTTTCTCTACAGCAGAAATTATTTATTTTGTACCGTGTATGTCAAGACATGCCAATGAGAAACATTAAGTGGTATACATATTCTTTTTATTAACTTGTCCTCCAGGGGAAAAAAAAAAACTCATGTTCAGCACACATGGACATGTCACCCTCCTCACAGCAACTTCTCTAGCATTGAGTACTCCTGTAACTACTGAGGAGTTGGTTAACTACCCACTGTTTACCCTCCCTTGTGATGCTACCAATCTCTTCTGCAAACAGGGAAATGACATGTGAGAAAGAAATGAGGTCAACTTCTGCTACTTGACTGTCAAAACTTTGAAGTTTAGTGTGTTTTGTTAAGATCTGACTTTTATCTGTAGGAGAGTAATAATGCCTGTGGTCATAAATTAACTACATTGACCCTTCCCTTCTTTACCACAAATACTTAGATTCACCTTGCCTTGAATATTTCTGTTTAAGTTTGAAATAACTTAAAATGCATTACCTTTATTGTTTTATTATTTGCTTCAAAGCAAACTTCAAAGCTATTCTGTTACATATAAGAAAAATAACCAAAGGAAAACGGGGCAACGTAGATTCAGGGTGCTCTGCTCTAGCTCTGCCCCTAATTAGCAAGCTGGGTGAACCTGGACAAGTTATTTAATCTTTCAATGCCTCAGTTTTCTTATCTGTGGGATGGTGATGACAAAAGTCACATCAGTTGTGGTGAAAGTTTGAGTTAGCACATGAAAAGCTTCGAGTACCTGGGGCATAGGAAGCATGCCATAAGCATTTAGAATTGATCATAATTTGATAAATTGGTGACAAAGTCAAGAGAATCCACATGTGGAGTTCCTCAAATACATTCATTGTCCTTCCTAACTATTTGCATCTATATAAACTTTACATATGCTACATTATCCTTCAACAAAAATTGTTCTGCACACTCCATTTTTAGCGCCATCACCTGCAGCAAGTTTCAGTAGGCATGTTTTATTCTATAAAGGTAAAATAATAAATAAAAGGTGAGATGAAAGGCATATCTCTTATTCATAAAGTCCTTTTTCTTTGTCAAGATCTCAATCTTCTGTTTGAGAAATGCTGAATCAACCATAATTTTAATTTTTTTGAGAATTGACAGAAAACATTATAATAATTTTGTTACTGGTGGGGAGAAGTCCCTGTCCCCACCTTTGTTCATGGGAATGGAATTCTTGCAATATCCCAAGAAAAATAATTTTCTGAGACATGCCCAGGAGAGTCAGTAATTTTTGTTTACATGGAATTAAATCCCTGAATTTCCAAGGTCCCCTCTCCCTCAGTCCCACCATAAAAGATATGTAACTGTGGCCTTAATAGTGCTAGAATTAGAGCCAGTGTCCAAAGTTTCTGTTCCATGCTGGGTTTGTGTGTCCTGTCACAGCCCATCAGTCGGTTTCATGTGGGGTCTGCATGGCCATGAATAAAAGGAAGCAGGAATGAGTGAGTCTCGTGAGCGCAGAGCCAGGAGAGCAACGAGAGAGTGAACTGCTTTGTTTAGGGGATTATGTATTCCCAAATTTTCATGGGCTTGCAGTGGCCATGCCCATTCTGGTCAATTCATGGTTCCCCAGGCTAGACTGACAAGCCAGTACCTTCCCTATGTCACCCCAGCTTTACTGAGCATGTGTCTATCTCCCCTTCATTGGACCCCTTCCCTCAGTAGTCTGCATAGAATGGGTTAGTGGTTCCCTGGAGAGTGCAAAATTGCAGGTTCCTGTCCAAATGACATGACTATAATATCTGAC
This sequence comes from Myotis nattereri, assembly GCF_964212035.1. Taxonomy (NCBI): domain Eukaryota; kingdom Metazoa; phylum Chordata; class Mammalia; order Chiroptera; family Vespertilionidae; genus Myotis; species Myotis nattereri. The sequence continues at coordinate 20,485,275 of NC_138083.1, read as the reverse complement.
TTTCCATCTGTTCCTTTTCTATTATGAATAACTAGCTAATTACAAAGGTATCATTTCCCCTTTAAAGAGAACTAACCTCTTTGTAATCCTACAAAGGGCAAATGGACAAAGGTCTCTAGATGTTCTTCTTCAGTGGTTCTCAACCTTCTGGCCCTTTAAATATAGTTCCTCATGTTGTAACCCCAACCATAAAATTATTTTCGTTGCTACTTCATAACTGTAATTTTGCTATTGTTATGAATTGTAATGTAAATACCTGGTATGCAGGATGGTCTTAGGCATCCCCTGTGAAAGGGTCGTTCTACTGCCAAAGGGGTTGTGACCCACAGGTTGAGAACCACTGTATGCTTCTTGCTCTCAAGGGGCATAGATCTGCCTATCCCGAGGCTTAGAGTTTCTCCCCTATCTGACAGAGGAAGAGGAAGCAAAAAGGAATGGAGTCTTCATGCAGGGAAGGGGATTTTTCACAGTTCAGGTCAGTCTAGTGACCCTGGGAGGTGGCATAGGTGATGTCCAGAGGCTAGCTTGTTGGACAAACTAGCATCCTTGTTTTATTCTAGAAGTGAAAAACTTGACAATAAAGTTAAAAGGCATAATTTGAATATAAGGGGATTTATAGTAACTAAAGGTCTGATGAGAGGTATAAGCCCATGTAATAAAAGAAATAACTTGACAATGTTCTAGATTAGGTTGGAGGAGTGGCTTCCCTGGAGGGAAGTGGGTCGAACCTTTCTAAGCTCTTCTGCCCATCATACTTAACTCAAATAAGTTAAGGGAAATGTTATAAAATTTCCCCCATGAGAAACTCTGGGCCTCTTCTGTCGGAACCATTTGGTCAGAAAAGGAAAAGCAATTTCAAGCAATGCCAATAGACTATCCATACTTCATTGACTCAACCATAAGTCCAAACCGTTGAGTCTAATTTTAGGAGACAGTGATGCAGATGGCTTCTAAAGTCAGATTTATATTGTGTGAACAAGCAATCAGGCAAATAAGGACATACATTCTATGAAAATAGAAGACTACAAAACACAGAGGTTAATGAATACAGCAAATCATAAACCAGTTGAGAAGACTTCCAGATGCAAGGCTTTTGCTGGAATGAAATCAAGGAGTGACAACCTGATAGATTTTCTGCAGTTAGAACATCTCTGGTGATGTCATCCGATGATGAGTTCTGTATGGCATACATAGACAGAGCCTTAAAAACAAAACTTTGAAAACAGTTAACTGCACTGGAGTCCAATATTCTCAATTGGGTTTTCTGATTTCCCTTTGAAATACAGTTTTACTCCCTAAGATTACCCTCATTTCCATTAAAGAAACTGCATTAAGTCCAGTTTTAATTTGGCCCGATTATTTGCCTAAACACAACAAGAATAGTAACTGATCAAATAGATCACACAGGCCTTTTCAAATTTGCTTTGCTGGAATTTTCAAAAGGCAGCTTTAGATTGAGCTATATCAGACCCTCAGGGTAAAGAAGCCCAGCCACAGTTGCTATCAGGTTTTGCCTGTAATAACTGTAGGTTTGGATCAATTTCTCAAGTCCTTGAGGTCCCCAAAGATATCTTGAGGTTCCTTCCTTGCCATCTTTCAGGAAAGCAACTTTCATTCCTTACCTGGAAAGACTGCATGAGCCACGTGACCACGCAAAGTATCAGGCCATTTCTCCAGTGGGCTTTGATTGACTTTGGAAGTCAATATTAGTTCCATAAGGCTTTCTGGTGGCATCCGGAGTCTGGGCATGCATCTCTTAGACATGGCATTCAGGTCAAAGTCTTGGTTAAAAGAACACAGGTGAAGCCTGGTCTTTTTGGATTTATGCAAAAAAAAAAAAACATATCGCCATGACCCACTTATTAAGAATTGCCAAAATTCTGGAGGGGTAAGTAGGGAGAAAAAGCAAAAAGTAAGCAATTATCATGTAATTATAACGTCCCAGATCGGCAAACACATTCTATAACTTTTAGAAACATAGATTCACTTACTGCCAAACACACTAATATTTTAAAAGACATACTTCCATGAATAAAAGTACCATTTAGAAAAATTCACTGATTTAATAAATCAATGAGTTAAACTGATTGGCTTAGATAGCTTTGGTTCACATAAGATCTATTTCTCAGATTCTGCATTCCAATAGATGGCTCATAAAAGAGTCCTTTTGGAGACCAGGTATTAGCACTTGAGAGGCAGACAGTCCTTTTCTTGAAAAACCCAGAATAAAATTCCTTGCCAGAGTAGGCATTTTCAAGGCACTGTGAATGGAGATTATACTACTATTATCTTCGGGGGGAAAACCCCAAAATGTTTTGTCCTTTTGATAGCTATGGGAAAATATGAGTATCCCCCATTTTTCCTAGTTTCGATGTCATGTTGCCAGAGCCTAGGATTGCTACACAACACCCCACTATCAGTTTCAGTGACATGAGACTGCGTCAGGGGCTGAGACCTTCCCAAAATAGTAATACAGTTTTGCCCAGATGTGGAGTTTTACCAACAGTCAGTGTTGATCAGACACTGTTTAGTTGGGTTTATTGAACTCCACAGGGGTAATTCTGATGGTCTCTGAAGCTATTGGAAGTTTTCACCCTTTACTGTCTTGGTCAGAAAAATTATATTCTTTCACTGAACTAGAGGAGGTGAGAAAGAGCATTCTCTGTTAACTTGGCAAGACAGAGATTTAACACCCAGGCCCTGGGATTAAATTGTGTTTGCAGTCAGTCTCCAAGGTTACTTCATAAAAAACTTTCATTTCTCTGAGCACCTGTATATTTGAGGTTTTTCTGTATTAGTTATACATGGAAGAAGCATTAATGGCAAGTAGCAATGTTGACAGAAGTCAGAAATATAGCAGTTGCATTTGTAACAGAAACTAAAATTGATTTCTGCCCTTAAGCATCCTGGCTGTCAGGGTGGTGCTTTCTGGCATAGCCAGGAGTGCTCCCCCCATAGCAAGGAGCAGGGAAGAGGGCTGGGCCAGGCAGGGAGCAGTCCTGGCTTGTCAAAGGCAGGACCCTGGCAGCAGCTTTATTTTGGTGGCTTTCTATCCAGGCTTTCTCTACCACCACTGGGTGAAAGGCATGAACCAGAGCCAAAGGCCCAAGAGGTTCGAGGGGCGCTTTGGCTGGAGAGCTCACAAGGGTAGACAGAAGGTGGAACTGTGGGTCCCTCTCACCAGCAGCTTCAGTTGGTGGCTATCTCTGCAAACCCTCCCCCGTCAGCGCCTTGGTACCTGGAAATTAAATCTGTGCCCTGCTTAGGCAGGCACACTCTAAGGGCAGAAGCAGAGGGGAGAGGGGGAACAGAGGGAAGCAAGGGTCTCGGGCTCAGGCCATGCTGGGCTGGGAGCCCTGTCCTAGGCACAGTGCTGCCAGGACCTCCCAGGGCTTAAGAAAGTTGGAGGCATCAGGAGTAAATCCCAAGGCAGTGGCAAGTGTGTGCCAGCTCCATGCATTCTGGATTCTCCTGGCACCCATGTGCCCATTGCCCTGCAGAGGCCCACAGTGCTGGATCCAAGACAGCAGATCCAAAGCTGTAGTCTGAGTCACGTTGGGGTGGAAGCAGAAGGAAGATAAACCATAGAAACACTGGCAAAGGGCAGAGATGTGTGGAGAGATGAGTTTTATAAACGGGGAAGAGATTTGGGCACTAGGCATAAATTTGTGGCAACATCGGGGTCTTGTACTTGCCCAGCATTTTCTGGAGCTTGTTGTGGCTTCGATGCTGGGAGCAGGGTGCTGCTTTCTCCTGGGTCTGCATCCAAAGAGGCAAAAGTGGTGTAGGGAAAAGAAAAACAAGTGAAAAATCCAGCCAAGCACCAATTCAGTAGATAGGGTGAGAAATGAATTCTCAAACTCCCAGGCCAGGGAGACGGGTTTCTCCCCACCACCCAGGCCAGGTTCTTCTGCTGTTTCACCCTCCAAGTGCTGGTCTGCAGGCTTCCAGTGTGCTTTTGCAGGGGAGGAGCAGAGAAGAGATGCTTTCCATACTTTCCATTAGTCAATTCTCCTGGTAGCGTCCCATCTGTGTTGCCATCTGTTACTGGTAGGGAGAGGTCCTTATCCCCAACTGTTGTTTGTGGGAGTGGAATTCTTGCGATATCCCTCCCACCCCCACCCCAAAAAATAAATTTTTGAGATCACACAGAATGAGAAAGTTTTATTTGCATGGAATTAAATCCCTGAATTTCCAAGGTCCCCTCTCCCTCAGCCCCACAATAAAAAGATGCGTAGCTATGGCTTTCATAGAGCTAGAATTAGAGCTAGTGTCCAGAGCTTCTGTTCCATGTTGGAGCAGTCAGGCTAGCCGAGTTTGTTTTTTCCGGTTGCAGTCCATCAGTCCATTGAATGTGAGGTCCTCATGGCTATGGGCCATATGAATGAACGGAAGGAAGCAGGAACAAGAGCACCCCGTGAGTCAAGAGCCAAGAGAGCAACAAGAGAGAGGGAACTCCACTGTTTAGCAGGGGTCCTCAAACTTCTTAAATGGGGCCAGTTCACTGTCCCTCAGACCATTGAAGGGCCGGACTATAGTTTAAAAAAAAACTATGAACAAATTCCTATGCACACTGCACATATCTTATTTTGAAGTAAAAAAACAAAACGGGAACAAATACAATATTTGTATTTGCATGTGGCCTGCGGGCCTTAGTTTGAGGACCCCTGGTTTAGGGGATTACGTGCTCCCATATTTTCATGGGCTTGCAGTGGCCATGCCCATTCTGGCCAATCCATGGTTCCCCTGGCTAGATTGACAAGCAAGTACCTTCCCTATGTCACCCCAACTTTACTGGGCATGTGTATATATCCCCTCTGTTGGACTTCTTTCCTCAGTAATTTGCAGGGAATGGGCCAGTGGTTCCCCGGGAAGTGCAAAGTTGCAACTTCCTTCCTGGTGAAGCTGCCCAAATGGCACCCCTATAATGTCTTGTCTTTCCATTGCTCTTTTCCTATTATGAATAACTAGATCATTACAATGGTATCAGTTTCAGGCTTGAAACATAATGATTCATAAAGAAGCAGCCATGATTTATAGGTAGATCCACAGACTCAAAATAGTAAATAAATTCAAAGTAGTAGAATTTTCTTTGTTTCCTATACGTATTAAAGAATCTTGTTTGAAAACATCAATGAGAAAATAGCTCCAGGTTTTGTGTATCTTCACAGTATCTCTTAATGGAAAGTTTCACATATGTATTAAGACATTCTTATCTGCAAACAAAAACAAATTAGTATTCTATTACATTTTTAGGGATGTTCTTTATAGTTCTATAAATATCGGTTCTCTTTTATTTTGAGAATCTTCCTAAGGAGATATAAAGGGGTTTCTTTCAAAAAATTCCAGACCAGGAGAAATGTATAACCTTTTCCTCTCATTTTGTAACATTCTGTAAGATGAGAAAATGTAGATAATCTTCAGGATACATCTTCTAAGGCTCCCAGGTGTATGGGCACAGATGTTGCAACATTAAGTTTTGAAGTTAGCTCTACCAAAATATGGCTTTTGAAAAGAGGAGAAAATATTCAGCAGAAGCTCATGCTGATAAAATTATACAATAGCACAATGGACATGTCCCTAGGAGACCTGAAATACAAAAATTTCAACAGGCATAAAGTGAGATTTCACATATGGCATTTTTTCTCATATGGCCACATTGCCTCTTCCTAAATGAGTTCAGTTTTATGCTTCCCCAGCAGGATCTACAGCACATATGAAACCCAGTAAAAGAGCATCACTTAGGTTAATAACCAAATAGGAAAGTAATATTACAGGAGTCTCCTCTAAAATGGATCTTATGTGTTGGCATCAAATATTTAAATGTTTTCCTAAATATTTTTTTATTTATAGCTAAATTTAGAAATATTTGACATAAAGTTTTAACTGTGTTAACATTGTATCATTATTATATGACATTATTTGAATTTATTTTTCATTATGAACATATTGGACTTTTTCTAAGTGTCATCTAGAATGCATACATCCCAATTATTTTTTCTTGTATCAGATAATAAATATATATGTATGTGTGTGTGTATGTGTGTGTGTGTGTGTATATATATATATATATATATATACTATACTAATGCCATGCTATGCTATTGACCACCAGGGAGCAGATGCTCAATACAGGAGCTGCCAAGCTGTGGTCACTTGGCAGCAGTGGCTCTCAGGTGACACACCTGGAACCAGAGAGGAGAGAGCCCAATTCTGGGGTGCCTCACCTGAAAACAACCCTCTAGCAATCCAGGACCCCTCAGGGGATGTCGGAGAGCCAGTTTGGGCCCGATCCCCACAGGCCAGGCCGAGGGACCCCACCGGTGCACTGGGACTCTAGTGTAACATGAAATAGTAATCCTTTTTCTATTTACCTAAGGTTGACCAAAATTGATGGAGACTGAAGATATATTATGGTCTAAGGCAGTGGTTCTCAACCTTGGCTGCGCATTAGAATCACCTGGGACTCTTTTTAAAATCCTGATTTCTGGGCCTTATCCTCCGGAAATTCTGTTTCTTTGTTACTAATGTTGTGGTCTCACCCCATAACAAAGAAACAGAATTTCCGGAGAATGAGGCCCAGAAATCAGGATTTTAAAAAGATTCCCAGGTGATTCTAATAAGCAGCCAAGATTAAGAACCACTGGTCTAAGGTCTTTTGGGGCAAAAGGAAAAGAAATAAAAAAGGATATAGACAAGTAGAAAGTGAAGTGCAGGCTAACAACAAGTATAAATTATCCTGTCCTTAGGCTTAGGATATAGAACTGTGGATACTAAGAGCTAAGGGACTTAAGTATCTGCAGATTTTGTTATCCTGGGGGCAGGGTGGGGAAGTGACTCTGGAACCAATCCCCAGCAGATACTAAGGAACACTGTGTATATACAATTCATTTTTTTTCTGATATTTTTTCTCATTATTCCCTATGAACCCTATAAAGTAAGTGTGTGTGTGGGGGGGGGGGGTGTGAAATAGGATGAAGACTCAGAAGATGTGTTTTTTAGTTCTGGCTTTGACACTGCCTAGCTATAACCAAGAGTTGGCTTCTTAAGACCCTCGGAGCCTCAGTTTCCTCATCAGTGAGAGATGTACTTATCCTCATTCTCCTTGGAGTTGCGGAAAAGGTGAAATAAAACCATTTTTGAAGAATGATCAGGGTGAGCAAGAACAGCAAGGGTGAGCAAACTAAGACCCATAAGCCAAAAGTGACCCGCTGCCCCTTTTCCTATGGCATGTGAGCTAAGAATGGTTTTCACATTTTTAAATGGTTGGGGGGGGTAATATTAATTTATAAGAAATGGAAATTACATGAAGTTCAAAGTTTAGTGTCCATCAATAAAATTTTATTGGAACACACAAAGTCTAAAATGTTTACTATCTGGGCCTTAATAGAAAAAAAAAATTGCTGACCTCCCCCCGACCCCCCGCCCGCAGTGCATAGCATCTATGTGAATGTAGCCCAAATTACCCTGAATGTGAGCCTCTCATTGCTATGCGGAACTCTTCAATGATGCAGTCTTTATCAATACACATGTGTGTTTGCTAATATACATGTGTGTTTCACTAGAACTGGGAAAACAAGATTATCTCATAATGCCTTGCCCTTCTTAGGCACAGAGTCTTCTCTGTCCACCTCTCCCCAAACTGGTGGACTGGGAGGAAATGGCTCTCCCAATGTTAACCTCCAGTAGAGGTGACCTATAGGGCTGTGGCTTGGGCCCCAAGAATTTCAGGCTATGGATGGTGTGACGTAAACTCTCTCCCTTAGAATATAAATGTAAGTTTCCTTTAAACACATTTCTTTTTGCTGCTGTACTTAAAAGGGGGCTCCCTTTACTTACTAGTGAACCTACTGTGCTTTGCTTTCTCTGAATATATTGCAAGTGAGATTTGCATTAGGACGGTGAACTAAACATCTCAATCATAACATTTTTACAGGAAGACCATCAGGTGACAGAACAGATACAGGTCTGATCCATAAAATGAGTGGGGTTGACAGGGATTGTAATAATACGGATGTGTGAATGTGTTCACTTACACACTTTGTTGTAAAGACCAAAATCTTGTCAACCCAAATATTAACATATAACCTTCAACTCAGATATTAGAGTATCTGCTTTCAAATTTAAGTTTAACTTTTCTCTTTGTCTCCGAAGGAAGTCCAATTTCTTTTCATTACTCTTTATATATCAGGTGCCTTCATTTCAGCGCAGTATGTAAAGAGCAGGTGGTATACGGAGTACTTTGAATGTTAATTATATTTTTCATTTATTTCACTGTGAGGATTTACCTTTCAATGTGTTTTTATAATCAAGACAGAAACAATTAGGGAGCTTGCTGCTTGATTGTTTCTCTACATTTATTTTATAACATCTGCTGCAATGATTTTTCAAAGAAAAAAGTGAAGTAAACATTTCAACAATAGCAAGGGGTTTAGATTGATTGTATGTGATCGCTTTATTTCATCTTTAAAGGAAATATTATCAAGATGAATCAGTCATGTTTCCAAACAATAAATATCATCTCATTTTTACACCTTACATTTTTGACACAGAAGCATGTCTATTCATTTTCAGGGATGTCATAGTTTATTAGCCTTGGATTTTAACTGAAACTAGTAGAAAAACCACAAATATTTCTTCTCAGAGACATATTTTAAAGAAAAAAGTTTCCATTATCATACTTAGTTTATTCCTCAAAAATTATTTTACCTGTTCTTCATATTCTTTTGAACATACTTCATAAAATAATAATATTCAGGATTAAGAGATGTATGGTTCATAACTTATTAAGATATGGACATATAATTTTAATGTAAGGGAATACTGTTCAGAATTAATATTCATTTTTCTTATTTTTCCATTAAAGTATAGACAACCTTATGCAATAAGGTTTATAATAAATAAAATTTGCAAAACCACTAGTAATTATAAATAGGATAAGTAATAGACATAAAAAAATATGTGTGTGTGTGTGTGTGTGTGTGAGAGAGAGCACTTGAGATTTCAAAATGCTATGATGCTAGCTTTGAAGATGGATGAAGGAGCCTCTAAAAACTAAAACATGTAAGGAAATGGATTCTTGCCAGAGCCTCCAGAAGGAAGGTAACTGCTGACATACTGATTTTAGCCCCGTAAGATCAATTTCAGACTTCTGGCCTCCAGAACTATAAGATATTAAATTTGTGCTGTGTTAAACCACCAACTCTATGGAAATGTTACCACAACAATGGGAAACTAATATGTTACCTCTCGACATAGTTTATCTAAACCATGTTAAAAATTTAGGCTTGTCTTAATCCCCAGAGAAAACAGAGGTTCCAGTATCCTTCCATGTTCTAGTTGTGAATTGCTATAAAGTTATTCCTCCTCCTATAACCCATGCTAAATTAGGCAGCATTTTTTATTATAATGACCCATCACTTCTTAAGGTCAGTCTTTGTTGGTTGCACAAGTGGAATTTAATTCAGGTAAATCTATTTACTATGAGCACAATCAGTAGAAGAGTTAGCATTTCCAGGAGATTTGAAGAAAAGGAATTACAGTAAAGGCATTAGGAAAATACAGAAAGGGAGAGGAAAAGAGAAAGAAAACAATGAAAGAGGGAGAGAAGAAAGAAAGATAGAAGAGAAAAAGCTGTTTTCTAATTTCTGGTCTGGGAAAATAAAAGTTCAAACAATAACTTTTTTGCAAAAGAATTTTATTTTTAATTTTTTATTGTTTAAAGTATTACATATGTCTGCTTTTTCCCCCATTGACCTCTCCCTGTCATGCCCATGTCCCAGCACATACCCTCACTCCTCTAGTGCCTGCGTCCATTGGTTATGCTTATTTGCATGCATACAAGTCCTTTGGTTGATCTCTTACCCCCACCCCCCAACTCCCCTCTATGGTTTGATGCGTCTCTGTCTCTGGATCTATTTTTATTCATCAGATTATTTTGCTCATTATATTCCACAAATGAGTGAGACCATGTGATATTTATCTTTCTCTGACTGGCTTATTTCACTCAGCATAACGCTCTCCAGGTCCATCCATGGTAAGAGTTCTTTCTTTTTTACAGCAGTGTAGTATTCCATTGTGTATGTACCACCATTTTTTAATCCACTCGTCTGCTGATGGGCACTTAGGTTGTTTCCAAATCTTAGCTATTGTAAATTGTATTGCTATGAACATATGGGGTGCATATATCCTTTCTGATTGGTGTTTCTGATTTCTTGGGATATATTCCTAGAAGTGGGACTACTGGGTCAAATGTGAGTCCTATTTTCAATTTTTTGAGGAAACTCCATACTGTTTTCCACAGTAGCTGAACCAGTCTGCATTCCCACCAGCAATGCACACAGGTTCGTTTTTCTCCACATCCTCACCAGTACTTGTCCTTTGTTGATGATAGCCATTCTGACAGGTGTGAGATAGTACCTCATTGTCATTTTGATTAGCATCTCTTGGATGATTAGTGACTTTGAGCATGTCTATTTAGGGACTTTTCCCATTTTTTGATTGGATTGTTTGTTTTTTGTAAAGATGTATGAGTTCCCTATAAATTTTGGAGATCAGACCCTTATCAGATATAATGTTGGCAAATATGTTCTCCCATGCAGTGGGCTTTCTTGTTGTTTTGTTGATGGTTTCTTTTGCTGTGCAGAAGCTTTTTATTTTGATGTAGTCCCATTTGTTTATTTTCTTCTTAGTTTCCATTGTCCTAGGAGCTATATCGGTAAAGATATTGCTACAACATATGCCTGATATTTTGCTGCCTGTGGATTCTTATAAGATTTTTATGGTTTCCCATCTAAGACCTTTATTCATTTTGAGTTTATTTTTGTGTATGGTGTAAGTTGGTGGTCTAGTTTCATTTTTTTGCATGTATCTGTACAATTTTCCCAGCACCATTTATTGAAGAGACTGTCTTGACTCCATTGTATGCTCTTGCCTCCTTTGCCAAATATTAATTGAGCATAATGGGTTGGGTTGATTTCTGGGTTCTATGGCTCCATTGTTCTATATGTCTGTTCTTGTGATGACAGTACCAGGCAGTTTTGAGAACAGTGGCTTTGTGTGTGTGTGTGTGTGTGTGTGTGTATATATATATATATATATATATATATATATATATATATATATATAGAGAGAGAGAGAGAGAGAGGGGGGGGGTAATATGCAAATTAGCCGGGACGCTATAACAGTCATGACTGGCTCAGGAGGCAGCTGCGCGTGCAGATGGGTGGGAGGTGACTGCGTGCCAGCCCCAGTGGCCGCAGCGTGGCTGGGGGCAGGCCCAGAGCAGAGACACAACACACAGGGAGGCCCGCCTCCACTGGGAGACAGTGCACCAGCAGTTTTGCTTCTGTGTGTGAGCTGCAGAGGAAACACCTTTTCTTATTGCTCATTGGCTAAGCTCCCTGTATGCCACTCGCAGCATTCTTGGTAACTTGGGTAATAAGAATCCAAGAAGGTAATATAGGGTTTCTCCACCTCGCTCCTGGAGGAAAAAATGAAGGTCCACTGCTAGACATGCTAAGAAATGTCATATTCTGCCCTAGCTGGTTTGGCTCAGTGGATAGAGCCTTGGCCTGTGGACCGCAGGGTCCAGGTTCAATTCTGATCAAGGGCATGTACCAACTTGCAGGCTCCTCCCTGGCCTGGGCCCAGGTCAGGGCTCATGCAGGAGGCAACCAATCGAAGTGTCCCTCTCACATTGATGTTTCTCTCTCTTTCCCTCTCTCTTCCATGCTCTTAAAAATCAATGGAAAGATATCCTCAGGTGAGGATAAAAGAAAGAAAGAAATGTCATATCCTATGAAAGAGATAGCTTATGCCTAAAGAAAGTTGTCATTTTTTCGTGGTGAAGGGACTGGAGTCCATGTTGATGAAAACACCTTAGTGGCTGCAGCGGCTGCAACAGCAGGATGATGGGGGTGGCGCCTTCCCTTGATCAGCTGGTTGCCTCCCGCAGAGGGAGGTCAGACTGCAGCTTTGGCCCGCCAGCGTGCCTAAGTCATCAGTAGGACATCCCCTGAGGGCTCCTGGACTGTGAGGGGGCAGGCTGGGCTGATGGAACCCCCCCTCCAGTGCACAAATTTCATGCACCGGGCCTCTAATAGCTTTATATCTGGTATTGTGATCCCTCCAACTTTGTTCTTCTTTCTCAGGATTGCTGCAGCTATTCAGGGTCTTTTTTTTTTTTTTTTTCAGATGAATTTTTGGAGAGTTTGTTTTAGGTCTGTGAAATTGCCATTGATATCTTAATGGGGATTACGTTGAATCTATAGATTGCTTTGGGTAGTATGGATATTTTAATAATGTTGATTCTATCAATCCATGAGCACAGTATAGTCTTCCATTTGTTCATGTCTTCCTCTATCTCTTTTTTCAATGTCCTGTAGTTTTCTGAGTACAGGTCTTTTACCTCCTTAGTTAAGTTTATTCCTAGGTTTCTTAATTTTCAAACAATAACTTTTGAAGATAAAAGATATAAAATTCATGTTTAACATTCTATCCAATTTGGCTTTCCCTAACTAACTAACAGCACAATTTGGAAATTGATAACCTCTTGACTTTAAACTTTTTCCAATAGTTTAAGATCAAACTTAGGTGTGTATAAAAATTAGAGTGTTTATTGAAACAGTTTTGGGACCCTGCCCAAGAGATTCTGATACAGTAGGTCTTAATTGGCCTTGGAATCTACTCCAGCTTCTTTCTAGGCTATGGTGATGCTACTGGTCTGTGGACCACATTTTGAATGGCACCACAACTCTAGTATTTTGTATCCAAATTTAGACTATTCTTTTTGAAAATCCCTCAACCTTTCCCTCTGCCTTATTTTTGTTGGAGGGTGGTTGTTTAAACAGGACAAAGATAACATATAGGCAGATGGCTGATAATGGATATAGATAGATAAATGACATAGAACATACTCCCTTCTCAGCAGATCCAAATCACCTGGATATCCTGTTAAAGCATGAATTGCTGGGCCCTGTGCCTCAAATTTCTGATTTAGTAGATCTGGGGATGGTGGGCAGGCAAGAGTTTGCATTTTTTGACAAGTTCCTAGGTGATGCTGATGGTGCTGGTCCAGGGATCGCACTTTAAGAACCATTAGCAAAGCCTTTATTATCCACTCATCTGACGGACAAAAGGCATCATCGGAGGCCTTTTAGCATCACCGTGGACTCCCAGGACCTGCATATGGGACACTGAGCATAGGAGAGCTGTGGTAGGATAGGGACCTCTTCCCAACTCAAACCCCAGTGTGTCTGAAATCACCTGCTTGTAAGCCTCTCTGCCCACAAGTGCTCTCCTGTGGTCCATGGCACAGTTTGTCCCTCCCACAGTGACCAGTCTGAGAGCACATAGAAGAGAGACCGTGCTTGTCCACTGGAAAGCAGACCCGGGCTACTCCGAGAACATCCTGACTCGTGTATCTGAGAATTCACAGCATTTGAGTTGTTTATCTGAAAAAAAATGCATTCCCCACTGAAGTCATTTTTTCCCTGATTTTGATCAAAAGTGAATAACAAAGAGGGAAGACAAACAAAAAAACATTTCCTTGTTCTATTAGTAGTTTTACCCACCTTCAGGCACAGAAGCAAGATGGAACAACATGAAAGAAAATGACATTTCCTCTGCAAAGTTTGAAGAAAGAACAAAAATAAGATTGGAGGCATCACTGCTGCTCAACTTACAGGAGTTACCCTACACAAAGTGAAAAACAAAACAAAACAAAAAAACTTTGATTTAGCAGTTCCTAACTGATTTAAGTCAGTTTGTCTTCCAAAATCTAACATTTTCTCAGCTGAATGTGAGGGGATTCGTTATTTAAAAAAATAAAAGAAGAAACTGAACAGGGCATTTAGAGCAATGCACATAAGCTGTTTGCCATATTGAAGCAACACCTGGGGCACTGATTTGAAAGCTGAAGGCAGGCTGCTCACCCGGATTGCCAAGTAAAACAGAAGCAACTGTCTGGCTGACGCATCAGAGAGGACGCACGTCACCAGGGCTCCATCTGAAACTGCCTTTGAGCGCGCAGGTAACCTGAAAAGAAGCAGAGGGGTTGTTCTGAAACCTAATTCCAATTTACAAGCACATCTTTCTCTCCTTTCCAAAAACTACCAGTGATTTCTAAATAGAAATGCCTTTCCAATCTAAGCTGACCTAATTCTTCTTTCTCCCTCTGAAAGGCATCCCTTATTTTGTATCAGTGTTTGGCTTTGCTTATTTGCTAGTCACTGGTGTTGCTTAGCCCCCTAAACTTGGTTGGTCGGTCTATCCTGATGTTCCAAGCAGTGATAGAATCATTGACCCAGTAATTAAAGAAATCCCGAACCTTATCACTCTGGCTGGCTGCCCTCTTCCTTCCCCCCTATTGTTCTTTTAGTAACACCACCAGCAGATGGTTAGAGATTTTTCACCCTTTCAACAGCTTTATATTTTCCCATCTCATCAAGCATATCTCAGCCAAATGTAATTAGCTTAAGGCTTTTGAGCCCTTGCAGGAGATCAGTTAAAGACCTGAGCAATTTCAATAAAGAGCTTGGAAAGCGAATCCTGGAAAGCTATGCAAAACCACAGGAGAGCCACAATTGTTGAGAAGCAAAGACCTCTCTCCTCCTCCCCATCGCTCTTTCTTTTTTGTATTTTAAGTTTTTAGAATATTCATGAGGTCTCCAGGGCTTTGCGGCTCCATTGGGACCATTACTGGGTAGGTGGGATATTTAAGCTTCCTTCTGTGGGGTCAATGTTTGGTTCCTTTTAATTGATTTCAAACAAGGGGCATTTTCTTGGCTAGCCTGTCACTCCCAAATGGCAAACAATTTGTTTGCTAAACCTCTTAGCATTTTCATTCAGCTTTTTATCCATTGGTCTTTAGAAACTAGCTGGTAAGCCTTCTTTGTCATTCCCATCATTCGATATGAAAGCTAAATTAACCACAATACAGATGTGCACCCTGCCTTTGAGTGGAGGGGAAACTATTTCTCAGTAGCCACATGTATTGAAACACTGGATCCCACAGCCCAAGCCCTTTTCCCCTACACTTGGGAGAAAAGATTTTGAGACAAAATTAATTTTCTATTTTTTTTAAACGGTGTGAGGAGCATTTGATATATGAACTGCAGATTTTTGGGGGAGAGGGGTGTGGGCTCATCCTTGGATGGTGTGATGTGTATTTTCCCCAAGCCTTGGAGTGGGAGGCTCCAAGCCTCAGGTGTTGGGTAGTAGGATGATTAGGTCTGTTTTCATGTCAGTTTCTCATTATCAAGATTTGGGTAAAAGGGACCAATGCCAAAAGCGATTAGAATGAGTTTTTGTTGTTGTTGTTTAAGTGAACTAATCAGGTGTTTTTTAAAAATAGATATGGATATGTGGAGATCTTATATATACGCCCTGCCTTCAGAGGACATTATAATAATGATCTAGAGGAAAATTCCTTTTAAAACATGGGAAGTGTATTGTGAGCATGTTATGCCATGGAGGAGGCTTGCAAAGCAGACTACAAACGCTTATGGAATTAACTTGTCTCCAAAATATGACATTTGAAGCACAAATTGACTTACAGAAGGATATAAGCAGAATGAGAGTTTTCTGTAGGTAGGACAAAAAACAAACTTGGTGTTCAGCAGGTGTTACATCCTCCATTATAGGACGTGCATGATATAATGCTTTTTAAAAATGTTTTTTTTGCATAGAAGAATGAAAATCAATTACAGTAAAGCTGTACTATTATTTCTGGGAATGCAGTAAGCTGGAATACACTAGACTATCCCAGCCAGAGGGATAGGTCAAGATGACAAACTAGTTTTATTGGTGCAGAAAAAGACGAGAAGGAAAAGAAATTGCTGAGAAAACCTTCACTTTATAACAAGATACAAAGAGGCACAAAGTCTATTGGTAAATTCAATGATCAGAAAATGTGCAGAAATGATCTTCTACAGACCTCCTTATACAATAGTTGCACCATTGGCCAAACTGCTATGGGCAGGATAACTTTGTTTCATTCCGTTTTCCAAATAACATATTTAGTCAAAAAACTTTCAGAGCCAGTTATCACTATTTTAGAACTTCCCAAAATGATGATGCCCATTTTCCTCCATTTCCAAGCTATAAAAATTAAGGTGTGAGGGGTAATGCACATGAGCAGGGTCATACATGTAGATGGCGGGGGAAGGACCCAACATTTATTGTCTAAATTGTGGCCCTGTGTTCTTTCCACCCTACCTTTTCCCCTAGAAGCTTCCTAAAAGGGTTGTGCCTAATAGAATATGAATCTCAAGAGGTGTCTGTTGAAATTTAACTTAGCCCATTTCTGAAGTGGTAAAATCACCCAACTGTAATCTCGGAGTTGGACTTGATCCTGGAGGTCACCCAGTTCAACCCCCTGTTCTGATGCACAGCAGGTGTAGCCTCCACTACAGGACATACATGATATGAGGAGCTTATTACCATTCATAGCTGTTCTTCCATCCTAGTTCATTCTGAGTGTTCAAAAATGTACTTGAGCTGTGGCCGATGTGGCTCAGTTAGTTGAAGTGTTGTCCCATATACCAAAAGTTTGTGAGTTGGATTCCAGTCTGGGCACAGACTGAAATCAATGTTCTCTCTCACATCAATGTTTCTCTCTCTCTTCCTCTCTCTAATTAATAAGAATATCTATACTCAAGTGAGGATTTAAAAAAATGAATTTGATTTCCCTGAAGCTTCTGCGCATTCATCCCAGTTCTTCTGGGAGAGGGAACTGAAGTGAGCCTGGCCCATATGATGAGAACTCCTTGAGCATTTGAAGGCAGTTTACAGAGCCACTTCCTGTGTTTTCTGACTAGTCATTTAATTCATTCTTTACTTGTTCCAAACACCTCTCATATTACATAGTTTCCAAAACCCTTCATCATCTTTATTTTTAAAAGGCATGGCATCAGGCCCTGGCAACTGAGTATAATGGGGAAGTACCCTCACAGTGAGAGGAGGAGCACCCTAGTTCTGCAGCCAGATGACCTAGGCTTGCGGCCAGGTTTTCCTCTAATGAGCCAGTAACAAATGATTTACCGTTTACTTGGTTTCCCCATCTGTAAATGGGGATAACAATAGCACGGACCTCAGAGAATTATAGGGCTCAAATGAGTTAATATAAAGTTTTAGCAATAGTGCCAGGCACATAGTAAACTCTTCATTAAATGAACCATATTGTCATCATTGTTCTGAACAGAAGTCCATACTCCAAACCAAAGGAAAGCCTCACATTTCTGTGATGAACAGTGGTAAACCCAAAGACTACCGGAACTCTGGATCAAATGTTACTTTCTTCCCTAAAATGACATGGCTAATCTCCCTGGTTTTGGCAGCACAATGTGGGACCACAAGGGCACCCGGAGAGACATCTACTTTCATCCTCCAAATGTGCCCCAGCTAGATGTCCAACAGTTTTCCTTAGCTGCTGATGTTTTTGATAGTAAGAGACCTCATTAAAGGGATACAGCGGATCAAGAGAAACACCCTGCAGCCGTTGGCTTCTGGCAGATGCGCTGTGTCATGAGAATGTCACAGCTGATTCTATCTGTGTGCAGCAATGACAGGGCCATGCAAACAGTGCTGAAATCTGGTAAAAATGGGCCTGCAAACTTAAGGATAAAACATTAATGGTGTAAGAAGGTGGTCTAGACTCATTTTTTTCCATGTACTAGTATCTAATTTTCCTAGTACCATTTATTGCAGGGTGGGAAACCTTTTTTCTGCCAAGGGCCATTTGGATATTTATAACATCATTTGCAGGCCATACAAAATTGTCAGCTTAAAAATTAACCTGCTATATTTGGTCAAACATTTAACTCATCCCTAATGCTTTCGCAGGGCCAGAACCAAATAATCTTGCAGGCCTTATATAGCCAGCAGGACAGACGTTCCCTACCCCTGATTTATTGAATAAGCTGTCTTTACCCCATTCATTGTATGTTTTTGCCTCCCTTGTTAAATATTGACCATAAGTGCATAGGTTTATTTTATGGCTCTCTATTCTGTTCAGTTGCTCTATATTTCTGTTTTTATGTTAGTACAGGCTGTTTGATCACAGTGGACTTGTAGCATGATTCCTCCAACTTTGTTCTTCTTTCTCAAGATTGCTGTTGCTATTTGGGGCTCTTGTGATTGTTTTCTGTGTGTGTGTGTGGAATATTTGTTCTAGATCTGTGAAATATACCATTTATATCTTGATAGGAATTGTGTTAAATCTAAAGGTTGTTTTGGGTAGTATGGACATTTTAATTATGTTAATTCTTCCTATCCATGAACATGGTATATGCTTCCATTTATTTGTATCTTCTTCAATTTCTTTCTTTCGTGCCTCCCCATTTTCTGAGTATATCTTTTACATCCTTAATTAAATTTATTCCTAGGTATTCTTTTTTCTTGAAGCAATTGTAAATGGGATTGTTTTCTTAGTGTCTCTTTCTGATAGTTCATTATTGGTGTACGAAAATAGAACTGAAGGGTCCAGCCAGTGTGGCTCAGTTGTTGAGTGTGGATCTATGAACCAGGAGGTCATAGGTTTGATTCCCAGTCAAGGCACATGCCCAGGTTGTGGGCTCAATCCCCAGTGTGGGGCATGCAGGAGACGGCCAGTCAATGATTCTCTCTCATCATTGATCTTTCTATTTCCCTCTCCCTTCTTCTATGAAATCAATAAAACATATTTAAAAAATATAACTGATATACAGATATTTACTTTGTATCCTGCAACTTTACTGAATTATCAGTTCTAGTACCTTTTTGGTGGACTCTTTAGAGTTCTCTATATACAGTATGATATCATCTGCAAATAATGGAAGGTATACTTCTTCCTTTCTAATTTAGATGTCTGTTATGTCTTCTTCTTCTTTGATTTCTGTGGCTTGGACTTCCAGTACTATGCTGAATAAAGGTGATGAAAGTGGACATCCCTGATTTGTTCCCAATCTTAAGGGAAATGCATTTTTTTCCCCTACTGAATATTATGTTGACTGTGGGTTTACCATATATGGTCTTTATTATGGAGATATGTTCCCTCTATTCCCACTTTGCTGAGAGCTTTTTATCATAAATGGGAGCTGGATTTATCAAATGCTTTCTCTGCATATTTATTAATATGATCATGTGGTTTTTATCTTTCATTTTATTCGTCACATTTATTGATTTGCAGATATTATGCCCATTTGCATGCCTGGACTAAGTCCAACTTGGTGTATGATCTTTTTAATGTATTGCTATACCCAGTGTGCTAATATTGTGTTGAGGATTTTAGCATCTATGTTCATCAGCAATATTGGTCTATAATTTTTCTTTATTTGTAATGTCTTTATCTGGTTTTAGAATTAGGATAATGCCTCATAAAATGAACTTTGGAGTCTTCCCTACTCTTGAATTTTTTTTTCTAGATTACCTTCTTACACCATACACCAGAATAAACTCAAAATAGATTAAAGACTTAAATGTTAGACTCAAAACAATAAAAATCTTAGGCAGTAAAGTCTCAGACATTTCTTGTAGCAATATTTTTTCTGATATATCTCCCTTAGGCAAGGAAAACAAAAGAAAAAACAAACGGGACAAACATCAAACTAAAATGTTTTTGCACAGCACAGGAAACTATCAACAAACTGAAAAGACAACCCACTGAATGGGAGAACATATTCACCAATACATTTGATAAGGGCTTAATATCCAAAATTTATAAGGAACTTATAAAACTCAACACCAAATAATCCAATTAAGAAATGGCCAAAGAGGACATACAGATGACCAATAGATATATGAAAGAATGCTCATTGTCATTAATCATCAAGATGCAAATTAAAACCACAATGAGGTATCATCTCACACCTGCCAGAATGGCTATCATCAATAAATTAACAAACAACAGTGTTGGCCAGGATGTGGAGAAAAGGGAACCTTGATGCACTGTTGTTGGGAATGCAGATTGGTGCAGCCACTATTGAAAGCAGCATGGAGTTACCTCAAAAAATTAAAAGTGGAACTGCCTTATGACCCAGCAATTCCACTTCTGGGAATATATCCAATACACTAATTTGAAAGAATGTATGTACCGCTATATTCGTTGAAGTGTTATTTACAATAGCCAAGATTTGAAAGGAGCCCAAGTGCCCATCAGTAGATGAGTGGATACAAAAGCTGTGGTACATTTACACAATGGAATGTTACCCATAGAAAGAAAGAAATCTTAGCGTTTGTGACAGCATGGACGGAGCTTGAGATTATTGTGCTAAGTGAAATAAGCCAGTCAGGTAAAGTAAGTTAAGTACCAAATGATTTCACTTATACGTGGAATATAAAGAACAAAATATACTAACAAACAAGGTGGAGACAGACTCATGGATACAGAGAACAGACTGACAGCTGTCAGAGGGGATTGGGTGAGAAGGGTGAAGGGATTAAGCAAAGCAAAGAAAAAATACTCACGGATACAGACAGCAGTATGGTGATTGCCAGAGGGAAAGAGGTGTGGGGAGTGGTAAACACACAACACAATACACAGGCGATTTATTATAGAATTGTATATCTGAAATAATTTTTTCTAACCAATGTGATCCCAAAAAGTTCAATTTAAAAATGTTACAAAAATAATAGAGGTGGATCTAGGTGCTCCCACTGACATTATTTTTATGTAGGCACCTAATAGTAAATGCTGCAGAATATATAACATGACTGCCATAATCCTGGTTGACATTTGTATAGAAACCTGGACAAAGACACAGTAGTATAGAAACAGCTATCACTCAGCTATAAAGTTTTAGGATTTATCATTAATTCCTAACTCATGTTCCTTCTTCTGAGGTTTTAAATCTACTAGAACTTCTTCCAGCTGTTGATGTTGGAACCAAAGCATATTATAAAACAGGGGACAAAAACATCATCCCACACCCTCCCCCGTTCATCCTACGCAGACACTCAAAATCCCCAAAGGAGCCACATTCTCAGGGAGAAGTGTTAGATTGAGGACAAATAGAAATTTGGATTCTGGCAAATCAGTAACTGTAAGGAATTGCTGAAAATGACAATGGGAACTCTTCTTAATCCTTCTACGTCATTCTTGACGCGTTCCACCTTAGACTACAATGGCAGAAGTCCAATTTTTCTCTCCACTTACTTGATTCTAAATGCTTTATTTAAGCTACATTATCATTGCTGTCTTAATTTATTGCTGTCTTAATTCTTATTAAGATTATTAATGATTATAGAAATCTCACCTTAGAAAAAGACAGAGAGGAGATGGGCTTGTGATGTAAGACCTGGTATATTTGGGTCACCCAGGCAGCACCACACAGCCTAACTGCAGAGAGCTGACCTCCAAAGGCCCTTCTCTGCAGGGCTCCCATAGGACTAGCATCTTGTGACATTTCGTGCTGGGTACAAAATCCCACAGGCACTCACTTATCTCAGCATATGCCAGTGATCACAGCCACAAAGACCAGGGGATAGAATACAAAAGAATGGTGCTTTGTCTTTTTACCATTTTATCTTATTTTCCCTCTAGAATTTATA
The DNA here is from genome assembly GCF_964212035.1 of Myotis nattereri. Classification (NCBI taxonomy): domain Eukaryota; kingdom Metazoa; phylum Chordata; class Mammalia; order Chiroptera; family Vespertilionidae; genus Myotis; species Myotis nattereri. The sequence goes on along the minus strand of NC_138083.1, from coordinate 20,463,747 downwards.
TTTTGTACCAACCATATTGCAACAAGACAGTTTTAGAAAATAGAAATAGCACTACGGTTTCACAACCATTATATCAAAGTGCTTTGGGCTTTACCCTCTTCAGCGTGTGTTCATGATTTCAGCTACAAGGAGCAGCCTGAAAGCCCACATGGGCAGCTCATTACATATCTTCCATGCGTGCTGTGCCTGGGATGTGGTCCTTTGGCTTTTGAAGGACTTAGGGTGTGAGAAACTTGTGGGGAAACTTAGCACTCTCTCCCCCATCCCCCGCCCCATCCCCTAGGAGATAGACCAGAAGCCCTTGACAGTCACTTCCCCCAATCTCATTTAGGGCCCAGTGAATCCAGATTCCTCATGATTTGGAGTCTAGCAAATCAGCAACTGGAATAAAAGTAGCCCAGATGTGTTTCTCTCACATCAATGTTTCTCTCTGTCTTTCCCTCTCTCTAAAAATCAATGGAAAAATATCCTTGGGTGAGAATTAAAAAAAAAAAAAAAAAGTATCCTTGATGAGGGAACAGTCTTGGGAAACCAGAGAGAGGGACTGTACCCTCTCAACACAATATTATGCGGTCTTATCAAAACCAAAACCTTTCTTCCCAAATGTCATTCTCATTTTCAAAACCAAGCCAGTCCTTTTCAAATGTCAGGAATGCATTTCAAATCTTTCACAGGCTAGGAGGGAAAGCTTCCCTGAGCACATTCAATGCATTCAGATTGGGACTTTGCGGATCTTACCCTAAATAGAAAACAAGATGTTTTTGGTCAACCCATGGCTGGGCCATGTTGGTGAGAGAGAAATGCTTTGTGTCATGGGAAGTGCTGTACACTGGGAATCTGAATAATGTTTCCTAGTCCAGATCCTGGCATTCTGCTCCCCTATTGAACAATGGGGTGTGAGACCAGATACTGAGGATGCATCATTTGTTTGTTGAAGGTCTGTCAATGCTCACCAGCCGGATGGTACAGCAACAGACTGTGTGAAGCCGAAACAATAGCCACTGTTCTAGAATGAGCCCATTGACCATACCCTTTGGCTGAACCTGGCTTCTTGTCTCTGAGGAAGATGTAAAATCCTAATTGTCTGGAGTTGAACCATAGGTTGAAATACCAGCAGATTCTAGAGGTTATGAGCAATGCAAGTTGTCCTAAGGTGCAGAGTGTTAGTCTAGTCCGTGGTGGGCAAACTGCGGCTCGCGAGCCACATGCGGCTCTTTGGCCCCTTGAGTGTGGCTCTTCCACAAAATACCACGTGCAGGGGCACATACAGTGCGATTGAAACTTCATGGTCCATGCACAGAAGTCGGTTTTCAGCCTGGGCGAGTCTATTTTGAAGTACTGTTGATATTTAGCTCTGTTGACTAATGAGCCTGCCGACCACTGGCTAGGTCTTTCTAGGGGATGATGTTAAGATTGAGATTCATTTGGGAAATATTTTTTCAGGGAAATGCCTGTGTGAGAGAAAAGCAGGAGGGGGTTGGGGAAGGTGGGGAGAGCCATCAGACCACATTGTAAGTTGTAAGTGTGACCTCCAAGTGAAGGAGACAAAGAAGGAGGGTGGGGGAGTGTGCAGTGTAAGAATTGACAAACCACCTAGGAGTCTTTGAGGAAATTTAGCCAACAACAGACTTGCCTTAGTTCCCCTAAGTCATTGGTCTGAAGCAGCCTGAGGGAAACACGGCCACAGAACAAATAAGCTGGAGCCCAGCAGCTGGGCCCTCAGTCAATGGCACTCCCTGTGATTGGGTGGCTGCCACTCAAAGTCCTAGAAACTCAGATAAGCATCCAATAAATTACTTTTTAAGTACACAGTGTAAGTGTATAGCTAATTCTCAAAACCAAGCTAGTCTTACTCCTAAATTTGTTATAAAATATTTAAGATTTAGACATCCAAAATAAGTGAAGTTTCTTTCAAAAGAAAGAATTTGAGAAGGTGTATGCTTTTATTGAGGGCTCTGAAATTAACCCTACTTTGTAGTCACATCTGAAAACGTATTCTGTACTAACTTTCACTACCCCACTCTGAATGTTTCAAGGAATGCAAGACTAAGGATTTGCAGATTCCTCTGTGGGAGCCCTGCATGCCAAGCGTGCCCTGCAATGGACATGAAGACTTCTAGAGCAGCACCTCAACTCGCACCTATCTTTTCCCTCACTTTTCTCACCACCACCCAGAAAATGGGGAGCTTGTGTTCCCTTTTCTCTAACCCAGGTTGCACAAAGTAGGTCTCAGTTTTGATGACTTTAGTTTCTCCTCTACATGTTCCATCACTCTGAAATGGTGTTAGTTTATATCAAGTGCAGAATGTTTGTGGGGATAGCAACCCAGCTCACTGTCTTTATAGTTATGTAGCACTTTTCTTACATTCCTATGAGTAGCAAGTATTTTAATGCCAATGTCCCTTCCCTTTTTGGGGTCCAGAATAACAGAATTACTGGCTCTCTATATTATAACTATTTTGGTACCTTACCTTATTCTGGAACATGCTCTTACTACCCCATGCTCAAAGCAGCCAGATGACCTATGACCATCAAAGATCTGGATAACACATGTATGTTCTCAGGTCATCAGGGATCATGCTTAAAGTGTGCAAGGCAAATAGTGGTGCCTTATGGAAACACTTTTGGGAGCAAAGTATGCCAGATAATTTGTATCACCCACATGCTTTATCATCTTTGCACTTTTGGAAGATGTCATGGATGCCTAGTTGTGTCTAAAAGGTAATAATACCCAGAGAATATGAAATGAAAAGGGGGTGTAAAAATGTCTCTGCCGTATCATAGCGAATGTGTTTTAAATTAAATACAGTTATATGTATATGGACTTTTTAATGTTCAACCACATTTCTAGCATAACTTACATTTTAGCATTATGGGTTTTCCCTTGTATTGTCAAGTTGAATTAAATGGGGGAATAATAATGTCATTAATGGTTCTCACATGGACAAAAATGTATTAAAATTTATCCGATTATTCCTCCGCTGCAAAGACTATATTCATGGCTATTATTTACTTAACCCCAAGTTGTCCTAAGAAACATAACATTTTACAATGAACATTAAACTGAGCTTGCTGGCTTCTGTGTTCTGCCCATCTCTGATGACAGTAAATGTCAGTACAGTAGATTGTATGCTTACTGGGCCAATGATGATGTATTTGGGAAAATACTATTGTCCTAAATAAAGCAACATTGAACAAAGGCTGGGGCTTCGATTTCACATTTTCAGTTTTGTTTTAAACCAAACATGAAACCACCCAAGATTAATGCCCCTCATTCTGGCACTTGAGGGCCTGACATTTGTCTCCTTGTCATTTTATCTTAAGGTAAATCTGTCTATCAACGCACACCACTTTTCACAAGGATCCCCCACCCAATCAGAAATCCTCCTTATGAAAGCCATGGGCAGGGAGACAGACCTATGTCCCTATTAGAGGAAACCTGTATTACCGTGGTCTCTTATTCATGTATATGAATGGCAACCCTGAATTGGTAAACATACTAGGAAAGCTAGCACTGGGAATCAGAAAGAGTAAGAGATAGACTAAAAAATAGAAGTAAAATAAATTTTTAAAAAATTTAAGAAAGAACTAATCCTAAAAACACACACAAAAAGAAATTGCAATAATTTATAGTATCTTGAATAAAAAAAATCTTCAAAATAAGAGGATGTTATTTAAATAGCAACAACTAGAAAATAAGGAGTGTTTAAAATATAAAACAAAATTGCCAAAATTAAAATCAATACATGAGCTGAAAGATCAAGAAATGGAAAATATGACAGAAAAGTAGAAGTTTAATAATCAATTTAAGGAAAGTTCCCAGACTTTAATTGAAAGAGACCAATACCTGTATGAGTGACTCACACTGAGGGATATTGTCATGAAATTTCAGATTAGAAAACTAGCAATCAAACAACAAACCATATTTACTAATCAGCAACTCTGAGTGTTAGCAGTCAATAGAACATAGATTTCCAAGTTTGGGGGGAAATTATTTGAACTTGAATACCCTCCTCTAATAAAATTTCTTAGGAAATTGCTTGATAAAGCACACCAACAAAATGAGAAAACTAAAATGGAAGAAAACGGGGGATCCAGTAAATACTGGGCTCAACCCAGAGGAAAAACAAAATGCTCTCCAAGAAAATTTGTTCTAGTATGATGTAAACTAAAATGTGGTACCATTTTAATTAATTTTACTTTGATGCTATGGTCATTCCCTATTGAGTGACTCTAGTGCTGTAATCTTGGTTCTGTGGAGAAGATCTGTGACTACAGTGTACTTTTAACCCTCTTGAAAACAAAATTCATATTATTATGTAAGATGGCCCACCATCTACATTTGTTAATTCAAAAATGCAAATAATATGATAATATATACCTAAATGAGATAATGCTGGTAGATACAATAATTCTTAAAACTCTATCCTTTTGTGTAACAAAAAAAAGGAAATTAAATTTGAGCCAACAATTTAAAGTATCTTTGGGGATTTAATCTAGTTTATGTATATCCTTGGTTTTCCATATTCTTCTCTCATTTCATTGTCCTCTGGCTTCTCCAGCAATGCCTTTTGCTACCTAATAATGAGCACCCTGCTGCCATCTAACACCAAAATCTATGTATTTTGTTCTCTCTAGTCCAAAATTAAAATCAATACATGAGCTGAAAGATCAAGAAATGGAAAATATGACAGAAAAGTATAAGTGTAATAATCAATTTAAGGTCTGTTCTCTCTAGTCCAACGCAGGCTTCTCCCAAGACACCACCCATTGACCTCACTTGGCCCTTCATTGTGACTGCGACTCATAGTCTTTTCCTACCCCTAGTAGTTCATCTTGCACTTTTTAGATAGAGGATCAAGGCTCTATATATCACAACTCTGGAGGAACACAACTGACATTGATGCTCCGTGCAAATGTGTCATTTATATAGTCTGCTCAGCTGCACATGGTGGTCCCGCTGAGGGCTGCTTGCTCCTCACTATGGTGACTGCCAAGTAAACTCACCAGTTGGCATCATCAGCTACATTCTGGGTGCCCTACCCATAGGTCATGTTGGGGCTTCTGCTTACAACAAGCATAGAGAGATTCTGGGGAGTTAAACCTAATCCCACTGGGACACCATCGTTTATCAGCTCATGCAGAATGGTGGAGGGGAGACCTTCCTGGGATATATGCTTTACATCCCAAATAAGAAAGTGAAGCAAAAGTCCCTCCTTAGGTTTTGGTTTTCCTCTCAACCTATATGCAAACTGCCTCTCTCTGGGAATTTAGCCTTTATCCTACATTTGAAAGGGAATGTCATATGGGGTAGACTTTCCATTTACATTTCCTTCATGACCAGTAATTCCTCTTAACTTTAACTGTAAATGAGAATTACCTCAAAAATCCCAACTCCCAGGCCAAATGATATACCAGGTATATTAGCTGTTCCTGGGATGACAACAAGGCATCAGTATTTAAAGCTCCATAGGTGATTACAATGTGTAGCCAAGGGTGAGAACCCTGCTCTACATTCTCCCTCCTTCCTGAGGTGGAAGTAGCCTTCCCACTTTTCAGTGGCTACAATGGTCATTGTCCGCTGGAAAAGGTGTTAGATAAGGAAGAGGAATAAAACATAATCAAAATAATATATTCAATACATTGTCTCATTTTAGCCTTTATTATAAACATTCTATTTCTTAGTTTTAAGATTTAAAGTATTTTGGTTTCTTATGGTTATAGAACAGAATATAAATGTTATTCTGGACCATGTCAGGGGAAGTGTGTGACAGATGGCGGGAACAGTAAAGGGAGTACGGAAAGCTCGACAGAAAGGCTGTAGAACTTGTACACTTTGGGTACATTAAAGATTCAAACCTAACCAACAGAAAAGCTAGAAATTATTTTAGCTATCAAAATCTTGGAAGAGAGGGTGGAGGAATAAGTGATATATCTCCATTGGTCATTACAAGAGTCAATAGATATAATCTAAGAAAGATAAATAAAATAGCAGCTATTTCCATGGTATTTAAAGGTAAGAAGGTGACCACCCAGAGAACTAGAAGTAGAAATTGTGGAGCACAGAAGGGTGTCTGGGACAAAAAAGGGTTCTGTATTTCTAAAGTTTTACCTTGTCCATATATCTAGCAAAAACTACAGATTGAAAAATAATAAAATAGGGATTCCAATACTGTGGTGCATATCAGGGATGGTTTGGGAGACTATCATCAGTCAAGGCCATTGTGTTGATGGTAACTACAGCCTCCCACTGCCCCAGGCAGAATGCTGGAACTCAAGCTCCAGCTCACAGCAGTGTTACATCCTAGCTCAGTGATGGCGAACCTTTTGAGCTCGGCGTGTCAGCATTTTGAAAAACCCTAACTCTGGTGCCGTGTCACATATAGAAATGTTTTGATATTTGCAACCATAGTAAAACAAAGACTTATATTTTTGATATTTATTTTATATATTTAAATGCCATTTAATAAAGAAAAATTCACCAAAAAAAATGAGTTTGTGTGTCACCTCTGACACGCGTGTCATAGGTTCGCCATTACTGTCCTAGCTGGAGGTGCTCAGGTTCTCCATGGCCAAGACCTTCCATTTCAGTGAGTCATGGCTTGCCACAGTGTTGCTGCATTTATAGTCTTTTAAATTTTGAACTCTCCCAGGAGAGATATAGAGAGAAGGTAACGTTTATGGAGAATCCACATAGTAGCATTTCAGTTTACCACCTTGCAGAGTCTTTGGACCATAACTATAAGTAATGGTATTCTGTTAGTGCCAGGTTTTAGCAGATGGTTTTAGTCTGTGTGGCCTGTGCCTTTAGATGTCCTGAGAAGTGTCTGTGGAGACAGACCACAGGGAATGTAAATATAGCACTGAAGTGAAAAGACCTACGATGTCTCATCCAGGCTCCACCTGCCTTCTGCATCCTCAACTGTACCACTTGATTTCCAGAATACCTGAAAAATGAGGAGATTCCCTGACTCGAGTTCTAAATTCCCTTCCAGCGTAAACATTTAATACATCAAGCACTTCTCCCCTAGAGTGCTTATCTACACTTTATCTCTGGGCTTTCTTACATTTTTCTCTACCTCTATTGAGTTTTAAAATATAGGACAGCCAGGTACACAGGTCAGAAACATGCCTTGTCTGCATATAAACACAAAATCCCAGGCCTATCAATTTCTGCTGGATGACCATGAGCAAGTTTCCTTTCTTCGTCAAGCCTCTGTTCCTCACCTATAAAATGGAGAACTGATGTTGACCACTATTAGGAGGATCTGATCTACATTCCTTCTAGTCCAAAAGCATTCTCAGTAAATGTCACTTTGTTATGCTGAAGAAGATAGCATTAATAGCCCAATGCCTGCTCCCTAGGTTGTCATCAACTCAAAAGGAGAAATCTTGTGTGAGTTTGCAGATAACTAGGTCAAATTTTCCTGTCTCACTTACAAAGCAAAAAACCTTCTGTTCTTCCATGAGTCTGTGTTGCTGGGGAAAAACCCAATCACCATCTGGGTTCAACAGAAGCCAAGAAAAATACAGCAAAGCAGATTAAATATCCCTGCGCCGTGTTCCTTTCCCACTGGGACCATTTTTCCTGGTCCAAACATCTGCTGTAGTGTTCAGTGCACCTGCCTTTCTTTCGGAGCAGCTCTCCCTTTGGCCAAGGATGGACCCTATCCTTGCCTCCTGAGGTAACCGTGGTCAGCATTTGAAGTTCCTCGACTCCTGTACCACCTGTATGTGTTAGGGTTAGAGCACTCTGGTAACCCATGAAACCTCATCCTAGAGTCTTGTCTTTGGCCTATAGAAAGGTGAGGGGGAGGCAGAGAGGCAGGAAAGGAGGACTGTTTGCCAGTTACTTATTGACTGCTAGGCATCGCTTACTCTTCCCAGCTTTATGTTTTTTCGTAGGAAAGCAATATTTCTTCAGTCTTTAAGGGGGGTTTCATTTTATTTTTCAACTTCTATTGATATATTGTTGGGCCCTGAAGACTAAAAATGAAGGACCCATTTATATGTTTAGAAACCTGGTTCTTTGTTTTTATGCAACCATTTGGTCACAGGGTTTCCTTACTGGTGACTTAACCATTAAAATTAAGCAAATGATTTAAGTGCAACTGAAATATCATGTTTAAGTATATACCAAGTGGAAACACATTCCCTAAAAGTAAAATCCTGAAGGGGTTTAATATTCAATGGTACCCACACAGAATTTCACTATTGTTGTCATCTCTGTAGAAAATAAAACAGTGATGACCTGGGGAATTGGAGGACAGTCCACATGCAATTGCTTATTAATGAACTGAATCAGTCTTAATTCAACTAACCCAGTCTTAATTCACACTATAGCTCTGTTCATCCACTTCAAGCAAAAAACAAAAAACAAAACAAGCCGAAACCGGTTTGGCTCAGTGGATAGAGCGTCGGCCTGCGGACTGAAGGGTCCCAGGTTCGATTCCGGTCAAGGGCATGTACCTGGGTTGCGGGCATATCCCCAGTAGGAGATGTGCGGGAGGCAGCCGATCGGTGTTTCTCTCTCATCGATGTTTCTAACTCTCTATCTCTCTCCCTTCCTCTCTGTAAAAAATCAATAAAATATATTTAAAAAAAAAACAACAAAAAACAAAAAAACAAAACAAAACAAAACAAAACCTCTATATTGAATGAGCTCATTAAGAAGATTTTTCTGGATGGAAAATAATTGTTGAATGGTTATTTTTCCATACAAATTTCATCATTAGTTTGTGTTCCACAATGGGTACTTTTTAATGGGAGTAAGCTAAATTTAGGCCATCCTTACAATCAGTCTTCATTACCAGCATACTCTTGTTTAGAATCCTTAATAGCATTTAAAATTTTCACTTACATGCATTTTTGTTTTGAGTTTATTTTTAAATACAATTTATTGTTATTGTTTGTATTATATAGTGTTTTTTTTTAAATTTAGTCATACTATTTAATCTGGTGCCAGAACTATTTTTGGTTACTTACTGCTATTTTTATTTTTTCTTTGGAGAATTGAAATATTCATTTTTTATGTTATTGATTTATGAGTCTTTTATACATTATGGCTACTGATTTTTAATCTTTCGTTTAGAGGTGCTAGAGGACTTAGAGATTATTTTTGTGCTCCTTTGTTCCACAAATTAAGCAACTGAAATGAGATGACCTTTCCATTGCCACATAGAAAGTTAGTGGACAATCAGGAGTGAGATCAAACATGGGTAGACAAAGAAACCCCCAAAGGAAAGAGAAGGAGGACTCTCCAGAAAAGCAGCTAAGTAATACAGAGGCATGCAACATGACAGAGAAAGAATTCAGAATGAGGGTCCTAGAGTGCATAAACCGGATGGAGGAAAAAATCGACAACCTCTGCAAGAAGCAAGAAGAAACAGATGAAAAAATCGATAACATATGGAAGAAGCTAGAAGAAACAGATGAAAAAATCAACAACTTAAGTAAGACCCAAGAAGAAATGAAGAGTGATATAGCTGCAATAAAAAACTCCATTGAAAGTATCAACAGTAGACTAGGAGAAGCGGAGGACCGAATTAGTGAATTAGAAGACAAGGAAGCAAAACACACCCAAAATGTACTGCAATTGGAGAAAAAAATTAAAAGACAGTAGGAGAGCCTAAGGGAACTTTGGGACAACATGAAACGAAACAACATACGAATAATAGGGGTACCAGAACAACAGAAGGATGAACAAGGATTAGAAAACCTATTAGAAGAAATAATATCAGAAAACGTCCCTGAGGTGGGGAAGAAAAAAGTCACACAAGCCCAGAGAGTCCCAAACAAGGTGAACCCGAAAAGACCCACACCAAGACACATCATAATTACCATGGCAAATGTTCAGGACAGAGAGAATCTTACAGGCTGCAAGAGAGAGACGGAAAGTTACATACAAGGGATCTCCCATTAGATTGTCAAATGATTTCTCAACAGAAACACATCAGGCCAGAAAAGAATGGACAGAAATTTACAAAGTGATGCAAAGCAAAGGTCTGAATCCAAGAATACTCTATCCAGCAAGGCTATCATTCAAACTTGAAGGGGAAATAAGAAGCTTCACAGACAAAAAATGGCTAAGGGAGTTTATCACCACCAAGCCAGCAATGCAAGGAATGCTAAAGGGACTGGTATAAAAATAAGAAATAAAAAGCAAAGAAAGAAAACAGCCACACAAAAACAGAAATGGCTACAAACAAGTACCTTTCAATAATAACTTTAAACGTAAACGGACTAAATGCTCCAAACAAAAGACATCGAGTGGCTGAATGGATAAAAAAACATGACCCATACATCTGCTGTCTACAAGAAACCCACCTCATTAGAAGGGACTCACACAGACTGAAAGTGAAAGGATGGAAAAATATCTTTCAGGCAAATGGAAAGGAAAAGAAAGCTGGGGTAGCAATACTTATATCAGACAAAATAGACCTCAAAGTGAAGGCCATAAAAAGAGATAAGGAAGGCCACTTCATAATACAAAAGAGATCAATACAACAAGAAGATATAACTCTGGTAAACATATATGCACCCAATGCAGGAGCACCCAAATTCATAAAAAAACTCCTGGAAGATATCAAAGGAGAGATCGACAACAATACAATCATAGTCGGGGACTTTAATACACCACTGACAACACTGGATAAATCCTCTAGACAAACAATCAGCAAAGAAACAGCAATCCTAAATGACTCACTAGATCAGTTGGACTTAACAGACATCTTCAGAACACTTCACCCCAAAGCCAGGGAATATACATTCTACTCAAATGCTCATAAGACATATTCAAAAATAGACCATATATTGGGTCACAAGCAAAGTATCCCCAAATTCAAGAAGATTGAAATCATAAAAAGCGTCTTCGCAGACCACGATGGCATAATATTAGAAATAAACTACAATAAAAACAACCCAAAATACTCAAACACCTGGAAGCTGAATAGCATGCTATTAAATATTGATTGGGTTACCAATGAAATCAAAGAAGAAATTCGAAACATCCTGGAAACTAATGACAATGAAAACACAACAATCCAAAACCTATGGGACACAATGAAAGCAGTCCTGAGAGGGAAGTTTATAGCTCTACAGGCCTATCTCAACAAACAAGAAAAAATGGTAGTAAATCAGCTAACTCTACAACTCAAAGAATTAGAAAGAGAGCAACAAGAAAACCCCAGAGTGAGCAGAAGGAAGGAGATAATAAAGATTAGAGCAGAAATAAATGACATAGAGACCAAAAAAACAATACAGAAAATCAATGAAACCAAGAGCTGGTTCTTTGAAAGGATAAACAAGATTGACAAACCTCTAGCCAGACTCACCAAGAAGCAAAGAGAGAGGACCCAAATAAACAAAATCAGAAACGATAGAGGCGAAATAACAACAGACCCTACAGAAATACAAATGATTGTTAAAAAATACTATGGACAGCTCTACTCCAACAAACTAGACAACCTGGAGGAAATGGACAAATTCCTAGAAAAATACAACATTCCAAAACTCAATCAGGAAGAATCTAAAAATCTCAACAGGCCAATAACTATGGAAGAAATTGAAGCAGTCATCAAAAAGCTTCCAGCAAACAAAAGCCCAGGACCAGACGGCTTCACAGGGGAGTTTTACCAAACATTCAAGGAAGAACTAAAACCTATCCTCCTCAGACTACTACAAAAAATTCAAGAGGAAGGAACACTTCCAAGCTCATTCTATGAAGCCAGCATCACCCTAATACCAAAACCAGGTAAAGACAACACAATGAAAGAGAATTACAGGCCAATATCCCTCATGAACATAGATGCCAAAATCCTCAGCAAAATCTTAGCAAATCGGATCCAGCAGTACATCAGAAAGATCATACACCATGACCAAGTAGGATTTATCCCAGGGATGCAAGGATGGTACAATATCCGCAAATCAATAAACGTGATACATCACATAAACAAATTGAAAGAAAAAAACCACATGGTCATATCAATTGATGCAGAAAAAGCATTTGACAAAATTCAACACCCATTTTTGATAAAAGCTCTCAGCAAGGTGGGAGTAGAAGGATCATACCTCAACATAATAAAAGCCATATATGACAGGCCCACAGCCAACATCATACTCAATGGACAAAAACTAACACCGTTTCCCCTAAGAACAGGAACAAGACAGGGATGCCCCCTCTCACCACTCCTGTTCAACATAGTACTGGAAGTGTTAGCCATTGCAATTCGGCAAGAAGAAGAAATAAAAGGCATTCAAATTGGAAAAGAGGAAGTAAAACTGTCCTTATTTGCAGACGACATGATATTATACATACAGAACCCTAGAGACTCCATCAAAAAGCTACTAGACTTAATACATGAATTTGGCAATGTAGCAGGATACAAAATTAACCCCAAGAAATCTGAGGCATTTCTATACACCAATAGTGAACTTTCAGAAAGAGAGATTATAAAAACAATCCCGTTTACCATCGCACCAAAAAAATTAAGCTACCTAGGAATAAACTTAACTAAAGAGGTAAAAGACCTCTACTCAGAAAACTATAGGACGTTGAAAAAAGATATAGAGGAAGACATAAACAGATGGAAGAACATACCGTGTTCATGGATTGGTAGAATCAACATCATTAAAATGTCCATACTACCCAAAGCAATCTATAAATTCAACGCACTTCCCATTAAAATACCAACGGCATACTTCAGAGATCTAGAACGAACTCTCCAAAAATTCATATGGAATAAAAAAAGACCTCGAATAGCTACAGCAATCCTGAAAAAGACCAAAGTAGGTGGGATCTCAATACCAGATATTAAGTTGTATTACAAAGCCACTGTTCTCAAAACTGCCTGGTACTGGCACAAGAATAGGCATATAGATCAATGGAATAGAATAGAGAGCCCAGAAATCGGCCCGAATCAATATGCTCAATTAATATTTGACAAAGGAGGCAAGAACATACAATGGAGCCAAGATAGTCTCTTCAATAAATGGTGTTGGGAAAATTGGACAGATATATGCAAGAAAATGAAACTAGACCACCAACTTACACCATACACAAAAATAAACTCAAAATGGATAAAGGACTTAAATGTACGACAGGAAACCATAAAAATTCTAGAAGAATCCAAAGGCAACAAAATCTCAGACATATGCCGAAGCAATTTCTTCACTGATACAGCTCCTAGGGCACTTGAAACTAAAGAGAAAATGAACAAATGGGACTACATCAAAATAAAAAGCTTCTGCACAGCAAAAGAAACCATCAACAAAACAACAAGAAAACCCACTGTTTGGGAAAACATATTTGCCAATGTCATATCTGATAAGGGCCTAATCTCCAAAATTTATAGGGAACTCATACAACTCAACAAAAGGAAGATAAACAATCCAATCAAAAAATGGGCAAAGGACCTAAATAGACACCTTTCAAAAGAGGACATTCAGAAAGCCAGGAGACATATGAAAACATGCTCAAAGTCACTAATCATCCGAGAGATGCAAATCAAAACAACAATGAGGTACCATCTCACACCTGTCAGACTGGCTTTCATCAACAAATCAACAAACGACAAGTGCTGGAGAGGATGTAGAGAAAAAGGAACACTTGTGCACTGCTGGTGGGAATGCAGACTGGTGCAGCCACTATGGAAGACAGTATGGAGTTTCCTTAAAAAACTGAAAATGGAACTCCCATTTGACCCTGTGATCCCACTCCTAGGAATATATCCCAAGAAACCAGAAACACCAATCAGAAAGGATATATGCACCCCTATGTTCATAGCAGCACAATTCACCATAGCTAAGATCTGGAAACAGCCTAAGTGCCCATCAGTAGATGAATGGATTAGAAAACTGTGGTACATCTACACGATGGAATACTATGCTGCTCTAAAAAGGAAGGAACTCTTACCATTTGCAACGTCATGGATGGAACTGGAGAGCATTATGCTAAGTGAAATAAGCCAGTCAATGAAGGAGAAATACCACATGATCTCACTCATTCATGGATAATAGAGACCATTATAAACTTTTGAACAATAATAGATACAGAGGCATAGCTGCCTCAAACAGATTGTCAAACTGCAGCGGGAAGGCCGGGGAGGGTTGGGGGGCAGGAGGTAGGGGGGTAAGAGATCAACTAAAGGACTTGTATGCATGCATATAAGCATAACCAGTGGACATAAGACATTGGGGGATAGGGGAGGCTAGGGGACTGTCTAGGGCGGGGGGATAAAATGGACACATATGTAATACCCTTTGTAATACTTTAAGCAATAAATTAAAAAAAAAAGAAAAAGAAAGTTAGTGGACAATCAGGACTGAAAACATGTCCCTTGGGTCTTTATCCAGAAGTTTCCCTCCCAAATACTAGCCTCCTTTCTCATTTTCCTCTTAAATTAAGCATTATCCAGTTACTTTATTTGATTTAAAGTAACAGTTCCCTAACTTAATAAATTAATCATCAACAGCTGCTAACTCCCAAATCTTTTTTTATTACAAAAGTTGTTATTTCATTTACATAACTTCTTATGAAGTATATTTTATATATTTGATACTGCAAATTGAAACTGCTTTTCTCACAAAATAACTGCCATATATTACACTCTTAATTATTTCATGATATAGTAACCTTAAATCATTTTGAGAAAATTAAATGGCAATTTAAAGCTAATTATTAGCATTTGCAAATCAGTAAAATTTATAGAAAATCTTATATGAGCAAATGCACAACACACCAGTGAAAGTGAAACTCGAGTGAAACTTGCTGGAGAAAATTAAACATTCTTTTTAATAGGTTTACGTTTTATGCACACTGCAGCTGGCCCAACATGGTTATCACCAGCAAACAGACTCTTCAGAACCAGAAGTTTTATCATTTCTATTTGATTTTTTTCCCTAAAAAAGCAGTCTATGAAATTAGAAATAAATACGAATAGTCTGGAAGTCTTATACAGGCCCACTTTCAGTACAATGTCATGTCTCCATTCCTCTCTTTAGTTCATTAAGCAAGTGAGATTGAGCCATGCCCCTGCCTCCAAGATTTCTCCTCTTCTGTCAGTTTCTCTTCATTCACTCATGTCTTTATTTTTTTTTTTTTTTGGTTATTGTTTGTTGTTTGTTTTTTTCCAAATAGTAAAAGCATTCTCTTGTACTTACTGGGCGTTTGTATTAGTGCTCCTTTATTTGAAATGCTCACCCCCATGCACATTTGAATATATGCACCAGGTCTGCAAGGACTTTTCTGTTTTGTAGCTGCTGAATCCTCAACACGTAGAACAGTGTCTGACACTTAGCTGATGCACAATATATGATTACTGAATGACTGTATGAACAATACTGACTAGAAATCATTTTTTGGTGGTGGTGATATAAAGAATATTGTGGCCTCAGGTGGTCTCTGCAAAACTAGTTGAATTCCTAACACCGAGATACTACTGCTTGGGCTCTGAATCATTGCATTAGAATAAAACTCACTCTGCCCCTTTCTAGCTCTCCAACAGCAACTCATTCCTTTCTCCCCCTCCCTCACTTTTTTCCAGCCACACTGGCCTCCCCTCTGCTTGCACAGGCCCAGCGTATCTGAGCCTTTGGGCCATTTTGTTGGATGTGCCTTCTGCAGGGAAGCATCTCCACAAAGGTGACTCCTCACTCAGGTCTCATTTTGAAGCTGCCTTCTTGGAGACCTTTCCCAATGACTCAAACTGAATAACTCCCCTTTGCTGTCTCTATCACACCACATTCTTTTATTTTTCTCAGGGTACATATCCAAGAGCAAAGACCTGTTATTTTCCACTACATCATCTAGCCAGAGGTTCACCTCCCATGACACATAGTGGGCACTCACAAAATATTTGGAGGATGAATGGATACCATTAGTCTAGCTGCCAAGATCGTAAGATCTGTGCCCAACCGCCCCCAGACATCCACTAGCCACAGGGTGCTAAAATGACATATCTGTAAGTTTGCCTTCCACAGAACAGGTTCAGTGTTTAATTCTTAGTTACTTCCCAGCCATTTCCCACGGCTCCTGGCAGTTAGTGGTGGCAGTTAGTGGTACTGCATAGATGTGTGCTGAACAAACATGAAAGGCCACACAAATTTTCCATCAGGTTCCTTTCATTTGAAAGACAGCAAATATGAATCACAGAGAGTAAAATATTAGAAAGTAAATATTACAAGGTGGTCAAGGGAGGCCATATAAAAAGAATACACAAAAGAGTTAAGACGTGCAAAAAATAAGTGCCTAGAATTAATTAGCTCTCATAGGGAAAAGAAATACAACAATGAGATCAGCAATTCAGGTATTCATTTCAGAGCAATGCCAAACCTCCGGTGCTATAAATTAACACGGTCTTCTTTTTCTAGACTAAAAAAAATAATGTTATTGATGTGCTATGTGTAATGGTTCCTGTAAGTCAGATTTTTATTAGCTTTTCAGTAGCTGTTCGAAACTTTTCCCATTCTTTTTCTCTCTTTTTTTTTCTTGTCTGTAAACCCTTTCTCCTCACAGACTGTCCTAGCTTTAACTTTCCTGAAAAAATCAAGGTCATTATAGAGGAAATTCCATAAACATCAATCTTCTCTACCAAAAACATCTTCGGTCCAACACACCTTTCTTTTCATTCTCTTCTGTGTTTGCATAATAACTACATTTCTCCTTTCCAAAAATTAACCTTAACATTGCATCGTGAGCCCTTTTCCTTTTTGTCAAACGATGCCTTGTCTCGTCAATTTTGTCCAATTTACCAGCATCGTGCATCTCTCTCTTTCTACTAGGTTTTTCCCTTTGGTCTTACAAAATACACAGGTCTTCCCACAGAAAATCAGTGGTGGCTACCGTTGCCCATCTCTCCCCATCAAGCCCATATGAATCTTCATGGCTAGGTGTCTTATATGCATGACATGCTAGCTCTATTCTTTCACAGTACAGTTCCTCCATTATGATGAAGTTCTACTCATGCTTCAGTCGTGGCTCTGTTCACAATGGACTCCCATGCTACAAATGTGAATACCAAACGTGGGTTTCTACATTTCACATTTGGTGGACATTTTTCAGTGTTGACTCTGCCTGGCTGTTATTCAACATTCATTCCATGAGCTTCACTTGCTTTTAAAGCATGATGCATGCACACTGCCTTTTCCTTTGACATCATCTCCAAATTATTTTTATTTCCTAACTAGAGGCCTAGTGCAGAAAAATCATGCATGGGGGGGTAGAGTTGGGGGAGGGTGTCCCTCAGCCTGGGCTGTGCCCTCTTACAATCCGGGACCCCTTGGGTAGGGTCCCTAGCCTGGCCGGCAATCAGGGCCTATTGGGGCTTTCCTTTCCCAGGATGCTGGCAGCTGGCCCCGCACCCACCACTGCCACTGCTTGCTATCTGTACGGTGCTGTTCCCCCTCCCCCACCACCGGTTGCCTCCCTCTGTGGGTGACAGGCATGGGGTGTGATCACTTGGCTGGCCTGGGCCACCCTCTGTGGGGTGACTGCTGGCCGGCCCCGCACACCCGCCACAGCATCGCTTGCTGGTGGACTGGGCCTCCCTCTGTGGGGCGATTGTGGGGTGATGGCAGGGCCCCCCGACCAATCACATCACACCAACCTTGGCTGGCCTAGCGCCACTGCATGTCATAAGGTGGTTGTCTGGAAGGTCATCCAGACAGTCATTCTGCTGTTTGGTCATTCAGTCGATTTGCATATTAGGCTTTTATTATTATAGATTGAAGACAGCATCCCAAGGCCTTCTTTATTTAAAGAAGTTTTCCTTGAGATTTTGTCCATTTTTATGGCTTAAGTAATAAAATAAATGAATTTCCAATATCACTGAGTACTTTCTGAGGGCCAGGCAAGGTTTGGGCATTGTGTATCCAATATTTGAATGAGTTATAGACATATGACACTAGACTAGTTGGATAACCACTGAGTCAAATGTAAACGTTGTTTTACAGGAATGCAAATAGATTCAAAAAATTTTACAGGGCTGCAAAGAGAAACAACACTGAAAAAAAGTTTATAAAGAACACGCTTACTTAGAAAAGTAGGTTGCAAAATAGAATGATGCATATATACACATGCATATTTTATAAACTAGAGAGGGAAGTAAATGGACAGAGGGTGGGCAATGAGCCAGGATTTCATCTGAGTAGCCATTCTGGTGGAAGAGATGTCTAAGCTGAGTAGTTAGCTACCTTGGGCTGAGGTGGGTGAATGTTCAGGGAATGAGAACAGCATGTGCGAAGGTCAATAAGAGAAGACAACAGGGTGCATACCTCCACTCACTCACATTCACTGGGCACTTGAGTGTTCACTGACACATTGGCAAGCTGACTAAAAATTACTTCTTAAGTACCTTATTTC
Source organism: Myotis nattereri (assembly GCF_964212035.1). NCBI lineage: Eukaryota > Metazoa > Chordata > Mammalia > Chiroptera > Vespertilionidae > Myotis > Myotis nattereri. Next base: position 20,445,389 of record NC_138083.1, on the reverse strand, counting down.
ATGTGGAGAATCAGTTCTGTGAGGATAGTGAGTAGAATTCCTGGTTGTCTATCATCCCATGGTCTAATGGGGGAAAGGGCAAATGAGCAATCATAGTAAGTCCACATGAAAGGGAAGAGCAAGTCCTGGACTGAGGCCAACAAGGAGGGGGAGATAAGCTAAGTCTTCAAGTTACACTCCCACTTCATCCAATTATGATAAAAGTGATCACCCTGTCAGGTAGACACAGTACTGGCAATCACACACATCACATCATGACATTTTCTAATATGTCCCTTCTAGAAGTGTTATCTGTATTAATTTGACAAGTTGAACTACAGAAACAAACAACCTCCAAATTTCAGTAACTTAACATGAGAAAAGTATATTTATTACTCACTTCATATTCAAAGTGGTTCTGAGGAGGGAGAAGCTTATCTGCACAGTCACTCAGGAATCCAGGATCATTTCTTCTTATATGTCTTAAAGTTGCATTTCTTAGGGCATCAGTATCCAAAATGTGGCTCTTGAGCCAGCAGCAGTATCACCTGATAAGTTGTCAAAAATGCAAATGCTTGGGCCTCATCACAGACTGGCAGAATCATCATCTTTGGCTCTGGGATATGGAAATATGTGTTCAACAAGCTATCTTTGTGATTCTCAAGTTTGAGAACCACTGCTAAGGTCTAGCATAGGAGGGCAGGGAGTGTGGACCACACAGGAGGGTTTTTAGGGAATAGTCCCAGAAGTAGCATATATTGCTTTCGCCACAGTCCAGTGGCTGCTACTCAGTCATGAGGCCCTGCCTACCTATTTAAGAAGTTGGGACATATAATCTAACTCAGTGATGGTGAACCTATGACACGCGTGTCAGAAGTGACACTCGAACTCATTTCTTTGGTTGATTTTTCTTTGTTAAATGGCATTTAAATATATAAAATAAATATCAGAAATGTAAGTCTTTGTTTTACTATGGTTGCAAATATCAAAAAATTTCTGTATGTGACACGGCACCAGAGTTAAGTTAGGGTTTTTCAAAATGTGACACGCCGAGCTCAAAAGGTTCGCCATCACTGATCTAGCTCTATGCTCAGGAAGAAAAGAACTCCTCTCCTAACTGTTCTTCCCACTTCCCGTCTCTCCCGCCCCAAATGTATTTGCCCTCAGCAATCAGACTAATCTTCCTAAAAGGTGAACCTGTTGTGCCACTCCCGACTAAATCTCCTTGACTAAGATCTCGTAGCCTCTGAATGACACTTCTTAACCTTCCAAGGACTGGCTCCCCACCCTTGAACTCTAAACTCCATCCGTCTTGAAGTGCTACAATAACAGCCACATGCCCTTTTCTCTGGGCCACTGCACCTGCTACTCTTCCCATGCTCTTCCTCCTGGCCGCTCCCATTCACCTCTCAGGGCTCAGATGGGATGTGACATGGTCCAGAAACATCTCCCTGAAACCACTCCCTATTTCTCCTTTAAGACTAGGTTAGACTCCTTCTACTGACCTAGAATAATTCTTACCACTTTTCCTTTCAACCACATAAGTCTTTGGAGGGCACAGACTGTATCTTACATACCGTTGTTTCCTTGTTGCCCATAAAGAACCTGGTGCATGGCACATGCTCAGTGAATATCTGCTAAGTAATTAATTCAAAGTGGTTTAATAGATGCTCAGTAGGTGCTTTAGATGAGAATGTTGATTGTCTGTATTCTTTGGCTAGAATTTGTTAGTAAGGCCAATATTCTTACTTTTTCTCAATTAAGTACTACACCTATGCTATAGCCATGACCTTCAACTCTGAATATAAGGAGACTGCATACAAGTGGGACTGAGGTGAGTCAAATCCTATCTCATCACCAGAAAAATCAACTCAAAGCCAAGCTCTGGTTATAGACCACACATCTTTTTTATAGACAAATTCTGCATATTTTAATCCCATGTGAATTTACATATGTAATTTACATAATAAATAGGAAAATAAGAAAGCTCGGTATTTGAAGTATAATCAAATTACATTGTTTAGAAAACAGAAACTAAAGCTTACTGATGCTGGTAGGACAAGGAAGATTTCTCAGTAGCTTAATTATTGGATGAATCAGCCCCCTATTCCTGTCAGTGCTTTTGCCATGACTCATTCAAATGGAGTAGTTTTCAATTAAAACTGTTAAACTCAGAGAATGTTCTCTTTTGAAAAATATACCAATACCCTTCATAGGGGTATGAAAATAAGCAGCATTAGCTCTGAAAGTTAACAGAATATAGCAGCAACTGTCTCTCACCCTTGCCTGTCTGTATTCCTGGTTCTCTCATAATCCCTTTTCTAGTGGACTTTACCTCATCAGCTCGCTCTCTCTCTCTCTCTCTCTCTCTCTCTCTCTCTCTCTCTCTCGTATCCTCGGTCTACAAGCATGACTACTGCTCTCATTTCAAAAAAACATGTCCAAATAACAATATGTCTGTTGGGTTCTCTATGAAGTAGACACATAGGTGGAGCTAGGAACAAAAGGTTTATTGAGGAAGAAGGTATGTGAAAGTCAAAGAGAGGAGGCAGAGTTGTGTAGGGAAGATGAAGGGTTGGTCGCGTCATCTGCCCAGAGTCACACAACTAATAGGTGTCAAAACCTGAAACCTGCAAATCTGGCTTCAGAATCCAGGTGTGTAACTAATGAGTGTACTGCCTGTGTTTTCTCCTGCCCTGCTAGATCATGTACTTTATTGCTACTAAAATCATAGCTTTTTATAATCATTTATTATAGGCCAAGCACTCCACAAAGTCCCCTGTTATATCTATTACCTAGTTGGGAGGTAGACATTATTTTATGCCTTTTACATATTAGAAACCTGAGTCTCAGTGAGGTGAAATATCATGCCCAGACTTGTTCAGCAATTAAGTAGCAGAATCAGAATTCACACTTTAAACTCATACTCTCAGACCTGACTCCACCTTCTTTACACTGTCATTGCATTTGAGATGCCACAGTTTTATTCATCTTTGTAATCACATAACCTAACAAACTATAGATACTGAGTAAGAAGTTGCTGAATGAATGAACAACGTGCATTTCCAGAATTTCTGTCAAATTATAGAACTGTAGTCGATAAAAAAGTGAGTCAAAACAACAAAAAGAATTGTAGTCATTTTTTAAAAGAGCATATTACTGAGATAATGCTATTCCCAATATTTCAGTTTTCTTTTTAAAAATATTAGAAATAGCTTTTATGATATAAATATATGATTTATAGTAGTTAATACATTAAGCACACATAGTAGGAGAGGTTCTTAAAGACATAGCCTTCTCCTCTAGGACACTGAAAAAATATAATTTTAGGTCTTGACCTTAATTATTTGCTTGTGAAAATCAGTCAATAAGAAAATGATCCTCACACTTCCATAACCACAGAAATCACTGGAGAAGCTCATTATAATATAGGTTGCCAGGCCCTACCAACCACAGATTCTTATTCAGTAGATCTGATAAGAAGCCCAGAGATCTGCATTTTATAATAATATCCATGCGAGTCCAGCAGATGGTCTGTGGACCACATTTTGAAAAACTCAAGTTGACCATGGGGGCTGCCATCAGCTAATATGTCACATATGAGAAATCTTAACAAACATAGCTTTTCCAAAGGGTAAAACTACTACTAGAATAAAGCTGTTTGATGTCCATTATTTCCTATCATGATTTTTAGAACTGTATTGTAAGTCCTTAGACCCATGTATGTGCCAGCTTAACTTCATTGGATCAGGGTGGACAGAATATTTCACAACTATTTAATACTTTATACTGATTTGCGGGGGGGGGGGGGGAGAAGCTAATGACTCATTTTGCATATTTAATGTGTTTATGTCATCCCAGCAGAGTTTTATTTTTCCATTAATAGCATGTCATTGAAATTATGATGCCTTCAATCATAAGAATTACTCATCTATTAAGTATCACTGAGAAAGAAAACAATTCCAAAATGGAAATTTAATATAGGACAACAAAGAGTGATGTCCTCGGTGAGATTAAAGGAGAAATAGGGGACAGGGCCTTAGTTTGTGTCCCTCCCAAAGCCGATCCTGATCCAGGCCTGTGCACAGGTAGTTTATTTGACAGCGTCCCCAGGAAGTACAAAGGAGGTAACGGGGAAATGAGTCAGGGAAGGGAAGGCAACCAATGAAGCGTGATGTCATGAGCAGATTGCCGCTGTGAGCAAATGCGCTCAGTCCCACTGAGGACCCTGGGAGGCACCGTGCAGAACACACCTTAGAATTGCTGCTTGGAGCGACAGGGAAACTGGGGTATTACCAAATGACTCCCTTTCCTCATTGGTTGAGCGTTGTCGGGGGGCACTAGTTCCCCAGGACATTTTGGCGAAGAGCAGTTAATAAGTGAGTGATTTTCAGACCCCCATGTGCAAGGACTCCTGCGCTGAACAAGCTACCCTGGCACTTCCAGTGAGAGGCAGAGAGATGCAGGGCCTGGAAGGGGAAGCCATCAGAATACGTGGGGTACTGTCCACTGCAGGGATCCCAGAGTCGGCCCAGGAGTGATGGGCCAGGCACCAATTGCCGCTCACAAAAGCTGGGGGACTTGAGTGTCTTACCTTTAGCATTGACAGAGGGAGGTTAAAAATGTCTCCCTTGAGGAGTGGAATCACAAGCTGGTGATAATCATGCAGGGTTGTATCCTAAACTCATGTCCCAGTGTAGTTCATAGGAACTGCAGGGAGTCTTCTTATGTAGGAAGGAGATAGCTGGTTTGTGAATAGAAGACTCCTGCATAAGAGCACTCCCTTTCTTTTCCTGGACATACAAACATGTTTACTTGTCACGGACACACATACATGCACACACACACACATCATCATCATCATACCTCTAATAGATGTCTCTTTATAATGGAGGACACTTACTGGTATATGAGAACCTGTCTTCTTTCTTTCTCCAAGATTTACAGTCACACAAATAATGTTCAATTGAAGTCAGCAGAAAACTAAAATTTGAGGGCAGCTTTTAATATAATTCTTTCCATTTATCCCAGGAAAACCACAGGGCAGGGGTAATGCTCCTGCTTCTAGCTGCATTATTTTCAACTTTCAAAGAAAAGTTTTTTACAAGGGAAAATGTCTATATAATTCTATAAAAAGAAAGAAATTAAATTCTTCGTTTCTTCCTTTTTAAAAAGTTTGGTCTTCAAGCTTTTATTTGACAATCACGTATGGACTGGTATACACCTTTTTTTAGAAAAGCATTGTGTCCTGAGATCAATCAATCAAAATTGGATTGCCTCCTCCTCAAAAGTGAATTGTTATCTGGCTGAAAAGGTTATATGACAGGGCCTCTGGTTTGGTAAAAGACATGAACAAAAAAAGGATTAAGATTTCTTTGCCTGAAAGGAAAAAGTCTGGGTGTTATTTTTTTTATTATTATTATGGGAAAGTTTACTGAATTGTCTCCTAGAACAAGAGATTAAATGTCAAGAGATAAAGCAGGTGTGAGGCCAATTATTTAGTGACGTCAGAGCCCTTTCTCTCACTGGAGGCACTGTTTCCACACAGAGAATGAAATCAGCTTGAAAACTACAGAAGGAGTAGCTCTGACCATCTGAGAAAAGAGGCAAAAAAAGGGCAGCCAAACAGGTGGTTAGGGATTTCTCAGGTAGAAAAGTTCTGGAACAAGCAAGAGATTCATGACAATGGGAAATACCAGGGTGTCCAGAGATATCAGCAATCAAGATAAAAGCTAAATTCAGCAGTCAGAAGTCAATCAAGCTGTGAAGCAACAGGCCAGTAAGATGCTCAGCACAGAGGGATCAGAAGGGTCCTGAGCAACCCAGTGATGTCAGCCCGAGGCCCGTGCTACAGCATGAATCCAGGAAGTCTCCTGAGGCCTGGCATGACATCACCATAGACCCAACCACTGCTGATCTGACCACCAACTTTACTCCTGGGGACCACCAGTCCTCTGGTGCCCAAGGAAGCCATGAAACCTTATGTGGCTTAATTTTTAGAATCTTCTCCCTGGATTCCAAAACAAAACACCATATACTTCTAACCCCAGTGGTAGGAGTTCCAGAGTGGCATTAACCTGGTTTTCCAGATTAAAGAGGCCATGGGGTAAGCCTATCTTCAAAAGGGGAATCACATTACTAAGCTTTGACTCTCGAATACCACATGGAGCGGGACTGCTATCTGTGTGATAGGGCCCTGCAGAAGCTATGGAAGGGGAGAGCCTTAGCTGCTACCATTTCTACTAAACCTTCTGCCCTGCCGCTGACCACAGAGAAGTCCCAGGCATTGGAGGAGGACTTATTCACTTCATTGTGAATCAGTTTGTGCTACCTTTCCCTCACCCAAGCCATTTTAGGGATATGGGAGACATTCAAGTCCCTTGCTTTCAAATGGATTAAGGTTGACCACACAGACCTGTGAGAAAAGATTCTGGGCCACTTTTGAAATTCCAGTCCCATTTCAGCTGCCTTCATAGCACTTGGTCACCCCTGTCACTGGCATTGGGTGATGCAGTGGAAAAAGCCCAGGAGTGAAGTTAGAACTTTTAGCCCCAACCTCACTGCTGGGTGGCCTGGGACAGCCACACCACTTCTCTGGGGCCCAGTGGAGGGATTTGGTTGGACTGGAATATGGTCAGGGACCTTTTATTTCTTGAGGAAAGCAGTCTTACTCAGACAATAAAAGACAACTGTGACCTACAAACTACAAGGGGAAGAAAGCCCCTAGACAGAAAGGTTTGGCAAACATAACATTAACTTCTCACAGGTAACTTAGAATTCCCTTTAGTGAAAGGCTTTTGGCTGAGTTGACTAGTAGTTTTAGTTATATGTTTAGTGAATGTGACCTAGTCAGGTTTACAGGTGTAGGGGTGTGTGTGTGTGTGTGTGTGTGTGTGTGGGTGTGTGTGTGTGGTGTGTTTGCTATGGTAGTAATAAACTCGGCTGAAGGTGCAAAAATGGTTAACTCCAAAGAAGTTCAAAGATTAATTTCCTGGTATCTGTAATATGGTTTTGTGAAGAAAAGCTGGGTGGAAATGAACTTTCATTTAATACCAGGAGTGTTTGAAAACTCCTTCTAGTAGGAAAAATTCTATCACTTTTCGTTAAAGCTGAAAGAATTAGTGTTGAGGGGCCAAGGCCAGAAATGGACTAGCTTAGCAGCACTCCACACACTCACCTCCGGTTCAGGGCCCTCCCACAGTTGACCTCTGCAGCGCCTGTAAATCTGCTCCTTATTTCTCAGATGCAGCTTTCTTCCTGGTATAGATTGCTAGTACTTTGGTCATGACAAAGGTGATGCACTAGATTTTATGAAATGTTCAAAATAAATTGTGCTCTTTTTAGGGAAATGTAGCATACAAAGAGGGGAAATCTAGTGGAAATAACTAAGGAATCTATTATTAAGAATGTATAGGATTAAATTATTCTTTGATTGAGAACTATAGACATAATTATGCAGGATTTCAACCCAAGCAGTCAAAAATGCTTTATTTCAGGAACCTTAAGTGTATGATCAAGTTACTAAGAATCCAGCTTTGGCTATTTCTGGCAGTAAGTTTCTTCCTTATGAGAGATTCCACATAAAGAACCATTGAAAAGCCCAAAGCTGCCCCACTGAGGCTCCTTACGTAGTTAAAGCCCTATTAGAGTGAAAGAATCAAGAGGCTCCTCTGGAAAAAAACACATAACTCTGTTCACTGGGACCCTGCTGGGTACAGATGTATCTGGTTGCTGTAGAGAAACAAAAGCCACAAAGGGTGTGTGATGGTGAGTGGGGGAGTTTGAGAGACACCCAATTTGTATTGTTCCTGCTGAAAAGACTGTGATCTGAGGCCAGTTCTGGCAGCCCTCAGCTGAGAAGGGCCTCCTTGGGGCCTTCACTCCTGCCAGGCCCTCAAAGGGGTGGGGAATGCTTAATGAGAATTAGATGCTTCATTGGGGCCTGGAAAAGGGAAAGAAAAAGCCAAACATGGAGAATGTGATCAGAAGCCAGCTCAGCTAAGCCTAACAGGAAAACACCTGGGAAGGCTTCAATGGTGTGATCACATACAGAGGGGCTGGAACTTTGTTTTAGATTTCTGGGGGAGCAGTACAACCAGCACGGAAGGGTCAAGCCCAAGGTAGTCAGGTTGAAGATGCTAAACTGAATCTTCCACATGTTTTATACACGGGAGATATATTTCTACTTATCCAAATGCTTGGCATGAGTTCTACCTCTCCGGAACACTTGAAACTGACTCAGTCATTCGGCTTCAGCTTGCATATCATTTCCTTGTCCTCCAAAACCTTTCTTCACCCCCTTCAGAAAAAGTGAATCACTCTCTCCTTTGTGCTCCCATAATTCCTGGTTTATGCCACAGCTCTTGTCATTTGGCTTGTGTGTAGTTAGTGCAAGTTCTCTTCCTTTCTTACGCTTTCTTACACACACACACACACACACACACACACACACACACACACACTAGCTTGTGAACTCCATGAAGGCAGCATATGCTTCATTCATTTTGTACCCAATAACATGAAATACCAGTGGATATTTTGGAGGCTTTTCTTTTCAAACATTGAGTTTCTGTAGAGTGGTTATTCTGACAATAGCTAATGATGAATTTTCAAATCATTCTCAGAATAACTACATTGAGGCACAGTATCTGGTTAAACATAAAAGAAGAATTTATATATATTTGGATTCATGTCCACCCCCAGATACTACCACTGCCTTTCATCTTTTACTAAGGACAGCTTCTGATTTTGATTAGGATAAAATATTCTCAATTAATACATGAAGAGGTGTGTTGCCATGGAAAGGGTGTTTCAAAGAAACATGAGAATTTTCTACCAGTATGACCCTATCAGTTTAATTATCCATTATTTGTCTTTGGAGAGGAAGCCATGGACATGTGTGTATAGTGTTTTTCAAAGTGATGAAGAGAGGTAGAGGGTCAAGTAGCAACCTTAGCACTGGGGTTTTTTTTTTTGTTTGTTTGTTTTTTTTGCGTGGAGGGGGGAGACAGGCTAGGTGAGAAACAGATGGTTTACAAATATACCTTTGTCCCAAAGTATAAACTAAATGTAAATCAACTGTATCAGTCTGCTTGGGCTGTCATAGCAAAATACAGTAGAGCGGATGGTTTAAACAATGGAAATGTATTGTCTTACAGTTCCAGAAACTGGGAAGTCCAAGATTAAGGGGCTGGCCAGTTTCGGTTGGGGGTGTTCCTCCTTGCCCGTAGATGGCCTCCCTCACTGTATGGGCACATGGCAGACAGGGAGAAATCTCTCTATTCTTCTTATAAGGCTACAGACCTATCATATCAGAGCCTCACTTAACCTTAATCACCTCCATAAAGACCCTATCATTATGTGACGTAAATGCAATTACATGAAGGGTTAGGGCTCCAACATATGAATGTGGGGGGACACAAACATTCAGTCTATAACATGAAGTCTGATCAGAACGAACTTTGATCGATAGTCCTGAAATCAGCTGCTGGCAAAGGCCAGCTGTGTGTAGTAGGGTCCATAGGGAATACCCAGTTACACAAATCAAAGGCGTCGAGGCACCTGGTCTTGGGTTTCAGCTGGTGGTTGAAGTCAGGTTCCAACCCTCACCCTCCTTCAAACACAACAATATGAAAGTAGATTAAATAAAACAAACAAACAAAGAACATCAACAAAAAACAGTAATCAGACAGAAGAACAGGCTCATAACAGCAAAAGGAAAGACACATTTCCAGAAATGCAGAAGGCAGGAGGTAGGGTATTGCCCCCACCCACCCCTAACTCCACCAGGCTCAGAAATAACCCTGAATATGATCTTACTAGCTACCATTACCTCTCTGAGAGAGGAGTAGCCAGGAGAATTTTCACAGGCACATGAAGTTAGGCATGAACACCTTTTCTTCCACCTTTCCCCAAAGAGGCAGGAAAACTTTCTGTAATTCTCCATTTTACTATCTCCTGCTGAGAGGAAAATGGGAGAGGGAAAGCAGGCCAGTAACAAATGTTGAGAACTAATTACCTCTAGCAAAAAACAACAACACATGCCAAAACCGGTTTGGCTCAGTGGATAGAGCGTCGGCCTGCGGACTGAAAGGTCCTAGGTTCGATTCCGGTCAAGGGCATGTACCTGGGTTGTGGGCACATCCCCAGTAGGAGATGTGCAGGAGGCGGCTGATCGATGTTTCTCTCTCATCGATGTTTCTAACTCTCTCTCTCCCTTTCTCTCTGTAAAAAAATCAATAAAATATATTTAAAAAAAACCAAAAAAAAAACAACAACACACAAGTATTTCACCAAATAGAAAACAAAAGAGGAAATAAATAAGGCAAGATCTTTGGAGTGAGCAGGAGCAGGCAAGGAGGTGCTCAAAAGGCTCAGGTGGAGCCTCCTTCAAGATGGAGCCCTGGGAGATTAAAAATGGTGGCACAGACATGCTCCCAGGAACAAACTGGAATTACAACTAAAATACAGAACAACTTCCTGAATAATCAACAGAAGACTCGCTGCAGAGAACCCTGATAACTGAGGACCGAAAGTGGAGACCGCATGGAGACTGGAACAACATACTTCATTCTGTTTTGAAATGCAATGAAAAGAATACCTAGGCAGTGCCCTCGGCGGTCCCAGATCTGTCTGCTGCTTCAACAGTGTTTGGACAGAACAGACCCAGGGACACGCCTTCTTGCATCCTCTGGCCACTCTCCTGCGTCTTATCCAGTCACCACCTTCAGACCCATCTCTGTGACCTGCCAACACACCGTTTTTTTGTGGGTGTGGGTGTTTTTTTCTTTCCTACTTTAACTCCTTATTGCTGAACAACCATGAGCTCCCAAATTCATGAGAATTATTCCATCGAGGTGGAGGCTGCGGTCAACAACCTGGCCAACCTATGTCTGCAGACCTCCCACACCTACCTCTCTCTGGGCTTCTATTTCCACGGCGATGATGTGACTCTGGAAGGCAAGGGCCACTTGTTCTGCGAGTTGGTGGAGAAGCACGAGGGCGCTGAGTGTCTCTTAAAGTTGCAAAACAAGCGCGGTGGCCGCATTCTCTTCCAGGACGTGCTGAAGCCTCCCCAAGATGAGTGAGGTGACACTCAGGACGCCATGGAAGCCGCCCTGGCCGTGGAGAGGAACCTGACTCAGTCCCTTTTGGAGCTGCAGGCCCTGGGTTCTACCTGTGCAGACCGTCAGCTCTGTGACTTCCTGAGAACCACTTCCTGGGTGAGGAGGTGAAACTCATCAAGAAGATGGGCGACACCTGACTCATTAAGAAGATGGGCGACACCTGACTCACCTCTGCAGGCTGCCGGCCCCCAGGCTGGGCGGGGCGAGTATCACAACTAGGAGCCTTTGGAGCCCAGAGGCCTTTGAAAGGCCCCTGTGTATTCCCCTGGTGTCTGGCTTTTACCTGAGCTCCCCCTGAAACTACTAGTCATTCTTTTAACCACCCTGAAGCCCTCTCCCATGCATTAGACCAAATGAAACAATAAAGCTTTTCACAGAAAAATAAAAGAATACCTAAATGAGAAGGGAAACGTTCATGAGAGGTGGAAAGGGCTTACAGGGTTAAGACCAAAATAAATAATAAGAAGGAGCCCTGTTTCCTCCCTACAGAATTTATTTAGTGTCTGCAGAGGATTTATTACCATCTTCTGGTTTGGGAGGCTGAGAGAGAAACAGAAAAGAGAATAGGGAGCCTCCCTAGCTGACTCTTGCCCTTGGAACAAAAGTTTTGTCTCATGATGAATTGAGAAAACTATCCAAATGCAAAGAACAGCCTCCCACTGTGAAAGGCAACAGTGCAGACAAATTGGTGTGAACCTGGGCTGGGCATGGGACACATGGTGAGAAATTCAGCACAACTAATGTAGTAAGTGCTCTGGCTGCCTACTCCTCCCAGAGAGAACTCTCAAAAGAAAACACTTCTAGAGAACTCCTAGAGGACCAACAGATCACACCTCCTGTGAGGAGCCTGCTAATGTGTGCCATACTCCTCACTCTGCAAGCACACGGAAGTCGAGAGAGAGAGAGAAAGAGAGAGAGAGAGAGGGAGAGAGAGAGAGAGAGAGAGAGAGAGAGAGAGAGAGAGAGAGGAGAAAGTAAGCGTGCAAGCCAGCAAAGGACAGGTGAGGGGTTTGTTATGGAAGAAAGCATGGCCTGAGAAAAATCTTTAGCCTGGCTAGTGTGGGTCAGTGGTTGGGTATACTAATAGATCCATGAAGTCAGAGGTCACTGATTAGATTACCAGTCAGAACACATGCCCAGGTTCTGGACTCAATCCCGGGTAGGGGGTGTGCAGGAGGGAACCGATCAAAGATTCTCTCTCATGATTGATGTTTCTATCTCTCTCTCCCCTTCCGTTCCTCTCTGAAATCAATACAAATTATATAAAACAGTATAAAATATTTAAATTCTTTATGATTACTATTGAAAACTTCTAAAGAATATTAAAGAGCTTAAAGTGCCCTGACCGGTTTGGCTCAGTGGATAGAGCGTCAGCTTGCGGACTCAAGGGTCCCAGGTTCAATTCCAATCAAGGGCATGTACCTGGGTTGCTGGCACATCACCAGTGGGGGGTGTGCAGGAGGCAGCTGATCGATGTTTCTCTCTCACTGATGTTTCTGACTCTCTATCCCTCTCCCTTCCTCTCTGTAAAAAATCAATAAAATGTTTGTGTGTTTTTTTATTTTTTTATTTTTTTAAATATATATTTTATTGATTTTTTACAGAGAGGAAGGGAAAGGGATAGAGAGTTAGAAACATCGATGAGAGAGAAACATCGATCAGCTGCCTCCTGCACACCCCCCACTGGGGATGCCCTCGCAACCAAGGTACATGCCCTTGACCGGAATCGAACCCAGGACCCTTCAGTCCACAGGCCGGTGCTCTATCCACTGAGCCAAACTGGTCAGGGCATGTGTTGTTTTTTTTTAAAAAAAAAAGAGCTTAAACATAAGGGAACTTAAATGTAAGAACCCAGGAAATAAATTTTTAATCCATAGAGAAATAAATTAACTAAGAACAGCAAAGACTAAATTACTGAAAAAGGAAAAAAAGACTTGAGATTATCACAGTGAAAAAGAACACAGAAACTCTAAAACAATTAGAGAAAAATATTGTATACAGAAGAGAAAACAAATAAACTATACTTTTGGGGGAAATTTGTGTCCCTGGAATTTAAAAGTCCCTGAAATTTATAAGTCCACATATAAGAGAGAAATTCCCTAAGATGAAGGGACAACTGAATTGTTTCAAAAAACAATAGCTAAGTCTCACTCTGAAAACATGTCAAATAGAAATAAGTTAATAAATTTGAAAAAAAAAATAATTTTATATCATTCTTGGCATCTAGGTATCACTTTAAAAAATATCTAAAACTTTTAGAAGAAAGCAGAGTTAAGTTCATTTAGTGTGTCTTAAAGAAAAACAAGACAGATGACAATGTAGGAGAAAATATTTGCAACATATTTGACACGGAGAGAGTTAATTTCCTTAATTTATAAAGAGAATACGAAAGTAAATAAGAAAAAAAATTGAACAACCAAATAGGGAAATTGGAAAAATACCAAAACAAATGACAATAAAGAGGGAGGAACAGTAAGAGGGAGTGAGGGGCAGAGGAGGAATGGAAAGAAGAAGGGAAGAAGGGAAAGGGAAGGAAAGAGGAAGAATAGGAGAAGAGAGGGAGAACCTGGACCACTACATACCAAGAGGTAACTGAAAATGAAAATGCCTTTGAAATGCAGGACAGTGAGTTAAAAGCATGTGGCTTAATTTAAGTAGTGTGGTTAAAGAATGTAAGCATTAGGTTTTGATTTTTAAAAAAATCCACTCTTGGACCCTTCTAATTAAAACTTCCCATTTCCAACCCAAAACTTAAAGACTAAAAGAAATTTTGTTTTTTTTATGGAAAACTTTGGACCAACTTACCTTTAGCAAATTGCAAGGAACCAGGCTTATTCCAAAGCCTGAAAGAGAGGAATGGGTAGCATTTTATTTTTGATACTTATTTTAAATGACAACAGTGCTTTCTCCTCTGAAGTTTAATCCAGCTAAGCCAGACCTCTACTTCATTCAGTTCTTTTTATTGAGCTTCATACATAGCAGGGACTCAACATATATATGCTGGCTGGATAAATGAATGAATTAATGAATTAATGACACCAGAGAGGAAAGAAACGTAATAAATTCTTGAATGATACAACAAGGTGATTCAGCTAAGTTTGTGTGCATAAGGGTCAGTGATGAAAAATATGCAGAAGTAGATATTAAACTTGTTTCAGCCAATAAATATTAATCAAGAACTTATTACAGTCAGTCATTATCTCTTTTGATCCTCAAATGTTATGAGGGATATATCATTACCTCCATCCATAAGTGAAAAAACTTGAGACTCTGGATGTGAGCAGGATTTGCCCACAATCACACAAACAGAAATCCAGAGCTTGGATTTGGGACCAGCTATAAAGAGTTGCAATCCATCCTTTGACACCAGTAGTGACACTTCTGAGGAAGGTGGCCAGAAATGGGCAGTCCTGAGGGTCAGACTCTAGCCTGCTCAACAGGAAACAAAATTACAAAACCAAAACAAAGGCATATTCAATGGAGAAAAGGAATGGATAGCAGCCAGACTTGTGGCATTTGTTGTAAGGAGAGTGGGTGGTAAAGTTTGTTAAATGCTGCCTGATTTTGCCTCCATTCACATTAGATGAATTTTCCCATGAGTAGGTATTCAACCCCTGCACTCTTATATCTATACTAGAGGCCCAGTGCACAAAATTTGTACATGGAGGGGTGGGGAGGTCCCTAAACCCAGCCTGCACCCTCTCCAATCCTGCAGGATTGGGCCTAAACCGGCAGTCAGATATCCCTCTTGCAACTGGGACTGCTGGCTCCTAACCACTCACTTGCCTGCCTGCCTGATTGCCCCTAACCGCCTCTGCCTACTGACCAGATCACCTCTAACCGCATCTGCCTGCTGGCCTGATCGACCCTAACTGCCTCTGCCTACTGGCCTGATCACCCCTAACTGCCCTTCCCTGCTGGCCTGATTGCCCCTAACTGCCCTCCCCTGCCAGCCTGATCACCCCTAACTGCTCTCCCCTGCCAGCCTGATCGCCCCTAACCACCTCTGCCTTGGCCCCCACCACCATGGCTTTGTCCAGAACTACCTCGGGAAGATGTCTGGTCTAATTAGCATATTACCCTTTTATTAGTGTATATATATATATACATAGCTAATATGCTAAGTGTCCTAATGTTCAGGTAATGATGTCACATAGCAACAACTAGCCCCCTTGCAGTTTCTTAGCCCCGGAACATGACTTGCTTTATAGCCAGGTGGAAACATTTAACACTGTAACCAAATGTCTGTGAAGCGTTTTCACGTGCATCATCTCATCTGATCCTCACAGAAGTCCTGGAGTAAATAGATAGGATACTCACTGGAATCCTATTTTCTTCTCATTAGCTGGAAAATAGAGATTTAGAAAGCTTAGAAATTTGACCTGACTAAAAAGAAGAAAATGGTGGACCTTGAAAACGACTTCAGGTTTTCTCACTGCACAGAATATAGTCAAACACTGCTGCAGTTAAATATTTCACCCTTTGTTCTCCCTGCATGATCTACAATAATAATCTGCTTCATGTTGATATTTACTGCTGTGTTGCTGACAATTACCTGAAAGAGAAGTTGAGGTGCTTCACTGGGCTGTAAAAAGTTGAGCTAAATCAGAAAGCAGGTCTAATTAAGCAAGTTTATTCTATATCTATAAAAGGCTAAGTTGACTTGTGCATGCGCCATACATAATCGTACATGTGTTTTGATCGGTCATTGTCAATTGTGAAGTTGGTTGACACTTCTATTATAGAGAAACGGCGAACAGCAATATTAAAATATTTCTTCTAATTAATTTCCTTTCAATGTGCATGAATTCGTGCACCAGGCCACTAGTATTATCATAAAACACCTGGCTATGAAACCTGTATGCCACAGAAGCAGCTATATAAATAAGTAAGCCCATGCCACTACCAAGGATTGGAATTTACTTTGTGAGATTAAACATATTTAGTTCCTGGCTACTGTAACCACATCAATGAGAAAAGTGACTTTTTAAAGATAATTTTAAGTGGTGTTTGTGACTTGACTGTAAAGAGAGATTGTAAGGAAATATCATTATAACACAGTGTACTACTACAACTCAAATTCTTTTCAAGTCCTGTATTTTCATTAACAGTCTGTTCTTCCTTGGATTCTACACCTAGAAAGTGAACTTAGCAGTCTAAGGTAAAGCAAGGTCTAATTAAGCTCATCTCCTCTAACTATCAGTATCTTCAAAATAACATAAATCAATGTTTATGCATGTGGAATAATAGCCTCTTTCCACTTGAGCTTATAATTTAAATGACTGATAAATGCCATAAACTCTTAACAAGTTATCTTCCATTTCAATACCATTATGAAGTCAGCAGAGTTTAGCTTGTTAAGAAACCTCTCACCTATATACATTAATTTGGTATTTCTCAAAGTTCCATGCATGCACCATCTATAATTCTAAAGACAATTTTTGATTATGTAGAAATTAACATATTTATTATAATGTGTTATAAATTAGGCACAAATCAAGTTCATAATTTATAACTATAATTGCTATGCGACAAAATTAAGAAGCAATATTAAGATTGCGTCCATTAAAAACGTATTAAATGCTTTAGCTATTGCCCAAGAATGCTGCATAACAAACCATCTTCAATCTCTGGGGCTTAGAACAATCATCTTTACTTTTGTTCACGCATGTGAGGATCCACCATATCATCTGAGCCAGAAAGGAGGTCAGGCTGTGAGTGGAGTTCATGTCTTATAATCCTTAGATGTGCTGCTCCTGAAAGCTTATTCTTCTTGGGGTAAAAGGTAGGAGCACAGAGAGAAATCCTCAACTCTACAAATTCATTTCAAGATTCTGCTTGACTCACTTCTGCTAATATCCCATTGGCCAAAGCAAATCCCCTGGCCAAGCCAATGCCAAGGGACAGTGGACTCCCATAGGGACAGAAGCTAGGAAGAGAACATTTCTGAAAAATAACCTAATTTAACATTAACAGTAGCGTTGTAACAGAGATATGACGAAAGTGTTGAAGATGGTTCAAGAGTGCTTGCTTTAAGTCAACACCACTCTAATTCATTAATGTTGAATCCAGATCCAGACAGGCCCTGCGGTCTACAGCTGCCATGACACCTACAAAACTCACATTCTGAGAAATACTTGTAATTCCATTTGTTGCATGGAATGTATTGCCAACACAAATCTCAAATGAAAAACTTGAAGGTACCTCTAACATCTGTGTTTATGTGTTTACAAATCTGGTTAATTGAATTCTCTATGCATCTCAGTATCTTTTCTTTGTGATGAGACCTGCTTCATTTATTACTTTTTATGTAATGCAACTGACCTACAAAGGATTAACATAACCAAGGCTTTGAGGAAGACAGTGAAGTTGGTGAATTAAAATTAAAATGGTTCTGAATGTTCCAGACTCCTTCTATTTCAGTATCTTTTATCTCCTGCTAGGAGCCCTAAAATACACCTCTTGTTTGTGTTTCAAGCAGCAGTAATCAAAATGGGGAAAGGGACAGGCAAACTGGAATAAATAGACTGTAGAGGCAATTTTTGTTTTGATCAGATCCTGTTGTCTATGGGAAATAGAATCATTTCTCTGAGACACTCAGTTGCATTGCTCAGCAGGAGAGAAATCGTTAGGGTAATACCAGTTCCACACATGCCAGAATAACAAATGTCTGTCATTCCTCTTTTTCTTTCCAAATACACACATACATACACACACACACACACAAATAATACACACTTGCACATGTATACATATATGCACATCCATAGTCACATAAGTATGCAACTGAATGCACACATAGTCATATATTCATACCACAGGTACACACATATATGCATTCATCATGATATTAAGTAAATAAATAATTTCTACCAAACATACCTTTAGAGTCTTTGAAAGCAGATCTAACAAACTATGCCTCATTCTGCTTCTAGAACCTTGATTTCTGCTTTTCTTTTTCATTGCATCTCATGCTAATCTGTTCCTACATGGCAGCACAAGCCAAAGGTTCTCATACGAATGTATTGTATCCTATATAATAAAAGCCTAATATGCTAAATGTCCAGTCGACCAGTTGGCCATTCAACCAATCAAAGCGTAATATGCTAATGATATACTAAGGCCACTCAACTGCTCACTATGACGTGCACTGACCACCAGGGGGCAGACACTCTGACCGGTAGGTTACCTTGCTGCTGGGGTCTGGCCAACTGGGACTGAGAGAGACAGGCCAGACATGCCCTGGAGCCCTCCTACAGTCCCTCCCTGGTTGGCTGACCTCTCATGTCCCTCTCCAGCCCCAATCGTGCACCAGTGTGGTTCCTCGGGCTGGCCTGCAACCTCTCGCAATCCGGGACCACTCGGGGGATGTCGGAGAGTCGGTTTCGGCCGGATCCCACAGGCCAGCCCGAGAGACCCCACTGGTGCACGGAATTCATGCAAGAGTAGGCCCTCCTTCCTCCGGTTTCTCGCACTAGCTTCCCTCTGGCACCCAGGACATGGGCTTCCCTCCAGCCACCAGCAGGCACCCAGGACCCGGGCTTCTCTCACAGCCCTGGCTTCATTCAGAAGGTCATCTGGAAGGACATCCAAAAGGATGTCTGGTTTAATTAGCATATTACACTTTTATTATTATAGATTAAGTTAAAACAAAACATAGGGCAACAACTTAAATATTTACTACTGTCTGATTTGCCTTTTGGGTTGTGCTTTCTTCAACTTCTTCCTTCTTCTCTCACCCAGCTCTTAAAAGTGTTTTGAGTGCTCCTTCATTTTCACTGAGCATTGTTTAATTGGCTAGCATCCTGACTTAATGTCAAGGAGCTTGCTCCATAGTAATATCTCAAGTTATTACCATTGACTATAATGAGTTTGAAAGCAATTGCCTGGAAGAATCAGCCATCGGTACCCCTACATCCTACCATTAGAAACAACAAACCTGAGGAGAAAGTCCAGGAAGTAAAGTTTAAATAGTGTTAGATCAATTAATTTCCTTTCCTTTCCTTTTATTTCTTATTAAAATAACAATAATGTTATGTTTTAATTAGTTCTAGTAGCTTCCCAGAGAGTTAGACAAGGAGTTAGACCATTTTATAGTCATTTTAATAATGAAAAAGACAAGGCTTTTAAATACTATGAGATTTGGTAAAAGTCATTCAAAAAATTAAGTGGCCAACCAGGATATCCTCTTTTGTGATATATCTGTGTCTTACTTTTTTTTCTGTTGAGTTTCCTGTGTTTTCTGTTATTTCATATATTGATTTTTTAATGTATTAGTACAGAGTCTTTGTAAATGACCTATATTGTATATATATTCTTCCACTGGCTTATTTTGCATTCTCTTAATGGTGTGTTTTGATAAACTAATGATGCTGATGAATGTTTTCCAGATCGTCAGTCTTTCCCTAATGGTTAGTGTGTGTGTGTTTTGTTTTCATTTTGAAGTTGTTCAGAGACCTTTATTCTGATCCTCATTATTCATTAAGCAACCTACAGAAAACATTTTCTTTATCTCTACTCCAAGCAGCAGCAGCTGCATCCAGGCCCAAAATGAAAGGCAGAAATAGTGGAAGGCCTTGTAGAGAAAAGCTAACAGGTGAGATCTCTGCTTACCCTGGCTAGGTGAAGGTAGATTAGGGAAAGTGCATAAGTATAATATTTCAAAGACTCTGTTCTTCTAAGATGAGGCCAGCAAGAGAGGAGCTAGCTAATGGACACAAAACTGCCCAGCTCAGCAATCTGATAACTTCACTTTTTTTAAAGAGCTGGTCTATTTCAAGTTCATCCATGTCCCCAGAGTTCACCCTTCAGGAGATCCCGCAGAAAACTGGAGGTACTTACCAGAGCCCCTCTTCCTTGGTGGGCCCTGACTTCCAAGTTCTGTCTGTCCGTCTTATCTTTACCCCTCCAAACCTCTTAAGGCTTCTAGAGGCTCTGTTCAACTTGGCACATGTAAAATTTCAGACGCACTATGTTGCACCTCCTGAACTTTGTGATGCATTGATGACTCTTGGGTGCCTTGAAATAAGGTCTTATATAATACTAGAGGCCCAGCGCGCATGAAATCATGCGCGCGTAGCTCACTTCCGCTTGCCCGCCCATAGCCCCTTGTAGCTCGCACCCCGCCCTCCACTGCTCATAGCTCTCCGATGCTAGTAGCTGCCCGCCCTGCCTGCCCCAAGAGCCACTGCTCGTTTGGTCGTGACGGCGTTATGGCGTTAGGCCACTGGCTTTTTATATAGAGAGATTTCCAGTGTTTCTAGCTGTTCTTGGTACAAGGGTTAGGCTACATCATAGTATTCTACCCTAGGCAGAAATTTCCTCTCTTAAATGTGATTTCAATTTGCATTTCCTTCCTTATTAGCAAAGTGAATCATCTTTTCACATGACTACGTGCCATTTAAAAAAATTTAATGAACTGTTGTAAATTTTTTCTATTGTATTCTTTATCTTTTTCATCTCTATTTTAGAGTCCTTTATGTATTAAAGATGTCTATGATAAAAGGTATAAATATTTTCCTCAATTTATAACCTTTCTTTTTTTTAAACATGGCTTATGGTATTTTTTCTACCCACAATTTATTATGTTTATATAAAGTAAAATAGTTCCATTTTTTGGTTATTAATTCTGTGCTTTCAAGCATAGTCAGCAAATATTTTCTCTTCTCAGGATTGGGGAAATCCACCAATATTTTTTTCTGTGATTATGTCTTTAAAGAAAGTGTTGATGAAAAATTAAAAAATGGTCCACTTTCTAGAATTGGCAGAGTGAGAAAGGATATGATACAGTGTTAAGTCCAGTTGGAAGTCCTAAGTTTTGTTTTCTCTTTCTCAGCCCCAGGAACTAATGAAAAGAACTCATGGACACAGTTTTTATGTTGTCCTTGAAGGGCTTGGGAGCCTATGAGTCTTTCCATTTCTTCCTGTGTTATCCTCCTTCTGACTTCTCTCATATCATCAGGGTTACTTCTATACTGATGTCTCCAAAATACATGCATGTCTAATTCATAATTCTCTTCCTCATCCCTGGATGCAAACGCTGGTTTGGCATCTTCACAGAAAGGACCCAGTACTTCAGACTTCAAATCTAAAATGTCTTTCTTTACCTTCCTCAAATTTGCTTCTTTTATCTGTCTTCAAATACTACATCCAGACTCAGAGATTGGTCACCTTTGAGTCATACTTCTCTATTGTCAGCAAATCATTACAAAAGTGCAAGTTCCATCTTTGAAGGTATTTTTCTCTGAAGAAATTATAAATGGTATCTTTCCCAACCTTGCTTCATTCTCAACCTCAGGCACACCAAGTTTAATATACTGCAAACTCAACAATCACTCATGTAATAAACATGAATTTAACCTTCTGTTTAAAAAATTACAGAAATAATTAAAACTCTGAAAGTATGGATTTTCCAGCACACCACATGTGTATTTGTATTTTCAAATGCTCTGGCCTTTCAAGTTGTGAAAACATGACACTTAACTAAAGAAATAAGAGGATATTGACTATCTGGGAAATTTCTTACAATAAAAAACAACAACATTCCCTTATTGCTACATTTAAGCACATGATACAGCTCAGTCACAGTGAGTTGATGACAAACCTTAGAAGCTGTGCAAATAGAGAACAATCACAGCGGAAATTAAAGACTGGACTCTTGGCGATCCAAAATGGCAGCTCAGAGTGGTCTCCTAGGGCAGCAACTAAGCCATTCATTTGTGTTTAAACAAGAAACTCTTTGCCAGGGGAATGAATCTCTCTTCATTCAGGCAAGCCGAAGGCAAAGTAGGTTTTCTTTTCTCTCTTCAAAGGTGAAGAAGCTACCTAAACACACAAATATACACATTTTCCTAAATTTAAATTGCAGGTTATTCTGATTAGACCAAGTTCCCCCGCTTTCATGCCACCAGATTTCTAATTTTAAAAGTTGTGTATGTATGTACAGATGTGATTATCTCACAAATTGGAGGACTTACAAGATGGCAGCACTACAGTATTCCAACAGCTCAAATTACTATTTTCTTGTTAACTTTTTCTACAAAAGAAGTTGAGTCCCAGGAAAATTTTTGAATTTGAGAGGGCAGGGGAGGAGGACAGAACAGTTGGCAGTCAGACACCTCTACTTCTCTGTTCATCAAGGGACTGTCTCCTTTCACTCTTTCAGCTCAAGGCGAGGACACGCCTAGAGTTCCTGTGAAAAGCGAAGGCTCCTGTGACACAGAAAACTCCGCAAGTCCTGATGGTAAGGTCCTAAGCGCTGAGCCCAGGCAGTCTACAGATGCGGCACATTTCCTGTGTGTAATCTAGGATTAATGGAGCTCACTATTCTATGAATTAACACATTCCGTTAGGACAAAGTCAAGTTCAAAAACCATTTTCTACTAGGAACTAATAAAATTGGCAGCCTTTTTAAAACACTGACTCTAAGTTTAAAAAAACAGCATGTGCCTCAGTTAAATCGTAACTCGCAAAAATGAGGCCACGCTGGGTAATTCCAAGGCTAGCCTGGACTGCAGGAAGTCTAGCTGGTGAACTTTACAGAAGCATCACTTACTCCTGAAAAAATGCTTGTTCCACTGTTACCCCTGTTACCACCCGGAGCTTTGGCTTCAGCTTGGGCTAAGGTCTTTCTTGGACTTTCATCACTTTATCTCACTGCATCACATCTAATGTCTTGGCCAAATATGTACTGTGTCTTTAAAAGCACCCTAGAAATAAACTTACAAAAACCTTTTTTTTATTCACATCTCATTTTGAAAGCATCTGAAGATTGGAGCTTCTGAAATTCGAGCATACCCTCAACTCCTGCTGGGGACCTTTTGTAAGGTCATTACTTGCATTAGAAAAAACTACTGTTGGAGCACATAAGATTTAATAAATATTTCATTCCACTGTCCCACAGAGCTTAGGAGAAACAGAATCGATCAGTGTTCAACTGTTTATATGTATCTTGCTGTTTGAGTTACTTGCAAATTACTTTGAGTCAATAAATGACCTTGGAAAAAATTTAGCCACTGGTAGAAGTTACTTAGTGGTTTTACATAGAGTTTCCCATAGTACTGGGTATTCCCCCCTGCTCTAGGCCCTTTTTCACAAATTGATTTTTCACTCGTGGGCAAACATTATCTGGAAAAACAATGTTTTTAAATACCAGATCTATCCATTAAAAGCTACCACGTGTTAGTCATGCCCAGTTGAACAAAACTTGGTTTGGCCTCTGTAGACATAGTTCGTAACTAATTTTTACAAAGCATGTTCTGAAGAACACCAAGACCAAGCCCATATAATGCTCATTGAATACAAGAGAAATAAATGTGAGAAGTACTAAGTTTTAGTCCTTACTTGGAGATTCACCATGCATACTACAGGCTTCTCCCAAATGTATTCCATCATGGAATGCTTTTATAGTAACATTGATTAATAGGTTTTGGAACTAATGACTATTGGGTTAGAAGAAGAAACAGAAAAGGCATATTCTACTATATTTTATTATGCTCCCACACTGAGATGGGCACACTTACAAAAATTTTGTAGACCAGGATTGAAAGTCCCTGTATTATTCTCTTTATATAGGTAAATCGTCTGCCTCTGGCCAGTTTACACCTGGGTTTAGAATGAGCTCACATGTCATTAGAAACCCAGGTGAGACCAAAGAGACCTGTTTTTCAAACCTTCCTCCTTAAGAAAGAGTTGGGTGGGCTGCCACATGACGTCTTTCAAACCTCTTTGGAGAATGAAAACGAGCATCTGCCACTATTTTACTTTAGTCATGCTTTGAAGTTCAAGAAAAACTGATTTCAGTTGTTGATTTTGTGCAAATAAATACAGGCTACCCAAATGAAAAACTCAAAGGTTATTTATTCAGAGCTTACCAAAGTGTCAGCCATTAGCACTTGTGTTTGGCCAACTCAAAGGCAGGCAGGGAAGTGAGAAACTTTTATAGTTTACAAAAAGAGAGGGCCCATGTTTCTACATCTCTGAATTTATTTTGTTCATCAGTTTATTTTGTTCTTTAGATTCCACATGAGTGAGATCGTGTGATACTTGTCTTTCTCTATTTTGCTTAGCATAATACTCTCCAGGTCCCTCACTATGAAATCTCAGAGGGAAGGCATGGGTGGGTAGGTGGAAAGAGATCAAGCAAAGAACTTCTATGCATATATGCATGATCCATGGACACAGACAATAGTGCAGTGAAAGCCTGGGCTGGGGCAGAGGTGGGCTAGAAGGGGATCAATGGGGAAAAAAGGGGGGCATCTACAATACTTTCAACAATAAAAATAAATGTTTAAAAAAGGGGGGGAGGCTCAAAGCAACCTCTGATTAAAGTTCTTGGCATGAGGAAAGGACACTTGGGCTGAGTAGAAGTGGGACTTCTTAGGCAACTGGCTTGGGGACATACTTTGCTTTTCCTGGTTGGGGCTAGCATATGGAACCTAGCAGTCACTGACCATGCTGAGCTAATTGTTGCAGAGGTTGTGGTTTGGTTGCCTGAGCTGGTTGCTGCATAGGTTTTAAGTCAGAATTCTATTGTTATATATGGCCTAGCCACTGTCCATTTGTGTACTGTTTCTCAGTTTATAATATGGGCTTTGATGCTTTAAAAATATCAACCTAATTAAACCAATGACCCTTGAAAATGTCCAGAGTGATTGCTATGCCTGCTCTTGGCTACTTCTGGACAATGGCAGTAATTATGAATTCTATTTGTATGCAAATGCTCACCTAGAACAATACACAGTGAAGTAAAAGCACAGGTTTTATTATTTCTGTGTGATCGGGTTAGATGTTTTGCTTTTGTGTTTCATGGCACCTATTGCCGCTATACCCAATGGCAGGTTTATAAGGTCTGTTTAGAATTTCAAAATTGAGAACATGGCACAACAAAGAGGCCTATTGACATAGCTAGCCCCTTCAAAGGGAGCTGCTTACCTCTCTGCAGATCAATGATCTCTTTTGCTTTGTTTTCTCTTTTTTTAAAATATATATTTTATTGATTTTTTTTTTTACAGGGAGGAAGGGAGAGGGATAGAGAGTTAGAAACATCCATGAGAGAGAAACATCCATCAGCTGCCTCCTGCACACCCCCCACTGGGGATGTGCCCACAACCAAGGTACATGCCCTTGACCGAAATCGAACCTGGGACCCTTCAGTCTGCAGACCGATGCTCTATCCACTGAGCCAAACCGGCTAGGGCTCCCTTTGTTTTCTTATATATCTGTTAATGCCTTTGAATTTATCTAAGGGTGGTAATACATATACCCCAAATATCAACCCAAAAATCTGGTATGAAATGACAACTTAGCTTCTACAATTCAGTAAAAAGGCAATTCTGCCCTCCCCATTTCTCTTCAGTAAAAATCCACAAGAATGACCCTAAAATCATAAATGAATGAAAATGAACTGAAAAGAGGTATAAAACAGGAAATCAGAAAAGTATCAAGTCATGGGCCATTTTAATGTGTTTAAGAGATTTGGTTTTAATAAATATTTAACCTTTTTGTTTTCCGTTCTGGTTATAGTTGAAATGAATAGTCAGGTTGACAGTGGAAATGACCCAACAGAGAGTCAGCAAGAAGATTAACTTATAGGTAAGTTGTCCTTGTGGTGGGATTTTTCATTGGTTAAACTGGTCTGAGGAACTATTTGTAAATGGCATACTGGATTTCCCTCGACTCTACCAAGTCCCACAGCATGGATCAGGCTAAACTTTAAAAATCTTTATACCAAATAACACAGCGTAAGGAGCAAAGATTACCATAGAAGCCTGCCATCTTTCAGAGAAAAAAAAAAGCCACAGCATATTCAAATCATGCATTACTCTGGTTTTCTGAGCTTTGACAACAAGGAAAAAAAAAGGTTTTCCATTCATCTCACCTCCTGGCCTCCTGGAGTGATTAAATTATTTCAGCAGCCCCTAGCTGATTCTGAAGTATTGCTTTTCCAGAATTTACCTGCTGAGTTGTTTTAGTAGATCTTTTTTTAAGCATAACAACTAAAGCTTTGCCCTGGGGAATGTGTAAAGCCCCTTGAGTATGTTGGCAGAAAGAAACCTGTCTCATATCCTAACCTCTCGCACAACTACCTGTGGACCTGTATGTCTGCACAAAGGTTTGCTGAGTTGAATGAGCCTCAGGGAACTCCCAAAGCAAAGAAAAGTCTGGGCCAGGCCACACTTAGGAGTTTTTCCAGACCAACACACTAAATCTCTCAGCAGAGAATGAAGTATATCTAGAATGATGAGTGGTCTATAAGTCTTTTCCATATATTGAAAGCTGGTGAGAAAAATTAGAGGAAATAAGTCAGGCTTGCTATTCCAATTCCTAACTTAAAATAGTTAGCTATTAAAAAAAAAAAACCCTATGGAATAAATGAATTGTGGGTTGTCTAGTGTAAGACACAAATGTGTTGACACTGTTGCCTCCAGCACCACCCTGCACTCCCTGTATCTTCTCAGTAGGTCTCTGTACCCCAAGGAGGCCCTGCGGCACCAGAGCCTTGAGTCCCAGCATGACAGCAGAACAACGTTTGAAAACGTGTGAAAATACACACGCCTCTGTCCTTCCCATCATGATCTTGAACATCAATTAAAACTAGATATAACAGAATTTGCATAATGCATGTATAGCATAGGACTGCTAAAAAATTATAAACACACGCAAATATGGTCTTGAAACCTGTCTCCTTTTTTTACTGATAACCTCATTCATATATTTTAAATATACTGCTAAGCTGCAAAAAATGATATGGTAGAGAAGTGCCATTGAAAAGTAATGAAGTGAGACTAAACCTGAGCATTATAAATACAAGTTCTTCAGTGTTGCTTTACCTTTTGCCCTTTAGTTGGCAACAACTGTAAACTTCTTGTCTGGATTTTTTTTTTCTTATAGACACTATTATTTTCCAGTGTGCTCAATTTCCAGATATTGTACCAGGGCAAATCTGTTTTCTGTGATCACTGTCAAAATATTTTCCTTGACAATAAACACCAATTTATACCTTTACCCAAATGAGTGAGTTGTCAAAACTTAAAGTTCAATATTAGTTTAAGGAAGAGAAGGGGCTCACACAGGGTCACTTGGCTGGTCAATGGAAGTTTAGATACTCCAAGTACAAATTCTTTGATATCACCATATTATTCCTCAAACAATAGTGAGGTGTGTTTTAACACAGGTGTCACAGAGAACAGTATGACCTGAGGAATTTCACTGATTCCTACAGAAATATTTAGGCAGTTAGGTTTGTAAACGTTATCTGGTAGTTCAACAGGAAGAAAGAACTTAACCTTTAGTTCTGTGTATCATACCTGTAAGGAAATTAAAGAACTTACAGTGAAACTGAATCAGAATTAGAAAGATCAAAGACATAATGCAAAAATGTTTCGTGTTGTGTAATTTAAAACTGTGAAAAATCAGGGGTATCAAAAATAACAATAAGGGAACAGATTAATGGAGAAATAGAATATTCTGCAAATGTAACAATAATTTTAATAAGTATTTGAAGGCATGTAAAGATGGTTATGGAACTACAGAAATTTGGAGAAATATGGCAGGTGGAGGGGGTTGTAGCTTCCAGTTTGGGTATCAAGAGGCCTTGTACCTTCCATTTTTGTTCACTCAGAATACCCGCTCTTGGAATCCAGCCACCTTATGTGAAGCTCAGGCACATCTATAGAATGGCAAAGGCCACATGGAGAGAAACTCAGAGACCTTCTGTGATGTTCTGGTGCTAATAGAGACCACCCGGAGCAGATAAACTGCCCAGTTGATGCCAGACCAAATTATAGAATCATGAGAAATAATAAATAGCTGATATTCATAGCCACTAAGTTTTGGAATTGTTTGTAATGTAGCAATAGGTAACTGAAGCAATGGAAGTAATACAGAACTCCTCTCAACACAAATACTTATAAATGAGAGATAAACTATAACAAAAATATTTTAAAGTACAAAGCTCAATGGACATAAAAGCAAAGGCACCAGGAGTAATGAGGAAAATGAAAGCCAAAACAATAATCTGATGAGCTGGAGATGCAGCAACCCTAAGGGCTACAGATCATTGTTGATGCAGAAATAGGCCCTATGGCTAGGGTTTGGGTTCTAATGCCCATCTGGGACCTTGAGCTACACAGGGTAAGAAGCCGGAACTGATACCTCTACATGTATAAATCTGGGACTCTCAGCTCAAGAAATTAACAAGGAGATGTGGGTCTGCCCAGGGTGCAGCGTGGAGAAAGAAAAAGACTCCCATCATAAGTAGAAAACATAAATGCACCATGACATTGCAACAAATTCATGCCATCCAAAGTCATATAGTAATATACAAACAAAAATTAATTTATATAGTTGATTATAGGTAGCAAATGGAAATATCACTTGGAAATGTCACAGAAGAAAAAATATCTGAAGATGAATTCACAATATTTTTGTTTGAATTTGTTAATCCTCAGCCAAGGATATTTATTCCATTGATTTTTAGAGAAAGAGGGAGGGAGGGACGGAAGGAGGGGAATAGGAAGAGAAACATTGGTGTGAGAGAGACATATACATTGGTTGCCTCCCACCCACATCATAGCAGGGCCGGGGATGGAACATGCAACCCAGGTATGTGCCCTTGACTGGGAATTCAAACCTGTGACCCTTCAGTCCACAGGCCGATACTCTAACCACTGAGCAACCAGCCAGGGCGAGTTCACAATTTTAAGACATAAAACACCCAAGGAAGTGATCCATCAAAAATGAGAGTTGGTCAGAGGGTAAAATTACAGGATAATTAGTACCATAAGAACTTGAGAGAGTAGAAAATTTTGAAGACTTTATAAAGTAAATATACATAAAAATGACAAAAAGATGAAAAGCAGGTATAAAATAAGAGCAACACTATGAAAAATTAATAATTTGGAAAAAGCGAATAAAAGTGTAGTAATATAAAAGACACATGAAGAGATGTGAAGGATAAGACATAACCAAGATGTTTTGTGTTCAATAGCCATTTTAAAAGGAGATAGATTAACAATATCTGAAAGATAATGACAGAATTTATTAGAGTTGATAATAGTCATGAATTTTAAACTAAAGGAAGAACAATAAGTCGCAAGAAAGATGTATATTTAAAATAAATCCACATGCAGGCACTACAAATCCACCAAATAAATCCACCAGAGAAGAAATTAAAGCAATTTGAGAGACAAGGAGCTAACCTAGAAAGAAGTCAGGACTGTGTGAATAGTAAACTTTCCAACAAACGTTTAGGTCAGAAGACAGTGGACTAGTTGTGAGTTTTCAAAACTTGGATACAAATAATTGCCCATAGAGAGTTCTAGACTAGTTGCCCTATCACTTAAGAAAATGGTATTTGCCATTTTTCAGGTAAAAAAAAAAAAATTGCCTCTCAGAGTCTTTAAAAGCTCCTACATATACAACAGGAAGAAGAAAATTGAGCCCAGAGGAAAGAGTAGGATGAGGGAAACAATTGTGAGCTAAGAAAAATTGTAAGCACAAAGGCAAGTCAAAATAAATATTGACTATAGATTTATAATAGTAATTGGTGTGTGGTTAAAAACAGGGCAAAACGAAACTACTATTCATGTACATTTTATAATATACAAAGTAATGCTATATACTTTTTATTATATGTGTGCATGTTATAAATATATGTACTTAAAAGTATAAAACTATGTAAATTACTGAGTCACACCAGTATTAAGATTTGGTCATCTCTGTGAAGGAAGAGAAATAGTTTTTCTTTATCTGTAAGTTAAATTAATTTATCTGTAATGTTTTCTTTCTTAAAGTAAAATGAAAATTAAAAAATATTATAAGGGAATTTGAAAAATATTAACACATTAAATCTGGATAGTAGATCTATTCTAAATATGTTATACTATTGTCTGTAATTTTCTTCATGTTTACAATTTTCATTGTTAAAATTATGGTATATATGTAGGAAAGATATAGAAAAATCCTATAAGGCAGTGGTTCTCAACCTTCCTAATGCCACGACCCTTTAATACAGTTCCTCATGTTGTGGTGACCCCCAATTTCATTGTTACAAATTGAACATAATTAAAGCATAGTGATTAATCACAAAAACAGTATGTAATTATATATGTGTTTTCCAATGGTCTTAGGCAACCCCTGTGAAAGGGTCGTTCGACCCCCAAAGGGGTCGCGACCCACAGGTTGAGAACCGCTGCTATAAGGAAATACTTAATATGCTTTTTTAAAACACCATAATATTAACTACAGAAGTTATTGCTAATGCGAAGATTATGCAGGATTCTTTCTTTCCTTATCTACTTATGGATATTTTTAAAATTGTCTAAAATAATGCTTTTACATACACCTACAAACCTCAAAGGTATTTTTTTCCCAAAAGGATTCATAGGATATCAGAGTAGAAAGTTAGCCTTGAGGACATCTGCTCTAATTCTTCCTTGGAGAAATGTGGAAATTTATGGTGACAGAAATCAGATCAATCATTGATTTCAGCAGGAGTGGGGTTAATGATTGGAAAGGGAGCTTTCTGGGATGATGGCTATGCTTTACATCTTGATAGTGGTGTAGATTAAATTTACACATTTTTTCAAAACAGACTGAAGTAGCTTTAAGACCTGTGCACTTCCCTCTATGTGGATTTATACCTTGTTTTTAAAAATATAAAGTCTATAGGCTCTTGTAAGGCATGGTATCTTCTTAGAGTCCTCTCAGGTGAAGAACACAGCAGAGACTTAATAAGATCTCAAAATGTGGACTAACCATCAACAACTTTTGTAAATCAACATTATATAAATTGTATGTAATTTGTGATTATTATGATTTCTCTGTTGAGCTCTGGATACTAGAGTGTATGAATGGTCCCAAAAAGGGAGGGCACATCCAGTCAAGGTGAGGTTTTTAAAAGAATACTTTGAAGAGTTGGGTTAATCATCCCCATCAGCCGAAGCAAGTTGTCAGTGTGGCATACATTTATTAAACAGTGATTAAGATGCTTTTTAAAAATACCATGTGCCAACAATTACAGCTTAGATATCCAAAGTCCTCTGATAGTCAAATAAAACATTCCTAGGCCTGCTTGAGGGGTGAGAAACATTTAAATGGCTGTATAGTGGTTCTACTTATCTAGAGTTTTGCTTTTCATGGTTTCAGTTATTTGCTGTTGATTGCAGTCTGAAAATATTAAATGGAAATTCCAGATATTTTGAGGAAGAGAGACCACATCCCTGTAATTTTATTAAAGTATATTGTTATAATTATTCTATTTCAATATTAGTAATTCTGGTTATTCTCTTACTATGTCTAGTTCTTAAATTAAATATTATCATCAGTATGCATGTACAGAGAAAAACATAGAATATATAGGGTTGGGTATTATCTGGGGTTTCAGGCCTCCACTGGGAGTCTTTGAACGTGTCCCTCCACTTAGATAAGGGGCAACAATTGTATTAAAACTATATTCCTGCCGTTGCCGGGTGGCTCAGTTGGTTGACGCGTCCTCCCATGCATCAAAAGGCTGCAGGTTCAATTCCTTGTCAGGGCACATACCTGGGTTGCAGTTCAATCCCCATTCGGGATGAGTATGGGAAGCAACTGGTCAATATTTCTCTCTCACATCAATGTTTCTTTCTCTCCCCCCCCCCCCCCGTTCCTCTCTCTAAAATCAATAAAAACACATATCCTCAGTTGAGGATTTTTTTTTAAAAAAGATATTCCTTGCTAAGCTTATAAAGATGGTTTACCTTTAATCTAAGAGCTGGTTTCTCCTTGTCTTTGGCAGGGGCACAAGATGAAGCAAAGGAACAAAGAAATGGAAGTAGATGCCAGTCCTCAGCATTCCAGCCTCTGCTGGCCCTGGGGGAAGAGTGGGAGCCAGCAGGGGTGCTGTGGAGGAGGGTGGGGGTGGGGGAGGCAAGTCCCACGCAAGGATGGGGAATCCTTTGCTCTAATTTCTCAGCTGCATTTTGTTCTTTTTACTTGCAGAAAAAGAAAAAAAAAAAAGAACCTTTCTTTAACTTGGTGGGGCAACCCACATTAACACATCTTTCAGGCTCTGTTCCTGCAATTTCTGTCTTTTTTCTCACAATTGCACCCCGGCGTCATGGTTTAGCACTCACGTGTGTATCCTGGCCCTGTCTGCTTTCTCCGTTATTTCACAAAGCTGGTTGGACAGTAGTTTCTTCAAAGAAAGGAGGAAGACCATTGTTTTGATAAGCTGCAGGCTAAATTTCAGGAATCGCCAAGCCCAATATCAGTATAATCCACAGGCAAAGGAGACAGGAGAGGAAATGGGCCAAACCCTCAGAAATCACTTGGGAAAAGGTCAGGATGGTGACTTGAAAATGATACCTTCTTCAGGGATTCCCACAGCACGGGTTACAGCTTTGTTTAACATGTGGTTAGAGAGGAATATGCCCGCAGGGCTTCATCCAGAGCCGAGCACAGAGATGTACAGGAGGGCAGGCCCTGACAGCTTTCATGCCTCTCCTTCCATGGGTAGGACAGCAGGAATGTTCTTATTTGACACTGACGTTTAGCAGAGCTTTCTCGGTCTGTGAGGTCTTTACCGAGTGCGGCAATGTGGAGCCCCCCAGTGGGCTGTGAGTCAGTGTGACACCATCCTGAGGGATGGCACTTTTCTAGGTGTTTTAGTTAAGAGAGGGGGGCTGCTGCATTTAGGATCCAAACATATGCCTGTGATATTAAAAGCTCCAGTTGGAATCTCTCTTTATATACATGCTTTTCATAAAAATAAAACATGTTATCTTTACCCAAGGTCTGATGGCCTGCAGAGCAGATTCTCACTTGAAATTAGAGGCAGTGAGAGGTCTCGCTTGCAATTTTGGCTTCCAGTTCCCTTTAAACAGTGTGGCTTGCCCACGCCAAGTCCAAGACCAATGTGATAGCTGGTCCCCCCTCTCAGCAGATTATGACCATTAAGGAGGGGGGGCAGCTGTAGTTAAGATCCAAGAGGCCAGAAGTACAGTCGGCACAGGGGTGAAGGGCCCAGAAAAGGTCAGGCGTCACAAATGTCTGTCCAAGAGCCAACATGAACAAGGGCCCTCGTGGGGCAAGATGGCTGCTTCCCACAGCCTCCTTGGGTCCCAAGACCATCCCCCTCCACCCCCCGCTGTGGAAACTGTTATCATTTCTTGCATAGCTTCTTAAATCCATCTTTCTTATAAGAGCTTTAGAACTGTAAGTTATTTATATACATTTTTTCTTAGTAGAGCAATAAAAGTAATGGATCAAATCGAGTATTTCTAACATAAAAGGATGTTTTGCTTTTTAAATATTCCATGAAATTCTTCAGTTTTGCCCTTTCCTCTATGGAAATTCAACTCCTTATCTTTCTGTGAAAGCTGCGTTGGCCTCTCTGAATTTGCTGCCCTTATGCATAGTTTATTTGGTATACTGAAATCAAGTGTGAGTTACAGGTCTGCATATGTAATATGATTTTTAACAGTCCATATTTTAAAAACAATCTCATCAACCTAGCAGCAATGCTTCTTTTAAGTCAGTGGTTCTCAACCTTCCGGCCCTTTAAATACAGTTCCTCATGTTGTGAACCAACCATAAAATTATTTTCGTTGCTACTTCATAACTGTAATGTTGCTACTGTTATGAATCGTAATGTAAATATCTGATATGCAGGATGGTCTTAGGCGACCCCTGTGAAAGGGTTGTTCGACCGCCAAAGGGGTCGCGACCCACAGGCTGAGAACCGCTGTTTTAAGTGCCCTCATGATTTTGGAACTTGGCCATGTCTCTGGCCATTTATTCTACAGCCTCCCACTGCCATTAGACATCGCTTTCTAGGGGGGAAAAAAAGAAGACTCATTTTAAATAATTCAAGAAATGACACCATATTAATACTATTTTTTTCATATTTTATGTCATCTTTATAACTTTTTAAAATATGTTTTTATTGATTTCAGAGGGGAAGGGAGCGGGAGAAAGAGAGAGAGAGAGAAAGATCAATGGTGAGAGAGAATCATTGATTGGTTGCCTCCTGCAGATCCCACACTGGGGATCAAACCCACAACCCAGACATAAGCCCTGACTGGTTCATAGGCCGATGCTCAACCACAGAATCACACCCGCTGGGCTGATCTTTATAATTTAATTGAAAGTCACTGTCTCTTCTGAAGTAGTTGACAAGTGCAACCTGGTGGGAGCACACATTCCAGAGAAGAGAGGAAACAGAAGAAAGAGACCGAATATACCTGCTAGGAACATTGGGATTGGCATTATTTCAGTCCTGGTGTCTCCTCATCACCCAGGACAGTCATTTTATTCGTTTATTTTCAATGTGCGGGAGGCCAGGAAGGCATTCTCTGCCTGAACACTATCGAGAAAGGAAAGTCCGTTTTGTGGCCAGGAAAGTAAGAGGGGGAGGAGTAACGGTCCTCCGCCCCACTCTCAAAGTTGTTTAACCTTCATTTGATGATTGAATTGTGCTTTCATTTTTGTTTTCTTATGCTGTTTGATTGCTATTGGGCTGTAAGATTTTATGCTTTAAAATAAATGATGAAGTGAATTTCCATTTTAATAGTAAAATATTAAACATCTAGCCATGAGCCAGATCGAAGACAACTGAACAGAAGACATCTTCATTTCACTGGCACTGTCGTTGCACAGCTACACGATGGAAAGCTGGAAAAGCCGATTGGCTCTCCTACACGTGAATTCTGGATGTCAGTTTCCAGCCACACTGCAGCCCAGAGATGTGGCATGAGGGTCTACAGGATAAGGGTGGGAAACAGCCCCATATTAGTCATGTTTGCACACAGAGAACGAAGCAGGCCTTCCAAGGAACAGTTCTAATTAAAAAGGTACTGACTATAGGAGAGACAAAGGGGCTTGTCCTCTGGCTGGTTAACTATTCAGATGATGGACAATCCTTCTTTCATAGAAACATACAAAGGAGGCATCCGGAACACTGTCTATGATACTGGGTCACATATTAGTCACCGCAGCTAATTGTAAATCTTTCTGTGAAACACTGAAAAGCCTCTTTGTGAATTAATTCAGTTCTGCTTGATGCACTTGATTTGAAATGACATTCCCCTGTATGTGGTGCATGTCGGCTTTGCTTTGAAAAATAACAAAGTTAGCAGAATGTTTAATATATTTTCTTGGGGAGTAGGGTTTTTATCATAGGATTCATTAAGGATTTGCCTTACCCTGACATTTGTGATATAAAGGAAAATCAGAAAAAAAGTAATTTTCTTGATCAAGATATGTTTTTACTTAATGCAAATAAATGTAGTCTGTGGCTTGCAAGGAAAAATATGTCTTCTGATATCTGGTATAAACTGCTAAGTAGAATAATACGTGCCTCTTATGTTAAACCAGCATTTAAATGCTGAACTGCTTCTAAATCTGTTTCTTTTCATCTTTGCCATACACTAAGAACCTAAACAACTGTTGCCTTCATACTATATTTGTTAGAGCAGAATACAAATAAAATTTGTTTGAGAGGATAAGGTGGAATTATCTGTGGTTTGTGCAATTTGTTCCTTAGTCATGCGCAATTAACTCAAAATGAACATTAAATACTTTAATTTTGGTTGCAAATATGTATTTAATACTGCCCTGTTAAATCAACTTTAACTTACCAACATTCTTCCCTTTCTAATACTGGTTAATGCTCTAACCATGTTTTTCAACTATAAACTATAAGCAAATCCCATTGTGTAACTTTCCTCTCAACACTAGATAGCTAATCACACTAGCCTTTGAGATGCAAGATACAAGTCATTAAGATTAAACCCAATGGTTCCATGAACGTCAGTACATCCTTCAGAACCCATCATTCATTATTATTTTTTATGTATATTTTATTGTTGACCATATTACACATGTACCCTATTTCCCCCATTTTGTCCCCCTCTATCTAGCCCCTGCCTTCAACACACTACTGTCTGTGTCCCTGGGCTACCAGGCCAGGTGTCTGAGTCCCCCATGCTGCCAGGCCCAGCATCACAGGCGCAGATTTCCAGCCCAGAGCCATTCAGGAAGGGGCTCCTCCCCCATGCTTGAGTTGAGGAGGATCGACCCTTTCCCCTGGGGCACTATGCCTGGCCGGGTCCTGCTCTCTGCCAAAAGTTCTTTCAGAGAATAAACAGCCCCGCAGACTCACTGCTGGGTGAACTGGTCAGACCCCTCCACTGGCCCCATGTTCCACTGCTTGGCCCTTCCACCGACAAAGACTGGGGCAAACTTCCCAGCAGCTGTTGTAACAAAGCACTTGCTCTGTGCCTGCGATAGTGTGGGCTGAACTGCCCGCCCAGCTAGACCCAATCACCACTAATTCCCCTTGCCCAATGCTACATGGGCTGTGGATTGGGGATCTGGACCGGGGATCCCTGCCTGGGGCTGAGACCCCCCCCCCCCCTCGCTCCCAGGGAACAGGGGCTGTGCACCTTCCTTCCAGCTCTCCAGCTGCGCAGCTGCAGATTTCACTTACTCTCTACGCATTTCCCTGTCCCCTCTCTGCACTCCCCGCTCACGATATTTCAGATCAGCTATTTTTCAAATGTTTTTTCGGACCAAATGTTCTTCAGTTTAGCTGCACGTCCAGACCAGTGCGAGGAGCAAGTGGACAAAACTTCCCAAGTCCGAGCCATCCTGGACCCCACCCCATCACTCATTATTGGGGTTCTTTTTGAGCACCTTTTATGAGCTGGTCCCAGTGCTGGCTATGTGATCACCCAGGCATGATCTCCCTCAGTCTATTGTTGATAGAATTATGATTGAATTACATAATTGTTGAGTATGGCAATTAATCAACAAGAATCACTATGTGAAAAACTCAATGTTCCTTTGAAAATGGAAATCTGTGTTCCATCAAATTTAATCCCCTCCATTTCCTATAGAAGAGGTGCTATCTGGTTTGTTGTTCTAGAAAGCAATAAAGAAAGTCAACCCCTTTATCCATGAAAGTCAGAAATGTAATAGTTAAAGGAAAACATGGCTTTTAAAACTGTTGTACCAGAGGAGCATTTTCCAGTAGTAAACAGTTCGGTGAGAAAAAAAAAAAAATTGTAGGAAGTACAGTCGTATGCTGCAGGGAGCAACCTCAACACAAATGCTTCAGAGTGACAGTAAGAGAATGTGACATGATTCAAGCATGGCCAGATAGAGTTTTTAATCTGCAGCCAGTTTTTCATCTCTTTGCCTGTCATTCTTCTGTTTCTAGCCAATACTTCTACCTCTTTGCCTCACTTCAGCCAAAGGTACTGTTAAATGTTGCTTAACTTTAGTGGTGGTTCTCAGGCCAAAAGAGATAACAATAAGTGTTTATAATGGTCTTGCCCAGTTGTGGGGCTTTGAGAAACAAACCTCCACCTCTTGGTTTGGAAGATGGAAAAACTGATGCATTCCTGTGCTCGCCTACAAATTTAAACATGAATAAAGTACCAAGACGTTATACTTTGCCATTTCGAAAAGCACTTGCGAAATTA
The DNA here is from genome assembly GCF_964212035.1 of Myotis nattereri. Classification (NCBI taxonomy): domain Eukaryota; kingdom Metazoa; phylum Chordata; class Mammalia; order Chiroptera; family Vespertilionidae; genus Myotis; species Myotis nattereri. The sequence goes on along the minus strand of NC_138083.1, from coordinate 20,407,819 downwards.
TTGCCATTAGATTCTGCTATTTGACACTTACAGGCAAATGGCCCCTCTTGAGCTCAAGACGCTTAACCGAAAGAATAAACAACCCTTACAGTTGGGCAGTAAATATGAAATCCTTTTTACTGATTTAAATTTTGCCTCTGAATTAAGGACCCATGAGAATCAGAGAAAGTTGTTTTATAAAACCTAAACAAGTGGAATATTTGAGCTCTTAAAATTCATATCACAAAATACTGATACACTATAAATCACTTTAAGTAATCATTTCTCTGTTTATAACTACAGTGAATCTAGGAGTGCAGAAGAAAAGAGGAGTATACCTCCTCCCCCCACTGAAATTGGACTCGACAGTGTAATTTGCTTTGGCCCATGATACGCAGGCAGAAATGGCATATGTCATGTCAGACAGAAGCTTGAGGACTCATGCTTTCTTCTTCCCTCTATCACAGTGACCAGCAACACCCTACAGAGGCTGTTCTGTCAGCACAGAACCTGGAGAGAAGACCTGTACGGCCTGCCTCTCCAACCTCATCCTGTGTGACTCTCTGCCTGGCTCACAGTGCTGCCACACACTGACCTTCTGTCCATTCCTAGAATAGGCCAAATGCTTTCCATGCTTTGAACTTGAAAACTTTCCTTCCCATTCTCAATGACTAGCAACTTATTATCCTTGAGATCCCAGCTAACGTGTCACTTCCTGGAGATGACTTTTCCAAGTACCTTGTTTCAAAGTAGATCTCCCTCCCCAACTTGTGTTTGCCTTCCTAATGGCATATTTGCTAGTTCAGAACACTCAGAATTTCCATTTTGTAAAATTTTCACTGTCCTTGAGGGTCCTACAACTATTGACACTGTGTCAGTGTGAAAAATGGTTTGTCATTATTTTAACTAACATTTCTTCATTTACTAAGAAGGTTAAGCAGATTTATGTCAGCTATTTGTATTTCCTGATTGGCGAATTAATCTGTTCATGTTATTTTGGTCATCTATCAATTGAGATTTTGATTTTTATTGATATTTATGAATTGTTTATATATTGAGAGTATCTTTTTGTCATATTTTTCTGCACACAATTTTCTACTTGTGCTTTGTTTTATGAATTTGATTGTGGTGTTTTCTGACATACAGACTTCTTTTTATGTTCCATGCAATCAAATCTCTTTCCCTTGGTACTGACTTTCATTGCTTTTGTAGTTCACAGTTATTACTTGTGCCTACTGAGCATCCAATCCTGCTTCCTCAGGTGATGAATCTTTTCAACCTGGTAGAAAAGTCCTTTTATACATTTTCTGGAGATAATCTCCCAACCCTAATCTCTACAGGGGACAGACATGGGATCCAGACTGGCCAATCACAGGACTTTATCACCTGTTCTCAGTGACTGGTTTAGAAAGGCCCTGTGACCCAAACTGGACCAATCAGTGTCTTCCCTAAGACTTGATAATGTGGCTACTGGGAGAGAAGCTCACAAGTCACAGTGAGCATGTAAGTAAATCTGGAGAATTGGGCAGCTTCCCCCCCACACACACACACCCCATCCCCCACCCCCCAAAAAAGCTGTTATGTGAGCCAATAGAGTCCCTTCTAAGTAAGTTTGAGTTAATTTCCTGGCTCTTGTAACTGAATGGCTCACCAATACTCTCAGATTAAAGAATAAAATTCTTCAAATGTCCCAAGGGTCCCATGTGATGCCACACACACACACACCCTCCATTACCTCTGCAAACTCAGCTCTTCCTATGTCCTCCAGGGGCTTCATTCACTACACCAGCCACACTGGCCCCCTCAAGTGCACCAGGCATCTTTCCCTCCCCGAAGCCTTGCACCAGTTAGCCCTCTGGATGCATACATGGTTACTTTGCTCACCTCCTTGGAGTCTGTTCAAAGCATTCTCAGGGAGCCTTATCATGACCACCCCCAGCTATGGCCTCCTCAGGGCTCTATTGCCCCCCCTTTTTCATGGCACTTATCACTTTCTAATATTCCATGAGTTACTTACTTATTAAATTCATTTTACAAAACTATGATTGAAAAACTCCCCGTTTTATAAGAAAAAGATAGGCTTGATGACAGCAGGAATTTTTGTCCGATTTGTTCACTGAAGAGTCATCCCAAGCATCAGAGCAGTAAGTACCCAGCACGTATTAGGTTCCCATTAAATACATATTTGTTAAATAAAGAAATTCTGCTCATTTTTTCCCCTGGGAAACACTTGGCAAATTCCTTTTTATGAGACTAGTGACCACGTGACTAGGATTTATTTTTTCTTTTTAGGGAGGTTGGGGAAAATATAGAGGAGAAATAAAATTAAACTGTGGCTATTAAACAAGTTAATAAAGGCTACACCCATCCCAGAAAATAACTATTAGTACAATGAACGAGCTAATAATGTTTGCAAATATATTGTGAAAATTTTCTTTGGTTCAGAAATTATGCCTATTCCCTATTAGGTGTGAGGGGGGAAGGGAAAGGAAGGGAAGGGAAGGGAAGGGAAGGGAAGGGAAGGGAAGGGAAGGGAAGGGAAGGGAAGGGGAGGGGAGGGAAGGGAAGGGAAGGGAAGGGAAGGGGAGGGAAGGGAAGGGAAGGGAAGGGAAGGGAAGGGAAGGGAAGGGAAATATGCTCATTAATCCTTCATCAAACAAAACACGGATTATGTTTGATGTTACCCTGATGTCTTTCTTTTTACGCAAGGGTAGGTGATGACGGGGGCTGTTCAGGTGGTATTGGTTAGGCTACTCTGGGAAAACAGTGCCATCTCAATAGCCGAACACAATGAAAATTGACTTTTCTCTTGCCTCACAGCCCCTTGTGAGTTGGGCAGCTTTCCTACAGACATTGACACAGGGGCCCTTGCTTACTCCACCCCATGGGGCTGTCACCTTTGGCATGCTTCCTCCCAGATCACCATGGAACAAGAGGAGAGAATGGAGATTGTTATGAGCCAAGCACAGGAGGGATGACACACCTGCTGCCCACCTCTCATGGCCACAACTCAGTCTCTTGGCTCCACTCTAACTCCTAGAAAATGTAGATTGGCCAAGTACCTGGCAGGAGAATGAAATGTGTTTGGTGATCAGCTAGCATTGCTTTTGCCTTGGAAGTGGAACAACTTCCTCCTCTGAGACAGAGCTGTGTGCTGCCAACAAGCCCTCTATTTCCACTCCCAAGACCAAATGAGCCACAGTGACTTAGGGAGGGAGTGTTGGCTGGGCATCTGAGATGATCAAAACAACTCCATGTGGGGTCAGGGGCTTAATGATGAGATGGAAAAAATCTGAATGCTGCCCTGCATTGTCTTGGATAGAAACATAAGGACTTGGTAGAATAAGCCCTTGACTGACCTCTATCACTTGTCATTCAAGAATTGGTTTTTGTCTGGTTGGTTGTTATTAAGAAAATCAAAAGAAGCCCTGGTCCATGTGAGCTGTTGTATGTCTACAATTTTAAGGTCCTAAAGTGTATAGCTTTTCAATTGCAAAAAGAAATAGTACCTTGTCTGAGAATAGGAAATTGTTCCAAATATTCATCTGTATTTTATTTTATTGATATTCGTGTTTATGTGTGTGATTTCACTTTTAAATCCACATCTTTAATGCACCTTGAATTTATTTTGGTATTTGGTGGGAAGACACTTGATAGAGTAACTAACAATATTACCAGCACCAGTTATTAAATAATACATCTAGATCCTATTGCCTTGAGCTTATTTCTTTACCATACACTTATTTTACATTTATACAAGGCTCCGTTTTTCCTGACTGCATCTTCCTTTGGTTTCTCTAGTGTCATTCTGTCTTACAGTATGTGCTCATGTCTATTAAGGCAAAATCAATGCCTCTACCCTTCTTCATTTTCCAATGTTTCTGGTTATTACTCATGGTTTAGTGTTCCAGATAAACTTCAAAATCACTATCACACTCCCCTGCGATAGGTAGTCCTCCTTGCTCAATTCTCCCTCTCATATCATCCCCAGAAAAATAGATGAGCTGGTCAGTTTAGTCAGCCCACACTTAGGCCAGACGGAGAGGGCATCTGTTATAACTGCTTCCTGAAATGTTCCCCAGAAGAGCTGGACTCCTGTTCCTCCCTGGCCTCCTGACAAGGCTTGGCTGTGGGCTGAATACCAATCGGTTTGCCGATATTCTGCTCCAAAGCGTTCTCCTGCCTTGGCATCTAGTCCCTTCAATCTCATTTGAGTCATTTGATCCTGCCCAGTGGGTTGGGAGGCAAAGCTAGGTAAATATCACCGTGCACTGAGTCATCATCATCCACTTTGCAAACAAGGGCTGAGAGTTCAGCGGAGCTGGTCCATAAGACTAACCCGCAGCGTCCAAAGACAAAGAAAGACACCATTTGGTCACCAGATGCTCCTGTTACCACCACGTGGGTCTGAGTCCTTCCCGAAGCAAACTGAAATGCAATCTTGTGGCTTTTGGTTTTACTACACCTGATACCTGGTGTTGGCATTATCATCTCAGCAGTGACGCATTAGCAGCCTCACCTGGCAAAGACTGATAGGCTACACGGAGCTGCTGGGTCCTCTTTAAAGGAACCAGGGCAGCCGGGGAAAGAAAGAGTGGGTTTTTTTTTTTTCTGTTTTGTCTTTTTCTTTCTTTATTTTGCAAACAGAATATATAATAAATATGGGAAAAGAACAACTATGTAGCTAATGTTAAATAACATTATTCATTGTTCAAACCACTTTATATCTGTTAACTCATTTAATCTTGAGGAAAGTGAGGTAGGTAATATTATTATCCCCACTTTACAGATGAGCAAACTGAGGCAAAAAGACTAAATATTTTGCACAAGGCCACACAGCTCATAGCAATGGGGCCATGACTTGACACAGGAACCTGGAGCCAGTGGTTACTATCCTAACCATGTGCTAGAGCAGTGGTTCTCAACCTGTGGATCTCGACCCCTTTGGGGGTCGAATGACCCTTTCACAGGGGTCACCTAAGACCATCGGAAAACACGTATATAATTACATATTGTTTTTGTGATTAATCACTATGCTTTAATTATGTTCAATTTGTAATAATGAAAATACATCCTGCATATCAGATATTTACATTACGATTCATAATAGTAGCAAAATTACAGTTATGAAGTAGCAACGAAAATAATTTTATGGTTGGGGGTCACCACAACATGAGGAACTGTATTAAAGGGTCCAGACATTCGGAAAGTTGAGAACCACTGTGCTAGAGATTCTCAAAGTAGGTCAGGCATTGGGATCACCTGGAGGCTTGTTAAGCACAGATTCCTGGATCCCAGCCTCAGAGTTTCTCATTTATGAGGTCAGAAGTTAGAAACCAGGATGCCATGCTTCTATCACAGTGGTTCTCAACCTTGGCTGCACATTAGAATCACCTGGGAATCTTTTTAAAATCCTGATTTCTGGGCCTCATCCTCCGGAAATTCTGTTTCTTTGTTACTAATGTTGTGGCCTCACCCCATGACAAAGAAACAGAATTTCCGGAGGATGAGGCCCAGAAATCAGGATTTTAAAAAGATTCCCAGGTGATTCTAATGTGCAGCCAAGGTTGAGAACCACTGTCAAGTCCCAGTTGCTGCTGCTATTGCCTCAGGGACCACACTTTGAGAACCACCACAGTGCACTTCACAGAAATGATTGGCAGTTGTGTTCCTGTGAAGATGAGAAAGGATAAACAAATCCACACAATGATTAAGCCATGGAGCTAATTCTTAGCTTCTAAAGTCAGAATATCTGACCTCCTACTATATTCATCCAGTCCCTTAAGCAACTCAAAACTGCTACTGCCTGCAAGGCGCCACCTTCCTCCTATTTATGTTTGGCTATAGCCAACTCAAATATTGGGGAGAATTAAGAGTACTGGTTGGAGCATCAAAACACCTGGGTTTAAATCTTAGTCCTGTCAGTTACCAGCTAAGTTCATCTTTCTAAGCTTCAGTTATCATACCCATAAAATAGTGAGGGTTATTATTTGGCACTTAGGACTTTAGTAAAGGCAAATTTAATACAAACACACACATTACGGGCACATAGAAATAATGGTTATTTATTTTATAAAAAGAGCATATGTGCCCGGCTGGTGTGGCTCAGTGTTTGAGTGTTGACCTATGAACCATGAGATTACTGGTCAGTGAAAGGGTGAGTCGTCGCGGGGCCTGACCACGCTGCTGGCGGCCTCGGGCACCGACTCCCCAGCCCACGGCGGGAGCCCGGTGCAGGCTGCCACCCGCCCGCTGCCCCCGGACCGGACCCACGCCCACACGGCAGCAGCAGCGGCATGGCGGGGCGCGTGCCCTCGCCCGAGGAGATGGAGGACGTGGACTTCCTGTTTGGGCTGGAACTGGTCGATCTGCTGGACCCCCAGCAACCGGACTGGCCCCTGGAGCCCGGGCTCAGCTCGCCCTGTGGGGGGGCTAGGACTGCGCCCTCCATCTTGCCCTGGGTCCTCCATTTTTGGGGCGGCCACCATGTGCTCAGGAGAGTGCCTTCTTCCCGGAAGCCCAGGCCCCTGCTGGCCATGCCCAGGATTTCTTTAAACTAACCAATGACAATCAAGGGACGTGCGCGCCAGAGAGATGAACAAGACCCGACTCGCGCCTGGCCAATCGGCAGGGCCCACAGTCCCCTCCCCTGCCCTTACTATAAAACCCACAATCCCATCAGGCCTCGCTCTCTTTCGGCCACTGGGCTTACCGTTGTTGTATCGGTGAGTGTGGTCGGGGAGCCGAACTAGTTCGAAATGAAGGACTCTTTGCTTTTGCATCGGTCTGACGGGCTCCCTGGGGGTCCTGGGAACCTTGAAATCTGGGCACAACAGTCAGGACACATGCTGGGGTTGTGGACTCAGTCCCCAGTATAGGGTGTGCAGGAGGCAGCCAATCAATGATTCTCTCTCATCATTGATGTTTCCATCTCTCTCTCCCTCTCCCTTCCTCTCTGAAATCAATAAAAAATTATATTTTTAAAAAAGCATATCTGGTTTCCTTCCTTCCTCTCAGACACCAGCCAAGAAGTATAACTTTGAGAAGCTATTCAGTAAGGTTTGCCAGAGTCACATTGAGCACCCAAACTTTCTTTACAGCTTATAACTGTGACAAGGATATAAAAGAGAGCAGCATATTTGATGATCTGTCCCCATCCTATCTATTCCTGCTGAAAGGAGAGGGAGTTACGGGCTGAATCATCTCAAGGGCCATCTTTTCTTGTGCAGGAGAAATAAGAAATGAACTGGAAAAATGGGAGGTGCCAGAAAGGGCAGGGCAATCTACACCTTGGCAGTCTGGGCAGCTGGCCAAGCAAAAATGAGATAGATTTTTAAATAACCTTACTCAGTGTTATAAGTGGGGTCTGCTCTCAGTCAAAAATTAAACTATTGTAAAATCTCTTGATCTATTTCATTGATTTATTCAACAAATATACAATGACACTCCCCCTCCCCTCCCCCCCTCCACCCCCCCCCCCCCCCCACACACACACACCCCAGGTATCAGCCAGTACTCTAGGTTCTGGAGATACAGGGTAACAAATATTAGGTTCCCCCCACCTGCAGCAGAGGAGCGAGATATGAAGACTCTGGGGAGGGAAGGAGTGGGGGGCAAGACTTGAAAGCAAAGACCTGGAGGAAATGAGAATACGAGCTGTGTGGTCATCAGTAGGAAGCATCTGGTAGTAGGAAGGGCAAGTGCAGAGGACTGGAGGCTGGCTCATGCCCAGCCTCTGAGCATGGCCAGTGTTAGTGAGGTGAGGATCGGGGAAGTGAGATGGGGTTGGAGGGAGGACCAGGTGCCATCATAGAAGGCCATGTAGGAAGACGGGTCAACATTCACAGGCTTTTAAGCAGAGGAAGGACATGGTCCAAGTTCGAAAGTGAATTGATGTCAATGCAGAGTGAGTGCATTGGGCTGATACCTAATGAAGTCTCTGATTTCAGGCCAGGATATAGAAGAGGAAAGAGGGGGGGGAAAAGAGAGAATAAAGAGTAGAGGTCCAGGGGGAAAACCTGGGGAGAGACCAAACCAAAGACGCATCCACTATTCTCTTGGCCCTTATTCTCTTCTCCGCTCCTCACCCCACAGTTTTCTCATGGCCTTAAGCGGTAATTTACTAAGTATAATGATCGCAGCCACGTTGGATCAGTGTCCTCCAACTTACTTGCACATTATATTCATCTAGGGAGAGTCTGCAACATGCCTTACCCAAAGCTAAATTAAGGGACATTCTATAAAATAAATGGTCAGTACTCTTCCAAGGTGTCAAGGTCAAGAAAGACAAAAAAAGACAGAGGAACTATCCCAGGTGACAGGAGGCTAAGAAGACAACTAAATGCAACGTAGGATCCCCCAAACGGACCTAAGTGGCATAGTCAACAAAACTGAGTGAGAACAAATCATAACAGGTGTCAATGTTAACTTCGTGATTTTGAGCATGATTCTATGGTTATGTACAGTCAATTGTGAACATTTGGAAAAGCTGGGTGATGGATACATAGCAATCCTTTGTACTTTTTTTGCATATTTCCTGAAAGTCTTATTATTTCAAAATGGAAAAAACAAACAGACAAACAAAAACACATTGCCCAGACCACATCTCAGACCCATACGTCAACATCGTGGGACTAGGGCCCCAAATTAAAAATGGAACTGCTGTTTGACGCAGTGATTCCACTTCTGGGAATATATCCTAAGAATCCAGAAACACCCATCAGAAAAAAATACATGCACTCCTATGTACAAAGTGCTGTTTACAGTAGCTAAGATCTGATAACAGCCCAAGTGGCCATCACTGGGCAAGTGGATAAAAAAGCTGTGGTACATTTACATAATGGAATACTATGCAGCTGCAAAAAAAGAAGGATCTGTTATCCTTTGCAACAGCATGGAGGGACCTGGAGAGTATTATGCTAAGAGAAATAAGCCAATCAGAGAAAAATAAATATTGCATGATCTCACTTATATGTGGAATCTAAGTAACAAAATAAACTAAGGAACTAAATAGGTCCAGAGGCATGGATGCACCGAGCAGACTGACAGATGTCAGAGGGAAGGGGTGGGGGGGTGGACTATGGAAGAGATTAACCAGATCACCACCTTGGAATTTTGTAAGTCTTTAGGGGGCTTTGTCTTAAAGTTTCCTTTTGTCCAAGGGGCACTAAAGGACTCCTTCATTCTGAGGGGTGTCAGCTCCTCCCAGAGTATCTGTTTGCAGCCCAAGGCACAAAGGGAGCCTCTTCTAGGGAGAGTAAGAGATGAGATGGGGATAAAGGGGATGTGCTCATTCGGCCACAGAGAAGCATCCCTGGAGGCTCTGAAAGATGCTTCTCTGGAAGAATCTGAGTCTTCCTCCTGGAAGAGGTCAGCACGAATATGAATGTGAGAAACATGCAAACCTGTGAAGAATGTATTTGTGAGTTTATTTGGGCCAAACTGTTGACAACTGCCGGGAAGCAGAATCTCCAGGGATTGAGATAATGCTCTGGGGAGTGGCAGTTTTGCGCCTCTTTTTAATACATTACAATCAAAAGTGGAGGCGAGACGTAAGTGGGTTACATGAAATGCACTGGTGATCGATTAGAGAGGTGGGAGAAAGCAAAGTGGTAGGTGGGGGGACCTCTGAGATTGGATAAAAACTAAAATAATAGACACATAACTTCTTTTACTTAGGTGGGTGCAGGATAGTTAACAGTCAACAATGAGCTCAATAACAGTGAGGGGATCTGTGGTCTCCGCAGAGGGTCAGAAAAAGGAAGGAAAATTACGTTGACATTCCAACAATATGTTATTTTAGGTGCAGAAAGACAACAGACTTAGAAGATTGACCTTTGTCAGGGAAGATACCTGGCCACCATGACTACCCACCATAAACTGCTTTTTAGTTGAAAAAAGTTTTAATTTCAGGCCATCTTTTGAGGTTACTTTAGGTCTTTGGGTCTGCAAGGCCGCCAAACAGGACGCAGGCTTTCCCTGAGCTAGTCGTGTTAGCATGTGGGCCCTTTTTGTCCACGCTAAGACAGACAGCTGTAGCTCCAAGAACCCTCCTGCCTTTTGGAAAAGGGATAGAGATCAGGTGGCATCTTAAGATCATCTCCAGCTTCAAACAAGTATTAACCTCCCCTGTCAGCTTTGGGGATGTTCCTTTTGGGAAGAATTTTATTCTGCTGCTACCCAGTAGGATGTGCCCTTCCCTGTGGAAATTGGCAAAACGCTAAATACCAACCTCTCCCAGTAAACACAGCTGTAAGAAAATGAGGCTTAATCTCCTTTGATTAATAAGGAGGCAGCAAAAAGCTGACCACGGGCTGAAGGAAGCAAGAAGAAAAACAAAGGACAAGTAAAAATCTGCCCAGAAAAGCCAAGGGAAAAAAAAATCACGAAGGTTAAACAACCTAACAAGGCCTGTAGATTCTGATTCAATTTCAGTGCTTGCAAAAACAAGGCTCTTGGCTATTTGCATATAAATGTGCTGGGGGTGGGGGAGCCGCAGGGCTCAGCTGTGCATTCAAACTTTCTCCCGAAAAATCTGTTCCTGAAACAGCTGCAGAAATCAGCTGCAAATTCCCAGTCTAAAAATGAAAATCACATGGCTGAGCTGGGGAGGGCTCAGAGAGGAGGGAGGCAAGGGCACCAAGTGGTGCTCCAATTAACCCATTGCGGCCTGCAGCCCAGCGGCATTGCTGGGAGCCTTCAGACACCTCAGTGCCCAGGCTGCGCCCCAGGGCAAGTAAATCAGAGACTGGGGGTGGGGCCTAGGCACCACGTGAGAATTTCCCAGATGTGTTGAATAAACAGTCGTGACTGAGTCCCAGCTTCCACTCTAGAGCAGGGTCTACAAGCCTGTTCTGTAAAGGGCCAGATAGTAAGTATTTTAGGATTGTGGGCCAGCTGGTCTCTGTCCCAAATACTGGCCCCTGCCAGTGTGGCCTGAAAGCAGCCACAGCATATAAAATAGTGGGCATGGCTGTGCACAATAAACTTTATATACAGAAAATAATTTGCAGACCCTGCTTTAGATGGCTGTTAACTGAAGCATGGTCTCTAGGCTAGCAGCATCGGCAACCATGGGAGCTTGTTAGGAAAGCACACCTCCAGCCCCACCCCGGAACCCTCTTGCATCATCTGTTTTTTTTAACAAGGTCTCAAGATGACCACAACACATTAAAACCAGAGAACCAGGCATCCGGTGACTGAGAGCTCAGCAGCACTGGGAACCCAGATTGTTGGCTGAGTCTTGGACCCCCAACTTTGTCCACAAATCTGTCCTTGGGGTTCAGGGTCATTCAGGTGTTCTGGGGACATTTTGCCCAAATAAGGACTTGGAAAAGTACAAAGGATTGTGGCCATGTGAATTGTGGATGCGGGGCAGTGCAGGCCCCTGGCCAGTGAGGGAGCTGTCCCTTCAGCAGGTGCTGGCCTCTCCATCATCAGTCCTGATGAGGTGGGAAGAGCTGGCCATGCTGGCCTTCATTTCCGAGTGGAGACACTAAAACCCCAGGCTCTGCCAGCCTGCCACTCATCAGCGCACCGCCGCAGAGCTGGAGGGCAATTACCTTAAGAGCTGGAGCTTGGAATAGGCTGGCAAGGCTGGATGCCACCAACTGGTTCATAACCTAACATTCGACTTTCTGCTTTTATACCTCCCTGCCCTGCCTGTTCACCACTGCTGCCTCCCCAGTGCCCCAAACAGTGTAAGACAGAGCTCACAAACCTGTGAGGAATGAATGACCAGAGGCTAAGATGCTCACTGCAGTGGCATCAGTCTTCAGGTCATGAGTGTCCATAATTGGCCGCAGGCTGGCCTTCATATATTAGCATGCAGATGAGCTGTGGCTTTTTATATTTTCCCAAACAGCCTTCCTTGCATGAACAGAATCCTGACAAATGACAGCAGAAGCTATTTGTAATCTGTTGCCTGGAGCAGAAGGCTCAAGGGCCTGTGCCCTGGCCCAGAGAGTTAATGGGACTTCTGAAGGCGCTTCAGAGTGCATTCTGCTTCCACGCCAGCCTGGCCTGTGCCTTTGTGAAGAAAGTAATGAACTGAGCAGCTCTCTCTCTCCAAGTGCCCATGTGCCAGTCAGCTGGGACTGGCCTGTTGTCAGAGGATGTTTGCCATGCCCTGGAAAAATGCTCTCTCGGCAGCCCTGCCAGGGATGCGAGTGAGAAAGGAAGCGTGTCCACGCCGCTTCCTAAACCCTTGCACCTGCCGGAGGAGTCTCTGTGGAGCACAGTTTTGACACATGGTTTGCAGTGGACTGGGGAAGGAGGGGGGTGGGGGAGAACTGGGATGCTGCCTTGGGCATCAGCAGCCAGAGGAGCCGTCTGGTGGAGATAAATAGTTCTCAAATCGATTGTGCACATGCATCTGCAGGCATCTCTTTCACTACCGGCTCCGAGGCTAAGTTGTGAGTCTGTATTTCTGACAAGTCCCAGGTGATGCTGAGGGGCTGCCCTGGGGGTCAGCCTTTCAGTGGCCAGAGCAGATAGGAAGGAGCACCAGGCACACAGTCAGGACACCCCACAACCCCAGCCGATTCTCTTTCTCAGACTGCCCCCAAAAGCAGTGGGTGTGGCCGATCTATTTTCAAAGATGGCCAAATAGTACCTCCTTCCTTCCACATGCTCTTCTTAAGTGTGACTTCAACCCTCCTCCCATTAAGAGGTGGCTCTGTCCTAGCCAGTGTGACTAAATGGTTAGAGTGTCAGCCCACACACACCAAAGGGTCACCACAGGTTTGATTCCCAATCAAGTTCACCTGCCTGGGCTGCAGGTTCGATCCCGCTACCAATCAGGGCATGTGCAGGAGGCAACCAATTGATGTATCTCTCTCACATCAATCTTTCTCTTCCTCTCTCTCTCTCTCTCTCTCTCTCTCTCTCTACCCATCCTTCCCTTCCACTCTCTCTAAAATCAGGTGAGGATTAACAATAACAACAACAACAAAGGTGGTCTAAAGTGGGCTGGCCTTGTGACTGCCAAAAAAGTGAAACTCTGAAGTCTGAGAGGAGGTCATAAAAGGCAATACAGCTGCCTTCTGATTCTTTCAGGACACTTATTCTTGGAACCCAGCCACCATAAGGGGAGGAAGCCCGAGCATCCATGGAGAAGCCCAGGTGAAGAGGAAGTGAGGGTCCAGCTGACAGCCAGCACCAACTTGCCAGCCACAGAAGTGGGCTCTACTTCAAAACTCCCCAGAGCCATCTATGGACCCTCCCCCTCCAGTCAGGTTGCCCCACCTGAAAGTATATGGAGTAGAGATGAGCCTTCCCCACTGAGCCCTGCCCATATAGCCGATTTGTGAGCAAGTCTTGAAACCTCAAAGTTTAAAGGTATTATTTTTCAACTTTATTTTGTATTAGTCTCAGGTATACAGCTTAGTGGTTAGACAATCATATACACCAAAGTTAAGAGGTATTTTTTAATGAAGCAATAGTATTTGGAACATGTTTTTAACTACTCCCTGGGTCTACCTTTCATGCTGTACACCCTCTTTGCATAATCTGAATGCTTCAGTCATTCAGTTACCATCTGCTTGGACCCTCATTCATAGCTACAGAGCTGTATATCTAATTGCCTATCAGATATCCCCAATATATATAAATCCTTATCTCCTGATCTATTCCCATCTCTACCCCTCCCCTTAAACACCTATCTTTATGTAGACACTAAAGGCCTGGTGCACGAAATTTGTGCACTCTGGGGGGGGGGGGCGTGTTCCTCAGCCCAGCCTGCACACTCTTGTAGTCCGGGAGCCCTCAGGGGATGTCCAACTGCCAGCTTAGGCCTGCAGTCAGACATCCTTAGCGCTACCACGGAGGCGGGAGAGGCTCCTCCCACCACTGCTGCACTCGCCAGCCGTGAGCCTGGCTTCTGGCTGAGCAGCGCTCCCCCTATGGGAGCACACTGACCACCAGGGGGCAGCTCCTGCATTGAGCGTCTACCCCCTGGTGGTCAGTGTGCATCATAGCAACCAGTTGTTCTGCCATCAGGGCGAAACCAGCTCTCTGACATCCCCTGAGGGGTCCCAGATTTCAAGAGGGTGCAGGACAGGCCAAGGGACCCACAGGTGCACGACTGATGCAGGGGAGGGGCATGGGAGGTTGGCCATCTGGGGAGGGACTGCAAGAGGGCTCCAGGATATGTCCAGCCCATCCCGCTCAGTCCCGATCAGCTGGACCCCAGCAGCAAGCTAACCTACCAGTCAGAGCATCTGCCCCCTGGTGGTCAGTGCATGTCATAGCAAGCGGTTGAGCAGCCTTAGCATATCATTAGCATATTATGCTTTGATTGGTTGAACGACCGACTGGACAACCAGATACTTAGCATATTAGGCTTTTATTATATAGGATTCTCTTAAAAAGAGGAGAATGTATAAATGCATATGAAAAGATGTTCAGCATCACTAGTCATTAGGAAAATGCAAATCCAACACAATCAGTTGCAAATCAATGCAAAACCACAATAAGATATCATCACTTCCCAGCCATTCAGATAACTACAATAAACCAAAAAACTTATATGCAGATATGCATATCCATGGACAAACAATAGTTTGGGGAAGGTGTGGGGAAGGAGCAGGAGTGGGGTGGAGGGGATCAACAAAGGAAAAAAATGGGACATCTGTAATGCTTTCAACAATAAAGATTAAAAAAAAAAACAGATAACAAGTATCTGCAAGGATGTAGAGAAATTGGAAGCATCATGCACTGCTAGTAAGAGTGTAAAATGATGCAGATGTTGTGGAAAAGAGTCCAGAAGCTTCTCAAAAAGTTAAAGATAGAGTTATTATATGACAACAGTTCCACTCCTGGGTATATATGCAAGAGAAATGAAAAAGTATATTTACAGAGAAACTTGCACACAAATGTTCATAGCAATGTTTTTCATAATAGCTGAAAAGGAGACACAAACCAAATGTTTATCAACTGATAAATAAAATGTTGCATATTCATTCAATGAAATATTAATTGGCAATAAAAAGAAATGATGCATGGAACAACATAAATGAACCTTGAAAATATAATGCTAAGTGAAAGAAGCAAATTTATAGAAACAGAAAGCATATTTATGGTTGCCTAAGGCAGTGGGGAGGGATGTTACAGGGAAGTGGGGAATAAAAATGGTTTTTTAGAGGGATAAAAATGTTCTGGAATTAGTGGTGATTTTTGTACAATTTTGTGAATACACTAAAAATCACTGATTTCTACTCTTTAAATGAATTGTATGGCATATAAATTATATTTCAATAAAGCTCTTATATTTAAAAAAGGAGGCAAGACTTTTGTTTCCTGTATTTCATAGAGATTTTGTTGACCAAAACACATTAAAATCCATATAGAGAAAACAATGGTATGCAGCAATCACATGGTTTGGATGCTAGGGACATTTTGTTTTACAGCCTAAAGCCACCATTCTAGAAAAGCCGAACCAGAGCATGCTGCTTGTTGTTTTCAATAGCAAGAATTGATCTGGCCTGTATGTGCAAACTTCAGCCCTGACACAGGAGTCCTGTCCCCTTCAGTTCTGATATCCAACTTCTTGATATTATTCAGACTGAAACATGGAGCTCATTACTGGGCAGCGCTGTGCAAATGCTGAAACCCTGTCTCGGTGTCTGTAGGGAGCTGATATAGGGTTAAGCCTCGGACTGACCTGTGGGCAAAGTCACAAACAATTCCCAGCTTAGAGGGCACAGTCCTCTTAGCATAATTAGGCTTGACCTTATGAGGCTCCCTAGATCTTATCTGGGAAGCTAATGGGCTGAGGAAGTGCCAGAAGTATAACCATGGTGAAAACAAGTGAAACTCACAAGAACAAAAACAAGTGAAACTCACAAGAACAAAAACAAGTGAAACTCACAAGAACAGTGTAACTTTGGAAACCACTCCCTTGTTTACCTCTCACTATAAAATAAAGGCTCCGCTTGCCTTGGGATCTCTCTCTCTGTGGCCTCAGCCAGGCACAGGGAAGATCCACCGAGACTAAGGAAAGCTAGAGAGTTCTGAACGCTGTCTCCGTGTAAAACATTCTTCGCCGACTCCGTCCACACCTTTGGGAACCCCTGGACCCGCTGGGGCTGGCCCCCAGTAGGTGTCACTTCCTCCCCACCAACATACTCACACACTGTGCTGCCCTTTCTCCTCACCTTGGCCTCCTCCTTCCTTATCTGCCATGCTCTCTGCCCAGGCAGGTCCTGGGTCCCCAGGCCAGCTACGAGCCTGGCCCACCTGACTCTCTGGGAAAAGCCACCCTTTCCAGTTCTTTCAAGTTCTCTTGCAAACACCAGTAGTCACCTGTGTAGCTCTCCTTCCTGCTCAGTAATTATACACTGTACTGTATCATTGCCTGATTTGACATTTCCATGGAAAAGTGTAATTATAGCATCGCGAAAGGCAGAAATAACTTGCTGATAATATTTGAGGGTGGAAAAAAGTCTATTTCAAGATGTTCTTCAACAAAATCACTCAGAAGAGTGTTACCAAATGCTGTTGGATTCTGGGGCCTCAGTCACTTTCCTTCATCCAATATTAAACCTCGCCCCACTTGGAGCATTAAGTTTCAAAAAAATCGCCAAGTTAGGAGAACTCACATTGAGCACCTTAGAACTTTAAGAAAATAAGTATTTTGCGGGGGGGGGGCAAGGGAGGGGGGTACAGTAAGTCTATCACTGCTCTTACAAACCCAACTCATGCATGAAAGGAAAAAAAACACTAAATGCTGATTAGTATATTATTATTTATATTTTCCACATTTTCAATTAATAACAAAACATACAGTAGATTCATTTCTGTCTGACATCATCTGCTGGCCAGAAACTTTCCAGAATTCCAATGATCTTTTGCTATACCTACCACCAATAAATACTTTTTTTTTCTTAGCATTCACAAATGTCAGCAGTATGCTAAGTGCTTAGTTCACTTTTTTTTTTTTAAAGTTACACAGACCTGGGTTCAAATTGTGATTCAACAACCTGTTAGTATGACCTTGATTTTCAAACCCAGATTCCCCATCATTTCTTAACAACAAAGCTCTATGAATTTGAAATGTTATAACTTTATTTTGCTGTGCTGTGAGCCTGTCACATATGATGTGTTTGAGAGATATGGAGTCTGTCCTGGGTTTGGGTTTACAGGAGACTGAAAGATATCAGGGTATTATAAACAAAGGTCTTACATGAAGTCCTTGGGCGTCAGCCTGGCCCCAGAATTTTCAACAGGCCAGCTGCACTGATGCTATTTAGCTTGGAGGCCCTTCCAAGCATTCTTCTTCCTCTCTAGGATTATGTGTTTTTCTCTAGCCAATCATCATTGTGGATGCAGCTCAGTCCAAGGGCAACTTTAATTAATGAGCCAGGTTTCTGGCGTTGATAAGAATTGCTAGGTTAAGGTCGAGTGTGGAGGGCAGTTTTCATTAAATACACTAAATGTGGTTGCAATTTGAAATGATAGTGTCTATCCCTTGCTGAGCTGCTGTTTTTTTGCAAGAGTGATGATGGCCTTCCAAATTCAAAAGCATGGGGAGAGACATTTACTTGTAAACCCAGCTGTGAAAGGTAAACAGTGCCTATGCTTATTTACTGGGGTGGGCCTAGTGACATCCCACAGATAGTCTGCTGAAGCCCCCCTCTAATCCTCAATGTCCCTCCAGAATCCCCTTGAGGATGCTGATCAAGGCTTCTCCTGCAGGATGCAGGGCAAGCAGCTCTGCATGTCCTTCTACTGTGCCACCAGTATTCTCTACATTGGACTAAAATTAATGTAAACGGAGAAAAAACATTACAACATGACATGCCCTTTCTTGCCTGTGGCTAAAATAATAATAGCTCATATTAATTGAGCCCTTAAAAAGCATTGAACTAAATAGTTTTCATGCATCATTTCATGGAATTCTCATAAACCATTTGCAGTCTTATTGTCATTACCAGCGTTTACACATGAGGAAACAAAACTTTGGATATGTTCCAAAGGTCACCCTGCTGGCAAAGGTGAAGCGGCCATTTGTACCAGGTAGTTCCTTTTCAGTGGCCTCCCACCCAAGTCTGCTTTAACTCACGGTGTTCCAGGCAGTCTTTCCCCACTTCCCTTTCTCTTTTTATTAAAATGACTAGAGGCCCAGTGCACAAAAATTTGTGCACTCGGGGGGGTCCCTCAGCCTGGCCGGTGCCCTCTCGCAGTCTGGGACCCCACGGGGGATGACCACCTGCTGGCTTAGGCCCGTCAGACATCCTTAGCGCTGCTGAGGAGGCGGGAGAGGCTCCCACCACCACCGCTGTACTGGCAGCTGTCAACCTGGCTTGTGGCTGAGCAGAGCTCCCCCTGTGGGAGCGGACTGACCACCAGGTGGAAGTTCCTGCATTGAGCATCTGCCCCCTGGTGGTCAGTGTGTGTCATAGTGACCAGTCATTCCCAGTCATTCTGCTGTTAGGGTCAATTTGCATATTACCCTTTTATTATATAGGACTAGTAGCCCGGTGCACAAAAATTTGTGCACTCGGGGAGGGGGGGGTGTCCCTCAGTTATTAAACATTTATCGGCACAACACTGACCACATTGGTGGTGGTGGTGGTCTTGTCAGAATGTGTTATATTATGCAGATGAAAATCTATTTAAACAGATTTGATGTAGATATTTTCAAAGATGGAAGAATTGTCCCTGTCAACTATTTTAGTTGATTCATATCTTCAGTAATTGTCATCATTGCCAAGTTTTCAGTCCCCATATGGATTGCTGGATATAATAGGTCATGCGCTGCCCCTGTCCTTTGTAGCCTTTGTGACCTTAAGGAGGACTCTAGTTTTCCATTTATATGTTTAAGTACCAACCTTACCAGCTTAAAAATGTAAGCTTTTAACACTGGTCTCTCGGTTTCGTATCCTTCCAATGAAAAGTGGAGTTGGGTTGCAGCACAGGAGAGAAATTCAGAAGGGGAATATTGAAGTAATGACTACAGTAGGAGAAGAGGGAACCTATTTCCCTGGCCACAGGCACTGGTGCTCTGGACCTCAGGGCTGGCAGCTTCTCTGGGTGGCTGCAGCCTGGGACTTCAATCGGGTGGCTTGTCCGTCTCCTGGGCCGCAGCCAGCCGCAGGTGCTGGCACCAGGACCAAAGGTGGGTGGCTTCCTCTTCTGGCGGCTTCTTCTTTTTCTGTGCTTCCAGGGAGGGCAGTCAGTTATGTGTATATGTGTGTGCATGCAAACATAGGCATGTACATGTGTGTATGTGGAAATCTGCTGGGCAAGTCAAAACCATAGAAGAGTTGCCCCCTATCTCTTGAATCTTCCAGAGACATTCCCCACTTTTTTATTCTGTCACTATTGGAGACTCAGTATTTGCAGCCAGCAAGCCAGTAACTCTCGCAGTGTCTATTTATGACTTCTTCTTTCCCTGTCTGTCTTCCAACCCCTAATCATATTTCCACCTGGATGCATCATTTTTACTCCCATTATGCTGTATAGAGGAGTCAGGATGCTGTCTTCCCATGAATAGTACTCAGTAACAAACCAATTGCATTTTAGTTAGGCAATGCCCCTACCCACCCTTCAAATCCCTTCCACCATGCATTTCTGTTTCCCTTTTTTGTTTGTTGGATTTTTCTGCTGCTCCTTCTCCTCACCCCACCAACCTTGGATCATAATGTAAAATTCTTTTACATTGTCAAAAAATTATTAAAAATACAGGTACTTCTCTGATCACCGGCGGGGGAAAGGAGAGGGGAGGCAGGGAAGAGGTAGCTGCTGGGCCCCCAAGATCTACGTGGCAGCACACATAGAGGCCAGGACCCAGTCTCATGGGTTTTACCCACATAGTTTGAAAGGTGTTCGAGATCTATGTGGCGGCCAGAATCCAGTCTCATGGGGTTTGTTGTTTGAAAGATGCTCACGATCTACGTAGTGGCTAGGACCCGGTCTCAGGGGGTTTGCAATTTGATCTACATGGGCGGTCAGGACCTGGTCTCATGGGATTTTACCCGTGCAGTATGCAAGGTGCTCGTGATCTCCATGGCAGCCAGGACCCGTTCTCATGGGGTTTGCAGTTTGCAAGGTGCTTGTGATCTACATGGCAGCCAGGACCCGGTCTCATGGGGTTTGCATTTGAAAGGTGCTCTGATCTATGTGGTAACCAGGACTCAGTCTCAGGGGTTTTTACCCACACAGTATGAAGGTGCTCGCAATGTACATGGCAGCCAGGACCTGGTCTCAGGGGGTTTTACCCGCGCAGTTTGAAAGGTGCTTGGAATCTACTTAGGTGTCAGTGCCGCCTCTTCCCTGCCTCACCGACCTTGTCCTATCACGGATGGGGGGCGGGGCAAAGGCCCCCGCTTCTCCTATCACACCTCCGCTTCTGTGATCACACCTGGGGGGTGGGACAAAGGCCCCCGCTTCTCTGATCATGCCTGGGGGGCTGAGCAAAGCCCCCACTTCTCCGATCACAGCTGGGGGGCCGGGCAAAGCCCCCCGGTTCTCCGATCATGCCTGGGGGGCCAGGCAAAGGCCCCTGCTTCTCCAATCATGCCTGGGGGATGGGGCAAAGGCCCCGCTTCTCCGATCACACCTGGGCAGCGGGGCAAAGGCCTTTGCTTCTCCGATCATGCCTGGGGGGCCGGACTGGACCTTGCCTGCCACCTGGGTTTCCAATCACTGTCAGCAGCAGGCAGCTTCTTCCATCCTTCCCCGTTTGCCTCCCAGCATTGTGCCTATGCATGCAAATTAACCGCCATCTTTGTTGGCTGTTAACCGCCATCTTTCTTGGCAGTTAATTTGCATATCTCGCTTATTAGCCAATGGGAAGGGTAGCGAAGTTACGGTTAATTACCATGTTTCTCTATTATTAGATAGGCTAGAGGCCTGGTGCATGGGTGGAAGCCAGCTGGTTTGCCCTGAAGCGTGTCCCAGATCAGGTTGGGTGTCCTGCTGGGTTGCCTGGGCAGCCTGGGTGAGGGGCTGATGGCTGTTTGCAGGCTGGCCAAGCCCCCCAGCAGGGGCCCTCCCTCATCCTGTGAGGGTGTGCCCAGCCTGGGTGAGGGGCTGATGGCTGTTTGCAGGTTGGCCACAGCCCCTTCAGGGTGGGGGTCCCCACTGGGGTGCCTGGCCAGCCTGGGTGAGGGGCTGGTTTTCAGGCTGGCCACAGCCCCTTCAGGATAGAGGTCCCTTGCCTGGGCAGCCTGGGTGAGGGGCTGATGGCTGTTTGCAGGCTTGCCACAGCCCCCAGCCACCGAAGCTCCCAGTGGAGGCTGGCTGGAAGCAGGTATCTGGGATTTATTTATCTTCTATAATTGAAACTTCATTGCCTTTAGCGGAGGCCAAAGCCTGCCAGGGCAGGCGGGAAGCTTGGCTTCCTCCATTGCCGGGGCAACCAAGCCTCCTGCTTGCTCCAGTTCCGTTGCCACTGGCCGCCATCTTGGTTGGGTTAATTTGCATATAGTCGCTCTGATTGGCTGGTGGGCATGGCTTGGGGCATAGCAGAGGTGCGGTCAATTTGCATGTTTCTCTTTTATTATATTAGATACTAATTCCTCAAGGCTCTGTTCCTATTAAGACTTTCTTCATGAAGTCAGAATCAACTTCTCTTTCTTTTGCTCTTCTATACCAACTCCCTTCTACCATTAGTTAGCCTATTTCTAATGCTGCCTCTTTATGATCATTAGTTCATTGGTTAATTATTAGTTACATGCAGGGTTCATGCAACTGTGAATTTCAGTCCATTCCTTACTGTGTGGCCATTACTTACAAGCTGTCCTGAGCCTGAGTTTCTCCATCTATCACTCATTAAGATAAAACCCAGCCTGAACCCATCTGGCTCAGTGGATAGAGAGTCGGCCTACGGACTGAAGGGTCCCAGGTTCGATTCCAGTCAAGGGCATGTACCTTGGTTGCGGGCACATCCCCAGTAGGGAGTGTGCAGGAGGCAGCTGATCGATGTTTCTCTCTCATCAATGTTTCTAACTCTCTATCTCTCTCCCCTCCTCTCTGTAAAAAAGCAATAAAATATTTTTTTTTAAAAAAGATAAAACCCAGCTTAAAAAGTTATAAAGAGTGAATGCTAACAATAAGGTACCTATTTTTTTTTTTTGTTACTTCTCTGTCCCACTCAATTTTAAGCTTTGTGTGGGAAGGCCCCATGTCACATTCATATCTGTTCCTTGCTGCAACACACACCACAAGCCCCACCACCTGCTAAGCCTCCCGTATCCACTCATTGGCTGGAGTATTTAATCATTTAATCAGGAGTGGGGCTGTGGAGAGAAGAGAAGGTTCTCCACTTGCCATTCCATGTTATTGCTTTCCCACCTACAGTCACTCGAGTATCACAATGTTTGCCCCATCCATGTACCACCACTATCATTTTATTTCATAACATTACTACATATCTATTCATTTCCCCAAAATGTTATAAAAATTTTTATAATAAGAAAACATTGAAAGAACTTTGCAAAAACACCTATATGCCTTTTACCTAGACTCTACCATCATCGTTCTATTATATTTGTTTGATCATCCCTCTATCTTTCCATCAATTCCTCTCATATGTGATGAATTTATAAGTGAGTTGCAGACAACAGTACACTTCTCCCTTACTACTTCAGCATGCATATCATTGACTAGAGTTACAATATGTTTTATAAATTTTCCATCAAACAAAATGCAAAAACCTTAAGTATACTATTAGATGAGCTTTGACTCAAACTTTTTTTCTTTTTTAAAAAATATATTTTTATTGACTTCAGAGAGGAAAGGAGAGGGAGAGAGAGATAGAAACATTAATGATGAGAGAAACTCATTAATTGACTGCTCCTGCATGCCCCCCACTGGGGGATTGAGCCCACAACTGGGTCATGTGCCCTTGACTGGAATCGAACCCAGGACCCTTCAAAATACAGGCCAATGCTCTATCCACTGAGCTAAACCGGTAGGGCTTGATTCAAACTTTTATCTAGATATAGAACTCCTTTCCAATCATGCTGGCAAAGCCCCGCTCCTGCTCCCATACTGCAGATGCATATCTCTCATGATGCCTAGATTGGTCTTCTAATTCCCCATACTAGTTTAATCAGGATTACCTCCAATTGAGGGAACATGGAGCAAACAGGGGGACACTGGAAAAGCCAGCCTCGCCCTGGCCTCCCCTCTGAAGTTATATGAGCTCGACTGCTAAATGCTGGAGCCAGCCTCCCACTGTGAGCGGACGCTTTGCACAAGCGGGCTGGAAATGCCTTTTAAGCCAAACCTCTTTATGCATTTATTTGGACGTAAAGAAAACTTTAATTACAAGATTTCAAACCAATTTTTAAAAACTAAGCCATAATTTTAACCTGCAGAAAAATCGTTGCAGCATGGAGAGGAGCAGAATAAACAGAGGAAATTAGAAAGAAATCAGACCATTATGAATGGGATGCAAGGCATGCGTTTACAAGAAGATTGATTTGAACAGTCCTGGCTGTGGGGGAAAGGTCCTTTATATTTATCTTCCTCTCTCAAAACCAAGGTTGTGTGTGTGTGTTTTTTCCCTTAGCTCTGAAGTCATAAAAAAATTTGCACTCTATCTACTCTTGTGTTGAAACGACTTTCCTATTTATCCCAAATGAAAGAGAAAAAAAAATCTCTGCCTTATAGGGAATTTATACATTTCAAAAACTGTGTTTACATTCTATGCCTGTTCTTCAGCTTTATTTTTTAAGTTAATTTTTTGACATTAATACAGGCTAAGCTGTGTTGTTGCCTTCACTCCTTTATAACTTTAGCTGAAAATGCAAGGTCAAGAGGAAGCATTTAAAGACATCATCCCATACAGTCTTTGGTTTTGTTTCTTTTCCTTGCTGATATATATAGTTTCAGTCAATGCAACTTGGAGATATTCGCCTGGTAGCCTTGATAAGGTGACACATGTCACAAGAACTGAGAACTGTCTCTTCCACATGACCGCAAGCTTTTCAGCTATTCTTTATCTCAAATAAGACTGATGAGAACCAGCTTCTTTAAATACAAATGATCCCTAGCAGGTTTGGTTCAGTGGATAGAGCATTAGCCCGTGGAATGAAGGGTCCCGGGTTTGATTCCCCATCAAGGGCATATACCTTGGTTGCAGGCTCTCTCACATTGATGTTTCTGTGTCTCTCCCCTCTCTTCCACTCTCTCAAAAAATCAATGGAAAAACATCCTCGAGGGAGGATTAAAAATAAATAAATACAAATGAATCCTTCTTTTGTCAATCTGCAGAGATGAGTTTTTGTGAATGTGGAAGTTCTCCCATCAGCCAAGTTCAAAGTAAAAGAGAAAGAATTTCAACTGTGATTTCAGAGATTGAGGTTATGCACTGGGCACAGCTTTGGGAAGTAAGTGCCCTCTAAGTAGCTGAGGAATAAGCCAAAGCAAAGGTCATGTAGGGATCTCTTCTAGAAAGAGAATGGTACCTACCACATTCAGTTGAGAGACAAAGTCAATATCAGTTGCCAAGAGCCCTTGGTTGGCAGCCAAAGTCAAGAATATCAGTGACAAAGGGACCAAAAAAGAAAATATGGGAGGAAAGAGGGAGGGAGGTGCTATAGCACTCTCCACAGAGCCCTTCCCCTTTTTTATCTATGGTGTCTATCACTTTTCATCTTCCCTGCACGCCCAACACTCCTGGAAAATGCAATTAGAAATGAGAAATGTTTTGATTCCCAAGAGAAAAAATCTTCTGGAAGAGAACATCAAAAAACGCAACTGTATGATGATATTGCTAAAGAATAACCTTGGAGAACAGAAATTTCCATGAGGATTTTAAGTCATTTGCCTTGGAAAATGTAACTGAAACCCCTCTCCCCTCCACTCAGCTATAAATTATTTAGCAAAATCTATTAGGCCACTGCTGCTTTTGAGAGAGTAGATCCTTAGGAAAACTCAGGGGTGTAAGGAGATCTGTACTCAAGCTTGTGCAGATAGAATACAGAACAGCACATGGACAGCGAGGGCAGATGAAGAGACAGCTGACTTCAGGGTGCACACTGCTAAGGCAATGAAGAGCAATTGTTACTCCCTTTAAAGGCAGCTCTCAAAGTAAGAATCCAAGCCACCTGCCTGTCCTGCAAGCAGATAACTGCCTCCAAGACTTTAGTATCTTCTCTCTCTCTCTCTCCCTCTCCCTCTCCCCTTACTCCTCCTCTCCCCATACTCCCCCTCTCCCCCGCCCCACCACTCTCCAATCCCTTCTGCTGCTCCAAGCTCTAACATCAAGAGGCAGCAGAACAGATTTGTGAAATCAATCACACAGGTGAATTGCCCATCAGGGCAGCCATCCAAATCAGAGGGCTTGATTTTCTAACTTGAAGTTAAATCACTTGCACATCTCTTAAGGTCAGAGTCACTATAGAGGCAGAACATTGCTGAAGTTGAGCCTGACAGTGTCAGAGGATCAGATGCACCGCTTCATCCTCAGAGCCCCAGAGAGAGGGAAGCAGCTGGAAGAAACCAGCAAGATGATCTCACTGAGCAATGCAATGACAGCCAAAGGGGCAGGGCTGCTTTTTTTTTCTAAAAGAAAAAATCAAATTCAATAATGCTAAATGGAAGGACTTCAATAGGCACAGGTATTTTTGAGTAAGAACTGCCATTTGTGATATTGGCTCCTAGAAACACAAAATTCCATTTTGGACTAAGCCTCCCTGTTAAAAGAGTCACATCTCGTCTATCATGGCATTTGATCCTCCTGAAATCCTTCCCTTTCTCTCTGTCTTGCACCAGTAAGTGATTCTCCCACACCGACAAACTGTAGAAGATTAAAGGGGAAAGCAGCTTGAGTTATCCGTGGGACTGTCTCTGGTGATAGAATGTATAAGTTAATGCCGATTCCCTGCTCAACCTTGCCTATGAGACTCAATTTGCTTTTGAAGTTTTTAAGTCAAATTTTCCTTTCTTATAATCTTTCTTTTCACACAGCAGTAACAATTGCGATGGAAATGACCACCTGTTCATTTAGTTAATGAATGTATTTGCAGTGGTTTACAAACACTGGCTTTCTACCTTGGCTCACACTGGAACCATCAAGCAGTGGTTCTCAACCTTGGCTGCACATTAGAATCACCTGGGAATCTTTTTAAAATCCTGATTTCTGGGCCTCATCCTCCAGAAATTCTGTTTCTTTGTTACTAATGTTGTGGCCCCACCCCATAACAAAGAAACAGAATTTTCGGAGGATGAGGCCCAGAAATCAGGATTTTAAAAAGATTCCCAGGTGATTCTAATGTGCAGCCAAGGTTGAGAACCACTGAGCTACAGACTTCTGGGCCTCATCCTCTGAGTTTATGATTCAGTGGGGCTGGTAATTTGCATTTCTAATAAGTCTGTAGGTGATGCTGCTGCTGCAGGTATGGAGACAACTCTTTGAGAAGTGCTATCATAAGACATTGGGTCTCAGCCCTGGTGTGTATTAGAGACACTCAGTGGTCTTTTTTTTAATTAATATATTTTTATTGATTTCAGAGAGGAAGTGAGAGGGAGAGAGAGATAGAAACATCAATGATAACAGAGAATCATTGATCAGCAGTATCTTGCACGCCCCACACTGGGGATCGAGCTCGCAACCTGGGCATGTGGCCTGACCGGGCATTGAACCATGACCTCCCAGTGGTCTTTTCGAAACTATAAATACCAGGGTCCACCCAGAAGAATTAAATCAGATTCTCTGCAGGTGAAGCCTGGGCATTGTTTTTAAAATGGTCCCCTGACCAGCAAGGCTCGGGGGTTGAGCATTGACCTATTAACCAGGAGGTCACAGTTCAATTCCTGGTCAGGGAACATGGCCTGGTTTCAGGCTCAATCCCAAGTAGGGGGTATGCAGGATGCAGTCAATCAATGATTCTTTCTCATCATTGATGTTTCTCTCTTTGTCTCCCTCTCCCTTCCTCTCTGAAATCAATAAAAATATATTAATACAACAAAATGGTCCCCAGGTGCAGCCAAGGTTGAAAACCTCTGCCATAAGATTGCTGCGTAGAATTAGAAGATATTCAAACCCCTAGGTCAGGAGCTCTGAGAAGGTGGTCTTGCAGTGCAGTATCATCATCACCATATAGCATCACCTGACTACTTGACAGAAATGTAAATGCTTAGTTAGGCCCCATCCCAGGCCTTTATAATCAAAACTCAGGGGAGTGGAGCCCAGCAATCTCTAACAAATTCTCCAAGTAAACCTGAGGTTTGCTAAACTGTAGAAACTATCACTTTAAGCTCTTGGGTTCCCTCCAAATGATCCCCTGGACACTAGACTCTTGTCTAGGAGCAGTATGAGGCAGGGCCCACAGCAGGCCAGATGCACTGTTGCTCAATCAGTAACTGGGCTGGTGGAGGGAGGAGAAGGCTATTCGTGAGGCACCATGGCACATGCTAACATCCTTTCCAGGACATCTGACTTCTAATCTCTGTGAGATTAGTTTTATAAATGACTTTGTAATGGGTTTCACCTCTGAACACTCAGATACATGTCCAACTTAAGGCAATATTGGGATGTAGTTAAAACCAAGGTTGGGCCCTGGCCAGTGTGGCTCAGTTGGTTGAGTATCATTCTGTGCACTGAAAGGTTGCCAGTTCAATTCCTAGTCAGGGCACATGCCCAGACTTCAGGTTCAATTTCTATGTTTCTTTCTCTCTCTCTCTCTCTCTCTCTCTCTCTCTCTCTCTCTCTCTCTCTCTCTCTCCCTCCCTCCCTCCCTCCCTCCCTTCATCCCTCCCTCCTTCCCTCTTTCTCTCGCCCCTCTCCCTTTCTCTAAAATCAATAAAAACATATTTTTAAAATAAATAAAGGACAATAAAAATACAAGGTTGGGTTTCTCATTTGTCTCTTAGGCTCCTTCTCCCATGTTCCATTATCAGCGATTCCCCAATGAGGTTGCTGTGATGGCCTTCATTGCTAATAAGGTTCCCTGCCCTAGAGGACAGCTCAAATAAGTGACCAATTACACCTGAATTCGTCATCATCTCCCAAGGGTAAATTCACTTCAAAAAAGGACACCTGGTTGGGCAATGCTTAGCACAGCAGAACATGTCTTCAAAGATGGAGTATTGGGTGCTTGACACTTAGTTGGGAAGTAGATCCTATCATTTAGATGATTGTCTGTTTATTGGTGTTAAGCTCTCTGTGCTCTAAATTTTATATATCTCTGCCCCCTTTTGCCTTCTACATCCTAAACATAAGCAATATGGTAGATTGAAAAAATGGACAAAAATTATTCTGCTTCCATCAGCAGGTGAAGTCATTTTGGCACTTGAATCTGAGTTGGTCTTGTGACTTGCTGTGGCTAATGGGACATTAGAAACCATGATGAAAGCAGAGACTTGAGTAGCACTTGCGCACTGAGGCTGGCTTTCTTGCTCAGACCACCATGTAAATGAGCCCAAGTAGTGGCTTGAGAGTGAGGCGCCACGTGGAAGGGAACCAATGCACTCCAGCTATGGGTGAGGCCATCCTAGGTCACCCAACCAGCCAGCTTTGCCTAATAGGCACAGGTGAGCAGGCCCAGCAGCGATCAGTCAAGCTGGCCCAGAGAGAACCACCACCAACCTAACCCCCAGAATTGGGAACTAAATAAATTGTTGTGGAATTGTGAATGTTTGAATTGTTTGTTAGATAGCAAAGCTGATTGATACACTTGACTATACTAAAGATGATCTTGATTACATTTAGTGATTACCCAGAAAGAGAAAAAAAAATCTCAGAAGTATTGCCTCTTCTGCGATGCCTTCCCTGAAAGTTCACCCCACAGTTGGTGACCCCTCACATGCCCTCCTACAGAATCAGTGCTCATGGCTGCATAATACTCGCCACTATCATTTCCAGTTGTACTTCTCCACCTGCCCCTGCCAGAGACAGTGAAATCTTTAAGGACAGAAACTATGTTCCAATTGTCTTTGTATTGAAAGCCCCTCATTCACTTCCTTGCTTGTTATGCTGAGCTAAACGAAATGAAGTACTTGATTAAGAAGATTGAGGGGAGCTCAGTGGAGAAAGCAGCCAGCAATGACTCGCATTACTCACAGGCTCGAGCCTAGAATCTCCCCTGGAACAATCCGTACCTTCCAAGCTCACAAGATCCAAATGAACTGATGTTTGTTTGGCCCAAGACCCATTTGGAACGTGAAAGTTTTTGCCTTGTGAACCATGAACTATCTGCCTCCTTCACTTCACAAGAGTTTACAGGGGGGAAAAGTGTATTCAAATATCGCAAAGCCATCTAGTTTGCATTGTTTTCCTCATTTTACCACCCGTGATGGCACAGGGAGGGGCTGGGTATAGTGATAATGACAGATCACAAATACAGAATTACTGTTGTGACTCCTTTCTAAAAACTTGCTCTCAGTCACAGGGAAGAGCTGGACATAACCAATGATTGAAAAATAGCTCTCCCTTATCCAGCTGTCAGTGGGGCCCAGCACTGTGCTCTGAGCACATGCATCACCTGTCCAGTCCTACAGATCTCCTGGACCTTATGATGATGCCCACTTAACAGATGAGGGCTGAGAGACAGAGATGAAAAGATCCACACATTGGTAGAAGAACCAGATCTTTCTGATTCCCAAATGATGTTCTTAAAACCACAGTGATGCTGAAATGTATGATATAAATCCTAAACAGCTATCATTCTAATATGTTTCGCTAACCCACCCATGGAGCTGACTCACTTTGCAAAAGACTCACTTTGCCAGAGGTCCCACAGCAGGGGACGGTGGTGGACACTGTCTGGCGATCTCGCGTCATTGTTTGGCCTGTTGCAGAGATGGGCTGCCTGGAATGGCCTCTTCAAAGCTGCCACCTGAGTACATTGTTAGCAGAAGGGGTCGATGGGCAGTGGCAGGCAGTCAGACAGGGACAGCAAAGAGGAAGATTAAAACAATTACAGCTCTAATTGATCAGCTCTGCTCATGAGGAGATGAAAAGGGAAAAGGCATATTGAAGAAGGCACTTGACATCCGCCCTGGGCCAGATTCCATCTGCCACTGTAGCCAGATCTCCTCCCTCCCTCCTGGCCCTGGGTCTAGCAGCCCCACTGCGCAGCCCCATGCTGCAGGCTTGTTGAAAGTCATTCTTTGTGGAAGTCATCAGGCCGTGCTCCCCCAAGAACTGCTTTCAAAAACAGCGGGGAGAAAGCAGCTCAGAGCGGCAGACAGTGGCCTCCTGTTGGCAAAACCCAGCACCGGACTGCCAGCAGCATGGGAAGAGTGGGGAAGGAGGTGCCAAGAGCAAGGCCAGCCGAGGGCAGGGGACTAAACCAGCAAACACTTGCCTGCACCTTGGCATCCAGTAACCTGGCCCCAGCAGATGCAGCCTGAGCTCCAAGCGGCATCAGTCCTGGTTTCAGCTTAGCTTACTTCCTGACTCAGCTTTTGGCTTGTTGTCATTTGGGAGCAGGGCCAGGGAGAAATCTTGCCTTGTCCCTGGCACCCTTATGGAGGAACTGTAGAGGAAGGGCAGAAGCATGGGCTGTGGCAAGGGAGGAAAGGGGAAGGCAGAGTAGGAGGGGATAGCAGTCCCATATTTGCCAAGTCCATCTGTTTAGATGGGGCAGGAGCAAGGTCAAGGGAAGGAGATGAGGGCAGGGAACAAGAAGAAACCTCCAGGTTGCCTTTCCCACATATGTGGTACATGACAGGTGATCTCCGCTAGAGGAAGAACTGGGTTGTATGCTCCTTATGTTTGGGCTCACTTCTGACTTGTGACATGATGCAAAGGAGAACTAAAATAATCACAGGCCAGAAGCCACAGGACTCATTTTATATTATAGGAACTGAAGCAGGAATTTGTGCAGAATTCAAATGAGGTCAGGGCAGGGTTGTCAGATATTCACCCACCATGGGGCTGTGAAAAGCCGAAAACCAACTCACTCCCCTCCCCTCACTGCCAAGTTTAAGCAAGTGCTTCTCAAACTGGAGCATCTATACCAACCACTTGGAGTTGCTTTTAAAGTGTGGATTACAATGCAGAAGGTCTGAAGTGGGACCTGATTTTCTACATTTCAAACAAGCTCTCAGGTGATGCTGATGCTGCTGGTCTGTGGATCACAGCTTGAGTAGCAAAAGTCTAAGCCACTTGAGAAATAAAAGAACCTTGATGGTGAGATCAAAGCACTCTTAGTAATATTAATGTGGTGTTGGAAATCATGGCTGGACATAAGGCTACAATGGTCTCCATCTATTTCTCCCTTCTCCTCCATCAACCAAATTGAGGATAACTGTGCCTGCGGAGCAGGGTATTCTGACTTATCCAGGGTAATGAATAGCAGGAGAAAGTAGAAATACAGAGTTGAGACCAGGTTGGGCCTGCCAGGATCAGAACTTATTTGACCTGCTGTATCAGCCAGGATGGGCGAAGTCATGCTGCAGTAACAAACAAGCCACAGACTCAATGGCTTAAGAAAAAAATGTCTTTTTCTCACTCACATAAAACCTGCTGTGGGCATGGGTGACTCTCCAAGAATTATCAGAATTCTAAATTGGCTTCCATCTTCTGGCCCCTTCACATGACCTTGAGCTCCCATGACCTCCGTGACAAGAGGGGAGTGGGCCAGAGAGCCAAATACAGGCAATGGCATGCTTTCACCTGGAAGTGAATTTTCTCACATTCATGGGCCAAAGCAAATCACATGAGGGAAAGCAGGGGAGAAAGAGGAAAGAACAACAAGATAAATGAATCTCCTTCTGGGGGAGTGAGGTAGAAGTTCTCTGCCGGAATTCACCCACAACAGTTTGTTTTGAGGGTGAATTGTGATTTTATAAGATTACATTTTTTTCATTTTGCATATGGTCTCTTTCGGGAACCTAGCATAATTTTTGTATTTTAAATTTTTTCATTTACTAATAGGTTTCAATCAGAAAAGCCCAGATCAGGGCACCAGGAGAACTGATTTTTAGTTTCTAGTTTGTTGACATTAGACAAGTGATTCATTTCTCTCTCTCTTTTTTTTTCTTTCTGTAAAATTGCTCTCTATTGAAACTAGGGTTGCTATAACGATACAATGAAATAGCAGATGAGGAAATGCTTATGAAGGTTAAAAGTGCAAATCGGCCAGGCTTTTGTTATATGCATAAGCCTGTCACCAGACATCTCTTTGGTATTTCTCTCACCCTCCAAATGAGAACCACTAAACTATCCCTAACTGTTTGTTAAATAATTCTGGGTTTCCCAGGGGCTATCTCCTGGGTTTCCTATAGTCTTCAGACATTCCATGGCCCTATAGCAATGCCACCTTTTTTCTCTCTCCTTCCAGCCCAGGTATGGAGCAAGAGATGTGTTGAAGCTCAGAGTGTGAATTCAACAGACTGTGTTCATAAACCTGCCTCAGCAGAAATTTTAGCAGTTTGGGGTCCTTTAAAAATACCCAGGGTCAAAAGCAACATGACAAAATGTGAAAATGTCATGTTCTCATGCCTTATTTTATAAAGAATCTATATATATAAAACCCTAATATGCACATAGACTGAACAGCGGGACAACCAAACAACCGAATAACCGGTTTCCTATGACATGCACTGGCCACCAGGGGGCGCACGTGAAACATGGCAGGTGTTGACAGCAGGTGGCAGAACATGGAATATGGCAGGCATCAGCCACAGCAGGATGGTGGAACAGGGGTGCCAGACGAAGGTGCCAGTCGCTGTCATTGGGGCGAGCCTCTGGTGGTTATCGAAAATTCTTTGCTCCTGTGCACCGGCAGTCCTGCGCAGTGCTCACACCCACTGCCAGCGCAGGTGCCACTGCTCACACCTGCTGCTGGTGTCCGGCGCCGGCCCCAATCACTCGGCGCTGTCAGCAGGTGCAAGTGGCGGCTGCTGGCTCCGATCGTCTCTCAGGGCTTCTCCACCTACCCCTGCTCCTGAGGGGTGATTGGGGCTGGCAGCCACCTCTTGCACCCGTTGCTGGTACTGGAGCTGCCTCTCACACCCACTGCCAGCGCTGGCCCCACTCACACCAGCTGCTGGCGCCGGCCCCAATCGCTCCACGCCGTCAACGGATGCAAGCAGGGCCGGCGCCATCAGCGCAAGGGAGCGGTGGCGGCGTGAGCGGGATGCCGGCAGACAGGGAACCCAGGGCCCGTGATGAAGGGGCCAGACAGGAGTGCAGAGGATGGGCTGAGACCCGCCCCTGTGCCCACCACAGCCTCACAGCCCACAGTTCCTTTCAAGGTGCACAAATTCGTGCACTGGGACCCTAGTAGTTAATAATAAAGCAAAACCATACCCAAAGCCATCCAACATCACCCTTCATGATGAAATGATAAATGCTTTCCTTTGAGATGGGAACTCCTAGGAATAAATCTAATAAAAGATGTTTGAGGCTTCTACCCATAAAAGCATAAAATTTTATTGAGAAAAATTAAAGAATACACAAATAGATGGGTTTATGAGATAATATTGTAAAGATATAAATTCTCACTAAGTTCATCTGTAATTTTCATGTAATACCAAACAATATCTCAAGTATCTGTGTGTATGTCAAAATTCATAAACTGATTTTAAAATTATAAGCAAATGTATAAAGCCAGAAAGCCAAAACAATCTTGAACAAGAGGAATAAAGTTGATTTACTTTCCCAGATATCAAAAATTATTATGAGCCTACAGTAAATAAGTGAGCAAGAATAGAAAATCAGAGCTATGGGGTAAAATAGAGGTACACAGATAGAGTCTTGATTTATGACAAAATTTGCAATACAGAGCAGTAAAAAAAGGATGGATTTTTCATTAAATGGGACTGAATCAACATGAAATAAGGCTTTTTAGACAAACTGTTCATATCCATATAAAATAATGAAAAATGATGTTCAAAATAAATTAATCAATTCCACATGGCTTGTAGATCTAAAATAGAAAAATAAAGTAATAAAGCTTCTTAAAAAAGAATATCTTTATGACCTTAGAGCAGGCCAAGACTGTCTTATAAATACACATAAAAAATCATAAGAAAATATTATTAAGCTGACTACATTAAAATTAGGAACTTTTCTTCATCAAAGGACAACATTAAGAGAGTGAAAAGTCAAGTTACAGAGTGGGAGAAGATATTTTCAATGTGTACAACTGATGGGGGACTCCTGTTGAAACTAGGTAAAAAGCTCTGACCAATAATTAAAGAGCCAGTAGAAAAATGGACAAAATAGTTGAGCAGGCATTTAATTAAGGCACCAATCAGTAAATACATGAAAAAAATAAACACATGTTCAACCTCATTAATCATCAAGAGATTGCAAACTAAAACCACAAAGAGCTACCACTCCACATACTCTAAAATGGTTGAAAAAATTTTAAAGACCAATAAAACTAATGTTTGGGAGCAACCAGAATTGGTGAGCCATGTAACTTAGTGTGTGCACTTTGGAAGACTGATAGAGGTATCCATTAAAGTTGAATATATATTTACCCTATGACCCAACAATTCTATGTGCACCAAAAAACATGCACAAGAATGCTCACAGCGGCAGTAGTTGTAGTAGCATAAACCTGATAACAGTCCCAATATCACAAATAGTGAAATGAATAAGTACTTATGATATATTCATGCAACAAAACACCATACAGCAATTAAAATGAATGAACTACATAGCAGTATGTGTGAATCTCATGAGCATAATGTATACTAAGAAAACCTAGCCATAAAAGAGCATATATCATCTTACCTAATAATAGACAAACATGTAAACTGACCATCCCTCCACTATGCTCACCAGCCAATCAGGAGAATATGCAAGTTAACCCAACAAAGATGGCGGTTAATTTGCATATGTAGGCGCGAAGCAGAGCAGTGAAGACTGAAGGCTCTGGCCAGAGCGAAGGCCTGGGTCCCGAGTGCCAGGGGAAAACCGGTGCCGGCAGCCAGGGGAAGGGAAGGCTTATTACACAAATCTCTTTGTGTAACGGGCCTCTAGTCTATATATATAAAAACCTAAGTGACCATTATGGCAGAACAACCAGAATGACCGGAATGACCAGTGGCTGTGATGCGCACTGTGGCAGCCAACTGGCCTGATCCAGGCCCCGATTGGCCCCCCGCAACCTCCTGTGGCCTCCCCCTGGCAGGCCCAGTTCCCAGTCCGCCCCCAGCACCCCAACTGGGAGCAGGGCCGGCCGGCCAACCGCCTGCAGCCCATCCCCCTGGCCGGCCCCACCCGCTATCTGCCCCCAACACCCTGATCAGGGGCAGGGCTGGCCAGCCAACCTCCCGCAGCACCTCTTCCCCACCGGCCCAGCCCAATGGGCCCCCACTGGGACCAGCTGGCTGGACCCCACCCATGCAAGAATTCATGCAGCAGGACTCTAGTATGATACATAATAAAACAGGTAAAAGTAATTGTGATGTTATAGTTCTGGATAATAGTTTCCTTCAGAGAGAAAGGAGGAAGTTAAAGTGATGGAATAGGGTATGAGGGGCTTCTGAAATTCGAATAATGGCCTACATTTTCACCTGGGTGTTGGCTGTGCAAGTGTCATCATTTTTTAATAATTAATTGAGTCAAACATTTACTATTTGTGCACTTTTCTGTAGACATACTATATGTCAATAAAACATTTATTATTAAACATTTTAATTAATTTTGAAAATGTCATAGTCCCCACTATACATAGGAATGGGAGAATCAATAATCTATAAGACAATGTCCCAAAGGAATTTATTTTCTAATAAAGAAAAAATATGATGTGCAAAATAACTGAGAAAATAAAATTATTTTCTTCAAAAGGAGAAAATATCTTCCATCTTTTATGGTGATTATTATTTGTGCAAAGATAATAATTATCTTATGCCTTGAAAGAAGGTTCACTGGGCCAAAGAAAGAAGTTCATTATTCTCCAACAAAGAAGATTTAGAAAGGTGGGTAAGTCCTTGCATATTTTTACTTAGAAAGTTCATGTGAGGATACAACTAGTCTTGTCAAAAGTCAAATCAACAGAACGAGGAATCTGAATCCACTAGAAGTACAGAAATTCATTGCTAGCTTTCCTGTCTTGAAATTCAGTGTTTCTCAAAGGCATCCTTTTTGTTTGCCCATCATCCAGCACATCACTCCTTACATTTATTTGTTATGACTAAAGAGCGCCATTCACTGGCCAGGCTGTGCCCAGACTGAGATCCCTGTTGAGGAACTAAGCAGGGTCAAGGTGAGAAGGCCTTTGTACTTCTGCCAGCATTGGTACATTTGTAAGTATTGAGGAGCAATAGCCCCTGGACATGAATCCTGTGTCCTCAGGTCCTTGAGTTTAAGAGAAGTGTACTGGGGGAATCAGGGTCTGTGATGATAAAGCTGGCAGAAACATTCTTGTTATTACCAGCCATGTCCCCCGCCTACAATCTTAATAGATGGAGGTCACAAATAGGAGTGTCTTGATACTCTTTGAGAATAATGGTGCTTCAGATATTTGGAACACCGTTCCTATAAAGCACTCAAAATGCTTCCCACTTGGTGCTTTTATGAGCATTTACAGCACTTAGCTCTTCTGGTTTCTCAGACACCAAAGAGTACGCATTTCAAAGAAACCAACTGAGGGTGAAAATGATTAGTATTGTTAAATACACACAGTAAATAGCCCTGGAACACTTGTCAAACATTATCCCATAAGCAATAAAACTGTACTTTCAAACATTCAACAAAAATGAGAGATCAAGAGAAGTCTTCAGTCTAATTAAATCTACGGAAAGCCAACCAAAATAGTGCTCTAAAGAGGAAAGATGTTCCTCTCCATTTCGTCTGCCGCTGCCTATTTTAGGGGCCTTGCTGTTTCTCCCCAGATCACTTTAGTTGCCTCTTAATTTGCCCCAATACTGGTACTGTCTGGCAGAACGTTCTGTGATGTTGTAAGTCTTCCATATGTACACTGTCCTATATGGAATCCATAGGCCACATATATCCAGAGAGCTCTAGAAATGTGGCTCATGTGACTATGAAATTGAATTTTTAATTAAATTAATTTTAAAATGTAAAATGATAGCCACACACGGCTGCTGAATTGAGCAGCACGGCAGTAGCTTCTCCATAGCTCTCCTAGCTAATGGCCTCAGCAACAGTGCCCACTGGAGTGAGGTCAGAGATGAAATCCACAAAAGTGGGAAGTGGAGGTTAGAGAAAACTAGAGAAACACAGCCTGGGACTCACAGATCTCCTTTTTTTAATTTTTTTTTCTTAAATAGAAGTTTGAAATCTGAGTTACTTTTATAATATTAAACCTCTGTCATATTTTTTTTATGATAAACAAAATACCTTGGAACCAAACTAACCCTTCCACTGGCCCCATTCTCCCTGAGGGCCACCAGTGTGCACTCTTGACTCGGTTTACTTCCTAAGAATAGATATAACTTACACCTCTGCTTCAAAAATTGTTCTCCATCACTACAAATAAAGCCCAAGCCCCCTACATGCCCCCTGAGGCCTTCCCCATTTGGGCCTCAACTTCTCCTCCCAGCATCCCATGCACTTGGCCATCCACTTGTGCTCTATTGATCTTGGGGGTAGTTTTGCATTTCACCCTCTGGAAGGATTTTCCATTTCCCCAAAAACCCTTAAATAATACTCATCTCTCCTCCTATGATGCTCACTGTCTGCCTTGCCACAGAGTCAGGAGTGAACCCTTTGGACTAGGCATTCGCTCCTGAAAACCAACCATATTCAGCTCTAATATGAGGGATGAGTCTGGCCTGACGCAGCTCCTTCATGAGTGTTTGTCAAAGTCAAATGGACTGAACAGAGATTCCTTACTTCACCCCTTCACAGCATTTTCCAGAGCTCCCCAGAAAACTGGAATGCTTGATGTGTTCTGGAATGAACAGGCAATTCACACAGGGAAAGACAACACAGTTAATTTGAAAAGGGGCATCTTGTTTGAGTTATTGGTCACATGATAGGACAATTCTTGGATTTTCATAGTTCAAAGTAGTCAGAGGTCCAGAAGGAAAATATCACATTTTTATCAAAGAAGATAACAAAACAACTCAGTAGATAGGTAACCACACCAGTAAAAATATATAACAATGGCAGTTCTTTTTCCAAAGTAAATGAATAAGTATAATTCTAGATGGAGTTATATTATTTCTGTGTTTTTTTTTAATTATAATAGTAATGCTATTTATAATGATAAAAGCAAGCATGATTATTGGGAGGTGGGGGCAGAAAATGGTAGAAGAAGGGAAAAACAATTACTCATAATTTTATTGTCTGCAAAGTAACAATAATGCATGCATTAGGCTTTTATATGTCTTTCTATATTTCTTATCTGCCATTATTTGATATTCCATTTTAAAATTATCATTATAATAGAACTTTTTCTTATCACACACATAAATATAATTTCACTTTTTCTAATAGTCCCTTAAATGGATCTACTATTAACCGCTTCTCTTTTGTTGGACATTGAAATTATTTATAATTTGTATTTCTATAAATAAAGCTTGAGGAATATCAACATGCATGACTTTTTCTATATTTAGAATTATTTACTTAGAAAGACTTTTTAATTCCTGGGCCCAAATATTCAATTCCTGAATATTTTAATGGATTTTATATATAGTACTAAATTCACCACATTTAGGTTGAGACCTCAGAGATGGAAAACAAATTTAGTGAGAGGAAGGGAAAGTAAGCTATTGTCAGCACAGAAAGTCTTTCTTGAGTTCCTTTATGATCTGTCTGATCTTAAGGAAATATTGCATGCTGCAATGGATTGCAAACATGATTACAATTCTTTCCATATCTCTGTGCAATGTGAGTTTAAAACTCCTCATATCAAGATGTGGAGTCTGTGTCTTTTCCCTTGAATCTTGACTTAGTCATGTGACCTGGTTTGCCTAATGGACATCTAGATATTCGTGATATGACAGAGGTTTGAAAGTGCTCACTCATGGAGTCTTGCCTCAGGATGCCTTTAGCACTGAG
Source organism: Myotis nattereri (assembly GCF_964212035.1). NCBI lineage: Eukaryota > Metazoa > Chordata > Mammalia > Chiroptera > Vespertilionidae > Myotis > Myotis nattereri. The sequence goes on along the minus strand of NC_138083.1, from coordinate 20,368,953 downwards.
TCGTCATATAAAGAAATCTGAGACAGAAGATGTAGAGAAGAGATGAGGCGCCCCATTTGAGTTCCCATGAAACCAACCATCTTGTTGATCTCTAGGTACATAAGGCCATCCTAGACCACCAGCTTCCAGCTGGCCACAAATGCATAAATGAGTCCAGAAAAAGTCAGTGAAGCCACCCATCTAACCCAAAGAGTCATTATCTAAATAAAATTGTTGTTTTTTAGGTCAGTAATTGTAGGGATAGTTTGTTATACAGCAAAAGCTAATTGATACATATAAAGAGCCAAAACGGAAAGAAATAATAATCAACAAATCTGTATCATCAAGACAGACAGAAACAATTTCTCCATTTAGATATCTTTATGACCTCAATCTTACAACCAGTAGCACCTAGCTCCTTAGAATGTGACAATATGTTCTTGCTACATTACAGATACCAACAAATTCATTTCAAAGTAGGGTTTAAGCAAGTCTGAGAACTGCTTCTCCCCTGCAAATAGAATTTCCCTTCAAAATCACAACCCTTTACTTTGTAAATTATTTTGATCAATTTTAGCTGCAGCTATAACAAACACCTATTTTTCTCTCATATTGTCTCAGAGTCTGCTTACCTGTGGGAAGAAAGGGACAAAGAGATGTATAGATCATAACTTGAACCTATTCAAGAAAACTCTGGCTCAGCCCTTAAATACAGGTAGCACTCCATCTCCCCACTTCCCCAACTCCCACCAATCACCAGATATTGTGAGCCCAAGGAGCCTATTATGCTACAAAGGGGAAGGGAGAAGTGCAGTTTGGGGACGTGATTCACGTTGGCAATATGCCATTGGTAGACGTCAATTTGCAGAATTTACTCATTTCTCAATATGTTACTACAGAGCATGTTATACTTCGTTTCCTCATGATAGTCCCGAAAGCAACCCCTTTACAGCTGAGCGGACAGAGCCTTTGATTGGGTCCCTCTGTAATGGGAAGGGGCCATAGTGCTGCCTGATATACACCACCAGCTCAGAAGAAGAGTCTCCCTCCCTTGGCCGTGTCTTTCACAGGCTGGCAGCAGGAGGCCTGGTGATTTGGCTGCGAGTTACTACTTCTGTAGCCTCAGGAACGAACAGCCAGTGCCCTCTCTGGACCCTGGCAGCACTCCCAGATAAAACTGGAGTCCAAGTACCCGCTCTCATTCAAAGGCTTTGTGACCTGGGGCAAGTCACCTAATGCCACTGAGTATCCATCTCCATAACCAGTTCATTGATTCCCCAAGGGGATTGACACTGCACAGAGACAATTTCAAATGTAGAGGGATGAGCCAATTTTGCACTGATCTAGACAATTAGCAAAGAGTAGTATGGAACAGATTCTATGTTTTAAAGTCTTCCATCAGATTCTAAAAGGCTGTCCAAATTCTTTCCCATAAAATTTTGTTGTGTACAAGATTACAACATCTAATTGGCCAATTTTAGTTGTATATTGGGATGTTGCTTTAATGTGTTTTTGTTCTGCAACTGTTAATTAAACCATGAAATATGGGATAAAGCTTCTGAAATGCCTTTAAGACCTATGTATTTAAGAGCCTATGGTGATCAATAGTTTAACACTATTAATAAGTTCTTTAACATCACAGAAGACACTAAAACCTTCCAAAACCTGTTCCCATCCTCCTTTTCAAACCTCCATTCCAACACTTTATCTTCATGTTCCCTAATTCTGGCCAGGGACATCCACTCACCCGCCCTCCATTGCTTTAGATTCCTATTGCTGCCATAACAAGGTACACAAAACTTGTGACTTCAAACAACACATATTCATTATCTTATTATTTCATGGGTCAAAAATTCAACATGGGTCTCACCGGGCTAAAATCAAGGTGTTGACAGAACTGTGTTTCTTTCTGGGAGATCTGCAGGAAAATCTATGGCCTTGCCTTTTCCAGCTTCTAGCAGCCACCCAGATTCCTTGGCACGAGGCTCCTTCCTCCATCTTCAAAGCCAGCAACATGGCATCTCCGAGCCTTCCTTCCTCCATCTCACATTTCTTTCTGACCACAGCGGGGAAGGATTCTCTGCTCTTAAGGAATCATGTAATAAGACAGGCCCACCTAGATCATCTAGGATGGCCTCCCCATCTCAAGATGCATAACATTAGTCACATCCACAAAATCCCTTTTGCCATGGAAGGTAACATATTCACAGGTTCCTGGATTAGGAACCCTAGATGGGGGTTAGAATTTGTGGGACCATTTTTCTGCCTTCCACACTTCTCTTTCTATTGCACCTGCTTTGCTCTTGGTTTCTAATCTCCTGAATGCCCAACGACTACTGGACACCTCTAAAATTCAAACAAACCCTCTAATGCCCCAGGTGTGGTCTCCTTTAGAAAACTTTCCCTGCTCAATCCAAATAGATATATTTTTTCCTCTGAATTTCTTTAGTTCTTTTCCACTCCAACCCCTCAGCAATAACCATTTTTAGTTATATTTTTAACTTTACACCCTTAATTCTCCGACTTATCATTAGGAGCCCTCCAACTATTCCAGAGAAAGGGGGACATTGCATGTGAATACTGCAAAGATCCAAAACTCTACATTGCACAATCTTTAGAGCCTCATAATACGCTTAATTGATTAAGCAAAACTACTTGATGCTAAATATTCTTAAATATGCAAGGCACCCTTTTTTTTTAAAAAGGCAAAGAAGGTAACTTGGGAAATACATTTTTAAAGTCAAGACATTGTAGGAGAAAGCAGGGCACCACATTAAGCTTGTAAAGCAGCATGGTGTTGATGAAGGTTGACACAGATCACAGAACCCCTTCATCCCCACCTGCAGACAGGCTCTGGTGTCACCGGCCCCAAAGCTTCACATTTTTATGGTCCTTCCTGCCAAGGGCACCTTAGCACCTCCAAATGTCTTCCCTCCATCCCATACTTCCTGGAAACAAAGGCCATCACATTTAAGGATCCTAAGTTGTCTAAAGTTCAATACATCAGAGAAAAAAATCTAGCTCCAAGTTATAAAATGCTTTGGGCAAGCAGGAAGTGAAAAAGAGGGATTAGGAAGGGTCTAAAACAATTAGCTGGACAATGCAGGAATACCAGGAGAGTCTCATGGGTGTCTCGGAAGTCAGGTGGTCCAGCCCCTAGAAATCCCAAGTCCTTAGTGCAAGTGGAACTAGGGGAAAATTCTGCCATGGTCCTACCTCCCAGCATCACTTATTCCACCTGGTTTTAATTTTAGGTTTTATATGCTTACTACAGGTTATCACCTAAAATTCAGCATCCCTTGCAAAGCAAGGCTGTGCTGCCTGGGGGCAGAAAGGCTGTGTTGTGTGTGTGCAGGACTCTGACAGGGAAGAGGATAAAGAGCTGCGTCTGCGGAGCTTTAAAGAATGGACCTAGAATCAATGGGCCGTAGAAACAGGAAGTTCAGCTCCATGACAGAAAGGCATTTGTAAAAGTCAGAACTGTCCTCAAAGTGGGCTACCTCTGGACAGGTCACTGTGTATGTGCCTCCTGCGCGGGGAATGCTGTTGACACCATGACTTCTAGGCCTTGAGCAAAGGAACTGCTTACTGCTTTTGAGGGGAAAGGACCCTACCCTGACTCTAGGAGGCTGGAAAACCCAGGCCTGATGCTCTGAGTTTGAAACAGCGATATGGATCTGCCCACATCTAAAAACAGAGGTTGTGTATAAGTTCATGCCCTCAGAGATCCTGATTCTAGTGCTCTGAACCTGGGGGCCGGGCTCTCACCACTAGTACAGAAGGAATCCTTAACTAGAGAGCAGACTCTCAACGGAAAGACCAGCATCCGACTGTAAGGGGAAACAGAATTTGCTGAGAGCAGTAAAGATGAAGATATCCTTTGAGATGGCATGGAGGGGCCTGGAGAGTACTGTAGTAAGTGAAATAAGCCAGTCAGGGAAAGACAATTTCACATGATCTCACTCTTATGTGGAATCTAATGAACATAATAAACTGATGAACAAAATAGATCCAGAGACATAGAAGCATAGAACAGACTGTAGAATCTGAGGGAAGGTGGAGGAGGGTGGGTGGGCGGGAAGAAATTAACCAAAGAACTTGTATGCATATATGCATAACCCATTGACACAGACAATAGGGTGGTAAGGGCCTGGGGCGTGGGGTGGAGACTGGCTAGACTGGGACAATGGAGGAAGAGGGGACATATGGAAAACTTTCAATAATAAAGATATAAAAAAAAAGACTGCTGATAGAATTCCCAAATCCTCTTAGCAGACACTGGATGGATAGGAAGGTGAAGAAGGAGATTAAATTAGTGGACCCAGAACAGACCTACCCGGTTTAAGACATCATGGAAGTTATTTCAGTGAGGGAAACCTGAACAACCAAAGCTGAGAGTCACAATAGACCCATAAGGAAAACTCGCAGGGGAAATCTCCAAAGGAGCTGGTTCACCCCAGTCCAGTGGACGGCAAACTCATTAGTCAACAGAGCCAAATATCAACAGTACAGCGACTGAAATTTCTTTTGAGAGCCAAAATTTTTAACCTTAAACTATATAGGTAGATACATTGTTATTAACTTAATTAGGGTACTCCTAAGGCTTAGGAAGAGCCACACTCAAGGGGCCAAAGAGCCGCATGTGGCTCGTGAGCCACAATTTGCTGACCACGGCAGTCCTTCCAATAATGCCTGTCTTATTTGAAAAGCAGGTTTTTTAAAGCAAAGATGCTACATCCTTGAATAAAATTTAGGCTGATTACCTACTACCTACATATATCATAGACAATACATACGAGTTGATTTAAAACAATGCCTGGCATATGGTAAGGGCTCACTAACCATCATGTAGCCTTGTGATCACATTCATCCTGAGAGAAAACAGGCACAACTGGCAATGCCCTAAGTAAAACACCTGCATTTAAGGACCCTACTTAAATATGCACCCTTTCATAGCAGATAGGGGAATGCTTGTTCCTTTTCTTCTCAAATAAGGCAAAAATAACTTATATGTCACTCTGAGCCTGTGATTCCCACTCCAAGGAGAGAGAGAGAGAGAGAGAGAGAGAGAGAGAGAGAGAGAGAGATAGATATTCTTAGCTTGATCATCCCTATCCCTCCATGGACTTGGCTGTCGGCTATGCATAAGGCCTCTCTCTACCCAGTCCCAAACACCAGGTGGCCAACACCCTCTAGGGCTCAGGACAGTTCAGGTGAATGCTGGGCTGGAGGCGGTATGGATGGTACACATATGTTCTTTGGCTTTCTATCGGATGGTACATATGCAAACTTTTGACCTATCACTTTCTCTTAGTCTTGAATGTGCCTTTCATTGTGATCAAAGGACCCAAAAAATAGACTAGCACAGAGGAGGCCAAAGGGCCCCTCCAAGTTTGACAGATTCTTGAGCAAAACCTCTGCCGTTTCCCAAGCAGCTATGGAGCACTGCTTTTCATGGCCTGGGGTGTCCGGTGGCGTGGGGGTGGGAGTGCTGATTTGTAGCATCTGCCAATTTCTGTACCATAAAATCTTGCAACATAAACAATTTCAAGCTACCGATAGCTCATAAATTCCTCAAAATTTAACCATCAGCTCTCATGAGCCAAAATGAACTGGCTCACACCATCTATTCTGATTTGCCTGTGGCAAAAGAAAATGACACTGTTGGTTGCCTGCGTGTTTTCTCTTCCTTTTGTGAAAATAAAATGTCCTTTCACCCTCATCATTGTGTCTGCAAGGGTTCGCCCATTGCATTATCAAGTAGAAGCATTTTTTTCAGGGCTCAGAGATAACCCATGAAAAGCCTCCCAGAACTTCCTCTGCTCAATTCCTTTTTGACTTAAAAGCAAACACACACATCATCCCTATGGCCAAGCCAGAATTTGGCCTGTAACTCTAGTTTCAAGTAGATTCACAAAATTCAAAACAAAATTCAGGTATTTGAGGCTCGATCTTCTTTAGTCAGAGACATAGGAAGTAACACCAGGACATACCTTTGGGATGGATGGAAGCGGGTATGCACAAGAGAACCTGGTCAGAGGACACAGCCCCGATTCCTGCTTCCACCTTCTGGTTTGTTCGTGCTTTTGTTCATTTCAACGAGTATGGGAGGACAAGAGACAGAAGGGAATCTGGAGAACCTATTAAAGCATATAAATAACATTTTCAATAATCCTGAGGAAAGAGGAAACTGTTCTTTCAAGCTGGGAACCCAGTATCCTTTTGAATCTATATTTATCTCATCTTTTTATTAAAAACAATGAGGGAGTCAAGTTCTTAGAGTTCGGCTCTTGCCCAGGTGACTGCAAATATTTTTTCCTTACCTTTTTCTTTTTTTTTTTTTTAAGTTATGACCAACCGCTCGGTACCCCAGCTCTCGGCAGGAGCTGCAGCTGAGGTTTGGGTGGAGGGGCGCACGCAACAGTAGCGCCCGGGCGGGAAGCCCTCCTTGTCCTCTCCATTGGGCGGGCAGCGCTGGCTTACAGCATAGAGCGCGCGGCCCTTGGCAATGAGGCCGCGAGCCGACTGCAGCAGCCACACTGTGTGCCCACCACGTGGCGCCACGCGCGGCACAATGAGCGGCAGCGCGTCACGAACACGCGCATATGCGGCAGCACGTGGCGCAGCACCTGCGCCAGTAGCTCTGGGGGCAGCGCCGCCAAGGCGATGGGCGGGGCCCTGGGCGTCCGCCTGCGCAAGGGCGGGGCCTGATCGTGACCCCACCAGCTTTAATGGACAACAGGGGCACTGCCAGGGCGGCAGAAAAACAGGCACTTAGTTCCGGAGGGCGATCGAGGGTGAAGGGCTTTCCCTTTTGGGCAAAAGACCTTTGGCCAGACCATGACTCCACAGGAATGCTAACCACGGCTTTCATCCCTGGCCTGCGCACTTGTATACATACGCACTTTCTCTATATGACCTTAAGCACACTAAAGACGGGCAAAAAAACCCACCTAGGATGAAACCATTTCCATCCCATACGGCTACCTGTCCCAACTCCTCAGGCCTTTGGAGTTTATGAACTATGCCAGTCTCTTCACTGAACATTCTTGTCACCTTGCTCTAACCAGAGCCCAGCTCTCCTGTGGCCCTTTCTAGTGGATAAATCTCCTTGCTCTTTAGTGCTGCTTCCATCCTTCCCCAATGTCCCCAGCTATGAGTCTTTTCATGAGAGTAGATGGTACCCACTCCCACCCCTTCCACCCCTCTCACCTCCGCCCCGCCTTTAAACCATCTGCTGGCCCAGATCACTATTCCTCACTTGTCCAGGATTTTAGCTTCAGGTTCATTGCCACTCCCCCTGATCCCATCTTCATTCTTGGTGATGTCCATATCCAGGGAGGTGATCCTTCCTTCTACCACCTCTGCCTCTCTGACCTGCCCTCCTCTGAGCCCCCCAAAATAAAAATAAAAAAAATTAAAATTAAAAGAAAACTATGACCAATCTGTTTTTGACCAATTAATAGGAAAATGTGAGGAAGGTAGGCAGTGGCATCCTTTGCTCATAGCTATTGATCGGCTTTAGCTTGTCCTCTAGTCTTTCAGATGCCTTCTGAGTGTTTGGTGATATGGCTTTTCCGTCCTGGAGGCTGAGAGCCACGTTCATTATTAATCCAATATCCAAAATGTCACATCTGCTCCAAATTACTTTTTATGTGTGTGTTCTTGGACACAAAACATCTGAGCTGCAAAGAAGTGTTAAGAGAATTACTAAGCAAGAAAATATCCTGACACACTTCCCACACTGACAGTTACATTACAATAGGGCCATTGCAAAGCTTTCGGGTTGTTTCCACCTGGTGGCCAAAATGCTCTTAGAAAAGTCAGGAGTCTGACGTGTCTGGACCAACTCTCCCCTGGTACATTTCAAGGAGATAGAACAGATGGCCACTCCACATTAACAAAGAGAATGAAGCACCCCGAAAGAATGCAGGCACAAATAAACAAAGCATAAAAAACCTTTTGCTATTGACATTTCATTGGAAGGTAAGTCCAAAGTGGAGTCATCGGAAATGAAAATTAGAAATCCTAGTTTGTCTCTGTGAGACCAAGCAATAACGTCATCATTGCCTTCTCTTTGGAAAGCAAGGAAAATAAAGCTCTTTCTAGCTCATCACATTGAAGGTGACTTGAACAAGAAAGAAAAATAATATATAGTTCATGAGTTTTACTTTTACAGGCCTTCCTAAAATGACCCAGTTCTTCCTATGTACCTTTATCACTCACCACCGGAGCCCGGGCACGTGCTCTGGCTAGGCCGTCGTTCTCGATTCTCTTGAACATACACTGCAGTTCCGGCCAGAGTTCACACTGTTCCCTTCCCACCTCCTCTTTCAATGGTCTTCTGAGCTGGTTTGTGCCTGACACCTCCCCCACCTTTGAGGCTCCTATAATTCATGAAGCCCTGCTTCATCTTCTTCTCTGAACATCTCCCCACCCCACACAGTTCTTTTCCTGTCAGGATTTTACCTGTGGCCATTACCTTGGTTTCACAGCCATACTAGAAGAATCTCTAGAGCAAGAACCAGATATTAATTTATGATTTTATCTTCCCAAGCACCTAGCAAAAAGTGGAGTTGATAAGAAGTCCTTGGTGATGCTCCTGCAGTGGGGAGATGAAAACACTGAGGGTCAGAGAAGTTAGTTTGTCCAAGAACAGAATTTAACAAATGATGAGACCAGTATCCAAATCCATGTTATCCAACTCACAAGCCCCTGGTTTCTCCCAAATAAAGCAGATTTATTTTAAAAGTTCTCAAAATGCAATAAATCTGCAGAGCTGGTTTAGGCAGTTTGATAAAGTAATAATACTAATAGTTGTCCTTCATGGAGCCCTTACTATAGACCTGCACTAGGCAAAATCCTTACAGCCCTTGTCTGCATCCCTCTTTCCTGCCTCAGCTTTATTGAGGTATAATTGACAATTAAAAATTGTATATGTTGCCCTAACCGGTTTGGCTCAGTGGATAGAATGTCGGCCTGTGGACTGAAGGGTCCCAGGTTCGATTCCGGTCAAGGGCATGTACCTTGGTTGTGGGCACATCCCCAGTAGGAGGTGTGCAGGAGGCAGCTGATGGATGTTTCTCTCTCATCGATGTTTCTAACTCTCTATCCCTCTCCCTTCCTCTCTGTAAAAAATATCAATAAAATATATTTAAAAAATTGTATATGTTTAAGGTGTACAGGTTAATGTATTGATATACATACACATTGTGAAGTGTTTACCACAATCAAGCTAATTAACATATCTATCACCTTGCATAGTTATCTTTTTTCCTTTCTTTTTTTTATGAGAACAATTAAGATGTACTCTCTTAGCAAATTTCAAGAGCACAACACAGTATTGTTATCTATAGTCATCATGCTGTAAATCAGATCTCCAGAATTTAATTCATCCTGCATATCTGAAACTTTGTACCTTATGACCAACATCTCCCCATTTTCCCCACTCCTTACCCCCTGGTAACCACCATTCTACTCTCTGCTTCTAGGAGTTTCACTTTTTAAAATTCCAATATAAGTGAGATCATGTAGTATTTTCTTTCTCTGTCTGGCTTATTTTGGGAGCATAATGTCCTCCAAGCTCATTAATGTTGTCATAAATTTCAAGGTTTTCTTTTTAAAAATATATTTTATATATAAAATCTAAAATTTTCTTTATACATTCATCTGTTGATGGACATTTAGGCTGCTTCCACATCTTGGCTATTGTGAATAATGCTACCGTGAACATGGAAGTGCAGATATCTTTTTGAGATCCAGATTTCTTGCCTTTTGGATATATATCTAGAAATGGAATTGCTGGATTATATGGTAGTTTTATTTTTAACTTTTTGAGGAACCTCCATACTGTTTTGCCTAATGGCTGCATCAATTTACATTCCCATCCACAGTTTACAGGATTCCCTTTTCTTCACTTTTGCAACACTTATCTTTTGTCTTTTTGACAATAGCCTTTTATCCTGTATGAGGTGATATCACATTTGCATTTCCCTGATGATTAGTGATGTTGAACACTTTTTATATAGTTGTTGGCCATTTTTTTTTGGGGGGGGAGGCGGATTTTTCTTAATAACCACATGTCTAACTTGCTCCAGACATTACTGGCTTGGCCCTCAGTTACATATGGGAGCTTTCCAGGTTACAAAAAAAGAAAATGCTCCCAGGATTTCTGAATTCCTTTTGGGCTTAGGTGAAATCTACTTTATTATACTTCTTTTATAGACAATGTAAAAATAGTTCAGATTTTTAGATGACCATCAGGTTAAGGATAGAAACAAGATTGATAGTAATAGTGATAGATAATGCTTATAGGATGGATGGATGGATGGACAGATGAAAAAATTTATGAAAGGATGCCTTAAAGAAGAAAGACCACTTATGAGCCCCCCAATTACACTGCCTAAGCTATTGTCTTCTTTGTTTTACCATAAGGGCAGTGCAAATGAATTTTTCATCCCCATTGAGAGCAGAAGTGAAGAACATAGACTTAGTTATTTGGGCTAAAAATACAAAGGAACTTATTCCAGAAACGAGAGGGCCTATAATATTCTCTATGAACATCTGAATATTCATCGTTCAACATACCCAGAGCAATGCTCACTATGACGATAAGATGCTCTTGATTTAGCCTTACCTGCAGGCAGGAGCTGGACCTCATGACCTTTGGAGGCATTGCTAGGTCTGCCTGGCTTATTGCAAGAGGCAATAGAGCACAGTGTAAGGGGGAAATGACTTTCCTGGGTTCAAATCTCAACTGGTTGTGTTTACCTGAGTGAATTATTTAACATCCCTAAGAAGCAGGTCTCCCACTCTACAAGTGGGGAATGAGAACAACACTTACTATGTTGTAATAAAAGTGCCTGTGATGGGGAAAATGAGACATTTTTGGGGGGCTAGCAATCTGAATCTGTGCCAGTAACCTAATGCACATTCTTGTTAGCCTATAGTCTAGTCACTGCCCCTTCTTTAATTACCTGGTCCTGCAAGACTTGTTTACCTAAGTACTACTGCCATTTTAGAGAGGCCATAAGCCATGAACAATACACAATCCCCAGATGAAGTTATCAGCATTGGCGCCAGGCCAGGCCAGGTCTCACAACCCCCATCCCAACACACAGGGCTTTTTGCAAAGCCTGCAAAAGGTCTGGAAGTCCCATCCCATATTTGGGGGACAAAGAAACCAAAGAGTATAAAGGGAAAGCTTCCTCCATATTGACTTGCTCAGGATTTGGAGAGAAAGTCTCCCCTGAGTCCTGTACTAGTACATGTGAAACATCTGAAAATAAATGGGTTTTTCCTGTGCCTCCGGTACTCCTGTGTATTTTTTTTGGTCACCTGGTAAATTCTGTAATACCTGATACATAGAACCTCTTCAATAATTTGTGGTGGCAGTTGTTAGTACTTCTTGTTCACACTATAAAGATAAAACATCATTGCCAAGCCTGGACAAGAGAGAGTTGACTGGATTTAACACATGTGAATGTTCCCACATCCCGAGTGGTTCAGGGTTCGGGATCTGGAGAAGGGGCCGCACGCAAATGAAAGAGAGGAGACACGAAATGATAATTTAGAAATATTGGGAGCCAGGCGGGCAAGCCCAATGCAAGAGAAAGGACTTCCACTGGTGTCCAGGCCTCGCCAACCTTTTATTCAATTTTGGATATACACATTTAGCCCTTAGGCAGGTAATTGCAGTAACAGACAATCTTAAAGGTCAGTAAATATTAGAAAGATTTACTCTGAGACTATTTGGTCAGGAAATAGCTGAGCCCCCATTGTCTGGACTAAACAGTCGGTGCATAGCTCTGGCCCTTGCCAGGGGCTCAAGTTTCACCATTATTCAGGAACCCTTGTTTACAATTCACTGATAGTGAAGACAATGGGCGGCTTCCTGCAAACACACAAAAAGGTTGCCCTCCTCTGCTATAGGAATTGTGCTGATCACAATGCTCAGAAAATCTGGAGGGCAGATGAAAGCTCTGGCTGGCTGTAGGGGAGAAGTCCTGGCTAGTTTCTGACAACTAACCCCTGAGTGCCATCAGAGGTAAATCAATCTCAGCTTACCTTCCAGGTCCTCTCAGCCCCATTGCCTTTCAGTTTCCTTAAGAACGTATTTTAGAGGGTAAATTCTGACTCATGTAACTAATCTTAAAATGTCTTCCCCATATCTTGGAGGTGAAAAAGGACAGAGCCCAACTTTCTAGGCTGAACATAAAAAATCAAATTGAACTCATTTACTGACTCTAGCATCTATATAACAATCAAGCCACATCTAACTAATTCTTAAATGATGATCTCCTATGAGCAGTTCTTTATTGATTACAGCCAGCTCAGTACCAATCAATTATTCTATCTAAGATTTCTGCTTCAGGCTGGTGCTGATGAATAAGGCTTTATAAAGTTTCATGGAATGTGTATGAATGCTGAGACTGTAGGCTGAGAAGTTCACTAAACACAGGCAGAAATTTTTACCAGAGATCTCTGATGCATTCCTGTGTCCCAGTGAGGCCCAGGTTGCTAGGTCAGTAAAATTCTGTTCTGTAGATGAAAGAACTCCTTGCCTTCCTGGACCCAAAAATAAAAATACCCAAACCGGTTCTTCCTAACATTTCATTCAAACTCTCAATCTCCAGGCAGTTAGTATGTGAATTATCTATAGCTACAAAATAAGCCACCTAAAACTCTGTGGCTGAACAAAACCATTTATTTAGCTCATGATTCCATGGGTTGGCAATTTGAGCTGGGCTCAGCTGGCTGGTTCTTCTGCTGGATTCACTCATGCATATGAAGTCAGCTGCCAGGTCACCTGGGATTTGTTTGATTTAGGATGACCTCTGCTGAAACAGCTTGTCCTTTCTTGTCTCTTCATGTTCCTCTCAACCTCCAGCAGGCTAGTTCAGGCTTGTTTACAACAGCAGGGCTCCAACAGCTATAGGAGGGAGCAAGTGCTAGTGCACAAGCACTTTTCAAGTCTCAATTTGCATAGTTTGCTTTTGTTCCATTAACCAATGCACGTTACATGCCAAACCTAGGGTCAGTATGGGTAAGCATGATCCATAGGTATGCATACAAAGAGGCATGAACAAATCAGGGTCAGTTATGCTAACAACCTACCATAACTGATGACTTTGATTTTCTAACATAGTTTAAATATACCCCTCACTTCAGCTAATTTTTGTGGGACCTGGCCTGGAGTTCTTGTTTACCTCTTATTATCAAAATACTATCTTTGATGTTCTACCATGTAGTAAGCATAATTGGAATAATTTTACATTTGTTAATATGATCCACACACTAATCCAGCAGGCAGGGGTTATTATGTCCACTTCACAAGGGAAAGATGAGGAAAATGAGGCTCAGACAGTGAAGACACTTGTTCAAGGTTGCCTCTCTTCTATAGATGGCAGAACTGAGATATGAACCCAATTTCATCCAAGCCCAGTTTTTAGGTTCTTTACAATGTACTTTACAACTACCCATTCCTGTAATCCACTAAATCTTTTTTTAAAATGATTTGGCAGATCCCTTTTCAATTATGAGGCATCAGGTGATTTATTAAAGGGAATAGCAATTACTATGCATTCATTGCCACAGGCAGATCTGTCTGCTTCCAGAAGGTTCTTCCTCAAGGAACATGGAAGCCCAAGGGTGAAGGCAATAAAAAAGACCAGCTCTGCCCTCAGGCCTCTTCCAAATTGGGGCAGGTGAGCACCTGGGATCCATGGAGGTCCAAACAGCTATGGGTCTTCTGATGGCATTAAGGGATACTATAGACCTGTCTGAGGGTATAACAGGACACTCTGAAAACAGAAAAGAGAGTCTATTCCCTCATTTTCCAAGATGTCATAGTGCCACAACCTTTGCGGAAGGGTTCAGGATCTGAAGGAGGGGCCAATGCACACATTAAAATGCTATACAAGAAATATGAATTTAGAAGGCATTGGGGGCCAGGAGGTGTCTCTTTCGTGAAGACCACACTGACCTCTGGCCCTTCCACTTTTTATTTACTTGAATACACATTTGCCCTTTAGCAATGCATACAGGCATATCAAAGGTAAAGTTTGATAAACAGTAAAAGGATTATCAGGTTAGAGAATTGCCTTGAGCCACCACTATCTCAACACTTGGTGCTTAGCATCAGCATTGCTAATGCCCAAGGTCCATCAGCTTTCCACGTTCCTTGGTGCACTCTCATTATAGTATCAGCAGTGGGTGTCTTCCCACATCATAGCCAGCCTTCTAAAGTTTTCCTGACTCACAGAGAACTTTGAAGAATTAACCATGACTGGCTAATAGCTTGGAAAGTAAAATTTTATGCTCTGGGACCATTCAAGTTTCTCATGTGAGAATCCTAATGAACTTCAGATTCTAAACTGCCAGGTTCTATCCACAGAAAGGAAGCCACTGTTATATTAGTGCCTCCCTCTAAGGTGAGCCCTTGGGGTATCCCCTCTCTGCTCTGCCTATTCCAGCCTTGTGCTAGCAGTAGCCTGCAGAATTATAAGCCATCAATTGCATATAAGAATCTGAAAAACCAGACTGGTTGTATCTATGGGAAATGAGCAGGAACTAGAAGCAGAATAAGCCTGCTCCCCTAATTCATTGCACTGACAAGGAGACTTTGATTAGGGCATTGCAGTATGTAAGGTGTTTGACTTACAGCATTCTGTTATATTTTTACTATAGGCCTGGAAAAATGTCAGGAAAGGACACCACTTGTTTTTGAAGATGAAGACTAACCTGAATAAACTCAGTGGGTAATTTTCCCAAGATAACTCAATGGGTACCTTGGATAAGAACACAAGCAGGCTTTCCAGCATCATGACTTATGTTTTATTTTGCTTTAAATATTCTCCTGTGATTGGCCTTCCTTGGATGCCCTTGATTCTTGAATAATTGGAGGAAATGTTTGCCTCCCCACTGTAGTTCCTATAACCACCAATATGACCCTCCAAATTCCTGCTGTGGCTATAGGACATATGAGATAATGGACACATGAGAATCAACACAGTAGTAATGACTTGCTTTTATTCTCAATATTTTCAACAATATTGTTGAATGCCTCTCAAAGAATAAATCACTGAACAAATTGGCCTGAAGAAAAGATTCATTAGAAAGTGTTTAAGTCCTTATGGATTTATTCCTGAGGCTCTAAAGTCTTCTGACTTAAAAACCTCCAGTTGTCTGCCTGTGCACATAGGACAGCCGCCATGTTTGTCAGCTTGGTCTACAAAACCTGCCACCATTTTTCATGCAGTTTTTTGTAATTTTTCTTACATATTCAGCTTTGACCAACTGACTCCCCAAAGGTCTTCCTAATTCCTCTTTGTATGAAATGGACTGCCCATTGAGAATTCTCTATATCCCGCTCATGGATGAATCCTGGCCATCCTCATGGTAAAGCCCAGCACAAGCTTCCCCCTACTGATCTACACCAATCAATAACAACTCTATTTGTCTTATGACTTGGGCAAAAAAACTGGGAATATTTTTTTCTCTCACACACCATATTCAGTCCATCGGCAAACCCTTTGGCTCTACCTGATAGCCCAGCCATTCTCACCATTGCTATTACACTGTGGGTGGTCCAAGCACGAAGCCTCCTCAGGGTTTGTTTGACATGATCCTATACCACATTTTGTGGTAGTTATTTTTTTCTACGTTTGGCAATCATTGATGCCAGGGACCATGATTTATACAATGCTACCACCTTATGTGTGAATGCCAATTTACAGTTCACAGGCATTTTTATTCTTACATATCGTCCTCCACCATTTCACAGGTGAGGAAAGAGACTCGGAGGTTACCTGTCACAGCCAAGGAACAGATATTCCAGGTGGGAGAGCAAGTCCTTTTGGTTCCAAGTCCCTTGCCTTGTACTAGCAGGCACTTGATAAACAATCACTGAAAATGTGTCTTTACCCTTTCCAAACAAGAACATGGAAATCCTGCATCTATTTAGGTGCATATTCTCAAAGTGTGCATGAGGAAAATTTATTAAATTAATGGGCATGTTGATTAGTCAAGATATTGCCAGAGTTTTGTTTGCCTTTTTATAGATCCCTAAAAAGGAACTAAAGACTTTTTTCACCCCAGGAGTATTCATAATAACCCAAAACAATCCAAATGTCCATTAATAAAAATAATTATCAGTAAATTATAGTATTGTCTTGCAATGGAATCCTATAAAGCAACAATAATAAATATAAATTAACTACTGCTACATGTAATAAAATGGATGAAACACGCATACACGCTGTTAAGTAAAAAAAAAAAAAAAAAAAAAGAGCCCAGCCAGTGTTGCTCAGTGGTTGAGTGTAGACCTATGAACCAGGAGGTCACAGTTCAATTCCCAGTCAGGGCACATGCCCGGGTTGCAGGCTCTATCCCCAGTGTGGGGCATGCAGGAGGCAACATATGGATGATTTTCTGTCATCATTGATGTGTCTATCTCTCTCTCCCTCTCCCTTTTTTTCTGAAATCAATATAAAAAAAAAAAGATACAAAGGAATATGTAATATATAATTCCATTCCATGAAGTTCAAGGGAGGAAAATAGATATATTTATATATGATATATTATATATATATATATATATATATATATATATATATATATAACACATATATATAATATATATCCTATATAATAAAAGGCTAATATGCAAATAGACCAAATGGTGGAACAACTGAGCAACTGGTCGCTATAATGTGTGCTGACCACCAGGGGGCATGTACAGAACATGGCTGGCATCGGCCACAGTGAGATGGTGGAGCAGGTGAGTGAGGGTGCTGTCATTAGGGCAAGCCTCTGGTGGTTACTTAAAATTCTTTACTCCTGCACCTCGTGGTCCTGCCTGGCACTCGCACCTGCTACCAGTGCCGGAGCCACAACTCACACCCGCTGCTGGCAGCGGCCCCAATGGCTAGAGACAGGGAACCAGGGGCCGCAGTGGGAGGGGCCAGGAGGGGCACAGAGGATGGGCTGAGACCCACCTCTGTGCCCACCACAGCCTTTCAAGGAACCACCATGGTTCCTTTCAAAGCACACGAATCCGTGAACTGGGCCTAGTGTATATATATATATATATATATATATATATATATATATATATACTAGTATATAGTGACAGATGTCAAAATAGTGGTTACCTCTAGATGGGTGGGGAGAATTACTGTTGATTATGAAAGGATAAAAGGGAGCATTCTGAGGTGCTGGGAATATTCCATATCAAGATTTAGCAAGCTATGGCCATGGGCCAAATCTGACCCAGTGCCTGATCTTATAGATAAAGTTTTATTGGAACACAGCCACACCCATTATTTACTTATAGCCAACAGCTGTTTTCAAAACTTTAGTGGCAGAGTTGAATGTTGCAACAAAGACTGTATGGCCCACAAAGCCTAAATTACTTATTACCTGGTCCTGTACAGAAAAAAAGTCTGCTGATTTCTGTCCTATACCATGATCTGAGTAGTAGATACTTCCATATTTATGTATGAAAAATTTTATCGAGCTATGTATTTTCCATTACTACATTAAACACTAAAAAAGAAAAAGGAAAGGAAGGGAGGGAATGAGGGAGGATGGAAGCTTTAAAAATACAACAGTATGTCCTAGAGCAAGTCTTTTGTAAAGGTCATGTCCTGTATCACACTGGTGGATGAGAATAGCTACAGCCACCTCATGAGTGAGAACCATGTCTTGAGCTTCCAGGAAGGGGGAAGTAACGTCATCTCCATATGGGCTCATTCAAACAAGTCATCACAACCTTTTATGGGTCACAGACACTGTTAAGGTACAAACCAAACTTAACTCCTTGCTCTCCTGCTTCTTCAATGTACAACCTTGAACAAGTAACTTTCCGTCGTCAGCCTCAATTTGCTCATTTGTAAAATGGATTATTATAAGAATTAAACAGCATAAATGTATGTTAAGTGCTTAGGAAAGTACCTGGGGAAAAAATCTTAGTGACTATACATTAGAAATTATAATGAAAAATATGGATATTCTCACCAGAAAAAAATAAACTCATTCTCACCCCCAGACTTTGAAACAAAATAATAGGGGAGCCAGGGCTGTCTTTAGTTCTTGCTGTTAAGGCATCATGAAGGCATCATAAAGGAATGGCAGGCCCTGTAGCCTCAAGAACGCTCAGGGCTGGCTCACAGCATCCCTGTCTCGTTGCGTACAACAATCAACAGTCCTGAGGGGGCCCCTGTCAGCCTCATGGCAAACTGACATATAGTTGTGCCGGCTTCAACGGTAACTTACCAGGTAATGGGATCCAGAGGGTAATGCAGGGTAAGTATGGAATGGCACCTGCTGTGGGATGAAGCCCATCTTCCACCTGGAGCTGTGCCTGCGAGTGAGGAGATGCAGACAGTAGAGCTGGCAGCAGGAATGCTGAAACTAGAGCATCCGGGATAATGGCTCCTCAAATTCATTCATCTCCACCTCCTTCAGGGACTCTTTATCATCTGCTGGAGCACAGCTGGCCTCCCCAGAGGTACATTGTTTGTGAGACCCAGGGGCAGTCATGTGCCAGACAGCTGGAGAGGGCCAGTCTCTTCCAGACAGGTGTAGTGATGAATTCCTAGGTGTGGGCACGCAGACTTCTTTTCACTGGCATGGGCAAAGCATAAGCAGATGCCTGCTGGTGCCTGCGCTGCTGGGAGATGTGTGTTTGATCTTCCCTGGCACTGCGGAGAATCACATGGGATGAGGCCACTTGCTACTCCTGCAGCCAGGCCTCACCGCATCTGGCTGAGGGCCCTGCACCAGGTGCTGTGGGAGGGCTGGGAATCAGATAAATTGCTGCCCAACTGCAGGGTGTGGTAGGGGAGAGCGTTGTGATTCCCCTGTGAAGTATAAGATTGTCTCTTAAATTCTCACTATTTCTCCTGCAGAAACACAGTATAGATCCCTTACTGTTTTCTGATGCCTTCTTCATATTTGAGCAGCAGGAATCAGGCAACCTTACCATCTCAGAGCCCTTTTTTCAAGGGAGGGATTGTCTGTCTATTCTACTGGGATTTGGGGGTTCTTGTAAAAGTCATTCACTACTGATGGATCTGCTTCCAAATTCACTCAAATTGTTGGCAGTTGTTGGCAGAATTCATTTCCTTGCAGCTATAAAACAAGGCTGTTGGCTGAAGGCCACCCTCTGTTTCTAGAGATTTCTTGCCATATGGCTCTTTCCATAGGCCGCGCTGCACAACATGAAAGCTTGCTTCTTCAAAACCAGTAATGGAGAAAAAGAGCAAGTCTGTAGCAAGACATCATGGGAGTAACATCCCATCACTTTGCCATATTCTATTGGTTAGAAGCAAGTCTCAGGTCCCACCACATTCACGGGGAGGTGATTATACAAAGGCATGAGCACTAGGGTCAGGAATCGTGGTGCCATGGTAAAGTCTGGTTATCACAGAAGATAAAAAGAGAAGTTCCAAGTTTGGGAGCCATGAGGATCTAGAACAAGTAATCACATATTCAAAGTCTTGAGATCCAGAAGAAAAGATCAATTCTTGATGGTATTATGTGCAAAGCGCTTAGAGTTTGCACTGCAATCTTCTACTAGTATATAATTTAATTTTTCTCCCTCCCCCCACATTCTGCAGTGGGACTTGTTTTTACAGAGAAAAAAAGCTAGGATTCTGCGAGGTTAAGTAACTTTCCACAAGTTTACCCACTGACAGATGACTAAGCCAGAACTGTTCTGTAGAACTTCTAATTGCAAAGCCCATGTACTCCTGTGGTTATGTTGAAAAGGTGGTTGAAGCCCTAACTGGTTTGGCTCAGTGGATAGAGCGTCGGCCTGCGGACTGAAACATCCCAGGTTCGATTCCAGCCAAGGGCATGCACCTTGGTTGCAGGCACATCCCCAGGAGGAGGTGTGCAGGAGGCAGCTGATCGATGTTTCTCTCTCATTGATGTTTCTAACTCTCTCTCCCTTCCTCTCTGTAAAAAATCAATAAAATATATTTTTTAAAAAAAAGAAAAAAAAAGAAAAGGTGGTTGAAGTGACAGGACATCACCAGGAATAATGGTATAAGTAAAAAATTCTCTCCTCCATAAAAGCCATAAAAACACTGCCCCCCCCAAAAAAATAAAAATAAAAATAAACTTTTCAGAGCTCTAAAAATTAACCAAAGACTTGCAACAATATGGAGAGTCTTTACTCAAGATAAATGCCTGAATCTTAGTAAGAACAGAAAGATTTGTTGTATTTCACCTTGTCCTGTGTCCATCTCCCTCTCCCCAGCTTCACAATAGTCTTGAAAACTAACAACCATGATTACAGTGAAAACCGGCAGCCTAGAAGTCACTGTAGGGCAATACTCCCTAGACTGCCAGGGGTACAGGGTTCCTTAGAGATAATGAAATGTTCTGAAACTAAGTAGTGGTGGAGTTTGCATGACTTTGGTATTATACTGAAGACCAGTGTATTGAGCAATTTTTAAAGAGTAAATTTTATGGTATGTAAATTATATATCACTAGTGGCCTGATGCATGGATTCATGCACATTGAAAGGAAATTAATTAGAAGAAATATTATAATATTGCTATTTGCCCTTTCTCTATCATAGAAGGGACAGAGATGAAAGAAAATTAATAAAATGTGTATGAAAATAATATATAAATTAATTATAAATAAATAATAACAACATGATATAACAACAAAGACATGATATAAAAACAATATTGATAAAAACAATGACTGATCAATTGAGTAAAGTTATTCTAATATCTCCCTGTACACCACATTAATAGTAAAAACACTTTCAGAGTGCTTGACTAATTTCCCTTGTGATGAAGTATTTACAACTTTAACTTTAACATCACATGCTCTTTGAACTTGAGAGAAAGCAACATATAACTGACCATGTCCGGAAACTGGTTCAGGTAGGAATATTCCTACTCTGTCTAGAGTTTGCCCTTGTGATTTATCAATAGTCATGGCAAATGCTGGCATCACCCAAAACTGTCTTCAAATTAATTTAAATGGGAGGCCAGTGTCAGACAGGGACAAATATTGCATATGCGCAAGTCAACGTTCATTTTTAAATTGCCAGTGCACGTCATATGTAATGGCCAGTTGGTCGGTCAGACAGTTGAATGGACATATGGTCGGTCACTTAGCCTTTTATATATAGAGACTAGGGACCAAGTGCATGAATTTGTGCACCTTGAAAAGAACTGTGGGCCGCAAGGCTGCGGTGGGCACAAGGGTGAGCCTCAGCCCATCCTCCATGTCCCAACTTGCCCCCTCCCACCATGGCCCCTGGTCCCCTGTCTGCTGGAAGCCCTGCTCCCGCTGCCTCTGCTCCCACGTACTGATGGTGCTGGCCCCACTCACACCTGCTGATGGCACAGAGTGATTGGGGCCGGCACCAGCAGCAGGTGCGAGCAGCGGCTGCTGCCTAGATCATCCCTCAGGAGCAGGGGGAGTTGAAGAAGCCCTCAGGGGTGATCGGGGCTGGCAGCTTCTGCTCACACCCACTGATGGCACCAAGTGATCAGGGCCTGAAGCAGGTGCAAGCAGTGGCTCCGGTGCCGGCAGTGGGTGTGAGCGGGGCCAGTCCCAGCAGCAGGTGTGAGCACTGGGTGGGAACCACAGAGTGCAGGAGCAAAGAATTTTCAGTAACCACCAGAGGCTCTCGCTGATGACAGCAACCGGCGCCCCGCCTTGGTCTGGCGTCCCCGCTCACATGCTCCACCATCCTGCCATGGCCAACGCCCACCATGTTCCATGCTGTGCGGCCTGCTGCTTACGCCCGCCATATTCCACGTGCGCCCCCTGGTGGTCAGCGCGCATCATAACGACTGGTTGTTTGGTTGTTCTGCCATTCCGTCTATTTGCATATTAGGGTTTTATATAGAGAGATTTTTAAAGACAGATGGCCCTGCCTGGGTGGCTTAGTTAGTTGGAGCATCATTCCATACACAAAAAGGTATAGGTTCAATTTCCAGTCAGGGAACATACCTGGGTTGCAGGTTTAATCCCCAGTGGGCTCACATAAGGGAGGTAATAGATTAATGTTTCTCTCTCAAATCAATGTTTCTCTCTCTCTCTCTCTCTCTCTCTCTTTCTCTCTCTTTTTCTTTCTCCCTAAAATCAATAAACATATCCTTGGGTAAGGATTAAAACATATATAAAGCCAAAGCCAGTTTGGCTCAGTGGATAGAGCTTCAGCCTGCAGACTGAAATGTCCCAGGTTCGATTCTGGTCAAGGGCATGTACCTTGGTTGCGGGCACATCCCCAGTGGGAGATGTGCAGGAGGCAGCTGATTGATGTTTCTCTCTCATTGATGTTTCTAACTCTCTATCTCTCTCCCTTTCTCTCTGTAAAAAATCAATAAAATATATTTAAAAAAATATATAAAATAATAATATATATCTCACATAGCAGAATTTTTCACCAATACAGCACATCAGGCAAGAGAAACAAAGGGAAAAAATAAACAAATGGGACTACATCAAAATAAAAAAGCTTCTGCACAGCAAAAGAAGCCATCAAAATGAAAAGTGAACCCACTGTAAGGGAGAACATATTAGCCAATGATACATCTGATAAGGGGTTAATTTCCAAAATAAAGTACTAATACAACTCAACAAAAAGAAGACAAACAATCCAGTTATAAAATGTGCAAGGGACCCGAATAGACACTTCTCCAAGAGGACATACAGTTGGCCAAAAGACATATGAAAAAATGGTCAAGGTCACTAGTTATTAGGGAGATGCAAATTAAAACTACAATGAGGTATCATCTCACACCTGCCAGAATGTCTACTATCAATAAATCAACAAACAACAAGTGCTGGGGAGGATGTGGAGAAAAGGGAACCCTAGTGCACTGCTGGTGGGAATGCAGACTGGTGCAACCACGATGGAAACAGTGTGGAGTTTCCTCAAAACATTAAAAATGAAACTCCCATTTAACCCAGTGATCCCACTTCTAGGAATACATCCTACGAATCACAAAACACCAATCAGAAATATATATATATATATATATATATATATATATATATATATATATACCTCTATGTTCATAAAGTGATATTATACAATAGGTAGGAATGGAAACAGCCCAAGTGCCCATCAGTAGATAAATGGATAAAATAAAATAAAATAAAATGGTACATTTACACAATGGAATACTATGCAGCTGTAAAAAAAGAAAAATTTATTACCCTTTGAGACTGCTTGGAGAAACTTGGAGGTTATTATGCAAAGCAAAATAATCTAGTCAGAGAAAGACAAATGTCACATGATCTCACCCATACGTGGAATCTAATGAACACAGTAAACTGATGAATAAAATAGAACCTGAGGCATGGAAACATGGAACAGACTGACTCTCAGAGGGAATGGGAAGAAATTAAAAATATTATATGCATATATCCATTGCCCATAAACACAGACAATAGGGTGGTGAAGGCCTGGGGCAGAGCAAGAAACGGGTGGTGTTGATCAAAGGGCAAAAAAAAAGGGACATCTGTAATACTTTCAACAATAAAGATTTTAAAAATTGGTGAATTAGTGAATGGGAAAGAAACTTGAAGTGTAACAAATTTACAATCTTACAAATCCATGTGCTTATTATTAACATTAGGATCTTTTATGAGAGTGCTAATTAATATTTGCCTAAATAGACCATAAGTGTGAAAAACTCTATTCACAAATGTTTAGAGCATTTTCAATAGTATGTCTGAGAGAAATGGAGGGCAGACATTTCTAATTTCTAAGTGCTACTCAAGAAGCTTTTTGATGCATTTCTGGTTGAAATATAAAATGATATAATAACTGTTTGGCAGCTTCTGATACAATGTATATTCTATCTACTATATAATCCAACAATTTCACTCTTAAAAATATTTACCCAAAAGCAATGAAGGAATATGTCCATGAAGAGACTTGTACAAGAATATTCATAGAAGCCTTAGGAAAAATGATGCCAAACTGGACACAATTTAAATGTCCATCAAGAGGATGATAGGTAAATACATTGTTGTATTTCATGTAGTGGCATACCATTCAGCGATTAAAAAAACGAATGAGCCCTGGCCTGTTTGGCTCAGCAGATAGAGCGTCGGACTGTGGACTGAAAGGTCCCAGGTTTGATTCCTGTCAAGGGCATGTACCTTGGTTGTGGGCACATCCCCCGTGGGGAGTGTGCAGGGGGTGGCTGATCGATGTTTCTCTCTCATCGATGTTTCTAATTCTCTATCCCTCTCCCTTCATCTCTGAAAAATATCAATAAGATATATAAAAATAATAAAGAATCAATGTTGATGTAACTATACAAATTCTAAAAAAAAAAAAATGAATGAACTTCTACAACAATAAAATTGGATTTCACCAACATTGTATTGAGCAAAAACCAGACTAAATTAATTTACTGTAATAGAAGTTAAAACTGTCCTTGGAAGAGGACAATTAGCTGGAAAGACGTGTAAGGTGACTTTCTGGAGTGACAAAATGGTTCTTTATTTTACTTTGGTTGGTGGTAATTTGATTGTTTAAAATAATCCATATGCATCTATAAAATACTTACAAGCTAACACATTTTATTATTTATGACTTATATCTCAAACAAGACTGTTACATGATTAAAAGTTGTTATCTCAGATAATTCTGATGTACAACCACACTTAAGAAACACTGATTTCCCCTAAGAACTAATTTTCCCTTAAGTTTCAGGAATATCCTATATAAAAATTTCTCTTCACCAACATTTTTTCCATGTCTATAGTAATGGACTCTCAGTAGAATCAGCCTCAACAGCCTTATGGGAGCACTGTTTTAAAGAATAAGTGGCACATTATTTTTTTTCCAATTTTACTGAGAAATAATTTACATTCATTACCATATATTTTTCAGGCATACAATATGATAATTTGGTTGCATACATTGTGAAATGATTACCACAATGGGTTCAGCTAACATTCGTCTCTCATATGATACACTAAAATAAAAAGGAAGAAGAAAAAATGTTCTCCTTGTGATGAGAACTCTTAGGAGCTACTCTGTTAACAACTTTTCTATACATCATACAGCGATGCTAGCTAGAGTCATCATATTGTACATTACATCCCTAGTCCTTATTTATCACGTACCTGGAAGCTTGTACCTTTTGGCCACCTTTTATAATTACAAATCCAGATTTCTTCTAAGCCTTTAATTTCAATCATCTGTCTCCTCAGGCCACAGCCTGACTAAATTTTGTGCTTATGCTATTTCTCTGTAACTTCTAAGACAGGGAGAGAATATAAGACAAAGACATGATTGATATTTTAGGGAGCACACTGGCATTGTCTCCTTTAGGACTATTGTCGGTGCACTTAGAATGGAACATGAGGTTTATGTTTATAAGCTTGGAAGAGAGAGCATCAAAGTGTCTCAGCTATAGCTGCTGGTTGCATTTATTTTATGGAGAAGTCAGTGCTACACACTGTACACAGAAAAGTCCACTCTGCATCAGAAAGCCCTTCATATTCTACAAAAGACACCTTGATCAACAGAGAATGCAGACAACCTCTCACACCTGCCCTAGGAAGGTAATGATTGAATAAGCACAGCGGGTAAAACATCCCAGAGAGCATGGGAACTGTACACCAAGAGAATTTACAACCAACTCTGCAGCTCAAAGTGACAACTTTGACCAAAAATACTGAATGACTTAAATACAGAACCCCTAAATTTAAGGAAGAAGATGCAATACTCCCAGGAAATGTGAGGCATTGATATTCACCCCAGAAGCAACCAACCAGATACTTTCACTCTGGGTTTTCCCCAATGTAAAGAAAAACATTTAAAAAGAAATAACAGGATTCAAGTATAAGCCCTTGGTATTGCAATGCAGCAACTTCTGAGTGATGTCTATGAAGTCAACTCATTATGTTTTCCAATAAAAGTATTAATAACTTCAGTCTATGGCATACTTAATTTATGGTGACAGGCATTGTTCTAAGAGCTTTAAATATGATAGTAATTTATTTCCTCAGAGTAACTCCGTGAGTTTAGTACAATTATCATCAATGTTCTGTAGCTGAGGAAATTGAGGCCCACCTGGAATTCAGTGACTCCTAAGGCCAGGCAGCTTGTAAGCGTTCCTGCTGGGTTTTAAATGTGTTGGTCTCACAGATTTGGCTGCAATTTGAAATCACCCAAAAAACTTAAAAATAAATTCTTCTGCTCAGGACCCACGCCAAGATTCTGATTTAACTGGCTCAGGTGCAGCTGGGGCACCTCAAGTTTTAAAGTCTCCCCAGGAGATTCTAATGAGCTAGCAGGGTTGAGAACCACTGTTTTGGACCCCTCACAGTTCATGACTCTGATCTACTGCCTTTTCTAAACTATTGAGTCAAATTCTTCTAAAGCAGGGTTTCTTAACCCAGGATTTATGGACACTCAGGCTACAAACATATCCAAAATTTGCTGTTTTGATGTACAATTTTCTAGTAAGATCATTTACTCAAACCTTCTGTAATAACCTTGACTCAAAAAAAAAAAAAATAAGGTTAAGAACTCTTCCAAAGGGTAATAAAAATCACAACATATTATAGCAAATGCTTCTTGAGTATTTAATTTGTTGGTTGTTTTTTTAAAGAAAAATAATTTATGTACTTTGGTGCCAGAGAAGCCATAAGTCATTGAATTGTTTTCAGGAGAAAATCACAGTAGAAACACAAATATGTCCCTTTTCCCTGAGAAGGAGGAACCCCTAGAAGCAGTCAGGGTAGCTCTATGGTCTGGGAAGGGGCTAAATGATTGTATAGTGTGCTTGAGGGAGGAGAAGCTGCCATTCTCCTGAGAACAGAGTCAAGAGGCTGTAGGTCCATGGTGGGCTGACAAGCAGTGGGCCAGCTGACTTCCTACAGGCGCTGAGTATACTTAGGACTGATAAGGTTAGCATTTTAAAATCAAGAGAGAGCATGCTTGGCACAGCTGGCCCTGCCCTCCCCACCCCCAGCCCACCCCAGGACACCTTGAAGCTTGGGCCAGTGTTGTCCACCAGGCTGAGAAATTCTAAAAAGGGAAATGGTGCTAACCAGATGCAACTGAATATTATCAAAAGATACTGGCAAACAGAACACAGACTGTGAGTCACCTCAGGTCCTTTGAGGTTCCATAAACAAACAAGATAGTTTTCCTCGGTGGCGCATGCAACTGCCAACTGCCGCTTTTTTGGCTGCCAGTCAACCAGCCTCCTACCCAGGGAGAGAGAAACAAGAAGGGCACTGAGGTTTCCTACGGATTTTCTGATCTGTAAGAGTGTGAGGACCAAGACGTGCTCTCCAGAGTAAGATAACTCTAAAATCAGATTGCCATTGACAAGTGATGTCACTTTGAAAAAAAATTCTTAGATTCTCTCAGCTCTCATCTGGGAAACGGGAATAATGATGTTATTTACCTCCCAAGCTTGTTAGGAACGCTAAGGAGTATGCATGTGGTGTTGCCAATGTCCAGCACCCAGCAAGCCCGTGGCAAATGCTAGCTATTATTCCCTTCCCCTCTTGTGGCAGATGGCCACGAAGTCTTTGCATCTCTTCCATTAAACGGTGGAGTCTGTTTCCTCACAACTTGACTCTGGGCTGGCCTTTTAAGTTGCTTTGTTTGCGGGCAACTTCTGAGCTTAAGCCTCAGCGGTCATTCAGCGTCTGCTCTTTCCCTTTTGGAATGTGCTACCATGTGAAGAAGCCGAGCTGACCTGTATCAGACTGGTAGCCCAGACCTCGGAGGGAGGTCATCTTAGACGGTGGCCAAAGAGTGACCTCCGGCAACACCAGCAGAAGAACCACCTGGATGTGTCTCAGCCAGATGGGTGACCCACAGAATCATAAACAAATACAATTATTGCTGTTTTAGGCCACTCGATTTTGGGATCCATTTGTTATGCAGCAATAGATAACTGATTCACCTTCCTCGCTTCTTGTTCAATACTAATGAGTTTCCAAATGATTCCAATTCATTAGGAAAGCTTGAGAGCTAAGGGTTAGAAGACAATGGGAGAAACCAGAATTTTCTGATAGGAGAAACTCAAAAGCTTCCTGGCTGTTGAAGTTGGCTGCTTCCACTGGCGCAATGGATGGATGTGTTTGCTTGGTTGTCTTAAGTGGGCTCAGTAACATCCATTAATATCTCTGCAATCGCTCATTATCCCAACTGAAAACAAAAAATGCAGAATTGGATAGGAAATGATCAATTTAATAGCACTGTATAGACATTATGGATAGATAACAGCAGCTTAAAGAGCAAAATGCTAAAGTATCTCTTAGCACCACAGAAAATGTGCTCTGTGCAATTTATATGTTAACCAATTAAGAAAAATCAAGCCCAGTTAAACCTATATCACTCAGTTTCCTGATAGGAATAGTATTAATGGTCTCATTTATCAAAGATTTTGCCTCAGCCACTACCTAAATGCTTTACATGTGATAAGTCCTCACAACTAATCATTAGATGGAGATACCATTTTGTCCATTTTATAGATTAGAAAAGTAAAATATGCCTCATTTAACTTCCCAAGATTTCACAACTAATCACTGGATTAAGTAAATACAAATTATCAGATTATTTAATTACTTCTAAATGCTCTTCATCACTTCTAAATGCTTTGACCTGAAGGTCCAGAATAAAGTCTTTTAGGTTATTGGGTAATAAACACACAGATGTTTAGACTATACTTTCCATGTACCAGTACATGCCACCCCAACCAGGGATTGAACCCACAACCTAGGTATGTGCCCTGACTGGAATAGAACCCACAATTTTTTCTTTTTTCTTTTTGGTGGAGGGGATGACTCTCCAACCAACTGTGCCACCGGGCCAGGTAGCTAACAATTCTTAATTAACCTGTTCATTTTTTTAAATATATTTTATTGTTTTTTTTTACAGAGAGGAAGGGAGAGGGATAGAGAGTTAGAAACATCGATGGGAGAGAAACATTGATCAGCTGCCTCCTGCACACCTCCCACTGGGGATGTGCCCGCAACCAAGGTACATGCCCTTGACTGGAGTTGAACCTGGGACCCTTCAGTCCGCAGGCCGACGCTCTATCCACTGAGCCAAACCGGTTAGGGCAACCTGTTCATTTTTTGAACTCCTTGCCTGGCTGGCATGGCTCAGAAATATATATATATAATTTAACTCCTGGGAATTTCCTAGGTCACAGTCACTATATAGATTGGCTCTCCATTGGTAGAGAACATACTCTTGATATAAGTTTTGCTCTTGGAGGTGAAGGGAAGATGTGGCAGAAATCATGGCTATTCTTGTAGACATACTATCTCCTGGGAGATGCACATTTTCTTAGAAATAACTATGGACCTATCAGGCAATGTCCTACACAAGACGGTAAAGGATCTACCTTTTATTCATCTTGGCCTGCAGCTGTATGCACTGTGTGTCTTATTTGAAGAACAAAATTTCAAAATTCTGTTAAGGAAGCTGAAATTCATGACCCCCAGAATTAGTGGTCATTCTATAGACTATATCCATAAAATTCTATGTGTATCTAGCTCTAATTAGATCTCCTGGTATAAATCCTCCACCTCCAGGAATATTTTTCCCCAGGCCAAATACAGGTTCTGCATTTAGCCATCCTTCAGGCCCAACAATAAAACCTCACAATTGTACAAGCATCAATACATAGTTGGGCAAGATTTCATAAACCCCATACATCTTAATTCATCATGGTAGACACCTGAGTTCTAGTTAAGGAACACTAAAGTTCCAGTCAAGACCCATTGCCCTATAATCATTTCTGGGTACCTGACTCCCCATCTGGTACCCTAATACATCTAATAGCTGAGATTTAGAATGGTGCCTGGAATTTTATGGCCACTTATGAAATCATAACCATCTGTCATCTTATCACATAGGGTCCAAAACAGAGTAGAAACTCCACTAATATTTATCAAATTAAATACTATTGAATGACCACACCGCTGACCCCTTCCCAATTCAAAATGATGATGCAATCATCGAGGTCCTGAGCACAGGCACTGAAATAGCCTAGATACTTTATAGAAGCAGCTGCCCAGACCTACAGTCTAACAAGGCTCAGTCCTCCCCATATCCTAAGCTGAAATTATTTCAGACTGTGAGCCCCTAATTCAGGCTGCAATATCACTAAAACGTCTTTTTCTTTTTCAAAGTCTGATACCAACTTCATCTCGTGCTCTTCACAGAGAAACCAAGAGAATAAATCATATCTTAAAATGTCCCTTTATATACCACTCACCACAGAATATTCATGCCTTCCCCTAAGAAACATCCACTTACTGGCTTGCTCTTAGTTTCCCCAATACAGATCAATTGTCTTGTAGAGATTTTTCCAGTCTATGAGGCTCCATCTTCTGTGTATAAGAGGATATTCAGAGATGTTAAGTGCATTTCCTAAGACGGCCTTGCTGATCTGCAGAAGCATCAGATCTAAAAACAAGGTCTTTTGACTCCTGGTCCAAAGATCCTGTTGCCATCATCATAATTTGGCAAATTATCTCCTGGAAAGGGATTGAAATTTAAAATATGTAATGGAGGAAAAAGCCACATAAAAGTGGTTTTAGTTGTCATTTTTCTCTTTATCCTAGAGGAACATTATCCTAAACTGTTAGTTTTCTAGGTGTAGCAAGAAAGTGAGCCATCTTCTCATAATTGCTCCTCCTGTTTAAAGGAGAAAAGGATCTGAGCTCAGGTATCCAGCTTGAGAGCAGGAGAATAAACAAGTCCAATATAGAAGTGATCCATTTGGTAAAAGATTTGCACCATGGAGATTCTTTTAGCAAATAAAAAGAGCTAACATGTGCCAGCTTTGTTATAAATATTATACACATATGTACTCATTTTACCCTCAAAATAACTAATGGTGCTATCATAATCTCAGTCTTATATATGAGGAAACTGAGGCATAGTATATATTGTTTAAATGACTGAATAAAAGTCATACTGGAAATTAGTTAGTGGTAAAATTTGGATTCAATCTTAGGCTGCCTGGTGCCTTGAGCTGACACTGCTTCATCATGTCACAGGCAATATTAAGTCGAGACAGATGAAGTGTTAGGGACAAGATATATCGTTTCCCCTGGATGCATTTTGTTCTGACAACACAGGCCAATATTTGATTTTCAAAGTCTCATAGTCCTAAGACATGAATCATGGTGGCTTCCATCTGACAGAACAGATTGCACTGTCTTTCAGAAATACAGTCTGTAACAGGTTTTCTGAAGAACAGGATAGAAAGCACAGATGCCCCCATCCTCTCCCTGCTGCCCACTTGGGATAAATTCAGCTGGTGCCATCTAGATCCATGGACTTTTCCAGCTTGAACTAGGATTGGGTGCCCACTCATAAAATCAATCCTACGTGTTAGCAGGCACACACAAGCCTTCCATGTCCCTTTTAAGCCTCAAGCTAAAGGCTGAGTTAGTTCTTCCATTGGTTATTAAATATATTGGTAACAACGAAGGAGAAAAATAGCATTTTTCTGAAGGTCAATCCTATAGAATAAATTGAGAATTATCTTGAGAAATCCTGGCTTAAGCATGGTATGACAGATTGAAGAAATGACCACAATTTTGCAGTTCCTACAATCTTGGTTGTCCATGTGACATGTTTTAGAACAATGGAACATTAGCAAATGTGACACAAATTGATGACTAAAGGGTGTAAATTGAGGTTTAACTTCTGTAGTTGTGCTTGAAACCTTGAGACCACCATGTAAATGAGTCCTAGCTAGCCTGATAAATGAAGAACCACATAAAGGAACAATTAGCAATCCCAGCCAATAGCCACCAAAGCATCAGATGTGTGAGTGATGCCATTTTAAATTAACCAGGTGTAAGCATAACCATCTTCATTCATCTGCATTCCTTCTGCCTTTAGTAAGGCCATCTGAATAGGTTCTTTTTTTAATTAAGTGGTTATAACTGGCACATCTCTTCTCTAAGGGATTTCTCCAGTGCCCAAGTGATTAAACACATAATTCCTACCCTTTTTTTAAGCCACAAGCTGGATCTCTGAGAGCCCAAACATAACAAAGGAAGATGTTCTCTCCCTGGGGGCTGCCCTCTCAAGCGAGACTTGCTTGCATCCAGGTTGGGCTCTTGGGAATGTTTCCTGACTTTAGAGAAACCTCCAATGTATTTGGGACGTGGGACTAGAATTCACGGTCGTGCTGGGTTAATCACTCCGCTGTGCCAGCAGCAAAAGTCTGCTGTCCCAGGGGAGCTGGTGCCTGGGGAGAGCTGTGGTTATCTGCAGCAGCATGAGGCATACAGGGACGTAACCCCTACAAAGGTTTTGCTGTCTGCTAATCCCACTCCCATCTTCCTCTTCTCCACTATTCTCCTGTGACACACAAAAGGGATGAGGCAATACTTTGAGGATCTTCCAGATTAATTCAAGGAAGGAGTCTTAGCTTTTCATAAATACCCAAGGAAAAAATTTAAATTCAATACACAGCCTTCTCAGCCTCATGTATCACTTACTTGCCATTCATTCTCTGACTCTAATGGTCCCAAAGATGACTGGCTTGATTTGCATACATTTCAAGAGCATCTTTATCTTTTTTATTTTATTGTTCCATCCTGTCCTAGTTGCTGCTTTAGAACTCTGTATCAAATATTTATGTGTGTTTACTTCCTGGCTTTAACCCACTTCATAATTCTCTTCCATAGAGCTCCTCACTTCCTGAAGACTGCCTGTCACCTTCCCACAACCCCATGCACATGCCCTGCCTTCTCTCTTCACAGTCACCGTATGAAGCTGCCAGACTCAAGTTTTATTCATGGGAGTCCTTGTTTCTCCCTCACCCTATAATATCCTCAGAGAAAATATTTGCTTTTTTTTCTCAGACAAATCAACCCTTTCTGGGCTGGAACTGTAGCAAGAAAAATCGCCCACCTAGAATATGAATTTTCTTCATTATTCAGAAATTCTGCTATTCCTCCAAACAGCCACCTGATCTCTAAAGAGTTTGTCGCTGCCTCAGAATGCTCCTCATCACTCACAGTCCCCCGAGGTTAGCCATGATCACTCACAGCTCCCAGGAAGTCTTTCTCAACTTGAACTAATTCTCCTCAAAGCTAGTTTGTTTAATGATTAGTCATCTAATGATCAAGTTATCTAGTATTTAATCGTTTTCTGAATCTTTTCCAGTATCTTTTTTTGAAATCTCTTTAGCTCTCTCTCTCTCTCTCTCTCTCTCTCTCTCTCTCTCTCTCTCCCTCTCCCTCTTTTTCAAAACTATCCTGAGGACATTTTTCCATTGCTTTTTAGAAATAGGGGATGGGACAGGGAGAGACAGAGAGAAAGAAACATCGAGGTGAGAGAGACACATCTATTGGTTGCCTCCTGCATGTGCCTGGACCAAAGCCTGGAATGGAGCCTCAACCTAGGTACATGTCCTTGACCAGAATTGACCTGGGACCCTTCAGTCTACTAGCCTGTACTTTATCCACTGAGCAAAACCAGCCAGGGCTATTTGGCTTTTTAACCATTTTAAACAAATTTGCCCATGGGCACTTCTGAATTATTCTTATATTTTAAACACCAAGCTTGCGCCGTTCTGTAAGTGTCCCTTTGGGTGTCTTTGCTATTTTGTGTATAATTCAAAAATTTAAGGTTATTTTAGCCAACTGTCTAAAGATCTTTTTTTATATATATAATTGATAATACATATTTAAGATTTAAAAAAAACACTTTGTGTTCTAGATGATCTCAAGGTAAAGTGATAGTTTATGGAACTTACTACACTGCCTGGGGCGGGGGACGGGGCAGGGTGACTGCACTGCTGTGTGTGCCCTCTCCCTTATATCAGCCCTGCTCACTTGTGCCCCTCCCAGGCAGCCCCTGCAGTCATAGGCACCCCAACCTTCTCTCCCCTCAAGAAATTTATTGTCTCTTCTAGAAGACATTGACCCTGTAGTCAGCATCACCCAAAATTCTTTCTGGGGAACTTTACCATATACCTATTGTGGGGAGCCTAGCACAATAGGTAGGCAGGCTCCCCATGCCCAGGATAATAAAACATCCCATACAGCATGGATTTGACACCTACCTCAATAACTTAGCAGCGCATGGCTTTCAGGAAGTGACTAACCTCTCTGAGCCTCTAGTCTAGAGGTTCCTTCATCATCAAATGAGAAGAATCGTAACTACCCTCATAAGGTCCTTGTGAGAATTTTTAAAAATATATGTAACATGCAGGATACACATGGGATAAACCAGGGCCTGGAATGGAGCCTCAACCTCGGTATGTAGGTGCCCTTGACCAGAATTGAACCTGGGACCCTTCAGTCCACTGGCCTACACTCTAACCACTGAGCCAAACCCCCACTGAGCCAACCCCTCAATGAGGGAGGAGGGGGAGCAAGAGGAGGTGGTATCATTATTATTCTACAGAAAAGAGCAGGGTCCTTACCTAAGAATTAGGAAAAACTGCCCATATTGCCTGGGCCTGACCTTATTTTTAAAGTCATTATTTGACATCTTTTCTGAAAATAGCCTGAAAACAACTCTAAAAGCAATCTGTAAAATTGTGAATTAAAGTTCTGGGGTAAAAAAATCAATCTTTAGCATTGTTCATTATATTAGCAACCTCTTTGCTCCAGAGCCCATGTCTTTGGAAGTATTTTGGCCGAGATCTTGTTCACGAAACCCTCTGAATTACTGAGTCCAGGTTATGAGCATTTGCTCTTTCCTGGTTCCTTCAGCCAACCTCCTGCCCAGCACACACACACACACACACACACACACACACACACACACACACACACCACAACTATCATATTTCCATCTGCATCTGCCTCAGGCAACCCCTCTTCATTAATAGTTACAGGTGATACAAGAAGATATGAAAGGCCAGAAGCACCTTCATGAGGCTTTTGCCCAAATGAGATGGAACTTGAAAA
The DNA here is from genome assembly GCF_964212035.1 of Myotis nattereri. Classification (NCBI taxonomy): domain Eukaryota; kingdom Metazoa; phylum Chordata; class Mammalia; order Chiroptera; family Vespertilionidae; genus Myotis; species Myotis nattereri. The sequence goes on along the minus strand of NC_138083.1, from coordinate 20,334,050 downwards.
TAAAAACGGAGAATATTGATGACAAAACATTTGAATCTCGTACTCTGTTGTCAGGGAGCTCACACTGTGAAGAGAAAATCTGTTAGGAATGGAGAAGATTTCTTTCTGAGCTGCTTTTAGATACACCAACACCATCTGGCCCCTTAAAAAGCTTTAGAAACAGAATATCCGAAGCATGAGTCTCCTTCTCCCTCTGAGCCACCCTGAAAGCTGATCTTTCTCATTTTCCTCTGAACCGAGGAAACTCACAGCCATTAAGCTTATTCCCATTCCTCACTCTCAAGTACAGCTTCTTACCAAATAAAATTATCGCCTGTCACTGAATATGACCAACGACTGCTAAGTTTATCTCAACACCCAGTCCAATTTCCATAAAATCACATTCTGCTTTTCCAAGCCAGAAGCATCCAGGGGTGCTGAGAGGTACAGCGCTGCAGGCAAGACACCCACTGGGAGCAGAAATGTGTCAGTCCTTCATGTCAGGCACAGGCACCTGCTGCTTGTCAGTTCACAACCGATGGCAGCAGGTGGAGAGAAAAACATCCTGAACAGGGACTGAGGCCTGTGCTCTCCGCTGAGCCCTTCACTAATTAGCCATTTGCCTTGTATGTCACTCCCACCTGCTTCCTCCTCCCCAAGCCAGAGCCTGTGCATGGAATCCAAAGGTCCCTTCCAGCTTCATAGTATTCCTTGGTCTGTATGACCACCAGAGCCAACTAGGTCCCAGAAGGTCAGCTCTCCACACACACACACACACACACACACACACACACACACAATACCTTGACCCCAATTTTTTCTTGGTTCTTTGAAATTAATGCAAATGTTTTTAACTTTCCAAAGTTCTTCTTCTTCATATCTGATTAATTTTTCTTTATTAGGAAAGCAGCATATGCTTGTTGTATAAATATTTACACATACAGAAGAAATGAGAAGATAAGCAGAAGAAACGAGAAATCACTCATAAAGCCAGACTTTTTTTCAGTTATGATGTGTATGTAGATGTTCTACATTCTATCAGTAGCATTTTTCAACTTAAGAATACATTGACTCGTGTATTCTTTTTTCTATTATTTGAAATCTTAGTTTTAGCGGCCACAATTGCTGTATCCAATTGATTGTGCCAATCAATTTACCTATATAGATTTTTTTCTTTTGTTTTTGCTTGGGTCATCCCAACTTCTCTTCTTTGGGTAATACACCTAGTTGCTCTAAAGACTATTAACACATGAGTTAGGTGCTTGTTACTCACTTGTGGCAGTTTTTTAAATGGCTGCAAATTCTTTGAAACTCATCCAGCTGAGAGGTATAGAATGTTACTCCACTCTTAAATCTGGGCTGGATTTATGACTTACTTGTGACTAAGAGAACAGGCAGAAATGATGCTGTGTGACTACTAAGGCTAGATCACAAGAGAGCATGCAGCTCCCACCTGAGGGTCTCAAAATATGTGCTCCTACACTGATTGCTCTCAATATCCATTTTCTTGGACCAGAGCCTCCTTGCCAGGTGGAAGCCCACACCACCTGGAGAGGCCACATGCAGGTGTTCAGCCCAAGCATCAGACAAGTGAGTAGGGAAACCAACATGGAGGCTGACTCTCCAGCCCCAAATGTCCAACCCTAGGTGGTTAAGTCATCATCAGCCAGTCCAGGCTTCTTCCCGGCTGAGTCCTCCGTTATGATGGAACAGGGAAAAGGTCTCCACTTTGCCGTATTTGAATTCCTGGCACCACAGAATCTCTGAGCAAGTAAGAGCTGATGATTTACACACCCAGTTCAGGGGGTTTCAGCCAGCAATGGTAACCAAAGTACCATAGACTGAAATCCACGTGATTGGGAGGCATGATGGAAAGCACATTCTAAAGGACAGAGTTAGAACAGAAAAGGGGCTAAAGGATCTTAATCTGCAAGAGAACAAAAAGATGCAACTTTGAGAGTAGCGACCCTTAGACCAGCGGTTTTCAACCTGTGGGTTGCGGCCCCTTTGTGGGTTGAACGAGCCTTTCACAGGGGTCACCTAAGACCACCGGAAAACACATATATAATTACGTATTGTTTTTGTGATTAATCACTATGCTTTAATTATGTTCAACTTGTAACAAGAAATTGGGTGTCACCACAACATGAGGAACTGTACTAAAGGGTCGCGGCATTAGGAAGGTTGAGAACCACTGTCTTAGACAATTCTGTTCATCTCCTATGTAAATTCAGCAGTAGCAGTATGTTTTATGTTTGAAACAGCTATTCATTGATGCTTAAATTACAACTAAAGTTCTTAGAAAAGAGAAGCATACAGAGAAAAAAATCACAATGAGTTAAGAAACAAAAATAATTTTAGTATCTCTATCTGGGGAGGAGGGTTGTGACTTAGTCTAAAAGGGGCAATGTTGAAAAATAGGTTTTATATACCCCCCCCCCCAAATAAAAAGAAAGAAAAGTGGTTTAGAGCAAAAATTTGGAGTGAAATTCATCTGAGTTCAAATGGCAACCCTATTATCTCCTTATCAATTCCCTCATCTCTAAACTGGAAGAAGACCTGACTCACAAGGTTACTGTGAGGATTTACAGACATAATGCATGTCATGTACTTGGCACAGTGCCTGGCAGAGTGGTGCTGGGTCCTGTTATTGCTACTATTATTGTTAGAGTCATCGAGCCAAACAGCTGCTGCATATCTGACCCAAAGGACCATTTTATGATTCTGGTCACTGTGGCAAGGGAGAGAGTTTATGGAGTAAAGGGAAGGAAATAATGAAATGGTTGGATGAAAAAAGGAAAAGGAATGATGTTCAGTCCATGTGGAATACTAAGGTAGAGTCTTAAGGATTTACATTTAAGTCGGGAGGCCAGAGAACTTGAGTAGAGTCCTTTCCTTATTGCACTGGTGAGGTTTAAAATTCACTCACTCAACCACCCATTCAGCAAGCGGATATGTAAGTATCATTATATGCTGGGATCCCTGATAGGCAATTACAAAATGCCCTGGAAGGAAAAAACGTAAGAAAAACTATAAAGGTTCAAATAGTATCTGATACTTTACACGGCCCTGTACACATTCACCATCTCAATGAGTCTTGTAAGCAATCCTAAAAATATTTTATTACAATATTTATTTTACAGATGAGAAAACTAAGATAAAGAGTCTAAGAAGGGTATCTACTGTCACAGGGCTAGTAAATGACAGAGCTGGGCTTCAGACTCTGTGTCCTTGATCTGTGCTGGGTTGGCAGGTGTCTCATGTCACTGGAACTCCATCAGCTATCTGGCTTTGTTCCACTGAGGCAACGACACTAAACCCTCACCAATGGCTGCCTTGCAGTCAGTTTGGGCCATGTTACCAGAATTTGGAGCTAAAGTAACATGAGTACGTCTGGGCTGAAGCAGCTACTGGTAAGAGCCAGTGTGCCTCCATCATAGCTCTCTTCCTCTTGAAAAATTGTCGTGGGGACCATGTGTTGATGAAGTAGCAGAGCCTCTAGTATAGCGGTTCTCAATCTGTGGGTTGTGACCCCTTTGGCAGTCGAACGACCCTTTCACAGGGGTCGCCTAAGACCATCCTGCATATCAGATATTTACATTACAATTCATAACAGTAGCAACATTACAGTTATGAAGTAGCAACAAAAATAATTTTATGGTTGGGTCACAACATGAGGAACTGTATTTAAAGGGCCAGAGGTTGAGAACCACTGATCTAGTGGAAGGAGCCTGGGATCTGAATATCTGCTTGGAGGGCAGCCTCTGCCAGTCCATCTCAAATCTTGCACAAGAGAGAACTTGTAGTGTTAAGCCTCTGGCATTTCAGGACTTATTTTTTTTTTACCCAACAGAACCTCTCCTACCTAAAAAATAGAAAACCCAATAATTCTGTGCTCAGCATCATACTGGGTGCTAAAGGTAACTGGAATTGTAAGTCTCTCTCTCTCTCTCTCTCTCTCTCTCTCTCTCTCTCTCTCTCTCCCTTTCTCTTTTGGAGATAACGAAGTTACTGAGCCATTATTCCAAGGGAAGGGTTTTCTGAACAGATGGCCAGGCTAAGCCAGCAACTTAAGACCTGTAAATATCACTGACAAGCCCTGTCATCACACTTGAGAAGAGCTGTTACATGGGCACTGTTAGGTGGTGGCTGCCATTTCTGAGCTGTTGCTGCAGGGTGAATGGAAAGGCCAGCACTGAATCTGGGCTCTTAAAATAACCTAAGTCCCCTGTGCCTCCTCCTGGAGCCCTCACATTTATCTTTCCTGATTCATGATTTTGCTTCATTTCAGGTCTATGGTCATAGCATCTCTCTTGGCACCTTTTGTCCTAACACCTGGTCACTGGTCTTGGCTTCATTTCCCTCCTTCCTATTTGCCTTTTGCCTTGGAGCTGATGTTTTCCTGGGAGGGGAAGGAGAAAGCTATTGAGACAGCATCGCCACCATGATACCATTGCACCAGAATCACAGGGGTTGCTGCCCTGAGCCCCACACTAAACAGCAGCACTATCCAAGAAAGCCACAAATGCAAGTCACATAGCTAATTAAAAGTTTCCTTTAACCACAATTTTAAAGGCAAAAGAAACAAATGCAATACATTTAATGAGATACTTGACTTACTTTTCTTTGTACTGTGTCTTTAAATTCAATATGTATTTTAAATCAACTTGTTTAGCACATTTCAATTTGGACTAGCCATACTGCAAGTACTCAAAAGCCACATGTGGTTAGCAGCTACCATTTTGGATAGCATAGCCTGAGGGGCTCCATTTTGGTCCTTTTCTGGCTACATCCATATCCATGGGTGAAGGAACAGGTGGGGCCAAGGGGACCTGACCACCCAGAACCCCCACACACCACATAGCTGAGACTTTCACATTCCTTGCCCAAACGACCCACAGCCCATTTCCAGGGTTTTCATGAGCCCTTTTCCTGGGTCGATCACAGGGAAAGGTCTTCCCTTCTGAGGATAAACTCAGCTGCTGCTCTGCTAACTCTTATACTTGAGAGATCCCAAGGGCTAGCCTCTATGGAGAGGTACAGACAGAGACTGAATGTAAGGGTTGGGGTGAAAAGGGAAACGAGACTGGGCCATCTCTCTCCACACTGCTGCATGCCAATATAGATCTCTGAGGTGTCCGAGAATTCTATGTTGAAGCTAAATTTGACAAAGTAGAATACAACATTTTTCATTCAAGCATTTGCTACCCTAATTTATAACTTTAAAATATTTAGCTATAGTATGTGAGCCTCCATTTTTATTCCTGCCCTGGACCCCACAAATGCTAGAAACAAACCTAATGCTAGTTTTTATTATGTACTGTAACATCAGGTATTAATTCTTATTTGTCTTTAAGAAAAGTATGAGGACATTGAACCACTTTAAAAATCAGGGGTAAAATAAACTACATGTAACACAAAAGGATAAAAAAAATTATTTGGCATAAAGATTTCAGGCTTAATTTTACTGAAGGTGTTATGGCCTCAAGAAGATGTAGTTAGCCCAGCAGGTGTGGCTCAGTAGTTGAGTGTTGACTTATAAAACCAGGAGGACATGATTCAATTCCAGGTCAGGGCACATGTCTGGTGTTCGGACTTGATCCCCAGTTAAGGGGCATGCAGGAGGCAGCCGATCAATGATTCTCTCATCATTGATGTTTTTGTCTCTCTCTCCCTCTCCCTTCCTCTCTGAAATCATATATATATCACCTCAACTGTGGAGACCACCCCAATTACAAATAGCATAATTAATCACTATCTTCACTGTGTTCCTACAGAGTACTTTATCCAAAATTTATTTTTTGTAGAATATATTAGGTGTCTACATTTTCTTCTGAAACACCTGTTCTTTATTTTTGAAATCACACATCCTTTTGAAAATAGTACAGTGAACACCATGAGTCCTCTTCCCAGGAAAAAAAAAATACAATATATGCACAATTGGGATATAGTTTTAGGAAGTCTATAAATTTTCAGTCAAAACTTTGGAGCTTGACTGAGCTACATGAGGGGAGGCACTGTTTCATTCTGTGCCATCAGAAATATTGTATGTGCCCAAATCAAACAGGATGAAAAAGCAGCATGGTTCAATTATATATTGCTATATAAGAAATGTAGTGGCTTAAAAGAAGAGCAACCATTTGTTGATCAGGATTTTTTCAATTCAGGCAGGGCACAGTGGAGGTGGCTCTGCCCCATGTGCTATTGGCTGGGTGGGGCAGCTTCACTGGGGAATGGAGGAAACAAGTTGGCCTCACTCACACATCTGGTGCCTGCAGCCAGAACCACTGGGGCTGGCTCCACTCCTCTCTCTTTCTTTCTTTCTTTCTTTCTTTCTTTCTTTCTTTCTTTCTTTCTTTCTTTCTTTCTTTCTTTCTTTCTCTCCCTCTCTCTCTCTCTCTCTCTCTCTCTCTCTCTCTCTCTCTCTCTCATATCTCATTTTCCCTATAGCCTCATGGCCCACAGAGCATACCTCCATGTGAACTCCCCAGCAGGATAGTCAAACTTCTTCACGATGGTCCAAGGCTTCTGGAGGGAGACTCTTCTTGTGTTGTGCTTACTAACATCCCATTGGCCAAAAAAAATCACATGACCACGCCTAGAGTCAGTGTAGGAGACACCTAGACAAGGGTATGAACACCAGGATATGTGATTTATTGGGGTTCATCAAGGAAGCAGTCTACAGCACAGTCTTCCTGAAAAGAAATGACTATTATTAAAAGAGCAAATAACCTCTTAAAGGTACACCACAATAAGGGTAGAGTGTCTACTTAATTCCTCCCATCATTTAGGCCTCAGATCAAAATATTGCTCAGGGCATCTGATTAGATCATACCTTCCTGTTAGTCACTATCAAAGAACTACATAACTTTCATCCTAGATACATATAACTTACAATGATCTGTGACTATATTATTCTTATCACCCAAATTAAATTTTGTAGTCTTTGAGGACAGGGACCATACTGTCTTAGTTAGCATTACATACTCGCTCCTGGACCAGGATCCGGCACAGGGTAAGCTTCCATAAACATTTGAATGAAGGGAGAGTTGAAGAAAGGGAAGAAGAAAGGGAGGGAGGGGAAGAAGGAAGAAGGAAGGGAAGGGGAGGGAGAGAGAGAATGAAAAAGGAAGTAAAAAGAAAGGAAAAGAAAAATCCATATGATGTAAGTTACAGGAATTTAAGGTGAGATTTGATTAATAGTAACATTCATTGGGTAGTAGTGTATGTCAGATAGGTTGCTGAAGTAAATATCTCATTTAATCTCTAATAGCCCTATGAGAATTAATATTATTCACTTCATTTTGTGGATGAGGAGACTGAGGTTTAAGTAGTTATGTGATTTTACCAAGGCTGAAGAGCTGCCAGGTGGAGGAGCTTGCTTTTGATGCTGAGCAGTCTGACCTCAGACCCCACACTCTTAACCAGTCTTAACCAGTATATCACCTCTTAGGACGAATTAATGTTTAGAATCAAAAGGATAACACCTAAGAATGCCAACTAACTTGAGTGTCATCTCAAGGACTTTTTCAAAAGAAAAATGGAAAAAAATGCTTATGGTTTTGGGAGAAAAAAAAGTTTCAAAAGAATGGTGGAGATCAAGCAGAAAAATGGAGTGAAAAATGAAAGCATCAAGGAGATAATGAGGCAGAAATAACTGACAGGGAGGGACACTGGTAGGTGGACTCACATTTCATTAAAAAGGAGGTGATGCAAATATCTCCTGGAGGTGGGAAGAAGGATTCATTTGCTAGGTAAGTATTTAAATTGGCTTTGCAAAAGGCAGCTCCTGAGATGAGTCATAATTTTAAAGATTACAGTCAAAAGGTTTGTAAAATAGAAAATTTTATAGCCTTGCAAATTTTTATTAATCATGAAACCCTCATCTGAGACTTCTGGTTTTCTGCTGCAAACAGAGATAAAATATATAAATCTTACTCTACGGAAAAGCCAAAAGGCATAGCCCACACCCACAAGAATAGCTAAAATGAGAAAAGGTGGATAAAACCAAGCATTAGTGAGGATATGAAACAATGGGATTCATTCTCACGCCCTCTTCATGGGAGTGTAATCCAGTATAGCCACTGCTGAAACCTGTTAGTATCTACTGAAGCTGGTGTATTCTATGAACCAACGATGTCACTGCTAAGCTTATACCCCCAAAAAATGCCTCCAGGTATTCATCAAAGATGTACTAGAAAGCTCAGAGGAGCAGTGTTCATAATGGGCTCCAATAGGAGCCACTCTACTGCCCATCACCCGGAGAGTGGAAAATCCATTGTAGTTATTCACATACTGGAACACTACATAGTAATGAGCATGGGAAGTGCACAATTACATAAAAACTAAGGATCAACCTCACAAACATGAACATTTAAAGTGAAAACAAAAAAGAGTCAGACTATGCTGTGAGAAGTCAGGGAAGTGATTACTGTTGGGGAGAGGGAGGAGTGCTCGGAGGGGCCTGAGGGAGACTTCTTGCATAGTACATGTACTTCTCTGTCTGAATATCATATTTCAATAGCATTTTCAGAGGAGTTATGGCCTTGCTCATAAACATCTTCAAGAACTCAGAACTGAATAAAAACACAAAGACACAAAAGGACAAGAAGCAGCGGGCAGGGAAAATGTCATTGGAAGTCAGGTGGCCATCACCTATTCACAATTAGTTTAGAAAACAGTGTGGGATGGTGGAGGGGGCAGATTATTCTTGAAGTTTCTGGAAGACCCCCAAGGCTGGAGATCTTAGGAAAGTTCACATTCCTGTCGTGTGATGTCCTTGCTTTAAGTCAATTCTATGAAACAGGAAGGTACATTGTTCTCTTCCCATGCTTTACACATGGTGAGTGCAGAGTAAATGGATGGTGAATGAGTGATACATAAACAAAATGAAGTTTCTCTTATTTTAAAGGTGGTGTCTTTAGTTAGGTTCCTCTGGCATCAGATCCTAGGAACATGAGTTTATTTGGGTGATGCCCCCAGAAAGTACCTCTGTAGCAGAGTAGTGAAATGAGACAGGGAAAAGAACGAGCCAATTCTGGGTGAGTTCATTAGATTTCCACTATGAACACTAGGGCCCAATTCCACAGTATCAACACCTCAGAGTGGTCCCACCCCAAGGTGTAAGGAAGCTGGCATATTGATAACTCCAGCTTGCATGTGTCCTTAGCTAAGGGCTGTTCCCAGAGGGCTAACTCCTTGGCTTGCCTTGAAGGAATCCAGTAGAATATCTTGTGTTTCCAATAGGATATATTGGAATGTGTGTGCTGAGGGAAAAGGAATGGGCACCAAAAGCATCTGCTACAGATGGCCATAAAGAATCTTCATTGGACACATAATTTCGATCACCTACAATGATGGATAAGGGCCATCACAGACTTGGAGAGGTAGAATTGAGGCTTAAGAGCTAAGAGTAAGAATCATAAAAATCTCAGTAAGAAATAACTTTTAAGACCTTCATCCATGATCATTCTTCCCTCTTTAAATCCTCCCTCACACTACTCACTCAATAACACCCCTGAAGTGACCTATCTGAGAAAAACAGTATCTGAAGTCCACATGTTCCTCTTTACATCTCTGGAGCCCCATACTTTTAAGTAGTCCATCTGAGAAGGGACACGGCCTGCTTGGTCCATGTTCTTATATAACTTAGAACATGAGCTGCTATTAGTTTCAACAATGAGACATTATACAAATTGGCTCTGTCTTCATTCCAGAATCAATTAGATGCTGGAAAGAATGCAAGATTGATTTGAAATTTCCAGAAAAGTAATTCAGATGACTTTTAAGATTTTAAGATAATGTTTAGAAGATCTAAGCCTCAGCTATTCTGGAAGCAAAGACACTCCCACCCCCATTTGCCTCATTAGGATTCTCCCCTATGCCTGTTAGTACTGACTCCACAGTGACAGTGAAGTATTGACTTAAAATTTAACACTTCCTTAGTTAAGCAACACAATTAGCCTCTCAAGGTAAAGAGGGGACCTTCTACCGTTTCAGTGCCATGTGATTTCAGATACTAAGTGAGATGATGAAAGAGGATTTGTTAGCGTATTATAACCCATAGAAGGCATTGAGACTGCTTGCATAAAATTGTTGAAAGGCCAAAGAAGTCCAAACCACCCCATGTCTCAAAAAATAAAAATAAAAATAAAAATTGAAAAAAAGAAAGAAAAAGAAGAGAAATAGCAAAAACCTAGTTCTAAGTTAAGCCTATTTGGATACTGTTTCCAGAGGGAAAGTCATCAAGGGCATAAAGATCTGGCAAGGAAAGATTATTTAGGGATGCTCTTTCATAACTGCTCCTTGGAGGAAAGCAAAGTCCTTGAATTACTTTTTGGGTTGTGATAGGGTAAAAACTTAACACCACCAAAGCTAAGACAAAATCTCTATTTTGAAAATATTACGACTGATTGTGAATCTAAAAAAAAAAAAGTACAGTATGAGAAATAGTTGCATATTGAGAGATATCAGTCTTTTAAGGGACTGGCCATAATAATAACAATAAGGGTCATTATTTACCAATCTGCAATGGTTCCTGGCAGTAGTGGGGACATAATAGGTCCTCAATAAACTATTCTAAGGTGTTTTCCATGGAGCTACATAAAAAATGTATTTGTTATCTGGAAATAAAATTCAAACTTACAACATTTGCAAAATGAGCTGCATCTTGTTAAAAACTGAAATAGTCTGGTACAGCTGGGAGAGGAGTGACAGCAGCACGTTTGCAATGCCACTGCTAAGAGCTGTTTTCTTGTCCTAGGGCAGGAGCACCTTTGATGGGAAGGAGATGGTTTGGAAGACATGGCTTGCCCTGACAGCCTACTTTTATTTCTTTGTCTTTATGTCCCATGTATGGGAAACTCAAGTGATAGCCTTTAAACTCTGAGCAACATCCCCTTTCTTTTATTTTTCTTTAGCTTTTGCACTAGCTGAACAAAATGTCCCTGGTGTCAATAAAGCCAGGGTTTCTAGAAGCTTATAGACATTCGCACAAAAGATCTGAAAAATATGTGAGATTAATGATAAGTGCAAGGTAGGGTAGACCGGGCTGGCTCCTCTCTGCTTCCTTCCTTCTCTGGGGAGCTGGATTCAAAGCAATTCTTAGTCATGGTTTTTTGTTTGTTTGTTTGTTTGGTTGGTTGGTTGGTTGATTTTTGGTTTTTTACCTCAGTGCTCTCCCAGACTTCTGAATTCTCTCATCTATTAAACACAGCAGAGCTACTCAGGAAACAGCCAAAACCCCTCTGGTCTTAGACAATTTTTTTTTCACCTTTATTCCTGGATGTACTGTTGGTTTTTGTGCTTTACTTTGTTTTGTAACTGATTTTGTAACTGGACATTGATGGAGACAGGTAGTTGGGGAAAAGGATCCAAATGATAACACTGTGTAAGTTCTATTAATGGACAAAAATGGATCTAAGTTGAGTCAGAGATGTTGCCTTTGGCCATCTGTGGCAGATTGCATTTCTAAAGATGGGATATCTCCTACCCATTGTTTTTCTTACGATGGGACTGTGACACTCCTCCCACTGTGTTATGGGGAGTAGTGTCACAGTACTCTCTCCCCTTGAGCTAGGGCTTGTGAATTCTAAGGCCAGACTAGTGGGGCCCTGGCTTGGAGTCCTAAGCTGCCATGTAAGCAGTCTATCATAAGGCAGCCATGCTATGGGGAAGCCCACATATCCCATGCAGAGACCACATGAGAGGCTCTGAGACAGCACAAAGGGAGAGAGACCTGACAGCCACCAGGTGCATCAGGCCCTTTACCTAGAGCCACCTTCTACCTATGGACCATTGGACTCCTGATCCAGAACCACCCAGCCATGCCCTTCCTAAATCCCTGACCCTCAGGAACCATGAAAGACAATGAAATAGTTATCTAGAAAAGCAGGGTATTCCCCTTCGTTACTAGGTGCTGGGGTTGGGTCCTTCTGATATATCAAGGAAAAGAACTTTCTGAGACTTGTACAGGAGGATGAGTGATTTTTATTTGCATGGAATTAATCTCTGAGCTTGCAAAGTCCCATTTCCCTTAATCCAGTCCTGGAAGATGTGCAGCTGGGGATTCAGTAGGGCTAGAAGAAAATCCAGCATCCCAAGTTTCCATTCCATGGAGGAGCTGGGACTGGTACAGCATTAGGCTAGTTGCAGTCCTTTAGTCCATTGTGTGGGGCCCACATGGCTCTGAGCCAAGAGGTGCCAAGAGATGCCCCCCTGAACCAAGAGTACCAAGAGTGCCGAAAACACAAAAGGATGAACTTTTTTGTTTAGGGGATTAAATATCCCAAATCTTCCCCTTGCTTGCAGTGGCAATGCCTATCTGGCCAATGACCTGTTACCAGGTGTGACTGACAAACAAGTACCTTCCCTATTTCACCCAGACTTTACTGGGCATGTGTCTGTTTTTCCCCTGTCCAGTCCCTTGCCCCAGAGATCTGTGGGGAATAGACTGATGGCTTCCCTGGGGAGTGTTAAACTGCAGCTTCCTGGTAGAACTTCACAAATGTTATCTCTATAATATTTGCCCTTCCCTTTGGTTCTTTCTAGTTATTCATAACTCAGTTCAGTACAATGGTATCAAAATGATTGTTGTCGTTTAAGTCACTAAGTTTTGGAGTGATTTGGAGTGATAGAAATCCAGAACACTATCCATATCTGAAAAAGCTTGACAATCCCAAATTGAAGAGAAAAGTCATCAGATAAGACTCTTTATGTTATATTATTTTCTTAGTGATAGATTCTGTAATATATTTTTGAAAACCTGAATATAGTTCATCAACCATATGATTTTAGTTCTTCTTAATTAAATAATTTATTTCCACAAAGCCTTGGGTTATAAGACCATTTTAGGGATATAAACCTAATATAGCTAAACATGGTAGACCCAACAAACTGAGTTGTGATCTTGGTGTCTAGGTAGAAAATCACCTTCGTTCAGACTGCCAGACATTCGTAAACATGATAACATATTGTATAATTGATTTGCAATACGAATTATCCCCAGTTTTGACATTCTGATCTACAAAAGACTAACTCAATCAAGATTTGGTTACATGTATCAGATGAACTTGACCCACCTTGATCTGTATTGTTCAAGGTAAAAGAGCAGAGTTGACATATAGACTGAATGTCAGTTTTACATTGAAAGGGGCATTAGTGATGTCACACATAAAAACAAAGGACTTGAATGAAGAGAAGTTAATTTCCTGAAAGCCAAACCTTTAGCAGATGGATTTTCATTTTATTCAGATACTTCTTGGCATAAAATGTACCCCATTTAGGTAAGCTGCCACATGCTTTCAGAAGGGAGTATATCAGTTTGCTTTGCCTGTTTAACAAACTATCCCAAAACTTAGAGGCTTAACACAATAAGCATTTTATTTAGTTCATGATTCTGTGGTTCAGTGGGCAGTTATTCTGGTCTGGGTAAGCTCAACTGTATCGGTTGGATTCTTATGTGTCTATGCTCAGTCAGCAGGTTGGCTGGTGACTGGGTGATCTAGGGTGGCCTCACTCACTGGTTGGAAGTTGGCACACTGTAGGTCAACAGGGTTACTTTTGTTCTTCTCCTTATAATATCTCATCCTGTAGCAGGCTACTTAGGGCAGGCAACATAGGGCCTCAAGGTTCCAGGTGTAGAAAGAGCCCAAACCCTCAAGCAAGCCCTTCAAGCTGCTGTCAATGTTCCATTGGACAAAACAAATCACATGTCTAACCCCAGAATCAAGGTGTGAAGTACCCACTAAATGTTTTGATGAGAAGAGTCACAAAATCACATTGCAAGGAGGTGTGCATTCAGGGCAAGGGAGAATTCTGGGCCATTTTTGAAATTTGCCATAGGGTGTTGCTCATGGTCAGACCATGAACCTACAGCAAAAACCTGGAAACCACAGCTTTCATTCATTTACCAGGATCCGCTAAGAGGACACAATAAATAAACAAACCATCCCTCCACACTTTCTCAATCTATAACAGCCTGTCATCTCCCAGAAAGGATCAGAATATTTAGTTCTAGACAGTTAGTTCTGAGGCACAGAGCATAATATTTTTTTAAGCACATAATGATACTGATTCACTATAACAGCTAATCTTTCAAGAGAAGTCAGGAAAAGGCCCCTCGTAAATAAGATTAAAGATGACATTGAAGCTCTGCAGCTTCACTGGGCCCCGGGAAAAGAAACACAGAAGAAAAGGTTAGTTAACTTTCTCCCTCCTAATGAACATTATGAGGACAAATATTCTGTTCACATGGACCCTTTCGGCAGCATGGTTAATTTGTTAAGCCCAACTGGACACATAAAGAGAGCCCCTTTATCTTCATTAAACCCAGTGAGAATGAATGGCAAACTGCAGCATCATTAATCTGACCTGATGGGTTTTGTCAAAGGGTCTGGAAAGCCCAGATGCCTTTAGGGTTGGTTGGGTTAGGATTTGTTTGTCTCTTGTAACAAACATTGGCTGCTCTTACCTCTATCCATAGACTCAAAAAAGCCATGATTAGCTTCCTAGTGCAGGCAGCAGAGAAAAACAGGGGTATACATATAAGCACACATGAGTGTATACACACACACACATACAGAAATTGATCAACCAGTATGATAATAGGGAGTTATAAGACAGACAGGGATGATGCAGGTTATAGTATTCTCTCTCTGGCCACATTGACTGGATATGAGCCCATAAGGAGCTATCAGATACAGTAGTTAAGAGCATGGACTTTTAAGAAGGCTGCCTGGATTTGATCTTAATTCTACTACTTTCTGACTGGGTGATCATGGGCAGGTTACTTAACCATATCTTAACTCAGTGTCTTCATCTGTTAAAGCAAAACAACAGCAAAACTCATGAAGTTATTATGAAGGGTAAATAAGTTAATATTCTTTTTGAAAATATATTTTTATTGATTTCAGAGAGGAAGGGAGAGGGAGAGAGAGAGAGAAACATCAATGATGAGAGAGAATCATTGATCAGCTGCCTCCTGCATGCCCCCCACTGGGGATTGAGCCTGCAACCAGGGCGTGTGCCCTTGACCAGCCAAAAATCAAACCTGGGATCCTTCAGTCCGCAAGCCAATGCTCTATCCACTGAGCCAAACCAGCTTGGACAATAAGTTAACATTCTTAAAATGCTTTGGTTAGTGCCTTTCCCAGAGTTAGCACTATGTAAGAATTATTGAAGGGCCAGCTGCTAAGGAGTGGCTTTGGAACTCCTGAGCTGCCTTGAAGCCCAGGTGACAAAGTGAAGCTAAAAATTGGGAATGTGGTTCTCTTCCTGCCTCAGCACCAATGCTGGAATGTACTGGAAGGTTTGGAATCATTCCTTTTAACAAAGGCCTTGAAATGAGAGTGAGCGTAAGGGCAACGGCAGCATCACAAGCAGGAGGAGAAAGACAGGAGGATGGTTCATGTTACAACAGCTGAGAAACAGACAAAGGCTGCTTTGAGAGTACCCATGAGAGATGCTTTGTGGATCTCCCAGAAATAATATGATAGTTGTAACTTGATGATTGGGTTGTGGATTCATCAGGAGGTGTCTTCTTTCACGTGTCTGGCAATTGATGCTGACTTTTACCTGGAATCAACTAGAGCAACCCTATATGGCCTCTCCATTGGCCTGAGCTTCCTCACAGCATGGCAACCTCGGGGTATTCAAACTTTCTCCATGGCTGGTCTGTGCTCCAAAAGCAGGTGTCCCAGCTAACAAGGTGGAAGATGCATTGTTCTCATGACCTAGCCCACTCATTATTTCTTCTGCCACTTTCCACTCGTTACTAATGAGACACAAGCTTGTCTAGTTCCAAAGGAAGGCATCAGCTTGATGGATGAAGTGTCAGGATCAAAACCATATTGGGGGGGGGGGGGATATTGATATAGCTAAGATGCTAATCACCAACAGGGGATATCAAGCCGGAAGTTATTTGTATCATATAATATTTTCTATCTACATTTATTTTAACTTTATCTAGATGAGTAAATTATATACTTAGCCTACACAATCTTTTTATCTTTTGCTATGGAAATATTGCAAAGAACAATACCAATATTATGTTGTCATTATGTGCTTTGTTAGGGAACAGAATTAGGAACCCGGAAGTCAATTGTGTCCTTTGAAGCATAGCAATTACATATAAAGAAACATTGACAAAACTTGTTATATTAGTAAAATTGGGTTAGCAAGCACAAAAGGAAATGTATTGGCTCTCACGGCCAGGAAAGATGCTGAATAGCTCACAGAACTGAAAGGAAGACCCATATGACTCAGAATCTCCAGAAAGTAACTGGAGTCTCAGTCCTGCCAGGACCTCTCTGCCTGCCATTTCCCACCTCTGTTTGTCCCCTTCCTTTTCCTAAGTTGTCCTGTTGTTTCCTACTATAAACATGGCACTTTCTCCACGAGACTGGGAAGTAACCAACCAGTAACCACACGATAAGTCAGAGTTTCTTCATTTCAATGTCAGTGCATCCATTCTAAGGGAAGATTCTGATTGTCTTTGCTTGGGTCACATTGCTTGGAATTACTCTTGCTGCAGGGTGGTGGGGGGTGCAATGGTTCCTCCACCAGCAGTTGAGATTTCCAGCTGAAACCGTGTGGATGAGCCATCACACTTACCCCATCAGCCCTGTCCAAATCCCTAACCCACAAAACACTGAGCAATAAAATAGTTGTTGTTTAAAGCCATTGAGTTGTGGAGTGGCTCCGCATCAACAGAAAACACACCCACATGTTGCTCCACATGGAGGAATTAGGAAGGCCTTCCTAGCCCAGCCAGCATGGCTCAGTGGTTGAGCATCAACCTATGAACCAGGAGGTCACAGTTCGATTCTCAGTCACTGCACATGCCCAGGTTGCAGGTTTGATCTCCAGTATGGGGCATACAGGAGGCAGCTGATCAATAATTCTCTCTCATCACTGATGTTTCTAGCTCTCTCTCCCTTACCCTCCCTTTCTGAAATCGGTAAAATATATATATTTTTAAAAAGGCATGCCAAAAATTGGGCTATTGACAGGATCAGAATATGCTTTGTCATTATCACTGGGTGCAGAGCATTTCTCTCAGAAGACTAAAACCAGCCCTAACCGGCTTGGCTCAGCGGATAGAGCGTCGGCCTGTGGACTGAAGGGTCCCAGGTTCGATTCCGGTCAAGGGCATGTACCTTGGTTGCGGGCACAACCCTAGTAGGAGGTGTGCAGGAGGCAGCTGGTCGATGTTTCTCTCTCATCAATGTTTCTAACTCTCTATCCCTCTCCCTTCCTGTAAAAAATCAATAAAATATATTTTTAAAAAATAATAAATAAATATTTCACTACCGTTTAAAAAAAAAAGAAGAAGACTAAAACCAGAACTAAATGAGTTGCAGGGCTGGGCCATACCGTTCTAATTCAACCATCTTATTTGGTCCTAAAAACTTTTCCAGCAGCCCCTTTAGGGTCAGAGAGCATCCCAGTTTTCTGAGAGCCACTGGATGCCACTTTAGCAACCCTGAATCCCTTTGACCTTTACTAATCTTCTTCCTGAACTTGAAAAATGACTCTTGAGAGAAAAAAATTTAATATATGAAATTTGATCTCCCACTGGACATAACTCTGCAATGAAGTTTCTATTGGATATCAGTGGGAGCAGTCAAGCTGCTGGACTATTTGTTTCCCATGTTAACACCTACATCATGAAAATGATAAGTTCTGCCCATGGTCTCCGTGGCCTGAGGAGAACTTTCCAGCAACTTAAGCATGTCTCCTCATTATCTGGTGGTCAATAAATCATTTGCCTAGGTACAATTTACAGTTGCCCCATACGCCAGCATAATAAAAGTTTGAATTAGGTAATGCTCCTTTTTATTATCATAAATGAATTACCTCATGGGGCAGGCAGATACACAAATGCACTGCACTCTTCCACTAAGTGGAAGGTTTTTTTCAATCAGCTTCCCATAAATGCAGAAGGCAAAAACAAAATCCCAAGATTGCCCAGTATCAATATAAATTTATTTTACTGGATTCATTGCTGTACTTCATTTAATAATAAATAATATAATTTCTGTAGTAACTATGCATACCATTAAGAGCAATATTAAACATACACCCAAAACTTTCAATGTTTTCTCTGAGCCCCAAATGGGCAGCCTTCTGCAGAGCATGGTGGAATGTTCATACTGGGGAAAAGTTCCATTTTTGTTCTCACTAGACCAGTGGTTGGCAAACTCACTAGTCAACAGAGCCAAATATCAACAGTACAATGATTGAAATTTCTTTTGAGAGCCATATTTTTTAAACTTAAACTATATAGGTAGGTACATTGCTATTTACTTAATTAGGGTACTCCTAAGACAGGAAGAGCCACACTCAAAAGGCCAAAGAGCCACATGTGTCTCGCGAGCCGCAGTTTGCCGACCACTGCACTAGACCCTTGAATGCTGGTAAAACAACACATTATGCTAATAAACATATGTAATAATACCAGCATCCATGTTCACCATAAAGGGGAATGTCATACTTTGATATATGAGCGGTGGCATATTTAGTGACTTTGAAAGTTTATGTTTCATTTTTAACTTTTAAAGAAGATTCATCACATAATGATTAAATGCTTCCTGCACCCAAGGGACAGCCTGCTGATTTTCTCACCCTTTGCAATCCAACACACTGGTTCCCCAGTCTGTGTGCTCCTTAAGGGCAAAGCCTGAGTTGTTATCTCAGCTCTCTCTAAAACCTGGCATGCAGTAGGCACTCAGTAAACGCTTAAAATGAACTTAAACTTTTCCCTGACATTGAGGTAAAGATAGGATGGGAACTTTCCTGGAATAGGAGAGCCACCAATGGAGTCTGAAAGGATGGGTGGAGTTTAGTCCAGTAAGGGGAAATGGGAAGGGCATCCCAGACAGAGGGAGGAGGTGGACAGGAGAAAGAGGTGTGACCTCTGATGATCAGAGCACGCTGTCTGTGGTAGGCTTAGGGCTGAAATGAAGCCAGGGAAGGAGGCACCAGCCAGGTCATGGATCACCACAGAGCTTGGAAATCATGGAGAGTTTTGAGGGATAGGGAGCAGAGAAAGGTCTTAGTTGGGTTTCTGATTTACAAAGACTATTCAGGCCCAGCTGGTGTGGCTCAGTGGATTGAGTGTTATTCCATGCACCAAGAGTTCATGATTCCATTCTCAGCACATCCTGTGCTGCAGGCTCCATCCCCCAGTAGGGGGTGTGCAGGAGGCAGCCAGTCAATGTCTCTTGCTCATTAATTTTTCTATCTCTCTTTCCCTCTCCCTTCCTCTCTCTCTCTAAAAATCAATAAAAACAAATTAGAAAGATTATTCAGGCTTCAGGATGGAGATGGATATCTGAGAGATAGGGCTAGGGAGAAGGAGACACCCCAGGAGGCCAGCGGAGTCTGGGCCATCCTGACACTCCTTCACTGCCATCAGCTGTGCCCAGCACAGGCTGGCTTGGGCCTTGCTTCTGTCTCAGTGTCACTTGCGACTCTCGACAAGGTCAAACAAAGTAGCTCAGGACTCCTGTTCTTGAGGCATCTCAAGTCCTGGACACCGTGTTTTGAGAGGGAACTTCATTCTGGAGTAGAGTGTCGCCTTCTTTGTCCCTTCTCTCACCCCCACCCCTTCCTATCTTCCCATCAGTGGGCACAGTCAGCAGGATGGGCAGGGTGGAAAAGTGGATGAAATGTCACCATCTCCTTTGCAGTTTCAACATTTCTGAGGACAATCTTCCCCTCAGGGGACAAAAAGTCTTGAGCCAGCATTGGGAAGACAAGCCTTGAAGGGCTGCATTTGCCGACAAAGAGCTTTCCACAAACAGGGAGGAAGCACTTATTCCCTGATGACTGCTGTTAGAAACAGATACAAAATCACAGTCATCCGGGGTCACAGACTCTCCCAGACTAAAACACACGGTGAACGCACGTGAGTGCCAGGCATTGTTTTCAAGGTGCTTTCAGGAGCACTGTGGGTTTTGAAAGAGAAAAGCCCAAAATCTTGCACTGTTTTGTGCACATCAGAAACTGCCTTCCTAATGGGGACCCTTTCCAGATGAATCTGTGAAAATAGTAAAACGTTCCGAAGAAATATTTGAGGAATCAAAATTACTCAAAGTCCATAGAAGAAATGTCAGCAAGGCCCCACTGAATCCTTTGAATTCAGGTTGCTGTTCTCATGGCATAGGGGGCCCACTTAGTTGGCCAACTCCATCAAAAGCCCAGGCAAGGAAACAGGTTTGCTTTGCAGTGGAGAGATTGAATTTTCACAGAGAGAAAAACTTAGCAGGTTACAAAGAAAAAAAAAAAAACCCTCAACTCATTCCTTCTGTAAATACACACCGAGCACCCCCTAGGTGCTCAGCATTGCCCTGTGCTAAGGGAATTTATGCATGAGTAAAATAAAAATTTCTGCCCAAGTGGAGCTGACATTCCAGCATGGAGTCTAAGGACAGCCTAACCCATGAGGCTGCGCTGCCACACACCTGAGCCCAGTGCAGAGGCAGTGTAGCATACAGTGAAATGTGGAGACAGTCAGTATGGGTACAGCCTTTGGGGCACAGTCCATTGTGGGGACAGGCAGGTCTGATGGTGACAAGAACATGGCTTAGCTCCAGGGGAAGCCAGGATATGAATAAAGCATTTGGCAGAAAGTGAAGGGAGCCTGGAAATGAAGTTGGGAGTCGGCACCAGGAGCAAGTGACTCAGAGAATTTCTTTAGCTGCATCATCCATGTGGGATGTGCATAAGCTCAGGTCAGATGGCTGAAGGTATTTGAGGACCCAGGACACAGGTAAATAGGAGGACACAGCCTCAGAAGACAGCAATGCAAACCTCATTTAGGGGGCCTGTGAATGAATCAGTGAAATCCAAAATGGCTCACTACCTGCCGCATAGCTCCGGAGAGCTCAATCCTGGGGTACAGCCTCATTCACTAATCAGAACCCTTTAGAAATACCTCTCACCTCCCATATAACTCAAAACTCTAACTCGGGCTTTCCTTGAATGTCTAACAATGGATTCAGCCCAGGTCCCCAGCGAACTTAAAGGGGGACCTATCTGAGTAGCGACAACTAATCCACCTGAAAGTGATTGGATGAAACTCTCTTGACATCCAAGTTCTCCAAAGAATGCCTGGTTGGGGCACAGTGGATAAAAGGGAAGAACAGTATGCCTTATAAGTTCTCCAGCCCTTGACCCTCAATCCTGAAGGTGACCTGACTCATGGCCATGGCTCCCTGCTGAGCGGTCCTCTTATAGCAGAAGCAGGGGCTACACTAGAGTGAGTTCTCCAACTGGCTCTGGTACCCTGGCCACTGCTGGACCTCACAGTTGCTTATACTGCTGGAGGACACAGAGCTGGGTAGGCCTCTAGTAGTGTCTCCACAGATGGTCAAGAATCAACCGTGTTCACGCAACCCTGGTTGGCTCCATGACACTGCGATTTTGATTCCTTGCTTCTTGATGTCCAAGGTACAGGACAGTCCCCAGACAGATCAACAGTCTACCATGCATAATCACAAAAATCTCCTTCTATTCTTCACAAATTCCTAATGAGAACCTAGGGGTATCATTGTTGTGCTTTAATACACATCCAACCAACATGAGACAACCCAAGGCATAATCCCCAGGAGCTGCTTAATGAACTTTTCATAGTAATCAGGACATACTCCTGTTGGAACAACCATGTAATTTGAAGTAATAGTAGACACCAAAAGATGATATAAAGAATGCAACAACAAGGCACAATGGAGACCTTTCTCCCTTTACAAAGGGGTGATCAGTCACCAGTATTGTCAAACTCCTTCTATAAAGGGGCACATAATAAATATTTTAGGCTTTGTGGACCAGAAGGTCTCTGTTGAAACTGCTCTACTCTGCCATTATTTGATCAATGACAATACAGAAACAATTGGGTGTGCTGTGTTTCTTTGAAACTTTATTGTGAAATGGTGCAATGAAATGGAGTAGGAGGAAAGAGGGGACCAGCCTTCGATGACAGCACATTTATTTTTTTTATTTTTAAAAAATATATTTTATTGATTTTTTACAGAGAGGAAGGGAGAGAGATAGAGAGTTAGAAACATCGATGAGAGAGAAACATCGATCAGCTGCCTCCTGCACATCTCCCACTGGGGATGTGCCCGCAACCCAGGTACATGCCCTTGACCGGAATCGAACCTGGGACCTTTCAGTCCGCAGGCTGACGCTCTATCCACTGAGCCAAACCAGTTTCGGTGACAGCACATTTAAAGGGTGGCAGTGTAGAAGGGGTGAACACCAGATTACAGTGTTAGAGTCATGATTACACATGTGTATATATGCACACACACACACACATGTGTGTGTGTGTGTGTGTGTGTGTGTGTGTGTGTTGGAGGATTTTAGTTCCTGGCACTTTAGAAGATTGGATATACTAAATAATTTCCTACTGAAAATGCAATCTGAATAAAAAACTGCATCTCTGACCTAGATTGGGAGTAAGGAATCCTCAGAAGAACCCAGAAGCAGAGTGAAAGGAGGAACCCTGTGTGTCTGCAGCAAATTGTGGGAAACATTGAGATTTCCCTTTGTCAGCTGCATGGGGCTCTGGGGAAGGGCCCAGAAGCCTCATCCAAGCAAGAGGGGAATGAAATAGAAGCCCCCCACTGTGTTTATTAAACACCAATCACCTTAGGTGCTCCACTGAAAGGACTCACAAGACTCAGTTTATGCTCACAGAACAGCTGACAAAGAACTCAGGCAGCAGCAGAAGGATGGTCTTGATAGGGGTCTGGAGACCACAGGCTGTAGCTTCTTTGTCTCTCCCATAGTTGGTTTCACAGGAGAGTCTTGTCCTCAGGTCTCTAACAAGCACTGGTGCGAGCACACACATGTGTGTGTGTATGTGTGCATGTTCATGTGTGTTCACTTATGTTCATGTGCATGTGCTACCTTGGTACGAGCAAACCTCTTCACAGTGGGATCTCATATGAACACATTCTTGATACATGACTAAAGTTATCCATGAGATCCAACTCCGCTCCCAAGCTTCCAACAAATACAGGAACAAGTCAACAAGTCATAAATCAAAATGTTGTTACTAAACAATGTTGACAGACTGCTACCTTCTGCTCGGAAACAACTCACTGATCAGTGATTATAGAACACTCTTTATCGTCAGTGAACATATGTCAAAGCCTTGGTTGAGGGTCAGTAGCCCAGGAGGCAAGCATGTGTCAGTACAGCCCAATAGAGGGGACCTTAGGCTGTTCACCACATCCACCTGTGATTCCTCAGTGTCAGGAATACCTACCTGGTCCAATAAAACTCAAAAGATAATCTGACTTATGTGGCCCCAAATTGATAGTGTCAGGTAAGAGACAGGAACAGATATGAATCCATTATGGAGAAACCCAACTTCAAACAGGACCTTAAAGAACTCACACAGGTCAAGTTCAAGGGAAACTGGGTAGTTCACAGACAAACTCACAGGAGCAGGAACAGTACAGGGCAGAAACAGAATTACGAAGTCTTCAGAGACTGAAGTCATCAAGCTCCCAGTGTAAAATGACTACTTTCCATGTGTTTTAAAAAATAAAAGAGAAATTTGAACATAAAAAAAAGAATCAGATACTCCAAGAAATGGTCAAAATGATTTGAAAAAGAACCAAATGAAACTTCTCTACATGAAAACTATAATAATGGAAAACTTTTAAAAATGAATTAAATGAAAGATTTGATACACTCAAAGAATAAATTATGATGGAGTGGATGTATCCATTAGTTAGTCCAAAGGAACAAAGTAATGGAGTGAGTGAAGGGAAGAGATGGTGAACCATTTCCAGCAAACAGCCCAGACATGCTGCCAGGTTGGCCCAATTTGCTAGATCTCTTGTTCTGTTTTGTTTGGGGTTTAAAAAAAAAATGACCTTTTCTATGAAATCTCCTGATTTTTAAATATTGGCTAGAAGCTCAATTACACAAAACAGGCCTGTAGACATTGCAGCCAATTTGTGACCAATTGTGACCTTGGGCTACTGGTGACAGCAAGAAAGAAGTCAGGCTCTAGGTGAGCAGACAGATCACCAGTGGTGGGAGGTCACTGCAGGTCAGCAGGGACGTGGTGTCTAGAATGCAATTGGATTAAGCCAGGGTCACTGAGTGCAAATGCTTTTTCTTCAGGTGTGTGTGTGTGAGGGGGGGGAGGCAGGCAAGGCTGCACATAGATGCCAGTTCAGTTTGAGAAATTTAACCCAAGACCCTGATACTCTGTGAACAAGCTGCCCTGATCTTTAGGAAAGGACATTTGAGTCAGGGAGTTTCTGTAAAAGCAAACTGAACTTTCATGTCACTGGGACAGTAAGCATACCAAGTAAATAAGACATTGGAGTGTTGGACCTTAATATGGTTATGACAGCATCAGAATTGTGGACAAGAATCTTGGAAACATCACCTCTCTTGTTGCCAGGCACGTTGATGGAAATTTCCTACCCGTAACTTATCCTTAAATAGTCATCAAAGGCTTAATGGAAATCCTGGAACAAAGTAATAAGGAAATAGATTTTCTTTAAAAAAAAAAACCCCACACACATATTTTTATTGATTTCATAGAGGAAGGGAGAGGGAAAGATAGAAACATCAATGATGAGAGAGAATCATTGATCCGCGGCTTCCTGCATGCCCAACACTGGGGATCAAGCCCACAACTCAGGCATATGCCCTGAACGGGAATTGAACTGTGACCTCCTGGTTCATAGGTCGACGCTCAACCACTGAGCAACACCAGCCAAGGTGGAAATATATTTTCTGACACTGCTTTCTGAAGGAAGACTATCTCTAGTTTAAGAAGCCAAAGAACAGGAAAGTAAAAAGCAAGCTAGGAACAAATAAGGGGAAGAAGTGAAGAGAATGGATAAAATACCATTCTGATGTTTTGAAAGTCACTAAACACTGGCAAGGGGTATTCTGGGCCTCAAGTAAAATAGTAATATTGTTCACTGAGGTCCTCAAGACTTCCAGCAAAAAAGGTGTGATTTCACATCACCTCTGCTCCACCAGGAGTGCACCTTAAAGCCTCAATCAGCTTGCAGCCCTCTGTGTGCAGTAAATTAAATATTCAAACAAGTTTAACTTAGTGGGGAATAGTGGTTTAAGGACCAAGAATGGTGGGCAGTAAATGAGAGTGCAATGAGGGCCATCTCTCTTTACAGCCTCTCTGAGTTTATTTTTGTGTGGGGGGCCATTCTCAGCATCTACTGAGCTCTCTTGTGTGTTGTGCTAAAGTCTTAAGCTTAGAGGAGAATGCATGTTTGATCAAGATCTATGTAAATTCCACTCACCAACGGAGTGAATATTTTCCTTTGCTTTGAAAGTACAGTTGACCTCTGGCTGTATTTGTGTTTCTGCATGTGGCAAAGCCTTCATGTAATTTTTTCATTACCCTTTTATATTCAGCCTCCCCCCTTTTAAATCCTTTCTTGAAAAAGTAATATGTTTCCCAACTATGCGGCCTTTACAACAAACACACAAATCACAAGATAATTTTCTGTGTCTTGTGCCCTATATGTGAGGTGCTTTCAAGAGCATCATTGAGCCAAACAAAACTCAATCCTTGCCATTTATCATGAATATTGCCTTGGGTGAAGTTTTGAATCCCATTTTGCCTGTGAAATTCCAAATATTTTATTCTAAGTACTTAAGTAGCATTTTAGCACATTAAAATTGTTTAATAATATGGAAGTCATTTTCACTTTAATCTCTCACATTTAAAAAAATGACTGATTGATTCCTTTTCTTCCTCTGTAAAGCTTTGTTACTAAATTGTCCAGAGGGACACTAGGAATGATGTGGGGAACTTGTTAAAATGCAGATTCTGATCCAGGAGTTCTGAGACACGGGTAGCGCTAAAATTCTGTATTTCCAACAGGCTGCTGATCCCAAGACCATATATGGAAAAGCAGAGCAGCAGTGGTTCTCTGCCTTGGCTCCCTGTGCACATCCCCTGAAGAGCAGTAAAAGCTGCCACTCCTGTGTTGCCCCATCCCACCCCAGAGATCCCAATCTAATTGGACCGGGCCATTAGAAGTATGTGAAAGCTCCCCAGCTGATTTCAGTGTAGCTTAGGTGGCGAATAGTGGTCTAAGGCAGGATCCAGCTGCCAGATATTCCACATCCTCCACTGTGAGCTCCTGCAGGGCACACAGTCTGTGGCTTGGACGTCTCAGCTCCATGCAAATGTTACATGTAGATAATTATGGAAGTGAAGCACTGCTCACATTGTCAGTGTGCTTAAAATTAAACATGACCCCTGTGGAGTGAATGACCAGGCTCCCTACATGG
This sequence comes from Myotis nattereri, assembly GCF_964212035.1. NCBI lineage: Eukaryota > Metazoa > Chordata > Mammalia > Chiroptera > Vespertilionidae > Myotis > Myotis nattereri. Next base: position 20,307,770 of record NC_138083.1, on the reverse strand, counting down.
AGAATTAGCACATTTGGGTCAATGGCTCCCATGGACACAATCTGAGTGGTCCAGTGTGAGAGGTTTTGGAGTCTTATATTTTGATCTCATTTAAGCATCACAAACAAAAACTCTGGAAAAAATATATGGCATTAATCTGCATTATCCAGATAAAAGGACTTGAGGCCAAAGCAAATTAAGCATTTAAATAATTAAGGGCTAGTCTAAGTCTGTACTTCCTGAAGCAGAGCAGTATTCTATCTCCACCCTGTAGAACAACATAAGCACAATGCTTTGTCTTATGTCTTATGTCAACATAAGCACAAGACTTAAGGTAAGGAAGGTATGTTGGTGAGGACTTCTGGGACACCTTGTGATTTCTCAAAGAGTCCCAGGCTTTGGTCCAGCTGATTTTATTTTTAAAATATGTTTTTATTGATTTCAAAGAGGAATGGAGAGGGAGAATGAGATAGAAACACCAATGGTGAGAGAGAATCACTGATCAGCTGCCTCCTGAACACTCCACACTGGGGACCGAGCCCGCAACCTGGCATGTGCCCTGACTGGGAATCAAACTGTGACCTCCTGGTTCATAGGTTGATGCTCATCCACTGAACCATGTCGGCTGGGCTGGGCTGGCCCGGCTGATTTTAAAGATGGACAGTTTGAGTTATGCCCCTGCCTGTTATAATGACCCACCAGGTTGTCCTCAGACCTGCAGAGACCCACCTATGAATACAGTTATGGTGACTATCAAGGTCCCAACATATGTTTAAAGGAGTACAAATACAATAAAAGAAATGCATTGTAAAATACAGATTTAGCTCAGGACACAGGTAGAGAAGGAGATGGTAGATTCAGAGCATTCCTTGGGCAAATTTAAAAAGCTTCCAGGCTCTATTCCCAGGCTTTAAAGTTGGTCATAGTGATGCTCCTTCACTGATTCACTTTTAGAAAGCTGTTCCAGGTCTAGTTACAACTCCTTGTATTCCTATCTGCTGGCAGCTGGAGCCTAGGCTCTAGTGAAATTTTCTTAAGTAGTTGAACTTCTACATGAAAAGCACTATTTTCTTCATTTATTTTTATATCCTCTCTATGTCCTTTAGGGAATTATCCATAAATACCATTGAATAGTCAGATGACATTGAGGACACCAAAGGAACAGTCTAGTGGCCAGATTCTGCTGGGAAAGAAAACATCAAGGAGTTACAGACATGGCAGGGTTCCTACTGCACACATCTCTGTTCTACAATATTGATGTGTTTGTAAAACAAACCACTGCAAAAGGATTGATCCAATGAAGAGCTCAAATCCAGGGCTCATACTGAAGGCCAAGTGTAACCAATCCTCACAAGCATGTGAGTGCAGATGGGGATCACAACATGGAGATGGGTGTCACTTGCAATCAGACTTCAGCAAAGCTATTCCATGTGTTTCAGAGTCTCCCAAGGGGGTTCAGAAGTCCCTGTTGTTGTCCTGCCAGATTTCACTTCCCTCTCACACTGAGTCACTAAGTACTATTTCTCTGCAATCGTGCCCACAGGGCACCAGGTTAACTGCATAATAGAGAGGTCCCCAAGCTGGGCTGCTTGTATCGCAGTGTGTGCCAGTACTTCAGTCTCTGTATCTAGAACACAGACATTCATGGTTCTCTCTGAAACACACTAAATTAGAGTCCCAGCTATCATATTTATCTACAATGTCTACTTTCCTACCACATCATCAAAGACTCTTCCTTTAGCCCTTTTTTATAATGAGACTAGAGGTCCAGTGCATGAAATTTGTGCACGGGCGGAGGGGGGGGGCGGGCAGGAGTCCCTCAGGCCAGCCTGCACCCCCTTACAATCCGGGACCCCTTGAGGGATGTCCGACCTAAACCGGCAGTCTGACATCCCTCTTGCAATCCAGGACCGCTGGCTCCTAACCACTCGCCTGCCTGCCTGCCTGATCACCCCTAACCCCTCTGCCTGCCTGCTTGATCACCCCTAACCACTCACCTGCCTGCCTGATCACCCCTAACTGCTTGCCTGCCTACCTGATTTCACCTAACCACCTCTGACTCAGCCCCCACTGTCGTCGCTTCATCCAAAAGGACATCTGGAATGACGTCAGAAGGTCATTCTGCTGTCCGGTCTAATTAGCATATTACCCTTTTATTATTATTATAGATATCTTCCAAGAGACTCCAAGTATGTAAATGTCACTTGCACTCTTCGACCTGTTCACCAATCATGCCCAAACCTTCAGGATTCAAGCAGTGGGCACAGCTAAATGAAAACAAAGATCTGTGCAAGCAGAAAGTATTTGGCCACAGAACCAAAGAAATAAATGGAGGGAATGTCATTTTTATTTAAGACTCTTTTTTTCAAAGCCAACAAGCACATGTTTAGGCTGGCAAATGGTGGGGTATCAACTGCATTTGGCATTTGAAATGTAGCCCAACATTTTCAGAACAATAGGAATCTACCATGTGGTCTTGTTAAAGATGTTACTGAGATCAGAATAAACTCACCAAATAGGAAAACCCAAATCAAATTATTATTCAAGTAAACAAATTGAAAACAAAGGCATTCCCAGATGCTTTAGACAAGGGGAAAATGGATTACTAAATCAAACATTTCATAAATAAATTAGCAAAACGCATTATGAAACACTAACATTAATGACACACACCAGATTGCCAAATTCCTTAATCAAATCTTTTCAATCCAGACCCTTGTATTGTGAAAGGGCCAGTTCTTACAGACAGCTCATAACACAGAGAAAGTCTCTCCAATGACGTTTCTGCCATCACCAAATGTTTTCTTCTGATCTGTCTCCAGGCCTGACATTTTTGCAAATTAAACTGGATTACATTATCCATGATGGCTTAAATTCAATTATCTAAATAACTAACCAGCCAGATCCAGGACTAAATTACCCACCTGCTGCCTGAACTTCTTTGGTTTGACAACATGCTGGTTTTATTTGTATTTTAGAAAGTAAAAGTAGACCTGGATTTCTCCTAGTCTACTGGAGGAAAAGGTTCTTTGTAAGAAACCTAGACATTGTTTTTCATTTGGAAAGTATGGTCAAATCTTCACTGCAAAAAATTCAGTAATACCGAAGTGTTCAGAGGCAAAGGCTAAATGGTCATCATCTCCCCTCTCGCCCTCTCCTCCTATGTAATTACTCTGGTCTGCTTCCTTGGCCAGTTAGCTTTACATAATCTCAAACAAAGCCAGAATAGTAATCTTTGCTTTTGTGCAGATGTCTAGGTCAAAGGGAAGTTAGGTTTTGCTTATAAAAATACTGGCATATTTCCTTTTCATAAAAGACTTCAGAGGTTTACATTTTCTCTAACGGTGTCTATACATTCATGTTTCCCTTCACACCCATCAAACTTCATGCTACACATCATTTTACATCTTTTCAGGTTTCTGGGCTCTTTATACACATATTTTTAAGCCTGACATAGGGAGTTAGAACAGTCTTTTAAGATATAAACAAAAAATCATAAGATTTAAACCTGACAAAATATGTATATACATACATGCACACTTATGCACAGGTGTGTATATGCATACATACAGATCTATACTTACGTATGCATGTATAAATGTGTATACATACACACGTATATGAAAGACAAATATATACATAGAAAATAAAACAAATAATCTACTTTTTCTCCCCAAAGTGCAAAACATTATTTTTATTATATTATTTATTCTAAATAGGTCTTTGTCGGGTATATATAAGACATATAAGTAATATAAGACATAATAGTCTAATTTGCCAGATTGTAATCATTAGACATAAGCATAAGTCTTTCAGTCTCATCAGAGCAACTACAGCCAGGGACTCTGGCCTAGGGCAGTACTGACCAGAAATGGGCCATCACTCGGCTTTCCACAGAGCTTATGCTCTAAGGAGACAGCTTAACACTGTACACTTGGCTCTAAAGGAGACTCAGGTCTTGGCTGAGATGTCTCCATTTTAGAATATCTCCTGTGGCCTTTCAAAGTGGAGTTGGGAAAAAAGCACATAGGGCTGTAGCTAACTGCTGGCTTCCTAATCAACATTTTCTTCCCCAAAGATGACATGTTTCAAGGTAGCAAAACTGCTAGCTCTTTCTGTCTGGAGATGAAGTGGCAGATTTGAGCCCAGTAGTCAGAGTCTACTGTGACCCCTGATATACTGTGTGCACTGGGATAGAAAGCTAAGTGAGATGGTATTTTTACACCGGAAATTCTGTTGTCTAATATGCTAAGAAAATGGAGTTGTTTTGGGGAAATTTAGATATCATGTAGAATCATTGACAAGGCTTTCAAGGTTATCTAATCCAATGCCTGATTTCACAGACAGTAAAACTCAACAAAAGGGAATGACTTGCTTAAGGTCATGCAGCTTGTTTGTGTCAAAACTGGGTCACCAAACTCCCAGTGATCCCACTGTCCTCTGTATTATGCTGCCTTTCTGTCACTCAGGGGTTCCTGATAGTCAATGAATGAAATTAACAAGCTTTTGGTTAAAGATGACACGTGGTTTACATTTTTTTAGATCTCATTCTTCCCCAAACTCTACAAAAGCAACAGTAAGGAAATATGAGAAGACAACAGAAATAAAATATTAGAACCTCAAAAGCAGACAGATTGGTGTTAATGAACTCTAAAAATCTAAATTCCTAGCCAAGGAGATGCTTAAATATATTACAGAACTCCCAAAAGTTTCAGGAATTATTTGCACCAAGTTCTTTTGGAATTGGGAGGTGTTCATGCAACACACAGAAAAAGAGAATTTGTTGGAAATCTATTTAAGGGGCAGTTAGGACCCAGGCTCCTTGCATATTGCCCATGAAGCAAAGTTGTTGGCCCTCCCTCACTTCAATGGGAGAATGGAAGATGATAAGTGAGAATGATGGTTTGTAGATGTTGAATAACAGTCTTGACGACAGAGCCAAGAGCTGATAAGCTAAGATGAGGTGTCCAGTGACCATCACTGATAATATCAACAATCATCTTCTTAAATTGTTTGCCGAGTATCAACTCCAAATTAAATGCAAGACACCTAAACAGTGCAGACCAGAGCTACCCTGCTCTAGATACACCCTGTGCACAATACCAACAAAATCCCCCCTCTTCTGCTGACTTTGAGTTAATCAAAAGGATTTCACCTTGGATGAACCCGACTAAATCAGAGGAGCCTTAAAAGAAGGTGAAACACCAGAAAGACATTCTCCTGCAGGACTGAGATAAACAGCTATGCTGTGAATTGTGGTAAGCAATTGTTGGTGGGTTGCACAGAAGGCCCAGTTGATAACTAGTAAGAATGAGGCCTCAGTCCCATAACCACAAGGAATTAAATCCTGCTAACAACCATTGATCTTAGCAGTGGACCCTGAGACTCAAGTAAGAATCACAATCTTGACCAACACCTTTACTCAGCTCACTTGAGCAGAGGAAACAGTCATCCCATACCCAGACTCTCAAAGCATGGAAACTTAGAAAGTGAATGGTTGTTACCTTAAGTCACTATGTTTGTGGTAACTTCTTATGCAGCAGTAGAAAGTCAATATTTCTGGGTAGTATCAATGGGAAAAATGGCCAAGATAAAATAAGGCAGGAGCAGGCCATAGGCCAAGTCCTGCTACTTTAGCAGGAGTGAATTTTTCATCTTATATTATCTGTATTTATTCCTCCACTTCTAATTGGAGAGCAGACTATGTTTCCCACTTTCCTGACTCAAATTAGAAACAGTCTTTGAGACTTAATTATCTCAGTGGGGGTGTGGGAAAGTTCAGACCAGGTTCTCATCACATTAGCTCCTGGGTGAGGGTAGGCTATCAAAAGTCACCAGAGTGAAGGCAGGGTACTCTAGAAATGTGATCCTAAAATGCAAAGGCCAGAAAAAGGAGTCAGAATCATTATCTCAAAAGAGAAAAGTAAAAGGCAAAAATAATAAAACCTGGAGTCCTGATTATAGACACACCAAGCCAAGAGCTGAAAATAGAGAGCCAAAGCAAAGGAGGCCATGGGAAAAGCACAGTGGGCACCAGGGAGGTCAGCAGGTGAGAGGTATAGGTGTGCCAGGATATTATAAAAGTGTAGAGTTAGGTGATACACAGTTAATGCAGGCCTTCACGGATTTGGAAAGTCTCCGCGGCAAGCCCACATTAGCCTCTCTGGAGAGCCTCTACAGGCCTACTTTGGAAGTTGTGTGTGGAGAAACAAGTTCACCCCTGCACCACCCCCCCCCCCCCAACTAATCCATACACCTTGGCTGGGACCGTTGTGTGTAGGAAACTTTCCCCTAGAAGCCATCTAACTTAAGGCAGGGAACACACTGATGGAGGTCTCAGATGCAATCATTATAAAGACAATTCATGTTCTTAGACATGTCTCACCTGGTAAGGTAATTTGTCCTGTTAAAAGAACAGTAAAATAAAAGACCCAGAACATTTTGGCCCATGCTCACCCTTTCACAGCCCATCATAGAGTCTAAGAGGTGGGAGGTATTTTAGTGAGCATCGGTCTCAAGGCCCCTACACACATAGAGAAAGTTCAAAGAAAGTATATGACTCTGGCAAAACCTAATACTTATCTTCAAATACTCAAACACCACTATAGGACAAAGTGACAAAGAAAGAACTAAGTTAGAATTCCAACTCTGTGTTCATGAGGGGTGAGAGTTCAGGCAAGTCACTTTATTTCTCTGAACTCGTTTCCTCATCTGCAAGATGAGGATTATGAATATAAGCATAGGATTGCTATGGAAATTGATCAACACAATCATGGAGAAACCCACAGCATCGTGTGTGGCATATAACTTTTCTGTATATATATATATGGCCCGATGCATGAAGATTCGTGCAAGAATAGGTCTTCCTTCCCCTGGCTGCCGGCACCGATTTCCCTCTGGCACCCAGGACCCAGGTCTTCGCTCTGGCTGCCGCCTCCTGCCTTAGCTCTGGGGCTTGATGCTGAGAATGTTTTTTAATTTATTGATTTTAGAGAGTAATGGAGACAGAGGAAACATGGATTTGTTGTTATACTTATTTATGCATTCATTGATTGGTTCTTGTATGTGCCCTGATGTAGGATCTAACCCGAAACCTTGGCCTATCAGGTTGATGCTCTAGCCAACTGCGCTACCTGGCCAGGTGTACATTTTCTTGTGAGCCTTAGGACCAACTGTTCTTCTCTCTGTTCTCTTTAAACCCATTTCTCAGAATCTTCTTGGAAGAAATCAAAAGTACTGATTTTTCAAAATCTGTCGTCTTAAGTCCTGAATCTTAGAACAAACCCATCCCACTCTCGAGACCCAATATGAATTACCACTGGTGTTCCCCATGTCCCATACAGCCTCCTGGCCTTGGAGGAAAATGTGTAGCCTCGTCTGCAGAGTACTCAGGAAAGATCAAAACCCCAAGGCATAGTCCTGAACACAGTCGGAGGAAAGCTGTCTTGAAAGGGTCTGCTTGCTAGATTATGGACACTTCAAGCATGTTAAACAGGAACTGAAAGCAACAGTGGAAACAAGACTCAGGGGAACAAAAGTGCAACCATTAAATTTTCATGATTTCAGAGGTTAGGACATGTGTTCATCACTGTAGCACTTTTTATGTGAATGAATTTATAATGAACATAGCTGTTGAAAATTAGCCCTATTCACAGAAATAGCTTAGTACATCATGCTGGTGGCATTTTAGAAATTGTTATCAAAATTATTTTACCATAAGAACTAAAGAGCCTGGCTGATGTGGCTCATTGATTGAGCATCAACCTATGAACCAGGAGGTCATGGTTCAATTCCTGGTCAGGGCACATGCCCAGATTGCAGGCTTAGTCTCCAGTAGGGGCCATGCAAGAGGCAGCCAATCTATGATTCTCTCTCATCATTGATGTTTCTCTTTCTCCATCTCCATTTCTTTATAAAATCAATAAAAAAATATATTTTTTAAGAAGCCTTTAGTGAAGTAAAGGAACCTAAATTCCCTAGCATCACTCCCTGTTTTCAACAGGCTAAGAAAGTTTCACAGCTGTCAGCTAATGCTTTCTTATCATGCACTTTGGTGGGGTCAGCGGGCCATCTTTTTCTTCAGAAAGAAACTCGATACAAAAAGTTTCATGGTTGCCGAAACCGGTTTGGCTCAGTGGATGGAACGTCTGCCTGCGGACTGACGGGTCCCGGGTTCGATTCTGGTTGGGGGCATGTGCCTGGGTTGCGGGCATATCCCCAGTGGGAGATGTGCAGGAGGCAGCTGATCGGTGTTTCTCTCTCATCGATGTTTCTAACTCTCTATCTCTCTCCCTTCCTCTCTGTGAAAAATCAATAAAATATATTTTTTAAAAAAAAGTTTCATGGTTTGTTCAATTCATATATAGTGAATTCTGGTTTTTAGCTCAAATCCCCCAGTCCAGTCATTTTCACATCATTTTAATCCCTAGTATACTATCACACACACACACACACACACACACACACACACACACACACACGCCCGCACGCTTGCGCACACGCACACACACACATGTTGAATAAGAGGAACTCCTCTAGGGTCGACTTGTGTTTTAAAATGTTTGTTGCCTCTTTCATATCTGAGGAGCACTGTTTCAACTTGCCTCCCTCTTTTCATGTTGGGTTCTCTTAGACAACAGACCCTGAAACAAGGATTTGAGTGCAAGTGGTTTATTGAGGGGTGGGGAGGGGTAACCTTGGGAATCACTGGGGGAAGTGGATAATGATACAAATGGAAAGACAGCCAGCATAGGGTATTCTGATGAGCAGGTTAGCACTGTGGACAAAAGGGGCTCGATCCCAAGGTTGAGCCCTAAAACACTGTCAAGAACACATCTCCTAGAAGTTTAAAGAGCTGAGATACTTACCCAACAACTTATTTTGTTATTATCAAATCCAGTATGCTCCAAATAAACTCCTCTACACTTGGGGCCTACCCCACACACAGACCAAGCCTACTCCTGCAGCTGGCAAAAAGCCTCTGATTTTTTCGGGTGCTAGCCATGGGAAGTCATTCATCAGAGCATACATGGGAATGGTGAGTGGCAAGCAAATGTAATCAGGGCCCTGACCATGTCAGCTTCATGCTGTATATAGGTATCCTCAGTTCTAGACACTCCCAAGCGGCCTTTCTATTACTTGTCTTCACTGTCCAAACAGTCAGGCCGCTTAGCAATGGACCCTGGAAGCTTTCTCTAGAAGATCCTGCCTGTGACTTGTCTGCACACAGTCCTGACCAGGACCAACACTGGCAGAGAAAAGAGGGGCAGATACAGACGGGCACCAATGAGAGTATAAAGTATACAGAGTGGCTAAGAGCATGGATGCTGCCTGGGCAGTGCCACTAAGTGGTTAAATGCCAACCTACAAACTAGGAGGTTACCATTCAATTCCCGATCAGAGCACATGCAAGGTTGCGGGCTGGATCCCCAGTGTGGGGGCATACAGGAGGCAGCCCATCAATGATTCTCTCTCATCATTGACGTTTCTATCTCTCCCTCTCCTTTCCTCTCTGAAAAAAAAAAAAAAAATATATATATATATATATATATATATATATATATATATATATATCTTTATTTTTTATTTTTAAAGAGCATGGATGCTGATGGCCCATAGCCTAAGACTGGAGTTCAGATCTCCCATTTCTTACTTTGAATTTACTTCAGTACTGTATCATAATATTTTCTATGAGTTAACCCTGTCAGCCAGATTTCTAAAAGACCCTCCCAAAAAGCAGCATTAAGGATGTATCATATTAATACTAGATTTATAGAAAAACCAGCACAAACCCAGCAAGAGAGGCTTGTGCTTCAAGAGCCTAGCCATGCAGCAAGAGAAATTTTTTTTCTGGAAGAGCCTGTAGACCTTATGGGAGGGATCTGTAAGGAATAAGCTCAATCCTGGCAAACTAAAAGCAATGGCAGAGACTTCCAGATTCATTATAATCCCACAGAACCCCAGCCAGGGAAGGAGAGCCATGTGGAATTGATTGGGTATCAGTAAGACCCAGAAGATTTTAACTTAAAGACAATTTAATTATGAAAAGAAAAGAAACAGGCCATGAAAGGAGAAAAACATATGGTAGAGGATGTATATAAAAGATAATTCTTGTGTATTTGTGTCTGTGAAGAGACAATGAGAGAAAAGATATAGAAAGGTAGTAACTCGGTGGGAAGGAGGATGAATGAGAGAGAAAATAAAAGAGGGGGGAAGGAGAGAAACAATTTGTCAGTTGATATTTTTAGTTCCAGACACAGTAAATAATTCTGGTTGATTCTAATTTAAAATTATCCATTGGAATAATAGCTCATAAAGCAGGAGAAAAAAAAAAGAATTAAATAAGCAGGCCTCACGGGAGCAGCAGGAGGAAATGGGCCATCTCTTCATGTGTCTGCCCTTAGTACTCATCATTTTTGAGTGACATCCCCCTGAAACCCAAATTCCCAGGAGAAAGATTCTGGCCTATTTTTTTTTTTTTATCACATGACCTATCTTTGATTGAGGGATGGAGGAGGGTTCTTGATTGATTGACAGACCATATAGAATGGGGGTGGGAGGGAGGGAGGGAGTTTCCATGATGGCACTAACACAAAGAACAAGAGATGCCAGGCAGGTGGAAGCATCAACTGTCTACTACAGTGATAGCAAACCTTTTGAGCTCAGCGTGGCAGCATTTTGAAAAACCCTAACTTAACTCTGGTGCCATGTCACATATAGAAATTTTTTGATATTTGCAACCATAGCAAAACAAAGACTTATATTTTTGATATTTATTTTATATATTTAAATGCCATTTAACAAAGAAAAATCAACCAAAAAAATGAGTTTGTGTATTGCCTCTGACACGCGTGTCGTAGGTTCGCCATCACTGGTCTGCTATCAGCAGGGAACCCAAAAGAAAGGAAGGTGGTGGGGCTCAAAGGGAGATAGGAGGACCAGTTACAAACCTGGGAAAGAATAGGAAACAGGAAGGGGAAGAGATAGATGAAAAGGGAAAAAAATGGTAGGAATGTGAGAAAATGATAGAGAAGCAAGAAGCTAGATTTAAAAAGAAGAAGAAGAAATCGGATTCCACATAAAAGGTAGAGCCAGACAAGGGGAAAGAAGAGAAGAAAGCAATACGGAGATGAGATGATGGCAAGGAATCACGTAGGGCTCACTCATGACTCCATGAGTCTATGATGATGTTGTCACAGACATTCTACTTCCAATACCTGTGAAGTGGACAGCAAGTAGTAGGAGTCCCAGGCCACCTCAAGAGAATGTGATTTGACATCCACTCCATTTGGCATGGACACCCACTAAGTGATTTGACATTCATGATTGGGATTGTCCCAGGTCTCTACTGCTGGGACAATAGACAACAAACTACCCCAAAACTTAGTAGCTTGAAACCACTTATCTCTCATGGTTCTTGGTTCGACTGGACTTGCTGAGTAGTTTTCACAGGATGTGTCGCATGCAATTCAGTTCGGCATCAGCTGGGGCGGCAGTTATTTGAAGGCTCACCTGGGCTGGAATGTTCAAGTTGATGCAGTCACATGACTGGCAGCTAATACTGCAGCTCAGCTGAGGTTGTCAATTGAAATACTTCCATGTGGCTTGGGAGTTCAACAGCACAGAAGTTGGGTTCTCGCAGGGAGTCTCAGAGTGAACATTCCAAGAGGCAGAAAGAAGAAGCTGTCAATCAAGTCAAGCTAAGTCTGAAATTGCCACAGCATCATGTCTCTCCTGGTTAAAGTGGACACACTCGAATTGCAGTGATGATCCAGGTCCAATCCCTGAAAGGCTCAGACATGCCATGGGTCCCTGGTCCTGCTTGTTGAGCTCTCCCCACTTTCATTACTACTAATATGGCAGAGATTTCTGTTTTTATAATTCCCATATGTATTCTTCCAATAGATCTATTACCTAAGGCTTATGGAGTTCTTTAAATCCCAAAGTATCCTACTGGCAAATATAATTATTAGAACATAATAATGGCCACCACTAAAGAGTGCTTAGTATATTCCAGGCATTCACTAACTCATAAACCTTACAATAATTTGAAAGAATTTAGAGAAGAAGAAAATGAGTGGCTAGAGAATGTCCAATACTAGGGAATTGGTTGGATAAATATTCAAATTCAGGTCAAAATGGCCAAACTGCATTTAAAACTCAGTCTATCACATTATAAATTCCAAGTCAGTCTGGTTCTCCAACACCATTTTGTAGTGGCTTGGGGCCTTTTCTGCAGAAATACATACCATCTTCACCACCCATCAGAGCAGGACAGGGAATTAGGTGGAGAGTCCTGCACCGTCGTCAGTATCACAGTTTTGCACTTGGTTCCAAGTTAGAAGCCACTATCTGGTTTTCCAGTGGATTTCCAAAGGCCAGTGCTCAGGAGAGTTTGCCTCCCAGTGAATTCCTTCTTGTCTGGGAGAATAAGAAGAGGACTGCTGAGCAGGATGGCCCTGAGGAAGGCCAGCTGTGGATTCTTAAAGGAAACCAAACAAAAGACTACAAAGAAAAGCCTTATGGAAACACAAAAACCATCCCACACCAAAGTTCCTCTCTCTCTCACAGGCCATCCAAACATCTATTTACCTAATCGTGCTTCTTTTTATGCACACATAGATATGTCATTTACAATAGTGCCATCTGTGTTACCATAGTTATGGTTCTGCCAGCATTTCCATAAAAATTATAGTAAATCTTTATTTTCTGAGGTTCAGAAATGCCCTATAAAAACTGGGTCTAGGCTGAAACTCATTCCCAATAGGTTCCAGCCCAGACACTAATAGAATTTGTTGGCAAATTAAACAAATATCAATTACATGGCAGGCTAAAAAAAATCCAAAGTTTACTATTTCTAGAGGCAATATAAATTCATGAAGGAGAAAAAAACAAAATCCCCATATAAACAAGATTAATAAGTTTTAATAAGTCTGTAGGTTGGCCATTGCTCTGATTAATTTAAAATGTTAAAAAGTCAGATTAGTAATGTACAATCTACAGATATTTCCTGATTGCATTTTCTAGAGATCTTTTGATAACAGGCAGCAGAGATGGCTAATGCTTACCTCAGGCAAGAAGAAAATTCATTAGAGAGCTTAGCAGGCTCTCACAGGATTGCGGGAGGAAGGGAAGGGATGCTGAATAAGCAGAGCTGAAAAGGATGGAAGCAGATCCAAACAGCTTTAGTAGCATGAACAGCTTGGTAGTACCATGTCTAGATAAAGGCACTCTAACCCTGTCATCCTCTGCATGTTTTCAGTCTAGGTTAAAAAATGCTAGGGAAAGGTTTGGTTAGCTAAGCCTCATATGGCTGCCCCTTGGTTAGCTAAGCCTATCATATGGCTGCCTCTTGTTTGTACTGTTCCTGCTCCTTGGGGTTACCGCAGTGCTAGGGGGAAGCATCCATCACCTCATTTATAACTGCAAGGAAGGAAGGAAGGAAGGAAGGAAGGAAGGAAGGAAGGAAGGAAAAGGGAAGGGGAGGGGAGGGGAGGGAAGGGAAGGGAAGGGAAGGGAAGGGAAGGGAAGTGAAGGATGGAGGGAAGGGAGAGAGGGAGGAGAGGAAGAGGATGGAGGAGGAAGGGGAAGGGGAGAGGCTGGGAGGGAGAAAAAGAAAAAAGAAAAATAGAAAGAAAAGCAAAAGGAAGAAAGGAAAGGAAGGAAGGAAGGAAGGAAGGAAGGAAGGAAGGAAGGAAGGAAGGAGAAGGGAAGGGAAGGGAAGGGAAGGCAAGGCAAGGGAAGGGAGGGGAGGGGAGGGGAAGGGAAGGGAAGGGAAGGGAAGGGAAGGGAAGGGAAGGGAAGGGATGGGAAGGGAAGGGAAGGGAAGGGAAGGGAAGGGGAGGGGAGGGGAGGGGAAGGGAAGGGAAGGGAAGGGAAGGGAAGGGAAGGGAAGGGAAGGATGGAGCGAAGGGATGGAGGGAGAGAGGGAGGAGAGGAAGAGGATGGAGGAGGAAGGGGAAGGGGAGAGGCTGGGAGGGTGAAAAAGAAAAAAGAAAAATAGAAAGTAAAGCAAAAGGAAGAAAGGAAAGGAAGGAAGGAAGGAAGGAAGGAAAGAAGGAAGGGAAGGAGGTAGGGAAGCAGGGAGGGAGGGAGGAGGGAGAAATGAAAAAGAAAGAAAGAAAGAAAGAAAGAAAGAAAGAAAGAAAGAAAGAAAGAAAAAGGGGGGGAGGAAAACACATGAATGTCTGGTACTCAGGGATAGGTTAGATAAACTACATTACAAATACACAATGGAATATTATGTAATGAAAAGTTACAGGAAAAATATTAAATGACTTTAAATATAGTAGCAAAGTAGGTTACCAAATAGTAGGTTCAATATAAACCAATTTTAGGAAGGAAAGAAAGGAGGGAATGAGGGAGGGATGAATCAATAAGAACCCATGTACGCATGAACAAATTTGTGATGGGATTTCAAGTTATTTTTAGTTTCTTATTTTAGCTTATCTCTGTGATCTAAGTTCTTGCTTTTGAAAGGATGATTAAAGAAAACAAAAGCACTTTTCAGATTTTAAAACTTCCTCTTATCTCTACTCCCATTATTCACAATAACCAAGACATGAAATAAATCTAAACATCAGTCATAATGCCCTTATTTCACTTAACATATACACATACACACACATATATATACATACATTGCATACAAAAATGGAATATTATTCAGCCATAAAAAGAAGACAATCCTACCATTCGTGACAACATGAATGGGCCTCAAGGGCATTATGTTATGTGAAGTAAGTCAGAGAAAGACATGTAAAATCTAAAAAAATAAAATAAAACTCATAGATAGAACAGATTGGTGGTTGCCAGAGGCAGGAGAGGGGTAGGGAAGTGGGGAGTGAGTGAAATGGGTGAAGGTGGTCAAAAGGTACAAAGGTCCAGTCACAAGATAAGCAGGCCCTGGGAATACAATTAAAAACTACACACATAAAACCTTGAATCTCTGTGGTAAGTACAACAAATCGTATTGTGTCGTAAGTGTTTCCCTCCACGTCCTGCGTGGTTCAGGGTTCGGGTCTGGAAGAGGAGCCGCACAACAAATGAAAAAGAAAAGACAAGAGATAATTTGGGAATATTGGGGGACCAGGCGGCAAGTCCAACTCGAGAGGAAGGATTTCCACTGTGCTCAGGCCTCACCAAGCTTTTTATAGTGAGGGGTAAACAAGGCAGTGGTTACCAAAGTTACACTGTTCTTGTGAGTTTCACTTGTTTACACCATGGTTATACTTCCTGCACTTCCTCAGCCCCTTAGCTTCCCAGATAAGATCTAGGGAGTGTTATAAGGTCAAGCCTAATTATGCTAAGAGGACTGTGCCCTCTAAGCTGGGAATTGTTTGTGACTTTGCCAGCAGGTCAGTCCGAGGCTTAACCCTATATCAGTTTCCCACAGTATTGCTGTCCCATTACATAGATGGAGAAGTTGAGGTTCAGAGTGGAGTCACATTCTCAGACAGAATCACAAAGCGGAACTAAGGAAACTAGAGCCTTAGTCTCCAAGTCTCGACTCTGTTTTCCTCTCTCTCTCAGGAGGGCGGGAGTCACCCGGATGTGACCTGTGACAAAGGGGTTGAAACCAGCAGGCAACCCCCTTCTTCTGAATCGGCCTGCCTCCCTGTTTTCTTGAGCTTTGAGAGCTGCCTTTGCAGCATATTGAGCTTGGGCTTCTTCTCCCTTTTGCGAGCGAGGATCATTACAGTGATATTGGAAATCCTGCATGCTGTATTGGCACTGCTGAACGCAATCTCTCACATGCCATTTTGAAATGATCTCTGTGTCTGAAAGGTCACTACCGCTGGCTAAATGGCATTGATTTCTAGGCATTTACAGATGTACATGACAACTCCTGATAGGGGATTTCATGGATTGAGGAGCCGAGCCAATCGGATGTGAGTGGTAAGTATCTCCTCTCAGCAGAGTCATTACATGAGAAAATAGACCTAGAGGCGCCCATCACCAGCAGATCTGAGATGGAGCCATGCTTTCCTCAGGTGACAGTTGCCTTTGCAACATCCTCACAGCCCAGCTGCCCCAGGCCACAGCTTACGGGCTGGCATTTGGCTGACCAGCACCATGATGCCCACGAGCTCCTGTTGGCAGCTCCTTTCTCCACACACGCAGGGACTCGAACCAGGTTTAGTGGTCTGTGGGGGTGGGGCTGAGGCACAGGGTCCACAGATGCTGCTTTTCACTGTGGATTCTGAAAGCTCTTATAAAGAGCAATTGGGTTCCATTTAAATGCTTTTAACTTGAGATACTTCTGCCGGTGCTGAGAGTTTGTGGTAATTCTGATTGCAGGAAGGCAGGTGAGCCATGACCTACCATTTCCTAGCATCAAATGCAATGCCATAAAGTCAGCAATGAGTCTGTCTCATGCCGCCCCACGTGCTTTTGCGTGATGGTCTGCCCTCATGCCCCACAATCAAGCACTTGAGAGCTTCAGATCAGGCTGTGTGCAAGGATACAGCAGACTTGCATCCCAGGAAGAGACCAGATTGTAAGCCACAGCAAGTTAGTTTGCTAATTCCCCATACCAAACATGGATGCCAAATTAACCCAAAGAAATCTGTATTTCAGTAGAGATGGCTCCTGCCTACTGTGTGGGTTTCTATAGCTGCCTCTTTTACTAGGTATGTAGGTAAAGATTCTGAATGTTTCCTTTGTAGTGCCAAGTTTTTGATAGGAAAAAAAAACACAACAAAAAGCAAGATTGGATGTAGGGTCAGACCTGAATTAAAACACCTATATAATAAAAGCCTAATATGCTAAGTGTCTGGTCATCCAACCAATTAAAGTGTAATTTGCTAATGATATGCTAAGGCCTCTCAACCACTCGTTATGATGTGCACTGACCACCAGGGGGAAGATGCTCCAACCAGTAGGTTAGCTTGCTGCTGGGGTCTGGCCGTGGAGTCCTCCCCCAGTCCCTCTCTGGCTGGCCAACTTCCAGCATCCCTCCCCGGCCCCAATCATCCAACAATGGGGTCCCTTGGCCTGACCTGCACCCTCTCGCAATCCAAGACCCCTCAGGGGATGTTGGAGAGCCAGTTTTAGCCCAATCCTGCAGGCCAGGCCGAGGGACCCCACTGGTGCATGAATTCGTGCACCGAGCCTCTAGTTAGTTAATAAAATTATGTAGGTTTCAAGTGTACAATTCTATAATACATCATCTGTAGGTTATATTATGAGTTCACCACATAATGATAAAGGTAGCATTCCCCTAGGCCAGTGGTCAGCAAACTGCGGCTTGGCAAACCGCGACTTGTGAGCCACATGCGGCTCTTTGGCCCCTTGAGTGTGGCTCTTCCACAAAATACCGGCTCTTCCACTAAATACCGACTTCTGTGCATGAGCCACGAAGTTTCAACTGCACTGTACATGCGTGCCCACACATGGTATTTTGTGGAAGAGCCACACTCAAGGGGCCAAAGAGCCACATGTGGCTCACGAGCCGCGGTTTGCTGACCATGGCCCTAGGCTGAGGCCCTAAGGTGGGGAGTGCTCTGTAGTGTGGGAGCGGGACTCCGCACAGGGATGTTGGCAGCTGTCCCTTTAGCTCTCTCTTTCTGGAGCCACAAATTTTAGTCAGTCCTCACACAACTCTCCTCTGCTCCACCCTCCCTCCACTGGAGCCCACGGTGAGTGGCTGTGAAGGAGACTTTATGCACTGGCCCTTTAAGAGGGTGCTTGTATCTCTAGCAGACTTCTGTCTCTCCCTGGAGGACAGAATCCCTGCTGATTTTCATAGTCAGATGATATGTGGGCTCCTCTTCTCCACTCTGGAGCTCAAGGCTAGGTGGAGCTCAAGATCCCACAATTCTCAGAGGGAACCTTGCAGCCAAGATATCGCTCAGAATTCTCAATCGCCGTACATGGGTGCGGGGCCTGCCTTTTCTCAACTGCTTTTCTTTGCCCTTCTCTCCAGTCTCAATGTGGCTTCTTCCATAAATCCTTGGTTATAAGGATTTTGTTCAGCTAGTCTTCAGTTGGTTATGCAGGTTGATTGCTCTTATTTTCATTGTAATTCCAGTTTGGTCTTGGGAGGAGGTGAATGTACCTCCCACCTTATTCACTGCCATCTTGGAGCCTCTCTGTGCTTGTTCACACTTGCATTCTTTAATTCTTATGTTTTAATTTCTAATAAGCATTGATAGAAATAACCCACATAAACAAAAGCTCTTTGAAATCCTCAGCAAGTTTTAAGAGTGTTAAAGAACCACTGATATAATCTCTTTGCACCTCTGTTTCCTAATAGATCAACAGGGTGTTATGACAGTAAATTAAAGTACATGGCTTTGGGTGCAACACACAAAAATTTATCCCTCCCTGCTCAAATGCAGGCAGTGACCTCGCTTGATCTGAGCACTTTACTTTCCCCTTTATGAGAATGAGTTTCCTGCCTGCTTAGAAACACCGCATGCACCCTCTCTGCAATGCCAGACACTTGGCAGTCTCAGATCAAGAGCTCCAAGACCTGCCTTTTAGATCCAATTTCCTGCCTCAACCTCCCATCTCTGGCTTCTTAGTGTGTCATCTCTGTAGACACTAGGTGCCCCATACCTTATTCAAGTATATCTGGTAGACACCACAAAATGATATCATACCCCTGTGGGATGAAGACAAGGTCTTTTGAAAAGTAAGAGATCAAGTTTTCCATCAAGTTTCCAAGTTTTCTGACAACACCCAGAGCTTGGGGAGAAGGCCCTCAGTAGTGTCTCTGGGTCTCCCTCTTGGACCAAAATTATGAGGAGTGTAGGTAGATTTGTGGTGACTCTTGGACGTAGAGGAAAGATATCTCCTAGCACCTAGGTGAGACCAAGAGCCTTGCAGAAAGGACGCCCTCGTTGGCAGATTTCTTCATACTTGTTAATCCCCAAATCCCTTTATTTGGGGATTATTATTATATTATTAAGTTTTCATTTGTTCTTCAGAAAAACACAACTCCCTTATTTTCCATTCTGTCATCATATCTCTGATCCTGGCACATTCACTTCCCCGATGAGAGGTTGACGCTGGCATCCTACGTCAGATGAAAAAGTTTGGTGGCAGGAAAATCTACCAGAGACAGTAGGGATAAAGAGGAAGTTTAAACTGAACAGATATTTCTCAAGTAAGAATATCAGAATTAAACAGAGGTTGGGAGTGATGGAAAGGGAGGGATTAAGGATAACTCCAAGGACTCTGGCTTGGAATACTGATGTAGAGAGGTCATTCATTGAGACAGAGTAGTGGAAAGAGAACTGAATTGGAAGAGAGAGTTGTTATAAATTCTGGTGTAAAGCTAAAGGTAGAGGTCACCCTGAAGGTCACAAAATGGCAGTTGAATCTCAAAGGAACCTGGTTATGTCTCTGAGACATTTCTGAAGCAAGCAGAGTAGGGCTTGCAGCTGGAACAATGACGCTGGCAGAAAGCAGCATACTTTTCTCTAGACTCCATGTTGTTGGTTCTTATTGTCAACTCTCCCGACACTTCTGGTCCTTGACTCAATTTCCCCATTGGCCTTCCGATCTGCTTTTATAACTCCAAACTTGGTTTTCTTCTTCTACTCCCGAAATCATCCCTCTTCTCAGATTATGCTTTCCTCAATCCACCTAGAATGCTTTAAACACCGAAGTCAAATACCCATGGTTGACCCTGCTGTTCAAGTTAACACATATTCTCATTCTTTGCACACTCCCCAAACCAGCCCAGGGAATTGTCTATGCTTCCTTTGCTAAATCACTTTATTAGAAACAGAGAGAGGTGTGAGATCACACAGGGTGAACTTGCAGAGTAGAGAGAGAGAAGGGTCCCAGGAAAATCGGAATGATAAGCCATTAACAAACTTAAAAAACTCTCTTCTTTCTCATGTCATTTTAATGAATTTGGTTTAGAGCCATATCTCTCACCTTCAAAATGATTAAATTCTTCATAGCAAATGTGATTTCATTCAGAATTCATATGAATCAACATAAGCAATAATAACAACATAAGATATCTGTAACCCGTGCAATGATTTATTGGTTTCTAACAATTGTTTATATGAATAATCTCATATATTTTAAGCATATAGACAATTACTTATAATGCACTACTGACTAAATTCATTATCACTACATTTATTATTTACTAAATATTTTGCAGAAAGATGAGAAATGATACTAGTGTGGGACAAAATTTGTTTGTTTGGATCACTTGCAAGTTTTTGCTCAGTGATGGGTAAACTAAAGATCTATGGTAGCTAAGTTTCTTCCAAGGCAGTATTACAGAGACAGAAGTATGATTTATCTGTCAATTCTGACCTAAGTTACAATTGGCAAATTTCTCAAAATGCTACTACTTGTTAATAATCATTTTTAAATGGTTGAAGGAATCTGTACTAGTCAGGATATGCTAGGTTATGCTGCAATAGCAAACAATCCCCAGGTCTCAATGATTTGAACAGCAATGGTTCTTTTAAAATGAATGTTTATTAGTTGTAAATTAGTTGTCCAATCTATAAGTGAGTAAAATGGGGCACAAATATTGACCACCCTACTTGATCTCTCAGCAACACTCAAAACTATGGACCTTTCCCTCCTCCTTGAAATATTCTGTTAGCATAACCAGGACCCCATGGAAATCAGACAATCCTAATTTTTATACCTATTTAACCACGAGCCCTGCTTCTGTCTGGGGAGACCTGTTGCTAGCTTCACCTCTGGAGAAACACCAGAAGACAGAGAGGCAGTTCTTTCTTGACTTTTATGACTCAGCACTGTTTTAGTTTTCTTCCCACTCCCCTGACCCTTCTCTGTTTCTGCTATAGACTCACCTTCCTCTCTCTGGTCATTTAATATTGGCATTCCTAAAACTTTGATATTTAACTATTTTTCCTTTTCCCTCTATACTCTCTTTATTATAATCTGTAAAACTGAGAATTCTATACAAATCCACAGCATTTGGCACTGTAGTCACCCATTCCCACTGATTCCAACCTCACTCTGAGACAATATTGGCTCTAGAACCAAACATGAGCAAGGCCCCGTGGTGAACAATGCCAGCCCAAACCTTGCATCTGCCTGACCAATATCACTGTTTCTGTCTGTGAAGACCTGCTGTTGAGCTACAATATTTGGAGAGACATGAGGGAATAGAGAGCTAGATTATTCCAATCACCCATAGGACTTCTAGTTATCACCAATTATTTCCTCCATTCCCACAGGTAAGTTTTACCCTAGCCTAAATATTACCTTTGTCAGCTTACTTCCCCTGTCCTGGCTGCCATTGTTCTTCAAGGAAGATGAGACATAAAACTCATCTTTCTTGAGATTGGTTTTCATTTAATGCCTTTTTTATTGAGTATAAATTGTTTTACTGTTTCTTTGTATATTCAGTAATTTTATATTATATTCTGAGCATGGTGAGTGGTATATTGTAGACACTGAATGCTCAAAACTCTGTTCTTCTTGGAGTGGGTGGAAATTCAAATCTTAGATCAGTTCTTTTAACTTTAGCTGGTATACTTGGATTCTGTCCTATGTATCCATGGTTGATGAATCAATAAGAGAATTGAGATGAATTTATACAATAATTTGGGGCTCCCCCTTTCTGGTTATCAGCTTTTCAGGATTCCCCCTCTCTTTGCAGTGACTGGGTAGCCCTTTCCTTCAGTGTCTCCAACCAGTAAGATTGTGAGTTTTATCAAGTTTTAGCCTACCCACATGGTGCTGCATGGGGCCTTTCCTCAGGTGAAATGTTATAAAAGTATAGGATAGTCACTTTCTGCCTATTTAGGGGTCATTTTCTAATGCCTTCTGTATATACATATTAGAGGCCTGATGCACAAATTTGTGCAAGAGTAGGCCTTCGTTCCCCCAGTTGCTAGCACCAGCTTCCCTCTGGCACCCAGGCCCCAGGCTTCCCTCCAGCCACCAGCAGGCACCTGGGACCTGGGCTTCCCTTGCAGCCCCGGCTTCATCCAGAAGGTCGTCCGAAAGAATGTCCAGTCTAATTAGCATATTATGCCATATATGCTATATATTTTAGAGGCCTGTTCCACGAAGAGATTCGTGCAATAGGCCTTCCTTTCCACTGGCTGCTGGCACCAGTTTCCCTCCAGCACCCGGCACCCAGGCCTTCGCTCTAGCCGGGCTCCAGCTGGAGCTGGCCCCGTGGCCGTGAGGATTTCGCTGCTCTGTGGGCCCCACGGCCATGAGGCTTTCACTGTTCCACAAGCCCCGGGGCTGTCAGGCTTTGCTCCACCACTTGGAGCCTCCATATGCAAATTAACTGCCATCTTTGTTAGGTTAATTTGCATACTCTCCTGATTGGCTGGTTAGTGCAGCAAAAGTATGGTCAATTTACATGTTTGTCTATTATTAGGTGATATATATATATATATATCTCCAGATCTTCTTCATTCACATTACTCTTTCTTAGAGCTAGCAACTAGCTTCAAGGAAACCCCAGGGTTTGAATTTCTTAATTTCTCATTCACTGGTTGTGTTAGTTGTGTGACTCAGACAGTTTTCTAAATTGTAAAATGAATATAATGATCTCTATCTCATAAAATCATTACAAGTAATAAGAGAGTGGAATGTCAGTTTATTCTCTTCACCTCAGCCTCCAGCTGAGCTCATAATTAATTGTCAAATATAGACTATTAAATCTATTTGAATCACATGAGGAGTTTTTGTTTGTTTATTTGTGTGTGTGTTTTTTTATTTTTAATGGAGTATTGCAAGGTTTGCAGGGAAGATCCTGAAGTTGGTAAGGGATGAGGCTTGTATTTTTAAAGATCTTCCCCTATGGACTGTTTCTTAGACAGATAAGTTATTTTGTTAATAAAATTGGTGATAATATACTTTTCTTTCCTCTACTGAAAAGATCCAAAAATTTTCTGAATAATGATTATATTCTAGAAGTGAGTAATTTGCTATAGAATTTCCAGTGTCTATTCAAGGAAGAAAAAAATAGTGCCAAAAACTATTCATAAGGACACCAATAAATGCAGTAGCATATAACTTTTTTTAAGTTTCCCATGGGATGGAAATACAAAGCCATAATAATATATACAAAAATAACTTGAGGTTTAGAGTACATAAACAAAGGTTTATTAACACAAGACCAAACTAATGTATAATTGAGCATGAGAACCAAATTATAAATAGGTCCATAATTTTAACATGCCATTTGCTTGCCCAAAACTGCTTATATCATATACATAACCCCTGTGAAGACACAGCCATAAGGTAGGCAGGGTATCATTGATTAGCTTTGGGGTTACTTGGTAGTCATTGGCCGTGAGGCATAGATACAATACAGCTCCTTTTCCAAGAGTAGATATTTTCTAAAAAGGGTCTCCCTATTGTGCCTGTTCTCTTAAAAGTCCCATTACTATCTACATTCCTTGGCCACCAATAAGAGGATTAGTGGTGCCTTTCAAAGTGGATTAGTGTTCCCTATGCATTTAATTAAAGTGGGCCTCAGTCCATTATTTTTAAGAGCAAAATTGTGCCTAGAAAAATCCCTATGCACAGACATTGACTGCAAGCATGTCTCCCACTTGGATCCTTAAAGTGAACCAGTTGGCTGCAGAGTTCAGAATTTCTGGAATAACATATAAATTCAGTGCTTTTTCTCCTGAGAACAGAAGTGTCAGCTCTTCCATGAGTGGGAAGGAAGTGGAGAGGGTCATGTCCCTGATATAATGTGGATCTCACACTTTCTAATAATGTCCCTCTTGCAAGTCATTTTGTTAAATGGCAGTAATAATAATAATAATAATAATAATAATAAAATTAATTTTCTTCTCAATTTGATAAAGTTGCCAAAGGAGAAGTCAAATCAGAATGGACTCAGGTCATTAAGCATGCTCTCATAAGACAGTACCATCTCAGGATTTGTTAGTGCCATAAACATCAGAAGAAATTATTTCATAGATGGGCTGAAAATGCTCTGGTCTGCAACCAGGTTGCCAGTTTTTGTAGCTTTTCTTACAATAGCAAACATTTCAGCCCTGAGGCACTGTATGACCCCAAAGTACACGTATTGCCTGACCCTTTTCTTAAGGATCATAACAAATAATCACAAAACTTCTACCCCAGTGATACACAACTGTGGCTACTCATTAGAATCACCTAGGAAACACTACATGTTTATGCCTTACTCTTAGAAACTCCCATTTAACTAGTCTAAAGCAAACCCAGACACAGTATTTTCTAAAAGAACTACAGGTAATTCTGTAACCACTGTTCTCTCCAAGTTTCTCTCTGTCTGGGGCCTGCAAAGTAATCCTTTATGGGTCCCAAGAAGATAAAATCTTTCTTTCTTGCCTTTTGGGTCAATTTTCCTAAAGAATATTTTTATTTGGGCTAAAGAGAATATCTCTCTTGCATCTAAATCTTGGTTTTCAAAATGGCAATGGACAATGTGTGAAAACAGGGAGCAGAGTGGCAAAGCATTTGGGAGAGGAGTCCAGGCTCACCTCATTCCTGGTACTCACTGAGTTGTACATATACTTTAAAATAAATGTTAGGGGAAGGAGAAGGCAATAGTGCAGAATGCCACTGCCCTCATGAACTTCTAAGAGCCCATAAGTGGTTTGTGGGCTAGTTGGGGCCAGCTGAGAGGGAAAGTCTAACAATAAAGAATCATCAAGTGAACAACTATGACTATGGACATTGGTGACCACACCCATTGTGTGAACCAAGTGATCAAGGGACTCTCTGTAGAGCTGTCTCTAACTTACTGCTTCTTTGATTGTAATAATATCAGCTAAGTCCCAGGGTATTTCCTTTCTCCCCCAGCTTCTTGGGACTCTTACTGTGACAAGTTTGAGTTTTTCTTTATCATGTGTATGTACCTCACACATACACAAAAACTTTACCCTAAAGATTGGATTGGGTTTTACACACATTTCCTCAAAATTGATGCTATAAAAGTGCCTTATCTGTGAGGGCACTTGGGAATGCACAAAGGTAACACAAATGAGTTTCGACTTGAACCACTAATGATATCAAGTACAAAATTATTTCTGATTCAAAGTTTAGCAGAAATAGCAAGACCCAGCCCAGCAATGGTCTCTTAGATCTAAGACTATCAATACAGCTCCCCAGTTGCCCATTCTCTCCTGAATTAGGGCTGTTCTGGCTCAAGTTTCACATGTGAGGGTTAGGAAAAGCATCTTGTATGTTGCTTGAACAGAGGAGCCATTTCAATTATGGAAAACCTCTTTTTATACTTACCTATACCTTTATGCATATATCTCTTCATACCTTACATATGATCGCATCTGACAAAATACGAAAATAACACGAATGAGATTCAGCATCATTCACTGATCAGAGCTAGTACTAAGTTTGCTTTTGATTAGTTTACAAGCAATAGCAAGACACAGCAACTTGAAAATAAATTACATAGCTTATAGAACATTTTCCAGTGAGCTCTGGTCCATAAATACAAAAATTTCGGGCATATATATATATATATATATATATATATATATATATATATATATAAAAAGCCAATGACCAGAATGCCGTAACGACCAGAATGACTGGTTGCTATGATACCCACTGTGGCCAGCAAACCAGCCCAACAGGGGTGGGGTTAGCTGGCCAACCTCCCATGGCCCCTCCCCTAGCTGCTGACCCCCAATCGATCCCCCCACCTGTGACCCTTCCCCCCAGCCAGCCCAGCCCTGATCGGGCCCCAATTAGGGCAGGCCAGCTGGCCAAGCTCCTGCTGTCTTCTCCTCCCTACAGGCCTGGCCCTGATCTGCCTAGATTGGGGCCGAACCGGTCGGACCCCACCCATACACAAATTCGTGCACTGGGCCTCTAGTTTACAATAAGCAACTGACACAGACTAGGTATAGCCTAGTAAAAGGAGCTTACAGACAAGGATTCTTCTTTATATTTCTGCTGGCAAATGCTACTGGTGTGTTTTCCAGGAAGTCTGGTTACTAGTGTGTTTGCAAGGAAGTTTGTCCAATTCATCAATTTGTTTCCCAGATGTCTCAAGTAAAGGTCGAAAATAGGTGGCAGACCTGATGCTAACCTTTTCATTTTTAGCACTTATGCTTCCATACCCATTGCCATCTTGGCATCCTATAGAAACCTCTGGGGAAGACAGAGCAAGATTCTTCTTCTGAGTAGAATGGGGGAAATTCAGACTCAGAAAAATTGAGGGAGTCATCCAGAGTCTTAAAGCAAACTGGGAATGAACCAACTTGAGCAATTCAGTCCTTGTTCCTTAATATTCTGTCTTATACTTCCCTTCATAAATCATGATCCTCAATCAAGAACAATATATGAATCACTCCTGAAACACACACACACACACACACACACACACACGCAGAAAAAATGATCAGAAACACTGTTTTCAACAATGGCCATCAGATAACATACTCTGTGCTTGATAACTACTGAAATCAACAAATCCTAGAGCTCTAAGCTGTGTGGGTGATGGAGGTACCAACAGATGTCTTTTTACCTACTTCTTCCAGGGAAAAGGTGGTAAGAATAATGATTTGTTCTCTTATGCACTCATAATATTTTATCATTTTTATATGAAGTATATCTTACCCATATTCATCTTTGAATCTCTGATGCCTGGCATATAGAAGACATACAGGAAATGTTTTGTTGCACTAAATTGTCTATATTTCTAGATATTCACAATATGATTTTGAAGCAGGCAGATCAGAAATAACTATCTTTACTTTGCAAATGAGGGGAAAATTGCTTAAGAAAATTAAATGATATTTTCAAGTTTACAGTGTGTAGGTATCTAAGTCAGGGCTGATCCTAGATATTAATGAATTAAAAGAAGGTTGTACTCCCCGCCCCCTGGGTTATGTGAATATTGTGGCAGTGGCTTCTTGTCTATTTTCACAGTTACTGAACAATATCTTCATTGATTAGGTAACACTTGCCCCTAATACATTCCATTTCAATTCTTGTTATTCAAAATGCAGCCACTGAGAACCTTCTGGAACCTTGAGGTTAATGAGATTGCAGGGTGAGGAATGAAAGCTGGGCACATAGTACCAAGATTGCTGGCACTGAATACTCATGTGCCTTGAATAAGTCCCATAACCTAATAAGCCTCCATTTACTTAACTGTAAAAGAAAAGGGCTAGTTAAAGGCTTTGTCCCTATGCCTGCTTTGAGTTCTAACCACCCCTGCTAATTCTCCTCTTGCTACTTTATTTCTGTGCTATGTACCTATTTAAGTGGCTCTGAAGAAATTAGAATTACATTTTCTTTTATTTCCGATTCTTACAGCGAGGCAGTCTAACTTCACTACCTATAAAACCTTTGGGTAAGATGCATGGCCATCATCTTCAACCACCTGCTGGATTAACACAGAGCAGAGCAATGAACCTCATCTGGACTCAGGGTATGACTAACTCAGTGCTGAATCACTTTTGTGTCTTTTCATTCAATACAGAAATTGTGGGAGACCAGAAGACATATTTAATACAACTTTCACTTCAGGATAAGCCAGAAAACCTGGTGCTCCCATTGACTAACAAAAACCTGTTTGAAGTTTGCCAAAGAGATAAAGTACATATCAAAGCATTACAACATATAAAAGAGGGAGAGAAAAGAGAACTGGGCAAGAGAAAAGGGAAAGCAGAAAAAGCAGGGGCAAGAAAAGGAAGAGAAAGAGTTGATGAAGGGCTGCTAACCTCATGCTGTGTATGTTATCCACGTTGTTGCATTCAATCTTCACCAAAACTCTGTGAAATAGACATCATTGGTATTTGGCAGGATACAAGAAGAATAAGGAGAATGAGGCTCAGGGTGGTTGCAGACTTACATCACTCCAGGGACAGTGAGATAAAAGATATCAATCAAGTGAGAGAGAGAAAGTTGAAGTGATAGTGACAGTAGTAGAATGGTGAACTAGAGAGGGCTTGATACACCAAGAAAAATAATAATTCCACACTCTTACTAGCTAAATCAAATATGTTTGCTGGCCAAATTCAGCCATGAACTGCCAGATTTTGACCTCTGGTAAATGAAAGCAGGTATATAGAGGAACCACACTTCAAACGTGTGCTTTGGCCACATGGTGCTGCAGTTTTCATCAGCAGAGGCCAGGATCAAATTTGCCAAGGTTTCTTTTATTTCTGACTCTGTTTCTAGCAGCCCAGCAGAGTCAGCATTTCCAAATTCTCCATTATAACTTGCCCAGACTCAGTAAGTGTTGGGGGAGATGGATGCACAAGTATTATTTTTTACGATCTTTCAGCGCTGGGTCAAGCATGGCTGGGATAAGAAATCCAGCCTTTTAGGTATTCTTCTGTCCACTTAGCTTGATAATTAGAGATGCAGGGTGTGGTCTCCTAGAAATGCCATTGCCTAAGGTGATGATTGCCTCTCATAGCTACCATGACTCCACAAAGGATGACACAGCCTAAGCCGTGATCAGTACCCCAATCAACCTATGGCTTATCCAAGAGCACTGGAGCTCTGTGATATGCCCTCTACTGGTTCAAGTTTTCAAAAATGCATGAGACTCAAAAATGTACGTGACTTGGGAATACATATTTGGGAGGCATAGCATATCTACCTAATGCACAGAGGAAAACACAAAAATTGAGATTATATGTGGAGAAAACACATACCACAAATGAAAGAACAAGAGAAATCCTGAGAAAAATAATGAAATGAAGTGGAAGCAACCAAGGTACCAGATGGAGAGTTCAGATCAATGTTTATAAGGATGCACAAGGACCTTCAGAGAAGAATGAATGATCTCAGTGAGAATTTAAACAAAGAGATAGGAGGCATTAAAAAGGACATAGAAGCCATTAAAAAACAGTCAGAAATGAACATCTGAAATGAAGAGCTCACTAAAAGGAATCAGCAGCAGGTTAGATGAAGCAGCGGATAGATTAAGTTATTTAGAGGACAAGCTAACAGGAAAAACCCAAGCAGAGCAATAAAAAGAAAAAAAATGATTTTTAAAAAATGAGGTACCATCTCACACCTGTCAGACTGGCTATCATCAACAAATCAACAAACGACAAGTGCTGGAGAGGATGTGGAGAAAAAGGAACACTCGTGCACTGCTGGTGGGAATGCAGACTGGTGCAGCCACTATGGAAGACAGTATGGAGTTTCCTCAAAAAACTGAAAATGGAACTCCCATTTGACCCTGTGATTCCACTTCTAGGAATATATCCCAAGAAACCAGAAACACCAATCAGAAAGGATATATGCACCCATATGTTCATAGCAGCACAATTCACCATAGCTAAGATCTGGAAACAGCCTAAGTGCCCATCAGTAGATGAGTGGATTAGAAAACTGTGGTACATCTACACGATGGAATACTATGCTGCTCTAAAAAGGAAGGAACTCTTACCATTTGCAACGGCATGGATGGAACTGGAGAGCATTATGCTAAGTGAAATAAGCCAGTCAATGAAGGAAAAATACCACATGATCTCACTCAGTCATGAATAATAGAGACCATTATAAACTTTTGAACAATAATAGATACAGAGGCAGAGCTGCCTCAAACAGATTGTCAAACTGCAGCGGGAAGGCCGGGGAGGGTTGGGGGGCAGGAGGGAGGGGGGTAAGAGATCAACTGAAGGACTTGTATGCATGCATATAAGCATAACCAATGGACATAAGACACTGGGTGGTAGGGGAGGCCAGGGGATTGTCAAGGGTGGAAAAAAAAAAAAAGGACACATATGTAGTACCCCTTGTAATACTTTAAGCAATAAAAAGGAAAAAATAAATAAAAATAAAAAATAAATTAAAAAATGAGGAAAGTCTAAAGGACTCCTAGGACAACATCAATCATATCAACATCTACATCAAAAGGGTACCACCAGGAGAAGAGAAAGAGTAAGGGACTAAGAACCTGTTTGAAGAAATAATGACTGAAAACTTCCCTAACCTGGTAAAGACACACACACACACACACACACACACACACACACACAGTCCAGGAAGCACAGAGAGTCCCATACAAGATGAACTCAGGAGACCTACACCAATGTACGTCATAATTAAAATGGTAAAGCTTAAAGAGAGAGAATCAAAAGAGCAGCAAGAGAAAGATAGTTGCCTCTAAAGTAGCTCCCAGAAGGCTGTCAGCTGATTTCTCAAAAGAAATACCTTAGGCCAAAGGGATTGGCATAAAATATTCAAAGTGATTAAAAGCGAGACCCTAAAATCAAGACCACGCTATCTAGCAAGGTTATCATTTAAATGGAAGGCAAAATAGAGTTTCCCAGACAAGAAAAAGCTAAAGGAGTTCATTGCCACCAAACCAGTCAGTATTGCAAGAAATAGTAAAGGATCTTCTTTAAGAAGTAAGAAAAAAATAAATATATAGAGAGAGGAGCATAGATATAAAGAATAAAATGGCAATAAATAAGTGTCTCTCAATAATAACTTTAAATGTAAACAGATTAACTGCTCCAATCAAAAGACAGGGTAGCTGAATAGATAAGAAAGCATGACCCATAGATATACTGTCTACAGGAGATCCACCTCAGACCAAAAGATACACACGGACTGAAAGAGAAGGATTGGAAAATAATATTCCAAGTGAGTGAAACAACAACAAAAAAAGCTGGAATACCAACACTTATATTAAAATAGACTTCAACGGAAGTTCATAACAAGAGACAAAGAAGGATACTACATAATACTAAAGGAATCCATCCAACAAGGGCATATAACACTTATAAAGACACGTGCACCCAACATAGAAGCACCTAAATATACAAAGAAAATGTTGGTGGACATAAAGGCAAAGATCAAACAGTAATATAGTCATAATAAGGGATTTTAACACACCATTGACATCAAGGGATACACTTTCCAGACTAAATATCAAACAGGCAAGAGTGACAAATGACATACTACCAGTGGTTCTCAACCTGTGGGTGGCTATCCCTTTGGCGGTCAAATGACCCTTTCACAGGGGTTGCCTAAGACCATCCTGCATATCAGATATTTACATTATGATTCATAACAGTAGCAACAAAAATAATTTTATGGTTAGGTCACAACATGGTGGTGGGAGCCTCTCCCACCTCCTCAGCAGCGCTAAGGATGTCCGACTGCAGCTAGGCCTGCTCCCCGCTGGCAAGTGGACATCCCCCGAGGGCTCCCGGGCTGCCAGAGGGATGTCTGATTGCCATCTTAGGCCTGATCCCCTGGGGACCAGGCCTAAGCCAGCAGGTGAATATCCCCCGAGGGGTCCCAGACTGTGAGATGGCACAGGCCAGACTTAGGGACCCTCCCGAGTGCACAAATTTTTGTGCACCTGGCCTCTAGTTATTATTATATTAATCTTGCCCATAAAATCGTCCTGAGGATGGTCTTTCCAGGTTCACAGCTGGAAGTCCCATCTACTCTACCTAGTGATGCCCATGTGCTCTATTTGGCAACTGGGTTGATGCCTAAATGCTGATTTCACATTATTAATTGACTCTAGTTGGTACCACGTCTATTGTCCATTCTCACAACCCTTTTAGGAGTCTCCTCTTCTCTGCCAGAAAGGCCCCACTTCCTGTCAGATGGGATGTTTGTGAGGGAGGCAGGTGGCCCAGAGCTCAGGTTTGACTAGTGAGTGCTGGGCAGCTGGCAGACTTCCAACCCCAAATCCTCCTCTCTCATTAAATCAATCCTTGACCTTTTTAAGTTTTGCCTATTCATCTTTCCTGCCCCCATCAAGGGCTAGGGATTTGTTGGAATGATCCACAGTCTATGGAAGGGCTTCTTTTCCCTTTGTGCCTAAGATCCTACCCTAAAAGGCTTGCGCAGACCTCCCTCCCCAGGGAGCCTCGGACACCCACGGGAACAATGCACTTTATTTAATTAATCTTCATTAAGCATCGCCTTTTCTTTGTGCCAGCCTGGGAAGATCATCTAGGAAGGAGCCTCCCCCTGTGACTAATCCTCTACTTTAAAAGACTTGTGCTTAGCTGCAAAGCTACCCTTTACACACATCAGCTCACAGGAGCTATATCTTCTCACAGGCCAGACAGCCCCCTAGGCCATGCTACTCTAGGGCTGCCATCATCCCTGAAATTAATCAAAGAGGGCCCCCTTTTACAAGCATGGCAGCAAATATCCAATTCAATTTGCTTTCACCCAAGATTTCCCAGGAGTCATGCCGAATGAGGTAATCAATGATGATTATCAGGCTTGGCTTGCCTGGCTGAGCCAAAGTGTTAAAAGGAGGGAGAATTTCTGCATCGGTGCTCACTCAAGTCAGGTGCTAATTTGGGCAGATCCATTTCTGTTTTCAGCGGCTCTGAACCATGTGTGCTGCAATAATCACACTGGGTAGGTAAAGGCGAGGTCCTCCTACCTAAGAGAAGAGAATTCATTTTTATTTCTCCTCCCACCCCAGAACGACAACAATAAAAATGTACAGAGCATCTGGAGCAATAATAAGTAGGCTGTTCACACCTATCACACCAGAGAGATTTTATATGGACAGGCTAAACTTTCCGTCTCAGAACCAGAGACTAGTCAATGCCTCTGCTACTAATCAAATAAAAAAGGTATTAAATTACTTGTTGCTATCATCTTAACCCTGAGAGGACTGTTTTCAGCTTGGCTGGTGGTTCTGAAAGACTGCAACTCCCAGAGAAGGAAGGTGGAGGCAAATGGCTCCAAGAGGCCAAGGAAATCCTCCAGATCCCTGCCCCCCACTCCTCTCTTTCTTGCCTCTGCTAGTCCTGTACTTGCAGGCTGGGTGTGGGGGCTCCTCGGCTCTGCACATGTTTCAAAAGCTGTGGCCTCAAGTGGGAATGTGGTAATTTATTACCTTAGTTACCTGTTGCTATATAACAAATTTCCCCAAAACATAGCAGCTGGAAACAGCAAATGTATCATCTCCCAGTTCTTGAGGGACAAGAACCTAGGCAACAATCTCTGCATATAACCCCCCACTTAGGAATCACAGGGTTGCTGTAGCTTTTAAGGCCCCAGGACTTACCTTTTTTGAATTCAACATTCCTAAGTTTCCTGTAACTGACAGTGTAAATGGCTCAGGTGACCACAATCCCTGGTTCTACATCCATTCATATATAATCTTTCCACTCACACAACAAATACCTATCATCTATTTCCTATGTGCAAAGCCCAATGGGGGATACAGAAAAGAGTCATGCGTTAATTCTGCCCTTGGATTGGCTCTAGCACAGAACATAAATACAGAAATCATGAAACTTTGAGGTAGAAAGTGAAATGCCCAAAAAGGTGCCACTGATGGGAGGGCAATCTGATGATATAAAATCCTGTTGTTCACCCAACATTTTGTGCATTGATTATTCACTCTTCAAACATTTGTTGAAGTGCCATTTATCTAATGCCAGTCACTTGACGTACTTTATCTCATTTGGTCTTCTCAGCCATGCACTGAGGTCACTATTATTCCAGCTTTGCAGATGGGAAGCCTGAGGCTCAGGGACGTTAGATGCCCTGCTCAAGCTCACACGGTTGCAGAATTGGAACCAAGGCCTGTATGCATGCTCTCTCCAGGTGCTGTCTCCACACAAGGCAAGCGGAACCCTTCCTTCAGCTCTGCTAAATGTGACAGTCATTTCTGGGGAGCACACAGCTGAGCCCCTGAAAGACGCACACCCACTTTCTCTCTCACTGAAGGCACTGGCCTCAGGCTCAGGATTTCAGGGAGTGCCCAAAACCTCAGTAATCGAGATAAATAATATTTTAATGCAATATTTAAAATAAAATGAATCAATAAACTACAGCATTTGGGCTGACTGCTTTTTAAAAAAATAAGGTTTTGCTTGCTTTTTATATTTTTATTGATTTCAGAGAGAGGAAGGAACAGAGAGAGATAGAAACATCAATGATGAGAGAGAATCATTGATTGGCTGCCTCCTGCACACCCCACACTGGGGATCCAGCCCGCAATCTGGACATGTGCCCTAATCAGAAAATGAACCGTGACCTCCTGGTTGATAGATCGACACTCAACCACTGTGCCACGCCAACTGGGCTGTAAACAAGGTTTTATTGCACTTTATGTGTCAAAACAGGCCGCATCCACTGGCCCAGCACGTTTCATTTGTGGAAAAGAGACTTTCTTTGCTTTTTTAGACTGGAAGACAGAGCAATTGTCTGGTAGTAAAGGCCATGTGGGTTGGGTCTTGTAGAATCACAAATTGTGACACCAGAAGGCAGATTCTTACTAAGAGCCCGAGTGGCCCTGGTGTGATTTTCTGACATGAACAGGAATAAGAAGCCAGTGCTTGGAGAGCTGGGCAAGAGTAACCAAGAGGCGGGAGGGCAGTGCAGAGAGCTCAAGTTCCAATTTCGGGAGAGATTAATTCTACCATGGGGCATGCACAGAGAGGGATTTGGTGCCACATTTCCATGCCACCTCTCCACCCACCCCTCGCCCCATAAATGTGATGGGAGCTGTTGTTATTTTTAACATACAGACCTGCAGCGGCCTGGACTCCTCCATCGGTACACATGCAGTGACTCCAGCACCGGCACCCAGCAAGTATTAATGGGAAAGAGAGTGCTGGGGCCTCCCACAGCCATTTTTAACTGTGGACATTATTGCTCAATTTTGAGCTGCATCCAGGGACTCGTAAGAGGAAGACATAATGCTTGTTTGTGGAGCTTTTATAGCTAATTGACATTTTTTCAGTGCTCCCCTGACAGCTGTAGTTCCTCCTGATTGGAAGGGTCGTGGAAAGCATCAAGTTGTGCACTGTCTCCAGATGGGGCCATATTTCTGATTTATCACTGGAAAAAAATAAATAAAAAGCCATCAAAATAAACACACTCACAAGTGATAAAGAGGAGCTGAAGTGATTGGCAAAAGCAGTTCTCTTTGTTCAAAATGATGCGTGCTATGTTCATGCTAATTGAGGATGTTGGACTATCTGGGGCTGTCGGATTTCCTCCCTTCTTGGGAACATTTTCCTCCCTTCCATATTTGTTCTTCGCTTGATGGAGAAAGGGGAACGGAAGCAGATTCCTCTTCTCCCAGTCTATGTGCCCTTTGGAGCTGGTTCCCAGACTGTCCTTAGTGCTAGCAGTAGA
The DNA here is from genome assembly GCF_964212035.1 of Myotis nattereri. Lineage (NCBI taxonomy): Eukaryota > Metazoa > Chordata > Mammalia > Chiroptera > Vespertilionidae > Myotis > Myotis nattereri. The sequence continues at coordinate 20,272,751 of NC_138083.1, read as the reverse complement.
AGTCAGCGCATCCTATTCTGGCTGCTCTAAGTCAAGTTCATGAGACAAACAATTAGAATCAAGCTGAGAAATTAAACTAGTGCAAGGAATTTCACTTTCCTCTCTGGACATACGCACAGATTACCCAGGATGATTGGTAACTAGCACAGCACAAGACACACCAAAAGAAGTGGGGAATCCCTTGGCGTAAATGCCAGTTTGGGTTTGTAGAAACTAATGAATGGATGTATGGATGGATGCGTTTACTCTAGGCTTCGTTCTAATGGTCTTGACTCGGAAAAGTCACTGCTTCATGCGGAATGAGTCCACCTGAGAACGTTATTTTCAGGATAGAACAAGTCTTTTCATCCTGCTTCCCTCGTTGTCTCAGTGGTTGAATCCTAAGTCGGAAGAAGGGTTCTTACTGGCCCAGGTGATATTCCATCCCCAAAGCAATCACTGTGGCCAGGGCAATGCATGGCTCTGATTGGCCAGCCTAGGTCACATACCTATGGAGGCTGGGAAGGGGTGGCTTCGCTCCGTTGAAGGATGGGCTGAGAGAAGGGGGATGGGGATACACAGAGGAAAATCTGGAGGCTACACGAGAAGAGTGTAAGGATGCTGTTCTGGTCAAAACAACTGATGTTTGTTGCTCTATTGTCTATTATAAAAGCACAGTTTTCTAGAATGATTCAATGTCTGAAAGTTTTAGAGTCCTGGGTTCCCTGGGGAAGAGACTGAGACAGAGAATTGGGTGCAGGTGGCTTGTTGCAGAGCCCCGTGAGACAGCATCAGGGAGGAGAGAGGGAACCTGGACGTGCTAGAGGAAGGAGTTGGGCTGTCATGAACTTCCAACAGCAGCCTCAGCCCATCCCACAAAGAGCTCAAGAGCCCAGATGGCCCCTCCAAGTTACCCTGAACCAAGGCAAGGAGCCAGCCCTTTGAACCTCCTGCATTGAGCAGTCAGTGGCGGTGGACTGCCCCTAGGGAAGTATCCTAGTGTTGGGGGAGGAGGTTCCCTTCAGCCAAGGGAAGCAATTCTTGGGGGAGGGGCTCAGCTACCAGCCATCACTAGGCAATATTCCCAGCTTCTAGGGCAGGGGTGGGGAACCTTTTTTCTTCCAAGGACCATTTGAATTTTTATAACTTCATTCGTGTAATATAATTCACTTAATATAAATTTTATGTTGCTATGAAAAAAGCTCCCAGATTTATTGAATTTCGAGTCCTGCCTGCAATTGCCTTGGCAGGGCCAGACCAAATGATTTTGTGGGCCTTTTAAGGCCTGCAGGCCGGATGTTCCCCACCCCTGATCTAGGGAAATGGGTGCCTCATATGGAAGGGAGGTCTGGGAGCAGCACCAGGATGAAGTGATAACACTAACATGAATGACTAACTCCTCTGAATGTGAGGCCAAGGGTTTCCGAGTCTATTTACCCTGGTACCAGCCACCAGCATGGCCTGAGTGCACCGATGTCAGGGAAGGAGGTGGGCAGCCCTGCAGACAGGCTGAGGCATGCGCCAGTCTGGAGCGCTTCGCGCTGAAATGATGGGGAAGAGCACCTTCCATGTGCTAATTTCATGCTGGTTTCTTTCTGCCATACATGGGATTCTATGAGTGTCAGATGATGAGAATGAAGCATCTCTGTCATTAATACTCTATAATTAAGGGGGCGGTGAATGCTGGCTCTTGGGGCTTCGTGTTAAGAAAATCCATTCCAAAGTTGGATTACAGAAACCGCAGTAATAGCTAAAGAAAGGAGGACACACGGCTTGTGCTTAACCAGTTCAAGGACAAGAAAAAAAGAGTAGTTGTTCAAAAGTGAGCCCCAGGGGTGAGCAGAAGTGTATTTCTGAAAGCGTGTCAAGGGGAAATTGATTCCCAAGAAGAGGGAGGAAATTGAGGGAAAGACTTAAAATGTGTAATCACAGAACTAGTCTAATTTTTGAAGGCTTTTTTTTTTTTAAAGGAGAATCACAAAGAAATCCAGAGAATTAGGTATAAACAAGGGTGACTGTTCTGAAACAAAGAGCCATGAGAAAACATGGTAGCACAACCAACTGTGTGTGTGTTTCTAAGGGGGAATGGTGTAAGAAACAAGCCCTCTCATTTGCCCTCCGCTGTTTACCTTTTTTTAAAAAAAAAAAAAAGTGAAAGAATGGGTACCCTAAAATTGAAAATGAAACTACGTGCGTGTCTTCACGTGTGCACATGTTTACATTCTTCTGAGAAGTCCTGTGGGTTTCAGCAGATCTTTAAAAGTGACCATAACTGCCAAAATATGTAAGAAGGAATGTTTCAGCCCAAATAGCGACTCTAGTGAGTAAACAATTATCACAGGAAGAGAAAAAAATAGGAAATACTTTTATTTCCATTTTGACTAGATTTTTCATTTTCATGGTTCAAAATAGAGTACTCAGAGAAGTTTCCTTCCTTCCCCTACCCACATCATCCTAATTTTCCTGCACATAGCAAATAATGTTACAGTACTTTCCCCTCATCCACTGAAAATAACTTCCAAGACCCCCTACTGGTGCCTAAAACGGTGAATCATATCAAACCCTACAGATATTATGATTTTTCCTGTACATACTTACATACCTATGATAAAGTTTAATGTATAAATTAGGCACAGTAAGAGATTAACAACAATAACTAATAGTAAAATAGAACAATTGTAACAATATACAGCAGTGGCAGTGAATATGAATGTGGTCTTTCTACCTCTGATCATTCATCTGATAAGGACAGCTACTGAGTGAATGACAGGCAGCATGGATCCTCTGGACAAAGGATTGATTGATGTCCCAGGGACGGAGTGAGATGGTGGGAGGTTTTATCACACTACTCAGAATGGTGTGCAATTTAAAACTTATGAATTGTTTATTTCTGAAACTTTCCATCTAATATTTTTGAACTGCACTTGACTATAGATCATTAAAACCACAGATAAGAAGGGACCAGTGTACCAGTTTTTGTGCAACTTCCCAAATGTATTCTCTATATCTTTATGCATATGTGTGTGCATGTTATATAGGCAAATGTATATCAATATACACATATGGGATGTACTAATATATGTAGATAAAATATGTATTACATTAAAATGTAGATTTATGTATTCATGAATGTATGTATGCTTTTACCCAGACAGTAGTGTACTATAGACAGTATTTTCTACTTTCTTTCACTTAATATATTCCTATTGAGGCATAAAAATATTCCTCATTATTTCTTAAGGCTCTTAGTATTCCTATTCATGGATGAACCATAATTTATCTAACCAGACACTCATTTATAATCATCTTGGTTATATAAACATATGTTAATATTATGGCGACTGAAGAAATAAGCTTGACCGTGCATAAATTTGTACATGTAAAACTATGTGGAAAATAAGTTCCAATAAATTGAATTGCTGGGCAAAACGGTATGTTCATTGGTAATTTTGATAGATATTGCCAAATCACTCTTTAGTCTGTACTAATTTAAACTCCCTACAGCAACATATGAGGGTGCCTATTTCCTCACACACTTTGCCAACAGAATGTATTAAAACACTCGTTCTCTTTTCCAGGATAATAACTGAGAAATATATTTCAATTTTATTCTGTGTAATTTTATTCACATTTCTTTTATTTTGAAAAAGTAGCACCTTCTAATATAAATACTATTGTATTTACTTTTTTGTGAGCCATCTATTTATATACTTTTCCACTTTTCTATTGGTTTGCAGGAGATCTTTATATATTAAAGTAATCATCTCTTTGAGATGTGCATCAGAATGGGGTTTAAGTAGCCATCAGAATGGATAAAAAAATGTCAACTATATATATTGTCCACTATGAGTGGAAACATACAAAAAGAGCAGAGAAAAAATGAGAAGGGATTAGGATAACTAGACTAAAAGGAAGGAAAAGCCAGGGATTCCTGAGAGTTAAAATTGAAAGTTGTAAGAAAGATATAGAGATATCCTGTGGAATAGGAAATGAGACATGCATCAGTTAAGATATGCTAAACAGCTGCTATAGATATACCCCAAAATGCAACAAAGCAAATATAGTAGCAATTTATTTCTTGCCCAGTAGTTGTCTGTGGCAGGTGGCTCTCCTTAATATGGTAATTCAAGGACACACATTCTTCCCCTAGGATCTTGTCCTGGTCCATACCTACTTATGGAAAGAAAAGTATATTCAAAAGCAAGTGGTTCATACCACCTCCATTTATATTCCATTGGGAGGAAGTAGTCACAAATCTATACTTAGCTTAGTTATAAAGAGCCTCTTGACTGGGTAGCCATTTCTCAGCTACAGCTCTGTAACTATAAATAAAAGTGGGGAAAAATTTTTAATGAACAGCTGGCCAGCTCCACTACAACTGCTGAGAGACACAAAGGGATAGATTTGGTACCCGCAACTCTGAGAGATGGGGGCAAAGGCATTAAGAGTGAGTAGAAGTCGCCGAAACCGGTTTGGCTCAGTGGATAGAGCGTCGGCCTGCGGGCTGAGAGGTCCCAGGTTCGATTCCAGTCAGGGGCGTGTACCTGGGTTGCGGGCACATCCCCAGTGGGAGATGTGCAGGAGGCAGCTGATCGATGTTTCTCTCTCATCGATGTTTCTAACTCTCTATCTCTCTCCCTTCCTCTCTGTAAAAAATCAATAAAATATATTTAAAAAAAAAAAAAGAGTGAGTAGAAGTCCTTACCTAGCTTAGCAGCCCAAAATCTAAGTGATCAGATGCTTGGAGCCTGCCCTGCTATCTGCTGTGTCACTATTCTCTCCTCAGCGTCTAGCACAGTGCCCAGCACATAGCAAGGACTTAGTAGTGATCTGTCCAATAAACAATTTTACAGCAAAGAGGAACGAAGCTGAGGCCAGAGGTGGGGTGCTACACTGCCTGTTGAGGTGTACTCTGTGGGGAGAGTCACAAGGCAGATGACAGAAGCTCAAGCTCTACTTTGTTTTTCCAAGCCCCTCCTTAGTGTTGGCCCCTGGGATCTCTTGTTTGATTTGGGGACTTTATAGCATCAAAGTCTGGGCTCCATGCTTCCAAGGAAGTTCAAATGGTTTGTTATCAATCCTCACACTTTTAAAGCTTCTCTCCAAAAGTCTTGGGTTTTAGTATGAGCAAGAAGTAATTTTGATTATTTTTATTACTTTGCATGTCTTCAGCTCCTCCTCCCCCCAAATTCCTGTCCCTTCTCTGGATCCTAACCTGCAGGGAGCATCAGACTCAGACAGAGCACGAGATTGGGGCATTGCCATTCCCATTCCTTTCCCTCGAGTACTTTGTTCCCATTAAATAGCATGAGAAGCAGCCATCGGGTTAAATTAAATCCATTTGTATTTATTGTAGCCTCAGGACCCAATTCATGTAGACTGAAATTCATACCATTTGTAGGACTCCTCTGGCTGTGGGGGCGTCCCTGACATGGCAATGTGTTCCAAGCACAGCAGCCAACGGAGGGACCACTGTCTTGCCAGGAGACCTGCCTCCGAAATTTTAATTTTTAAATTTAAATTGGTATGCTTTACACAGAGGAAGTCATTAAAGCTGCATGAAGCTAAACAAAACAAGCCCAGGCATAGCTTGTGGCAGACTTGATGTATGCGGTAATTATGTCAGGATTTCAGCAGGGTGAGGAACAAATAGAGACATAATCTTGGCTTCTGCTCACCGCTCTCTTGGGCAGGTAAAGCTCGGGGACCACTAACCACTGATCCTGGCCAGGTGGGCCCGGTGGGGACCAGTCAGCAGAAAGTGGGAAGAGAGCAGTGGAGATTTCGAGGCATATACGGTGTCCAGAGTATGCTTGGCTTCTGGTGTGCATCGTCTTATTTAACCAGCAAAACACTCCTAGGAGTCTCTCTCCTCACCTCTTAGGCTCTACAAATTATGGATGCGAAACAGCTGCAATTCCCTTCTCAAAATCCAATCTAATCAGCTGAATTCAGAATGTTTCAGATTTAGAGAAGGCAACACAATGAATTGACTCAAGATTATGACTTGCCATCAGGAACTGAGATGGAACCCAAACATCGAACAGAAATATACCTGCAGGAATACATAAGAATATTCTCACCAAGAGGAACCAATGAAAATTATAAATACTCTTACATCACTTCAGGTCAGGTGTTGCTACCTAATGAGACTGCATTACATTTTGATGGGAGAAAAGGGGGAATTTCTGATTTCAGAGCACTCTTGAATTTAGAATCATGAATAAGAAATTATGGACCTCTTTGTTATCCAATCATTTATCAAAGGATACTTAGGTTGTTTCCATGTCTTGGCCACCAATTTAATTTAAAAAACATGAACTTTATTTATTTAATTTTCTATGCCATTTCCTACCTTTCTTCCTTTTTTTCATTTCTCCCTGCCTCTCTTTCCCTCCATCCTTTATTTTTTTTTAAAGGAGACTTAAAGGTCTTTTTAAAAAATATATTTTATTGATTTTTTACAGAGAGGAGGGGAGAGGGATAGAGTTAGAAACATCGATGAGAGAGAAACATCGATCAGCTGCCTCCTGCACGCCCCCTACTGGGGATGTGCCCGCAACCAAGATACATGCCCTTAACTGGAATTGAACCTGGGACCCTTGAGTCTGCAGGCCGATGCTCTATCCGCTGAGCCAAACCAGTTAGGGCCCCCTCCATCCTTTAGTCCACCCATCTTTAAATTACTAGTGTGTTCTCTGAGATAATAATAGGTCTTGTTTCTATCAATAATCACCTCCCTTCCCATTCTAAGCAAACAAATCAACAAGCAAAAAGATTTCATGATCAAATGTTTTGGGGAAATTTGGGCCGGGGGGGAGGGGGGGGTGGGCGGGGGGATTGCAAATCTCAACGTTATAAAATGTCTTGTAAATTTCCAAAAATAGAGATTTGACCACAGACAACAATGGTGGGCTGTTAGAGACAGAGCGCCTTTCTTAAATGAACCATAGTCTGAGTTCCCAGTGTACATGGTTCTTCCTTAGCCCTCTCTATCTCTAAAACTTCAGGCTAGCCCATATATTTACTTGGGAAAAATTAGCAGAGACTTCTAAGGATCCCTGTAGTAATGCTGAAAACTGATTCTTAAGTTTTTCCAAAAAGATCGTATACTTTTGGGATCTTTTAATACTAATATTATAAAAATTCTTAATTATATATAATAAAGTAGAATTACTTTGTTATTAAAGCAAAAACTGAATTTGTCTACTTATTTTTCACATTTTATGTATCACAAATGACTCAATGTATCATAAATGACTCAGTGATTTTAAAATAGGGCATATCACATTTCCATAAGCAATATCACCAGCTTTAGGGGAGACGAGTTGTTCTAATATAGATTCTGGTTGAGAGCACAGATTCATTCAATGCTTTGGTAAGTAATATATTTACATCAACAACACTGGGACTTATTATCAATTTTAGGGCCCCCCATTTTTGGAATAACAACATTACATGTGAGGAACATAGATACATAGTCATACACAATCTGGGGCAACTTTTTATGAATATAGCTAAAATAAATAATCAAGAAGTATGGAAAGCAGAATGCTTTTGAGGTTTGGTTTTTAAAATGTAGAAATGGCTACACACTTAAAATATATAGCCCACCATGAAAATAGAAAAAAGAACGAAGAAAATGAAAACTCTGCTAATTTCACCATCATATATGCGTTCGTATTTACATCTATATAATAAAAGCCTAAGCGACCATTATGGCGGAACAATCAGAATGACCGGTCGCTGGTGGTCAGTACACTCCCACAGGGGGAGTGCAGTACGCTCCCACAGGGGGAGTACAACTCAGCCCGAAGCTGGGCTCATGGCTGGCCAGCACAGTTGCAATGGCAGGAACCTCTCCCACCTCTGTGGCAGTGCTAAGGAGCAGTGAGCCAAGGAGTAAGGAGCGAGTAGGTGAGTCGTAAGGAGCAGCAAGGGGTGTGGATTGCGAGAGGGATGTCCGCCTGCCGGCTTAGGCCAGATCCCTCTGGCAGGCAGACATCTCTCAAGGGGTCCCAGACTATGAGAGGGCACAGGCCAGGTTGAGGGACACCCCCAGTGCACAAAATTTGTGCACTGGGCCTCTAGTATTTATATGTATATATTATATATTTTATGTATATATAAAATCATATATTTTTATAAAAATATAGTTAATTGTATGGCTATTTATTGATACTAATATAATACATTATTTAAGTGTGAAAATCTTATTTAACATAATGAAATTATATTATTATATTTTAAACATTAATAATATTATACTTTAATAATGGCATCATAATAATAATATTAGCTACCACTAAATGTATGTTAAATTTGCACATACTATTAATAAGCTACTTACTTAATTACCTCATTTAACTCTTATAAATCTCTTACAGATACTATATGACTCCCCATTTTGCAGTTGAGAAAACTGAGAGAGCAGAAAGATAAAGAGCCTTCCCCAAGGTCACACAGCAGGTGGATGGTGGAGACTACTATTCAAACTCAGAATAGTTCTAGAGCCTGCATGTTCCACCAATAGGCTATTCACGTTCTCCGGAACCTGCTGTTTTCACTTAATTTTTCATATTTATACTTTTAAGTCAATAAATATAAAATGTTGAAGGCTGCATTGCATTTTACTGTAATAGAGGCACCATAATTTATGAAGCTATTGCTGTATTTATAAGCATCATTTCAGTTGTGTCCCAGTGTTTTTGTTACAGTACTACAATGAGTATTCCTGTATATTTTTGTACATCTTCTGATTATTTTTATAGTATTCAAAATATCTATGTCAGATGTCTATTGTTATATAATGCACCATCCTAAAACATAAGACCTTATAATAGCAACAATGTGTATTTTTCACAATTACCTGGGTTGACTGGGCTCAGCTGGGCAGTTCTTCTGCACCAGGAGGTACTAGCTGAGATCACACGTATAACTGCAGTCTTCTGGCGGGTTGGCTGGAGCTAGAACATCTGGTATCTCTCACATGTCTTGTAGCTGGTACTGCCCATCAGCCAGAGTCTCTCTCCAAGTGGCCTCTCCAGTTGTGTAGCCAGACTATTTTACATGGTGGTTCAGGGTTCCAGGTGACAAAAATGTAAACTGCCAGTCATCTTAAGGCCGAGCCTCTGAAGTTGTACACTTCATTACTGCTGCATTCTATTGATCAAGGCGAGTCTCTAGGTGAGCCCAGATATCTGGTAGGAGGATGGTATTCACATTGCAATGGGGCATGTGAGATGGGAAGAATTCTGGTCACCTTTGCAAACAATGTACAGGTAAGTCAAAGTACATGGAAAGTATAAAGACTTTTGACAAATACTGACCCCCAGAGTATTACGCCAGTAATAGCAGATAGAATCTGTCTCTTTTATATGTTCATTAGTAGGCCAATAGATGACTAGTGGTGACTTCATTTAATTTTATATTTCTAGTAAAATTAAGCATCTGTTCGTTGACCAATTTCTTTTGTTGGTGGTAATACCATGTTCATATTCTTTGCCATTGTAAAAATCAAACAGTTTCAAAAAGCCATTTAAAAATGGATTGTGTCCCTGTTATTCATTTGAAAGAACTCTTTACATATGTTACTAAATCTTTGTAAACATTTTTTCCAGTGTGTTTTACATTCTTTATGATGCAAACACCATTTGCATCCTTTCATACCAACATCCCTGCCACATTCAGGCCCAGCTAGTCTAGCTTCTCCTGTGGGCACTTTCTCAGGCTTGTACAACCTCAGGACAAGTTTCTGGACCGAACATCCACCCTATGAAGTACCTAAAATGCTGGTTTAGAGCGCTTGCTGAGAGCAATGTGGTGGGTGACTTGACTCATTGTGGGCTGTTTCTGGAGTCAAAAGTTCCCATCAATCATGTTGGATCTTTTAATAGTTCAGATATGGAAAAAGGAAGAGCAAGCTTAGGGCATCTCAGCAGAGTTATCACAGCCAACCAAGATTTCTCATCATCTGGTGGGGAACCAAGGTAAGCTGCATTGAGAGTGTTCCTTTTTTCCTCTGTGCTTGAGGAGCTGTACCTGGAGACAATGAGCTTCCCCTCACCAGCTGCAGAGCCAGGTCCGCAGAAGTCAGGCTTGTTGACACTTTTTCAGGTTTGAAGCAGATTCAGCTGAGGCTTGATGGCTTGGAAGCTCTGAATTGCCAGTCATGCCTTTGTGATGGGTTTTTGATGGTGAGGCTACAGTCCCCAGTTATGCAATCAAATACTAGCCTACCTGTTGCTGTGAAAGTATTTTGCTGATGTCATCAAAACCCTAATCAGTTGAATTTATTTATTGTTTTAAGAGTCTCTGCAAGTGTAGGGGCAGGAGCTATGTGGGAAATCTCTTTACCTCCCTCCTCCCAAGTTTGTTGTGAACCTAAAACTTCTCTAGAAACTAGTCTTTATTTGAAAAAACCCTTATGAGATGATACACTTTTACCAGGAAAGCTATCTGTGACCTCTTCAGTCTTGTCTAAGGCCCCTAGTAAATCCATGAGTTAGATCTAGGTTCATTGTCTCTGTCTTGCTACTGGTCCAGGATTTAGAATGATAATTTTGGCATTTCCTTCAAGACATCTCTGCCTCCTGAGAATTCTCTTTTTCTTTTTTTTTTTGTCTTTCCCTTTGAGTTTCAGCAAATTTTTAAAAAATATTTTAGTACCTTAGAGATTTTCCTCAAATTTTCAGGAGCACAGCATGCAATAAAAATAATGTTTTATAGAAGCTCTTATTTCCAGTTGTTAGTATTTGAAACAGCTTATTTTTGTATTATTTATTAGTTAATGTATTGTTTTCTATACAAACAACTGCAAACCTACATTTTCCCCAACCTGTACAATTCTTCTAGAAGTGTAAATCCTTCAGATTTTTCATGTTGCAGCCTTAAAACTCTGTGCCCAAAATGCCATGTTTTGAATTGACTGATGACCTTTTAAATGACATTTTAAAAAAATATTTTTTATTGTTTTTTAAATTTATTTTTTATTGTTGACAGTATTCTAGATATCTCCCATTTTCTTCCCCTTTACCCCCCTCCTGCAAACCCCTATTTCCCCACTCCCCAGGTCTTCACTACTCTATTGCCCATGTCCATGGTCAGTTGGCTTTTAATAAGGGAGGTTTTCTTGGATAACTTGGGGGGCTTTACTGAATCCATTGGAATGTTTTTAAAAAAGAGCTAAGATTTCTGAGAGAGAGAAGAAATTCCATTTGTGGGCAATAGGTTCAAGGCATGCCTGTGGAGTTCCATTCTACTTGTGGCCTCCCTTCATTGTTGCTACCCTATGGACCTCAGACTTGCTTAGCCAGCCCACAACCACATAAGCACCTTCTTTGGGAGACAATCTGAGCTCACTAAACCCACCCCAGTGGTCAGGATGCCTTCGCTAGTCCTGTACTCAGGGACTCCATGGGCCTGAGTTTTAAATTTCTGTCCCTTGGTGGAGCAGTGAAGGGAAAGAGCAGAAAGGAAAGAATAAGTACAAGAAAGTAAGCTTCAGGGGCTGGGCCAATGCTAAGCCTGCTGGGGACTGAAGGGGATGTGAGGAAGGACAGATGGACTTGATTGAGGGTGGGTCATACAAGACGAGATGAGTGAGGGTCCAGAGTTGAACGGGGGCTGTGGGAAGACTCTCACTAAGGCACTACAGTTCCAACCTTCCTCACCCCACCTCTGTTTCATTGTACACCTGGGCCATCTCTGCCTGACATTCCTTACAAACCTCTGGCTGAGCATCCCTCCCCGGCCCTGCCAATCCACACCCTCCTCTCCTTCCAGAATCTGATTTCATGCTCCACTGTGCCATGACAGTCCCCAGGCTGGGGCCATCTGGCGGCAGCTTGCTGTTTCCAGACTTCCTAGAAACTCCACTGTCTCCTCTTTTCCACAGACACACACGGGCACCCACAGCATCTGGAATGTCTGTGAGCTGCTGGTTATGAACCTTCCCTTTGCTATCTGCTAGGGCCCTTTACCAGAACAAGAAACAACAACCATTTAAGAGCCCAGAAGCATCTCTCACCTTTGGGGTTTGGGAGTAGCACCTCCAGGCTGTTCCTGTTAGTAAAGGAGGCTGATCAACCCCAAACCTGACATTTCCTTTTCTCCTAAATACTAAGAGTACTGACTTCACTGACTTCACTGCAGGCTGTTGAATGATGTTCTCCTGAGGTGCCCCAGGCTGGGCTCTGAAGCTGGCGAGGGGAAGCTGATGGTCTCCAGGTACAGCTCCTCAAGCACGGTCATTGCAGGGACTCGACAGCAAGCCTGCAGAAGTCGTCCCCTCCACTTCCCGATTCCCCATGATGAGAAATCTTGGTTGGCTGTGATAACTCTGCTGAGATGCCCTAAGCTTGCTATTTTTCCCCCAAGATTTGAACTATTAAAAGATCCAACATGATTGGGGGGAAGGTTTTACTCTAGAAACACATTTAACAACCATACATCATACCTCTGTGGACACCCACTTTTTCTTTCTGTCTCTATACAAGCTGCCCCATCTAAGGCTCCCATCACCTGTGGTCCCTAATTTTTTTCACTTCTTTCACCTTCATCCCTCTAGTCTAGTGGTTCTCAACCTTCTGGACCTTTAAAAGAGTTCCTCATGTTATGACCCCCAACCATAAAATTATTTTCGTTGCTACTTCATAACTGTAATTTTGCTACTGTTATGAATCATAATGTAAATATGTGATATGCAGGATGGTCTTAGGAGACCCCTGTGAAGGGGTCGTTCGACCGCCAAAGGGGTCGCGACCCACAGGTTGAGAACCGCTGTGTCTAGTCCATTTCCAAGCAGTAGCCTGGGGAATACTTTTAGACCATTAGTCATCATTACCCCAAGCCCCAAATACACACAAATTCAACTCATTAACCATTGAAAATGCCAGGCACTGAGCTAAGTGACCAGAAGAATGTGGTCCCTCTCCCAGAACTCACTATATAAGGGGGAGTCAGACAGTTGTTAAATGTCCTATATTTCCCACTGAATTCGGGATGAAGTTTCACCTTTTACTGGGTGCTTTTCTTTTTTTCAATATATATATTTGTTGATTTCAGAGAGGAAGGGAGAGTTAGAGAGAGAGATAGAAACATCAATGATGAGAGAGAACCCCTGACTGGCCACCTCCTGCACGCCCCCCACTGGGGACCGAGCCCACAACCAGGACATGTGCCCATGACCAGAATTGAACCCAGGACCCCTCAGTCAGCAGGCCAACGCTCTACCCACTGAGCAAAACCAGCCAGGACACTGGGGGCTTTTCTAACTTGGCCCTAGCAGCATTGGTGTTTACCCTACCCCTCCCTGCAGTCTCACCACACTGGCCCCTAGTACACAGAGCTTCCTCTCCTGTGAGCATACTGTCCCACGCACCTGGACAGCCCCTCTGTCACTTTCCCGGTGCACCCCAGGTATGTCCAAGTGAGTTCCCGTGTCTCGCCTCTGGAAGTCTTCCTAGAGATTAGGAGGGCTGGAAAAAACAACTCTGAATTTCTTTTCCTATAGAAAATATGCTGACCAAATCTGGACCAATGGCCTCTTAGCCACAAGATGGTGGAACCACTCCAAACACTGACAGGACCAGGGCTTGGGAGGGAAACAGCAAGGAGGAAGGGAGAGTGAAGGGAGAGTGGTAGGGAGAGAGGGGAGGGCTCTGGAACTAGTGTGGTGGGAGGCCCACCATCCCCATCATCAATTTCACAACTTCTCTTGAGCCCCTGCTGTATGTTGAATGAACCATGGGCTGGACCTTGCCATCTGCACACTGACAGGCTGGTGGGAGGAGACAGAATTGCAAACAAGCCCAGGTCTCCATTCTAGTCAGGCCCTGAGGAGCCTAAGCTCACCAACTGGATTTTGGAGACTAAAGTTTGTTTTATTTTTTCTCTCGCAGACCTATGCTAGCTGTCTCCTCTACAAAGGAAAAAGAACCAGGCATGATAGGAATAGTCACTCTGCCAACATGCTTTACTGAATAAGGCATAATTTATATACGGTAAAATTCACCTCTTACAATGTACAGCTCTGTGAGTTTTGAAAACACATACAGCTGTGCAACCACCTGCACCATCAACATATATAACAGTCCCCTCACTCCAACATTCCCCTCTGGTGGCCTTTCATGGGCACCTCCTCTCCCATCTCCCTCATGCCCAGACCCTGGCAACCTCTAGTCTGTTTCCTTTTTCTGTGGCTTTGCCTTTGCGAGGTTGTCATATAGATGGAATCATATAATAATTATATGAAAGAATTATTATTCATTTTTTGCTTGATCTAATTGTATAATACTTGTTTCCCACTTTCTTTGCTGTAATTTCTTTGATCACCTCTGTATCAGAAATGATGTAGCATCATCTTTAGAGAGGATAGGAAGACACACTTTCCTCGGAGTCACAACTTGCTACTGGCAATGCCACATCTTGTGGGCAGTGCTTCTTGTCTAAGGGCAGGTCCTAGGAGAGCTCTTTGACTGCCTGCCCAACACCAGCCCTCAGGGCCTTGGCCTTGGCAGGGCTGGTGCAGCTCAGCTGGATCCATGTCCTCCACCCTCCCACCCCCTCACCCCCACCCGTACCTTGCAGCTGCTGTGGAAGATAGAGGCAGCCTGCTGGCCCCACCAAAATGCTGGCAGGGCCACCAGGTCCGGGAGGCTGATCCCCAAGCTGGGGCTGAGCTGTGCTTCCTCCCAGGACTGCAGAGGAGAACCCAGGGACCTGGGAGGGAGCCTGTGCATGGTAGGAGACTTACCCTGAAATGTCTTCCCAGAAAGTCTGTCTCTGCCTTTGAATCTCCCTCAGGAAGCAGGGGTTCTTCAGGAGGAGCAATGCCCCAGCTTTAAAAGATGCATCCCTCTGCTCACAACTCTTCTCACTGGGGCACAAGGAAGGCCATCAGGCCATTCTGTGTGCTCTCTCGGTCCTTCTGAAACATCCATTCTAGCTCAAGGCGGGGAGCGGGGGCGGGGCGGGGGGGGGGAGCAATACAAATTAATAGACTCTGAACTGGAGATTTTTGTGATGAGGGTGATGGAGGAGGAAGATGAACCTAAGTGCTTGAACAAATTTTCTGAATTACCTATATTTTACCATTTCCAAGTAGATTGATGGCTAATTATAGAGATTGCTTGAAATATGTTTTATCTATTCAGACTACCCCTTCTGAAATACCTCACTTTATTTGAGTTCCTTTAAATGTGTAGGTATGATGTTGGCTTGTCTCCACTGATCAGCCCTGTGACAGCGTATATAGCTCAGATGGCAAACTGTTACCACTCATGCTCCTGGCACCTTTCCAGGATGCAGCTCTCAGCCACTGTCACCCCACACACAGACGAGCCAATGGTCTGTCATTGGCACCAGGAACTATAATGAAAATAAATGAAGTTCTTCAAGCTTCCCGGACAGTATCCATCTTAAAAGGAAGGCAGACAAACACCAGCCCAACTATTGTGGGCTGGCTGGAGGGGGGAAGATATAAAAGCAAGCAAGTATTAAATGTTCATTTCACTTCTTGGGGATTTTATTATGCATTTAGGTAAGTTTGAGCCCCACAACCAGAAGGCTTTTCTATGCCATCGAAGTTATTTCTTGTGATTCTGGAATCTTTAGCCAGTTGTCTTCCAGAATGGCTTTCTTTCCTGCCTCCTCCACTCACCAACCCTGCCCACTCCCCTTTGATCTACCTCCCAATATAAATGAGCAGAAAAAAGCTCAAATGGACCCAGCTGGTGTGGTTCAGTGGTTGAGTGTTGACCCATGGACCTGGAGGTCACTGTTCTTTTCCAGGTTGGGGGCTCGATCCCCAGTAGGGGGCATGCCGGAGGCAGCAGATCAATGACTTTTTCTCATCATTGATGTTTTTATCTCTCTCTCTCCCTCTCCCTTCCTCTCTCTGAAATAAATAAAAACATATTTTTAAAAATTAAAAAAAACCAAAGAGCTAAAATGGGAATACAACCTTGGAATCCATGGCTGGACAGACCTGGCCTCCGCATTAGAAAAGTAGTCACACAGAAGGGCCAAACAGAGCCTGGGAAAAACAACCCTGACCGGACACCTGTCCCGCTTATGCGCATGGGGTTTTAAATGTCTTCGGGAAGTAGCTATTCCCAAGTTCAGAGGTTCAGAACAGCCAGGAAAACAGCCTTTTCAGGTCAGTGAAGGTCACTGTCATGGTCCAGTGCCAGGAATGTTATGCCTGATCTTGCCTCTCACAGGGATAAACACAGAGGAGTAATTTCTCAGGTGAGTGGCCCTTCAGGTCTCGCCAGCAGAAGGAATAAAACTTCCCACCTCGAATGAAGAGTCCACAGGGAATAGACGTGATTCCAACACAGATTAGTGAGGGTGCTGTTTGCAGGTGCAGAAAGACCGCCAGGAATGACCGCATTTAATTAACAGCATATAAACCTTGGGTCCCCACACCCTTGACCATAAAGCTTGCTCCCCTGCCAGATGCTGTAGAAACATCCTCATCTATGCCTGAAGGGCCCAATCAGACTGCAGCTCAGCCTTCCATGGCCATGGAATTACAGCCAGTCCTCCCAAATCCATTTTCCGAGTCACCAAAGGAATTTTCTTGGTCACTTAAGGGAAGAATAAAAAAATAACTAGTGCTTTGGCCCAGGGATGGGTATCCTAGGATGTTTTGGATCCTTGCCTTTTAGCAATCTTTCAACAATCCTTTCATTTCCAGAAAACTAGCCTGTGGCAAAGTCTAGGGGAGGTAGAAGATGCTTGGGGCTTCGTTTCCCACATGATGAGCGTTGCACTATGCAGACACCACATGGCCCGGGCTGCCCTGAGAGAGAAGACTTTCCAGTCTCTTGGAAAAGGTTCAGAAGGAATTTTACCTTTGCTCCCAGAGGGAGAGGCCATGCAGTCTGACCCCCAGTCTAGAGTGGCCTTGCCTGGCACTTGGCATACAGCAACTCAAGGACGCCCAGGGAAGGGTCGTGCAAGGGCCTGGGGGCATACATTCCCATTTGTTCTCCCAGAATTGATAGCTGATGCATGTTAGGTCCAGGCTTCAACTGGAGGAAAAGTCAATGTCAGTGTGTGAGCACTTACCTCCTCGCCTCCTCTACACCACTCTGGGAGCTGGGGGTGGGACTCTGCAAACCGATTTCTGCATTGGCAGCTGCTCCCAGTTAGGCTCTGCCAAGACAGAGCACTGGAGGGAGACCACCCGGCTGGAGGAGAGAGACTTGTTCCTTCTGCGTTCTGTTCCTGTGAGCATCGTCCTGGCAACACTTCCTGTCTGCTTCTTCTTGCTGATTGCATTACTTCCTGTTCATGTCAGCATCACCTCAGGCTCACTTCTTCCCCCAGCAGCAGCAATGCTCCCTGGTAGCGGTAGCTCAATCTAGTTTGCAGTTTTCCCAACATTTGCCAGCAAGCCTCTTTGTGACCCGACCCTCAGAGATGCCAGCACCGCCTCCTCAGAGGAGGTGGCTCAGGGAGATGGTGAGGCAGCAGGAAGCCTAGTTACCTGAGGAGTCATGTGCAGCTAGAAGGCCCTAAATGGTCCTCCTCTTTCCTCTGCTTTAACTTCATAGATTAATCCCTGGACGAAAGCTACTTAGGGAGACCGCCTTTGAAGGGTCCCTACCTCCAGCAAAACACTCATTCTGACTCTGAGGAAAGAGGCCTTGGAGCCAGATCTTCCCCTAGCAGCAGCAAAGAAAAAGCCCCGGGGTCTGGCTGTTGAGATCCACAGCATCTTCCATGCAGCCATGGTCCTCCCCTCTCTCCACCCCTCCCTGCAGGCACAGCACAACCCATCTCCCTCTTCTGCTGCACCTTCTCCTCACCTGAGATGTGTCTTGACCCTGGTGGCCTCTTGCTTTTAAAGAAACTAGAGGCCCGGTGCATGAAATTTGTGCCCTGGAGGGGGGGTGTCCCTCAGCCCCACCTGCACCCTCTCGCAATTCGGGAACCCTCGGGAGATGTCCGACTGCTGGTTTAGGCCCGATCCTGGCCTGTGGGGATCAGGCCTAAACCGGCAATCGGACATCCCCCGAGAGATGTAGCAATGTGCCAAGAGGCAGGTGGCCAGGGAGGAGCCAGAACCGGGCCAGGCACTACACCGCTCGCACTCATCCCAGCCGGTGTGCCTGCTGCTGTGGAGTTGGGAGAGGCTCCCACTGCTGCAGCTGCACTTGCCAGCCATGAGCCCAGTTTCTGGCTGAGCAGCATTCCCCCTATGGGAGTGCATTGACCACCAGGGGGCAGCTCCTGCATTGAGCATCTGCCCCCTGGTGGTCAGTGTTCATCATAGAGACTGGTGTGCTGCGCCAGCATAGCCAAGGGTGAACTTGAGTGGGGGCTGCTGAAAGGCTTAGAAAAGACAGACAAGAGAATGAAAGCTGAGTCTCGGTGGGGCGCTGCTTCTCTGAGAGACAGCGGCCATGCCCACAAACTGTGTCTTAATTTTATAGCAGATGCCATGAGGCAAAGTAAGGGCGTGATCAAGATGTTTACAACATTCTCGTGGGTTTTAATCCTACTCAACTACATGCACCTGAACTCTATCAAGCCTACATCACTCAGGCACGTGGGGCCACATGTTCGGACCATAGGTTCAAGCTTACAACTACAGCTGTTGGCTATAGTTGTGCTGGGAGGGCCCTGCCCTCCAAGATGGAACTTGCATGTGGCAATGAGAGGACTGTGCCTTCTCATCAGTCCAAGGCCTGAACCTGTCCAAACACTGTAGCTGCTCCCCACAGACTGGTTGACCAGTCGTTCCAGTTGTTCCGTTGTAATGGTCACTTAGGCTTTTATATATATAGATTACCAATGACTGCAGCCATAGCCAATGGCAGTCTCCCCACTTGGTGACAGTGTTGTTGGAGACCAAGAAGGCCCCTTTCTGTTTGTACCCAGAAGAGCTGGTTCACTAAATAGCCTAGTGAATTCACACATGAAGAGAAACAGTCCTTTTTAAAAATATTTACCTTTATTCTTAAAAGTACTACAGATGTCCCCATTTCCCCCATTGACCCCCTCCACCCTAGCCCACCTCCCAGACCTTCACCGCACTATTGTCTGTGTCTATGGAAGATGCATATATACATATACATTCTTTGGTTAATCTTTCACCCTCCCCTCTGAGATTGATGAGTTTGTTTCAAGTCCTTTTGAACGACAGCCCTGAATTCTTACAAACTGGAGCAGGCTGACATTTTTGGAAGCCCTGCATTCGGGACATCCATCTATGAGTCATCCGATCAATAGAAACTGACCCATTTCACTGAACCACACAGTCTCAGGGTTGCTGAGGAGGTTTTTCTTTCTTTTCTAGCAAAAGGCTTCTCTGTACATCCAAGGGATGGGTTACAGGCTATGGGTTTAGTCTAAAAAGATAAACTTTTCTCTTGTGGGGGAGACTAGAATGACTATGTTTAGGCCCAGAAAAATAGTGATGACTTGACGTACAGGCGGGGCTGCAGGTGCTGGCATCCTCAGGCTTAAGGAGGACACAGTGCCCCTGGGCAATTGCTGATCTGTCATATACTGAGCCCATAGCTCCATGCAGCTTCAGGACAGCTGTGCCTATGTGGGGCTCCCTGTTCTTCTGATTCCAAAGCAAGGATTAGGTAGGAGCCCAAAGAGGACAGGAACTTCTCTTGGGCCTGTTGGCTGCTGCATAGAGGAGTTTGGCTACACCCTGCTGGACATCAGAGGGTCTGGGGAGATCATGCTTCTCGATGGCAAGAGCCTCTGAAATCTCAGGACCCCAAACATAGCAAAGGTCAAAGTTACAAGACCCCCAACATAGCAAAGGTCAAAGTCACGAGGCAGAACTCTTGGCCCTGATCTTGTCCCTTGGTTGTTCATATTTAATCAGGAAGTCGTTTCTCCCTGTACATGGAATTCTATTGGATGAGCCCTAGTTGTCACATGCTCTCCCCATGTTTGTTGTTTGTGGTTCTGCAATTTTCCAGATTATTCAAAGTATCAGAATGGGCACGAGAAGTGACTGATCTGAAGATGTTTCCATTCTCCTGTGAATTTAACCTGAACTCATCCCCGATGTGCCATACCCTGGCTAAAAACCATGCAGTAAATCTGCCTGCCTCAGGGAGACTGTTCACTTCATCATTCACGTGCCATTCCAAGGTTTCTTCAGGAATCCGTCCAAGTTTTCTAGCCCATACCACAGTGCCTTGCAAAGGCACCACATGGATAAAGCAATACAATTTGATTGGGTGAGGCCCACCCACATTTGGGAGCTACATTTGTTAAGCTACAATAAATACATAAATAAATAAAAATATTCCTCCTCCAGGAATATTCTTCCAAAAACAGTGGCAACTGAGGAGAAAAATGATCGATCCCATTTACAAAATTCTGACCAGCAACCTTCCAGGGGCCCTTTCATCTGCCCTCTCCCTCCCTTCTCCATCCCATCACTCTTTCCGATGTTCTCTTCAGGTTATAGCTGTGATGGGCTTTCCCCCTCCTGCTCGCTCTTTCCTTAATTTAGGACAATCCCACTGCCACCTCCGTGCTCACTTCTCATGGCTCAGATCTCAGCTCAAATGCCACTTGCTCCCAGAAATCTCGGAGCCTCCCAGATTAATTTCTCCAGCACAGGCTCTGCCAGCACCCTCCACTCTTCCTTTGGAACATTTATCACAGTTTGCAGGCACGAAATTGTGCAATTATTGGTGTGTGTCTGAGTGCACTGAGCATCCCTGAGGACAGGCTCTTGACCACGCTGCTCACCTGTGTGAGGCCATCCTGTGTGGGACATAGGAGATGTTTGTGAGAATGTGCTGAATGCCTAAATGGTGAAGTGTGGGGCAACACAGGGCAAGCCAGTTCTCTCACATCCAGGAGCGCAGAGAACACAGTCAGTTTGCTCTCCATTCTCTGTGTCATGCTCTGTCTCAGCTAGGAACTCCACAGCTCGTGGCCATTGGAGTCATAAGAATGGCCAGAGTTTGTTCTGACCCTCTCTTCACCATCCCCACGGCAGGTGGGGGGTGGGGCGTTGGCCATGGCATGACAGCAAGGGTCATCATCACTTATGAGCTTTCTGCCTTCTTGCGCTCATCCCTCCCATAGCCCAGCCCCCAGGGCACAGAGCAAGAAGGGGGCTACTGCAACAAAGAATGGCTTACACTGGGTGCTATGAGGTGGGCAGGCACTGCATTGGTGGGGTGCACAGTGGGAGCTGGGCTACCTGGCACCAGTGCTCTGCTCAAACTTGCAGACAGGGGCAACGTGTCCAGCAGAACGGTGAGCCCAGAGGACCGCCAGCTCTTCAGACCAGGAGTCACCCAGGGACACTGCCCTCTGGACCCTGAGGAGCACTGCAGCCTTTGGCCACGAGCTCTTCACTAAGAAATCCACACGTGGGAGCTCGAGGCTGCTGCCCTCGGATTAGCAGGCATGGAAAGTCCTTTATACATGCGAAATGACCTTCCCCATCTGCTTGCAGAGGATAAATAGCCAGTATTTTAATATTACTTTACAACCAACGGCTTGTACCCTCTGTGAATCAACCTTTCTTATTATATTCATTGGAATGATGGCTTAAAACACTCTACAAAAAAGGCCACTGAAGGTGGCAAGTCTCCCCCCACTTTCCATGGCTTCTACCTTGGTTTCAGGAGAAAAGCCAACAGATTTTAGAATCAATCGAAGTGCAGATCTTTAAAAAGCTGGTATTCAGCACAGACTGGTATTACTGTTCACTGTGATCCTTTTCTCTGACGATTATTCCCTGGCAGCTGTAAAAAGCAGCTGCCAGCTTCCTTCCGCGCTCCCTTCCCACCTCCCTCCTTCCTGCATGGCCAGAGGAAGCAGGGGCCTCAGACGAGCAGACTGTTCTTGAGTGAGAAGCTCTCAGGCACATCTTTAGGTGCTAGTGGAAAGACACTGACATTTCTGCAGTTATTAACTGTGCCTAAGGATTCGTGACACTTGGAGGAAAATAATTCTGCTCTCAAGTAATGAAGATGTTTAATTATATTTTCACATTTCCCCCTTCTATTTTTAAATTCTGGAGAAAGATTTATGTCTTTCTGGTGACCTGCCTTGAGGGTACCAAACAGCACTGTAACATTAAGCCTGTGACTAGGTGCTTTCTGCTGATGCATTTTCCTCTATGCATTTCCAATCCGGTGCCTAGTGCACTTCCCCATCCTCAAACTTCACAGAGAGATGGCTTGTGCATCTTTTGCAAACACATCTACTTGTCTTTCCCTAAATGGGGACGATCCTGCCTTCTGAATGGAGAAGCAGCAAAACCAAGTTGATGAATCTCAGATTCCTATAGAAGAGTCAGATTTTGGAGCAGTAACCCTTAGGAAAAAAAGTCTCATTATTACATTTTCAAATGAAAGGGTACCAAATAAGTATATTCAAAAAAGAATGCTTTGTCTTCTGTCATTTTGCAAGAGAGTCACAGAAGGGAGAACTTTCTAGAAAGGTGTAGGGAAACCTGAGGAGACAATGCCAGAGTTTAGTGTTCGTAATTCCTCAGTAAGAGGAACATGCAAATGCTATTTGCAGGGAACAAAGATAAACTCATGTCCTTGAACCCCTTCAGTACAGTCAACTGCCTTTCTGTCCTATCCCTCCATCATTTAAAGATGTAACAAGGTTCACTGTGCTGCCTGGCCGGTGTGGCTCAGCAGGAACCACGAGGTCACTGGTTTGATTCCAGGTCATGGGGTCATGGCACATGCCCAGGTTATGGGCTCAATCCCCAGTAGGGGGCCTGCAGGAGGCAGCTGATCGATGATGTTTCTATCTCATCAATGTTTCTCTCTATCCCTCTCCCTTCCTCTCTAAAAATCAATAAAAGAAATAAAAAATGTATCGAGGTTCTCTTGGGTTCCCAAATAAAAAAGATTTACGAAGAGAACAGTCTGGCCAACACCAACATAGCCCAGCTAATGCAAATTCCCAGTTACCATTGATTAATTTGACATATGATGCTTTAGGAATTTATAATAAGAAATGGATGGATTGATTTCAACTTGGGAATAATTCTGTATGTGTGGAATTAAAAACCTGAGCATCACAGAGTCATTTTCCACCTAATGTACTATCATCAGGAAAGCACCTTAAGCAGAGGAAGCAAGTCGGTAGCCAGGTCCTCTTCTGCAAGTGGATAGAGCCCTGGCTCTCAAAGCAGGAATATACAGGCTTCGCTTGTCAGGAATGAGTCTTCTTAGACAAACGGTCTTTAATTAGTTTTCCCAAAGCATAAATCACCTGTCAGGATAATTTAAATTGAAACAGTTGATTTGGTTATTTAAAGAAGAAGAAGGAGGAGGAGGAGGAGGAGGAGGAGGAGGAGGAGGAGGAGGAGGAGGAGGAGAAGAAGAAAAACAACAACAACCTGGGAGGACAAGGGTGGCAGGTGGCAGAAATGTTCCACTCTGGACAAGTGACACCATTGGACACTTTTGTGAGACAGTGTACTTGAAACCTCTCACCAACACGACTGTCTGGAAAGCAGGATGTCACTGAATATTCTCTCTCCTGTTAGGCTGGGGCTGTCACCTCTGAGAGATGAAGCTTGCCTATGGCAGGCCCAGAACAAGTACTGACAAGACACGTGATGCAACACAGCCTCCATCGCCCAGAGCACGGAGCAAACGGTGGGCGTGCCTGGGACTGTGTGCCAAGGGAGACCTGTCCTCCAGGGGAGAAATCGCCTTTAAAAGTTGAACCCAGAACACCAATGTGCCCTGCGGGGAGGCTGGGGACTGCAGTTCTGAAGCTCCACTTCTGAGTTCCCAGATGCTCTAGGCTGTGGACGCTTCTGGAAGCTTCTGCCCAGACGCTGAAGCATATGCTGTCTAGAGCTCTGAGGGCCAAATGGAGCAGAACTAGCTCTTTCTTCATATGAGTACAAACAGAAGTGGCCCGGGGCCTGCGTACCCTGCTCATGAATCTTGAAAGCATCTCTACATTAGGGGCCAGAGAATCTTCTAGGTGTCCACGTAGGACTTGGTTATTCCCAATTCACATGTCCTTAATCACAAGGGGGAATTTTAGTCTAATTTTAGAATCGGAGAGGTCTGTGTGAGAGCCAGGCTGGAGGTTGCTATACCACCTAATAACAAATTTGGTGCACAAATTTTAATGTGTAAGCCACACCTGGCAGGACAGGCTAAAACCACTGAAAGAATTCGGTTTACGTTCCTTAGGATTGTCCAACTGACTACGGCACCTCAGTCTGAAGTGCTGAACATGGTCGGCTTAACCTTTCTTATTTGAGGCACCGGCAAGTAATAAAATACATGTTTACTAATTTTCTTTTAATTCTTCGAATCCAAATTATCGAAGCTTCGAGTTTGTCATCCTGACTCTGTCATCTGTCTTATCTGTATTCCAGAAGGGGTTCCATTGTTGGTTTAGATGAAACTTTTCATTGGCTTTTTGCGATGCCCTCATGTTTTATTCAGATTAAATAAGCTGCCTTCAAGGCTGGTTAGAGTTTGCATTTCACACCCACACACCTGTAACCGAAGCAAGTTACAGTCCCTGTGATTGAGCACAGTCCCCACTGACATGGTTACTCCCGCGGCTGTACCCACGGGCTGGAATGGAACCCACAGGTCACCTGATACCACAGCTTCGTTGTCAGATGGAGACCAAGGCTTAGAGGCGTGAAATGGCTCACTTACAACCGGACTGACCCCGAGCCAGCCAGGACTTGAACTCTAAACTCAACACTAATTACTTAAGATGAGCATCTTCTGATTCCTAAACATCGCACGAACACGTCTATTTATTCTTGCCGAGTTATTGTTGTACCCTGTGTAATTTTAATGAAATGCTTGCCATAAGCCTGACCTCGGCTGCAGGTCCAAGAGGGCAGGAGGTAGATTATCTGGCCAGTTGAGAAAACAAAAACCCTCCAGTTTACTCAGCAAATGAGGGACAATCTTTGATTCCGTTTGAATAAATGACCTGTGGTTAATTACTATCTCCCAGCTTTTATCCTTTAATCTCCAGGTTTACATTCTCTAGTAGAAATTGCCCCTAAACCTATGCCTGTAATCCCAACTGCAGACAAAAGCTAGTCTTTCCATAGCAATTAAAACATTTTTTCCATGCTAAACTACGATATCTAATTAGTGCAACAGTAGTTTCCCCCTTGTCAGGATAATCGCATCTTTAAATATATTTTTCAAGTTGGAGAACTCTGTTTTGCAGGCATATTCTAGAAGACTGAATGTAAACATGTTTTGTTACCCATTCATTTGTGACTTCAATTATTATTATAACTGCATCTTCTGCAACACAGACACTGTATTGTTGTACGTTATGTATTTTCCCAGGCACATTAGATAAGTTTTTAAACAGACCTGTAAAAATGATCACGTTGCAAACTTAAACTGAGCTACATAATACATTCCATAACTTCATTTAATATTGACAGCAGCTCCATTTAAATTTTGAAAAGCAAATACCTTTAATAAATTTATGTGAATGATTATATACTTTGATAAAACTATTGTACTGGAGTGTGTACATATATAAATCTGTAGGTAAAATTATATACATTTCAATATATTCCACATATATATTTTTCTACTTACATTTTTCTCTTTAGTAAAGCAAAGCAGTTTTACTGTACATAAATGTGCAATGCTACATTAAGTCCTGAGTAATTTAGGGATCATTAATAAGCTACTGCAAATTCTAGGTTTCCAGCTAAAGATCCAGTAGATTTTATGACAAAAATGTGAACAAAATTATGTTTAAAAATATGCCTTCAGCTATGCATTCTGTGATTAGTGGAGGAAGCTTGAGAATGCACAGTAGCCATTTACATTTGGGAAAAAATTCATGAATATTCAAGATGAAGCAAGTATCCTATTTGTATGGGTTTATAGACGCTTTAAGTGACGTCACCTACATCCAGTTTGTCAGGCATGGAAGACTCCAGTCGTGATTGGACTGAAAATCCCTTTTGCAGAATTTGAAATTCTGTGTAAACATCAGTGTTTAGGTATTATACAAAAATTCTGACTCAAACCAGATGAAAGTCATTTAAGGGCAGTCTGGTGAGCCACTCACTGTGGGAGGTCCCACGCTGGCTTGTCTCAGAGAACCCAAGGTACTCAAGCCACGTCCATCTCACCGCAGGAGAAGGAAGCACTAGGGGGAAAAGGCCACGATTCAGCCACAATGGGACAGTAACAGTTACCCGTCAGAGACACCATCCGCAAGCAAAGCACGCCAGCCCCACGCTCAGGCACCGGGTACGACTGGAGGCTGGAGAGGAGGCGGGAGGCAGGCCCGACCCTGCAGGGGAGGCTGCCCCGCATCCGAAGGCCCGCTTCGACGAGAAGGCACTGCAGTGGTGGTTCCTCTGCCCTGTCACCCCCAGCTCTACCCGGTCCCATGGCTGCTGTAGTCAAAGACTCCTTTCTTGAAGAATGGCGAGAACTCACAAATGGTGTGCTTCGAAAGCGTCAGCCCCACTTTGTTGATGTGTAGGGGGGACGTGGCTGATTGGAGCATCACGCTGAAAAAGTCCCTGAGGTATTTCTGGGGAAGAGACAAGAGTTAAAAACCTGGTCAGGACGTTGTTGGGAGTAGAAATGTCCAGTGTCAACTTCCCATCCAGCTGTCGCCGTCATTAGACACTGCACCTGGGGAATGTCCTCGGCTGCCTCTGCTGTCATCCGGCCACGAGGACAGAGCCATGACATCCCTTATGCAGGGGGCGAGTCTTTGGCTCAGAGCGGATTCACAGCAACAGCCTCGGGCCTCACTGCAGACACATCCAGAGGTGCCAGCAACACTGTCACTAGTTAATATCTTTTTCTTTTTTAGAGTAATTTTCCCCGGCTTACTCATTAAGTAGGCAGATGATTAAAAGGGGGAGAAGACAAGCCATCTGTACAATGCTAACTGTGCTGCTGCCTGGGATTTTAAAAGGGACAGTCAGCACGTGCCTTGGTTCCTTCTAATAAATAAGGAAAAGAAGTACTGGGGACTAGAGGGTCAATCCCTCCTAATATTTACAGATCATTTTGCAAATCCTGTAATCATCCATGAAAAGAAATTCTGACTATGATTAATTGCTCTGGGCCCTTCTTCTCCCCTGCCCCCCACTGCTCTTGTCTCTCCCAGCATCAGCTGCCTTGCACAACAAAGCCTGCCAGAGACTAGGACCGGAGCTGCTGGGATGGAATCAGGTGTGGGTGCTGGAAGGAGGCATTAAAAGAAAAGAGGACACCAAAAACAGTTAAAATATTTCGGGTCAGGCCAATCTTATCCACAACAGAAAACAGAGGCAGATGGTGGGGGTGGGAGGAAAAGGGGAAGAGAGGGTGGTTAGGGCTAACGCTTTATTACTGTCTCAGCTTGTTTAAAAAATATAAACAGTCCTGTCACAAACTTAGAAATTAAACATAATAGTTACAGACTCTGAGTAACAGAGATAATGTGTCTAAGCAACATGGCCTAGGCCTACCCCAGTGAATTGCCCCAGAAGAGAAGCAGGGTGTCTGCAGACACTTTTATTGTCATGGGGGGAGGGCAGGGATGAGACTAACATCTTACAACGCACAGAACAGAATCCTTGGGCTCCAAAAGTCAATCGTGCCCCAGTTGAGAAACCCTGTCAGAGCAAGTTGAATTCAGCTAACCTCTGAACTGCCAGCCTAAAATTTATTTCTGAAAGAAGACACTTTGCTTAAGGAAAATTTGTTAGCTACCCTCTTAAAAAGAATAACAAGGATGCCCTGGGCCAGTGTGGTTCAGTTGGTTGGGCATAGTCCCATGCACCAAACGGTTGCCTGTTCGATTCCCAAGCCTGGGATAGAGGAAGCCAAGCTCCCTGCCTGTCCTGAGCCAGCTGTGGCCTCCACTCATGGCAACAAAGTTTCAATTATAGAAGACAAATAAATCCCAGATACCTGCTTCCAGCCAGCCTCCACTGGGAGCCTGGGTGGCTAGGGGCCATGGCCAGCTTGCAAACAGCCATCAGCCCCTCACCCAGGATGGCCACACGGGCTCCCACTAGGGGGTTTAGACAGCCTAAAAACGGCCCTCAGCCCCTCACCCAGACTGGCTAGGCACCTCAGCAGGGCCCCCCACCCTGAAGGGGCTGTGGCCAGCCTACAAATGGCCCTCAGCCGCCTCACCCAGGATGGCCAGGCACCCCAGTGGGGACCCCCACACTGAAGGTGCTATGGCTAGCCTGAAAACAGCCATCAGCCCCTCACCCAGGCTGGACAGGCACCCCAGGGGGAACCCCTACCCTGAAGTGGCTGTGGCCAGCTTGCAAACAGCCATAAGCCCCTCACACAGGCTGGCCAGGCACCCCAGGGGGGACCCCCACTCTAAAGGGGCTGTGGCCAGCCTACAAACAGCCATCAGGCCCTCACCCAGGCTGGCCAGGCACCCCAGGGGGGGACCCCCACCCTGAAGGGGCTGTGGCCAGCCTGCAAACAGTCATCAGGCCCTCACCCAGGCTGGCCAGGCACTCCTATATAATAAAATAGTAATATGCAAATTGACCCTAACAGCAGAACGACTGGGAATGACTGGTCACTATGACACACACTGACCACCAGGGGGCAGATGCTCAATGCAGGAGCTGCCCCCTGGTGGTCAGTGTGCTCCCACAGGGGAGCTCTGCTCAGCCACAAGCCAGGCTGATGGCTGCCAGCACAGCGGTGGTGGTGGGAGCCTCTCCCGCCTCCTCAGCAGCACTAAGGATGTCCGACTGCAACTTAGGCCCAATCCCCCCAGGGAGCGGGCCTAAGCCAGCAGGTGGTCATCCCCTGAGGGGTCCCAGACTGCGAGAGGGCACAGGCCAGGCTGAGGGACCCCCAGTGCACAAATTTCTATGCACCAGGCCTCTAGTTATATATAAACCACATACTTATATAGATACATATTTACTTAATTTTTGCTGCCTGTGCTCACAAAGTTTTCCACGGTATATATAGCTGAAGGGAGAAGATTAAAGTTCTTGCCCAAGCCCTCCCTTTATTGTGCACAAAGCACATCCCACTCAGCCTGGTATGTGAAACATAAGTCCAGGTGCCACGCGGCATCCCTAGGGCAGCACACTGTATAAAGGATCATTACAAAACGTGAAGAACATTAGGAATTTAAGTGACTTATCAGGGTTATAAGGGCAAAGTAAGAAAAGAGTTTGTAAAATCCAATATCCAATTTCTGTTTCTTTCACATGGCATTTTTCTCCCTTAAAAAAAAAGAACAGCTGTTGCGGCCAAAGGTAAACTGAGTGGGGGGAGGGGTAAAAGGATTAAGGAAAGACAGATAAGAGAATGAAAGCTGGGTCTCGGTGGATGCTGCTCCCTGATGAGGAGACAGCGCCAGCGCCCACAAGCCGTGTGTTTATTTTATAGCAGATGCCATGACGCAAAGTAGGGGCGTGATCAAGTTGTTTACAGCATTCTCGTGAGTTTCATCCTCACTTAACTGCATGCACCCGAACTCTATCACAAGGCATGTGGGGCCACGTGTTCAGACCATAGGCTCAAGCTCACAACCACAGCTGTTGGCCATGATTATGCTGGGAGGGCCCTGCCCTCCAGCTGGGACTTGCACGTGGCAATGAGAGTACCCTGTCCTTTCACTAGTCCGAGGCTTGAACCTGGCCAAAACACTGTAGCCGCGCCCCACAAACAACAGCAGGCATATTTAAGTATCTGTAGCCATTAGGGACCACAGAAGGCCTGCAAAGCCCGCCCACCCTGGTGATGGGTGTCACACCTGACTCTATTAAACACCCTGGATCTGGGCCACCATGAACAGAGGTCGCACCTGCTGGGGCTGTGCAACATATCAGCCCTGCCTCAGACACTTGAAGGATGAGAGTCAGAGGAAAACAAATCCTCTTTCAACAGGATTGCAAATCGGGAAACAGAGCAGCAGAGCAAGGAGTCCGGGAGAGGGTCTGTGGGAGTGGGAGTGATGGAGGGAAAAGAGGGGCCAAGAGGATCAGGGGCCACAGGAGATGGGTGGCTGGCAGTGGAGGGCAAGAGAGGAAGGGCTGGGGTAGAGGGGACAGGAAGGATAGGAGACACAGGGGAGAGAAGGAGCTAGCACAATGAATGTCTGTGAGTTGTTTATCAAATTGGCAAAAAGATTTAAGAATAAGAAATATATTAGACATTTATGTAGGTTATTTACTTTTTTCCACGTGGACCAACAGTGAAGTATATGGTTTTTTCTTATCAATACTTGCAAGAAGTCAAATTTAGATGGCTAATCTTTAAGGGCGTATTTCCGTATTGATGCTATGTACCTTGTGGTCATAAAGTCCTTTCTTCTATAGGCTGTGAGCTTATTGTAGTTCAATATAAGCAGGTTCCACTGAGAAGGGCATAGAAGTAACAGGGAGAGACGGGCCCATGGGTCTTTTCCAAAGCATTAAACTGACATGTGTCTTTAAAATCCTTTCAACACAGAAAAAATCTTGTAGGGACTATGAGTTGTTGAAGAGGAGGCCTAGAGAGACCAATGGGAGGATGAGGGCCATACAGATTGTCAGATACTCCCTAACAGGCTCATGATCCCTTCTTTCCAAAGTGGCACGTTTTTCCCCTTTAACTCTTACCTGCCAAGACTCCTCTGCGTATTCCCTTAGCACCGTCTTCTGCATGCACACACCAGGCTGACCAGACATCTCATTACTCTTATGAAAAGGCCATTTATCAAGGGCTTACAAAGTTCTGGACAGAGTGACACTTTTAATGGCATATCTCATTCAATTACCACAACTTTAGGAGGAACCATGCTTACCTTCATCTTCTAGAAAAGAAACTGAGCTCTAGGAGGTTAAGTAATCTCTAGTGGGGGGTGTACAGGAGACAGCTGATCAATGATGCTCCTCTCTCATCAATGTTTCAATCTCT
Source organism: Myotis nattereri (assembly GCF_964212035.1). Classification (NCBI taxonomy): domain Eukaryota; kingdom Metazoa; phylum Chordata; class Mammalia; order Chiroptera; family Vespertilionidae; genus Myotis; species Myotis nattereri. The sequence continues at coordinate 20,241,885 of NC_138083.1, read as the reverse complement.
CTATCCCTTTCCCTTCCTCTCTTTCTAAAAGTCAATAAAAACATATTTTAAAAAATAAACATTATTAATCTTTTGAACCAAAACAGAGGCTAATATGATCTATTAGCTGTGTTACTGAATTCTAAGAGTTGAGACACACTCCTCACAGTGTAATTCAGCCAGAATTTAGTTGATTATTTTAGAGTTTTAGCCCAGTACCTCAATCAATACACTGTATTAGGGAAAAAATTGAATATAATGTGCTTGTACATGCTATTTCATTTTAGACACCCTTGACGAAGGTCGTTATGTTAACATGTTTCATCATGTGTGACCTACAACACAATTTCTGTTTCAGCTCTGGCTGACAGGACGAGTACTTATGTTACTGGAACAGCCTTGGTAAAAGCTGGCCTTTACAGCACCTCTGCTGGGTGGCTTTCACCTCAGAGGCTTCTAGATGAAATTCTAGTCTGGTCATAGGGACCGGTCACATGCTCTATAGTCCATCCCGGCAAACACCCTGTGAGATCCGCAAGGTGTTAAATGGCGTGGCCCTTCCTATCTTGAGGTCATTTCCTTTCAGGTCTAGGGTCTGGAAAGGAGGGAGGAAGAATAGTGTCTAAAACCAGCAGACAATGTGAACAAGGAGCAAAGCCAGTATGTGGAGGGCTCTGTGTGGGTAACAGCTGGATTAAGGAGAGCATGGGGGGCTTGAATTCGGATTTGGGTCTGCAGACACTTTGCACAAAGCATTTCCTAGTTCACAAGCTTATATGAGCCCTGACATGCTGAGGAGGAGGACAGGTATGGGTATCCTTTGTTTGCAGATAAAGAAACTGAGATCCCAAGAGGCAGCAACTTAGCCAAGGTCAACAGACCATAAGAGACTGACAAAATGACTGGCTCCTCAATCAGGAGAAGGACCTAAGATAATTCTCATAGTGCAATCCTTTCAGCATGAATTGTAATGTGTAAATGTAAAGGCAGGCCTTGTCTCTGAGGTTGTCCATACCATGCTCATGTAGGCTCTCAGAGTTTACCCTGAATTCAGTCAACCACTGTGTGCAGGTCTAGAAGATGTGGCTATGCGAATAGAGCCTCAGAAATGTTTGAAAGACCTTACCTTTTTATCTTTTGGCCCCCTTCCTTCCATTTTAATTAGCAGGGGGATAAAATCATGGCTGTCTTATGTTAAAAGTTTCAATTTTAATAGGGCTCATGACTACAACTGCAGCCTACTGCTTATTTCATGTGCAATATATCACACTAGTTGTGTCATTCTAATGATTTTCCCAGCCATCTCATTGTTGTGGAGCCCTCATTATTTTTCAAAATTTTAACATAAATCCTCAATGTAATTTAAAATTATTGAAATTATTAAAATTGTAATGGTCTTTAAAAATATAATAGGGCTTTATCCACCTTTCCATTGTGACATATTAACAGGGAAGACAGTTCAATGGCATTCCTCATTTCCAGAAGTCATTAGCCACAAGTGGCAGCTTAAAGACAACTATCAGTCTCATACGACTTAGAGGTTTCATTTACCTTGAAGCCCTAGAAAAATTCATCATCGGCTGATGGGTTCTGAAGACAGATCAGGTCTGGGTAAGGACACACTAGGATATTTCTAGACTTGAGAGAGGTCTGGTCTCTACTAGCCAGATGTCACGAATCAACCCAGTGGAATCAATATTATTCACCTGGTCAAGTCTTCCTCATGATAAACTCTCATAAATTCCAGTCTGAACACCTCTCTCTCTGGCTATTCTAAAATTTGTCTCCACTAGATCAGACATGCTGGATTGCTTTCCCAACATGCCCAAAACATCCTACACACTCTGATGAAATTAGGACAGTTTGGGGTATTGGGATGATGCTCTAATCCAGTGGTTCTCAACCTTGGCTGCACATTAGAATCACCTGGGAATCTTTTTAAAATCCTGATTTCTGGGCCTCATCCTCCGGAAATTCTGTTTCTTTGTTACTAATGTTGTGGCCCCACCCCATAACAAAGAAACAGAATTTCTGGAGGATGAGGCCCAGAAATCAGGGTTTTAAAAAGATTCCCAGGTGATTCTAATGTGCAGCCAAGGTTGAGAACCACTGCTCTAATCAATACCTGGCCAGGATAAATAAGGACAGTTTGATTCAAGCAGATCTTTTATCCAGAACATAGTTACTGCACACCTGCTCTACAGGAAGCAGTGTGCCAGGCACTGGGTGTCAGCTGTTGAATAAAACAGACAGTGCCTGCCCTTACCAGGAGCCTGGGCTGGCCCACTGTTCAGGATCGTTCTTATTGGTGCTTTGCTTCCAGCATCTAAATCCTACTTAGACTGGATAAAGGTTTGGTCTTTGTTGACTCCTCTTTCTTCAGGCTTTATTCCTTCACCCAGCAACTATTTATTGAGAGCTACATGCTCGTGCTGCTAGAAATTAAGTGGTGAATAAGACCAGTTCTTGTCCTAAGAAACCTGCAGGCCTTTCAGAGTGGACAGGTGAAGCAGCAATTAAAATCCTATATAATAAAAGGCTAATATGCAAATTGACCAAACTGTGGAACTACCAGTTGCTATGATGCATACTGACCACCAGGGGGCAGACACTCAATGCAGGAGCCTCCCCCTGGTGGTCTGTGTGCTCCCACAGGGGGAGCACCACTCAGCTACAAGTCGAACTGATGGCTGGCAGTGGCGGTGGCAGGAGCCTCTCCCCCCTCCATGGCAGCGCTAAGGATGTCCGACTGCCGGCTATTCCCACCCGCCCCCCCACCCCCCCTTGGCTCCCAGACTGCAAAAGGGTACAGGCCGGGCTGAGGGACCCCTCCTCCCCCAAAGTGCACAAATGTCGTGCATTGGGCCTCTAGTATGGCTTTAAGAAAACAGAATGAAGTGCTTTGGAGCACACAGAAAAAAGACATACAGCCCAGTCCTGGCAATTGGTGACATTTATGCTAAGACCTGAGGGGTGAGTAAAAAGTAAGAGGTGAAGGTATTGGAGGAAGATACTAGAGGAGGTCTGTTCAAGGCAGTAGTGACAGCATGTACAAAGCCTCATGGTGGGGAAGCAGAGTTTGGGGCTCTCTCCACCAAGAGTCCAACAAGACTGGCCTGGGCACCATGTGTGGCCCATTCAGAGTAGGGTGTGCACTCCTGGAATGCACTGCTCACTGAGTCAGAAGCTCTGTACCATTTCTCACAACTGGGGTTCTGTCCCGTGCCCTGGGGAACCTCTCTTCTCTTGGACCATTAGAGTACTACCGAGCCTTCAGGTTGGAGCCCGTTACATGTTTTAACCAAGGGAATACACTGGAGGTAGTGCTGAGAGTGAAGAAATGGCCTTGCAGATTCTGGGCCCAGGTGGGCCCAGTCCTCAGTGAAGGCAGGATCAGAATGCAGCCATATAAGTGGCCTGACCTGACACCACCTGGAAAAATGAACCACCCAGCTGAGCCCTGCCCAAATTCCAGAGCCAGTGAATCCATAGCAATCAAATGGTGGTTGCTTTAAAGGCACAAGTTTTGAAGTAGTTTATCACACAGCAATATACAAAATACATGTGTTTGAGGATAAGGTAAGAGATGAGGGAATAAATGAAATTAGTCAAAGCAGAATGAAACAATCTTTCTTTGGTTTTTATTTATAATTTATGACCAGTCATCAATTACAGTCCTATTCTACTTCATGCCAACCTCTTCCAACCTTTATCATATTTCTAATGAATAATTCTGTCTTAGCAGGTACTTTTCTATCTATCCTAGGTTTTAAAGTAAATACTTGAAGTAGTCATCATGCAAAATACAGCATTTAAGTCTTGATGTTATAGAAAATTCTGAGAGCTCCCAGTTAAAACTCATCAGGGTGAAATGTTAGTCTGTGATTACAGAATCAGCACTATTCATTACAGTGACTCAGAGAATCTTCTTTATGAGTTTAATGACATAAGCATATTGTGTTGAATTATTATGGTCCTGCATCAATTGGACTCATAAATGTAATATACTCAGTCTGGTTCAAATATTCTAATAAAATCCAGCCAGCTTTAAAATTTTATAAGGGATGTGCACTTAAAGCACACGTGCTGTTCAATTATCACAGGCTGATGTCCCAGCTCGGGGTATTAAGTAGCTTCAATGATTATGATGACTCAGCCTGGCCATCCAGCAGGCTTAGGGTGAACCTCCACAAACAAGCCACTTGAGAAACACCTGAATCTGCTTAGACAGTGAGGCGGACTGAGCTTTTCTCCCCAGCACAAGTCAATAGCAGTCCCATCTTTTCAGCTCGTGGAGGGGGAGAGAGGAACTGAGTTTATGCTGCACCTGTGAGCCAGAAGTGACAGCGCACATCAGCTCGAACAGAGTCAACAAATAGCTTCCAGACCGTCTGACAGGCCCCGCTCGAAACTTCATTTGTTTGAAGCAAAATATGGGAGGACACTGTGGGAGAAGCCCAGTTCCTGGGGCTCACCCCAGTTCTTTGACTCCCGTTTATTGGCTCTAGGTAGAGATGGGTAACAGTAAACACAGACGCATAGCAACAGCATGCGTCTGAACCACAAGGTTGGTGCAGTCCCTGCACTGTATGCCATCTCCGAGGGCACTCAGTCGTTCTGCAGCCACCAGGCTGGGCACGGGGCATGACAGCACAGGGGTCTGGGGTAAGTCCCTGAACGCCTCTGCACTGCAGTTTCCTCGTCTGCTTTTATTATCATTTTAGGATTAGAAGATTAAATGAGCTCCTCTATAAAGGGCTCAGGGCAGAGCCCAATTCCCAATATGTATTCTACATACTTTCTCCTCAGGGAGCGCATCTGCAAATCTGTTCATTTCCCCCCTCTTTTATTTGTTTAAAAACACATGGGCTCATGGCCTTAAAATGTGGAAGTATTTAACTTGAATGCTTTCCCCTTCAAAGGAAAGGAGAAGACAGCAAGAATCCCAGGTCATCTCCTATCAGATATTGGCAGACTCTTTAGTTTAAGAGTTGCTTTAAAGTTAAAAAAATAATATAAAATAAATTAACCTGTTTTTCAAAATGGGGAATCATATTAAAATAAGTTAAAAATCAGGTAATATGTATCAAGTAAATTCATTATCCCGCCTCCCCAAAAGCTCATTTTAAGATACATTTTGGCTACTGAGATTCTGAAAAGTACCATCTGGAGAAAAACAAAATTCTTTTCTTTGTTTCTAAGTTCATGATTCCTTTCTGTTGGTATAAACCTTCAATGAGCTCCCTGACATTTTGAAATAGAATGATGGCTCCCAGTGACCAATTTGATTGACAGACTTTGAAATAACAATGGTGCTGGCTGGTACCTCTTGGCTGTAATGGATTTAAACTCAGATTCAAAGAACCAGGTTCTGAAAAACCTGAGAATTGAGTCAAGAGGTACTTGCATACTAATTACTGGCATCCCAAAGTTTCCCTGTTAGCAGAACCCAGAACTGGATTAGTTGCAATGCTGTAGGATCCTGGATGACTGTCTCCCTGGCAGTACCTGTGGTTGAACAGAACAATCCTTTCCTTTACTGTAGGACCTATGGCCATTTGTATTACAATCACATGTGGGTTTTTTTGTTTGTTTTTGGCTGGCCTTGCCCTGGGCCATCAGAATAACACTCTGTCTCTGAATTCTAGGGCAAGAGGGTAAGCTCTTGAGACTCTGGGAGAAAAGCCCCAGGGCCCCTTTTTGTTGTCTGGGTCAGGGGCTCCTGATGATCCTTGTGGGACTGTTTGCCTTGCAGATTATCCTCTTGCTTTGGGCGTTACTCCCCACTGTCTACACACTGTCCTCAATCCCGGGAAGCCATGGTCATGCCCCAGGTGTGATAGAACTGTGGCCCCAAGTGGTGGGCCTGTGACCCCACCCCACTGAGAGGATTAGCTGGGGATTTGGATCATCTGCACCAATGATCCCCTTCACTGGGGACAATGACTGAGGTGATTGATGTCAGGGAAGGTGGAGCAGGGAGAAAAGCCAGGCCAAAACTTCTCTAATATAACATCTCTCATTCAAAAAAAGCATGGGGTAGGTATAGATTTCATACCAGAAAGGGAAAATAGAAAAATTCCTTTACCAAACAGGTATTATCTACAGAATTAAGCATGATATATATATCAAAACCACGAACTTCCTGAAGCACGGTGGTGTTGTTTTTTCCTTAGGATCTTACACTGTAGCAAAATTTCACAGGTTTATAGTGTCTCCTTCCTCCTGAACAAGGGAACTTTACTAACTGACTGGAAAGAAAGAAGTCTATCAAATTTTAATTTATGCTTCAGAGCCAAACTTTAGAAACTCTTAAAACTGTCCTAACCTTCTGTTACCATCTGAGAAATTGCTGCAGAACAGTGGTGAAGAATGTAGCTGATTAGGCAGTTGATCAAACATGGACTTCCAAGGACACTCCCGTCTGGCTGTGATAAACATCAAATGAACCTGAAACTGTGTAAGCATCAGTCTTCCAGTCCTCAAAACTTTTAGCATCCATTTGTTTTCTGGTGGAAGTAGTGCAGAAAGGACTAGAAAGAAGTATTGGCAAAATGTGGATAGAAAGAAGATCTGGAAGATCAAAAGGAAATCCTACTAGTTAGGGGACCTTGGAAATGCTCTGGGACATTTAGCCTAAGAAATAATGGGCTAATTTGGACTAATTTGACATCCACAGTTTCTGCCACAAGGAAACTGCCTTTCAAAATAAGAAATGTCAGTTTATATTGGCTGAGCTATTATTTGGATATGCCCAGAGTCTTTCAAACGAGGAACTGCAAATAAACGCAATTTTGTGAAGTGGAAGATAAGCGCTATAAATGAAAAAGAAATGGTGAATCAGCAGTGACATAAACCAAAAAGCATAAGTACCCCAGACTGAGGAGTTCAGTAAGAGCAGACAGAGTCCCCTTGCTGCTCATAGCACTCATCCTCAGGGCTCCGAAATAAAAGCCCGATGACCCACTGGCTTTTCCCAGTTGGCCAAAAACATCCATGCAGACAGGGTGATGGCTTCATTTACCACCATTTTCAACTCTAATTCACAAAGGTTTTCTTGATTTCAACACCAGTTTCTTAACTTTACTCATATAGTAAACAGGTGATCTAAATTAAAAACAGACTAGAGAAAGCCCTCATTTCTTTTTCGGTTGCCTGAAATGAATATCGTATATATAAATGTAATGGCATTGTATTGAATTCCTGAGAATAAAAATAAGTTTATCTAAAAAAGAATGGGAGCTTTTCATAGGCAAATAAGAAAGAGAAAACTGTAGAGAATTTGAACAAACTGATGCTTTTATCCATTTCCCCCAATATTTTCTCAAAAGGCTGCAACATGTGCCATGATTCATTACCATTATGAAATATGTGATATATATAGAAGAAAAAGGGGCCATCGATTTTAGCTGAATTCTAAAATGAAGACGTGTTTACAAAGGCAACGGAGGGCAGTATGAAGGTTCATTGGCAAAGGCCACCACGGGCACCTTTTATATAAGAAAAGCACAATTTATTTGGGGAACAAATATAAATTAATGGAGTGAAGGGAACTGATGCATTTTCAAGAAAGCCAAATTCAGCCCCGGTTTGGCTCAGTGGTTGAGCGTTGAGCTATGAACCAGGAAATGACTGTCCGATTCCCAGTCAGGGCACATGCCTGGGTTGTGGGCTTGATCCCCAGTGTGGGGTATGCAGGAGGCAGCCAATCAATGATTCTCATCATTGATTTTTCTATTTCTCTCTCCCTCTCTCTTCCTCTCTGAAATCAATAAAATATATATTAAAAAAAAAGAAAGCCAAATTAAAATTTACATGAGAAAAGATGATTTCCCAAATGTTGATATAAGAAGAGAACAGAGAACTCAGTGGAGATAACACAGAAACTGTGGTTCTTAAAATATACACATCACAAGAGTTATTCTGAATATGTCTTTTGGGCGGTTGCAAGAAAGAAAGTGTATGAAGAGGAACAGTACCAACATCATGGAAATAAATATAATTGACTAGAGGCCCGGTGCACACAATTTGTACATGGGTAGGGTCCCTAAGGCCTGGCCGGCGATCAGGGTGGATCGGGGCCTTCCAGCTGCTGGCCAGGGCCTCCCTTCCCCAGCTGCCAGCTGGGGCCTTCCTTCGTTCCACACCACCCCTTGGTGGTCAGCGCACGTCATAGTGAGCGATAGAACTCCCCGTCTCCCGGCTGAACTCACTAGGGGACACTTTGCATATTAAGCCTTTCATATACTGCATTAGAAGATGCAAAAGTAACAAGTGCAGTGTTAACACAGGGAAGGGAGAATGAAGTAGACCACAGAGTACGGTGCTTCTCAATTTGTGGATAAGACCACTTAAGGGATGAAAGGAGGCATCGGAGGCAAGGGAGAGAGAAATGGAAAATAGAGGAGAGAGAGAAAATGAGAGGAAGACCAGGTCAGAAAATCAACACAAACAAATTTCAAGAAAGAAACAATGGGGGCGGGTGCGGGGGGGACATTAAGAGAGGAAATCATGAAAAATCGCCCCAAAATGCAGGACATGAGAAAGACAATGCACATGAAGTTGAATTAATGACTGCTCCCCAAAGTAGAATTGTGCAAGCTCAGAACAATGGGGCAGAGGGAAGTCTTTTGGAAGGGGTGGGAGAAGTATCATGTCACATACAAAGAATCAGGATCAAAATGGCTTTGAACCGCTTAGCGGTACTAGAGTTAAAAGACAATGGAGCAATCCCTTTGAAACTCTGAAAGAAAACAATTCCCCACTAACAGATTCTATGCAGCTAGTGTGCCGGTGAAGAAAGACAGTTTCAAACATGTCCTCTTCACCTCTTATACATCCCTTCTCAGAAAGCTACTGGAGATTAGCTCCATCAAAATCAGGAAGTAAATCAAGAAAGAGGAAAACACTGGCACAAGAAGCAAAGGGAACAATTCAAGAGAAAGTACAGAATGACGAAGAAGGGAGATCGCAGTAGGTGTGACTCAGTCTGACTAGAAGAGGCAAGAGTTTCCAGGAGTTTGTCAAGGAGGCTGAATTCAGGAATTACCTGATGCTCTGAAAGTTTTTGGAAACTGACCAAGCATTTGAAGTTGAACAACAATCAGTATGTAATACACTAAGCAAACAGGCCAGCAGATCCAACACTGCAAGTCTGAGGAGGGGGGTAGGGCTGGGGTGCATCTGAGGGAAGCACCCTTCACAGTGAGGTGTTGACCGATAGCACCTTGCATTGGAACAAAAATTTAAAAAGTAGCAATGCACGAATGCAATTTCAGTTTGAAGAAAAATACCAAAATGTATTGCAAGAGTAGCTGGTGGGGAAAGGGAAAGTGGAGGGTAAACAAAGGCAGAGACTGCTTTTCAGAAAGGCCTGATAGATCTATTTGAGCGCACCTGTAACTGACATTTAAAAGCAACATCGAAGAGACTGTCAAACTACAGCGGGAAGGCTGGGGAGGGTTGGGGGATGGGAGGGCGTGGGGTAAGAGATCAACCGAAGGACTTGTATGCATGCATATGAGCATAACCAATGGACACAAGACACTGCGGGGCATGGGAGGCTAGGGGAGGGTCAAGGGGAGAAAAAAAGGAGACGTATATAATACTCTTTGTAATACTTTAAGCAATAAAACAATTAAAAAAAAATAAAACGATGTTTTAAAAAATACACACATACATAAAACAACATTAGGCTTGTGTGTACACCCGCACACACATATAGCTCTCTCTCCCTCCTGGCCCCATCCCCCGGATGGTCAGAGTAGTTACCTCTGGGCAAGCGACTCTGCCTGAGACCCCCTGAAAGTAGAGACTGAGGTGGCTGATGTGGGGGTGGTCCTGGACATGGAAGCAAAGGGGTGGGAAAGTGAGAAAAGAAAAATCACCAATAAAGGGGCACTGTGCAGTGCATTACCCTGGGGGAGACTGCACTCAGTCCTGCTGGGGACCCTGGGAGAAACATGTGGAATGTGCTTCCAGAGAGTCCCAGTAAAGGATGGGAGGCAGGCACACTTATCCACACCCTTCTGCCCTGAGAGTTACCTCCAGGACCTCACCTCCCTCCAGTCTCTGGCCTGGCACACAGTCAGGGCTACAGGGAGCGGCCTGGGCTTCGGAGAAGGCTGAGGGAGGAAGGCTGCGACACCACGTGGGACACTGTCACACGCACTGCAGTTGTCCATCAGGGCCCAGGCCACTATCACTGTAGGTCAAGGGGACTTGGAATAGCATGCACTGGGCAGGACTGGGTTGGTGGTGATGAAGGGGAATCCTGGCTTTAGCCATAAGCTCTTCGCTTAGTGAAGTGTCTGCTAAACACCCTGGAGCCAGTAGAGCTGGGAGTCAGTCTTTACTCTGGGCTCTAGCTGCTTTGTTTCCTCCTGGGTGTTCTTGCTATGTCTTTAGCATCCAATTTTCTGATGAGGGCTTTTTGATTCACAACAAGCTTATTCATTGTTTTCCTGAAGATAAATAAGCATGTTTAAAGTACTTGAAATGCAAGTTTTATTGCAACCTTTGGCAATATGAACACAGGTGAATGTGGCTCATGCCCTGGGTATAAGAGAATCCATCATCACAATGATTCCAGGACATTCAGAAGATAAAGAACCACCTATGAGCTTGCAGCTAATATTCACTCAGCCGGACTACGGCCTCTCCATGGCAGAGCAAGCCCACAGCTGCCAGTGCTGACGTCCCTGGGGACTGAGCTATGCTGTGGTCATTTCAAAGAGCTCCTGTGTTTTATGTGTTTACAAGAGTGGATTCTTATCTTATTTCATTCTATTGTGTAATAACTCTAGCTCTATAGCTACATAATTATACTTACATATAATAATGAACTGTATCTAAAATTGACTTCTCTACCCATCTCTATAACCTATACAGCTATAATCTACACCTATGGTAAACTTATATAACCTAACTATATTTATAACTATACTTATAATTTTAGCTATATATTATCTATAGAAATGAAATCCACATAATTATATATTATCATGTGCTTAATCTTATGTTATAATTAATATATCATTATATATCTCCTCCAATGAGTATTTTACTGGATTGTGACTTCATTTAACAACAATGCCATCTGGACGGATCTCTAAATGACAATCCAGTCACTTCACAGTTCCAGGAAAGGACTAAGAACTTCACTGGTGGGCCATCCCTTTACCTTCACCCAGGACCATATGTACACATGGGGGGAAAAGAAAAAATATTCAGCAGGCTCTGGCAGAAACGAACAACTATAGCCACATAAACAGGAATTCTAGTAGAAATTAATGACCTAACATGACACTATTGTATACATGATTCAAAATGGTCACTAATTCCAAAACCATTTTAATAATGCGGGCATCATCCGAACACGGTCAATGGTTCTTCTAGCATCCACCATCACATCTCAAGTAGGGCTGTTCTTTTCCCCTTTTAGCTGTATTTCTATCTGACACTTCCGCAGGGGAACCAGAGCTAATTAACCGCTTCAGTTTAAAAGACCGTTCCTTCTTACCCCGTTGTGCTGCAGCATGAATGTGAGATGTAAGGGGTGGCAGACTGAGAGAATATTAAAATGGTATTTAATTAAGCAGAGTAAACAATAAGGTCAATAGTGATTTGAAGCTAACATCTGTCTCTGAACAAGGCAGGCAAGCTCCCTAGGTACAGGCAAAGGAGAGGTGAACTCAGCCGCATGCTCCTTTGTCTATGCCACTTTGATATCTACTTCTGTTTCAGAGGCAATGAGACATTTAATAATAAAAAAAAAAAGACAGATAGTGGCACCTTGCTGTATCTGAAGGAGAGGAGGAACAACCCTCCAGCCTTTTAACACTGCAATGATCAGGTTCCATTTCATGTGGCTGTTCAAAGTAACCAAGGAAATAAAAAATGTTCTCTACCAACTCCATAAACAGAGCATGCACAGCGCTGAGGTCTCCCATCTTGAGCTGCGCTGTGTTACCTTCAGCTGATGCTATTTCCACAGATAGGAAAGAATTTGAGAACCTCTGTTATGTATTTGTCAAGCCCCAAACACGCTGTAAGTGAATATGGGAGCTGGGGAGAAGACACATGTCACAGTTCTAATGCTAGGACAGCACATGAGCTTGGACTGTAATTGGGTTGGATATTACAATACCAAAAGCCCCCAAAATGGAAAAATTACCACTGCCATCGCATCTGGGGTGAACTGAAATGGCTTCTGTCAATACTATGAGAGTATTTTTGGGTGAGATTAACATTTGAGTCAATAGATTGAGTAAAGGAGATTGCCCTCCCAAATGTGGGTGGGCCTCATCCAATCAGTTGAAGGCCGGCAGTAAAAGGACTGCCTCCTGCCTGACTGTGTTGAGCTGGGATATCAGTCCTTTCCTGCCTGGGGACTTGAATGGAAATACTGGCTCTTCTTGGGTGTGAACACTGATGGTTTTCAGACTGGAACTTACACTATCAGTTCTCCTAGCTCTCAGGCCTTTGGACTTGGACTAGAACTACACATCTGGTCGCCAGTTTGCCAACTGCAGATCTAGAAATGCCTCAGCCTCCATAATCAATGAGTCAATTCCTTATAATAAATTTCTCTCTCTCTCTCTCTCTCTCTCTCTCTCTCTCTCTCTCTCTCACACACACACACACACACACACACACACACACACACACACACACACACTATTGGTTCTGTTTCGTTGGAGGTAACCCTAATACAGTTTCCAAACCCTAAATAAATGAAGTGGTAAAAAGTGCTATTTCAATACCATGGGTTATATGTAGAAATGCAGAGTTCATAAATACATTTGAAACCAGATTTCATCATTGTCTTGTTAGGGTTTATGAGAGAGAGAGAGAGAGAGAGAGAGAGAGAGAGAGAGAGAGAGAGAGAGAATATCGGCATTGCGGTTATGTATAAAAAAATCTTGCTTTTTAAGAGATAGATCCTAAAATATTTATGGATAAAATATGATATCTGGCATTTGTTTTAAAATAACCGTGTGTGTGTGTGTGTGTGTATGAATGAAACAAGACTGGTCACATGCTGATTAAATATTAAAGCTGGCTGATGTGGGCGGGTACATGGGAGTTTATTATAATATTTATTCCATTTATTCTGGTTTTGTATATAGTGTGATAAGAAATAAAGTGAAAAAAGAAGATATAGGCCATTGATTTCTGTATTATGATATGTCTAAGTTCCTTTAATACACTGAAGTTCAGAAAGCTGGAGATGGTTATAAAGCCCTTCACATAGAAGTTTGCTATTACAATCAAAGAAGACAATCCTAATAAGATTGTGTTCTTTGATTGTAGGAATTCTTTTAACACTGGATAATACCAGATATCCAACAGACTTAGGTAACGGCAATTTCTGTTTTAAGCCAGACTGGGCTACAAAGAGCTGCCAAAGAAGGCCACTCAGTCTGTACGAGAACGGAAGCCATGTCCTTAGATGAAGATGTTCTCTCCATGGGAAAGTCTAACCACATTTGGATGCTAAAATCAATGTGCTCAAGTCCTCTGGGTTCTTCATACTCATTTGACAGACGATCATTTCAGCTTTTCTGTCTGACAAAGAACTAAAGGGAATTTACTTTCAGTGTAGTATAAAGTTAAGTGGTGTAGGAAGGAGCAACTTATATTGAGATTTCTTAAGTGACCCTTGAAAAAAATTTTACACATGATACTAACAGTGTAATTAAGTGTAGTAACAGGTCACTTAGAATATTCTAAATGATATACAAGATGAAAGAACATGAAGGTCCTCTGAACTAGACATCAATGTGGACAAGTATTCATAGTAAGATATGAAAATAACAGGGGGGCCCTAGCTGGTTTGGCTCAGTGGATATAGTGTCGGCCTGCAGACTGAAGAGTCCCGTTTTTGATTCCCACCAAGGGCACATATCCAGGTTGCATGCTCGATCCCCAGGAGGGGGCGTGCAGCAGGCAGCTGATCAATGATTCTCTCTCATCATTGATGTTTCTCTCTCTCTCTCCCTCTCCCTTCCTCTCTGAAATCAATAAAAATATATTTTAAAAAAGAGAAAATAACAGGGGAAAACTCTTTATAACTACTTGTCAATTATATCAGGATTCCTAGCCTCTAACCTATTTTATGGTTACATGTGACTATGGAGATTTCTTTGTTGGTTTCTGTATTCAAATGTTTTTATTCGCAAAGGGAGGATGCCAGGTGAACATCCCATTAATTTGCAGATTCTGAAAAGAATTGATTCATACAGACAGATACCTGTCTTGAGTTTGAAACGAAAAAGTGAATAAAAGTGGTGCTTGGTAAAGAGAGATAAAATAGTGACTATCCAATTTCAGAGTAATGAGTGAGCCACTCATAATGAAATAGAATTTATCATATGCTTAGCAATGGAGAAAATATGTATACAAACTATAATATGTTTAGAGGATGATTACCTTCCTTTTAATAGTAGATTAAAGTCATACTCCCAATAAAAAATGGGTGATAGTGTCAAAACCCTTCACCCACCAATCCAGCCATTCTTCTTCCCTCCTTCTGTTTAGCAAAGTAATAAAGAGACAACAGAAGGTAAGAGAATGTAGGGAGGACATATGTGAAAGTGGAATGAAGAGAGACAGGGAGAAAAGGAAGATTATAAATGCACTGGAGGCCTGATGTATGAAAATTCGTGCAAGAATAGGCCTTCCTTCCCCTGGCTGCTGGCACTGGCTTCCCTCCAGGACCTGGGACCCGGGCTTCCCTCTTGTGGCCGCCGGCAGGCACCGGGGACCTGGGCTTCGCTCCGGCCCGGCTTCACTGGAATGACAACCGGAAGGACATCCGGTCTAATTAGCATGTTACCCTTTTATTATTATAGATGATGATTGCATGATGGCTTACTTTTAAATTATATTTATACTATTTTAAATTTTTTTAAAAAAATTATATTTTTATTGATTTCAGGAAGAAGGGAGAGGGAGAGTTAGAAACATCAATGATGAGAGAGAATCACTGATTGGCTGCCTCCTGCACACCCTACACTGGGGATCCAGCCCGCAACCTGGACATGTGCCCTGGCCCTGGTCCATAGATCGCTGCTCAACCACTAAGCCACAGCAGCTGGGCATATTTATACTATTTTTAAGAGAAGTTATAGACTCACAAAAAAATTGAGAGGAAGGTACAGGGATTTTTCTACATACAGCCCTACCTTCATTAACATTCCACACCAGAGTGTTGCATTTGTTATAATCAATGAACTGACACTGACACATCATATCACCCAAAGTCTATAGTTTATATGTGTAGGGTTTTTTTTTCTTTTTTAAATATATTTTATTGATTTTTTACAGAGAGGAAGGGAGAGAGATAGAGAGTTAGAAACATCGATGAGAGAGAAACATAGATCAGCTGCCTCCTGCACATCTCCCACTGGGGATGTGCCCACAACCCAGGTACATGCCCTTGACCAGAATCGAACCCCGGACCCTTCAGTCCGCAGGCCGACGCTCTATCCACTGAGCCAAACCGGTTTCAGCTATATGTGTAGGTTTTTGTGTGCACATCATTTTTCAATTCACTTGGGTAAATATCAAGGAGTATGGTAAAGTGTGTTTAGCTTTATAAAAACTTCCAAACTGTCTTCCAAATCACTTTGAATTCCCACCAGCAATGAATGAGCGTTCCTGTTGTTATACATCCTCACCAGCATTCGATGACCTTAGAGTTTTGGATTTGGCTGTTCTAATAGGTGTGGAGAGGTATCTCACTGTTATTTCAATTAGAAGTTCCCTAATGACATATGAAGTTGATGAGTATCCTTTTGTATGCTTATTTGTCATCTGTGTATCTTCTTTGGTAATGTGTCTGTTTGGGTCTTCTGCCCATTTTTAAATTGGGTTTTTTAATTTTCTTAGTTTTGAGGTTTTAGAGTTCATTGCACATTCTGGATAAGAGTCATTTATCAGATGTGTCTTTTGCAAATATGGTTTCCCCAGATTGTGGTTGGTCTTCTCATTCTCTAGTCATTGTCTTTTGTAGAGCAGAAATTTTCAATTTTACTTGTCAAGCTTATCAATTGTCTCTTTCATGGGTCATACCTTTAATGTTATATCTAAAAAGTCATCACCATACCCAAGGTCATCTAGGTTTTCTCCTATGTTATCTTCTGGTTTTATAGTTTTGTGTTTACATTTAGGTCTATGATGCATTTTGA
Source organism: Myotis nattereri (assembly GCF_964212035.1). NCBI lineage: Eukaryota > Metazoa > Chordata > Mammalia > Chiroptera > Vespertilionidae > Myotis > Myotis nattereri. Next base: position 20,225,713 of record NC_138083.1, on the reverse strand, counting down.
GTTCCTTTTTGTGAAGTGAGTAAGGTCTAAGTCTAAATCCTTTTCTTCTTCTAGCACCATTTATTGAAAAGATTATCTTTGCTCCATGGTATTGCCTTTGCTCCTCCGTCAAAGATCAGATGACTATATTCATGTGGGTCTATTTGTGGGCTCCCTATTTTGTTCCGTTGATTTGTCTGTTTGTTGGACAATAACACACTGTCTAGATTACTGTGGCTTTACAATAAGTCTTAAAATTGGGTAGTGCCAGTCCTCCAACTTTGTTCTTCCCCTTCAATATTCTTGACTATTCTGGGTCTTTTGACTTCCTGTATAAAGTTTAGCTTGCCCATATTCATAAAATAATCTGCTGGGATTGTTATTGAGATTGTAATGAATCTACAGATCAAGTTGGGCAGAGCTGTCACCTTGACAATATTAAGTCTTCCTATCCATGAATATGTAATATCTGTTAATTTACTTAGTTCTTTTTTTTCAATAGTTTATAGTTTGCCTTATATAGAGCTTATACATATTTTATTAGATTTTACTTATTTTTGAGGGTGCTAATATTAGACTGTAGTGTTCTTTTCATTTCAAATTCCACTTGTTTGTTATCTATACTAATAAAAGGGTACTATGCTAATTAGACTGAACATCTTCCAGATGATTTTCCAGGTGTCCTTCCGGACAAAGCCACGGTGGCAGGGCTGAGGCAGAGATGGTTAGGGGGATCAGGCCAGCAGGAGAGAGCAGTTAGGGGGATCAGGCTGGCAGGGGAGAGCAGTTAGGGCAATCAGGCCAGCAGGGAATAGCAGTTAGGGGGATTAGGCCGGCAGCGGGGAGCAGTTAGGGGTGATCAGGCTGGCAGGGGAGCAGTTAGGGGCAATCTGGCAGGCCAGCAGAGGTGGTTAGGTGGGATCAGGCAGGCAGGGGAGCAGTTAGGGGCATCAGGCAGGCAGGTAGGTGAGTGGTTAGGAACCAGCAGTCCCGGATTGTGAGAGGAATGTCCGACTGCTGGTTTAGGCCCGATTCCTGAACCAGCAGTTGGACATCCCTGAGTGATTCTGGACTGGAGAGGGTGTAGGCTGGGCTGAGGGACCTCCCCCACTCCCCCGTACACAAATTTCATGCACCGGGCCTCTAGCTGTTATGTAAGAAAGTGATTATAACCTTGTGCCCTGCGATCTTGAGTTCTAGGAAGGATTTTGGTCAATTATTTTACATTTTCTATATAGACAACCATGTAACCTGCAAACAAGACAGTTTTAATTCTTCCTTATCAATCAGTATACCTTTTATTTCTTCTTGTCTTACTGCATTAATTAGGACTTTAAATGTTTAATTTTAAAGGTATACTCCAGTATAGTATCTATGGTTTCTCATGTAATTCCAACAACTGTACACAGTAGGTATTATTTCTGTCATTTAATAAGTAAAGAGCTGAAGTTTAGGGAGGGAAGCAACTTGCTAAGGTGACACATACACTGGTGTATCACAGAGCGGGGTTCACACTCAGGTCTCACTCTAGAACCTTCCACATTGGTCCAGTCCTATACAGAGTTTACTGTCTCCTTCCCAATGTTAGCCTGGGGATCACAGCATTTTCAGCCCCTCTGACTCCATGAAGCAATGAGATGGGACAGCCCCCAAATTACAGTTCAGTCTTCTCTAACTTACCTGCAGTCACATGACTTCTTTAGCAAGTGCTTTGCTACTGACACTGGTGATTATGGAGTGATCCCTGCTAAGATAAATAACCAGATAACGGAGGGGGGGGGGCATAAATGAGGAAGTAAATGTTGGCTTCTTTCTGTGAAGTATTTCTTGAAGCTCTGGCTGTTTGCTAATGGTTCTACCATTACGCATTTTGTAATATCAGCAGAGAGTAGATACGATGTTAAATTAAGCATAGAATTGCTAGATATCTTTCATACAGCCAAATGAATGAAAAAACGCAAAGATTTTTACTTCCTGAAATTAACTTTGAAACTGAAAGGGCTCAACTTATAAAATGTCTAAATCAAATGATTCTATTGTTGGAAATTTAAGGTTTGAAAGTGATATAAAACTAAAGTAGAATGAGACACTTGCTAATCAGAAAAGCTAGACTGTACGTGTTACAGGCACCCAAGCCAGGAAAATGACCTCTGGCTGTGGGGTGGGGGTGGGTGGTAGAGATATGTCAACACTGACACCCTCTACTAATACCTGCATTTGTTAGATGAGGCATTTGAACTATCGATACTTTATTTTGAAAACAACTCTTCATTTCATTTTTTTCATTGTTCCCATGATAAAGAATGATATCTATAGATGCTGGGCATCCCTTTATTGTAAGAAAAGGGAAAAAGAGCAGCCAGGGCTGCACTGGTGCTCCCAGCTCAGCCACAGTGTCCTCCTGCATCCTTAAACGATTTCAAAGAAGCATGATAAAAACAAACAAAAAAACCCCACAAAAAATAAAAAAGACCACAGAATAATCAAGTCTGAACACAGACAAAACATGAACACTGAACAAACAATGAATATAATCAAATATCTCTCTATCCTGACTAATGTGACTGCTACTCTTTAAAAATGAATCATAGTTTTAACCTCACTCTATTCTTTTTGCCTTCTATATAAGAATTATTAAAACACTCAGCCTCAGAATTAGCCAAACAGCCAGTCCAGAACAAAGCCCCACTTCCTTGCACTCTTCCCAACATCACTAAAACAAGCCCAAATCCTATCATAACTTTTTGTAAGACCTTCTTACTGAGATGTCCCTATGCTTCCCATGGTATGTGGTTCTCCCTTAGTCCCGTGAGTCAATAAACCTAACACTCTTTAAAAACGGTGTATTTATGGGGGGTCTTTGCTGAAAGCCATTGCCATGTTTCTATTTTTCCCCAGGGGAGTTGGGGGCTCCATAGTAGACAGTCTTGCAGTCAATGACCTGGGATACATGCAGAGAATGAACAGGCTGTGAATCGTAAATGCGGAGAAGTTATGCTCACTTCATGACGATCCTGTGCCTCTGATCTTTGTTACCATGAACAAAAGCCCAACCTTGCTAAAACTGCCAGGAAGTGTTTCTACTTTTCAGATTCTAGTTTTACAGGTTGACTAAAGGCTGGTCTTAGAACAAGAGATTCCTGGTATCTTCCAGAAGTCACCATGAATAAGAATACTCATGTGTTATGTCTTTGCCCCCAAAAACTGATATGCCCAACTGAGAAGCTCATTGTTACACTTTGTGTGGCCGGTGGGTGGTGCCCTCACTCTCCCTTGGCTCATGAAGCTCCCTCACTATTGTCATCAACCCCACTACTCCCACGTCTTCACTATCACCACCTTACCACCTACCATTTTTGAGTGATTTTCTCTGTACCAGATTCCATATTATGCACCTGATCTCATGGAAAACTCAGGTCAACTCTAGAAGGTGGTGGTGTAACTGATGCTCATTTTACAAGTAAGGAAACTGAAGCAGAGACAGTAAATAATTGCAAAGGAGCAGAAACAGAATTCAAAACCAGAATGCTCTGCTCCAAGGCCCAAACTCTTGGCTATCACATCACTTTTTACCATTTTTAACAATGCTTTAGCTCATGAGATGAAAATGGAAAAGAAGCCTGGCCAGTGTGGCTCAATGGCTGAATGTTAACCCATGAACCGAGAGGTCCCTGGTTCAATTCCTGGGCACATGCCCAGGTTTGGGGCTCAATCACCAGTAGGGGCATGCAGGAGGCAGCCAATTGATGTTTCTCTCTTGTTGATGTTTCCATCTCTCTATCCCTCTTTCTTTAAAAAAATCAATAAAAAACTTTTTAAAAAATAAAAAAGAAAATGGGAAAGAAAAAAAAAAGTGGCCTAGGGTTGCAGTGTATTCTAGTACTTTCAAGAAAACTTCCTAGGAATTTTTTAGTTAGTAATTCAGATAGGAAATAAATTTGCATAGAAATAATGTGACACCAAGCATAAAGATATGCTTTAAAAATAAACAAAGCCCTAAGCAATTGAGATTCAGAACCTCGAATGAGCCATGAAGTGAATATTTAAAAATCAACAATGATAACAAAGATGTTTCTTTAAACAAAAATGATATGACTGCAATGAAAGGCCATCCCTTCAGCCACAACCAGTTAAAAGGTAGGAGACAGGATGTGGTGCTGCTCTGGTTTCTTCAGTTCTAGTAGTAGATGCTGCTTGGCCCAGAAGAGGTGCTCAATGGTTGCTGAATGAATGAACAGTATTTAAGAATCAATAATCAGGCAGTGGCTCCTGGGTAACAGTGAATGGTGATAATGCTGGAAGAGGATGTTTTTTCTAAAGAAGGAGCATTCCTTTGCAGGAAGACCCAACTGCATTGCACACTTAGAGTGTGCTGATGAGTGAGAGAAGGGGCTTGCTCTGCAAGACACCCTGGTATGACCCGAGGCTTTGCCACTTACAACCTATACGACCTTCCTTACCCTCCCCAAGACTTAATTTCCTCACCTGTAAAATGGAGATAATACAACTCACCTCAGGAGCTATTTGGGAGGAGCAAATGACATGTTACATGACACGTTTTGCTCATGCCTGGCACTGAGGGACCACCTAGTAAATGTGAGATGGTAGCAGTATTAAGTGGAAGCATATGAAATTGCCAGTGTGACGTGCACTGATAGTTTCTTACGGTTCCATCTAATTAATAGTAATGGCATCTGTCACCAAATACGGTAAAAAGCACCGTTCTGCTCAAAATAACTCATGAGGCAGAGTCTGACGCATTCTCTTCCTGTTACCTCCACAGCCTCATCTGCTGAGCTCTGTCTTCCGGGCTGTTGTCTGGGTTACAAGAAAGGCTGTTACACCTGGGGAGTGTGGCTGCCAAGGTCCTCTGACTGCCCGGCGGCAGGATGTGCCCGTGACCTGCACCCTTGCAGTGGGTGGCTCAGCAGGCCATGTTGGCAGCCAGAGGAAGATCCGACCACATTAGAAAGCTTCAAAGACTCTATGGCATGAATCTTTGATCTGAGCATGAGAAGTAAATCAATAACAGGCCAGCTTCTGGAATAACTGGCTCCAGGTATAAAGTTGGCCCAATAACTTTGGGTGGAGCTGATGCCAGTTAATCGAGTCGGTGCTCCTTCATTTACATCATGTTCTCACTCCTCCTGCCTTTTATGGTGCAATAGTTCAATGCTCTAGGGCTAGGCCTTGTGTCCCCACACTGCTACCAGCACCTCTGCCACGCCACATATACAAGTAGTATTCTTCTCTATAAGGCAAGAAAATTAATCTCCACAATATCTAATGACGTGGCAAGTTCTGCTACTACCCATCATTTTTACAAGTCATTATTTTAACAGATTTAATTTATTTAACTTGAAAAGTGCAAACATGGTGTGTGTCTTTAATATGGAAACATTTTATACTTTTTGGTGATAAGCTCAAACACAAGGTCAAAATCTTGGAAATATTTTAATAGTAAAGAAGATTAAAAACCCGAATGCTTGCTTAAAACACCGCTTTATACAGGTGACTCAAGGTGAAGAGGCTTATAACGTTGCACTTCTGGATTTTAAAAATTGCCAGGTAATTCCTTTTGAGCACACTACGTAGACTGCTGTGTACCAGTGCAAATGTGTCCTAATAAAATCCACATTTCTGTACGTGTTTATGTATTAAACCTCTAGATAATATCATTTAGGAATTTAAACGTATGTTCTTAGAGGAAAAGCAATGTCTCATTTATATTTCATATAACACCAAGGACTGTCTTCAGCATATAGTAGGAATTAAATAAACATACAATAAATTAAACCAAATAGGAAGTTCAAGAAAAGTAATTTTGTTAATTTTCACATAAAAACATACTGAAACAGCGATTTCCAATGTTAGATTACAAAAAAGAAAAGAAAATAACAATAGCAGGAAATTAATCCAAGAACTTCAGATCAATTTTCCAGAAAGCTGAATTATGCTTTCTCCTTGAAAATAACCATAGCCCAGCTGGTATGGCTCAGTGGTTGAGCATCTACCTATGAACCAGGAGGTCACAGTTCAATTCCCAATCAGGGCACATGCCCAGGTTGTGGGCTTGGTCCCCAATGGGGGCATGCAGTAGGCAGCTAATCAATGATTCTCTCTCATCATTGATATTTCTATCTCTCTCTCCCTCTCCCTTCCTCTCTGAAATCAATAAGAATATATTTTTAAAAAATAAACATAATATGCTAAGGTTTAACTATCAACGTGAGATGAAATACATTTAATTTAAAATGTGTCTATTTCTACGAGGTGTGAGATCCATTTGATAAAGGCTAATACCACAGGTAAATAATAGTTACAGGTTACAGAGGGACCTGTACCAGTAGAGACGTTAACATAGAACTCTGTCCATCAAATGCTGATGGCTTAGTATTTAAGTAGGAGCTACTAGGAGAACAAAGGAGGTATCAGGAACAAAAGACGGCCCTGAACTTTGCTCTGACTCCAGAAGGTGGAATGGAAAGAGAAAAGTCACCACAAGCTATGCTCACAGAAGTGCAGCACAAAAAACGCCCAAGCTATTGTGGCACAGCCTGAAATCATGTGAATTTCATGGAGCCCCGAGTAGCTAGGAATGACAGTCTCTTTGCTGTTGTTTATAAACTTGTTTTATATGGCATCATTCTTCTTATGTTCACTAAAAACAAGTCTAGGTCACTGAGACAGGTAAGGGCTAGGTAGGGAGAATCATCACTAGGTCTACTGTTACTTTTAAATTTCTCGGATGATACAATAAACCTTGAAGAGAACTTGATCAAACAGGCTCACCATGATAATCGTTCCCTGGAAGGCAAATTCTTCAGTTGGATAATAGGGTCAGGCCACCTCATGGGATGACTTCAGAAGCCTGTAATGCCCCACCCAGAGCTCAGCCTCAGTAGTTCCTGGACCCCTTCAAATGTGTAACTCTATGGCTTAACTCAAATACCTCCTGTGAGCATGGCCACAACCTGAAACTCATCCTTTCTCAGAGCAGCTCAGTATAGAGGATCTCAAAACTAAAATGCCCCTCATGGACTGCAGTCTCCTAGTCCTCAAGGTCCCCATGTTCCCCACTCGCCCCATTCGCTCTCACTGGAATCTGCAGCCTCTGGAAGTTTCCCCAGTCCTTGGCTCACTGGCATCAGGTACACCCCCCTGGGTAACCATTTCAAACTGGCTGCCACTGGGAATGAGAGTAATACCTAATTTTTATGTGGCACTTTACAATTCAAAAGGACTCTCTTGGGCCTTCTCTTATTTGAGTTTATCTGCAATAGGTCTTATCATGATTCCTCTTACGGAAGTAGCAAAGGGGACTTTAAGACACCCCCTGACAGCTTACGGACACATGGTACTGAGCTATTTGTAACCTTATACTGTCTTGTCTCAATGGCTCACAGGGGCCAGAGAGTAGCCAACGACCTAGGACTGCCTGTGACCATGCCTCAGCACACACTCAGTGCATTAGCATCCAGTCCCAAGCAAGTAAGCAACTCTACCCTGAAATGAAATACATACCATATAAACCATATGAAGCCGTCCAGTGTGTGGATGGGCAGTGAGACCATCAGAAAACAAGTTGTCTTGAACCAAAGTTCTACATGTAGCTGGCTCAAAAGACTAAGTTAAAATAAATCAAACAAAACCTAACCATGACTAAAATAGGTATGTGTCTTTTTGCTTCCAACTATCTTGAAAAAGTAATGATGCAATAATATCTTCAGTTAATTAATTCCAGGACTGGTTTTTTTTTATGTTTTTTTTTGCAGAAAACTTCATACCCTCATCTCGTATTACATACCATCTGTCTATAATGAATATTTAGTTCTCATCCACAACCTGCTTTCTAACCCTTGCAATACAAGTATCTCCTTAAAAACCAGAAAAACGTTCTGCTAGACCATAGGGGGACAAGGGCTTATGTTTTAAATAAACTGATATTAGTTTATAATCTGCTGCTGCCATCTTCTGTGTCAATGAAGCAGCACGTTCACACTCACGAACAAGGTAATCGTGCTTAACAGGAATAATGCTCACTGGTCAATCAGAGGGAACATTTTCTACACAGAGAAGGAGAAGCTTCATTCTGTTACCTCTAAGTGACTCCGTCTCTCAGCAATCACACGTTCATCCTTGTTTCCAAATAGTTTCTTTGGAGGGAATTCAAGGGTAGCAAGCTGAAATACATATTTTACAAGAGATGCATTAATATCACACTTGTGATCTCTGGGCCATTATTAACCTATCACTTGGAATGTCTATTAGGGGGTGAAAAGATGGGAGGCCCTGCCTTGCTTTGCCACTAATCGTCTGTGTGGCCTAAGCAGATGAGGCAAGCTTCCACAGCGGTCAGATGAGAAGGCAGGACCAGGGGGACTCCAAGGAAGGACAGATATAAGTCTCAATGTTTTGTCTCAGACAACATTAGATAGTCTCTTTGCCAGATGGTGTTTCACCAGTTTTATTTTTAAAATGTACATTTGTGTGTTTTTTTCCTTCCATTATACTAGTATTCAATTATTTTTGTGTTGCGATGAGAACTGGGAAACTCAGCTTGCACACGACCTGAACATTTTGTGCAATAGTTCTTGGACCACTGCTAAGGGTTCTCAAACATTCCATGCTGTCTTTTTTTTCAACTACGACTGCAAATGAAGACTGCCCCTGTGAAAAGGGGACTTCTCTTTGAATCTTTTCGCCTCGCTTCCTAAAGAATAAAGTTCAGGACTTATTTTAGCTAAGTCTTATAATTTCATAGTTATTTTCCTTATGCTTTTCTTCTTGATGGCATAAAAATCATAATAGAAAGATAGGTTTTATTTTAGATTCTGAGACAAGAAAAACTCTATAATCTGGTAAAAATCTGACTAGTCAGTATTGCTTTGGTTGAATGAAGGCTAAGCAACGTAACTGATGGTGTTCATGGAATTCACCATTTCTTTCCTTCCTCACCTTATGAGGTTAAGATAAATTGAGAGTCCAATGAAGCATTATAGAAAAAAAAATTAACAACTTTTCTCCCACAATATAGATCCAAAATATGCCATAAAATTCCTATTTTATACATATGCAAATCCCCTAGTTGGTTGAAATTTATATTGCCACAGCAAGAGTTAAAACTTAAGAACTAGCATTTATACATACAGTACTTCAAAAATTTAGTATTAAAGTAGCATATACATATAGTAAAATGCACATATCCTACGCGAACAACTTGGTGAATTTTCAACATCTCAATACACTGATGGAGAAACAGAACATACCTAGCACCCCAGGAACCCCTACATGCTCCCTTCCAATGTTCCTCCCTTCCTCTACAAAGGTTGACTGATTTCCAACAGCTTGGTTTAGTTTTACCTATTTTTGAATTTCATGTATATGATGCCATCAAATTAACCTAGTTATTACTTAACAGGAAAGGAGGAAAGTGAAGACCAGAAAAATGCATGCCTAGTAAAGGTCTGAGTGAACTGGGAAGGTGTCTCCCTGTCAATCACACCTGAAAGCTGAAAGCAAGTCAGTGGCCATGATGGGAATGGACACTGCAAGTTTTCCAAACCTGAATATGTAAACTTCCAAACGGAAGCTCTCTTCCTCGTCTCCCTCCTGGGACTCCTGTGGCTGGGGGATGCTCTCTCTTGTGCCCACATGGCATAGGGCCTGCATGCTGAACCACACACACCTGGCTGCAACATGGACAGGAAGGTCTGGGCACTGGCCCGTTTCTGGCTCTGCTGAACTCCCAGCTGTACCTTTTCCAGGACTGGCTTAAGGTGCAGGGTCTTTGGAAGCTGAGAAATGTAACTCCACACCAATAAAATCTCCCACATCCCATCCTTCTATGGGGGCTTCTGAAAATGCTTATTTCAGCAGCACTCCAAGAACCTCCACCTCATTCCAAACTCTTGTCTGTGAAATCAGCCCATTAATTTCTCCGGCATCAGTACCATACAGCATGAACTGCCTACATCGCTCTACCTCATGGGTGTGAGATCCATCCATGTTGTGACGAGTAGCCATAGTTTGCTCATTCTGTGGTTGCATAGTAATCCATCTTGTGAATATTCCACCATTTGTTTGTTCACTTTCTTGTTATTGGGCTTTTGGTCAGTTTCCAGGTTTTAGCCATTAGGAATTGTGCTACTATAAATAATTTCCTTTAAGTCTTCTAATGAACATATACCCTTAGGAGTGAAAGTGCTGGGTCGCATGGCATGCACGTGTTTGGTTGTATCTGAAATTATCAAGTGGTTTTCCAAAGCGGTTTTACTAAGGGACCTCCCACCAGCAGTGACTGAGAGACCCAGTTGCTCCATATCCCCCCCTACACTTGGCACTGTGGTCTTTTTTCTCTTAGCACCTCTGGGGGGATGCGGTGATTTCTATGGTGGTTCCAATTTGCTTTGCTCTAAGGACTAAAGATGTTGAGCATCTTTTCACATGCTCATTGACCAACTGGTTGGTCATTTTAGGGAAGTGTCTGTTCAACTCTTGCCCGTTTTTTATTCAGCAATCTGTCTTTTTCTTAAGAGTAATTCTCCCTTTCACTCTGTTCAAAGTATCTTTGATGACATTATAGTCCCCTTTTAATGTTACCTTAAGACAGGCAGGTGTTTGCTTCCTTCTTACTCTAGGGCTCTTTCTACCAAAGCGGAGAAACCTTGGGCAGTGTGGTTTATAGCGCCTCCTACCCTTTCTCACCAATGCTGTAATTGTGTTCCTGACATTCAACTTTAACACCAGTGGGAGGTAACGTGAAAGACTATGGATCCTGAGGTAAAACAGACCCCGTTTGAATCTTGGATTGACTGCTAACTAGCTAACTACCTCTGTTTCTCTGAGCCTGAGTATTTATTTTCTGCTGAAGAAAAAGGCAGACAATAATACTAAACTTCACCAGGTTTCTGTGAAGATTTAGTTGAAGCAATGCCAAATGGGCCTTAGCTACTAGTATTATTTGTTAGACATCTGGTAAGAAAGCAGTATGTCACCTTTTCTCACACCCTCTTCCCATCCCTGGACTGGTGATGTGGCTTCAAGGAACAGAGTTTTCTGGAACCCTGGCCTCACTGACACAAACACACTCCCCGTATGTTGCAGGTTGGAGAAGACAGATACACCAGAGCTGAACTAGTCTTTGGGCTTCATCCAGACTCAATTTCAACTTGTACAAATGTTCCCTCTGCCCCCAGCCCTCCAATGCAGTGATGCTGAAAGCTTGGCAAGCGTGCTTTCACAGTTGGCTGTTTTGTCATTTTCTTATGTGGCTGGTGAGGTGATGTGGTTTCTATCGGGGGAAATGTGTAGTCACTCGCATGCTCAATCAGAAATGGCGCACTAACAGGACTTCGGGAAGCTGAACTGGGTGGGGACCAAGCATTTAAATATCCTCCTAGTCAGTGGTCCATCCCTGGCCACAGGCACTGGTGCTCTGGACCACAGGGCTAGCAGCTTCTCCGGGTGGCTGCAGCCTGAGACCTCAGGCGGGTGGCTTGTCTGTCTCTTGGGCTGCAGCCAGCCGCAGGCACTGGCGCCTGGACCAAAGGTGGGTGGCTTCTTCTTCTGGCGGCTTCTTCTTCTTCTTCTTCTGTGCTTCTAGGGAGGGCAGTCAGTTATGTGTATATGTGTGTGCATGCAAACATAGGCATGTACACGTGGAAATCTGCTGGGCAAGTCAAAACCATAGCAGAGTTGCCCCCTATCTCTTGAATCTTCCAGAGATATCCCCCACATTTTTATTCTATCACTACTGGAGAGTCAGTATTTGCAGCCAGCCAGCCAGTGACTCTCTCAGTGTCTATTTCTGACTTCTTCTTTCCCTGTCTATCTTCCAACCCCTAATCATATTTCCACCTGGACGCATCATTTTTACTCCCAACATGCTGTATAGAGAAGAAGTCAGGATGCTGTCTTCCCCTGAATAGTACTCAGTAACAAACCAATTGCATTTTAGTTGGGCAATGCCCCTACCCACCCTTCAAATCCCTTCCACCATGCATTTCTGTTTCCCTTTTTGTTTGTTGGATTGTTCTGCTGCTCTTTCTCCTCACCCCACCACCCTTGGATCATAATATAAAACTCTTTTACCATGTCAAGAAATTATTAAAAATACAGGTACTTTGAAAAAAAAAATATAGCTACTTCTCCGAACACTGGCCGGTGGGGGGTGGGGGGGGGGGAGGGAGGGCAGGGAAGAGGTGGCTGCTGGCGGCCGCCTCTTCCCTGCCCCACCCGGCTTCTTGGATCACTGGCCGGGGGGCAAAGGCGGCCCCGGTTCTCTGATCTCGGGCTGGGGGCTGCTTTTGCCCTGCCACCCGGCTCTTGCCTGACGCCTGAGTTTCCGATTATCGTCAGCGGCAGGCAGTTTCTTCCATCCTTCCCCTTTTGCTTCCCAGTATTGAGCCTACATATGCAAATTAACTGCCATCTTTGTTGGCGGTTAACTGCCATCTTTGTTGGCAGTTAATTGGCATATCGCCCTGATTAGCCAATGGGATGTGTAGTGAAGGTATGGTCAATTACCATGTTTGTCTATTATTAGATAGGATTATATCAGAAACAGCTATCCAACTTTCCTGTTCTGGCAGAATGAAAACCACCTCCATTTCTCCCTTTTAGAGACTCTTAACAGTGCTGTTCTACCTTACTATCTATAAGATTGTAGGCTGAACTGAATGAAATTTCCAATTTTGTAAGTTAAAAATGGCTGAATAGCCAAAACCGGTTTGGCTCAGTGGATAGAGCGTCGGCTTGCAGACTGAAAGGTCGCAGGTTCGATTCCGGTCAAGGGCATGTACCTGGGTTGCGGGCACATCCCCAGTGGGAGATGTGCAGGAGGCAGCTGATCGATGTTCCTCTCTCATCGATGTTTCTAACTCTCTATCTCTCTCCCTTCCTCTCTGTAAAAAGTCAATAAAATATATTTAAAAAAAAAAACTAAAAAAAAAAAAAAGAAATGGCTGAATATCAGCAATTTCATCTGGTTAAACCTTGTATAAAACTTTGTCATTTTTAAGCAACCACTATGACAAAGGTACATTTCTACCTGCTTTACCTGCCAAGTGTAAATATTATCATTTGATAGGTCATCGGTTGGTTTATAAATAAGCCAGTATTTGTTTAAAAGAATATTTCTTAGAAAGCACTCAAAAATAATAAAAATTAAAACATCTTAAATTAAAGATATATATGACATTGAAATAGTTGGGAATTGGGACTGCACAAGAAGCCATTTAGGGACTAATAGTTATTGACATAGAACGTGTAGTCACGCTAGGCCATCAGAATCAGTCCATCATCCAGAAAGAAAAGACCACCACAGTCTTGACCTGGAATAGAGAAAAGAGGGCAGGAGCTGCTGCTCCCTTCTTGGAATAGTATTATTATAAAGATTCTCAGGAGAGTTTGGAAACCTGACGGAGAAAAGAGGCCTGAACTTTTTCTCTCCACAGTGCAAAGCAACTGCTTCATTTATTTTATAACAGACAGCAAAGCAATCCTCTGTAAGTTTCATTTCTAGATTGTGAATAATTTAAACTGTCAAACTATTTTAAAAAATGGACAATTTACCAAGGTTGGAAGAACTACTGGTCAGGACAAATAATGTGCCTGGAAAGTAAAAAACAAAACAAAACAAAACAAAAAAATCCATCTTCCATTTTGCTTAAAGTGTTCCTGTCTGAAAAGCACTACTTCCAACAAATTAAGAATACAAGAGGCGCACAGAGAGGGTGATTCAGAACTGTCCCTGACTTCTCCATGCAGGCCCTACTTACATCAACATTTTTTGTTTATTTGTTTGGTTGCTTTCTCTCAAGTTAAACAGAAATTTGAAAATCAAGCATATTACCTGGTTATTTTCATTTGTTCTCAAGTTCTTTCTATTAAAAAATTTTCACTTTTGTGGCCTCATTTTTTAATCTAGCAGATGGTGGAGATTGGATTTCCATGAGAAGTATTGTCAGGACAGTAAATCGAAATCTGTGGGTGGAAAATAGACTCCTCTTTGATTTCCTTTGTAACCTCTGACAAAGGAGATACAGTGCCCTACATTTCTAAAAATTAATGTTCCTGAAGTTCTATATTCCTCACAATAAGTAAATTCTAAAAGGACTGAGGTAAATATTTCTGATTCACATAAAAGTTATCAAGATACTTGGATTCAGTAATGAGAGAAAAATAATTTTCTTTCTTTCAATGACATTTCATTTTCATAAAGAGCAAGTGCCATATTTTCCAACTTTTGTGGAGAGAATCCCATGTTGAAAAGTGTGATTGCAACAAAATAATCTTCCTCCAAACTGTAAAAACTTGATGGAAGAGCTCTGGTTAAAGACGGTGGAGCTTTCTTTGCTCCCTTCATCTCCTTCAAAAGCACCAAAACAACACAAGAGATGAAAAGCAAAGGAAACACTGTCTCCAAACTGGGAAACTGCCAAGTAGTGCCCAGGGAAAGCACCGAAGAGAGGGACGAGATGGCGGGCTTCCGAGAGCCTCACCCTCCTCACCTCTAGACCACAGCACCATGAGCTGTTCACCACATTCAGCATGCAAACTCTCAGACCTCCCACTAGCTGTAATTAAAGGGATGAAATCTGGGGACAAGGACAATGCAGGGGACACCTGAGCTAAGAGAAAGGCAGGAGGAAGGAGGGTGTAGGAGGAAGAAACCAGACAAGTTCAGAGTGTTAGAGGGAGAAAAGGCCAAAGGGTGAGTATTTGCCTTCATGTGGTCGGTTCTACAGCCCTTCCAACCACCAAAAAATAAGAATGTGTCTTAAAATGAAGGAAAAAAAAATGGGTGGAAAAATTTCAGAAAAATTCTGGCAAAAGTCGAGGCATGTAGCAGCTTGCTGACTTTCTCCACCCCAGTATCTATCCTTTCCTTGGCCCCATGATACACTGGTGTTTTCTCCCAACAATTAGTCCACTTCACTTAAAGATGAAAAATAATTAGAAGCAACCAAAGCTGGAACTTGAGTAAAAAGGATGGGGTGAGGAGAGTTGAATGAAACATAAGTAAAAGGCAGGAAAAGAACATACACCACAAGGATTGGTCAAAGACAGCCAGAAATAATTCAGACAAGAAATTATTCAGAGTCTTATAGGAACCACAAAAAAACATCTCTAAAAAGAAGCCAAGAGAAAAAAGTGATGCACAGGTTGAAAGAAGAGAGCACCAGGGGAAAAGTGAGTTAGCGCTTAGAGAAATGGCTGACTCTAGGACTGGAACAAGGAACATCTAATCTAATAATAGACAAACATGGTAACTGACCATACCTCCGCTACGCATCCCATTGGCTAATCAGCAGGATATGCAAATTAACCCAACCAAGATGGCGGCCAGAGCCCAGCTCTGAGCTCCACTCTAAGCAACAAAGTTGCAATTATAGAAGCTAAACAAACCCCAGATACCTGCTTTCAGCAGGCCCTGGCCTCGGAGCTGGAGCAGCAACAAAGTTTCAATTATAGAAGTTAAATAAATCCCAGAAAAAAAAAAGAAAGAAAAAAAGGAAAGGCTGGGAGCTTCTGTTGCCGGCATGGCCAGCCTGAAAACAGCCCTCAGCCCCTCATCCAGGCTGGCCAGGCACCCGAGTGGGGACCCCCACCCTGAAGGGGGTGTGACCAGCCACAAACAGCCATCAGCCCCTCACCCAGACTGGCCAGGCACCCAAGCGGGACCCCCACCCTGATCCGGGACACCCTTCAGGGCAAGCCAGCCAGCCCCCACCCGTGCACCAGGCCTCTATCCTATATAGTAAAAGGGTAATATGAAAACTGACCCTAATAGCAGAAAGACTGGGAATGACTGGTCACTATGACACACACTGACCACCAGGGGAAAGACGCTCAATGCAGGAGCTGCCCTCTGGTGGTCAGTGAGCTCCCACATGGAGGAGCTCTGCTCAGCCACAAGCCAGGCTGACTGCTGCCAGTACAGTGGTGGTGGTGGGAGCCTCTCCCACCTCCTCAGCAGCGCTAAGGATGTCTGACTGCAGTTTAGGTCTGCTCCCCCGAGGGCTGCCAGGCTGCCAGAGGGATGTCTGATTGCCATCTTAGGCCCAATCCCCCGAGGAGCAGGCCTAAGTAAGCAGGTGGTCACTCCCCAAGGGGTCTCAGACTGCAAGAGGGCACAGGCCGGGCTGAGGGATCCCCCTTGCCCCCCCCCCCCCCGCCCCCGTGCAAAAATTTTTGTGCACCGGGCCTCTAGTCCTATATAATAAAAGCATAATATACAAATCAACCGAACAGCAGAATGAACAGTTGCTATGATGTGCTCTGACCACCAGGGGGCAGACACTCGGCTAGAAGCCCAACTGATGGCTGGCGAGCACAGCGGTGGTGGCGGGAGCCCCGGAATGTGAGAGGGATGTCTGACTGCCGGCTTAGGCGGGGCGACCGGGCCTAAGCCATCAAGTGGACATCCCTTGAGGGGTCGCTGAGGGACACCCTTCCCCCAGTACACGAATCTCGTGCACTGGGTCTCTAGTATAAAATAAGCTGAAGCATCTGTGGTGCCAGCAATAAGAGGGGCTCAAACCAAAAGCACTTGGGAGTGTTAGAAGGAACACACGTGACAACTGACAGAGTTCCTAATGGCCAAGCTGTCAGTTAAAAAAAATAATCATAATGGCTAATAACCCAAAACATAATGATTGGATAAACAATTGAATAAATAAAGAAATGGGGAAAAACAGACAAGCCTCCCTTGTAGAAAAATTCCAAAATATTTATGACACTTCACCCTCAAGGAAGTAGCACATACCTCCCCCATTACTAAAATGTGTGCTGTGCACAGTGACTTCCTCCAAAGAGCACAGTATGGAAAGGGGGGAAACCGAGTACATCTCCTGGAGAGAAAGCTGAGCCAGGTGATCAAGGTCAGTGTAGACAATGATAAGTTGTACTGATATGACAGCACATGTATCCTTTATGTGATGTGATGAGAATGGCACTTTATTTACCTCTCTGGTTTTTAGATTAGATTATAGCTCTAATCTAACCCTGAGGAACACAACAGAAAATCCCAATCAGGGACATTCCATAAAACATCTGACCAGCCCTTCTCAAAACTGTCAAAGTCATCAAAAACAAGGAAAGCATCAGAAACTGTCCCAGGCAAGAGAAGCCTAAGGAGACATAATGACTAAATGTCATGTGGTATCCTGGGTGGGATACTAAAAAATATAGTTAATAATATAGTTAAAAATATGCTTAATCCCTTCACCTTTTGCACCTAGCCCACCAACCCCCTTCCCTTCCGGCGAAGTTAATAATAATGTTATCAATATCAGTTCCCAGTAATGTAGCAATCATTGTGACAAATGTACTATACTAATGTCAGTTGTTAACAATAGGGGAAACTGCATATGGGGTATAAGAAAACTCACTGAGCGAACTTCACATTTTTTTTCTGTAAATTTATAACTATTCAAAGAGAACTTCTGGTTTCTGATCTGATATTTAAGGAGCTTAGAAGCCATTATTCCTGTCATGACAAAAGAAAAAAGAAAAAAAAAAAGCGCTGAACAAACTAAAAATCAACAACTCTTCCTAGCTCATCAGAGAATTGAGGCCACGAGGCAAACTACTGTCCCAAAATCGGAAAGGCAGACAGGCAGAGACAGAAAATCACAGCTCAGAGGCCTAGAAGCCCAAGTTGGAGCCAGTATTGGTAGAAAGACTTTAAACTGTGACGGGTGAATTGCTGGAGGCTCAATGCAGAGTAGTATGAGAGGTAAGAGCTGGGGGGAGGGGAGCATTGGAGGGAGTTGGGGTGGTCTCCACGCTTTCATGAGTTTCACCTCCAGGAGTCCCACCAGACTCTGACAGTGAAGGTGGGAGGAAAATCCCCTCAGGTTTGGCAGGAGAAGAAAGTAGCCATTTGAAAATACACCCAGAATTCTCTGTTTTCCTTAACAAGGCCTGCCCTTAAGGGAAACTCTTTTATCCAAAATCTAACCACCTTTGTTTATCAAAGCCTAACTGAGCCAGGGGAAGTTCACTGCCCCACTCAGGCTCAGGAAAAGACTGGGATGCTATCACAGGCCTATGGAGCACCTCTCCGCCGGCACACCTCCCCACCATATCACTAGGGCTCCTGTAAAACAATAGGGGCTACAGCTAAAAGGACAGTAAGCCTCAGACTCTATTGAAGAAATCTCTAGGAAACAGACTCATAGACACAGAGAACAGACCGATGGTCGCCAGAAGGGAAGGGGGTTGGTGGCTAGGTGCAAAAGGTGAAGGGATTTAGAAGTACAAATCGGCAGTTACAAAATCATCACGGGGATGTACAGTGCAGCATAGGAAATATAGTCAATAACATTGCAATAACTATGCACGGTGCCAGGTGGATACTGGAAATATCAGGGGGAACACTTTGTAAAGTATATGATTGTGTAATCACTATACTGTGCACCTGAAATTAATACAAAATAATACTGAATGTAAACTGTAATTAAAAAATTAAAATGTAAAAAAGCAGTCTCTAGGAAAACCCAAAACAACAGAGGAAACCAAAACAAGGGCACTAGAGGAAATTTCAGCCTCTGACACCATACCTACAGCAAATGGCACACATATCCATATCCTAATAGTTAGAATACCTCAATTCCTTTCCCCCACTACCTCATGTCCAGCTTCCAGCATAAATCACAAGGCATGGTGAAAAACACAATAATACTATCTGAAACTATTCTAAAACAAACAAAATTGATTGAAAAAAGAAAAATTAGTTAGCTACCACCACACTCTCCATACCTGCCCTGCCACTCCCCTCAACTTGCTAAAAACACCATGAAGAAACAAAAACAGTATTGGAACACACGTAGAATGAACACAAGAACACAGATTACATGTAGTATGTAGTGTAGAAAAATTAACAATGCAAAATGAAATGTGCGTAGGGAAAGAAAATATGACACTAAAAGACATTAATATCTAACCACAGTGTCTTTTGAGTATGCAGGCCACAGACAGACCTTCTCAAGCAGGTAAAACCATCAAGGCACATTTTTCAAAAACATCCTGGAGGACCAAAACCAACCAAGAGGCAGCACAATATAAAGATCTCGAGAGGAAGAAACCATGGTAACGTAAATACTGCCTCTATTTAAACCCACAACTAAAATGGAATTATGTCTAATCTATGTCTAAAAGAATGTGAATGTTATATATCTTTACAATATCAAAATAATAATATAAAATAATAATATAATTTTAAAAATGTGGGATATGGGAGTAAGTAAAGTGTGCTAATGTTATCTCTGTTAAGAGAGTTAATTGGGCATTTATTAAAACACAACTGATAATTTGTAAAATGAAAACTAGCTACTAACATTAATATTTTATAATCTTTTTTCATATATTTTAGAGATCTTGATATAGATTGTGGTGAAGGAACATTTAATTTGAAGTTCAGCAATTTCTTTAGTTTTACTGTATTTTCTTCCACTTCTGTTATGTTCAAGTAAAATTAAATATGTTTGTAATGAAAAATGGTGTATCTAGAATGAACACCATATTATAAAGCTGTTTCGTTCTTTCTATTCTTCTTCTTATAATTTTTTTATCAATCCACATATCTATCCTTTTATCTGTGCCTATTCACTTAAGAACTTACAATAATGTCCATTAAATGGTAACATTGATTGTATTAGAGAACAATTTGGGGTAATCTGTTGCTTTCTTCTTGAATTATGTGTAATTTTTATAAATGAGCATGTTCCATTTTTATAGAAATAATCAAAAGTGATTGCTCTTTCACAAATCTAATAAAACAGTGAAATTAATATCATGTCTTTTCATTTTGTTTTACTTAAAAATATATATATTTTATTGATTTCAGAGAGGAGGAAGAGAGAATGAGAGAACTAGAAACATCAAGGATGAGAGAGAATCATTTATCGGCTGCCTCCTACATGCCCCCTACTGGGGATCGAGCCCACAACCCAGGCATGTGCCCTGACTGGGAATCGAACCATGGCATCCTGGTTCATGGGTGTATGCTCAACCACTGAGCAACACCGGCTGGGCGATGTCTTTTTATTTTAATCTTGTTCAAGATTATATAACCATCTCTTTGCTGAGCTGAGACTTGAAATGTGAACACATTTCAGCTCAGCAAAGAGATGGTTGTACAATCTTGAACAAGGAGTACAACCTTTCTAGTTTTGTCATTTGTTAAAATGAGGGACTTGAACTAAGATGTTTAAGTTTCCTTTCAGCTCTGAAATTCTGTAACTCAGGTACTGATGGCTAAACTCTCTCTATACTGAGTCAGAAGTAGCACTTTAGATACCATGAAGATATTTTATGTATGATCTCAGCTATATTGCTTTTGAGGAATGTACCTTATTTCCTGTAAAATCTTTATAGCATTCTTATTTGAAGCAAGGCAAAGATGTGTAGATGGAAACTAGAGCCCAGTATAATAATAAAACATTAACTTTCAAGAGGTTGTCGAATAGAAAAAGGACAGACACAAATGGGAATGCACTATGAGAAAACCCTTAAAATGATACCTTTTCCTGCTACTGCTATTATCTTTGCAGCAGGAGTGAGAAATGATGCAAAGATAGTTGAGCTCTTATGGGAACATTGCACATTAAAATTAAAAATGATGACTGAGGTCAAATAAATTGGATATTTGTGGGAGACGCGATAGGCCTAGCGAACACTGGAAAAAAAATTTAATAATGGCCCTATGGTCTACTTTGTATAATTTTGAAATTTGATTATGCAGAATGAAACACAGGAAACAAATAAGGATTAAAATAGCACTTTCTTTGGGGCCTAGAGAAACATAATGTCAAGCTTATTCTGCAAATCAGTAAATAAAACACATTCTAAAAACAAAAGAAGTAAAATAAAAGTCTTTAGAAAAATATAATCAATAACTTTGAGGCTACTGATTTCCAATGAAATTTTTCTTTCTCCTTTTCAGTGCCTGTGAAGTCTAACAACCCCAGTTATTAACTCTGAGCATTCAACCAACAAGCCTCTAATTTTTAAGTTGATCTACATGAAGAATTATCAATAGAGTCAGATAAGAGAATAAGTAGTTGCTTACTAGTATAACTAGCATAGGCATTTTACAGACCCATTTTTGAATCTTGGCTTTGGGAAAATGAAAGTATTGAGTATCCATCCATTCATCCATCAAGTTAGCTAGCTTTATGCATATTAGAAGTACAGTCAGCATTCTCTGCTGCTTTGCAATATTTCTTAATGATCTTAATGATCTCAGAGTGAAATTTCTATCTACAAGTTGGTTTTTCCTTTCCTGATTCCCAGTGAACTGATGCAGCCAAATTATCTTTTAAGAACCATCACACTTAAATCCTGACTTCAAAGTTGATTACTTTAATAAGATAGGTCAGCCAGTCTGCTGCCATCAAGAAGATAAACTAAATGTATTGGAAATGGTTGCTTCATTAGCAGCCTTTCTCGCTTGGCCAAGTTCACTTTTTAGGTTAGACAGACCCCATAGTAAGTCCAGGTGGTCTCAGAGGCAATAGACAGCACAGGTTTGGATAAATGGCATTGTTATTCCATTGGATATAAATAATGACAGCCCTCATATAGAAAAGAAATTAAAGTGAGCAATAAAAATTCTTGCCTATTATTTATGATTGTATAACAATTAAAAAACTGGATTATAAATCACTGAAAGAAAACTGAGAACTAATAAAGTATGGAACCCTCACTAATAAAAACATTTAACTTCTGTAATCACCCGATACAAGTGAACTTTATTGTCATTCCTCATTTACTAGGTATTTGTGTTACTCATGTAATTCTTCACTACCTAACTAGTACCCAGTTTTTAAAGATTGGAAGGAAAAATCCTATATGGTACTCTAATTGGTCAAAGCCGCGCTAACCTGTCTTTTGCAAGTAGATGCACCTACATGATAATCGGCAACTTCTAAAACATCCACACTGTGCAGGTTTGTGGTTGTAAATTTCAGCCACTCCAGCTTTTGAGAAATGCAAATAATAAAAACTCATCAAAGGGCTGCCATAATTCTCACAGCTGACTGGATGGAAGCATTTCTAACTCCTCAAAATTAATAGCAGCTCCCAAGGCCTTATAAGAACAGCTGTCACTGAGAAATACACTCACAAACAAATAGGCAATTCGCCTCCAAGTTTGATTTGTTAGAGGCACGAAGCAGCAACTCTTCAGGACAACCTTGGTGGATTATTAAAGGAGCAACAAGTTGCCTGTCTACCTCTGATATGGTAACTTGAGCATGCTACACAATATTTATGAACACCTGCTGCGTGCCCAGCCCAGAGCTGGGCACACACTAGACTCTCATTAAACAGTATCTGCTGAATGAGGGAGCAAAGCGGAATTCTTTGCTGGTGGTCCACGTGGAGCAGCCAGCAATTTATGACAAGGACACACGACCAACGGAAGCTGCTGTCCTGTTGCCACTGAAGTGCAAGAACTTGGAGTCATCCTAGGTATAAAACCACAGTTGGAAATGCAGTTAGGACTGCACTGACTTCATTATACTCAGTATAATGGCTGTCACGTCTCCACATAAAATCTCCCTCCTCCCCAAACCAGTGTTGATTTTATTTAGGCATGAGCCAGGGAAGACAGATTAGAGGATTTTTATATGTCACAACGATATTTGAAAGTGACATTTCAGATCTGTGAGAATTAACATTGCATTTTTAAAGAATAAAAGCAGCTGAATTCATTCAAATGCTTGTATTTCCATCTTTTACTATGATGTTAACTGTCTCAGAGACGGAGATATCACAGGAACCTGTCATTGTCATTCAAAAGAAGGAACCCCATTTCTACTTACCATCCATGGGGTCTCACTATTCAGCAGATTGTTACAGGGAATATTTCCTCCTCTTTGGTCTCATTTGGAGCACTCTGAGGACTCTCCCTTCCTGACGGAAGTCGTGGAAAGGAATCTGGAGATATGAACCTTGTATATGCCCCAAGTCTTGATGTAACTGAATAAAACACTCGCTGTGTATATGATTTCTCATTTTTAAAAGGAAAAACTGGACTGCCAATCTTTAAGTACTTACATTTCATACTGTGCCAATGGTCCCAGACCACTGCTATTGAAGTTTCCTTGCTGGCTGCAGAGGAAAGTCTGATACAGTCTGTTTCACAGTCTTTGGTGATCCAAGAGATAATCGAAGTGTTTCCATTGTCTAGGTTTAAACTAGCCTGTCATTAATTCTGACAAGGTTATTTGTCACTGGAAATCACCTGTAGGCTTGGTGACACATAATAATGACAAATTATCTGATGTCCCCAAGATGGATGCAAATGAAATGACAGGCAGCGTCCTCACCAGTGGTCCAGGGAGCATCGTTTTGAGGATGCTTTTGCTCCACGCTCTTGGGCCCCACATCAGCTGTGCTAAATCGGGATTTCCTAGTTTAGGGCCCGGGTCCACATATCTTGGAAAAGCTTCCCAGCTAACTCTGATGCATTCTGAGCTGCCACCCACCCTTAGAAACAGTGATTTAAATATTGCTTATCTATCAAGTGGAGAGAACGGTGTGACACAAATCAGTGAGATAGCTTGGCCTCTGATAACGAACCAGGTCGGGAAGCTGGCAGCAACCTAGTTTTGCCTACAGAGTTGTTTGCTATTTAAAAATTCAAGCAGGCCAAGGGCTTGATGCGGCAGAATTTATCTAAGGCTTACTGCATGTTCCCTGTGGCTATGGTTGGTAGCGTTATAATTTGGGTGGTGAGTAGATTTGCAATTTTATATTAAATTTGGAATGCTGTTTACAAAATTGTTTCGAAAGCATTTCAGTGATGGATGGCACATAGCTGTCCAAGACAAACACAAGGCCAGTGGCCAGTTTCTTTTCTTCCTCTTTTCTGGTGCTGCTTTGGGGAAATTACTTGGAAAATAAAGAAGATGAGAAATGGTTCTATCAGCACGATCTGAAAGTCTCATATACCAATTAAATAACCTCTTGCCTAATCGTTTCCTTCAGTCTCACTGGTATTTACTGGGCATTCAGACATGCCAGATGGGAGAGAGAAGAGTTGCTCTCACACAGAAATCTTTCATGTTTCACCTGAAGGTTTTGGAAATATTTTCCCCTCAGCTCTGCAGGAGGAAGCCCCCTGGGGATGGGCTGATGGAGGCTGATCTTATTTGAAATTCGGGGGCTCTAATGACACCATAACTAAGTTATGATACAGATAGGCAAGATGGCCTGTCCCACTAACTTATGCTCTCACTACACAGAGCCATTAAAAGTTCCCTTAGCATTTATTTTGTTTGAACATTTTAATACATAAAATATCCCAATTTCATGGTTCATCCTTTTGACTGTAGGCAGACCAACACAACAAACCTGCTTCAGAATCACTCTCAGCCAAGATTACAAAAGGGTCCTCAGCGATGGACTCCAGTGCTTATCTGCGTTCACTGGGAGACGTGTCCCAGAGAGGTAAGGAGCCTATTAGGCTCTCGCTCTCGCGGGAGGACTCCTTGTTAAAAGTACTAAAACAAATTCCTCTAAAAATCATAGAGGTTGGCATCTCTGAACCTCTCAAGAACCCTGTGATATCCCAGCCCCGTGTCCTCCTACTTTATTCAATACATCACAGCCTACTAGACACTCGCTCAAAAGGGGAGGAGGGAGGAGGGAACACTAGGTCTTCACTATGCATTCCAGTGGCTGAAGGGAATGTGGTTTTAAAATTGTTTATTTTCAGCTCCTTGAAGAGCTATGTTTTTGGCTTGATGGACTCTATGATGTGGACTTCATAGACACTAAACATGAATAGTAACTCTGCCTCTTCCGTCGAGAGAAGAGGTCACTTAGGGAGGCTTTGTACCTGAGCACATACCTTTACTGATATCTAAAAGCATTGCACTGATTTTAACAGAGTAAAACAATGACATAGTTTCTATACAGATAGAGTGCTGTGGAAACAATTTGCTTGAGAAAATTTCAGACATGCTCTCTGGCAGATGCTGTGTGCCACTTCATAGTGCTGTCAATAACATACTTTATCTGAGTCCCTCAAAGTGTTTACAAACTAGCTGTGGTACTGTCATTTTATAGATGTGGAACTTGAAAACGCAGGGTTTAACATGATTAAGATTCTATACAAAGTCAATGAAGGGGAACAGAGAAAAAACAGACAGAGGACTGATTATTTTGCACAATACATGACAGTCTACCAAGAAGACAAATTAATTCAAAACTAAAGGTAAACCTATTTAGAATTCAGAAGAAACTGCTAACAATAAGGGCAATCATAATTGATGAATACCTAATAACCAGATTACTCATCTTAATTGCTAATAAATGCTTAGCTAGTAAGACTATGTATGTGAAGTTAGGCTATACAGAAGAGAAATCAACTTTACAGAAAAAATATATACCTGATTATCAACTTGATATATAAGCTTCACCTTGAAAATGTTAAATGGTCATTGTTATTGTCTCACTGAAATAAGATTTACCTAGATCTAGAGTTAGATGCTACTGCAGTTTTAGATATCTCTCCCTCATTTTTATTTTTATATTATTGTTTGTTTAGGAATAAAAAATAGAATCAAACTTCCTGGGATTCTACACTAGCTTCTGCTCACCAGTTGTGTGACACAAGACAAGTCTGTTCCCATATGAATTTAAGATATATGAGAAGGCATTTTTGCTCTTGTCCACTTCTGTATTACTAGAATCTAAAAAATATGCCCCATAGAATGGCACTGAAAACTGATATGAAATACATTACTAATTAATAACATATGTATAGTGTGTGTGTGTGTGTGTGTGTGTGTAATTTATTCTTTTTCGGTTTTTTGTTTCAAGCAAATTATTTTTCCCATTGATTTGGGAACTTTGAATGTTGATATGACTATTTGTACACTGTTAAAGTACTGAGGTCATAGCTTATAACCAAGTAGTTAAGGAACTGGAAAACTCACTTTAAAAACAAGTTGCTCTGTACATTCAATATGTACACAATACTCTCAGTTTTTATTGTCCATATAAACTTTGGACATGAAGAGAAAATTGCAGAACAAACTTAACAACTTGACTTTGAAGCAGTTACTTCTGGAACTAAAGCCTCTTGGAAACAACTATAATTCATAGCTGAAGCTTCTTCAATTTTATTTATTTCAGTGTAAATTAAATTTTAAAAATATTTTTATTGACTTTAGAGTGAGGAATAGAGAGAGAGAAACATTGATGAGAAACATCAATCGACTCCTGCATGCCCCCTTTCGGGGATCGCACTTGAAACCTGAGCATGTGCCCTGACTGGGAATCCAACCAGCAACCTCTTGGTGCACGGGAAGACACTCAACCATCTGAGCCACACCGGCTGGGCACGTCTTCAATTTTAAATAGAATACTATTTTGATAGCTCAGCAACAGAATTCAGAGATGGCTTAAACTTACCGGGACTCAATCTTTTCTACACATCAAGGAATCACTTTACTTACAAAAAGTAATTCTCTTTATACTGTGTATCAGATAAGAAAGAGTGGAAGGCATGGAAAAGTTAAGGAAATACTTAGGGAAAACAGCCTAATTAGGCAGTGTCTATTGATTGATTTGCAGTCAGTTTAACCCCAGATTACCAAAGAGCTGTGCTTATAAGGTTTTCTTTAGTTGAAGGGAAATAATAATAATACATTCATTTAGAAATATGCATTAATTTTAAGAATTTTTTGTTTGTTTAAAAGTATTTTAAAAACTAATCTTTGTAAAAAAAAAATCACTAATGTATCACACTGAATATCTGGTCTAATGCATGCCACATTTACCATTTATCTCCCTTCCATGTCTGATGGCAAATTAACTGTTATGACTTTACTTCTCATTAAGAAGTCTAAACATTAACATAGTCTTTTTTAAGAGAAAAAAAGGGTAAATCTATACCAAGGAATTTATTACTATTTCATTTTAATAGGTGACACTCACAGTTGAGAAGTTGTAAACTAATTAAAATATTTATTTTAAATTTATGAAAAAAATCATTTACTGTCACTTTACTATCACTTTCAAATCTTATATTCAGAAAATGTTTAAATTGTATAAAACAGAAATGAAACAAAGGAGAAAAATTAAAAAGATATATTTGACAGATGAGTAATTGAAATAAAACCTGATGACACTTATGAGCTAATGTCTAAAGGTCTAAAGGCGGGGCGTTGACAACGCAATCAACTCATCCACTTTATCAAGAATAAAACCAATGTTCTTAATTGGAGACAGTTATTTCACACCTTACCTCTGCATACTTTAACTTCAATGTTTTATGCATTTCTCGGAAACGACTATAACGTCTGAATACAGTCCATGTCTCATCGAGGACAGTAATCTGTTAACCACAAAAAAAAAAAAAATCAGCATTAATTAGAGGGAAAAGTCACTAAAAACTGTTTCAAATAATTTAAAAATTAACAAAAAGTGATTAGAATGTCAAATTTCTCCAGAATTGAAAACATTAATCTAGCTGCATAAATAAGACATAAATAATATCTGCTCTCTACTTAAGCATGCATCTCCAGTTCCCAAATCTGGTTATAAGCAGCATGTGACTATGTAAAGTGAGGGACAGTTAACTTATGAAAAATATCCCCTAACCCTCTCCTTGGGTTGCAGAAGGAAAACCCCATAGGTGACCTTTCTGTCCTGGTGACGAGCCCATACAAAATGTTGCTGCAGGTCACCAGCCACCAGAGTGGACAGCAGCGGGGAAAGTGAGAGAAGAAAACACAGAGAAAAAAGGAAGAGGAGGAAGAAGGAGAAAGAAAATGAGTACAAAGAGGAGAAAAAAAATCTTTCTGCCCCTCAATGATTGTTAATATAAAAACACAATTAATATATTTTGCTTTATCTCAGAAGAATTCTCTTTCTGGCCTTTATCCCATAGTCTCTGTTGATGAGCTGAGTAGGTGGAACTCTGGTGCACATCAGCCCACATCCTGAGGTCACGATGACAAGCAGCAGTTGGTAGGCACTGCCAGCCTTTGGAATCACACAGCCTAAAGCACAGGCTGATGAGTCTCAAATTCCTGTCTCAGTTCCCACCTTTCTTCTGAGCTGCAGACCCAGTACCCAACCTGGAGACATCTTTCTTTAGATGTCACACTGGACCCTCAAATTCAAAGAGTCTAAAATCAAATCTGACAGTCTTGCTGGAGAATATCTAGAACATTCCATCTCAGTGCATTTCACTACCTACCAGCAAGCTATGCCAGACAGACCCTGAAGCCATCCCCATCCCCCCCTGCCCACATGCATGCCCACAGTAGAACAAGCAGCCATCCTTCACCATCTCTGCCATCTCAGTATATAACTGATATTACTTACATATATAAATGCCTCCCTATCCTACAAGATTTTAAGCCTTTAAAGTGAATGAACCTTTGATACTAATTAAGGTGGAGGTGAGAGGACTCTTGTTGTAGAGATAAACATTTACTGAGCAACAATTATGTGCTGGGCACTATACTACATGTCAGTAGTTTGCTGAGAGATAGCCAAGATGATTTTGATTTTCACATCAGGTAAAGGTTCCTGGTTTGGCCCAGGTCAGTCAAAAGGGAGCACAAGGCCTGCTGCAATCTTTCTAGGAGGTTCACCTGAATCATATTATTTGAATTAATGGCATAATAGTATGATTTTTAAAAATTGCACTGAGAATATGGTACATTTTCAATATTATTTGTAACACAAGTCTACAGATAGATTTCCAACATTTTCACTCATGAGATTTTCACCTGGGTTCAGCTTAAATACAAGGATGACAAAGGGTCATACTTCCTACTTTATATAGAGAACATTTCAATCCCCCCCTTGTCTATCAACATGTAAATTTAGGAAGACAATGATGATGAAGAAGGAAGATCATCAGAGCAGTGGTCATGGCAGAAATGGGAGGAGGGAAGACAAGACAATCACAGGTGTCATCTCTCCACAGGACATGTTCAAGGCTCTTATCCATAACGGAGACACCTTCACACCTAGAGCTATAGAAACGATGCATATAAGGTTGGGAAAACTATACATAAAGGGAAACTATGTATTAAAGTTCTATTTTGCTCCAAATTAAAACTGGGCATAGGATGAGGGTTGATGCAGAGAGCAGAGACAGAAGATCAGTATGACAAATAAATCAGATCAAAGCACTTAATTATTTTCTTCGATGTTGAGACTGTAGGGCATCATTACTACATATCACTGCGGAGCAAATTCATTACTTCTCTCTCGCTGAATGGTTCTGCTGATACAAACCCATTTTTTTCTGGGCCATAAAATGATCAAGTACAACTTAAATACCATAAACATAGCTACAAGATGAACTGCATTTACTTATAAACAATTCTAAATTGAGTGCTGGTCACAAATTTATGTTACATACACATTTTACTGGTTTAAGGATTGTCAATTTTAAGATGTCCTCATTATATATTTTCAGTGTATATCTATCTGTGTACGTAAGGAGGAAATAGAAGGTTTTATACAAAGAACTTATATAAAACAGTTACTTACAGGGTTTCCTTAAACAATATTTATTAAAAAAAATTTTTTTAACCCTCACCAGAGGATATGTTTCTTTAAATTGATTTTTTAGAGAGAGAAGGAAAGAGAAACTGATCATTTGCCTCCCATACACGCCCAGACGGGGGATCGAACCCACATCCTAGGTATGTGACCTGACCAGGTATCAAACCTGCAACCTCTTGGTGTATGGGATGATGCTCCAACCAACAGAGCCATCCGACCAGGGCAACAACATTTAAATGGGCTAAATTTCCTTGTATGTAGCAAGTTTGGAGGAAGTAGTCTATATCAACCTAGTGTATACTAAACAAAGTTTTTTCAGAGTTTTGCAAAATATAATATTATGAAGCAACATAACTATGAACATGTTTGAGAATATATGAAATATTTTCCAAATGTTTAAATCTATTTAGTAGCATTCATTAATGCACTATACTTACTTAAAACTTCTTCAGACAACTGTTGCAAACAGAACTACACCAGAAGTAGTAAAAGAAGCCAACATCCCACTAATCACAACGATCCCATAGATACCACAGACTGCCATTCAATTACTCCCGGTCAGCCTCACCAAATCTTTCTGCGGACAGACAACACTGGTGATTTCGGACACACACACACACACACACACACACACACACACACACACACTACAGGTGCCAAATATTTGTTCAATGATAAATAAATGAATAATGGAGACAATGGGGCCTAAAGTCTCTTTTCAATAAATACTTTTCTACTTCATTTTCCAATTTGTTTTCTATCCTGAAATGTGGTCAGTAGAGTGAATTGCATTTTAGTCCTTTCCTGACTTATCAGTAACTGTTTAAAGTTTTTAAAATGTAGGCATTAGGGGAGAGGGTAAAGCATTGTAAAACAAAGAAAGAAAAAATGTCATTTAACCAATTTCTTTCCTGTTGATTGAGAAGAAATGCTGTGTTAAACGCTATGGGGGTAAATTGAATGCAGGTTGTGAGACTCCTGAAAAACATAGCCAGAAACAAAAGGTGGCCTCTAAATTGCCTTTAGTGGGTTATCCCCTATTAAGAGCCTTTTGTTTCTAAGTGTCATGGTCCTTAGTTGCTTTTTAAAAATTAATTAATTTTGGACCCAAATAAACAAAATCAGAAACGATAGAGGCGAAATAACAACAGACCCCACAGAAATACAAACGATTGTTAAAAAATACTATGGCCAGCTCTACTCCAACAAACTAGACAACATGGAGGAAATGGACAAATTCCTAGAAAAATACGACATTCCAAAACTCAATCAGGAAGAATCCAAAAATCTCAACAGGCCAATAACTATGGAAGAAATTGAAGCAGTCATCAAAAAGCTTCCAGCAAACAAAAGCCCAGGACCAGACGGCTTCACAGGGGAGTTTTACCAAACATTCAAGGAAGAACTAAAACCTATCCTCCTCAGACTACTACAAAAAATTCAAGAGGAAGGAACACTTCCAAGCTCATTCTATGAAGCCAGCATCACCCTAATACCAAAACCAGGTAAAGACAACACAATGAAAGAGAATTACAGGCCAATATCCCTCATGAACATAGATGCCAAAATCCTCAACAAAATCTTAGCAAATCGGATCCAGCAGTACATCAGAAAGATCATACACCATGACCAAGTAGGATTTATCCCAGGGATGCAAGGATGGTACAATATCCGCAAATCAATAAACGTGATACATCACATAAACAAATTGAAAGAAAAAAACCACATGGTCATATCAATTGATGCAGAAAAAGCATTTGACAAAATTCAACACCCATTTTTGATAAAAACTCTCAGCAAGGTGGGAGTAGAAGGATCATACCTCAACATAATAAAAGCCATATATGACAGGCCCACAGCCAACATCATACTCAATGGACAAAAACTAACACCGTTTCCCCTAAGAACAGGAACAAGACAGGGATGCCCCCTCTCACCACTCCTGTTCAACATAGTACTGGAAGTGTCAGCCATTGCAATTCGGCAAGAAGAAGAAATAAAAGGCATTCAAATTGGAAAAGAGGAAGTAAAACTGTCCTTATTTGCAGACGACATGATATTATACATACAGAACCCTAGAGACTCCATCAAAAAGCTACTAGACTTAATACATGAATTTGGCAATGTAGCAGGATACAAAATTAACCCCAAGAAATCTGAGGCATTTCTATACACCAATAGTGAACTTTCAGAAAGAGAGATTATAAAAACAACCCCGTTTACCATCGCACCAAAAAAATTAAGCTACCTAGGAATAAACTTAACTAAAGAGGTAAAAGACCTCTACTCAGAAAACTACAGGACGTTGAAAAAAGATATAGAGGAAGACATAAACAGATGGAAGAACATACCGTGTTCATGGATTGGTAGAATCAACATCATTAAAATGTCCATACTACCCAAAGCAATCTATAAATTCAACGCACTTCCCATTAAAATACCAACTGCATACTTCAGAGATCTAGAATGAACTCTCCAAAAATTCATCTGGAATAAAAAAAGACCCCGAATAGCCACAGCAATCCTGAAAAAGAACAAAGTAGGTGGGATCTCAATACCAGATATCAAGTTGTATTACAAAGCCACTGTTCTCAAAACTGCCTGGTACTGGCACAAGAATAGGCATATAGATCAATGGAATAGAATAGAGAGCCCAGAAATCGGCCCGAACCAATATGCTCAATTAATATTTGACAAAGGAGGCAAGAACATACAATGGAGCCAAGATAGTCTCTTCAATAAATGGTGTTGGGAAAATTGGACAGATATATGCAAGAAAATGAAACTAGACCACCAACTTACACCATACACAAAAATAAACTCAAAATGGATAAAGGACTTAAATGTACGACAGGAAACCATAAAAACTCTAGAAGAATCCAAAGGCAACAAAATCTCAGACATATGCCGAAGCAATTTCTTCACTGATACAGCTCCTAGGGCACTTGAAACTAAAGAGAAAATGAACAAATGGGACTACATCAAAATAAAAACCTTCTGCACAGCAAAAGAAACCATCAACAAAACAACGAGAAAACCCACTGTGTGGGAAAACATATTTGCCAATGTCATATCTGATAAGGGCCTAATCTCCAAAATTTATAGGGAACTCATACAACTTAACAAAAGGAAGATAAACAATCCAATCAAAAAATGGGCAAAGGACCTAAATAGACACCTTTCAAAAGAGGACATTCAGAAAGCCAAGAGACATATGAAAACATGCTCAAAGTCACTAATCATCCGAGAGATGCAAATCAAAACAACAATGAGGTACCATCTCACACCTGTCAGACTGGCTATCATCAACAAATCAACAAACGACAAGTGCTGGAGAGGATGTGGAGAAAAAGGAACACTTGTGCACTGCTGGTGGGAATGCAGACTGGTGCAGCCACTATGGAAGACAGTATGGAGTTTCCTTAAAAAACTGAAAATGGAACTCCCATTTGACCCTGTGATTCCACTTCTAGGAATATATCCCAAGAAGCCAGAAACACCAATCAGAAAGGATATATGCACCCCTATGTTCATAGCAGCACAATTCACCATAGCTAAGATCTGGAAACAGCCTAAGTGTCCATCAGTAGATGAATGGATTAGAAAACTGTGGTACATCTACACGATGGAATACTATGCTGCTCTAAAAAGGAAGGAACTCTTACCATTTGCAACGTCATGGATGGAACTGGAGAGCATTATGCTAAGTGAAATAAGCCAGTCAATGAAGGAAAAATACCACATGATCTCACTCATTCATGGATAATAGAGACCATTATAAACTTTTGAACAATAATAGATACAGAGGCAGAGCTGCCTCAAACAGATTGTCAAACTGCAGCGGGAAGGCCGGGGAGGGTTGGGGGGCAGGAGGTAGGGGGGTAAGAGATCAACTAAAGGACTTGTATGCATGCATATAAGCATAACCAGTGGACATAAGACATGGGGGATAGGGGAGGCTAGGGGACTGTCTAGGGCGGGGGGATAAAATGGACAAAGTAAAAAAAAAAATAAAAAAATAAATTAATTAATTTTAAATAATAGTTGAATTACAATATATTAGTTTCATAGTGATTTGACATTGATATACCTTATGAAGTGATCACCATGATAAGTCTAATAACCATCTGACACTGCACAAAGATATTCCAATACTATTACTATATTCCCTATGTTGTGCATTATATCCCTGTAATTTATTTTATAACTGGAAGTCTGTACCTCTTAATCCCCTTAATCTTTTTTGGCCATCTCCCCATCCCCTGCCCCTCTGGCAACCATCAGTCTGATATCTGTATCTATGAGTTTATTTATTTATTTTTTTGCTCATTTGTTTTCTCTCTTAGATCCCACATATAAGCAAAATTGTATATATTTGTCTTTCTCTGTTTGACTTATTTCACTTAGCATAATATCCTTTAGGTTATTCCTGTTGTCACAAATAGCCAGATTTCATTCTTTTTAGGGATGAGTCATAGTCCACTGAATATATGTATCACACCTTTATCCATTCACCTATCAATGCACACCAAGGTTGCTTCCAAATCTTGGCTATTGTAAATAATGCTGCAGTAAACAAAGAGTACAATTTTTTTTTTTGGCATTAGTATTTTCATTTTTTAAAAATAAATACTGAGTGTCAAGGTCCTTTTGGTATGCAAGCTTGATGATAAAAGCCAAAGACATAAGCTGGAGCTAAATCCCTCCACTTAGCAAGAGGCACCACTTGGAGCTCCCAAAAGGTATCTAGGAAAGAGGAGAGGGAGAACATAATTGCCTAATGGGATATTTTCATCATTTGCTATGAGATGTGCAATGTATCTCCTTCTCTAGAGGAACTAGAGAAAGTTCAAGAAAGTTTACATACCTTTCTTTTGAGGAAATCCAAAGGAGTGCTGAGGACTGTAGCCAAGTGGTCACAGAGGACTAGAGACCATGTCAGTGACCACCCAGGGGTACTATTCTCTCACTCAAGGGAACAGCTGCCACTGAATCACACCCAAAAGCTGCATAAGGAGTTCCTGAACCAAGCAGACATCCCCACGCCATTGCAGTGGGCTCCACAGACCAAAGCTCCACTAACTCCACAAATTTCATCTCAGGGGCACCTGAGGGAAGTGGGGTGCCTACAGAAGGAGCATGGTCTTACAGCCAGGAGCTGAAGGAGCAGGGAGTCTAAGCTCCAATGCCATATCTGCCCCTGCCTGTTAGCATCATGGAGAGGAGGTATATGGAGTTTGAAAAATGAAGATTCCTGAAAACAGGAGACCCACGTAGATGGAAGATTATTCAGCTTTATTATCCAGGAAACCTTCCAGACATCCATCTGAGCAGATGTATCATCAACAAGCACAGAGAGAGCCTTTGGCCTTGGGCTTTTGAACCTGGCCTAAAGCTGGTGTGTCATAAAGAAAGGAGCCTTTTGGTTGATACCGAACCCCAAACTAGGAAGTGATGCAAAATCAAACAGGGCTTTCTGGCTGACCAAAAGCTCAGCCTTCGACAAGAAGAATAACGGCTGCTTTATGCTTCAATTTCAGCACCTTCAAATCAGGGATGCCATTTATGTGAGTATATTAACTTTATTTTGTAGTCTGAAGGTAAATCTGAAAGAATGCACAAAGACCCTAAGATTCTGATACAACGGATACCTTTCAAATCCAAGATCATTACTAATAAGTACTTCTCCCTTCCCGTAACACCTCTGTGAAGCAGGTGAAGAATAAGGGGAATTATTCTACTTTGAAACTGTGGGAAGTTATGAGAATGACAGCCTGGGCAATTTTCCTTCAAATTATCCAAATCTTCAGAGGCAATGCACAGAATGCACTCTCTACCAGTCACCAATGGAGAATGAAATAATATAAAGCTCTGGATGGACACAGACGTGGGTCCTGACTCAGCCCAGTCACGAATAAGCTGTGTGGCTTTGGCTAAATTAAGCAGCTCCTCCAGGCCTCATTTTTTTCATCTGTAAAATGGACTCACGATACCTAACCCGCAGATGAACTAAAAAAAATGTGAAGCAACCAGCAGAGTGTTTGGGTACTCAGTAAATGGCAGCTCTTGGCACTGTGGTCATGCTCCTAAAGAAAGGTTTTCTGTGATGCACTAGTAAAAGGCAAGGGTATCCATGGGTAGCAATTGCAAGAAAGGGAGTTTAACCCATTTTATGATTTATTTCGAGAGAAGTTTATTCTAGGAAGAGATGTAAAACTCCACAAATTCTGAAATTAGAAAAAATATTAATATATCTTTGTAGAAGAAAAAATAATGAAGTGGAAATTCAAGGCATGGCCACAAGGTAATGACTGCTTTTTTTCCGTGCTTGTGACTCAATCTCTTTTCTTCTTCATCATTTCTCATACATGCAGCAATTACTTTGTGAAGGTAAACACACTGCCCAAGAAAAAGTAATAGAAAAGATTTGTTGCTTTGTGTGAACACAGGGAAAATAAATGTGTTTTTTTTTTCTTAATTTTTTTCAGTGAAAGACAAAGTTCTCAAAGAGATGGGAGGGGTGCTTAAAAAAAACAAGGATAAAATACGGTTCTTCAAACCCCAATGTTATTTCTTTCACTTGTTATTTATGTTTAAAAATAATACACAAGCTGAATATTTGAATCTAAATGGACCACACCATATGCAACACTTCATTTATCTCAGCTACGCTAAAACACAGCGGGGAGATGATCTATCAAGTTACTAACAAGCAGACGTTCAGATGCCAACTCACAAATCCTTCTGAACATTTGTATTACATCAAGTTGGGAGTATTTCTAAAAGATGTATTAGTGCACAGTTTATCTAATAGACTGGAATGGCTCTCGTTGCTGTTCTGCCAAATAAAGAGAAATTTCTCTGGCTGTAGATGTGATTGCTTTAACTCCCTAACTGCAAATTTTCTGGGCATTTCCTCCTCATGCTTCCTGACAGGCCTCTCCACCATCAGAAGCTCCAGGCTGACCCAAGGCTTAGCAATTGCCCCAATTTAGAGGGTACCCATGACTCAGCCAGAATTGAAAATAAGAAGTTAAAACACACACAGAGATAACAGCAAATTTGGGGAACAGGCAAGGATTTGGAAACAGCCACCATATCTAAGACAAAACTAAAAGATGGCCTCAACTTCTAAAAAGTGAAGTAATCAGAGACATCTAGAAGGTGCATTAAAATAAGTAAGTAAGGAAATCAGTATGGCTTAGAAGACTTAGATCTCACACAGACATTCGGTACCTGGATGTGCTTACTAGCGGTGTGGCCTTTGGCAAGTCACTCATAATTTCCTAATTCATTAAATGCAAGTAAAACCCCCTTTGTGCTACATTTTCCTCATTTGTGGAAATGTCTGGCAAAGTGCCTGAAAGGATGAGGAAGGTGTGTGATAGATGTCCGTGTCCTCCCTTGAAAAGATGTTGCAAACTCAGATGCATACAGGGATCAGTCAGGAAGGAAACCCTAGGAGGCCCTGCGACTGTAAGATATCAGGGAGCAGAGCAGGCACCTGCATATTATGTGAGCTCATTCAATCCTGCCATGCTACAGAGGATGGATGAAGCTCAGAAGAAGGGCTAAACACAGCCAGTAAGTAAGCTGGAAGCTTATGCATTACAGGCAAATCTCACAGAATATGTGAGAACAGATAACCAGTGAGCAAGCAGTTTGTGAGACTCAACAGAATTTGTAAGATGTGCTAAACATAGCCCAATAACCTATATGACATGCCAAACATAGAAAAAATAAATATGACAGAAACAACAGGAATGCTACTTAGATACAGGAAGTGTTAAGTCATGGTCATGCCTGCGTTGGGCCGACATTATGTCAACTCTGAATTGACGATTCTTGGTGACAACCAGCCTGGTCCCACGTGTGCTCTACCCAAGAAATGCCCGTGAGAACTAGACCTGTTCAGCAAGCCATCGGCAGCCATGCGCCCACAGGGCAGCGTGCGTTGCCCTGGGTACCCTGTGTCTGCCAAGGCTTCTTGCTCAAAACTCTGTCCTGGTAAGCACAGTGGGAAAGACCCTGGTGGCAGAGAGAGGACGGGTGAACACGGTGTGTCCCTGGGTCAGGTAGTGTGCTCTGCCTACCTGCCCCTCCTTCCCAGGCTTCTCTGTGGGCATTTAAACTGATTTAATAAACTGCGTGATCAGGGACTTCATTAGGTCAGTGAGCCCCTGAGTACAGTGCTCGGGGCCTCTGTGTGAACCTAGCGGCTACCCCTCTAATAGGTGACCCCTCTGGGACAGGGGGCTCTGGGGTGTGTGGCAAAGCGGAAGCACCAGCCTGACTCGAAGGGGCCCCTGCGCTCGGGTCGGTGCTGCCCGGTGGGATTGGCGGCCCGGGGTCCCTGTGTTGTCTGACATTTTACAGAAACTTGGCAAGTCTGGATTTCCATGTCTGATTTCCCAAGTTTTAAATGTTGACAACTCACTCAAAACTTTAAACACCTGTTCAGGCCAAAATAATAAACATCACCCACCGCCGGTTTGCTCCCACAGCCTTAAGTTAAGAAGTGCCACCAGACCTGGTACCGGAGTCCCTATCACGTGGTCCTTCAGTTATAAAAGCAAGATACGAAAATGTCAAGTTTTGTAACTCACAGCTTCTCACCTTCAGGGGCCCTCTGTTAGGGAGGCCCAGCAGACATGAGAGCGCTCAGCACCTCCCAGTTCCAGGGCTGCAATGACTGGAATTAGCAGAGAGGGCTCACCACATGTCTAGCCCACGTGACTGGAAAGGGAACAGCCCCACTGCCTTGGGTTCTCGGGAATTATTTGTGGGTTGCCTGCTGGAAACTCCCTTTAGGTCACTCTTTCATGCTGTCACTCACTATCCTTGTTCTCTCTGCTTCTCCCTTTCTGTTCAGGCCACTGACCAGGACGTACAGACAAACGAGGTGGCATTTGGGGCAAGAGGAGGAGACTGCTGCCTTGAACAAGAATAAGATGGTTAAAAATAGGACAGGTTGGGTCTGGATGTTGTTTATTCGAGGTAAAGGGCAGCCCTGATCAGCAGATGGACCAAAGTGATTCCAGGCAAAAGGGCTGACTGCCTGCAGCCCCGCAAGGAGAGGGGAGCCCTGCCGGACCTGAACAGCACGGGGAGTGTGACAGGGGCCAGGCTCCTGAAGGAGAGGGTGCTATGCCATGCACTCCCAGGAGCAAGGGCTGGAGCGTGCCCAGAGGTGGACCCAGAGGTGGACAGTGGGCAGGTCGTCTACCCCTCTCTGCAGACAGCCCAGAACATAACTTAACTACACTTCGGGTGCTGGCGACTGCCAGAGCCAGGACGTGTGCACACATGCTGTGTGTGTGTGTGTGTGCGTGTGTGTGTGTGAGTGTGCACACGTGTTTATGTATGCGTATGTACATGTGCACAGGTATATTGGAGGGCAGAGTGGAGAAGGTGGGAGGGAGGCAGGGAGGTGGGAGGCATCAGATGTCTTGGACTCAAACACAGTCAAGACACGTGATTTGCCCACACCCTCACCGGATGGCTAGAGAGCCAGCCGCATCCTGCAGAAGGCAAGGAGTGAGAAGACTAACCTTT
The DNA here is from genome assembly GCF_964212035.1 of Myotis nattereri. Classification (NCBI taxonomy): domain Eukaryota; kingdom Metazoa; phylum Chordata; class Mammalia; order Chiroptera; family Vespertilionidae; genus Myotis; species Myotis nattereri. The sequence continues at coordinate 20,186,626 of NC_138083.1, read as the reverse complement.
GACTGAACCATCTGCAGACAGAACATGAAGAGCCCATAGCGGGAAGGGGGCTGGGCTGGGGGGCTGTTTACAAAGGACATATGGTCACCACATCCCGAAGCTCTAAGCAGGCTGTGTCCAGTGAGAACGCCTGTGGCAGGGCTGTGGGTCATGGTACTGAGCAACCTCCCTGGGTGACCATTTCCAGTGAGGCCCTGGGCGAGGACTGGGCACCCGATGCTGCAGATTGACAGGGCTATGGAGTGCACATCTACAGGGAAGGTGAGCAATAAACACAACAAGCGTGACTGAGGGCTGTGATCCCTGCTGCAAAAGCAGTAAACCAGGCGATGGGAGGGGGTTGCGGGGGGACAGTAGATGTCACCGCTCTAGGGAAGGAACCCAAAGACAATCTTTTAGTTTTCACAGGAATAAAAACTCTCAGGAAACAAAATATTTGAAAACACACACCAGTGTTGGCTTGTCTCTTTATATTACCATGTTAATATGTAAATTAAAAGGCTGGACATTTCAAGCAACGCTGAAAACATCAGCTTATTTCTATAACAAGGGTGTGACAGCCTTTATCAGCCTTAACTACCGAGTTTCTAGGCCGGTGTTTTGCATCACGCTGAAATGTCACTTAAAAATAAAATTCTATCCATCCTGAAACCCTGGGTAACAGAAAAAGGCAAGAATAATGCGGTGTAATGGATTTCACATATCAGTCACTGAGAAGCACTTGAAGCAGGAGGTAAAATGACTGCTTTGGTCCAGCCAGTGGTGTCACCTGCGGTTTGGTGCCAGCACGTACTATGCAGGGACATTCCGCGACCAGCGGGACACGCAGTGATATTCAGCACGAATGTGCTCTCAGAGAGCAGCCCAACTGGCACCCCTCAGCTTCTCGGCCTGTCTCTCCCATTGGCGAGCAAGACATCCATCTCTGGAAGTGACTATGGACACAGCCCCAGAGGGATGTGCTATTGGGCTGCACGGGAAGGTGTAACTGCATGGACAATGGGAGCTGATGTCCTGACCCAGGGCTTCCCGGGCCTGTGTCGTCCAAGGACCAGCAGAATAAAGAGGGGGGTACAACATGGAGATGACCACTTTTGTATTGTCAAAGAAGGACATTAAAACAAACACCAACCTACAGATGGTGATGCACCCACATAAGACGATGCTTTTTAGTGATTAAAAGAGACAAATTACTGTTGTACTCAGCTACACTGATGAGTCTCCAAAACATCACATAAAGTGAAAGCAGCCAGGCACAAAAGAGAAAGTGCTGCCCGGTCCACTCACAAGGCAGGTGTGGACAGACACAACTGCTCTGACCCACAGAGAGCAAATGAGCGCTCGCCTGTGGCAGGGCGTAGGCGCTGGCTAGAAACTTCTGGAATGACTGAAAAGTTCTAAATCTTAATTGGTTACATGGGTGTATACATACATCTAAACTCATCAAACTACACTTAAAATGGGTCCGTTTCATGGCAAGTATATTATGGTACAACAGAGTTGACTGAAAAAATGTGAGCAAAAACCCAAAAACCTATATACTTAGCTATTATCACCGTGTGTGTTTTTTTCGTAAAAGTTGTCTTTCATCCCCAAAGTAAAGAAGCTATGAGACAGTCTTCTCGAGTTAATATCTTTCAGTTTCATGAAAAGCTGTTTTCCTAATTTTAAAGTCCAGTGATAGAAACTTCCTCAGGCCCCATCAGGGGTCAGATGAGCATTGGAGAACCACTTTCTCCCCCAAAGGCCACTCCCGGAACCCCACCTTGAGCATCCCTTTCACATTCCAGTCCAAGGCTCACCACCGCTTCATTCCTCAATGAACAGCCCACTGAAGTTACCAGATTGGGGATGAAAATGAAAATGGCCAGGAAGAAGGAATTATTTAAATAACTAATAAATTCTATCTAAATAAGGGTGGGCAGAAAAAGGTAGGAGGCTGAGGAACCGGAGGGTTTAGGAAGAGTTGAAAGGTGAATTCCAGGGCAGCCACTCGTCCATGTGCCATCTCTTCCCAGGCTCCCTGGGGCCTGCCATCTAAGCTAGATGGACTGGCAGCAAACACCAGCAAGCTGCATAGTCAAGTGGGTGTCAAGACCCTGCTCTGCTGATCACAGAGCGCACCATGCCCTGCTAAGTGCCTTCAGGACCTCAGAAGACTGTTAAGAGCATCATGGGAGGGCGGAGGAAAAATAAAATTATACATTTTTTTAAGGAGAAGCAGCAAATATTTTTCTAAAGTACAGAATGTAATAGCATATCTATATACATTACCAGGAGATTTTCTTTGTAAGAAGATCTAAAACTAAATAGAACAGACTCTTTTACAATTAATACTTTTTACCTTAGACTTCTTAAAGCTACTGGCTCACCAAGAGAAGAACTAGGAGTAGCCAAGCTCTTCTCTAAGTGTGACTATTTGTTCTAGAAAACACTGCCTCTGCATGTAATAGTCAAATGATGGTAGGAGAAGGTTGCATACTCAATGTTAAAAGTCAAAATATTGAGGGAGAATAATAAAAAAGAAACCTTGAAAATACAAAATCCTTATAAAGACACAATTGAACACTGGGAGTCATTAAGAGGACTCCAAGGGCATAATCTTTTTAAAATTAATTAATTTATTTCTAATAACAAACTCTTATCCAGCAGTTATTATGTGGCAGGCACTGCTCTAAGCACTTTCCATACCTAAGCTCATGCACTCTGCATACCCAGTGGGTGGTTTCATCATCACCTTTGCCATGAGGGTGCCTGACTTGCTGAGGGTACCAGAGGAGACGGGACAGGATGGCAGTGCACCCAGCCCTATTCCAGCAGCTAGTCCTTTGCCGGAGCTCGGCCATTTCTGTTCATTTTGTTAAGGGAGAGACAGCATATTCATGCTATGCTTGCTTCTAATTCTGGACCCTGACATTCTGTGACTGGGTAACCCCCAGAGAATGTGAGGCCCTCAGCTCCCCTGTGAACACATCAGGCAGCCCTGCTCCCATGGGGAGCTAGGAATTCTCCAGGAAATGCTCCCAGGCCATTGCTGGTGCTAATGACGATAGCATTGGGGTAAGCATAAAGAGGAAGCAGAACAGTGACATGCTTTCAGAACTTGACTCTGTTAAGTTCAAAGAAAGTGAAACTCTTTGGATTTGGACTTCATATTTCGAAGTGAAAGCCCGAACTCTAAAAGGCCTCCTGTGATTTTCTGTGCTTTCTCTAAGTTGCCTTTACGGTAGCATCTTCATAATTTTGGCCAGATTTGCATATGGCCTGGAGTATTATTTGCATGAAGTTTTTATTTAAATCAACTTAGTTTTTCTTTTTTAGATATAATTGACAATATAATGTATTATTTCAGGTATACAACATAGTGATTAAATATGTACATATATATTGCGAATGATCACCAAATAAATATAGTTAACATCTGTTATCATACATAGTTACACAAAATTTTCACTCTCTTAGCAACTTTAAAATATGGAATACAGTATTATTAACTATAATCACTATGGAATACAGTCTTATTAAATATATTCATTTTATAACTGCAGCCTTTGGGCTCCACCCATTTCTCTTCTGCCCGCCTCCAGCCCCCCAGTCCTCTGGTAGTCACCAGTCTGTTCTCTGTATCTATGAGATTGGGCTTTTGTTTGTTTTTCAGATTCTGTTGTAATGTACCCCGCGAATCACAGAAGGACGCCTCAAGAAGTCGAATTAAAGAGTCACATTTATTGCAATCCGGGACTATGAGGGGTCATCCCCAAATCTCATAGTAATAAGATCATGGCAAAACCAGACTTATATAGGCAAAAATCACAAAGGTATTGATTACATCCCAGGGTTTGGAATGTGGCACCTGGCTCACAAAAAAGCAAATTACAGAAGCAGAATTAAGCATGTTAATTACAGTTTCGGGTCTCGGGGTCACTGAATTGACAGAAATACATTATCTAGAGTCCTTAGGTAACCTGGGTTAAACTTAGGCATGTTATCTAAATTACAGTTTTGGGTCTCTGGATCACTGAGCTGATAGAAACACATTATCTGGAGCCCTCGGGTCTCCCGACAACTGAGTTGTCAGGACAATTTAGAGTAATTGTGCTGTCCTGGTCTCGGGACCACTGAGGCAGCTGGAACGCACCACCTGTGGCCACTAAAACAATTTAGGGTAATTGTGCTGTACTGTTTCCCAGGTACAGAAGAATGTGCTCTCTAAGACCAGTATGATAACAATCAATGGAATAGTCATTCAATCAATAAGGCATTCAATCGAATGGGATGACTTATACAATTTAGAAAATCAAAGTAAGCTTTCTATTGTTAAGCCAAACAACAGGGTTAGAGTTAAACTACAGTTTCCACCTGAAATGGTTGCTACCATACTTCAATTCCACCTATAAATTAGATCATACTAAGTCAACCCAGTTTTAAAATAATTAAGTATCCATATCTTAAACTTTATGCATGAAATTGGTTTAATAGTTGTATTTTATTAAAACATTTATCTATTAAAATAAAATAAATCTAGGCCCATTAAAATCATTGCATGCCTTCCACAGCTGTTGAGCTCTTTTTTGGAGAATTCAAAAATCTGAGCTGGTAAAAGCCAGTCTTTGTCCTCTACTTAAAAATAGGGATATAATACAAACACAGCTTCAGAAATTATGCCTATGTATGTATAGACCAGTACATGTATGCACAATAGGAGTTCTACTCACACATACACACACAGCACACGCATATACACACACAATTTCAAATGGCTGAAAAGGAACTGAGCAGCAATGAGGCGTTAAATCAGGGACAGGGGAGATTACTGGATCAAGGACACCATATAGCAGCAATTATTTGCACTGTTTCTCCAGGGAGACTGAAAGAACATGCGTACCTAAAGGGAGGAATCACCTGGGGCCCAGGGGTTCTGAAGGTTCATCTCAGCAGGGAAGCGAGGAGGGCCGGCTTCAGACTCCCTCCCCAGCCTCCCCCAGTAGCAGCTCCACCAAGGGCTTAGCTAAGAAGAAATTTGGAAATCCAAGGTACTATCCATTGTCCTCACTTCACCTCTGAGGAAACAGGCTCAGGGAAGATAAAACACTTAGGGTCATTCAGTTAACTTCAGTAGAACCAGAGCCTAAAAGTCAGCATCCAGATTCCCAGCCTGGTGTTTATCTGACCGAGACCCCCTCTGAGAACACCTTTGTGCAGCCATAGACTGGTGACTTTGGTGAATGTCATTACATCAGTACCCTCCTCTACCCTTGAAAATGAAGATGCGTGATTAGTCATTAATTCCTTGAGGAGGGGATGGTGGCCAACAATATTTAATGAAGTGCCTGTTATGAGTCAATAGAAATAAATTAGGAATAAGATGAAGTCATTATTTTGGAAAGTATGATGTAAGGAAAGAGACACATCTCTTCCTGAAAAGTAGTATAAATTGAATAATACCTAAGACAGATTAGGAAATCTTCTGTTAGTAATAATAAAAACAACAATAAGAGCAGCAATAGAAATAATAGCAATAGCTATAACTGTTTATCTCATACCAGACACTATACTCAGTACTTTATATGCACTGATATCCCATGACATAAATAGTATTATTCCCATTTTGATTGATAAGAACATTGAGCCCAAGCCCCTGGGTAGGGTGACCACTGTCTGGCTTGCCTGGCACACCAGGTTGCCCAGGGCATGGACCTTTCAATGCAGAATGCAGGAAAATCCTGGGTCCCCTGGGATGGCTGGTCACCCTGCCTGTGAGGCTGGGGAGTGATAGCAACTTCCATGTCTGCCTGACTCCCCAACCACCACCACCTTCTACAGGATAACTTTTCTCCCTGCGCTACACAGTTAAGACTTTCACATACTGGCTTAAGGAAGGGCGTGGCCAGTAGTTTGTAAAACAAGACACACACATGTATCCTCTTCTCCTTTTACATAAAAGCCAGAGGAAAGCACTGCCTGGCCACAAGCCTCCATTCCTCAAGACGAGTAAAGAAGAGCAAACACTTACCTTGACCTCAAACTCGAAGTGCTCGTCCTTGCCTTGCCCGCAGAGAACATAGCGAGGGATGCTGATTTTAATCGGGTCCTTCAGGTCATCTGGACTTGCTCCCAAAGAGCGAGAAACCATCCGCTATCAAAGGCACATCAGATGGGGAGAACAAAGAGAAGCAAGATCACTCAATTGCAAATACCCTGCTTGGGCAGACAGGAGAAAATGTGTTTCAAGTAGAGAAAAGAGCATCAAACCGGTGGAGTTTATTTAGAAAAATGATGATTGCCTTTGAAAGAAAAATGCTAAGTCTCTCTCACAACAAAAGACCAGTTCTTTAGGTATATTATCCCCAAGAGTTAGGGCAAAAGCACTTCAAAATGTTGTTTGCCTTTGAAGTTCCTTCCAATTTAATAAGAACAAACGAAGAAAGGGACAGATTACATATTCCAACTTAAAAAAAAAAAATTGGTCTAAAACAGATTCCTCTCTCTGAAAAGTGTTGATTATCTGACTTCTTTTTTCTTCACAGACTCTCAGGCTGATGTACATAATGCTCCAAAAGCTGGAGATTTTACTCAAATTTACTTCATTTTTAACTTCCAGGCATCTTTATAAGCCAGTGTAGCGTGGAAAGCTCTTTCAGCCACAATTAAAACAAATCCCAAGTATTTTCTTTAGGCTCCATTTGATTAATAATCTACTTGGCCCTGACAATTATTTATGGTCTGGATGGTGGGAAGCCAGAGGGGTTTGAGGAATAGGCATTATGAAAAAAAATAAATCTTCAAAATGAGTTCTCTGGAGTGTGAATGGAAGTCTCTGAACAATCCTTATCATTTGCACTAACCTGGGGCTTTAGAAAACATAAGAAAATGGGTTTTTAAACAATAGCAGTAATAAAATAAGTATGATCATAATTATAGTTGCATTTGTTGAATACTGACTATATACCAAGAACTCCACTTAATGGTTTATATGCATTGTTGCATGTAATCCTCACAGTACTCTATTTATCAGACGGGAGCCCAAGGCTAAGAGTTTAGGAAACTTACAGGGGTAAGAGGAGAGCCAGCATTTGAACTTGGGCTAACCTAGCTCAACTATGTCACCGCTGCGCCACACTGCTATAGTGAAATTTTAAAATAATGTCATCCATCTCAGATACATTGAGCTGATGAACACTTCAGTATATTCAGAATTGAAGATGAAAACTCCACAGTTATGCAGTATAACCTACTATGACTAAGAAGAAAACAGTTGGCAATTCACTCCCTTTCTCTCAGAGAGAAAGGGGTCCGGGCTTCATGGATCCTCAGCCAGGTGTAACATGAAAGGCCCAACCTAAACGCGCGCATGTGCGTGCGTGTGCGTGCGTGTGTGTGTGTGTGTGTGTGTGTGTGTGAATCAAATCCCAGCTGGAGGATGTGATCTCTGAGGGAGAGAGTGCTCTGATTTCTGGGTGACACAGAGGCGTACACTTGGTCACAGATCACTGCTGTCACCTAGCAGACGGTGTAAAGGGTTTGGGCATCATATGACTTTCCCAAAGTCTTCTAGAGCACCTTAATTTCCCTGCGTGGCTGGCCACCCAAAACGTGAACCATTCATTTTATCATACTGGGGCACCGAATTAGTTGTCCCTGATGTCAAAAACTATAGTGGAAACTCTTAAGAAGTGAGTTTCTCAACATGTGCATGGCCAAAAACCTTTCAATTCACTGATAGCATAGTTCCAAATTTAAGTGCAGACATTTCCTGAAACATGAAATACGTTTTTCAATTTAAAAGTAAAAAGGCTGAGAAATAATTTGGTGGTTTTATTTCTTTTCAAAGAACACATTCACTGCTAAGAAATGTTTTTGACCTATAAATGATGGCTTACCCATGAAGTTCTTGCTCTGCTGCCTAAGCCCTAAAACCTCCTATGCCATGCTTAATAACTGTATTTTTCGAGTAGGAACATAATCTCTCTTCAAAATCTGACACAATTACTTGGCAATTCAACTTGTTGCATGTGTGTGCGCGCGTGTGTGTGTGTGTACGTGTACGCGCGCTGCGGGTTGGATTAGGGGTAGGGAGCACACTGTATTTTGGAACAACTCCAGGAAAAGGGAATACTGCCGAGGGAATTTTAAGTAGCAGCTAGCAACTGATATTTCCAGTGAGAATTAAAGACCCCCTGGCTCTACCTTAGCAGGAACCTGGATACTCCCAGGGTCTAGACCTAAGGGGCAACACTGCAGCTGATTTGATGAGGAGCCATGTCTGTACAGTTACAGACGCTTTTTCAACGAGGTGAGAATGAGGAAAAGGAAGAAGGCAGGCAGGCAATTCAGTATTTTTTCTTCGATCAACTACAACAGTGTATGTATTACAATGTGTCTTATTCGTGTAGATGACAATACCAACAAGGGTAATACACTTGGTATTGAAAGTATACAGTTACCTGCTTCCCTGAAGCAGTCCGTTGACTTCAAAAACGCAGAGCGAGAAAGAGGACACTCAGAATCAAATCCCTGTGGGAGGATGTGATCTCTGAGCAACACTTCCCCATCGCCTCTGCCCCTCAGTTTCTCTGTGTCTATGGAAGGGGGGTATATTTATCAAATCCCAATGACATGGCAGGGACCCAACCATGAACAAGGCAGTGTCCGGCCCTGTGGGACTTCTGGTGAGGCAAACTCTGACAAGTAAACTGATCATTACCGCAGGATTTTAAGTGATGGGGACACTGAGAGAGAAAAACTATGAATATGGACATTGCTATCTAAATACCATGAATTTTACTGAGGAAGAACTGCGGTCAAAATGGCCCAGGTTACCTAAGCAATGGAGACTTAACTTTAACTTTCTATTGATACACAATCAATATTGATTATCTTTTATTGAGCACCAACTACGTGCCATGCAGAGAGCCAGATCATGGAAGTACAAAGTAACTTTTACAAAGTATCTGGAATTTCTAAGACCTTTAATTTTTCAATTACATTATGTTTTGAACCAAGGTTTGTTTTTTTTCCACTCTAGCTGCATTACATTCTAAAGTTAGTAAGTGCTGCCTTGACTTTCTCTTTCTATAAGTCCACTTTCAAAGTGGGATAAGACTAGAACTGATGGTCTATCTAGGCCGTTTAAGATAGAACGTTTTCTATTTCCAAGAATATGTACATTCAAAATCAATCCCTAATAAAAAGAAAGTTGTTTGAAGCTCAGGCTCATAGATCCATTAAAGAAAAAAAAAAAATCCGCCCTGACCGGTTTGGTTCAGTGGTTAGAGCATCCGCCTGCAGACTGAAGGGTCCCAGGTTCGATTCCAGTCAAGAGCATGTACCTTGGTTGCAGGCACATCCCCAGTAGAGGGTGTGCAGGAGGCGGCTGATAGATGTTTCTCTCTCATTGATGTTTCTAACTCTCTATCCCCCTCCCTTCCTCTCTGTAAAAAATCAATAAAATATATATTTAAAAAAAATAAAGAAAAAAAATCCTGTGTAGTTGTGGCCAAGTGGGTAAGGTGATAGATGAGAAAGAAAATCCCTGCCTTCACTGACTGGGTGTATGAGTTAAGCAGGGACCAGTGATCTGGGAGGAATTGGATCTTATCAAGCAGTTCGCCTAAATCTAAGATGGCCCCTTACATACCAGCACCTGCACAGGTAGCTCAAGCAATGGGTCTAGATGGGCTACAGGAGACACCACCCCAATCAGGATCAGACAGGAAAGTGCACCAAACCTCTGCTGAGAAGGTGGCTATTTCTCTTCAGAATCTTGCATGTTGGAGACAACAAATACCGTTAGACCCTCTGCTCTCACCCGTTGGCTTCAATCTCAATGATTTCAAAGTAACTAAATGTTAAGTACAGAGAAAAGAAAAACTGCAGACATGAATAAATGGAGAATAAAGATCTGAAGGCCTCAGAGCAAAAGTATAAGCAAACAGAAGAAACATCAAATGAGTGTGTGTCTACATCTAATCTCTGTTCCAACGTAAGTTTTAGAAATTACTTTTTGGAGTCAATTGCATGAGGAATGTAGAAGTCTCAGGATGTAGTGTGAAAGGTTCCTGTCCTTTTCCTAAACGCAGGAAGGAAAACTATTGTGACTGTCTCATAAATTTTATTTTATTTTTTTGAAAATAGTTATATCTTGACTCTCTTGAGTTTTATACAAGACAAGTGTGCTGTATCATATGTTATCCCATTATTTAAGGGAGCTTTCAAATTTCTATGTATTTATTTTGGAATCAGTCACAGTTTCTCTACATGTAGCAAAGAAGATTCTTGGACTTGCAAGGGGAGCCGGTGACACATCGCAGAAGGAGGCAAGGGGACATGAGAGGCGGTGTTCAGAAGCACGTCTTACAGCAGGTCTGGCAGGGGTAACTCCGTAGGACACTTCAAGGGGTTTTAAATGAACTGTGGAGCTACTTAGAAGAGAAGGGTCAAGGAAAAGCACATAATTAGTAACCGGGGTTACATTGCTATACATTAGAAATACTGTCTTTTAAGATACAAAGAAGTATTTTTCAGAAGCTTTCAATGAAATAATGTTCTGTGTCAACAAATACGTTATTTTTTTCCCAGTTGTTGGGGAAACATTATAGTTGGGTCCTCAGAGGAAAGAAGCAGACAGACCACAGGCTACCTTGTAATATTCAAATTAGAATCTTTTCTTCCTGCTCAGGCTGTCTCCTTCAAAAGGGGAAGATTAAGGAAATTAATAGGAAGTGGCTTCAACATCCACTGTCAGCAGTGCAGAGGGCATGGAAGGGGCCAATTCTCCAGGGAGTCATCAACATTGCTCCCTAAGCCTCTAATGATGCACCAGATGGCTGAATTCAGTATATGTTTTGACTATGTCAAGGTCAGACCTAAGGACTGATGTCTGATATCCTAGAGCCAAATAGCCAAGCTTTACTTATAAAACACAGTTGTTGTTTTTCAGATTTATTTAACAAAACTATTAATTCTCCCTTCTTTATGTTAATCCCTCATATATTCAACCACACACACCATAGTAATAGTTCCAATTAGAGCTACTATGTATCAAGCACCTACTATGCTCCAACACCTTGAAAACAGTGTGGGGCAGAGAAGACAAGGATCTGTTACATTCTCAAATATAAGCCACATTACAAGAAACAGGAAATAAAGGTAACTCGTGTGGTGCAAATTATATGATGAAGAGTCAAGCAAGACATGTTCATATTTCTCTCCAGCAGGTGAAGCCTGCCTAGGCCATGAAGGGACCTGGTGTGAACGCCAGGCTGTTGTGAAGGCTTAGTACACAGAATGAATTGGGTTTTGCTAAGACATGGGATGGGTATACCCTGCCCAATCCTGTCCAATGGAGGACAGCAGCCTGGCATGAGGGAGTGGTGCCAACCTTATTTTATTTTATTTTTTTAAGTATATTGTATTGATTTTAGAGAGGAAGGGAGAGGGAGAGAGAGATAGAAACATCAATGATGAGAGAGAATCATTGATTGGCTGCCTCTTGCACACCCCCTACTGGGGATCGAGCCCGCAACCCAGGCATGTACCCTTGGCTGGATTCGAACCTGGGACCCTTCAGTCTGCAGGCCGACGCTCTATCCATTGAGCCAAACCAGCTAGGGCAACCTAATTTTATTGTAAAGTGAATTTAGAATACTCACATCCAGAAATGGAAGTAAGTGTTTTCAAATAAGGAGTATTTCTTTAATTCTGATATATATCTTTAAGGATAAGTTACTCAGAAAATGATACCATATTAGACAGACGCTTGTGGAATATCTTATCTATCCTAGTGGCCTTTGGGTAAATACAAAAGGTTTGGCTAACATTTCTAATCCACGAGACTTACCAGAATAGATTAGTCCATCCATATAGACCTGAGATGATCAACACTGTTTCAGGACTTAGAAATACTGGCTATCTGATGAATGTTTCCATTTGAAATTATTAAAAATGTTGCCATCTTTCTCTAGATCACCAAAGACTAGTTAGTACCTTTGATGGTCATTGTTGCTAGAGAACTTATCATTAAATGGATGATTTAAAATATAATTAAATAATGGGTCTGGAATGACTGAGAACATGGCGACAATTGCTAAGTGGGTCCATTACCAAACACAATTATAGGTAGTTAAGAGCCCCCAGGAAGGAAAGTCAAGTTTTACAATGTCTTTCATTAACCATGAAAAGAACCACTCATTTTCATTCACTGGTTTTTGCTGATACCTTGTTTTGATTCAAACTGTGCTGAAGAAGTTTAAGGTCCAGAAGAAATGAAAGTGGGGAGTGGGGATTCTCTTAATCAGGTTTCTGAAGAGCATACTGTACTCTTTAACCTTCTAGTTTAGAAACAACACTGACTATACAAGATTATCTATACTGTAGTCACACTATAACTGTATCCATATTTTTCTTCCATATGATTTAAAAATGCAAAGAGAAGAAGAAAAAAGAAAAAGACAGATCCATGCAAGGAAAGAATGGAAATATAAAGAAACTTGTAAGGCAATTCTTGGAAAAACAAACAAAAGCCCCCCAAACTCATAAAAAGAATAATCTTTAATGTCTAGAAATTCCAAGAAAAAAACTTTCAAGTCGGAAAGAATCAACTTAACAATTCTTCCAAATACTCATCCCTACTACAGTCATTTTTATTTTAAAAAATCAATTTTAAAATTTACCCAATGTCAAGAATAACCATGACTAGAAAGTTGACTCTGGCATTGCGGAAAGAACGTATATATTCTGGAGAAGGTCTGGGTCTGAGCTCTCATTCTCAATCAAGTGATCCTTCCTGAGTTAAATTCCTAAACATGAAATGAAGATCGATGATGACAATTCCTCCATCCCAGGAGAATCACCATGGGCTCCCAGGAACAATACATGAGACAGAACTGTACATTGTAAACCACAATACAAAGGATGCTTGGGATTATTATCTTTATAATCCACTGCATCTTCAGCAACAAAATATTTTAGCCAGATGTCTTTCTTAAAAAGGCAAGAGGAATGGTTTACAATGACTCACTTTCCTTCCCATCCACTGGATTTTTTCAGTTCCATTTCTTACAAAGGCTTTACAAAATTACCAGGGTGCAAGCAACAAGAGATTGGATGGTGGTGGTTTGGAAACTGTTGTGCAAGAAACAGGAGAGGGACTGAAGGGCATTGGAGGTAAAGAATTTTAGGAGGTAAGATAACTGTGTGCTTTGATGGGCTGTGATATAATACAGATTGTGGAATAGACTTGTTCTGCTCTGCTACAGATGAGTGCCATGGACAGACAGATTCTGAAGATGGAGATCACAATAAGGAGGATTATGGAATGAATGGTCCAACAATGAGAGCAGTCCCCAAAGAATAAACTTCTTCAGAGGTAGATAGTGATTAGCTCAACCATGGCCACGTCAAGTAAAGACTGAATTGGAAAGCAAGTTGAACTAAGTAACTTGAAATGTCCTGTAGAATATGTTCTCACTATGACTGACTATTTTCCGTTAGGAAAAAGTCCCAAAGTTTTATCTGAAGTTTATCTTCAATAAGGGAACCTTGACGTAATATGTATGTGGTCGACTGAATTATTGGTCCTAATGCTTCTCTCTCTTGTGGTAGTAGTATAAATAGCCTTAGTCACGTCATGGCTACTTGGTGGATGGAGTGTATTGCCTTCTCCTTGACAATGGACTCAAGTCATGTGACTTGTGTTAGCCAATGTGACATTAGAAGACATGAGGCATGGATGCCCTTTTCTGCTTCTGTCATCATCATGATGGCCACTGCCCCTTCAACATAGACCCGACAATGAGAACGAGGACCAGACCAACTTTAGCTGACCACAGATGACTTGTAGCTTACAAAAGAGCCACCTCAACCTATTTGTGAACTAACTGTGAGAAATAAAAGGGCTTTTTTGTATGTCACTACAATTTTTGGGGCTTTGTTATTTGGCAATAGCTGAAATATATTTTAAAAGAATGAGGAAGAATTGTGCAAGATGCATATGGAGGCTCTATAAATACATTAAAATTAAAAGGTTAAAAATTGGTCTGCCAGTGAGACTGCTTGACCATCAAAGAAGCATTAATAAAAGTGCTGTAATCTATTTACCATTCAAAACACTACATCATGTAGGAAAAAGAATGTAAACAAAAATTACCATAATTATGCTGGAAGGCATAAGTATTCTCTCCAAAGGATGCACATACATTGTTTTAAGTAATGAAAGGGAGACAAACTGTTGGAAATGTTTTTCAACAAAGCCTAAATAAATTCATCCATTCACCACAAGCTTGCGAAACAGGGAGTTGTGAGCAAAATGGATTTTAATCAAATTCAGATGAAATCACTCGTTTCAAAAGTATTCAAAGGGGTTTTATGTAGGATGCATTAATAAGCCACAATGTAAATGTTTATGCCTATATTATAACAATGCAAAATGCCACATAAAGTATGTATGAACCTTTTTTCTTTCCTGATGCAGGAACTCATTACAATTGAGATGTCACATTAGGCTGGATGCTGAGACTCTCAGACCTGCTCCACTAGCAGCGACATGGACTCCTGAGAAATGAACCAGTGGAGCCAAAAGGGGCTGCTAGGATGGAAGCCATGGTGGCTAATGGCACAGACATTCCTCCCCTGGCTGCTACAGGAAGTACGACCACCTTACCACTGACTCCATGGACAGTACATCAAATTTTCACATCGAAAATCATATTTGAACTCAAAGTAAAAAGTGTGCTTAGGTGAGAGAAGTGACATGTGAAATCTGAATGCCAGAGGTTACTTCTTTTATGTGGTGAGCTCCAAATGCAATCCTCATTGTGACCTACTTAGATCATAAAGCAGACTGGGAAGTTATAATGAATAAGATGATTTTTACTCAATGCTTATATTTGCTGCATGCTCCATGTACGGATACTATTAAAAAACATAATTTATCACACAATAGAATTATGTTTTTTAACTTATGTAGCCTGTTTAATATTTATCACTCCTTGTTAAAATTTTGTACTACCCATGTATTATTTCCTTTCCAACCATAGCATCCCTGTGCTGGAATCTTAAATTCTACTCTTTCTGCTTTTTGTGATCATGAAGGGAAAATACTCAATGGACAATTTTTAAAAAAGGCAGTGCAAAATATATTAGCTGAAAAAAGTAAAAAAAAAAAATGAAAATAAATTAGGAGATATATTATTAAGATATTAGAAGACTATCATGTTTTCTAAATTTTATGTTATTGTTGACAGTATTGCAGATGAGCCCCAATTTCTCCCCTCCTAATACTCCCCTCTTCCCAGCATCTCCCCTTCTTTGGTTAATCTCTTCCAATCTTCCTCCGCCCCCAACTCCCCTCTTAGATATATCATTTTGTCCCATGCTTCCAGGTCTCTGGATCTATTTTATTGGTCACTTTATTGTCTTCTTTAGATTCTACCTACAAGTGAGATCACGTGATATTTGTTTTTAGCTGATGTTTATTTTACTCAGCATAATACTCTCCAGGTCCATCCATGGTGTCACAAAGGCTAAAAAATCATTTTTTTTTATTGCTGCATAGTATTCCATTGTGTAATTGTACCGCGGCTTTTTTAACCACTGATCTACTGATGGGCATTTGGGCTGTTTCCAGATATTATCTATAATAAATAACACTGCTATGAACATAGGAGTGCATATATTCTGACTGGTGTTTCAGGCTTCCTAGGATATATTCCTAGAAGTGGATCACTGGGTCAAACAATAGTTCCATTTTTATTTTTTGAGAAAATTCCATACTGTTTTCCACAGTGGCTACACAATCTGTATTCCCACCAGGAGTGTACTAGGGTTCCCTTTTCTCCACATCCTTGCTAACACCTGTTTGTTGATGGTAGCCATTCTGTGAGGTGTGAGATAATACCTCATTGTAGTTTTAATTTGCATCTCTCAGATGATTAGTAATGTTGAGCATTTTTTCATATGTCTATTGGCCATCTGTATGGTCTCCTTGGAGAAATGCCTATTCAGGTCCTTTGCCCATTTTTTAATTGGGTTATTTGTCTTACTTTTGTTAAGCTTACTTTTGTATGAGTTCTTTATATATTTTGGAAGTTAACCACTATCAGATGTGTCAATGTCAAATATGTTCTCCCTTTACATTTTGATAGCAGTTTCTTTTGCTGTGCAGAGCTTTTTAGTTGGATGTAGTCTAATTTATTTTTTTCCTTTGTTTTTCTTGCCTTAGGAGATGTATCTGAAAATTCTGCTATGTGAGTTGTCTGAGATTTTGCTGTCTTTTTCTTCTAGGATTTTTTTATGGTTTCATGACTTAATTTCAGTCTTTTATCTAATTTGAGTTAATTCTTGTGCATTATGTAAGTTGGTGAACTCCTTTCATTTTTTTGCATGTTCCTGTCCAATTTTTCCAACACAATTTATTGAATAAATCTGTCTTTTATTCCACTGTATGTTCTTTCCTCTTTTGTCAAATATTAATTGATCATAATGATGTGGGTCAATTTCTAGGGTTTCTGTTCTGTTCCATTGACCTGTATGTCTGTTCTTGTGCCAGTACTAGGCTATTTTGACTACAGTGGCTTTGTAGTATAACTTGATATCTGGTATTGTAATCCTTCCAACTGTATTCTTCTTTCTTAATATTGCTGCAGCTATTCCGGGTCTTTTTTTGTTCCATATAAATTTTTGGAGTGTTTGTTCTAGATCTCTGAAATATTCCATTGGTATTTTAAATAGGGATTGCATTGAATCTACAGATTGCTTTGGGTAGTAGGGACACTTTAATGATGTTAATTCTTCTGATCCATGAACATGGTATATTCTTCCTTTGTATTGTCCTCTATTTCCTTTTTCAGTATATTGTAGTTTTCAGAATACACATCTTTTATCTCTTTGGTTAAGCTTATTCCAAGGTATCTTATTTTTCTTGTTGCAATGGTAAATGGGATTTTTTTTTAAGTTTCTTTTTCTGAGAGATCATTAATGGTATATTGATTTCTGGATGTTAATTTTGTATCCTGCTACTGTGCTGAATTCATTTATTAAATCTAGTTGGTTTTGGGTGGAGTATTTAGGGTTTTCTAAGTACAATATCATGTCATCTGCAAATAATGAGTTTCACTTCCTCTTTCCCAATTTGGATGCCTGTGATTTTATCTTCCTGTCTGATTGCTGTAGCTAAGACTTCCAGTACTATGTTGAATAAGAGTGATGAAAGCAGACATTCCTGTCTAATTCCTCTTCTTAAGGGAAAGGCTTTTAGTTTTTGCCCATTGAGTATGATGTTGGCTGAAGGTGTGTCATATATGGTTTTTATTATGTTGAGGTATAATACCTTTATTCCCACAATTCTGAGTTTTTATATACAAAAAGGGCGTTAGATTTTTGTGGAATGTTTTTTCTATGTCTATTGATATGATCATGTGATTTTTGTTCTTCATTTTGTTTATGTGATGTATCACAGTTATCAATTTGTGAATATTGTACCAGCCTTGCATCCCTGGAATAAGTCCCACTTTATAATCTTTTAAATGTATTGCTGAATCCAAATTGCTAATATTTTGGTGAGGGTTTTAGCACCTATATTCATCAGGATATTGGCCTGTAATTCTCTTTGTAGTGTCTTTATCTGGTTTTGGAATTAGTATAATGCTGGCCTCATAAAAAGAGCTTGGAAGTCTTCCTTCCTCTTGGATTTTTTGGAATAGATTGAGGAGGATAGGTGTTAGTTCTTCTTTGAACGTTTGGTAAAACTCCCCTGTGAAGCCATCTGGTCCAGGACTTCTGTTTGCTGGGAGTTCTTTTTTTGTTGATTTTTGTTTGTTTGTTTTTGTTGGTTTTTTTTTTTACAATTTCAATTTCATTAGTTGTTATCAACCTATTAAGTTTATCAGGTTGATTCTTCCTGATTGACTTTTGGAAGATTATATTTTTCTAGGAATCTGTCTATTTTCTCTAGCTTGTTGGCATATAGTTGTTCATAGTATTTTGTTACAATCCTTTGAATTTCTGTGGTATCAGTTGTTACTTCTTTCATTTCTGATTTATTTGGGTGCTCTTTGTTTCTTGATGAGTCTGGCTAGGGGTTCACCAATCTTGTTTATCTTTTCAAAGAACCAGCTCTTGGTTTCATTTATCTTGTTGTTGTTTTTCTAGTCTCTATGTCATTTATTTCTGCTCTCACCTTTATTATTTCCTTCCTTCTACTAATTCTGGGAATTTCTTGTTGTTCTTTTTCTAATTCTTTTACTTGTAGGGTTAGCTATTTTATTTGAGTTTTTTCATGTTTCTTGAGGTAGGCCTGTAATGCTATGAACTTCCCTTTCAGGATTGATTTCACTGTGTTCCATATATTTTGAGTTGTTGTGAGATCATTTTTATTTGTTTTCAAGAAGTTTTTTATTTCTTCATTGATCTCATTGGTAATCTAATTCATTGTTTAATAACATGCTATTTAGCCTCCATTTGTTTATGTTTTTGAGGCTTTTTTCTTGTTTATTATTATCTTTTAATCCTCACCTAAGGAGTGAGGATATTTTTCCCACTGATGTTAGAGAGTGGAAGGAAGGGGGAAGGGGGAGAGAGAGAGGGAGGGTAAAAAGTGGGAGAGAGACACATTGATTGGTTGCCTCCTGCACACACCCTGACCAGGAGCATCGGACCTACAATCCAGGTATGTGCTTGGGAATTGACCATAAAACCCTTTGGTGCACAGACTGATGCTCTAACCACTGAGCAATGCCAACTAGGGCAAATTTGTTTGTTTGTTAATTGTAGTTGATTTCTAGTTTCATGCCATTGCGATCTAAGAGGATGCTTAACATGATTTAACTTTTCCTGAATTTGTTAAGGCTTATTTTGTGTCTTGTTTTGGCTTTTATTTTTAAGTCTATTTTTTCAGATATTCATATTGCTACTTCAGTTTTTTCTTTATTATTTTTAAAATATGTTTTTATTGATATCAGAGAGAGGAAGGGAGTGATAGGAACATCAATGATGAGAATCATTGACTGGCTGCCTCATACACATCCCCTACTGGGTATTGTGCCCACAATACAGGCTTTACCCTGACCAGGAATTGAACCATGACATCCTGGTTGACAGATTAATGCTCAACCACTGAGCAATACCAATTGAGTATTACCATTTTATCATTTTCATTTGCATGGAATATTTTTTTCCATCCCTTCATTTTTAGTCTGTGTGTATCTAAGGTGACTCTCTGGTAGAATATATATATATATATATATTTGGAGCATTAAGTCCATTTCCATTTAAGGTTATTATTGATAGGTACTTACTTGTTACCATTTTTTTTCTTTATACCTTTGTTCGTCTCTCTCTCTTGTTTTCTTCTTCTTAACCTAGTCCCTTTAGTAGTTTTTTGCAATGCCTGTTTGGTGGTAATGTACTCCGTTAGCATTTTCTTTTTTTCTTTTGGTATGGGAAGCTCTTTATTTCATCTGCAATTTTAAAAGATAACCTTGCTGGATAGAGTAGTCTTGGATTCATTACTTTTCTTTTCATTACTTTGCATACTTCATGCCACCGCCTTCTGGCTTGAAGTGTTTTTACTAAAAAAATCAGCTGATAGTCTAATGGGAGCTCCCTTGTAGGTAACTTTCTGCCTCTCTCTTGTTGCCTTTAAGATTCTTTCTTTGTCTTTAACATTTACCATTTTAATTATGATGTGTCTAGATACAGGTCTTTGGGGTTCATCTTGATTGGGACTCCCTGTGTTTCCTGAACTTGTGTGACTTTTTCCTTCACAGGTTAGTAGAGTTTTCTGTTATTATTTCTTCAAACAGTTCTCTATTACTTGCTCAGGTTCTTCTTCTTCTGGGTATCCTATAATGTGGATGTTCTTACATTTCATGTTGTCCTAAAGCTCCCTTAAACCATCCTCATGCTTTATACTTCTTTTTCCTAATTGCTGCTCTGACTGGATGTTTCTTTTCTATCTTGTATTCTAATTTGTTGATTCAGTCCTCAGATTTTTCTCATCTACTGTTGATTCCTTCCTGGGTATTCTTTAATTTAGCTGCCATTTTTCAATTCTGATTGGTTCTTAGTCATGGTTTCTAAACTTTTAAACCATTTTTTCCCTTTTAATCTTTATTACTGAAAGTATTATATAGGTCCTCCTTTTCCCCCCCATTAACCTCTTTCAGCCTGCTCCCGTACTCCGCCTCCTCCCCCAACACCCTTATCACTCCATAGTTTGATGCTGATATAGTTCCCACTAAGTTCCCTGTAGTGCTCATTAAGATGCTTATAATTATCAGTAAGTTGTTTGAGGATACTTATACGAGTAAACATTACTTTGAACTCTATATCTGAAAAACTCCTTGCCACCATTTCATTTATATCCTTTCCTCATGATTTGCCAGTGGTGGGTCCCACTGTCTGGGGATTCCAGGTAGCAGTGGCAGAGCTGGGAGTGCCTGGTTGCAGTGGTGGGGCTGGGTGCAATGGACAGTGATCTAAGTTCACTGGATCATGGGTCACTCCCCCAACTTCTTCCCAAGGAGGATATTCAGGGTCCTCAGGGAGGATCTTCAGGCTCATTATCCAAAATGGCTCATTATCTAATATCAAGCAGAAGTACCTGGCTGAGCAGCACACAGCAGCAGCCAATGGCTCTCCAGTCAAGAGCACACAAACTGCCTGCCCCAAGTTTCCCCACCACCAGACAGATGCCCACCACACTCACAAGCACACATTCTCTCCCTCACACATGCTCACCCACTCACACTCTAACCCTCACTCTGGTACTGACTGCCGTCATGTTAGACTCCTCTATCATGGTTTATTTTTGATACATTTCCATGGCAGGATCTACCAGTCAAGAATGTGACAAACTAATTTTCATGATGTGCTTGCTCATCATAGATTCAAAAGCCTTCATGTATATGGCAACAGGGTGTGTACAAGTGTCTGTGTGTGTGGTGGTGGGGAGTTGTGGCATGACAAAAACAGGCTTTACCTAAAAACAATTGAATTCTATTGTCTCAAAAAGCCTCCACTTGGCCACTGTAAACAGGGCTGTAGCCACCAGTGTGTGAATCCTCATACACTCTCCAGTTTCTTGCCTTTTCCTGTTCATTTCCCCCAAACCTGGGTAGAGGAAAATTAATAAGGAAAATGTAGACATGTAGCTTGTTTTTAGCTCTGATGCTGCAAAGAGGGAGGCTCTACATTTCTTTGCCAAAGGGAGATGGTAAGTTTCTGGATGGGTGAAGCTTTGACACTGTCCCCATGTTCAATTAGGAAGAGAAATGAAGAGGGAGTATGCTACAATATTATCATTGACCATTATCCAAAGGTCTGACCAGAACAGAAAATAACTCACCATGCCAGGGGTGAAATGAATGACTTAACGGAATAGCTGACTTGCTCAACTACATACATCATTCGATGAGTAGCTACATCAGTGTGGCATGATCCTTGCTGGAAGGGGAATCAGAGTGGATGGAGCAATTAAGATATCAACCTCCTTCTTTCTAAGACTCAGTAATTTAGTAGAACACACATACCTGAGAAACAGAAGCACACTGGCAGAGTAACCCAGGGTCAGATGACATAAAAAACAGACACAAAACACGCAACCTGATTCCTTATTGAAATGTTGAATGGAGGTGGATAAAAAAAGGGTCAAACTGAGGAGAGGAGAGTTCTGAAGAGGCTAGTTTTAAGCCTCTACAGAGGAGGAGGACAGCTGACAACTTCGTGAGGAGAGAGACCTATCTAAGGCCGACTTGGGCATGAATTCAGGCCAGAAGGGAGGCCAGCAAACCAACTGGCTCAGGTCAGCACAACACTTGGTCAGAGGTCATGAATGATGGGTTAGATGAGTCGCAAGAGGGAGGACAGCCAGGGAGAAGTGTTGAATGCCTTCTGAGGTGACTCTATATCTGATAAGATGGCATAAAGAAGCTGTTAGGAAAAGACACAGAGATGAGAGCCATTCTAGGACAGAAATACAAGGGCTCAGAGAAAGGATTGGTACATGGGGGCATGTTGCATAACGGGGAGGTAATCAAAGATAAACCAACAGGTAAGGAGCTGAAACCACGAAGGTTGGAAAGGAATAGTCACAAAAACTGAAAGGAGAAAAGGGAAATAACTGAGTGAAGATACTGCAGGGCACATGTAGCATCTTCATTCTACCTATTACAGTGAGGGGAGGGCATTTGAAATCTCTGGGTCCTTCGGAAACCTTGATGTATGACCAATGTGCTCTGTTACAGAGCTGTCCTAATCACAGCTAAAACAGAGGATGTCCATGAAAACCACTGGCAAATGGGGCACTTTTTCAGGCAGCGCAAATTAGTCTGACAGAATCCAGCAGGCAAAGACCCACTCCACACCACCATACTATAACTTAACATTAAGCCAAACACAATCTGAAATGCTTTAATCACCTCACAAATAAAGAGGCAGACCCACATTTACAGGTTCAAGAAAATGAAGCAAGGAGGTGATAAGGATATTTTATTAGTATGCTAAGACCTATTTTTATTTTATTGTAGATATTTAATATGTTTGCATCTTTCATTTTAGAGGTCTGCATTTTTCCAGTTTTAAATCAGTTAGCTACTGAGACCTTCATAGTCCCTGACTGCTTTAATTGTGTTCTTTATAGATTTCAAAGAGTATGCAGAGTATTTTCACAAGTCCTCCTCCCTAGAGCCTTGTCAAATGTGAGATCAGCCACAGAGCCTCATCCTGAGAGTTGAGGGTCAGATCCCAGACCTCAGGGGCCACATGCCGACTGCCCTGAAGAAAAAATGGGCTGGTGAGCAGCGGGACATTTGGGGTGTCTTGGGAGCATCCTGGGTGCTCAGACAGACTCTTTCTTGAATCTGATGGAAGTTTTAGTTTATGAAAGAAGACAAGTTGGACTGCTGGTAATGGTCTCTTCTCTGGAACAACGATGCACCTGAATTCACTTAAAGCACGAAATCTGGTGACATCAAACTGTGTTCGTGGAGGAGGTGTGTTTAGAGAGCGAACGTGTGGATAGAAAACTCGATCTTCCTTCACAAGGGCGATGTGGGTATTTAGAAGGACCAGTGACTGACACTCGTCTTGGCCAGAATCATCTTCAACTCTGACTGTTGTGTAGAGCAGTAGCTGAACCTCTGCCAGAGAGGGGATGTTGACTTCCATATTTCCATGGAGAAAGTAAATCATGTCAACCATGGTATTCTGGAATTTGGATGACAACCAAACTCCGTTTGACAAAACTAAATCAGGGATTTCTGCTTTCCAATCAAGAGAAAGCTGGACCAGATCTTGCTGGAGCAAAGGGTGACTTGAGCAGGCAGTGGCGTCAGACTCGGGCATCAGGACACACAGAAGGTCACGGCATATTTGTTGACAGAGGTTTTTGTTGTAACTAAATACAGTGAGCAGGAGACTCTCTGCAGAGCCCAGGAATCGAATGCTCTGCCCACCAAAGCCAATTTGAATCTCCCGTAGTCCTGTGAGAGACAGAGCATGAAAAATGCCCATGGAGCCCAGGTGGGTGTCTGACAGGACTAAAGCATATAAAGTTGAAGGAAGCAGGAGCAAACACGCTGGCTGGGGGTCAGGTTCTGTGCAGTTAGCAACAGCAAGCCAGTAAATGCCTCTGACCTTATGCATGTCGACCAGAAGTCCTGGTAGGAAACAAGCCACATGCTGGAGAAAGTCTTTTAAAGGGCACTCTTGAAGTTTCAGCATTGGATCTGGGAATTGCACAAGGGTCTGCTTAAATGCAGAGATCCTTCCAGCTTCTTCAGATTCCAGGCGGACAACTGAGCTTGGAGAGGAACCTGGTACCTCTGCAGCTGTGAGGCCTGGCACTCTGTAAGGCTCCATGCTCCCTGCTGGCCTGATGGCTCCTGCCTCCTCACTGAGGCTGCCAACCTGATCTTCTGCAGGAAGAGAATGAGATTCTGATGATACCCAGTGTGACGTCAAGGGCAGGTGCCGGGGTAAGTTCTTCACCAAGGGCAGTCTTCCGATGAATGTTGTTACTTGGGAGGTGAGTCCACTGGGGTCCCACAGACTCCCCACATGCCTGGCTTGGCTGATAACCTTTGTGCCAGCCTGTAGCAGGTGACTGCTCGTACCTTTATAAAGGTTGGAGAATCTGTGGTAAAAATATCCTAACCCACCGTTCCCTTCTGTCCTGATATTTATCGATGACTCTGGAGGGCTAACTTTTTCAGAAGCTAACTCTTCCTCAGGGTGCTGCTCACTACACAACTTTGAGGCTGGTGAACTCTGAAAAATGCTGGCAGATACACTCTCCTCACTAGAAACACTTCCAGAGAAGACACAATAGAGTAACTTGCTTTGCCTGGTCTGTTTGTTCCCACTATTTATAGACACTTCTCGGCATGTATGTTGCAGCAGAGTCCAGCTGGATTCAATTTCCAAGCTGTGTTCATCTTTATGAGTCATCAGCTCACTGAAATTTTCTGATTTAACCTGAAAATGTTCTGCATTGCTGGTGTTGTTTTCATTAAGAGGAGAGATTTTAGATAGACTGAAACCTTTTGTTCGACAACCACCCATGTGCTCAGGACAACTATATTTGCAATCACTGTTCTGCAGCGCCTCAGGTGCTGAGGGCTGATCCCTTGGGTGGTAGACTCTCTCTCCTGATGCTGAAGAGAAAATTGTAGAGTCTGAGATGCTCCAAGTCATGGGATCACTCTGGTGGTTGTTCTGATCCACCTCCCTCCTCTCCTCTCTGGTGGAAGGGTCAGTAACATCTTTGGGCAGCAGCGGGGTAAGACTCCCTTTCTGTTCAAGATGTCAAAAACAGTTGAAATGGGGATGTGGTAGCAGCCTTCGTGATTCTTTTGCACATGAAGATTCTTGCAGTCATTGGTTTCATTGTGTGAATTGATTCAGAGGTTAAATCAAAAGCCTAAGCCATTCATATTGATTGAGGCATGATTTGAAAATATATGATTGGATTCACATATAGAACATTAATTTCCATATTATATCTCTAACAAATTGCTGAGTAATTTTACAGAAGTACCTTGTATGGAATTGATCTACAGTATCCATTTCCTGGTCTAATATTTCATTCACTCTAAAATAAATCCTAAGTCATTTGGGTCAGTTTTCAAAAGGTCAAATTCAGTTGTACAAATGAGTCCATGACCATATGTTCAAAATGTAAAAGTAATTAGGGCATACTTAATGAAAATATGACAGCAAGGTCAAAAGAAATTGACAGGTGTTCCAACCGAAATCCTACTTCTCTTGCCTCTTGGTTCATTTGACAAGATTCCTTAATTCCATCTACCTGGTTAGATTGCTATTACCATATTTACAATCCAACCTTGTCAAAGGCCAGCCACTATGGATACAAAGAAATGAAAGGCAACAGCCTGCTCTTCACCAGGTTATTGGCTGAAAAGACGGATGTCCAGAGGAAGATAATGCCATTACTGGATGATTGGAAGGAGAACATGGCAGTGGCCAAAATCAGTTAAACCTTCTGTGGAACATCCATGCTTCCACCTCTCATTCTCTGTTCAGTAATTTAGAAACACCATCTGTAAGATTTGTATCACCACCAGTTGTTTTCTGTGTGTGTGTGTGTGTGTGTGTGTGTGTGTTTTAGGAATGTATGGGAAAGACAAGACCCTTAGTGGAGAAAAATACAAGTAAGCCCTTAGAAATTGTATGCCCAATAAACCTGAGTTTGATAATTCAATAGTGAAATAAGCTCCTCAACAAAGAGTTATTTCCTTTGTATTACTGCCAACTCAGTCTATAAAGTAAGCAGGATTTTAAAATATTGAGAAGTGCTCAGTTTCATTTCTAAACACCATATATAATTCTGGTTATATAAATCTGCCTTTCAAATGCAAACCAAGAGAAAGGATACTGTTGCCAATGAAAAACTAGGCAAAGCACCTCCACCACCGCTACATGCCACTCAAACAAAGTCAAAGCAGTTTTGAATCTGCAGGAGCCCATTTAATTTTAGGGAAGAATAGCTTGCCTTCCCTATTAGCCATTAATCTCACTGGGACTTCAAAGTTTTAATTATGCAACTAAACATTAAGAAAATTTAATCACATGAGCATGCCATAATTTAAGGCGACCCTATCAATCTGAAAAATCATTACCTACCTCATATTTTAGCTTACGTTGAATGGTACCATTGTGAAGTTTCTCATTATTCTGAAAAGAAAAGAAAAAGTCCTTTAAATTAAATTACAGTGTGTTCATAGAGGAGAAAAAAAATGATTTGATTAGAAATATTTATGGGAACAAAATTCTAAAGAAACATACTTGCCATTCAACAATGACAATTTTTCTATAGAATTTATATTCCACAGTAAACATGACTCTATCGATCCATCTGCCTGTAAGAGAACTGAACCATTTATTCTGAATCTTAAATGTCTAAGAATAATATTAAAAGCAAGGTTTTCCTTAGGACAATTCTTAAAGTTGCAAGATAGAAATGCAATGCTTTTATTTTGATAAAAATCAAGTTGCAAATATGTATTTTCTCAAAGGTAATTTTTTTTTCTACCTGAAATATTCATCAAGCAAATTAAATACTTACAGAAATTGGTTGTATTTATTTTTATTTAATTTTTTTTCAATTACAGTTTACATTCAATATTATTTTGTATTAGTTTCAGGTGAAATTGGTTAGTATTTTTGGAGAAAACAGAAAAATGTTACATGTAGACTTATTATAAATCAAACAAAGTAAATAAAACATTTTAGGAAACTTTATATTCACTTAAGAATTTTCTCCAGAAATTCAAAACTTTACAATAAATAAACTTACTTTTGAACTCACACTATTTTTAAACTATTAGGCTCCACCCAATATTTAATTTTTCTAGAACATTTGGATCTCAATTTTCTCACTGAGAAACAGTAACAAAAGATCCCACCACTATCTTCAATAATTTATTGAAAGCTTGTCTTAAAACGCATGATTGCGTTAGTATGGTTCCCTCAGCTCACCTTCGTCATGTCTGCAGATCCACTGCTGTCATTGCAAATCACACGACGCAAATCCTGAAGACGCCTTTGGACTTCCTCTTCAATGTAAGCACTGACCCTGGGAATAGGGAGACGGGTACTTGAATACTTCTAACCACACAGAGCATTGGAGATACTGTTGTTACTATGCCCTTCACAATAGGGAACTTTCCCGTTTTATTTTTTTATATATATATACTTTATTGATTTCAGAGAGGAAGGGAAAGGGAGAGATAGAAACATCAATATGAAGAGAATCATTGATTGGCTGTCTCCTGCATTGCCCTTCTCCTTCTCTCCCGCTACCTGCTGGGGACAGAGCCTGCAACTCATAGTATTTCCATATTATATCTCTAATATAATGCTCAACCACTGAGCCATGCTGACAAGGCAAACTTTCTCATTTTAAATGCCAAACATAACAACTCTGGACCTTAAACATTTTTCTGCTTTCTAAGAAGTCTAGAGCCATGTGTTCACTATCTGTGTTCTCTCCAAATGAGAGAGAACTGACTGAATAACAGAAGCTTGAGATTGGAAGGACGACTGAGTGATCCCATCCAACTCTCCCCTGGATTACCTTTTAGTATTGAAAATAAAATCATGTGCAACTGAAACTGAGCCAAGGCCACTTACAAATGAATTGCCTCACCGGACTTTTAATTTTTAAATTATCCCAGTGGAATATGCAGCCCTAACTTTAAAGGGCCACAGAAGTTCATACTATTCTGAGTACATTTTGATATCCAAATACTTATCTCCTAATCAGGACTGTCCAGTTTGAAAAGTCCCCATGGCATAGATGGGTTGAGAAAAATAACCAAGTCCTTTATAGCTAAAGAATGATTGAGTCAATTTATCTGAGAGTCTAAGCCACAGAGCAATTGACAATGCCACCCAAGTTGAAAGTCATTTCATTATAGTAGCCGTCAGGTATATAGGTATGCTATTTATGATCATTCTGAATATACTGGTGCAGCATTGGTAACAGACTTCATCTACTTGTAATCATGACTTCTATAAATTATCTGTCAGCGTAAGATCCTTCTTGGTACGATTCAATTAACGCGATTTCTTTGTTCCTCTCAACTTGGCCTTGCATCATTACCTTCTTGGTGAGCTGGTTCCCCAGGACCTTTTAGTTCTGTCTTCTCACACAAACTACTTGCACCAGCATTACCTGGATTTAGCTGGCCAGTTTTCAAGTCTTTGGTTCCCTTTATTTATTTATTTTTTTTAAAAAATATATTTTATTGATTTTTTACAGAGAGGAAGGGAGAGAGATAGAGAGTTAGAAACATCGATGAGAGAGAAACATCCATCAGCTGCTTCCTGCACATCTCCCACTGGGGATGTGCCCGCAACCCAGGTACATGCCCTTGACCGGAATCGAACCTGGGACCTTTCAGTCCGCAGGCCGACGCTCTATCCACTGAGCCAAACCAGTTTCGTCATGGTTCCCTTTAAATGATAACTCACCAGGGAGTGGTTGATGGAGACAAAGCACATCTTAGGGCAGTGATGGCGAACCTTTTGAACTTGGCGTGTCAGCATTTTGAAAAACCCTAACTTAATTCTGGTGCCGTGTCACATAGAGAAATTTTTTGATATTTGCAACCATAGTAAAACAAAGATTTATATTTTTGATATTTATTTTATATATTTAAATGCCATTTAACAAAGAAAAATCAACCAAAAAAATGAGTTCACGTGTCACCTCTGACACGTGTGTCATAGGTTCGCCATCACTGTCTTAGAGTCATGAATTACTTGTCACCTTCTATAGAGCCCTCCATATGTAAACTGGCCAATATGAGAGATAGTGACTCATTGAATCACATCAGAAATGATGACAGTTTAATGTCCAGTACCTGGCGTCCATCAGAGGAGCCAGGTGAGATTTTTCAGTGTTGGATGACAAGCTAGAAGAAGCAGCCTTTTCCTCTAAGGTACCAAAATGCCCTTTCTGAACACCATCAACTTCATAGATCTTCTGCTTCAACTGCTGGATTTCATGTTCCAACCTACAGAGATGGAAGATACATGAATTCATTCATTAACAGTATTTCCTGAACATCGTCACTGATTGGGACGTTGTTCTAGAAACCATGGGGGATCCAGACAAAAAGTCTGTGCAGACAGCTTTACCATCTAATAGTAAACGTGCCACATACCTAAAAGATAAAGTATATGGTGATAATGGGCCACAAAAGGGGTTCAGAACAAGTACTTTAGGCATTCAAAAACTGGAGCATTTTACCATCAAGGGCAAAGATTGCCACTGTGCTCCAAGCAAATGCTCAGAGGTAGATGTGCAGGATTCTGAGCCCCCTACCCTGCCTTCAATAAAACAGTTGTTTACTATATATTGAGATCTCACTTAACATTTCTGTTTGAGAAAAGAGATCTATACTTTCAAGAGTTTTTTAAAACCACCAATCTTGAAGAACCTTCATGGTCAAGGTAGGTTTAAGTTGAATCTTCAGAGACCAGTGGGAATTCGAATCTCTGGGGACAGTGGCAGAGAGTTGTCCAGGTACAGAAAGCAACATGAACACAGAAGCTAAGGTGTGGAAACCGGGAATCCACTTTGCCTAGGCAGAGGGTGTGGAAAAGGCAAAAAGATGAGAGATCTAGGAAAGCAGGCTGAGTATCTCAGGAAACTCATATAAACTGTAAACTGTAAAATCAAACATTTATTGCCCATGATGCCTCTAATATGAGGTCAAGTGTCTGTGAGGCTGTTCTGCCACTGACCCAGGCACACTTGAATCCAGGGCCATCATTGCAAGCATGTCAAACTTGCAGCCGGCCATAAACGAGGCATGTGGCCCGTCAGCCACGAATTTGACATGCTTGGGCTAGCAGCGGTTCTCAGCCTGTGGGTTGCGACCATCGGAAAACACATATAGCATATCAGATATTTACATTACGATTCATAACAGTAGCAAAATTACAGTTATGAAGTAGCAACAAAAATAATTTTATGGTTGGGGGTCACCACAACATGAGGAACTGTATTAAAGGGTCGCGGCATTAGGAAGGTTGGGAACCACTGGGGAGGAACAAGTCTGCCAGTGCACTTGTTCCCAGAAAACACTAGACCCAGCTAGGGGCTGTGGCCCACATGGGGTGTGAACTGGGGCAAGTTCATGAAATCTGGGTCTCAATGTCTTTAGATATCAAATGAGAGAGTAAACTAGTCTCTCCAAATCCATTCAGCTCCAAAAATGATGGATTTTAGCTTCAGATGCTGGCACACCATAACACTGCCAGTTCTCCGATGTCACCAGCAGCAATTTGACTGCTCTGTCCTAAACATGAAAGCCACGTTGTGAACTGCTGAAATTAGACTGTGGGGTCACCAGGGTCAGCACTCATGGGTTTCATGGGAGGCAATGCCCTGCTTAACTCAGCCTTTCATCTGTCTGCTGATTAGCAAGTACTTACTGAGCATCACCTTGCAGAGCACACAACATTTGCAAAGGGCAAGGGAATGAGCACAAGAGAGTGATGTTAGGGGCCAGGTGGGTGGGCCAGCAACCAGGGAACAATATTGAGCGTCTCCGAGGTCGTAAGGAAAATGAGCCTGATATAAGTAGGTAACTGCCAATGTTTATAATTAGGATGACACCCAGTAGAGTTGTTCAAAGGCTGCAGGACCAGGACTGTGGAAAAGACAGAGCAGGGGTTAAAGGGGGCCCTGAAGGCTGAGCAGGATTTATAGGAGGGGTTGGGGCACATGGAAGAGCCGCCTGCCAGGCAGCAGCTCTGTGTCAGCAGACAAGAGGACAAGAGGTTTAGAGTCTGGAGGTAAGTAGACCTAGATTCAAGTTGCAGCTCTGCCATTTTCCAC
Source organism: Myotis nattereri (assembly GCF_964212035.1). NCBI lineage: Eukaryota > Metazoa > Chordata > Mammalia > Chiroptera > Vespertilionidae > Myotis > Myotis nattereri. The sequence goes on along the minus strand of NC_138083.1, from coordinate 20,155,758 downwards.
CTGACACTTGTCCCGAGTGGTTATATAACTACTGGGTAGAAAAGAAAAAAAAGACAGAAAATGGGTTAAATTTTGCTCGCAAACAACCAACAGGCAAAGCCAAGTTCAGTACACTGTTGTCCAATCTGGTTCCACAGGAATTGAATATTTCACACTTGTGGATTTCACGAGTGGTCAAGTCAGGCTGCATGGCAGGCCCTGGCTTAGCCATGAGAAACCCAGAAAGATAAACACTAAAAAAAGCTCAGGAGCATCACAGCCAGAACAAAGAGCTCAGATTTGTTGGCCTGAATTAGGAGTAGCCAAGTCTACTCCATCCAAACACAGGCAGCTGAAAGCCTCCTCTGTGTGGCTGCTAGAGCAATGCTGACATGATCACTTCCGCTATAATAGAGTATTAATACTAAATGGCCAGGGAGTGAAGCCAGTTGAAAAAAGCCAGGGACAGGAAGCTAAAAGCTCAGGCTGCATTCCTACTGCACACTGCAGGATACAAATTGAGAGCGTGCTCTCCACTACTTAAAATTTCCTGGGGCTGCCGCTCTGTCCGGCAATTTTGTTTATATAATACACCTGCAGTCCTATTCTTGAATCTCAAACCTATTTCTCTGAAGTAATAGCATTATGGTTTTTGATTGTTATTTGTTGCCGTTTTGCCTGCAGGAATTACCAGAGTAATCGTAAATAGAATTCACAGTAGAAGCTGGTCATTTGAAAGGAGGTTGTCCTGACCTTTCCAGGCAAAATGATGGATGGAGGCTCCAGCAACACCTCAGAGCAGGCCTTGCCTGTCATTAGCATGGATCCCAGGCCTCTGCCAATGCCAAGCTGGGCTCCTACAGGGCTGTAGACTGGGCTTCTGTTGCAGCCCCTACAGGAGGCCTCTGGATGGGAGGAATGCTGAGGTGGGGGCAGTGTTCCACGCCCTCCAACCTGGGCTTCAGTTAAGATCTCAACTAACCAAAGGTTTGGAGCTAAGAACATGTACAGACCCCTGATCTCATCTACCCCTCCCTATAAGGGTGAATGGGTGACAGATCCCGAACCAGCAATGATGGGGCCGGGGGGGGGTGGGGGGAGGTTGGGGCTCGTGGAGAGGAGAGACAGACCAGAAGGAAGACGAAAAGGAGGACGGAATCAATGCCAGAAGCTTTCAGTCTTCTGTATTTATCACATATTAAGCTTTCAGTCTTCTGTATTAATCACATATTAAACAGTACACATTCCATAGGTCAGCGGGGTAATGAACAAGGCCTTTTTTTTTTTTGTTTGTGTGTTGTTTTCAACTTTAGGCCAATGATTCTAGAACAAGGATCCTAAGGAGGAAGTAAAGGATGTTTAGAGGTATTTTTCTCAGGCAAATAAGCATTTGCCTGCGCACTAGAGAATATCAAAACTAAATGAATTCCTTTATAAAAAGACAGTGCTAGACACACTGTGAGGAGGAGACAACGTGGCACCAGGGCTATGCCACGCTCTCCCTCTCCACATCTCACCTCTCCCGGTCCTTCTCCAGGGCCTCCTGCTCGGCTTCCAGGCTGGCCTGCAGCCCTGACTGCTCGCTGCTGCTGCTGCTCAGGGTGGCCAGCTTCTGCCTCTGCTCTTCGATCTCCAGGCCCAGGGTGGAGCGCCGCTGCAGGGCCGAGTGCCTCCTCTCCAGCCTGGCCACGGCCCGCTCCAGCGCCTCCCGCTGCTGCTTCTCCCGCGATTCCAGAATCTCCTTTTCCTTTTTCCTCACTTTTTCTTCCTGCCGGGCAACGTTGGCCGTGAATTCAAAGGTGGCTTGGAGCTTCTGCAGCTGGCTCGCGTTGGCTTGGTACTGGGCAAGCTGCTCTTCTTTTTCTTCCATTTCTTTTTCTACTTGATAAAGAGTGTTGTCTAAGCCCAGGGGGCCTCTATCGAGGATTTCAAACGCTCTCTGCTTTTCCTCCAACAGCGTCGGCAGATGATTCTGCAGGAGGTACTGGAGCTGGCGCTCTTTATATTGCAGCCTACACTCTGCTGGCTTTATTTTCCCTAAATCTTGAGCCACCTGGGGGACATATGTGACACCATCATCATTTTTTCCCAACAACCTAGAGTCCTCCTCATGTTCCGATTTTAACCGTTCTAGGGTTTCCTGTTCTTCTTCAACTTCTTTTGTCAGAAGGTCCTTCTGCTGCACCAGGTCCTTCTCCAAGTTGGCCAGCTTGACCAGCTGCCTCCTCTTGAACTCTAAGAAATGCAGCTGAGCCCTCTCCAGCTCCTCGCCGTCCTCATCGCCCTCGGCGCGGGCTTCCTTCACCCGCAGCAGCGACGCCCGGATGCCCTCCAGGTCTCTGCGCTCCTCCTCCACCCGCTGCACCTCTCCGCGCCGCAGGAGCCGGATCATCTCCTGCTTCTCGCGCAGCTGCTCCTCCAGATGGGCCACGAGCGTGACCTGCTCCTTTTCTTGCTCCTCCAGCCTCTTCTTTTCCAGTTCCAGCTTGGCACACTGCTCCTCCTTTTCCCTTCTGAGCCGGTCCAGTTCTTCAAATATCTGCGTCTTCTCGGCCTTCTCGCTGTGGTTGAGTTCCTGCAGCCGCTGGAGCTCCTCCTTGACCCGGAGGAAGCGCTCTTCTTCCTGCTGCTGCTTCTGCAGCTCCATTTCCTGCTGCTCCCGCAGCCTTTCCTCTTCAAACCGCTCCTTCTCCGCCAGCAGGTCCTTGAGCCGGCTCTCGATGTGGAAGCTGCGGCGCTTGAGGCTCTCCTCCTGCTTGCGGATCTGGCGCTGGACGATCTCCGTCTCCTTGCGCTGGCTCTCCACCTCCTGCTGCATGCGCTCCAGCGCCGCCTTGTCGGATTTCTGCTTCTCCTCCATTTCCTCTATGAGTTTCCTGAAATGCACAACGTTGACTGGTCATCATTTGAACACCGTATTCAAATGTTGCTCTCTCTCTCCCCGAACTGAAATGCTCTGAAAATGAATATACGATATACTAAAGCTAAGCCCTTCGCTACAATAAAAATGAGGGAGAACTGCTTTGCTTTTCATTTCCAATAGCAGGCTGTGCCATTTTTCTTTTTTTTTTTGCTCTCTAACTGTCCAACATATCATTTGCCTAATCTCTTAAAGTAGCCTCTGATATCATGTCTTTGTAGAGTCTATAAGCATAATGTGTTATGCATAATATAATTTTAAAAGCCCCCTGAGCTCAAAGAGAAAGAAGCCTGCCCAATTTAAATTTAAATGTGAATAATTTTATTCAGCCCAATGGTTAAAATGCAACAAATTCAGTTAACGAGATGGCATTAAACAAAAACGCTTATGCTCTCTTCAATTCATTGGGGTCAAATATCAAAGTCAAGATAATAGACAGTTCACTGTTCCTGCTCAAATAACTACATGCTATTTAGCATTTAATCACTATCTTAGAGAAATCATTAATAACCAAATGGCCCTAAATACTAGCTTATTAATACACAACACTGAATATAACAGAATCTTCATTAGAATACTTAAGTGCATGACTCCAGGGGTTCCATGCCATGCTTTGTGTCTAAGACAGTGGTTCTCAACCTTCTGGCCCTTTAGATACAGTTCCTCAGGTTGTGACCCAACCATAAAATTATTTTCGTTGCTACTTCTTAACTGTAATGTTGCTACTGTTATGAATCGTCATGTAAATATCTGATATGCAGGATGGTCTTAGGCAACCCCTGTGAAAGGGTCCTTCGACTGCCAAAGGGGTCGCGACCCACAGGTTGAGAACCACTAGTCTAGGAGAACAAACAACCCCCACTAGGTGCTAACTCAATGTTTCAGGGGTGGGATGGCCTACAAAGCAGGAACACGGGTCTGTAAGAGAACGGATGATGGCCTCCACCTCGGACCCATCAAGGATCTGTCTTATCTGATGCCGGAAACGAATTCATCTGTAACATTTAAACTCCAGATTCTAGAAAATAAATAGTCACTTTGTAAATATTTCTATGGCCTTAGTTTCTACTCAAGTGTCTTAGTCCATTTCTTGAGCTGTTAAACAGAACAGGAGACAAAAAGGAGATATTTATCACATAATTATATTCAGAACATATAAGGACTCTCAAAATCAATAAATTAACCACACATTCACACACACCAGAAGAAAAGTGAATGAGGACTGTGAAGAAGCAGTTTAGAGGGAAATACAGATGGCCAACCAGCATGAGGAAAGATGTTTAGAGGGGGAGAGGCATAAGGAAGGGGAATTATCATTCTTTCAGCTTTTTAAAAACTAACCTGATATTTTAAGGAAGACATATTTTCGAGTTAAATTTAAACAAATATTTATTTGGCATAATTAAATGAGTGTACTCAATTTGCCTACTGGCTCTATTTCTCCTTTCTCAGAAGTATTTGAAGATGAATTATTTAAAAAATTGAACTACGACGTAAAACTTACCAGCTAAAGAAAATGGCCTATAGTCATTAGACATGTAAATAACAGAGATGGGGTGAGGTACTGAAATAGACATAGATGAAATTGGTCTAGGACATTAACACACGAATCCACAACTACAGTAGTGTTAAAACAGTAACCCATGTTGCTTACCTTTTGCTTTCCAATTTTTCAAGTTCTTCACGCTGCTGCCGCTCAAATTCGAGTCTAATAAAATCAAATGAAAATTAGTCACTTTTCTAAAAGAGCTTTTCTCTCTCTTACCCTTTGTACATTTACCTATTACAAAGAACATCAGTTATTTGAGTATGATTTTTCATTACTATGGATTAGCAAGTTTAAAAAGTAAACTTAATTCTATGACTATAATTAGAAATTAAACATACTTTATTTGGAGCTTGAATTCAGACTAAAAAAAAAAAAAAGTATCTTACTTAAAGAAAAATAAACAAACTCCCCAGTACTGAAAAAGCAGAGTTAAGGACTTCTAAATGATAAGCATGTCTATTCCATGCAGTTTAGTCACTGATAAGTATATAAAAATGGAGAATCTCTACCTTAGACAGATGGGTCCTTTTAAAGGGAAAAGACTGCCAGGGAGGTAGAGAGAGAGAGCACAGACATCAATTAAGGAAACAACTGAGGAAAAGGAGAAAAGCAGTGAGGTACAAAAGCCAATAGCCATGAACAAATTTAAACATCTTTTTTATAAATATCACATTTGCCAATAATTTTTGAAGCAAACATTAGCTCTGTAATAGTTTGTACACTTCCCATGATAAGTAGAGCACTAATAACTGAGTGTAAGTAATAATTGTAAGCAGTAGTCAAATTCATATTTCCTCCTGTACAGATAGTTATACTGCAGGAAGTTTGTCAAGATCCTCCTTAACTAGGAATTACATGAGGCTAGATAGATGATGAGCAGGTTCCCCACAGTGGTAGCAAAATAAAGGAGGCCTAAGCCATTGGGAATTTTGGGAAAAAAAATCACTAAAATATTGATAACAAAAGTTGACTTTTTCCTTAAGTACTAGATTTAATTAGTGCAAGATTTCTTTATTTCTATTTAAACAGCATGAACTGTAATTCACATATTTTCCTGTTTTGGTAGTTGGCAGATATTCTAAAAAGCTGGACTATGGAAAAATTCACCATGGATTACTTTCCTGGGATAATGTGCAAGTGCAAATTGACCAGTTATCTTTACAATGAGCTAACAAATATTTCAAATAGCTCTGGTATCGATTTATTGTGCTCCAATATTGAGAATAAGATGTCTGACGGACCTTGTCCTGAATGTTTCACAAGTGAGCTTACCCTGTCTCCCTTATAAATCCTTAAAATAGCAAATAGGATCAGGAACCAAAGCTTGGATATGTGAATGGACTTGTCCAAGGTCATAAAGATAAGGTGTGCTGGAGCCAGGACTTGAACAGAAGACAGCCTGGTTCCAAAATATACTCAATTAATTAATTTTATAAGCAATGTTTAAATTTGCGATGTACAATAAAAGTATTAAGTCCTTCACTGAAACTTGTCATTTAGGATTATATTTATCCTCCTACCAAATAAAAATAGTCTGTAGATTACAGGCATTGTCATCCATGGGAAATTAATCACACATATATGATTTTTGACAGTTTCCAAGTGTAACACTTAAATCATTACACTAAGTGAGTATTAACTTCATTCAAGTTAATATATGACCACTCTCTTTCCTATAACAATAAATGAACCTTGGGGATGTTTCCTAGTTGTTGTTTTTAGACTTTGGGATAGTTTAGTCTTTCTAGAGATACTTATGAAATCAAAAAGAATCTCTGGATAAAACATTTTCAAAATCAGAGAATTTCCCCAACGGAATTGTCTTTATTTTCTATTTTTCTATTTTTATTTTCTGTGAATAGCTCAGTGTGACCGTCCATAGACACTGCTCTGACAATGTCACAAGTGCATGGTCATAAGCCAAGTGCTACTCTGAAAGTTGGGTGCCCCAAGTTCGAAGGAAAATCTATCCCCTGAGATGTTTACAATGTGCAGGTGATGGGCTGGACACTCAGTATGCAATACCCCTCTTTGTCCTCCCAACCCCAGCAGATTGGCACTATTTTATAGAACAGGAAAGTGAGGTTCAGAGCAGGTAAACAGCAGAGGGAGCACTTGGATCCACGTTTGGTACTAAAGCCAACTACTACAATCGTTGCTAATGAGCTGCATGGTCTCAGGTCATAAAATGTGAGTTTTAATATCTTCAATTCTTGAAAATGACACCCTGAGCATCTGTTATTTTTAATGAGCACAATGTCAGGCACTGTGCTAGGCACAGGGGATTCAGCAGTCTGTAAGGGAAATGTTGTCACTGCACCCAAAGGGCTCCCAGTCTGTAATAGTCAAATAAAAACATGTGTCACAAGTAAGGAATGAGGAGGAACACAGTAATATAACAGAGAAGGGTACTAATCTCAGAATTGGTAAGTTTGTAGAATCAAGGCAAGCTACCCGAGGAAACCTATATCTAAACTACACCATTTTTCTTTGGGCAATGTACAGAAACTCAAGAGAATCGCAATATAACCAAATCTTCTTGGCTTGCTGTGGGAGAAATGGCAAGACATAAAGCTTAATAGAACAACAGAAGCAAGACAGTGAAGTGCCTTGAAGTTATATTTAGGACTTTGAACTTGACCCTGTGATGATGGTAGAAAAGTGTCTTGGAATAGGGTTGTTGAAAAACAGATAAACTTTGTGTTCTGTAGAGAACAGGAAGAAGGGGAACAATATGAGAAATGAAGAAACAAATAGGAAGCTTTTGTAGTCATATAAATAAGAGATGATGGAGGCAGGACCTAGGATAACTAGGATAAAGAAATGAGGTCATTCTCTAATATTCAGTAGGTTGAATTGATAGAACTTGATAACTGGTTGCATTTTGGGGGTTTGTGATGAGAAAGAAAGAGTCAAAGATGAGTTTCAGGTCTCTGGCCAGGTTACAAATTCTAGTGGTTTTGAGACTATTAAATGAATTAAAATTAACTATGAATACTTAATTTTCACAGAAGTTAAAGAAAATAACAAGTCTTACCTCCAAGGATTGTATCCAGGATCAAATGAGATAATACATGAAAAATACCTGTAGAGCATCTGCACATTTTAGGTCCATAACAATAGCCTCTCATTGTTAGGATCCACTGAGATAGGGAGGATAACTGGGGTTAAAACCAGCTGGGGGGTGGGGAGCAAGAAGCAGTGGTAGCTGTACTAGTGCTAGCACTCATGGTGGTAAAGGTAAGGGTAGTAGTTAATATCCACTGATGCTAATATCCACTGAAGACTTGGTCTATACCTGCTTCTAGGTACTTTGCATTTAACTCTCAAAATGGCCTTGTGTGATACAGGTGCCATCATTACCCCATTTTACCTATGAGCAATGTCCATACTGCTAGTAAATGGCAGAATCTATTCTTGATTCTAGAGCCCATAATTGTAATCTCTTCTCTATCCTAGCTTCATGAAGGTAATATCAAGTTTACACACGTTGTATCTAATGATTCCAGAAGATCATCCAAATTGAGATATCCAACAGGCAGGGGATTCAAAGGTCTGGCAGTCAGGTCTTTATTGAGGATGGAGATAGACTTGGGATTCACCAGTATCTAGACAAGAAGTAAAACCACAATAGTGGCTGAGGCTACACAGGACAAATGTATAGAATGAGAACAAAGGAGCTTAGTGCAAAGTCTGGAAGTCCACAGACCCTGCAGTGACTGGCAGAAAAGGACAGGCCTTCAAATGAGGTAGGAGTGAGCAGTTAAAGACAGAAAGAGAAGACCAAGAAAAGGTAGACAAGGGAAGTAGAGGGAAGGGGGTGCTTCAAGAAAGGGATCTGTAATATGAAATGCTTCAGGAATGTCAATTAAGATGGAGCCCAGGAAGAATTCATCGAACTTAATGACATGGAGGTCATCAGTGACCTTGAAGTAACCTCTGTGAGTTGAGGCCAGAATGCAGTGGGCTGAGGAGTAAAGTGGACACTGAGAATGTAGATGAGGTAGAGAGCTCTCCTGGAAATTTTAGTTATAAAGGGGAGGTGGTAGTTTTAGGAAAATGGGAGCTCATTTTAATATCTAAGAGACTTACGTATATTTAAATGACTGTATAAACAAGCCAAAAGAAAGAGGGGATAAAAAATTGGGGAGAGGCTGGAGATATCTCAGGGGACCCTGATCAGGCATGAGTATAAAGGATGAACCAATGGCTAAGAGCAAGGATTATTCTAGCCCAGATCAAATCCTGGCTCCAATGTGACATGGAACAAGTTCTCAGCCTCTCTTAAGCTCAGTTTCCTCATCTGAAAATAGACTCGAAAATAACCCTAGTCCCTATAGGGTAGAGGATCCAATAAGAACACAAACTGAGAAATCAGCAGTTAATAAATATTAGCCCTGAATCCTATAGGGTCCATAGTATAAGTAGAGGAAGCTTGCCTGACAAAGGCAAAAGGGCAGTTCAGCCATTGGAACAGTAAGGAAGAAGTAAAGGATGAATCTATAGCAGACATGAGATTTGAAGGTGTTGTTCTCTTAGGACTTCTGTATTCTCTGTGAGGTTAGAAGTAAGGTCCTCTGCTAAGAGTGAGGAGGAAGAGTGGTTGGCTTTCAGTGATGGAGAACATTTTGAGCTCGGCGTGTCAGCATTTTGAAAAATAACATGGAGATTATTTTTAACAAGTGAATGAACCAGTTTCAGGACAAAAAACAGATTGATGGTTCCAGATGGGACTCTGCCAAGTGGGAGAAGCAAAGGACCATTGAGCATTTAGGAAAAGGATGGCTAAAGTGCTGGGGATGAGGACTTAATTAAACAGGTAAGTGGGGACAAAGCAAGGCTAAGGGTAAAGGTAAGAAATCAAAAAAATTCTCAGGATGAGTTATCCACATGCAGTCATAGTACAGTGAAGGCCTGGAGAGGGGAGGGAGTAGGGTGGCGGGGGTTAATGGTGGCGGGGGGGGGGGGAGGAGAGGGGGAGATCTGTAATACTTTCAACAATACTGATAAATTTTTAAAAAGAGAGATATACTGTCAGGATTTAGAAAGATGGGGAAGCTTAGAAGGAAATTCCTAGAAGACTCCTAGAAGACAAATAGATGACAACTGTAAGGAGAGGCAGATGCTAGAAGTGAATGGATCAGGAGTGCACTATGGGTCAGAGGAAGGGTGGCCTCAGAGCAGCAGGGAAGACCCAGGAGTCTCTGGGAGATTTCCCTTTCGATCACGTGATTGGGGTGGGGAAGGGAAAAGCATTGAATCAGAGGGAGCTGTCACACTCAGTTGGATGAGCCACAGCTCTGATTCCTCCTAAAGAATACCATCTATTGAAATATAAAATTCTGAGTCAAGAAATCAGAACTATGTTGTACCCTTGAAGGTAATATAAAATTGTATGTCAACTGCAATTGAAAAATTTTTTAAATATTTAAAAAGAAATCAGAGAGAGAGATTCCAATTTTAATTCTTAATGAAGTAGCATGACTTCATTTTCATGACCTGTTTCTAAATAGGAAAAAGGCTTGATTGCTTTCTTCTACTGAAAGCAATATGTCTTTGATAAATAACGACTCCCATTTACTTAAAAATAAGAGTAAAACAAAAGAAAACAAAACCCATTGGTAATTACTTTTATACTTCTGAAGTCATTTTACTTTCTAATCTAAAAGGAGGAAAATGGCTCCTTAAGTCCAGCCAACACTTTCACTGGCAGCTACAGACTGGAATGGAAGCTGAGTTCCAGACCACACTGTGCCTGAAAAGGAGCTCTTACCCTGCAATGAGGGTGAGCTGAAGGTCAGGCAGTCCCTTACCTGGATATCTTCAATAGGAATGTGAACAGGTAAGGACAGAATTCCAGTCAGTGGGTAGGCCTGGATTTTTCCTACCAGATTCAGGTTATAATAAAATATAAGAATGCCTTCATGCATGTATAATCCATGAGGTTGCACTGGGCCCTATATTCATTTGAAGCTCTACTGTTGTCACCTTGAAATTTTTAATATGTGAACAAGAGGCCCCACATTTCATTATGTACTAAGCTGGTCTGATCAAGTATAGGTCATTTTAAAGAACTCCAGCCTCTTTCCTGGAATGTTGGGTGAGGTTCCAGTTCAGATCCTGATCAGGGATAGATGGAAAGAAGCAAGAAAAGGCTGGATCTCAGGATAAGATGGTTCACCTCTCCCTCATCCTTCCTCAGGGATTCAGTTTTGACCACAGTGGATTCTGTAATAGTTTAGACCAGAATGACTGACCTTCTCACCACCCTACCACCCTGAGAAACTTCCAGTCAGTCTCAATTCTCCTTATGAATGAGCAAATCCCAAGGGAAATCTTAAAGACTAAAGAGAAAGTTTGGATTTAAATGCTAGAGTTTGCTCAGGTCCTGACCTTGAGAACCTTGACATCATAAATGTTCTTTAAAGATTGAGAAGAAGCCAGTTACCATCCCAAGGTAGGCACAGGGAAACATGAAAGAACTGGCCATTCATCAAGGCTCCAACTCTTCAGGGAAAGGCCTTGCTGTCTTGCCATGATCATCCACTCTCATGAAAACTTTCACTAGAAAGCTAAGAATAGCTAGCTGCTTTGTGGAGAGGGTTAGAAATGCTATTCCACTCACTCCCTGCCTCCTTTTATCCCCTCCCCCAAATCACGGTGTAACACATCAGGTTATCCTACGGTGAAGTGACTTATGTACAACTGAAATCAAGGTGTATATATCAAAATGTGGTCTCACAATGCAAACTAACCTAGAGGTTGTAAAGTTAAGCCCCACTTAGGTAAAAATCAGTTTATAACATAACTACCCATAGTACTCTGGGGTTGGCTTTCTCATAAACTTCCAAATCCCTGGTCTAGAAAGGACTCATTAAAGACTTTCCAGGAGCCAGTCTTAAGCCTTTTGGATTACAAATGAAAGTGCTCAAAGAAATAAAAGTTCTTTAAAAAATAGTAAAATTTGAGCATTTTAAGTGACTTTCTCTTCAGCTTATTTCTCCTAACAGTGGTATGACTTGCTCTAATAAAGATGGCCAGGACCACATGTTAAACGCAGGACAGCCCTGATCAAGCATCACAGGTGGTGATAACTACATGAAAACTCAAAAGAGCATGCACTGAATGCAGCACACAGCCCTACACCTTGCTTCTGCCCCCCCTTAACTTTACAGGACAGGAGACAGAGGCCCCAAGAGTTTGAGAGAAGAGGTTCACGGTCCAGGACGACCTCCTCTTTAGAAGAGCCAAGAGTAAAGCCCACATTCTCCTACTCCTCTTCCATCCTAACCTTGACTCTTACCTCCCACCTTACCTCTTCCTCAACCACACCATGGTAACTTTTATCCCAGAAAGGGCATCCTAAAAGTTAAAGATAATTCATCATTCCAAGCTGTACTTCTCCCTGCTGAACAAATCAGAACAGTGCAGCACAGGCAATTTTACTGACACTCATTCAGCCATGCAAGCATTTTCAACAGGATATGGGGTGGAGAGACAGCATTCATGGCTGCAGGGAGCAAAAGAGGCCTCCCAGAAAAGCTAATGTCTGAGATGGGCCTTAACAGATAAACAGAATAATAATAGGCAGAGCGTGGAAAGTGGGGGATTTAGTAGAAAAAAATAGGATAAGAAAGACAGATTATACAAGCAAAAGAAGCAGGAGAGAGCCTTGTTGGGATATTGCTTTGAATAAATAAAGGGAAGTAATAAGAAATAGAAGTTAGACTGGGCAGAATGTCAAAGGCTAACTAACCTTCCTGGGTTACCTTTCCTTCCTCTGTAGTTTTCTACAAAAGGCATGGGAACCAGTGAGCGGTGCCCACATCCATTAATTATTTTGTTCAACAGACAACCAACGTGCCAGGCACTGTCCTAGACACTGGTGTCATAAATCTCTCATTCTAGTTAGGGGAACAGTATATTTTGTGGTAAGTGCTGTGGAAAATAATGAATCTAGGCGAGGGAGTGCAGAGAGCAAGGGATATATGCATTTGGTGCCAACGTGGGGGAGAAGCCAGGCCAATGACTGGGAGACAATGTGTACGGCACACTGGGAACACAACAAGACCAGCATGGCAAGAGCAGGTGGAACCAGTGGAGAGTGATGGTATGAGAATAATTTTGACCCAAGAGGGAGCCAGGGCCAAGACCACCTGGGATCCTACAGGTCACAGAATGCAGATAGAGCCCTGTCCACCAGGTCTCCTTAAGGACAGAGACCTGCCTTACTTGACTGTATATGCTGAGGGCTGAGGGCAAGGCACATAGTAGGTGTTCAACCAATGACTGCTATGGATAGTGATCTGAAGTCAGTGACATGAGGCTCAGAGCCAGATTCCCATTACACCACCAAAGAATACCTGGATGAGATGGTGTCAACCAATGCAGAACTCTCTTTGCCTTAAGAAATAACAACTTTTCGTGCTTCCCACCCTCTCAAGATGAAAGTAATTAACAGTAGCAAATGCAGAAAATGGAGGTAAGCCCCTCACCATGAATGCTCTTATAGCACTCACGGTATACAGCCTTTAGTCTTCACAGCCACACACATACACACATGGATGAGAGACTAGGGCAGAGTCTTTTTTTGTAACCTTTTTCTCTTCACATATATCTTTAAAAAATCCCCAACTCATTAATTGTTATTCTACAACACAGTTTAATATCATGTAGTTTATAATATGGATGCCCCATGATTTATATAAGCAATCTCATACTGTTGGAAATGTACATGGAAGGTGATTCTGACAGAACAGTGTGGTGGGATCTAGACTGCGAAGCCCAAGAAGAGGTTAGTTTCATAAAAGAAAAGCTGTGCATGTTTATGGGCAGAGAGAACACAGAGACCAGAAAAGGGAAGTTTGAAGATGCAAAAAAGACTTAAAATGCCCGATAGCTCCTCTGCCTTGACAATACCTCCTTGAAGTGAAGAGCTTTAAGAATCTGCTTCACACGTTTGCACTTCTTTGATGTTGCATGCTGAGAGACAAAATGCTGACATGCCCAAACAGCAATGCTTGAAATGTGTGCCAGGTATGGGACTAAGGCTGGCGGAGGAATGGCAGTGCCTTTTGTGCCTCCATGGGCCATGTGCCCACCCCCAGCTCTCCACTGTCATGCCTCTTCTGTACTTGGTCTTCCAAGCTTCCTTTCCCTTTTTTTTCTCTCTCTCTGGCTTCTCTCTCTTCTCCCCTTGTTGTTGGAATGTAAGTTGCAGCTCCCATCAAGTGAACAATTCAGGGAGGTATGGATATAGGTGAAAAACTAACCAAGTGGAAAATATTTACATAAATGGATTAGTTGCAATGCAATCAACAATTTATGTGGGGGAAATAGGGAAAAATTTCCCAAAGCAATGCATGATAAGGAAACTTTACATTATGATATAAACACAGAAAGATGTGTTCAATGGCCTGGGGCGAAGTTCACAATAAAATATTAAAAGAAACAGCAGAGCCCTAGCCAGTTTGGTTCAGTGGATGGAGCATCAGCCTGTGGACTGAAGGGTCCCGGGTTGGATTCCAGTCAAGGGCTCCTCCCAGCCTGGGCTCTGGATGGGGCTTGATGCAGGAGGCAACCAATCCATGTGCTTCTTTCACATGGATATTTCTCTTTGTCTTCCCCCCTTTCTTCCACTCTCTCTAAAAATCAATGGAAGAATATCCTCGGGTGAGAATTAAAAAAAAAGAAACATTTTTTAACAATTAAAAAAAAAGCAGAATACAGAACAGTATAACTAGTGTGATCTCAATTTTGCTTTTTAAATACTCTTTATAATGAATAATTATAATATATGATGTACAATTAACTATAAATACTATAAAATATAAGTAGATGCTACAAATATAAACCAATCATTATTTCTTGGTGGAAGGACTATGAATGCTTGTGATTACTTTATTCATTCCTGAATGTTACTTTTTGGTAATAAGCATTTAAATATATAATGAGACAAACTACCTGTTTCACATTTTTTTAAATCTATTGTGATTACAGCTACCATTTCACTTCCTTTTTGCTTCTATGAATCTCTGGTTCATTTCCATTTATTCCCAACAATGATGATAATTAACCTTTAGGAGATCATTAGATATGGTGGTTGTGGATGGTGACAAAACATCTGATGTCACGGCTGTGGGACATAGCAAGTCCAGGTTAGAATTATGGTCTATGATAAAAGGAAAAGGGGGGGTGGAGTGGATGGAAGTACCTCATCATGTGGTAGGCCGTTAGACAGACATGAGCAGAGCAAGTACCATGGGCCGGTACAGAAGGTCACTGGAGTGCCTAGCAACAGGCAATATTGGAAAAACAAAGATCTCACCTCCAAGGTAACCGTTCCTCCCTGGCCTGTTGCTAGTCATGTGTCATACAGATTAGACCCCATTAGAGGGTGAATGAACAAGGGGGCCAGAAAATAGGCCTTAAGCATTAAGTCCTCAGGATAATAAGGTTCTGACCCGAAACAAATAAATGCATCAAGGTCTCAGTTGTTTTTCAGCTCCAGGCCCAGAAAAACAGCAAAACCAGACAAGGGACTCCACAGCTGACCTCAGGACCAGTTGCACTGACTAATGACCCCCTCAACTGGCACCAGCCAATCAGTGGAGATCATGACCCTAAAGCAGCCGTGGGCAAACTACGGCCAGCAGGCCGGATGTTTGAAATGAATAAAACTAAAAAAAAAAAAAAAAGACCGTACCCTTTTATGTAATGATGTTTACTTTGAATTTATATTAGTTCACACAAACACTCCATCCATGCTTTTGTTCCGGCCCTCCGGTCCAGCTTAAGAACCCATTGTGGCCCTCGAGTCAAAAAGTTTGCTCACCCCTGCCCTAAAGGGACACACCGGGAAGCTGATGAATGCTCTATTGAGATGCTCTCCTGGGACTTCCCCTAAAATCTCTACCTTTAAAAACCCTTAGGAGGATGCCCTGACCGGTGGTCCAGTGGTTAGAGCATTGGCCTGCTCACCAAAGGGTTGCAGGTTGGATTCCTGGTCAAGGGCATGTACCTGGTTGCAAGTTCCATTATTGGCCCCAGTGCAGGAGGCAACCAACCAATGTGTCTCTCTCACATCGACGTTTCTCTCTCTCTTTCCCTGACCCCTTTCACTCTCTCTAAAAATCAATGGAAATCCTCAGGTAAGGATGGAGGGCTCAGGAACACACCATGCTTTCCCCTCCCTTCCCCCTCTTCTTCTCCACAAGGCACATTTTCCTGTCTCTCTCATTCTCCTAAGCTCCAAGTGCCTTTCTTGTGCCTCTGTAATTTGTTTCCTGAGCCCATGTCTCCTACTGCTCACTTCTTCTACCTCCATGACTTTCTAAATAAACCTTCTATTATAGTGTGAATCTTTGCTTTGAACTGTTTCTTAGCCAGAACTCAGTACTGAGGTTGCTGAATGCAGTTCTGGTCTGACCCCACCAGTCTAACACCTGATGCCATTCTTACTGCCAACAGTCAGGGCCTAACAATTCTCTCTCTCTCTCTCTCTCTCTCTCTCTCTCTCTCTCTCTCTCTCTCTCTCGTCTCTCTCAAAATACACAGACCTAGAGTCAACAAATAGTTGCACCAACAGACAAAATTACCAACTATTTAAAGTGCTACCAAGGAAAAACAGAGGACATACTGAATGAATGGCCAGGGCTATGAAATTCGGATGGGGTTGGTAAGACCTCTATGAGGAAGTAAGACTTAAACTGATGATTCAGCCATGTGAAGTGTGGCAAACACATGCTGAGTGCAACAGGAGGAGGAAACCCATGTACAAAGACCTGGGAGCAAGAATGGACAGGCGCATCTGAAACTCTTCATTGAATCTGCAACAAGCTGCAATCAAATGAGTTAAGTACATAGAGCTGGTGACATGTAATCAAGTTAACATAATGTTACTGTAAAAGAAAGCTACTAACTATAACTACCTTGGTCCATAACTACCTTTCATCATTGTACTAGGAAAAGCCTAATTTCCTAATTGATCTTTACAATTCAGCTTGAGATTGAACAATTATAAAATGAGTGAAGCACAGTGCAGACCTAAAGGGACTAAATAAAGACAAATTATTCTTTGAGTTCTACAGCTCAGGTTTCTGACTACTTTAAAAACAGAAAACACTGGGAGCGGATCATTGAAAGTGGCTCCCAGTGAAATAATATTCAAGGACAAAAGGAAAGAGCAAAGTCAGTAATTAACACTAGTCTCTGTTAATGGAAGGAAAGAACCCACTTCTTCCAGTTGCTTTCATCAGAAGTCCCCCATGACTGTGTTTGTTAACAAGCTCCTTAAGGCACTTCACAGCAACTGTAAAGTTCGGAAAAGGTCCATAAAAAAAGGCAAGACAACTGAGACAAAAAGCTGGAGAAGAAATCGGCCTCACAGCAAAGCAAAGTTTTGAAAATGGTTAAGGCCCAATAAAATAAACCAGCAGAGATAAACACAGTAAATATCCATCAACTAAAACACGGGTTAATTACAAATCACCAGCAACATAAATATTGCCAATTACATGTATAAAATTTTCATGCTCAAGGTCAGCAAGAAAAAAACAATAAGAAGAAAACAATGTTTAAAGTAGCAAAAATGAAGGAAAAGCAGAGAGAAAGCAGACCTAGCAGGGGACTGCAGTTACAGGAAATGTGACCGTTCCCCCAGGACATGCATGCAAAATTTCACCAAGAGCATCTCCAGCTATGGCCAGGCTCTGATTCTAAAACCGCCTCCACATTGGTATGAATCAAGGCGGGAAACTGCAATCACTTAGTTCACATTTATTTTATGTTTATTAAGTTCCAGGTATGAAGCTGGGCACAGAGTGAACAACAAATTAGATTCTGTGCCAGTTTCCTAGAAGCTTAAAGTCATCTGTAGGGAAGCTAAGACTCAGTACAGCAAAGGAGGTAACCCTGCTTGTTGTCATCTTACTTTCTCCCTAATGTGACTTATTTATCCTTTCAGTTGAAGAGAGGGAGGGAGATAGGGAGGGGGGAAGAATGGGAAGGGAGAGCATAAGGAAGAAATAGGGAAGAGGTGGGAGGTAGGAAGGAAAATGAAAGATGTTTTTTGTGGGGGTTTTTTTGTCATTGTTGTTGTTTTTTCATATAATTGACAGCTGGTGTGGTGATTGGGAACCTAGTTCCTTCCAGCTTTATATTCCAAAATTCCATCCCTACTCTTAGTCTGAAAGGATCAGGAAGGCTGGAACTAACTGCATGCAGCATCCCTATGGCATGTAGCTCAGCACAGGACAAGCTGATGAATCCTTGGTGCTCATCAGAATGCCCAGGACACACTTAGAGGATCCAGCTGCTGTTAGCAGGATGCTCTAGTCCAGTGGTCGGCAAACCGCGGCTCATGAGCCACATCCGGCTCTTTGGTCCCTTGAGTGTGGCTCTTCCACAAAATACTGACTTCTGCGCATGGGCCACAAAGTTTCAATTGCACTGTATGTGCATGCCCGCACGTGGTATTTTGTGGAAGAGCCATACTCAAGGGGCCAAAGAGATGCGCCTAGTCTCTAGTTCAGCGGTTCTCAACCTGTGGGTCGCGACCCCTTTGGCGGTTGAATGACCCTTTCACAGGGGTCACCTAAGACCATCCTGAATATCAGATATTTACATTAAGATTCATAACAGTAGCAACATTACAGTTATGAAGTAGCAATGAAAATAATTTTATGGTTGGGTCACAACGTGAGGAACTATATTTAAAGAGCCAGAAGGTTGAGAACCACTGCTCTAGTTCCTGTGAATACAGCTCAGAGCTGCTTCCAGAAGGGAGTACTTCTATTGACACAGTTGACACTTCAAGAGGATTCCTTTCCAGTTTGCAAGCAGATGGAAAGTCTCAAACAGTGTCAGTGAGAAATGGTAGTGATATGAACAACCATTCTATAGAACAATTTGTAAAAATGTATCAAGACAGCCTTAAAACCATATACACTCTCTGACCTAGTACTTCCATTTCTACTTTTTTTTCTCCCCTGAGGAAGTAATCATGGATAAACACAAAGATATAGCTACAAATATGTTCATCCCACACAATGCCTAACAATAGAAGATAAGTTAAATAGGTATGGAATATCCATACAATGGACTATCACTTGGATATTAAAATGATGTGGGAAAATACATATGAAAGAAAAAGATCTCCAAATGTGGAAAACTTTTACAAGTCTAATTTGAACCCATCTTTGTAAAAGAATGTGTGTGTGTGTGTATATATATATATATATATATATATATATATGAATGTGTGTATATAAGAATGTGTGTATACAATACACACTTTGAATAATTATGAGAGCAGTGTTAATTAAAATGCATTTCATTTTCAAAATGTAATAGAATCAGCTGTTAAAGTGTATATACATTTTTTCGGATACCCTGTATATGTATATATGTATATGTATGTATGTATATGTGTGTGTGTGTGTGTGTATACATATATATATACACTCACACGTTTATATATATAAATGTTTGTATATACGCTATATATATGCACATACATACAGAGAAAGACTGAGAAAGATGACTAGATAATGGAATAGACAGAGGTATGGATTAGAATATAGAACATGTTTAACTCCACAGTAATTTCTTTATGTGATTTCTAAATTTGTCATAATAAACACATTAAATTAAAAAGTTAGGTTAAAAATACTGATGAGTCATCTGTCTTCATCCCCTGATCGCTGATGACATCAGATATCTTCCGTTAGGCCTTCTACAACTACTGAGGTTTGTCGGCCAAGCAAACCCTACCTTAGACTGTTATACTCCAAGAAGCTGCTGGGACAGCTTACCAAATACAGGTCTAATTTTTTACTTTTGACATTTTTTGGTCCAATTGGATTTGCAACCTGGGTGTTTCCCCTCTTCAAAATTTAATTATTCATATATATTCACTTAAATGAGTTCGCCATTGGTTCGTCTTTAAAGGAAAATAGTGCACAAGTGAAAATCCCTTCCTTTATTTCAAGACTGAGATGAACTTGGATTGTAAGTAAATTTGCTTAGAGCACTTTCATGAAGCTATGAAAGTTTCCACATCCTGCCAAATCAGCTGCAGTGTCAGAGCAAGACAGACGAGGCCCAAGCAGTGGCTTGGTTTCTTCTGAGACCCTGTGCCGGTTGAGGAGGAATGTTTCCCCAGCAGCAAGATTACTTTCTGGCAAAGGCCCTGGCTGGGCTTTTCTCCAAAGTGAAGCTAACTCTCAAAGGAAGCCAGCAGGCTGCTCTGCCTCATCCAAAAATTTTCTGGCACCAAGTACCACACATGTGTGCATACAAATCCCAATTTCCAGGGAGCCTGAGATGTGGGCCAGCAGTAAGTTCCAAAACTATGTTAGAAACGAGGCACCCAAATTTATGTGCCCAGCGGGCTGATAAAAGGTTCTTGGGTAGCAAGAACTTCACTTTTAGAAACTCCATCTCTTACTATAATTCAGAGCACGGTGTTTTTTTGTTGTCATTTTAGCTACTGCTCTTTGGAGATTGAGTAGGTTGCCTACTAAACAAAGACGAAACACCGGTTGCTTTGAAGATGAGTTGGATCTTACTGGATACATTATTTTGTATAGAAGACATAATTATTATTTTTTAATTGATTTCAGAGAAGGGAGAGGGAGAGATAGATAGAAATATCAATAATGAGAGAGAATCATTGATTGGCTGCCTCCTGCATGCCCCCCACTGGGGACTGAGCCCGCAACCCGGGCATGTGCCCTTGACTGGAATCGAACCTGGGACCCTTCAGTCTGCAGGCTGATGCTCTATCCACTGAGCTAAACCAGCTAGGGCCAGAAGATATAATTCTTTAAGAAAGCTTTGCTCTAAGAGGAACCAAGTACACTAAGCAGTAAACTTTTAGTCTGTTTCAAAAACAGACTATGATAACAGAGAAACAAAAAGATAAACTTCAATTCCTCAATATTTAAGAAAGCCACAAAACATGTAAAAGTGCATCTGTGTGAATGAGAAACAAAAAGATAGGGACCAGCCGTGCACAGTACCCATCTAAAGTACAAGGCACCTGCAGACCTGGGAGCGGACACACCCTGTGTTCTGAGAGTACATCTGCTGGCCACGACCCACTGCTCACTGCGCCCCTGTGTGCAGGCTTCTGCAGACTCCAAGGGGAGGAAGGAATGGTTCCTGCCCACAAGAAGGCTACTGGGAAAGCACCATAAGCACCAGTTAAATGGAATGGAAAAGGTGATAGTAAAGGTATGCACAAAATGCCTTCCAGAGAATAAAAAGAAAGCTCAAACTGGAGATGCACAGACACTTCCTGAGGAGACAATTCCTTTACTCAGCTAAGCGTTTAATAGATAATTTTATACAAAGTCTTGACCTGGAGCGAGGTGTGAAAGATCTGTTTTGTCCACTTAAAACAAAGCATAAAGTTCAAGGTGGAAAGTGGCAGAACACAGTGTTGGAGACCAAAGTCATGGATGAATGTGTTGGAGTTTGGAAGTCATCCCATAGGTACTGAGGGGCCAGGCCACATGCTGAGAAGAGAAGGGGTCAACATGAAGGGCTAATAGGGAGGTGTGGTGAGCTTCGCCTGGAGGAAGTCAGGAATCATTGTCAGGGCCATGACAGTCACCCCGATGGCTCTGGGACATTTGCTACTCTTGTAAGTATTGACTACATTGGGCAATTATGGCTGAGTATTCCATTATGTATGTATGTGTGTCTACACACACACACACACACACACACACACACACAAATAGCCAAGATATGTAAACAACCTAACTGCCCTTGAACAGATGAGTAGATACAGATGTGATATGATAAAGATGTGATATATTAGGCTGTTTCCATATCTTGGCTATTTTAAGTAATGCTGCAATGAACACGGGAGTGCATGAATGGATATATACAATGGAATATTACACAGCCTTAAAAAAGGAAAAGAAGTTTGATATGTGCTACGACATGAATGAACTTTGAAGGCATTATGCTAAGTGAAATAAATCAGTAAAAAAAAATACTGTAGCCCTAACCGGTTTGGCTCAGTGGATAGAGCGTCAGCCTGCAGACTCAAGGGTCCCAGGTTCGATTCCGGCCAAGGGCATGTACCTTGGTTGCAGGCACATCCCCAGTAGGAGGTGTGCAAGAGGCAGCTGATCGATGTTTCTCTCTCATCGATGTTTCTAACTCTCTATCCCTCTCTCTTCCTCTCTGTAAAAAAATCAATAAAATATATTTTTTTAAAAAATACAGTATAATTCCACCTATATGGAGTACCTAAAGTAGTCAAATTCCTAAGACAGAAAGTAGAATGATAATGGCCAGGGGTCAAGTAAAGGAAGGAATGGGGACTTTCCTTTTTACAGGTACAGAGTTTCAGTTTTACAAGGTGAAAAGAGCTCTGGAGATTAGTTGCACGACAATATAAGTGCACTTAACACTTCTAGACTATATACTAAAAATGGTTAAAATTGTACATTTTTATACCACAATTTTTAAGTGTAAAGAAGTTAGTTACAAAGTGCTTATGAGTCCATAGAAAAAAATTATCTGTTGTATTTGGACCCATACATTTAAATCATAATCATAAATTCTGAACATGTTAACCAAAATTTACAAAAAAGTGACACATATATGCACTACGAAGGTGCCTACAAAACCTGACCTGAAACCTCTTACTTCTAATTCACTTTCCCCAAACCCCTAAGTGTACCTCCCCAAAGAAAAGCTCTGTTTATTGAAGGCAAACTACACTACTCATGCTTTGCTTTCAGCGTGTTCTCAAGCCAGGCCTTAATCAGCAGCATCCTCTTATTCCTTCAGCGGGACTCTCTCCTTCCGCACTCATCCGGTTTGTTCACAAGACTCCTCTCCCAGGCTATCCGCTCTCCAGCCTGCCTCTCCTCCTTGCAAACATCTCAGGGCCTAGAATCCAGTCCATTTGTGAATCTTGGAGAGAATTTTTAAGCAGACCTGAGGCCAGTAACTAGGGGTTCCTCAGGAATTGATGCTGAGAACCAAGCTTTTGGATAATATTCTTCCCTGCTTTGTTCTTCAACGTAAGGCATTATTATAGACTTCTAACATCTTCGTGTCCTCAATGGCAGAGAAGAAAGCACTAGACCAGAAGTTTCCAAGAGGAAGGCTCCTTGTAACACCTCCAGTTCCCTCCCGGCCACCTTCCCCTGACATGGACTCTGGGCTATTCACTATGGGCTATTTGTATTCACTCTGGGCTGTGTGTATTCACTCTGGGCTATGTGTATTCACTATATATGCTATGGCCCTGAGAGTGAGCCCAACAGCACGAGAGCTAGGGAAGATGTTGGGACACAGAAAAATGCTTGAGTTCCATAAGGTTTGAGGACAGGTGGGTTCCTGTGAATAAGTCTTATGACAGATTCCATGATGCTCACTGGAGGTGATCTCCATGTCTAGAAAGACTCTTTCTGGAAGTCTCTGGATTTCTGTTACCCAAGACATTACAAGGCAGGGCTACAGGAAGAGAATATCTTCCTGTGAACTTCAACTCCCACCATTTCCTTCCCACCGGACCTCCTGGGGGAAGGACCGCTTACACCGCCCTTTGCCCTGCGTCACAGATGGCCTTGCCTTCACTCTAAATTGGTTCACGGGCAGGAGTCCGTTTTCCTGGGCAGAGTGCTCACTGCATTCTCCACTTACAGACTCTCCACACACAGCAAGTATGTGCTGAACTGTTAAAGCATCTCAGTCCGAGTTTTCCATCGTGAGAAACTAACATGTTCTTGTGTCTAAGCAACTTAACATCCGGGTTTAAATACCAAGTATTTAGCCAGGGCCCATATTCCTCTCAATGTCCTTCCAGTGTATCTCCTGGTGCTTAGTTCAGGCTGAGGGTATTTACACTAGTAACATCAGAAAAGGAATAGACCGCATGGCTATAGACTGAATTCTGCTTCATTCTGCCAGGTCGCTGGAGCAGTCAGCTTCACAAGGTGTCTGCTTCCTATACCTCAGAGTAAGACATTTTTCTCCAATTATGTTTCCTTTCTCAGGTGATCATTCTCTACAGCAGGTGGCAGCTGAGGGCAGCATGAAGCCAGGGAGATGAAGTATGAAGTAATTTTAATCTGAATTTTTACAAATGAGTATTGCAGGGGGAGCAGAGACAAAATATGTCTGTGAACTGAACCCAGGTGAACGGGAGGCATGGTAGTATTACCAAATGCCTCCAGACCCATCTCCTCAGCCAACTGTGATGCAGTCTAAAACACACAGCTGCTCACTTCAATTCTGAATGCCTTGGCCTAATTCCTCATTTTATCATGAGGCCCTCTTCTTATCTTTTAAGGATCTTGAACATGACTTTGAGATTATTCAAAAGCTACAGTGTAATTTGGGAATTGACCCCATGCCTCAAAAATGCATTCCTTTACACATTATGCCATTTTCTGTTATTTAAAACATCGACACCTAGAGAAATAAGTAAAAAAACTTTCCATAAAGATCCATATATCTCATTAAAACTGTACTCTTAATCTGTTTGCTAAACATTTACTAAGCAGGTTTTGTGAATGACAGTTTAGAACCTAGACATTAGTAAAACAAGTCTTTGACCTTGAAAAACTTCCGACCTAAAAGGAAAGACACTCACATAAGCCAAACTCTTACCCAAATGCAGGCCCAATCTAGTCCCCTCGCTCTCTCCCACATCTCAGAAACAGACATACCATCTTCCCCGTTGTTTAACCCCAAACCGGGGACTCACCCTTGATTCCATTATACTCCATGTCTGTGGCTACCACCCACATCCAAACCACTGTTATCTTTCACTTGGACTGAGGAAATCACTTTCTAAATGGTTTCTTGCTTTTATACTTTCTCCAGATTACACATGCATCCTCTTTGTGGTATGCAAATCTTCAAATTACTCTCCTTTTCAGGGCCCTCGAATGGCTCCCCAGGGCTGTTAGAAAGGAGACAACTCCTTCCAGCGGCCTTCCAGGCCCTACAGCAGCTGTACAGATGCACCCTCAACCACTCTTCTCTGTACTTAACTATCTTCCCTCTCCTCCGACCCTCTTTCAGTTTCTCAGTTTGAAGCCACTGTGCTTGCTTTGTACTCGGCCTGGAATAGTCTCCTCTCCTCTCTTTCGGTTGAGCATCACCTTCTCTCCACTCAAGTCTTGGATTAAATATCCTCCCCACCTGAAACCTTTCCTAATCACGGCATCAAATACTGCCCAAGACATTTTACGTTAATTACACGTTCACTTTCTGCATCTATTCATAAACTACCTGCCCTTGCCTGTTTCCTCCGGCTAGCTGTGAACTGACCTTCTTGGTGTTGTTGGAAACCAGGCCACTGTGCCAGAACCTGCCTGCCTCACAGGAGGCACTCAGAAGGGACTTGTGGATAGATGAGTGTCCATTGACAGGAACAAAATAAAAATGACAGAAATGGAGCAAAGTACTGTGAGGAAAGGACACATTTTTCATTGGGGAGAAAAGCTGGAAGTAACTTTCAGAGGAGAGATGGTCTACCTAAGCCTTATAGGACAAGTGGGTGCATCTTAAAACACATTCCAGGCTCTGAATGGAGCAAAGGAAGAGCCCAAAGGCATGGCTAGCGGGTGAGGCTGAGCAATGACTAAGGTACCAGACACATGGAGGGATGTGCTGAGAAGAGCACAATCTGTGGAAAGCATTCATGACACGGTAAAGGTTTGCACTTTTATTTTTTACTAGAGGCCCATGCATGAAATTTGTGCAAGGGCCTGGGCCCTTGTAGCTGCCGCGGCTTGCCTCAGCCCTTGCAGCCCTGGCTTCATCCGGAAGGTCGTCCAAAAGGACATCTGGTCTAATTAGCAAATTACTAGTATGTTTTATTATTATAGATACCATGGAAAGTCACTAAAAAGCTCTGTTATGAAAACTGGTACACTCTGACCTGCATTTTATAAACAAAGAAAAAAACTATTTTAACTTAAAAATAAGCAAACAATAAAAAACTGGCATCACTTTTCAGAGGTCTACACATTCACCTGTGTTTGGAGGGAAAAAGAAGGTCTGAGATCCCATCTTTAAATGCAAGAGAAAGAGGGGCACACGGTCGGTGAGCCTGTGTCTCAGAGGATAGGTCAATTGCAGATCAATTTCTGGTTTTCAAAGGCACTGAACAGCGATATAACATTTCCAAATGGTTTCAGAGTAGAAGGTACCGCCATCGAGGAAAAAGAAGCTGACACCTGGATTCTAAGGCTGGGTCCAGGACTGGGAGATGATCCCAAGCAAGCACTCTTCATATCCCAGGACAATTGAATTAAAAATATAGTTGCCCTAACCGGTTTAGTTCAGTGGATAGAGCGTCGGCCTGCAGACTCAAGGGTCCCAGGTTCGATTCCAGTCAAGGGCATGTACCTTGGTTGTGGGCATATCCCCAGTGGGGAGTGTGCAGGAGGCAGCTGACTGATGTTTCTCTCTCCTCAATATTTCTAACTCTCTATCCCTCTCCCTTCCTCTCTGTAAAAAAATCAATAAAATATGTTAATATATATATATATATATATATATATATATATATATATATATATCATATAGATGAATCACACCATGTAAACTGAAATGAACTCTGAAGACCTGCATATTGTATTAAAGTTAAGCGAAGTGACCATATAAATGATTCAACTCGGCCACAATAAAAGGCAGTTGGTAAAACTACTATAAAGCAGCATGCTTCAACCTTTTGCATCTCATGAACACATAAAAAAATTACTAAAATTCTGCAATACACCAAAAATATGCTGATCTGACCAAAAAAAAAATAGGTATACTATCAATGCAAACACACTAGATGGATATGTGTTGGCTGCTGTCATTTCTTTTTTTCTTTGATAATCTAAGGGAAAAGAGGTCAGTGCCCCTGACTAAATAATCAGGTATTACATGTTTTAAAATTCTTGTGGCACACCAGCTGAAAATCGCTGCTGTAAGGAATTAAAGACCTACCACAAACATGCCTTCCAAAGTAACCCACTGCTCTGAGAGGGTTTATTAACATGGCTTATTTCAAGACATATTTATTTAATAAGCATAGCTCCCCTCAATTGACACAACAGAGTCAACTGCTTGCTTTTACTTCCAGAAGTTCTGGAAGGAGGGAGAGGCCCAGGAGCCTGCAGCATCCCTGGTGTTGCACTAACTGGCTTTTTTTTTTTTTTTTTTTTAAACTCAAGCCAAGTGTCAGAGCTTGGCTTCAGCTTGCCTATAAAATAAGAAATCCAGAAATGTGACCAAAGGTCCCTCCAGGTTTAAACCCCTCTGACAATATGTATATATTGCATAACACATGAACACAGACAATACTGCAGTGAAGGCCTATGAAGGGGCAGAGAGGGAGGCAGAAAGAGTCAATGGGGAGGAAAAAAGGGAACATCTATAATACTTGCAACAATAAAGATAAATTTTTAAAAAAATTCCTGTAGGCATGTCTGCTTTCCATGGACCAGTGTACTGACCTGAGCTGGAGGAGGGAATGCCACTATAGGTCTAGTGCTCGTGAGAAGTGCTGAGCCAGGAGCCATGGACAATGGAACAGGCCCGCCCCAGGTCTGAAGTAGCCCATGGTCAGAGCATGGGTTGGAAATCAGAGAGACCTGGACTCACACCAGAGCACTAACTATGAAACTGGGTGAGCAAACCTATATAAAGTCTGTGTGAAACGGGGACAGCTTAGTGAGAAGTAAAAGATGGAAGGGAGGTGCTTAGCTCAGTGCTTATGGTACAGCAACTACTAAATAAATGACAGTCCTAGAAGGTGTTGTCAATATTATCTCATTTAGCTATTAGATTTAACTTCATTGCTTTACATGGTATTTTCCTTATAGAACAATAAACGTATGAAACCTCACAAAACTGGAAAGGACCCCAAAGTCCTTTCTTTTAGTTCTCTGCTTTAAACTGTTCTTATTATTACCACCATTTCACTGATGAAACCACGAAACACCTGAGTAGTTAAGGTCAGCCAAGGTCACCCAGCTATGAAGTCCATTTAAAACACAATGTTTGTGTCCTCAGAGGCCCCCAGTGCTCAGAAGTTGTGAAGATAATTTCCTGGGTTATGCTGTGCCCTCAGAATTAAAACTGTCTCTGTTACTACAATAAATTTGTAACATGAGATGAAAGTGCTTTAGCCAAAGATAGATCGTGTACTGAGTAATCAAAGTGCCAACTCTAAAATATTAGACAGTTAGGAAAATGATAATGAAGCTCGTAACAACCCTTAGTAATGCTTATTATGCTGTTTAGCGAAAAATAAAATCAGAATATGTAATCTCATTTATTTTGTGATTATAAGTAAGCAAAATTACATACATACATAGCAAGGGCTGGAAGGGAACCTGGAAAATGACTGCAGCTGATTGGATAAGGAGGCGAGATTGCAGAGGTGTTATTTTTATCTAGAGACTTTAATGGAGTTGACACAATAGACACCACCACGGTGATAATCACAGGGAAGGAGACTCGGCTGTTCACTCACCCTGGGTTGTATAACATGACTGCGGAGAGGTTCTCACAGGACTTCGAGAGGTCGGTCATGGACAAGCTGAAGGAGGACAGAAGGCCACTCTAAGAGCAGACACAGGGCAGAGCGGTTACCTTAGCAGACAGAGGCCAGGGCTCTGGACTCAGTGCTGTTAACTTAGGAGAAGCAATGAAGTGCAGGCATTCCCCACTAGCCTTCACACCAGCTGGTCGGTCTGAGGATGGCAACTCAGGGGCAGTCTCAACCCTAAACCCCCACTAAAGAGAGCAGGGCCCTAGCATGCATGACCTGGGAAAACTAACCAGGAACTCCTCACCCCGATGGTCTCCCCAACCACGCTGCACTCAAGTCCAGGGAATGGTCAGGGCATCTGCCACCCTCCTTCCGGCGGGAGCCCTGTCCCGTTATCAGCAGCGCTCATGTACACTCGGGTGACACAGATGGAGGAGGGAGAGGGAAGGGAGGCCAAAACATAAGAGCTCGACCTCTTTTGCTTCCAGGGAAAGCTATTGGCAAACATATTTCTTGCAACCGTGTATCAGAAAGGACCCTCTAGGGAGACCCTGGGCTGGAACAGATAAGAGGCTTCAGGGGCTGGGACAAGCAGCGTGGAGAAGGCTGACGTTTGCAGCTTTCTTATTTCCCATCCACAGACAGCACTGGCAAGCTCCGGCAGCCCTTACAAGAGCAAGCCGAGATGAGGGGCTATGTAACTCCGCGCTGAGGGGCAAACAGTTGCGGTTGGCAGGCCAGGGCTGCAGCCCTCACTCCTCACTCATGGCTAAGGAACTAGTTTGTCTGTTCCTCATCTCCATCATCTGTGAGATGGGAGAGTAAAGCTGCTGCACAGATAAAGCAGTCGAATATATGTGGAAGTTCCGTACAGTGCCTGGCTCATAGAAATATCATCACCCTCAGTCTACCGACAGCATGATGACCCTAGACAGATCCCGCTCCCTCTCATTTCCTCCCATGTCGCTGGTCCCCACCCGGCACTTAAGTACCCTGTGGATATTCTTATCCAACCAAGATGAAGTCTCCCCCAGTTGTCCTAAACTCACTCACTGCTTCACATCTCAAGAAAAAAAAAAAAAAAAGAGTAAGCAAGCTTTAGGATGATAGTGATTCTGATACTGGGTTAACTCCTAACCTAGACGCTCAAAAGCGGATGTCACTCTCCACTTAACGTACAATGATACCAAGCTCCTCTGTGAAGGGAAGGGTCTAGGACAGCGATGGCGAACCTTTTGAGCTCGGCGTGTCAGCATTTTGAAAAACCCTAACTTAATTCTGATACCGTGTCACATATAGAAATTTTTTGATATTTGCAACCATAGTAAAACAAAGACTTATAGTTTTGATATTTATTTTATATAGTTAAATGCCATTTAACAAAGAAAAAATCAACCAAAAAAATGAGTTCGCGTGTCAGAGGTGACCATTTAAACTGTTTAGGTGTCATAGGTTCGCCATCACTGGTCTAGGAGCTATTCTCCTGCTTGGAACTTCACTTGCTTACCCTCCCATGTCATCAGCCAGTAATCTGCTGTGAAACAGACTCCCCAGAATCACCCCAGGCTACATAACTTTTGTGGCTCTGTACACAGGAAAATTAAACTCTAGGCACCAGAGTAGAGATGCCCCAGGCGTAGCCCCACCCGGACCAGAGCTGGCTCCTGGGGATTTCCTGCAGCTCACCTTCCTCTTCTCCCTGAGCTTGGCAGCCTCCTTCGGATGGTTAAAGCGAAACATATTGGTTCTTCCCAAGAGTATCACGGCACCTGAGAGCACACAAAAACAGTAATGAGCTTACAGTAAGCAACCTGGACAGTTGGTAACATCATAACATGGAATTTTATCATTGAAATGCAATTTCCAGTGGACTATAACACAATAATAGTAAGGGGAAGAGTTAGTCTCGGAAAACCTGCTTTCATAAGTCACTTTTAAATGTGTAAAATGTGATACTTTTTACAGCCAAGTATCACAATGCTCAGGTTACCCAAGGAAGAAGTAATGGATCCAAGCATTCACATACGCTATGACATTTAAAACTTATACATTTGATTGCTGAGAAGAAGAAAAAAGAAATCAGTTCTTCAAAGAGATATAATACAAATGGTCACAAATTTAGAAAATAATCATGAATGCCAATAAAAGTAGAAATCTCAAAGGAAAGTGCTTTCAAAAGAACACATGGTAAAATTGAGAAAGTACTAAAGGTAACTACCACTAAATTGTCCCTTAGAATTTGAGAGAAAAGAAATTCTGTACATGTAACGTCTACTTCCATTGCTTCCTGTTAAAACTGAGATGGTCAAATGAGACACACACACACACAAAACCCTTTTGATTGACTAAGGTCCTATTTATTCAGAAAATGACTGCAAAAGGGGTAAAATAACTCAATGTCAATGCCCCAGGCTAACAAAATTATTGGGGCTGGGCAGCAAATTTCAGCTTGCTTATGCAAATAAGCAAGCACACACTTTGGAAGTTCAGAGCCAAGGAAGGCTGGGAGTTACTGGTCACTGGAGGCGTCTAAGGGAAGTGATGTTCCAGAAGAGCTTCACTGCCTTATCCAGTCCCATCAACACCTGCGAGTCTAACACGCCTCAGAATGGACCCCATGTTCAATCTTTGCTCTGAAAAAGAATGCGACTTCTTTGTGAAGATAAGACACACTCGATGTCAACCATGAAGGACATCATGGGATGAGGTGTGCAGCAGCCAAGTGACGAGTGCAGGCTGCAGTAGGTGGGGAAAGGCTTTTGCACCAAGGAACTAATAATCTGGGTCTCACAGGACAGCTAGAGAACAAAAGAGGGGTTCCCACTTGTAACCACAGGGGAAGGGCTGAGCCTGCTATGTCTGGAGATGTCCACCTAAAATGCGGGTCATCTAAAGCAGCAGGGGGACCAACATTGGCGAGATGACACAGACTGTGAGCATACGGAGAGCCAGGATGGAGAATCTGCACCCACGCTCCAAAATGGGTGGCCAGAACAAAATTCAGCTCACAGATATGATTTGTGCATTCTGTGGAATCTTTAAAAAACACATTAGTTGCCAACGGTGAAAAACCTGCAATTGACACATAAGTCTGAGTTTCTTTCTGGATTCCCTTCAAAAATTGGAAGATAGGGTATCAGTAGGTGTGTGATGCCACGTGGCAAAAACCCCGGCTGCTGGTGGCTGCTTCCTTTGGACAGAGCATGTTACCTCTGGTTGACTAGTCGCCAACCGCTCACTGGATCTCGAAGGTAACACCATAACCCCAGACAGCTAGCTATTCTGGAGTTCACACCAGTACATCTGCCTGCTATTCAACATATTATCTCAGATTCTCAAAGTTTCCAATTCAATGTGGTGAAAACCTAACAGGTTTAGGTCATAATCAAGGGACAAGTGGAGGGTTGGTTCTGGTGGTGGTTAGGATTTAGTGCAGCGATGGGCAAACTATGGCCCACGGGCGGGATCCGGCCCGTTTGAAATGAATAAAACTAAAAAAAAAAAAAAGACCGTACCCTTTTATGTAATGATGTTTACTTTGAATTTATATTAGTTCACACAAACACTCCATCCATGCTTTTGTTCCGGCCCTCCGGTCCAGTTTAAGAACCCATTGTGGCTCTCGAGTCAAAAAGTTTGCCCACCCCTGATTTAGTGGAAAGAGAGTCCATGTGAGAAGGAAAGCACGCCTTTAGGAGACTGAGAAGGGCAGCTGTGGGCATTATCCACTCCACAGTCTGCGTATCCCCTCATATAAAATCGCTTCATATATTTCCCAATTATGGAGAGGCACCATCACAATGTGGGTTGAAAATTACTACAGTACATTAATGGAAAAAAATAGAATAGTATTGCAGAAACAGATTTCATACCATATTAAGTCATTAAAAAATAATCTTGCAACCCTTGTGTTTGCATGAAATACACGGAAAAATCTTTTTAAAAAGTTATAAAAGAAAACAAAATTACCCATGACCTTTCCTTGTTTCCATCTAAATAATGTGTGTGAACTACCTGGCACATAAAAGAGGCTCTGCTAAGGCTGGTTTACCTCTGTTTCCTCTATTGCATCCTTTACTCAACAACTTACTGACTTTAAAAATGTGCTTCATTTTTACATAATGCTGCTGTTCATTCATTCACTCAACACACCTTAATGAACATTTTCCATACGCTAATCACTGTGATCAGCACTGGGGACACAAAGGTGAACAAGTCAGACATATGCCTTGCCCTTAGGGAGCTTACAAACAAGTAGGAGAGAGAAGTAAATAATCAAATAATTCCTCAAATAAATGCAAAGCTGCACCTGAAAGAGAGCTACCCTGCTCAGTGTTTAATGAGCACATAAGGTGGGGGGAGCGGGGTGACAGCAGGTGAGGTCAAGAAAGGATGCCCTGCCAGCACTGGTTTGGCTCAGTGGATAGAGCGTCAGCCTGCGGACTGAAGGGTCCCAGGTTCAATTCCGGTCAAGGGCATGTGCCTTGGTTGTGGGCACATCCCCAGTGGGACATGTGCAGGAGGCAGCTGATCGATGTTTTTAACTCTCTATCTCTCTCCCTTCCTCTCTGTAAAAAAATCAATAAAATATATTTTTTTAAAAAAAGAAAGAAAGGATGCCCTTAGGGAGGTAGTGCTTAAGACAAGCTCTGAAGATTGGGGCGGGGGCGGGGGGGAGGTTGAAGATCAGGGAGTAGCATATATAAAGGTTCATTAGCAGGTAAAAATGATGATGATGATGAGTGATTGGAAGACAGTTGTATGTCTACAGCAGAGGGAACAAGAAAGGGCATTGCACAAGCTGGGGCTTGAGAGGGAGCAGACGACAGAGAATCTTTCAGGATACAGTAAAGAATCTTGTATTTCAGGTAGGTGCAACAGGAAGACACTGAAGGGCGCTGGGCAGCAGCATTACATGATTAGATGTGAGTTTCAGAAAGATCATTCTTTCCACTGTTTGCAAAATGAATCAAAGAGGGCACAAGTAGATGCAGATAAACAAGGTAAGGAGACTACTGCAATGGTCCAGGTCAAAGACAATGGTGGCTCAGGACTGGAGAGGTGGGGTAGACAAGAAAGGAAATAAGATATTTAGGAAATAAGAACAAGACTCAATGATGGGCTAAATACAGGCACAGGGAGGTAAGAAAGTGGCTCCTGAGGTTTGGCCTGCAATAACTAGGTGGGTGTTGAGTTGTTCACACAGATTGAGAACACTAGAAAAGGACTAAGATTGGCTTAACTGAGGAATCATGAGTTTAGTTTTGACATAATGAATTTGAGATGCTTTTGGCAGGCAGAAATTTGGATCTGAAACTCCAGAAGAACAGCCTAGGATACCTACTAATCTATCTATCCACCAACCTACACACCTACTCACTCAATCTATTTACCAACCTACCTACCTACTTATTGCCTACTTATATAGGTATACATAACACACACATATGTATACATAATACATAATATCTGTTTATAGATACACACATATAGGTATCATATATGTGTACGTGTGTGTGCATGTGTGTGTACGTGTGTGTGCATGTGTGTGTGTGCGTGTGTGTGTGCGCGTGTATATCACTCTCTATATATTTGAGAGTCATCTCTAAGAAATGAAGCCACAGGTGTGGGGAAGTCACCTGAGAGAATAGAGGTGGAACAGACTGGGCCCCTTAGAGAACACTGGCTTTCAATGGCCAACTAGAGGAGCAGGAACCTAGAAAGGAAACAGAGAAGGGGCCAGCAGAGAGGGAGAAGGAAAATCTCAGAAACCAAGGGAAGGAGCGATCAATGATGCAGATGCTGCAGAGAGATCCGAAAAACGCCATTGGCTGTGGTGGCAGGGAGGTCACGAGGGACCTCGGTGAGAGCATTTTGACAGTGGTCAGAAGCCAAACTGAAGGGGTGGAGGAGTAAGAACGAAGCATCTGAGCCCAGACAGACAACTCACTCAGAAAGTCTGTGTATAAAGAGAGAGACAGAGTTGGCAGTAGCTAGATGGGGGTTATGGGTCCCATGGGATAGTTTGTTGGGTTTCTGTTAAAAGGAGACTCGTGAGTATACATTAAAAAGCAATATGAGAGCTGAGGAAAAGTAAATAAATGGATGAAAGAGAATGGCTGCGGGTGTAGATTTCTGGATGATACACAGAGCATGTGCGTTACCCTGCTCTTTTGGTGTATCCAGAATTCAGTATCCTTATTTAGTCATCAAACTAAATAAGGTTCCTTCCAGATCTTAAATTCTCTTTAACTATCAACAAACTACAGCAGATGGACTTTGTGTGAAGTGCTTAATTTGTAACTGTTAGAGTATGTTTAAACCTTCCTGAATATATGACGACATCTTTGAGATTAGTTCAGGGCCTGTTAAATACCTGAAGATAGTCAAATTCCAGAGGGTCTTAAAAAGGGAAATGGCATTGTAAGAGGGTAGACAAAGATAGTTGTTAAGAACAACAAAATAAGCTTCACTTAAATATCTGTTAATAAAACCACTGAAGGTGATTTCACATGAAATTTTCTATTTTAATACTTCAGGTACACTGAAAAATATTAAACATGTAAACATTCCTAGTGACTTTTAAGGAGTATAGTGATAATAATTATCAATATCACTATTGATTTCTCTTGCACATTTCATGTCAAGTTTTCTGATTCTGCTATAACACAAATAAATCAACTTTTTTTCCTATTAAATATCATATGAAGATTTCTGAGGTGATGAAATATGAATATTTCATTCTGGGTTATAATTAACACAAACATGATTAGCTTTGTTCAGCTACTCTGATATCTGAGTGTGCATCAGAATCACTTGTAAAAAAAAAAAAAAAAAAAAAAGAAATAGATTGCTGGGCCCCATCCCTATATTTTCTGACTCAGCAGGTCTAAGATGGGCATTTCAAAAAGCTTCCAGCTAAGGTTGATGTTGTTGAGTGGGGACACACTTTAAGAACCACTGACTTTGGAAATAGTCCTTAAGAACAGTTTAGGCTTTGACATTGAACAGTATCTGCTGAACCATCCATGTGCAAAGCAGACTGTCGGGTCACAAATTTGAGGAAGAAATCTAAAGTACTTATGAGCAAGCGCAGGTGAGTCCAGTGGGGATTAGCACTGATATCTGCTGGCCTTTTTGTAGTGTGTAACAGGCCTCTTCTGTTCCCTCGATGTCCTGGCTAAACTCCTAGAAGAACTATTTCTCTTTGTAGTTCCACTAAAATTCCTTTTTAATTTGCTTCCGACCAACTCACACCAGAACTTTAGCAAATGAAAATTTTATCAAAGGCTCATCAGCTCCACTCCCCAGACAATCCCTGATCCCTCTTTCTGAGTGCCTGAGTAGAGGCAAATGTATTTTGGCACTCAGGCGTAACACATTCAAATGCACCTAAGTGTAAACTCCCCAGATGTAGTTTCTGCAGCACTTCTAAAAGAAGAGATGAGCATTCTATGGTTCTGAGAAACCAGCAAGAAGATCAAAGGAGTCCACTGATATGAACAGAAAATTAATTACATTTAACAACTATCGGCACTAAAGTAACTTATAGTGAAAAGAAAAATCAAAACAAGAGCTAATACTTCATGGCAATTGTAGGGCAAATGCTGAATTACTTTCTTAATTATAACTGGATTGATTTTTATAACATTTCATATTAAGTATACGAGTAAAAAAGAAAAAAAGAAAAATATAAGGTCTGAGACTACCAAAGACAAGCTCAAGGCCTATGTACTACACACCATGGTCAACTGTACACTTTCTTCTCCAGCAACTGTCTCCTCTTTCTATGGAATTAGACAATGAAATCATACTGTGGAACTATCTACCGAATCATGGGAGGAAAACTAAGTGTCAGAGAACATGTCGATTAAAGAACATGGTTAGATGCAGTGCTACATACCCCACACACAATTTTTGGAGGAACTCGAAAAAGGGAAGAAAAGCTTCATACACAAGGCTTTAGGCAACATATGTTATATTGGCGGCCACACTGAATTCTCACAGCATTAGCAAATGCTTTTCATTATAGTGCCCTTACCAGATAAAAACATTCCTGCAATTTAAAACAGGGGAGTACTATTTACGCAACCCGAAAGAAGGAGGGCTATTAACTGATACAGGTAAAAATTTCCCCCCCCGATGATGACAATCTGCTCAGTATAGCTAAATCTTCTATTAGTTGACTTTCACAAGCATCTTAAGTGATTTAGATAAATAAGTGGTAGTTACATGTGCTTTGTGATAGGACAGCCTAACTAACACATTTAAAATTAATAGTAATTTATTAATGAGAAGAGACATTTAAATACCAAATATCAGCAATAAACTGGAAGCTGGTAGTAAAGAGATAGGAAGTTGCTGGCAGTACAGAGTGAATCAGGAATCCAGTCAAATGTGGAATTAATGAGGTTAGATCATGTGACCTAGGTGAACATCCATCTGCATTCTCTATTCTTGATACTGTTACTTAAAACACTTCATGGGTAAAAGTCAAGGTAGTTTTGGAGTAAAAAAAAGTGCTTTGTTTAATTCTGTTTCCCAATTATTATTATGTTTTAATGAAGTATATATACTTTATTTTTGCTTTAGTCTTTTCTTCCTTTAAACCTTATAGTTGAAAATTGTTTTGTAGACCTGTTTAATAAAAAACTTCCCTTCTTCTCCAGAGGTTAACACTATACTGAAGCGTGAATGGAAGGCCACTGTCACCAATTCAACACCAACAGAAGTCCCCGGTTTGGGGTGCAGTGGTGGGGAAAGACCTTATTCAGTTAAAGCAGCTCAAGTGTGACGTGACCTGGCTGTGGAACAGCACATCTGTGAGATAGCTCAATCGTGAAAAGTATGGCTGTAGATCAGCTCCAGCAAGGCGATCCAGATGAGAAGTGTCACCGTTCTGCTCCAGTGAGAGCTCAGTGCCATAGTTGCAGCTCAGCTCAGGCGCTGCAGCTCCAACCAGGGATAAGCAGTATTCAATGGAGAAGCAGTATTCAATTTCTCTTCATTGAGGCACAGGTGAAGCTGGCTTCTAGGTAGAGAAAAGTTCCCATCCCCAATCCCTGACTGAGCCATTCTCAAGCAAGAGGATTCAAATCTTCACTGATTGACTGGTTCAAATAGCTGACTGATCCAAATGGAGCCATTGATTGGTTGAAGATGCAAATAAGTATATAGCAGTGCAGCCCTAAAGTCTTTAGCCCATTGGTTGATTTATGAGCCCCAATTCAGACAGCAGCAGCACAATGCAGGAGGCTTGGCAACTCAGTGCAGCTTTTTAAGAAAAAGGAGAAAACTAGAATAAACTCGAAGGTATTGGGTTGAAATAAGAGGTGTTGGTGTGAATTACTGGTTACTGTTATAGTGAAAGTATTTCAACATACCAATATAAATAGAAATGTAGTTGTAAATGTTCACACACACACACACACACACACACACACACACACACACTTTCCTTAATTCTGTTAACTGACAGGACCTGGGAGCAAGGACACTTCAGTAGCAGTGAGCACACCTAGTGCCCAGATCTTGGTTTCTAAATACCATTCTCCACTAAAAGAAGCCAGGGTCCTTGGAGAATTCGCTGATTCCAGGAAAATATAAGATGAACCTGAGAAGTGTTCACAATGGGACAAGCCAAAAAGACAGAGAAACCAGCTTAAAAGGAAGTCCCCTTTGCCAAAACTGGGACAATTTGAGCTTTAAAATAAATAATGACAGAAATAAACCAAAACCTACCAAATAAAATAGCAAGCCATATGCCCCTGTAGATTTAAATTAATACATGAATAATAAATGGCAAATAAATGGCAAAATAAATAAATGGCAAAAAGAGAGAGTTCTTTCTTAAAGTATAACGCCAACTTTTTGTAAATATCTTTTTTTTAATTTATAAAAATAAATGTTGTTTTACATTAAAAAGAGAATAAATTTAGAAGGAGGAAAATCACCATTCACTATTAGAATCAAAATTAAATCTGACAAAAAGGAAAACTCAATGGATTCTAAAACCAGAGGGTGAAAGTATAAGAATGAAACATTTATGATCTCAAAGTACCTTCCCAATATTCTTATTAATAAAAAAGAGAGAAAAGAGTAACTTAATGTGTACAATTCTATAATACAACATCTACATATTGCATTGTATGTTTACTACTCAAAGTCAAATTTCTTTCCATCATCATATATTTGACCCTTTTTACTATCTCCCTCCACCCCCCTTTCCTGCTGGAAGACAACATACTGTTGTCTGTGCCTATGAGTTTCTCTTTGTTTCATTTGTTGTTTTCAGTTTTGTATCAAAAATGCAAAAAAAAGAAAGAGTAACTTCACAGTGAAGAAGCCTAGCAAGCTCCACTTTAATCAAATGCTAACGGAATCGCAATAGACACCGTGAAATGGGATGCAAGAAAAATACAGCATCATTTCTCTGCTATTCCTGTCAAAATGCATGATATTAGTCGTGAGGAAGCATCAGATAAATATTGCATTTATGGGGTGGAACATTCTATAACATATCTGATGTGCAGTTTTTAAAACTGTCAAAGTCATAAAAGTCAAGAAAAGACAAAGGATATCTTCCGGAACACAGAGAGACATGGCAGCCAAATGTAACCGGATGCGGGACTGAATAGTGGACCCATTATGGACATTGGGGGGACAGATGGCAGAGGAGGGCTGAGAACCAGATGGTAGAAATATCTCAGTGTCAGTTTCCTGTGAACGGCTGGACTGTAGTTACATATAAGATGTCATTGTTTAAAGGAGATATGTACTGATGTTCAGGGGTAATGGGACAGCTTATTAGCAATTTATTTTCAAGTGCTTCTAAAATAAAAAGTTCTTTGTACTATTCTCAAAACTTCTATAATACTTGAAATTATTTCAAAGGGGGGAAAAAGATATGATACCAGATCCTTTATGTTATAATTATAATTTTTCATTTAAAAATATAAATAAGGTAATAAAATTATTAAAAGAAGCCATTGTGTTAAGGTCATTTTTAACTTAAAACAACCTGTTAAAGTCATATTTCCATTACAGCAGTAACTTCTAAGACAACTACATACATGGTCCTGTTTAATTCAATAAAACAATAGTACTATAAATAAGTCCTTTGACAAAATGAGAGAAAAACAG
This sequence comes from Myotis nattereri, assembly GCF_964212035.1. Taxonomy (NCBI): domain Eukaryota; kingdom Metazoa; phylum Chordata; class Mammalia; order Chiroptera; family Vespertilionidae; genus Myotis; species Myotis nattereri. The sequence continues at coordinate 20,116,641 of NC_138083.1, read as the reverse complement.
CATAATAAAGCAGTCTTCACTCTTTATACTCTTCTCATCAGTAAATAATTCTAAGATGCACATGTTCCCCCATTGTTTTCTAGCAAAAGTATATACAAAAAACTCTGAAAACCCAAGCCCAAGTACCTTGATTTAGGTGTGTGGCCTCCACGATCTGCACACCATTCACAGAGCACTGAGACCCACTTAGGGGTATCAGAGTCACCGTCCCACCGGCATTTTCAAAGATACAGTGCTCACTCTCCAAGTCCAGACCGTGCAGAACTAAGTTGGAAAAACAGAGAAATGTTTTCTTTGGTATCTAGAACAATGATTCCCAACCTTTATTAATTTTTCCATATTGAAAAAAGTGTTTTCTTTTCCATGTAAATCCTGTGAAGTGAACATTTATATTTAGTGAGGAAGCTGAATTTCAGTTCATGGCATGAATTGATAGAACTGAACGTATCCCTTGAATGTTACCTTAAAGCAGTGGTTCTCAACCTTCCTAATGCCGCGACCCTTTAATACAGTTCCTCATGTTGTGGTAACCCCCAATTTCATTGTTACAAATTGAACACAGTTAAAGCATAGTGATTAATCACAAAAACAATATGTAATTATATATGTGTTTTCCGATGGTCTTAGGCAACCCCTGTGAAAGGATCGTTCAACCCCCAAAGGGGTCGCGACCCACAGGTTGAGAACCGCTGCCTTAAAGGGTCTGAATATCACCTGTATAAGGAAATACATTCTGGGATGTTTATTTACTTCATCTTCAGAAAAAAAGATAACTGAGTAACTTGTCTTAATGGAACACCTCTGAGCCACTCTGTTTGATGCCGAATAAACTTTCATCGGTCAACCAAAGTTCACAGTAAAATGGAGGGAACACAGGGGCTCCAAAGCTCAAGAACTTATTGTGACCTCCACATCACAGACCTTATGACCCAGGAGCAGAAATCAAAGGTGAAGTTGGCATGAAATGGATCTTGGGAGGCCCCAGGAAGTCTCCAGGAGCTGTACTGGGATGCACACTGCCACAGCCGGTGACAACCCTGAGAGAACTTGACCTCACAGACCTCTCATCGCAGAGCATGTGGCAGCTAAGGTTTCCCGAATCACACATGGCCATCCTGAGTTATTCTTGTTTAATGAATGGCAGGCATGGATGTGAAGCCTGTCAAATAACCCTACACGATTTTAGGCACAGATCTTCACCAGCCGCTCAGGACAGGCGAAGTATCTCCCATTGTTCTCCACAGAACTGCACTTCTCTGCTCACAGAAAACACGTGTTCTTACCACTCACCATCATGTAAGGCAACCTCAAAGGTCACCACATCGTTTAACGATTGGAAGGAGAGGCCTGATGCCCAATTCTACTCAAAAACTGTTGATCCTAAGGACTTCTGGGAATTGGTTTTCAGCTCTCTCAGTTTCACAGCAAACAGTAAATACACGTAGGACTTTCTAGGGTTGGCTTGATTAACAGCTTACACTGGTGGAAAAGCAAGTTCATTGCCAGCAATTCTAAAAACAGCTGCGAAGATACAATCCTTCCCCGCCGACCCCACCTGGCCACCCACACATATACACACCACCATCACTGCCATGATTTCCTGAAGTTATGCTTGTAAAGCCTGGCATGTCCTCACCCTGCTCAGGCAGCATCGCTAGGAAACCCAGGGAGCCATGCCTCCATGTGTGTGTGTGCTGCATGTGTGTGTATTTTATTTCCCATTATCATCTTTGTGCAGGTACGTGTCTATATTCTTCCCAGTAAGGGGCTTTATATCCTTTACCTGTGCCTGTTGACATATTTCCATCAATCAGTGTCCCACTGTGACAAGGGTAGAGTGATTTAAATAACTATACTCTTGAAAGCTATGACAAAGTATAGAATACATGGAGGGTGAGGGGGAAGAATTCAGTTTCATTTTATTCACTAAATGAATTCTTCTGTTTTATTAATTTGAATTTCACATTATAGAAATACACATGCTTATCTATACTGCATTTTTAAAAGATTCCCTCTTATAATTACTTCATGTCTGTCATTCAAAAGAAAGTTCTCCATTAAATAATTTTTTAAATCATTAGCACCCTGGCTGGGTGCAATTGATTGGAGCTTCATCCCATGCACCAAAAGTTCAATCCCTGGTCAGGGTATATACAGAAGGCAACCAACTGATGTTTCTTGCTCACACCAATGTTTCAAATCTATTTTTTTTAAATCCTTGGCTGAGGATTAAAAAAGAAAACTCACTGGTAAAAGAAAATTAATGAAGATTCTTACCAATATCTTGTTCTGTTGAAGCATCTTCTCTACCAACATATGTCTGACCTTCCTGGGAAGAATACACAAGTAAAATTTATTAGTAAGGACATGGGAAGTGTCTATTTCTTCATTTTTCATTTAAGCCCTAATGACCTGATAAGCAATGTCCCAGGGAAGGCCACGGCAGCCATGGCAATATCCCAGGGAAGGCCACAGCCTCAGTGCTATGAGAGTTCACGACACTGAAGGTTGTCGGGAAGATGACAGTAGAACTCCTGGGGCTTACTGTCCAACAATGGGTAGGCTCCTATCTCGGCCTGTATCATAATCTGCCCATGACAATCATCTCAGTGATGTTCCTGATCCTTGCTGGAGAGTTTTGAGTTTCTCCTCCAGTGAAGAGGGTTTCTTTATGTCTAAAAGTTTATGGGAGCCCACAAAGCACAGTGCAATACCATTTTCATTTTAAGCCATGGATCAGAGAGAGGTTAGTAAAGTCAAGGGTACAGAGGTAACCACTGATGCGGATGTGGAAATTCTGCTCTCTTGACATGAATAGCCTGTTCAGGACCAGGTCCAATAATGTGGTCAGGAGATACACCTTTAAAATTAAAATGATGGCCCAGAAAACATATAGCCATTCCCGATTCCAAGTACTTGTGACTTTTCTTCCCTAGTCTCTCTGACTTTCTGTTCCTTACCTGCCTTTGCTAATTCTACACATTTAGCTTTAGAACTCCATAAAAATGGGAACTTCCAATACCACAGAACCCCAATGAACTGTGGGAAATCCCCAAAAGGACTCAAGGATTTGTTGCATATTCTTTAATGTAATAGCTGTGTTCAGGGACACAGAGTATTATAACAAACCTTGCTAGTGTGTAAAGGAAAACAAGATTAGAATGTTCCACTCAGGCAGTCTTACCTTCAAGTGATATAAGATAATTCCAGTACTCAGAAGGTCGTCATCAATGCCAATCAAATGGGGCAGCTCGGAATCCAAAACAACTCCAATCCCTTCTTTCCTAAGGGCTAGAGTTTGTTCCTGAAATCAGAAGTGGAATAAAACATCGTTGAGGAAAGAGAACATCTTTTTAGGTTTTTGGTGTGTGTTTTTTTAGGTATTCTCTAGAGCAGCGGTCGCCAACCTTCGGACCTCCGGGACCATCTGTGGTCTGCGGACCACCGGTTGGCAACCACTGCTCTAGAGTGTTAAACTTTTTTATTTCTCATCAAAAACACTGTAAGAAAAAATGGACCTTAAACATCATGTTGCATTCTTGGCATATGATAGGCAAAGTAAACTTGAAACATAAAAGCTCAATTAAAATGAATTAAACTTATTGCCTAATTTATATAACTTCTTTGAAATCTTGCCTTCTTTAGGAAAGGTTCTGTAGATACCCGACTACAAAGGAATCTTTCTCCCTCTTTAAAACCTTTATTTCCTCTAATATCTAGATGTCTCCTAACTTGCTGGCTCTTCTCTCCATTACTATGGATAACCTGTGTATGTTCCTACGATGAGGCCTTCCTGTACATTAGTTGCCCCGGCACCACACACACCTCTGCCTTCTGCATCATCTTCTCCTATCTATGGATCATCCCCACGTACTCACATAGCTGCTATGGCTATTCCACCAACCACTACCACCCCATCACTTCCCTTGGCCCTGTATCTCTGTCTGGCTGTCACCAATTTCTCTCTTGCCCTTTAGAAAAAATCACCTACAAAGAGATCCCTACACTGTGGTTCTTCAAGTCCTCCCCTCCTGCTCTCCACTGAACCCGCTCCATGGAGTCTTTCATCCTTGGAAGTGTAATATCTATGGCCATCCCTTGATGATCTCTTCTTGTCTCTTGACTTTACCTGCAATCTACATGCTAATGACTCTCACATCTAAATCTCTTGGCAGACCTCTCATGCAACAGACCTGCCTACCTCAATATACCTGTGAGGATACCAAATAGGCAACTCAGACTTAATGCACTGAAAAACCCACTCTTCTTGATGGCATCACGGGAAAAAGGGGGGAACATATGTAATACTTTCAACAATAAAGATTTCATAAATAAATAAAGAAAAACCTACCCTTGTTTCCTCCTGCCTCCCAAACCTGCACATTATCCCTTCTCAGTGAATGCCAACCTTCCTTGCAGTTACTTGGACCCAAAATCATGGCTCTACTTTGTTCCTTTCTTTCTCTTAACACTACATACTTGGTATTGACTCTGCCATCAAAATATGTCCCCAATAATGTAACATGGAATGGATATGCTATACTTATATAAAGCTACCCATATTAATCTTAGTAAATGCTAAACCAAGCTTGTTACTCTTACCTGATTTTTCTCTCAAAACTAGAGCTTACATGTTAAAAGTTTATTTTAGTATACTTCACAATCCAGCAGTTTCATTTCCTGTGTGAACCTAAGGAGCAGTCTGATCTTCAAGGCCCTGCCCAGGCTAATGCTGACTGCCCAGACACAGGAATTCATTGATTAAAAAAACAAAACAAAAAAAAAACACATGACCAACTCAAGGACACTGACCATGAGAATCATATTGGGACCAGCAAGGACACTGCCTGCATGTCTGCAGCTCCTCCCCGTGATCTTTTGGTTCTGCGTTCCCTCTCCCTCCTTATAAACAACCTCCATCTGCACTGAGATTTTAAGACTGGTTTTTGAGGACTGGGAAAAGTCCCTCATCTTCTTGAGATGCTGGCACTTGAATAAACCTCTTTCCTTTTACCAGCACCAGTCTCATGAGTTTGGTTTTCCTTATGGCAGACAACAGAATCCACATTTCAGTCATAATCCGATAGCATCAAGACACCTGTACCACTCTCTTCCCTGGCCCCAACCATAGCATCTTTTACCTGTATCATTGCAATGATCAAGCATAATACCACTCAAGCCCCAGCCATGTTTCATACTCTACTTGACAGCCAGAGGGATACTAGGGATATTAGGGCAGGCCACTCCTCTGCTAAGATCCTTTATGTAGCCTCCCATTTCACTGAGATAACAGGCCAAGTCTTTGCATCCTTCTACAAAATACTATATGATCACATGCCTTGTTAACCTCCTGCTCTCGTCTCCTGCCACTCTCCCCCTTGCTCATGCCTCTCTAGGTACCCTCTGCTCCTTGCTGTCCTCAAACTTGCCAGCCTTACCCCACTTCAGGGCCTGGCCACTGCTTTTCCTTTATTCAGTCTGCTTTTGTAGTCACTGTTGTCTTCTCACATCATCTAGCCTTCTCTTTTCCTACAGCAGGGATTCTCTACCTCAGCACGATTGACACTGTGGACCAGATGAGTTTTCATTATAGAGAGACATTTTGTGTATTGTAGAATGTTTAGCAGCATCCCTAGCCTCTACCCACTAGATATCAGTAACACACACTCTTTCCCCCAAGGTTGTAAAACCAAAAATATCTCCAGACACTAGCAAATGTCTAGGGGAAAACACCAGCCCTAGTTTAGAAGAATTCCCTATATACATATATAGGCCTCACTTCCTCAGGTCTCTGCTCAAAAGCCACCTTCCCCCATTGCCCCATACAAGAGAGTAATCATCAACCTCCCTTATTCTGAACTGTTTCTCTCCTTAGCAGTTATCACTATATAATGTTATATACAAGTGTATTAAATAAATACTATAAACCAGTCCCTAATTTTATGTCTGGCACATAGTAGCTCTTCAATCAATATTTGTCAAATGAATTAATATTTAAACTCTAATAGCTCCCATTCAAACTAGAGTGAGTTCAGAGAAATGCAGGAAGGAGGGTCAATGGCAGCCCCTCAGGGAGGAGACTGGCAGGCCTGTGTCTTAACATCTGACCCAAGATAAAACAAACAAACAAAAAAGCCCAAAACCTCTAAAATCAGGCTTCTGGCAAGTCTAAGGGAAAGCAAACAAATTCCAGAAGATTGACGGTGAAAATTCCAGCCTAGAGGCTGGGCTGGGCTGTGCTGAGTTCAGGAGGAGTCACATCTAAGATCATGACACTGTGCTCTGATTGTAGGTGCACAGGGAGCAACTTCCATGCTACATACTGAGGCTCCTGATCAGAGACCCTCCTTGTGAATCTCTTCCCCACCCCCACCTCAACAATAAGACAGCATAACCAAGGCACAGCTCTGGAACGACAACACCCAGCAATGCCTAAAACATAATCGGCACTCCCTATGTTCCTGGAATGGCTAAATGTATTTTATGTCATTTAAATATTAAAGCGATGTAAAAAATCTGCCATTCTCTAGGCGAAGGAATCAGACTTCACAACTTTGCAGACAAGGCAGCTCCTAAAAGGTTCTGAGGAAGGGTGGTGGAAACAGAGAAATTCTTCAGGCCTCCCCATCTGCAGGCATTTGAGTCTCAAAGGTGCACACGCAGAGCTGGAGTCATGCAAGAGGGCAACGGAATGAAGTGGCAAAAAAAGAAGGTTAAAAAAAACAAACACACAGAAAGTACCACTTGAAAGAATGCAATTTAATTTAACAACCATTATGGAGATGCAGAGAAAATGGCCAATGCATAACTTAGATTCAAGAAAAGGAAACGAAGCGTGTCACTGTTCTTCAATTACTTCTATCAGCGAGGCTCACATCCCGGGCTCAGACCTCAGTCTTCGAGGTCGGAGCTGTAGTCATCTTGATTTGCACCAAGGACCTTGCAAATCTTAGCTGAAATGAGCTCTCTAAATAAAGCAACCCCTGCTCCTAGCTCTGGGATATTGTAGAATTCTTGCTTTCCCTTCTTCCCATGCAATTCAAGTAGAAATTTAAAAGTATGTAATTTTTTTAAAAAAAGTATATATCACAATGGAGAATTTAATCAGATGGCTCCATTTCATAAAACAAAGTCCTCACTGGAAGGTCTGATAGCTCAGAACTGTGACAGTACGGCATGCAGGGTAGGGAGCCCCCTGGTAATGAACTGTTCCAGGCCTCTACATTCAGGAGAAAAGAAGAGTGACTGTTCCCATAAATCCAGAGACATATGTACTTTCTGCATAAAAGTGTACAATACCCCCCCTCCAAAAAAAAGGCAATATTTAAAACTCTAATAGCTCCCACTCACGCTAGAGAAATTGTTTTGGACTACATCCCAGTTTAATTTAATATTCGTTTTTTTAACCACTGAAAAACAATCTTTTTCCTTCCCTGAAATAAGTCTCAGAGACTTTGAAAATCATAACTTCGGAGCCATTCGGTCAAAAGCATTACCTGTTCCCATCAATTCCCAACACACTCAAACACAAACACGTACCAGCATGCACTCACACACACATCCATATACGGAATGGATAAAACCTGAATTAAGAGAAAGTTTCCCAGGATTGGGGGGGGGGGGGGGGCAGATGAATTTATGATTAATGCTGCCCTAAAGCTCTATGGCATTCAAGCTGCATTCACTACATGGTATTATAAAAATGTCACCTCATAAAGCTAAAAATGAGGGTTTAAATCATTGCTCAAGTGAAAAAGTGATTTCAGACAAAAATATCTATCACATATAAAATATTTATTGAGTGGCATCTACTGTGTACATAATTTATGAAACACCTCTTTGATAAGATGGGATATTTAAATAGTAGGGCTGATGATCCCTCCCCCAACTCCAAGCAATGAAGGTGATAAAATATGTATAGCTGCACATATTTTGTATTGAAACAAGTCTTTTGGCAACCAATATTTTTTTGCATTAAAAGGAAACTATGGCCTGACTAAGAACATAGAATCAGCTTATTTTAAACATTATGTTCATTATATTTGCAAACAATATGTTCAGTGTGCTTTCCTTCAACCACTGAATTTAAAACATGTGTCCAGGGCTGGGAGTATCACTTCTGGCAGATTCCAGTGATTCAGGTGAGCTGCAGGCAGGGCTGCCCAGCTGGGAGGGAAGAAGGCCAGCCACACATGGGCTGAGCTCACTATGAACATCCCAGGAAACCATTATATTCATTGCTAATAAGATCCAGCAGGGATTCAACTGCTTAGTCACAACCACATACTTTGTAACTAGCACTGTGTCTGACAAAACTCAACAGCTCCCCCCCCCCAAAAAAAAAAGTGAAAACCAATACAAAAACTTATCAACAAAAAACTATTTTTCCCTCTTGGAGAAGCTTACCTGAGAGCTAGATCTTGCTTGGGAAATACTGGGAAAACTTTGCCAATGTGTCTGTGCCACTAGAGCAGTGGTTTTCAACCTTGGCTGCACATTGGAATCACCTGGGAATCTTTTTAAAATCCTGATTTCTAAGCCTCATCCTCCAGAAATTCTGTTTGTTACTAATGCTGTGGCCCCACCCCATAACAAAGAAACAGAATTTCCGGAGGATGAGGCCCAGAAATCAGGATTTTAAAAAAGATTCCCAGGTGATTCTTATGTGCAGCCAAGGTTGAGAACCACTGCACTGGAGTAAGAGCTCCAGAAACTATGTTTCTTCACATTATGTTAGGTGAATACAGCTGCGCCAGGTTGACAGCAGGCACTCAATAATTGCTGATTATTTGGCACTGTAGGGAGTAAGTGATTTTAAGTGCATTTAAGGGTGGGGGTTGAGGGGATAGCCAAGAATTAAATATCAGAATCTCTTTATGGAATAGTCTATGGAGAATTATGTGTTTCACAAATAGTGGACTTTTGTACAGATGCCTCCCAGGATAAAGTGCACCTAATTTCTGCAAACGAGACTACAGCCCTCAGCAGAACAGGAGGAAGAACGGCACGTTCGGGGCGTGGAGCACATGCCCAGGGTGGGTGTGAGGAGGGAGGAGGAAGTCGGGCAGGCAGGAAGACTTTTGTAACAAGGAAAATCATCCTCTAGCAAAGCTGCTTTTTAATTTTTTAATGCATGTGATTTTATCTGAATTTCATATTAGAAAAATTATATGTAGTGAAGAAAAATTATATGTAGTGAAGAATAATTATATGTAGTGAAGAAACACTTGAATTTCAACCAAGTGTTTCTTCACTACAAGAGATATTTCCTAAAATATCCTTCTAAGTAAGACATGATGAAACATACTAGAGACTGACTACACTGCACACATGTATTTTTCATCCCTGTTTCGGTTCTGAGCAGCACTACTGGAGTCTGGACATGTCTGAGACCATGTACCTCTGGCCCTTAACACCTGAATGCCAGGGAGCTGCATCCCTGGGCCACATGCCCTGTCACACTTCCTTTCTTGGGGAACATTGAGGCAGGGCTCTATTGTCTGCAGAAAGTGCATGCTGCTCTAAGGAAATATGAAGCTAGTCCGACTCTCAGTCCATGGCAGATCCTTTGGTTTTCTGCCTGGATCTTTGGAAAATGGTGCCTTTACACTTGAAACCCAATTGTTTAGTTAGGATAGATATCAGGATTGAACATTCTGTACTCTAAATTTTCCTGGAACACAATTCATTCTTCCAATCTGCAGACTCGGTTCTTTTGTTTATTTTTCATTTCATGAAAATTCCTGTTTTTTATATTTCAATTTCTGTTTCATTTGTTGACTATCTACTTTGGGGTCACCAATTATCCTTATACACACTGTCTTTGCTTCTTTATCTTTTAGCTTCTGATTGCTTTAATATCTTGATCCTTTCATTTGTGTGCAATGAGATTATCCAGACATTAACTTTCAGTAATTTGATTTCAATGGCATCTACTGTTTTCCTTGATAGTTCTAATTTTATTCATTAGTCCTGCAATGGATGTTGTTTTAGACCTCAAAGTCTATCTTTAGGTCTGTAATCTCAAACTCTCTCTCTCTCTCTCTCTCTCTCTCTCTCTCTCTCTCTCTCTCTCTCTCTCTCATCTCATTCTGCTTTTTATCGTCTTGCTTTGTTTATTGCACTCCTGTTTCTCATCAACTTGTTCCACAGAATGAAGCAATTGTAAGAAATTCCCTTCTATGCTTTGAGGTATGTTTTCATCAGGATCTGGATCTTTTGTCTTCTGCATACTTTATTCCTTTTCTGGCATTCGGTTTGCCTGTCAGTCCATCCATCCACCACTAGGCTAAGTTTATATAATTGCCCTACTCTCTTTCTTTATCTTATGTATGACTTAGGTATCTCTGTCCAGAAAGTCCCTATGCTCTTACACAGGATGAGCAAGTCCTTGACTCTCGTCCTGCCGTATCTATCATCTTTCCAGCTCAAAGCCTGAGTGGTCTGCATGCTGTCCACTCTTCTCTCTGGTTAGAGGGAACGGTAGAAAACCAGATCCCAGCTGATACACTATAAAGACTGAGTTCCTAGGTTCTGCCCTGATTAACAAAGGTGGTTAAATATCCCTATTGACTCCTTCCTTCTGCTGGAAAAAAAGATCCCATCCCTCTAGAGAAGACTGCTCTCGGGTGTCTCCTTGTTTCACCAGGCCTTCACTTACAAACACTCAGCTCTGCTTTTCACATCATCCCATTTCCATGATTCCTCAATAAGAATGGGAAGATCAATTTGTTCCTCCAAATCAATTTGATCTGAGGGTACTGAAGAGGGTCTTTAGAATCTTCACTCATTCAGCTTCTAAGGCACAAGCCTAGGCAAACCCCTTAACAACCTTCCCTCTTCTCTTCCTCAGTGGCCAGCTCATGACCTTTTTCATCTGCTTCCTATTAGTGATTTCATGGTGGTGTTTCTGCGGCAGGACGGGATGTTTGTTTTGCTTATTATTATCATCTCCTTATTTCTTTGAAATCTGTGATGTCATCTCCAACTGTCTATTTAACAACAAAGTCAAGAACAGGGTTTCAGCAAGCTACAAAAGGGAAAGAAGAAAACATTCTTAGGGGATTTCTTGAATACAGATACAGAAGGAGAAAACATGAGTATATATCTATAGATAGATAGATATAGATATAGATAAGATATAGATATAGATATAGATAAGATATAGATATAGATATAGATATAGATATAGATATAGATATAGATATAGATATAGATTAGATATAGATATATACACACTAGTATATATAAAGAACTGCCGGACACCCCGTTTGACTAATAAACCTAGGGAGATGATCTGAAAACCCAAGCAGATGGGTCATTATTTGATCCTGAAACCACAAAGCCATTGAGACTTCTGAAAACAGGAAATGGTTGGTACTTCAGAAGATGAATCTGGCAGGATGAATAGGAACAGAGAAAAATTTGAGGTAGCATTAGAAAGTAAGGAATAGATTGAGAAACACTGTAGAGGGAGATAGACTCCAGGTGATAATTACTTTAGACTGGTTCACCTTAAGTGGAGACATTTTCTCACCTGTTTTACATACTCTTATTAATAAGAAATAAGAGAATTGGAGAGTTTGCAAGAGTTGAAAAAACCTGACAAATATCCAAATGATTTTTATTGCTAGGAAAAAAAAAAATCCTTGTTATACTTTGCATACAGCTCAGCAAGTGGGTATTGTTATTTCTCACCAATTTGATAAGCAAGGATTATCAACTAATTTCATTCTTTTGTGATATACAAATGATAGTCATTTTTGACACAAACCAATTAGCTTTGAAATCCTGAAAATATTTCACAAGCTGGCATTCATCCAAAAGTGAAGCACTGTTTCCTGTACATTCTTTTGCACAAAGAAAGAATCCAGTCCATCTAACAGAGAAATAGTTGCCAAGATTACCAGGAAGTCAATGAAGCTGTACGGGTCAACTGCCTCAACCACCGTCCAGTATTCCTCCACCCTTTGTCCATGCACCGTGAGCAAGCTATGATGAAAATGGACAAGAATCTCCTTCACATTCCTCCAGGAAATAACTTTATTTTTACTGTGTTCCAAGAGAGAATGATGAAATAAAAGAAAACACATATTTTCTGGTTAGCAGCATGTTCTGTGCCCCTGCAAAGCTGATTGGTAACATGTAATCATTGATGTGAGAACTCTATTACACTCTTTGAATCATAATCTGATTAAAAACATACAAGAGAAAAGGAAAAGAACAGTCTGTGAAAATTAAAGACAGGAAATCTACCTAAACTGAAAAGCTCTGGCTGATACCACACACCTAGGGAGGTTAGGAAGGATCAGGGATCAGCCATCAGAATGAAGCACCAGGAAGAAGAAGGAATAAGTGGGAAGACAGAACTAGCAATCCACAGGTTGGGGGATAAAAGAACCAAGTGGGTAAACCTAGAAACCACCATTGATCTCTTTGCCTCAAACCCAACATCAGCTCTACCTGCAGGACAGTCTGAATCGTCCACAGCTTTCCATCTCCACTGCTGCTGATCTGGGCTGGCTACCAACATCTCCTGCCTGGAGTCTCTGACACGCTCCAGTTGGTCTTTCTGCTTCCTCTCTTATACTCTACAACCTATTCTCCATATGACAGCCAGAGTCACCTTTTCAAAACCTTAAGAAGTCATGGCCAGGTAGCTCAGTTGGTTAGAACATCCTCCCGATATGCCAAGGTTGCGGGTTTGATCCCTGGTCAGGGCACACATAGGAATTAACCAATGATGCATAAATAAGTGGAACAACAAATCGATGTTTCTATGTTTCTCTCTTTCTCCCTCTCCCTCTCCCTTCCTCTCTCTTTCAAAAAGTATTTTTTTAAATTTATACATAGAACTCTACAATGCTTTCCCATGCATTATAGATTGAAATGGCCCCACACCTCAAGTAATCCACCCCCACCTACCTTTCCAATCTTTTCCCCCTCCACTCTCCACTTGACTCACAACACTCTAGCCAGTGGCCTCTCGTTCCCACTGCAGGGCCTTTGCACATACTATTCTCTTTACCTGGGAAATTCTCCCCAAAAATCTTTGTGGCCTGCCCCTTCTTCTCAATCAGCTCTTATTATACATGCTGCCTGCTCTCTAGAGATCAAAGACATCATGATGTAGATGAACAAAGTCCTTGCTCAGATAAAGCTTACATCCTCCCCACCCCTGTACCCCCACTCCCACACACATTTTACCACCCCACTGGCTTACTGTTTTCAGAGCACTAGATGTATAGCATCAAAATTATGTATCAGTTTACTGTCTGTCTGCTATTCCAGAAAGCAAACAGTGTGGGTCCAGGACAACAAGTCAAGCCCAGAGAAAGAGAGATGAGATTGGAGTCATCGAGAACCAAACTAATAAACAGCATCATGACCTCTGACCCCAGGCCTTGTTTTATTCTCCTTGCTAGGTAAAAACAGCTCTTAAACCTCAAATAAATACTTAAATGAACAGAACAAGTCAAGCTTTTAAGGCAATCTTCTTTAAATGAGAAGGCTGTATTCTAAAAGACTATCATCATAAATAATTTATGTATCTTAAATATTTGTAGCTGATATCACACTGGAACCTATTACATTATAAAAACTGAAGTAGGAATACAGAAGCCTTTGCATTTTCCCATGACTTTGAAAGAATCTACATTCCAGTACCTGTGGTCAAAAGAAACACATTTAGAACAGATGGTGAGCAGTGCCAGACTCACAGGCAGAAATAAGGAAAGAAGCTGGCTACCACCTACTCCATGGTACTAAGAAACTTAAATTCCTTGGCATATTGGCAGTTGACCCATAAACAGTAAATATAATCAATATTTTCCTATTAATGAACAGAAACTTGTGGAGCAGTTTGATTTCCACTACACTTCCCACTGCAAACTTAATTCTTTATTTAAATACTGTAGAACTAACTGTTGGCCGGCATTTAGGGAAGATGCTATGTAGATCTTTCTGATGAAATAGTCCTCTCTGCCTGGTGAGCAAATCACCCAGATGTCTGTATTTAAATTATGCAAAATGCATAATACCTATTAAAGAAGTTACTTGTGAAAATATGCAGGAGCAAATTTCCTCACATTAATATTTAACTAGACTCTTTAAGTAGAGCAAGATCTTGTGATCACGTTAGCATATTTGACCTAAATGCAAGTCCAAAAATACTTGCATTCATGAGAAGGTTCTACAAGGGCATTTCTTTTCTTTTTTTTTTTTTTAAATATATTTTATTGATTTTTTACAGAGAGGAAGGGAGAGGGATAGAGAGTTACAAACATTGATCAGCTGCCTCCTGCACACCCCCTACTGGGGATGTGCCCGCAACCAGGGTACATGCCCTTGACCGGAATTGAACTTGGGACTCTTCAGTCCACAGGCCGACGCTCTATCCACTGAGCCAAACCGGTTAGGGCTACAAGGGCATTTCTATATACTACAAACATTAACACAAGGTAAGAAAGCTAAGTGAAAGGATTATTTTAAGGATTACTTTAATTTTGTAACCCAGAAAGCTTCAATCTGACATTGACCTTAAACTTTGGTCTGTGCAGCTGACCTACTCTTGTTTCTTACCCATAGAAATGTCATGCTTATGTCTACCACCTTGGCTTTACTCAAGTGATCATGTCCACTTGGGAAAGCCCTCCATTTCCTTCCTTTACCTAAATCTGACCCACAAGTCCAGCCCGCTGGGAAACACATGGAGCCTACTTGTGTCCATGTGGACTCATCTTCTGCACTGACCATGGTTAACCAGCCTAATCACTTGGATCTCAGTAAAAAATGGACTAGTATCTTTACTTCCTACACTGCTTGTGTCTCCTGCTTAACCAGTAGATCACCAAAGGGATTTTTTAAAAAATATCATGCCTGAACCGGCACCAGGCCTTTAAGTGAGCATCTCAGGCTTGGATATGTTTGTAAGCTCCCAGGTTTCTCACATTCAGGGTTGTGCCATAATTTTCTGTACCCTCCAGAGGACCAACACCTCTGTTCTGCGAGGTGAATTTTGATAATGCTCAAAGGATAAGTGCTTCAGTTTATCAAACTGACCCCTCATCCTCCACTCAGCTTCTTTTGCAACTCATTCAACTAATAGTTAATGAGCATTTGCTACTTGCCAGGTGTTAAAAGACAGTCTGACTAGGGACACTCCCTTATATATTAACTCTGCCTATCTCTATATTGTTATCTATAGATCTGGATCTACTTGTATATGTTACAAGTAAAGATATGTTTATGATATTTAAGAATATATACCTATAATAATAACAGCATAATATGCAAACTGAGCAAACGGCCAAGCAGCAGAACAACCGTCCGGATGACCTTCCGGACTACCACGCTATGACACCCACTGGTGCCAGGCCAGTCAAGACGGGTGCAATGCGGTTGGTCAGGAGCCCAGCCATCGCCCCATGATCGCCCTGCAGAGGGAGGCCCAGGCCACTGGCTGGCGGGGCAATCAATCAATCAGGGCCACGATCACCCCAAAGAGGAAGGCCCAGGCCACCGACCTGTGCAGGGGTGATCCATCGCGGAGCCCCGGCCGGGTGGGCAGGGTCTACCTCTTTGGGGCAATTGATGGCAGAGTCCCGCGATGGATTGCCCCAGAGAGGGAGGCCCAGGCTACACAGCCAGCAGTGCTGCGGTGGGTAGCCTGGGCCTCCCTCTGCAGGGGCAATCCATCGCAGAGCTCCGGCCAGGTAGGCAGGGCCTACCTCTTTGGGGCAATCCGTCATGGGGCTCTGGGACTGTGAGAGGGCAGAGGCCAGGCTGAGGGACCCCCCCACCCCGCAATGCACAGGTTTCATGCACCAGGCCTCTAGTGTGTATATATATATATATATATATATATATATATATATATATACACACAGATATATCTATGTATCAATCTGTTAATCTTTAGATAAATTTATCT
The DNA here is from genome assembly GCF_964212035.1 of Myotis nattereri. NCBI lineage: Eukaryota > Metazoa > Chordata > Mammalia > Chiroptera > Vespertilionidae > Myotis > Myotis nattereri. The sequence goes on along the minus strand of NC_138083.1, from coordinate 20,100,710 downwards.
ATATCTATTTATCAATATTACAGACTAAAGGCCCAGTGCACAAAATTCATGCATGGGTAGGGTCCCTAGGCTTGGCCAGCAATCAGGGCCTATCAGGGCCTTCCTTCCCCCAGCTGCTGGCTGCCGGCTGGGGCCTTCCTTCATTCCACACCACCCCCTGGTGGTCAGCACACATCATAGCAAGTGGTCGAACTCCCGGTCGGTCGAACTCCCAAGGTGACAATTTGCATAATAACCTTTTATTATATAGGATAGTAGCAACTACCACTAACATCTTGCTACCTTGCACGAGCATAATTAGAATTCAAACAAAAAACCTGAAATTCATAACTAGCATTTCTTTTTTTAAAAAAAAATATATTTTTATTGATTTCAGAGAGGAAGGGTGAGGGAGAGGGAGATAGAAACAACAATGATGAAAATCATTGATCAGCTGTTTCCTGCATGCCCCCCGACTGAGGCTTGACACCTCAACCTGGGCATGTGCCCTGCTGGGAATCAAACCTTGACCTCCTGGTTCATAGGTTGACACTCAACTACTGATCCACACTGACCTGGCACATCTAGCATTTCTGTTTAACCAAAAAGTTTTAAGATCCTGACAGAGTTATTCAAAATAATATAGAGGTGGGCTAAAATAGGTTTACAGTTGTAATACAAATAAATATTAAAACAATTAATAAATATTTATGATAGCCAAGATATGAACCAACCTAAGTGTCCATCTATGAATGAATTGATAAAGAAAATGTGGTATAAATATATATACATAATGAAATATTATTCAGCCATAAAAAAGAAGAAAATTATGCCATCACAAGGACATGGATGGACCTTGAAGGCATTATATTAAGTGAAATAAGCCAGTTAGAGAATGACAAATATTGTCTGATCTCACATTGAAATCTAAAAACATACAAACAAAAAAACCCTCATAAACACAGAAAACAGATTGGTGGTTGCCAGAGGGGGTGGGATGAAATGGGGGGAGATAATCAAAAGATAAAAATTTCCAGTTATAAAACAAATGTTGTGGGGATGCAATTTACAGCACAGTATTGTGTAATTTAAAGTTGAAAAGTGAGTAAGTATTAAAAGTTCTCATGATAAGAAAAATAATTGTAACTGTGTGAGGTGATGAGTGCTAACTAAATTTATTGTGGTGATCATTTCACAATATACACACATACCAAATCATCATGTTGTATATGTATACACCTAAAACTAATACAATGATCTTAAATCAATTATAGCTCAATAAAATTGGGTGGGGGGGAAACAAACAAAATGGGGAAATCTATAGGAGTGTGGAAGACAGAAATTTCAGCCATCCTTTTGTCAGCAGAAATCATGCCTAAAAGACATATTAATGCTTTCAGCAAAAATTTACCATCCTCAATAGGCAACAGGAACATACTCTTGAAAGTAAAATTTAAAACTCTATGGGGAAACATGTAAGGATGGCTTTGAATGAGGCTGTAATGTCACAAGGTATCTGGATTCCTAGCAAATAATTAAACAGGAAATAAAATATTAAAACAAGATCCTCCAGTTCACCTTTTTTTAGCAAGTTGTTTATCATTCTATCACATAAAGCAAAAGAGAATATATGTACAGTGTGGGGCAAAAGTAGGTTTACAGTTATATTATTTATTATCTTGAGGCCTGATGCACGAAATTCATGCACAGGTAGGGGGATCCCTCAGCCTGGCCTGCACCCTCTCCAATCCGGGACACCTCGGGGGATGTCTGACTGCTGGTTTAGGCCTGCAGGGATCCGGCCTAAACCGGCAGTCGGACATCCCTCTCACAATCCAGGACCGCTGGCTCCTAACCGCTCACCTGCCTGCCTGCCTGCCTGCCTGATTGCCCCTAACCACCTCTGCCTACCGGCCTGATTGGCCCTAACTGCCTCTGACTGCAGGACTGATTGCCCCTAACCCTGCTGCCTGCCTGCCTGCCTGCCTGCCTGATCACCCCTAACCACTTGCCTGCATGCCTGATCGCCCATAACCGTGCTTCCCTGCCAACCTGATCGCCCCTCACCGCTCTCCCCTGCCAGCCTGATCGCTCCTCACTGCTCTCCCCTACCAGCCTGATCACCCCTAACCACTCTCCCCTGCTGGCCTGATGGCCCCTAACCGCTCTGCCTCAGCCTCTGCCACCATGGCTTTGTCTGGAAGGACGTCCAGAAGACGTCCAGTCTATCTTGTCTAATTAGCATATTATCCTTTTATTAGTATAGATTAACTAGTGGCCCAGTGCACGGATTCATGAACATTGAAAGAAAATTAATTAGAAGGTGGCCAGCAGGGTGGAACTGGGCGAGATGGACCGGAGCCAACCTCCTGCAGTCCCTCCCCAGCTGGCTGCACCTGGGGCAGCACCGCAGCTCAAAGGGCATTTGCAGAGTGACTGAGGTCCCTCTGGCAGGCAGGGTCCCTCAGCCTGGCCTGCGGGGATCGGGCCGAAACTGGCTCTCCGACATCCCCTGAGGGGTCCCAAATTTTAAGAGGGCTGTTCTCAGGTGACGAAGTCCAGAATTGAGCTCCCTCCTCTCTGGTTCCGGGTTGCGTCACCTGAGAAACGCTGCTGCCAAGTCACTGCAGCTGGGAAGCTCCTGCATTGAGCGTCTGCCCCCTGGTGGTCAGTGTGCATCATAGCTACTGGTCGGACAGTTACTTAGCCTTTTATATATATAAAATTAATGCATTTTCCATAGAAATACTGTAAACCTACTTTTGCCCACTTCTGTATATTAGAAGGTGAAAGAAGGATGGAGGTTAATTTCCGGGATTAGTGCAGAAATTTCACTTCTTTCTCAGCCACTTGAGCCAGTATCATGACCAGAGGGAATTTTTTTTAAAAAAAAAGAAGAAAAAGGAGGAAGAGTGGGAGGAAAAGGAAAGGGGCAAACATCTGGCTTCTCACAATTTCCTTCTGGAAGATGCATATGCCCCTGTAAGTGGGTTCATTGCTTCTCCTAGTGAGTAATAAAATCTGCTTTTCATGGAGAAGACAGAATATAAACCCCCTTTCTTCTCTTTACCAAAATACCAACCCCAATCACTAAAACCAAATTAGTCTAATGAATCAGTGTTGAGGCAGCTGCTTATGCCACAAGTAGTGATAGCTTGTCAAGAGCACATGGCAGTACAGGAGTTTCTGCCCTGGCCCAGCATTACCCTTGGGTAAAAGGAATAAAAGCCCAACCCAGAGGGACGTGGCGTGGGCACTCTCTGAATGACTAAGTAAACTATCCTCTAGGAACCCAAGTAGTTAGCACTTTCCAAATGGTCTGCCACTCAAAGCCAGACCCTAGAGAGTTCATGTCATTTACATCACAACCCTTGGAATGAACACCAATCCCAAAAGAACAGCTCCTTCCCTCAATTAGTTTAGCAGGAATATAAATGTATGTCTTGCTTGTATAAATACTATTATGGTCAACAATATTTTACACAAGTATTCCTGTAAGTGATACATTACCCTTTGAAACATTATTAACATACCTTTAGTAAGATAAATTGAACAGTAAATCAATAGCGCCCATTCACTCAGATTATACAAGAGGAGAGCTTTCAAAAGCCCAAATATAATTCTGAATGTTGACTGCACATGGCCCCAATAGTTTATTAAAATAGGAAACATAATCCATTTTAAAAAGAGAAATTACATTTGAAAGTGTTTTGCAAGTAAAGCATGTGTGTCTTAGGTTATAGAACTGTTCCAGGAAACATAAAATTCAAAATAAAATAAAAAAACTGTTTCCTGACCTGGTCCATTAATAGCAAATCATAAACAAAATACAAGGTACACATGCAACACTTTCCAATCACCCACTTCAAATAATTTTGCTAATAAGTGCAGTTCCAGCCAAGTTATCTAAACATCTGATCTTCTGACAATCACAACCAGTCACGAGTCAAAAGTAAACCAACAACTCTTTTCTAAGCCATCACGAAATACAAACACTAAAATCCACATCCTTCGTTCATTAAAAAACAATTCACATACTGTAAACTGGGCACAATCACTTTGCAAAACTGGCAGTACTTCTTTAGTCAAATAATAGCTTGTGACCCAGCACTCCACCCAAAGCACATGCCTATGGCAAGGGTTGGCCAACTCCAGTCAAGGGCCAAATCAGCTGGTTACCTGTTTTTGTATGCCCTGTGCTAAAACTGATTTTTACAATTTTAGGCAGTAAATTCTTCTCTTAATCAAAAGAAGAATCATATTTTATGCCATGAGAAAATTATTATTCAAATTTCAATGTCCGTAAGTAAAATTTCATTTACATACACATTCCAGGTTCATTTATTTACATCTTGCATCTTGTCTATTGATGCTTTTGCGTGGCTGCAACAGCAATGAGGAGCTGGGACACAGTATATAGTCCTCGAGGAGGGAACTGTTTACTCCACAGCCCTTGACAGAGCAGTGTGGTGACCTCTGCACTATGGAAATGCATATATGCGTTCACCAAAACACATGTTCAAAAATGTTTGGGGCAGCACTATGCAAAATACCTACACACAAAAACTGCAAACTGCACAAATGTCCATTAAGAGTTGAATGGGTAAATTGCCATTTATTCATGCAACAGAATAATATATAGGAATGATAATGAACAAACAACAGATACAAAAAACACCATAAAGAAAATGTGGAGTAAGGAAAGCAGACAGAGAGGGAAAAAGGATGTGAGATTGCATGAGTCTAGAAGTCACCCTCTGGTCCTAGGCATCACTCTCGGGTCCTGCCAAGTGGCCCTCAACACAACAGCTTACTTATTTCAAAGCCAGAAGGAAAATCTCTCTCCAGTCTGCTATGACAGAGTCTCACATAGTGTAACATAATCATGGGAGTGCAATCCCATCACCTTCACAGGTCTTACCCAGACCTGAAAAAGGGATCATACAGTGTCCACAGGAAGGAACAAGAATCTTGAGACATCTTAGAACTATGCCTCCCAAAAAAACGAATAAAGGTTAATTTACATCTTGTTATATATATTTTATTGACGTGTGTGTGTGTGTGTGTTATTTATTTTTAGGGAGATGTATAGAGATATAGAAACAGCGATGAGAGGACCATCATTCATTCTGCTGCCTCCTGCACTGCCTGGGAATCAAACCTTTCAGTGCATGGGTCAACACTCAAGCACTGAACCACACCAACTGAGCTTAATTTACTTCTTGAAGGTATTTAAAACTTTAACAACTGATTTTTTTTTTTTACTTTTGAGACACTTAAAATCTGAAGTTTCATAGGCATAATATTAGCTAAAACTAACTTTTTTCCTAACAGAAAAGTAAATTGTTCTACTGTTTGTTTTCTAACTGTATATATCCTATTCTAGAGGCCCGGTGCACAAAATTCGTGCACTGGGGGATGGGGTTCCCTCAGCCCAGCCTGCCCCTCTCACAGTCCGGGAGCCCTCAGTGGATGTCCTACTGACAGCCACAGTCTGGCAGCACAGGTTTGGAGCAAGCGTCCCATGAGTGTGTGTGTGTGTGTCCCTGCTGGGGGCCTGGCCCCAGCCACATTGGAGGCTCAGAGCAGGCTGTGTGTGTGTGTGTGTGTGTGTGTGTCTGCTGGGTTCCTGCCCCCAGCCACACCGTGGAGGCTTGGAGCAGGTGTCCCTCCGTGTTGATCTCTCCCTGGCCTCCACTGCATGTTGTACTCTCCCTTGAGCTGTGGCCAATGTGGGGTGCTGCCTACAGGCCGCACTTTCGTGCTCACGGATTGCCAGATCGCCGGGGAGACCCGGGGGCAGGCCCTCCTGGTTGCTGCCTGCAGGCCGCACTTTCCTGCTCTGGGATCACCATGGAGACCCAGGAGCAGGCCCACCTGGGTGCTGAATGCAGACCACTTTCCTGCTCTGGGATTGCCATGGCGACCCAGGAGCAGGCCCACCTGGGTGCTGTCTGTGGGCGGCACTTTCCTGCTCTCTGATCGCCAAGGGGTCCCAGCTGGTGGCGGGCTTAGGCAGCACCCGGGGGGTCCCAGCTGGGGGTGGGGCTTAGGCGGCACACGGGGGTCCTGGCTGGGGGCGGGGCTTAGGCGGCACACGGGGGTTCCGGCTGGGGGCGGGGCTTGGGCAGCACGGGGCTTAGGCGCCACATGGGGTCCCAGCTGGGGGCAGGGCTGCACATGGGGCCCGGATGGCGGCTCATGCTGTCCTGCCCTGCCTGCAGTATGCAAATTAGCCGCCATCTTTGTTGGCGGCTAATTTGCATATCACACTGATTAGCCAATGGGAGGCATAGTGAAGGTATGGCCAATTACCATCTTTGTCTATTGTTAGATAGGATAATAAAAGGCTAATTGACCAGATGGCAGATGACAGGTCGCTATGACATGCACTGACCACCAGGGGGCAGATGCTCAATGCAGGAGCTGCCCCCTGGTGGTCAGTGTGCTCCCACAGGGGGAGCACTGCTCAGCCAGAAGCTGGGCTCATGGCTGGCGAGCGCAGCAGTGGTGGTGGGAGCCTCTTTCACCTCATGGCAGCACTAAGCTTGTCTGATAAGCCATCAGTTGGACATCCCCCAAGGGCTCCCAGACTGTGAGAGGGCACAGACCAGGCTGAGGGACTTCCCCGAGTGCACGAATCTCGCACACTGGGCCTCTAGTATATATATACAGTTAAGCAAAACAGTTGAAGGAAAATTCAGTTCCAGGAACAGATTAAAGTAGTTTTCATTATATCTGTTCTAAAAATATCTCCCTCCCTCCCTTCATCCATCCCTCCTTTCTTTCCTTCCTTGCTTCCTTCCTTCTTTCCTTGAGTGACATGCTCTGAAAAGTGTTAAGAAGCAGAATTATCAGTAGATTAAAGAATTCTGTCTTCCCTCTCTAATCTTTTACTTCAATATAGGACTAACAAAGGATGTTAGCCTGGCAGAGAATAGAAAAAGATATATATTCTTTTCATTCATTTTATGCAGAAAATTACATAGAAATAGAGGATTATGCAGAACAGAAGCTATTATAATAATCCATCAAAGAAAAGATGGCTCCTTCAGCTTTGTGAATCTCTCCTACCAACACCCTGAAATGCTTTGCTTTATAATTAACATACTTTTGATATGGCCAGCAAAAAAGCAAAAAAAAATAAACAAACAAAACAAATATTTACCAAGTTATAGACATTTCCATGGGAGTTAACTGAGATCAAGATGATCTATACCTCTGCACCTCCCATGGTTTCTGACACACATAGTAGGCACTTAATCAGTGTTTGATGAATACTATGTATTGTTGTAAGATATGGCAAACAACATTAGTACCATAAGAGATATAAGTTCAGCCTAAACTTACTTTCCTTTTGGAAAATAGCTATTTTTTTTCTAATTCAGATATTTTTGTTGTTTGTTTTGAGCAAGGACAATATGGCACTGAGTCTTCTCAACCTGGGGCAGCACTCACTAGGGACATAAGGACTGAGTAAATACTACTGTGCTGTGTTCTGAGTTAAGTTACCAAACTTGAGAATTACTGGCAATTGGGAATTTTCAAGTCTCTTATGTGCCAGCACTCCATGCTGGGCTGGTCAGGAGAGGCAGGGCTCTGTCACCAATTCCTGGATTCAGTGCTGGTTCACACTCCCGGCCTGTGGCTTTAAGTGAGTTCTTAGCTCTAGCTGGTTTGGCTCAATGGATAGAGCATCGGCCTGTGGACTAAAGGGTCCCAGGTTTGATTCTGGCCAAGGGCACATGCTTGGGTTGTGGGCTTGATCCCTAGTATGGGGCATGCAGGAGGCAGCCAATCAGTGATTCTCTCTTATCACTGTTGTTTATATCTCTCTCTCCCTCTCCCTTCCACTCTAAAATCAATAAAATATATATATATTTTTTAAAGTGAGTTCTTAACCTTGCTCTCTGTTTGTGAAAGTAGGAACAATAGTACTGATCTCAAGCAAAAGTTCAATAAATTAGAACTGTTATAGTTATGTCTTCATGATTATAACAGAATTATTCCTCAACAGGACAGAACTTCCTTTAGAAATAGTTATCTCCCCTGGAATGGAGTATTCCTTTAGGAGACAGCCTTGTCCAATCTGAGACACAGCCCACGACCAGTCTAATATGATGATCTCAGATATGCTTTTAAATTATCAACAACTGGGATCTTTTGAATTAGTGATACATTCACATGGAATAAAATTCAAACTGCATAAAGAGAATGCAGGAACAATGCTCCTTCCCACACCTGTATCCCGGCCAACCAGGGCTCTCCCCGAGGCCCTGTGCATCCTAGCAGAGAAACAGCTACAAATGAGTGATTACTATTGCCTCACTTTTCTTTGTACACAAAGGATAGTACACCATGACTACCATTTTGAGCCCTGTTTTTCCCTTCCTCTTCCCACCCCTCCCCTCCCCATTCCCTGTTTCCCTTTCCCCTTTCCTTTCCTTCCTTTTTTCCTTCATTCTCTACTTTTTCTCACCCCCCTCCCCAATTAATAACATTTCTGGAGCTCATTTCATATATATATTAATAATAGAGGAATATGCAAATTATCTGGGATGCCATCATAGTAACAGTAATGACCAGCAGGCTGCCTGGGCTGACAAGGCCGGCAGGGGGGTTAGTGAGGGACGACCAAACAACTGAACCGCAGGCTGTGTGGGGCGACCAGGCCAGCGGGACGGGGGGGGGGGGGGGGGAGCAGGGAGGCAGTAGGGGGTGACCAGGCCGGCAGGGGAGGCAGTAAGGGGCAATCAGGCCAGTAGGCAGAGGCGATTAGGGGTGATCAGGCTGGCAGGGGGGGCAGTTAGGGGCAATCAGGCAGGCAGGCAGGCAGGTGAGCAGTTAGGAACCAGCAGTCCCAGATTGTGAGAGGGTTGTCTGACTGACGGTTTAGGCCTGATCCCGGGGATCGGACATCCCCCGAGCAGTCCTGGATTGGAGAGCGTTCAGGCTGGGCTGAGGGGACCACCCCCCTCCCCACTGTGCACAGATTTCATGCACTGGGCCTCTAGTCAATATATAAAGAGCTTCTTCAAGTTTTACATAGTTATATTAAAGTCCATTGTGCAGATATACACTAATTTATTTAACCCCTATCCTCTATTCATGAGCACTTAAGTGGTTCTCAGAATCTTTCAATCTCTGGCTACTGCCAACAATGCTGGGATGAACAACGCTGCACTTACAATGAAGCTTTCATTCCTGGTTGAGGGGAAGGATAGGCATTTTTAATTGATTCTTATTTACACATTAGAAACAGTGCTAAACCTTCCTCAGGGCTTGGGTTCTAAATAAGCTAAGTTCTATACTAAACTTAAATGTGGCCAATACCTCCTCCCTTTCCAGAGAGGCAAGTGTACAAGGAGTTAGTTATCTACGTGCATTTATTAACATTTTTAGAAAAAAAATGAGAAAATAAAAATGAATCAGCAAATATATATGCATATATATTCATTCACATATATTTAGATACATATATAAGTATCTGTTTGTGTATTTTTTTCCCCTTATATCTGAGGTCATTCCAACCAGGGACAAGAACTAATCTATAATAATAAAAGTGTAATATGCTAATTAGACTGGATGTCCTTCTGGATGACCTTTCAGACGAAGCTGGGGCTGAAAGGGAAGCTTGGTCCCGATTGCCTGCCCAGGACTGGAGTGAAGGCTGGGTCCCAGGTGCCTTCCAGTGGCTGGAGGGAAGCCTGGGTCCTGGGTGCCAGAGGGAAGCTGGTGCCAGCATCCAGGGGAAGGAAGGCCTACTCTTGCACAAATTTTGTGCATCAGGCCTCTAGTTTAAATATATTTTTAAGTGAGCAATTGGGGTAACAAACAAAAATCACAAATGTCTTAGAATTCCAAGTGCTCTCAAATGTCATAACTAAGGAACAGCTTTGATGGACCTGTTCTGAAAATAAGGACCTTAAGGGCATGTCATGCTTTTGCCCATGTCAACACTTTTGATGAGGGGAGGTATGCCAGGTCCTTTTTCACAGAATCACAGGTGTTTCTCAGTGACATGCAAGTCCAGAGCAGGAATTCAGACAGTATGGTCTGCAAACTCTTCACTACCATTCCACAGTAAGTACAGAAATTAAATGCAAGTACTCGGAAATTTATTTTATTTTATTTATTATTGTATTTTATTTATTATTTTATTTTACTTTACTTTATTTTATTTTATTTTATTTTGGTTAATCCTCAACCGAGGACATTTTTTCCATTGATTTGTAGAGAGAGTAGAAGGGAGGGAGATAGACAGAGAGAGAGACAGGGGAAGAGAGAGAGAGAGAGAGAGAGAGAGAGAGAGAGAGAGAGAGAGAGAGACATCAATTGGTTGCCTCCTGCATGCACCCCAACCAGGACTGGGGGTTAAACCTGCAACAGAGGTGTGTGCTCTTGACTGGGAATTGAAGCCATGCACTATCCACTGAGAAACACCTGCCAGGGTACAGGTACTCAGAAATTTTAAGAGCAATTTGACACATTGACACATTGATCATTGACTCTAATAACAAAATACTGGGACTTGTATTTTGTGTATCTTTTATTTTTCATTTTGTTATTCCAGTAATTCATTTTTATTATATTTTACAGACATAGTGTACATGGATTTAAAAAAAAAATACACCTGGCCCTGGCTGGTGTGGTTCAGTTGGTTGAAGTGTCATCCTGTATACCAAAAGGTGGCAGATTCAATTCCAGTCATGGCACATACCTAGTTGCAAGTTCGGTTCCTGGTAGGGGGTATGTACAGAAGGCAACCAATTGATGTCTCTCTTTCACATCAATGTTTCTCTCTCTCTCTCTCTCTCTCTCTCTCTCTCTCTCTCTTTCTCTCTCTCTCCCTCCCTCCCCCTCTCCCTCTCTCCCTGTTCCTCTCTCTAAAATCAATAAAAAAAATATCCTCAGGTAAGGATTTAAAAAAATAATTTTTTTAAGATTTTCAAACAAACAAAAACCACATGCATTTGACCACTGATAGTGCAGCAACCTCCTCTTCATGTAGGATTCTGCCAGAATGGGCAGCCTATGGGAAAGCAGGAGTCTGCTGTCACTGCCTTTGATGTCACCAAAGCCCCATAAAGAGTGGGCAAGGTGAGGCAGGGAAAAAGAGGTTGTCACCTCTAATTAAAAAAAAAAAAATAACCGTGTGTATCAGTTAAACATTGAGAAAACAATCAGGGAAGCCAAAAGTCTTCTTCTTTGTTAAAAGGCAAATTCGGAAGTTTATGAGAAACCATAGGGCAATTCCATTGTGGTTTTAATGAGAACAATGTCAAACATTTGGCTGACTCCAACTTTAACAGCACTGTGGTCGTTATCAAAACACCAGATCATGGGTAGTTTGTACTTTAATTAACCTAATGAACGGTTGTCTGGCTTCAGCAGACATGTTTAAATGTCACTGCATACCTGGGGGCTGTAACTGAACCCATGGTGAGCTCTCCTGCACCAGCCTGATCGCATTAAGGCTTCCCTACAGAACTTTTACATCTGCACCTCATATGCCAGTGTAATGCTGGGAATTCATGCTTTATTAACCCAATTAAAACACAAAAATGTTAAGTAATGGAAATCTGCAAAATTAGAAAAATTCCTTAAAATAGACTACCCTTAATCCAAAATATATATATATATATATATATATATATATATATATATATATATTATCTTATAGCTCTCAGACCTGTTACCTAAAGGGTTCATGGACTCCTAACGGCTAAACAAGGAAAATGTTGATCTAATTACTAGAGCTGATACTATTTAAATCCTATGTATTGTATCGATTTAGGCTTAAAACATCAGTAGGCACACTAGGCGGCAGAACAGTGGATTTCTGAAGACTTTACAGACTGAGCAGTAAGTGTTCCTAAATAAACTTGCAGACAAACCTAAAATATTTTTGTTTTCTCAGTCCCAGCACAGGGCAGATACTCAAACATGAAATTAATGCTCCCTTGTAAACTAAGTGAGCACTTTGAATCCTTCCAATCATTGTCTGTACTTGAAAACTGGGAAAGAGGAAAGAGTTTAATACATTTCTTTAGGGGCTTAGCTGATTTACATTAGATGTGGGCCACTTAGAACATCTTTTCATTTTTTTCTTCTCCTTGTTCTAAAAGACTTACTATGAACTAAAATCTCTACCCTACAAGGAGACAGAGAAAGGTACAGATAAGTAACAAAGTACAGAGAGACTCATTCTGATGGGGAAATATCCCAGTGTTTTTGATCACCTTCCTGAATTGAGATCAGAGACCTACTCCCAACTTCATGAATCATGGGAAGAGGGTGACCTGCAATTTCATTAGAGAAAGAAAAAGTGTGATAGAAACTTTCACTGGGAAGGGCCATTAAAAAGGTTCACCCCAGAGGCTTGCCCTCAGGGGTGGGACGAGCTGGGGAGTCAATAGGGGTGGGGGGAACATATATAAACTTTAGAAAATAAATAAATAAATAAATAAATAAATAAATAAATAAATAAATAAATAAATAAAGTTCACCCCAAGCTAAAAGCTCTAATAAAAAGTTCTGACCCATGATGGTGAAGGGGAGCAAAAATTGCCACCCCCAAGTATGCTTTTTTGGGGAGATATTGATTATATTAATCTGGTTATTTTTTTAAAATATATTTTTATTGATTTCAGAGAGGAAGGGAGAGGGAGAGAGAGATAGAAACATCAATGATGAGAGAGAATCACTGATTGGCTGCCTCCTGCAGGACCTCCACTGGGGATCGAGCTTGCAACATGGGCATAAGCCCTGACCAGGAATTGAACCGGTGACCTCTTGGTTCCTGGGTCGATGTTCAACCGCTGAGCTACACCCGGCTGGGCAGAAGCTGATTATTTTTAAGAAACAAAACTCATGAAGAACCTTTGACTTTCTCCCTAGCTGAAAAGAAGTTATGGCAGAAGATCTGCTCCAGGGAAGGAAATATCATCCCAGATAACTACAGTTTAATGTGAACTAAGTGTGATAGGGAAGAACTGCAAGCCCCCTCTCATATCCCACTGAAAGGTGGCCCAGCAAACATTTGTATGCCATCTCCATGCAAATGACCTCCCGCCCCTTTTAAGTTTCAAACTACAAATCCCCTCCCCCAAATGCTTCTTAGCTCAAGATGGTATATAAGCCTCAATTGCCTGCAGTTGAGAATATGGGACTCCCCTCCCGTCCCCATATGAACATACAAAATACATTTGGTTTGGTTATTTTCTCCTATTAATCTGTTTCATAGCAATGTGGTTATTAGACCAGTCAGAAGAACTTGGAAGGATAGAAAAATGTTTTTCTCTCCTACAATAGCAACCACTAAAACCAGTGGCAGCTATTCCACTCTCATCTATTTCTGCATTGAAATACTAATGAAAACGCAGAAAGAAATACAGACTAACAAACACACTGAGATTTGGAAACGGGAGTGATAATGTGCCAGATGCTAAGAGATATTTCTATCAAAAAAAAAAAAAACCCATGGAGGGTAAGTATCTTTGAAAACAATAGCAAGGTTAGACAGAAAGATTCCTACCCCAGCTTCTCCAGACTCCCATTGCCAATTCTTCTAGGAGGGCTCTCCTTTCCGAAGTAGCCTAAACTATTTCATTATCCCAACCCAACCCTCCCCATTGCTAGTGCTCTTTCCGCATTAACTGTCACTCACAGCCAGGATGGAAGGAATAAGCCACTGCACACCGTGTCTTGGCACATAAAAGAGGTGACGGGGGGTGGGGGGTGGGGGGGAATGAGAGACAGCTACTCAGCCAGTCTCTTATAAAAAAGACAGTTTTTCAGACCACATTTATGCCGAGAGAAAAAAATACAGATGTTTTTATTTGTTATGAATAAATCTTCCTTAATGTAATCCCACAAAATGCAATGGGAATAGGCATCTCTCTTCAGAAATGCTGACTTAGTTAGAGAAATGACTGAAAGACACCAAATATTTGGCAAAGGGCAGTCAACTTAGACCAGTGCTTCAGTCTGCGATCTGGCAAAGAATTCTAACAAGAAAGATAGTAAGCGCTGTTGGAAACCAAAGTTAAGGCAACAACAAACAACAGGCACAAGCAACCAGAAACATAAGCAATACCAACAATATCAACAACATTAACCGACATCTATCACCATTACTAACAACAAACAAACAAGACCACTAGCAAACAATTGAAACAAGTAACAACAGTCTACAATAAAAGCCAACAACAGGGATCTCTAGGCAAAATGATTTTGCAATTCAAAACAAGGGAACAGTGTATTCAAGATACCAGAAATAAATATTAGCTTCGGTTAAGTAAGAGAAGTAAAAACAAGAGATAAAACAGCTGAGATGTGAGTGCAAACTCTGAGTTAAATTCTATATTAAAGAGGAAAGAACAAAATCTGCAATCCAAATAAGCAAATGAGTGAAGCAGAGACCAATCAGGAGATTTAGTCATGGAATGTAGAGTGTGAAGAATGAAGAGATGAAAACAACGTAGGAAAAGATGACTACAGAGGAAGGAAAATGGAAAATAGAAATGAAAGGAAAGGGGTACCGAGAAGAAGAGAAGAGAATAAATGAGAGAGAAGCTAAAAAGGCTCTAATGGAAAGAAGCTGGAAAAAAGAGCTCAGCAATTAACAAGGAAAAGAGTTTCTCTGACTAGGAAGGCAAAAGAAGAAGTAGAATTCAGTTCAAATTTTAAATGTTTTAAATAAATTAAAAAATTCTATAAATATCAATATAAAAGGGTAAAATATTTACAATGAAAACATATTAATAAGACCTGTATTTTCTTTGGCAATACTGAACCAGAAGATAAGGAGGGCCCTCCTTTCACAAGTAGCCTAAACTACTGTGACAGTCATAGTTTTTGGAGGGAAAAGATCAAGAGCAAACACATTCTACACCCACATGGCTTTCCATTTGCAAAAGTAGCAAAAGCACCAAAAAACAGTCTGCAAACTCACTCTGAAAAGAATTACTCTGAGATGATAAGAGATGATATAAACAGGAAACTAAGAATGGAGATGGGCATGGTGGCATGGTCCAAAATGAGTGGCAGGAAGCGCACTGAAACCATTTCAAAATAAGCACTGTTCTTGCTTGGCCGGCATTACTCAGTAGTTGAGTGTTGACCTATGAACCATGAGGTCACAGTTCAATACCACTCAGGGCATATGAGCGGGTTGTAGGGTCAATCCCCAGTGTGGGGTGTTGCAGGAGGCAGTCGGTCAATGATCCTCTCCCTTTATTGATGTTTCTATCTCTCTCTCCCTCTACCTTCCTCTCTAAAATCAATAAAAATATATTTTAAAAAAATAAGTACTGTTCTTATTAGTTGTCAGAAATAAGGTTACATAAATTAATGTAAATGTCAAAGTACAAAGAAAAATTAAATATTATTAATAGCATATAAAACCTCTCATTACATCAACAACAGTAAGATGGATGACAGACGGGTGAGATAATTACTAGAAAAATAGTGGCTAGATTTGAACTGAGTTCACATAATTTGGTTCAGCAAATATTCATTTAGTACCTCTATGAGCAAGGCACCATGGGACATAAAGGTGAACCAGAAACAGTTTTTAATGAGGGTAATTATGATGCTGAACAGCAGAAATACTGAAGAAAGTTTAAATAATCAAGGGGCAAAAAAATAATAATTTCTACCTTTCAGAAAAGCAAGCCTTATAATTGGCAGATTGTGGAAGGCTGGGCCCTGGCACAAGAAGGGCAAACATGAATTTTTATTTTTATTTTAATTTTAAGTGGATAACAGCCTACTTCAATATTAACCCATGGTAAAGTTTACTTGTGTGTGAGTTTTAACCTCTTCCTATTTTTATAATCTTTGCTAAGGTAGATCACAAAGGAAATAAATATGAAGTTAGAAGGGACACTAACACGTACACCCCCACCCTCAGCATCGGTGGTCATACAGCTTGGGGCCGGCACCCCATCAGAAATAGACTTTACCAATAAGCTCCAACTCTACCATTAAACATTGGCACACAGAGCTCAAAGACCCATCAGGTTTCTTCCAGCTTAAAATACCAAAATGTTAACGATATTGGCTTCAAGTTGGCAAAGTTCTACTGTGGAAGCTTTCCCAATGTAAGGCAGAGGAGAGCCAAAGAGGACCTGAGAACTCTGTGACTGCATTTGCAAACACACACACACGCACACACACACACACACACACACACACACACACACACACCTCTGCCCACAGGTCCTTCCTTGGCTCAGGTTCCCCTCATTATGCTATGGCTCCTGTCTGACTAGTATAACTGTGTACTGTCTCACTCCCTGGGCTATGAGTCCCTAGAGCACAAGGAGAGCATCTCATTCAAGTTTGTCACCCCGGCACCTCACAGTGCCTGGTATATGGAATATGCTCAACAAATGATGTGGGGCTGAACTGAGCTTTAAGTGAGAAGAAACACATGCCATTCGGAAACAAGTATATCATATCACAAATCCATATTTTAATTGACAGGATTCTGAGCAGACTTGAATGTACTGCTCTTTGGAGAAAGATAAATAGTAAAATGATGGGAGCAGGGTATATCTTACTGTTTGCCGCCAAAGCATGCTGCCATTTGTTTTAAGTGACAAGTCATAGCAGAGTATGAATAGAGTGCAGGGTAGCACAGATGATGACAATGTCATCTACATTCCTGCATAGTTTCAGACAAGGTTGGTCAATCAAAAATCTCTATATCAATGTTTCCTCCACATTACATAGAAAATAAACTTGTCAGCATATATTATGCAAGCTGCCTTCCAAGCTCAAATAGGAAAAAAAAAATACGAATGAGAAAGACTGAAATAAAGTAAGTCAATTAGCATCTCATGTGGCTAATGTCTTTAGAGAAAACATTTCTATAATTGTAACTTCCTTATTTGGCCTTCTGATGGGAGACATTTATAGCAGCAAATGCAAGATGCTGCTAGAGTTGGGAGACATAAAAACACATTTCATGGAATAATAAAGAACAAGAAAAAAATGGAGCTCCTCTAGCCACCGAGAAAGTTTATGAAGCTTACACAAATGCACTTTCCTACTATTTAAATTTTTACTGATGATGGTCCTTAATCTATAATAATAAAAGCGTAATATTCTAATTTGGCCGGACAGCCAAATGACCTTCCAGACATCCTTCCCTTCTTGACGACCTTCTGGATGAAGTCCGGGCTGTGGGGGCCAAGGCCCTTGCACAAATTTCGTGTATCGGGCCTCTAGTAAATCATAAATGTCCCAAAATAGCTCTCATAAGTAACTTGAAGACTTCCTTCTTTTGGATCACTATACCATTTCCATTAAACTGAAATAAATACTACCATGTCAAAAATATCATTGTTTCTCAGAATATTTTAGTCAAGTTTATTTAAATCCCTCTCTTGTGAACTTAACAAACAGAAGTCAGGAAAGGAAGTAATTATTAAACAAACCTTATTTCATGTTCACACTATCCAGTTCTGGAAAAGATTGCATACCCAATGCACAAAAAACATTCATACATATCGAAAGAATTGAGAACCAAAATGGTTTCATTTACTTTAATAGTATTTTTAAAATAAGCTAATGTTTACCCCTTTTTAAAGGAATACCTAGGCCTAACTGGCATGGCTCAGTGGTTGAGCATTGACCTATGAACCCGAAGGTCACAATTTAATTCCTGGTCACAGAACATGCCCAGGTTGTGGGCTCAATCCCCAGTGCAGGGTGCATTTACAAGATGAATGTTTTAAATAAATACCTAAGATCTATCCAGGTTCGGGCAGGAATCTTCCCACTTCTCCTAATGACAACTAGAAGAATAAACAAAACCTTTCATTATTTTTGTTTCAAATAATGTGAAATTGTGGGGGTGCGCCCACACCAGCAGAATCCATGGTAGGGGAGATGACAACTGTGTGCAGGGGAGAAGATGCAAAAGATAAGAATAGGGGGGGAGGGGGAGTGAAGAACCCAGAAAACACCAGCTAAAGGCATTCACCACCAGCTAAAAAGGGGCTCACCCTTTGTGGGAACCTCTCTGGGCAGTTTTCAAAATGAATAGGATAGAGCAGGAAGCCCTGGGAAAGCAGAGGGGGAAAAAGGCATGGAAAGCAAAGAAACCGCCCATTCCAATTGCGGTAGCAGAAGATAGCTTCTGCTGAGAAACCAGTAAGGTTAAGTCCCCTACCTTCACAGGACCCTGCTAGTAGCAGATAATTCAGGAAAACACAAATAATTCATATAGAAACAAAAAACAAACAAACAAGTAAAATCACCATATCCACTATAAAACATTATTTCTTGACAGAAGAAATTTTACCAGAAAATATAGCTGCAAGTTAGAAAGTTGCAATAACACTTTCCAAGAATACGAAGATATGACTAGACAACAAAAGAAGAAAATGTACAAAACTTAGAAAAGATACTATAGAAAAAAATAATTAAGAAATGAAGAATGAAGTAAAAAGAATGTACAGTAAAGGTTAAAAAAAAGGGAAAACTAAGAAAATGAAACCAAGATAGGTAGAACAAAAGGTAATAGATATTAAAAAGTAATCAAAGGAAAAAGAAAAAAAAATATATTTCTCCATCCAAACAAGAAAACAAATAGTTGAAATCTAATGCAAGCAAACATCCGGAAATAAAGTACTAACTCTTAATGAGGGGCTGGCATAGCAAAACCCAGAGGCCAAATCTGCCATGTCCATTTGTACACACATTGTCAATGGCTGCTTTCGCACTACACCAGTAGAGCTGAGTCGCACAACACATGGCCTCCAAAGCTGAAACAACACTCTGGTCCTTACATAAAAAGTTTACTCATCCCTGCTCTAAACTATGAATTGAAAGGCACACCATATGCCTGGAAACATCAAGACCTGCACTAGGAACACCAACAGACTTTAAAGATGAAGAACCTTTCTTTCGGCAGCCAGTCAAAAAGACCAAGTCACTTATATGGGAAATGGGAACATAAATCAGGTTGGTAACTGACTTTAACATCAACATTCAATGACAGAAAACAATGGAGCAGTGCCTGCAAAGAAAAGAATAAAGGAACTAGGTGTGCTTGCTTTCAGGGACAATTTATCCTGAGAGCTCTTCTGGAGAAAAATATCAAAGGACGAGCTTCAGGTAACCAAGAAATGAAAGAAACTTCAACCAGGACTAAGGAGAGCCAGGAGTATTGTTTCACTGTAGAACCGAGACTTCAACAAAAGTGGGGATGAAGATAACTGAATAGATATCAACAGCACAAGTCCAACGCCTCACAGGGAACAGCTGAGGCAGAAAGGATGGCATTTTAAGCTGATAAATCTTATTTAAGAATAAAAGTTAAACATTAGGAAATGTCACGCAAGTGACCAAAGATGGAGGTGGCAGAGAAGGAGAAGAAACTGGAGAAAGAAATCACAAGTTAATTTCATTGTTGCTCATTGCAAGGGACCAATAAACATGCTGTAAACTAAAGGAAAACAGGAATGAGAGTCTTGTGATTCTGTTGTCATAAAAACACACACACACACACACAAAAAAAAAAAACACACATACTAACACAAAATTCAGATCTCTCCCAAACACTGGAAGTATAAAGAACATATTCCTAAGCAAACAGAATATATAGGGAAGATCCTTTAAAAATGCACACACACGCATATATAAGCAATGTATAAGCCAATATCACAGAACTAAACCTATATCACTGCTCATTTATTGTTCATATCTGTGTATCTATATCTATATATTGGTTTAATTCAATGATTTTCAGGTTAAACAAAGCAAAACTCTCTTTTGTATTAAGTACAAGAGACACTAACATATAATCCACTAGAAAGATTCAAAATAAAGTTAGAAACAAGATATAAGAGACAAATGCAAACCCAAAGGCGTGTAGGGGTCATGATCTTGACATTAAACAACACAGAATTGAATCATGTAAATAGTGTGGCATAAAGAGAGCGAATAAATAAACAAGAGAAAGTGTAAAAGTTCAGAAATAGATTAAATACATTTGGGAAGTTAACAAAGGCTGGCATACCAAAACAGCCGGGTACAGATCAATTTCTAAATATATACAGTGTGACAACTGAATAGCCATTTAGAAAAAGGTAAAGTTGACAACATACTTTACATGGGGTAAACTATATGTGGATCAAAGATTTAAAAGTAAAATATGTAGATGCTATAAAAATAAAGTTTACTTCTTTATAATCTCAATGTAAAGAAAGCCTTTCTAATTATGATTCAAAATCCAAAAGCCATAGAAGATTAATAAATTTCACTGTAAAATCTGTGTGACTATATTATATACTTTTAATATATATACATACATTTATAAACACAAACATACATAATTCACAAATAAACACATACATTCACACACACAGACAATGAAAACACAAATTTAAAATTGGAGGAAAATATTCACAACATCTACTACTGAAAAAGGATTGGAATATGAAGTGATATTCAGGAAGGGGAATGATGAAATAGCCAAAAGAAAAAGAAAAAATTTATAGAAACAGATAACTCACAGAAAAGGAAAGAGAATTAACTGGACTTTAAATAATGGTTTTCTTAATTTCACTCATAAGAGACGTGAAAATCAAAACTACCATCACCCATTTCTGACCTATCAGACTGGCAAAATTTTACAGTTGGATAATATATTATGTTGAGAATCTGTGGAGAAAGCAAAATGGTACAACCCCTACAGAAAAGAATTTGGCAATATCTTCCTAAATTACAGAATATTTTATCCTTGACTCAGCAACTTCACTATTAGAATTTTGTCCTACAAATTTGCTGAAAAAAGTATGAAATGACTTACACATACACACACAGTTATTCAGTTATTCCTTATGATACTATTTATACTTCGAAGTTTAAAAAACAACAACAACACAACAACACACCCAGCAATAGAGAAATCGTGGTGCAATCTACAGAGAAACAGTTGTATTCACACAAGGATGCATCATGCAGTTGGGGCGGGGGGGGAGGAAAACTCTCTAAGGAGAGTTAGGATATATTGCTAAGTGAATAAAAATAAGATGAACAATAGTTATTCTTGTCTTATTTTTTGTAGCAAGTGTGAAGAAGAAAAAATATATTCATGTTTGTTTTCCAAAAGCATATTCTATTATTCATATTTTCCAAAAGAAAAACTTAAAAAAATAAACAAGTAACTAATAAAAATGGTTACCTGTGCAAGCAAGAATAAAAGACGTACCTTTTGATTGATTGATTCAGACTGTAGAACTAACTGCGTGCATGTAATATATATTATATATCACATACATATATAAACACATATATACACATATACATTTATGTATAACATGTAATATATAAATATATCATTTTAAATGGTTCTATATACAGATTTTGTAAATTAGTAATCCACACAATGTTACCCCAATAAAATAAAAAATGTAATGCTAAAATTGAAAACAAACTGAAATAAATGAATCCAAGCATTCATCAGAATGAAAACATTACCACATAAACTACAGTATTTTCACTACCTATCCCCCCTTAATAAAAATCATTCTGGGAGAAAAAAAAAAAGAGTTAAAAATGTATCTTCAACTTCATTATTTTTATATTAGTTATTAGTAAGGATCTTTGAAATAGCTTTCAAATAAATAAAAAATTATAACCAGTTAAGGGAAAACCCTGACCTCTCTGTCCTCCTAAAGGCAGGATATAAACCTCCCATGTGACAGGTGCCCTCATTGCTCCCAAGGGTGGAGAGAGAATCCTACCACAAGAGTTAAAAGAATCCAGAGTCCAAAGCTTGTATAAAGGAGTGCAAAACCTTCACTAACTTACTACCCAAGCCCAACCTTTACTTAGATTCCATGCTAATGAGCACTAACTTTCTTTGTCCTGTCAATTTCTCTCATATTTATTGTCACTTTAAAAAGTATTTTTTAAATGCCTGGTTCTAACATTTCTTTGAGCCTCATTTTATAATCTAGGCATCATATTATAATTTTCCCAGGCTCATATATTAAATTGGTTTTTCTTGTGTTTAGTCTTGTGCCAAGTTTATAATTTTATTATTAGTCCTGCTGTAAGAACTAAAGAAGGGTAGAAGGGGTTGGGGTCAAATCTTCCCCTCCCTGAGAGTTTTAAAATAAAAAAAATTAAATACAAAAATTTTATTCCCCAAATGATTTATTTTGAAGGCACAACACCCAGCAGCAATGAGCACCTCAGCGTTCAGAGATTGGTTTCTAAAGCTGTTCATTCACTAATAGGAACCAGAGCTCCCCAAGAAATGGCTGACTTCAACACTCAGAGAAGTAAAGGTAGTTTGGGCCCAAAGGAAGAAAGCTTTCAAAGATGGGTAAGGAAATAAAAAAAAAAAAGATGGGTAAGGTTTTATAGGAACACAGGCTGGAGAACAGCCACTGAACAAAGTTGGGAGAGTCTGTGCATCAAAAAGGATAATGACTGTAGTTGGTGGAAACACTGAATCCAGGGATTTCCATGATTCTATAGTAATCATCAAAAAAGAAAAAGCCAGAAAAAAAACAATGCCTCATTTGTCATAGCTATAAAACTAACTCCTTACCAGCTTAAACAATATAATTGGCAACGTAAAAGAGAGAGAGAGAGAGAGAGAGAGAGAGAGAGAGAGAGAGAGTAAGGAAGAGGGAGAGAGAGAGAGAGAAACATCAATGATGCGAGAGAATCACTGATTGGCTGACTTCTGCATCCCCCCTAATGGGGATCGAACCCGTAACTCAGGCATGTGCTCTGACCAGGAATGAACTGTGACCTCCTGGTTCATAGGTCGATGCTCAACCACTGAGCCATGCTGGTCGGGCAAAACTTATATTC
This sequence comes from Myotis nattereri, assembly GCF_964212035.1. Classification (NCBI taxonomy): domain Eukaryota; kingdom Metazoa; phylum Chordata; class Mammalia; order Chiroptera; family Vespertilionidae; genus Myotis; species Myotis nattereri. The sequence goes on along the minus strand of NC_138083.1, from coordinate 20,077,883 downwards.
TTTATTATTTCCACTCTATTGCTCTAAACAAGAGTCTGCATACAAGAAAGATAAACAAATAAAATAAAGGGTAAAACAACAACAACAAAAAACATGACACCACAAAGCAACAGGGTAAATAAAACAGTGAGGAAAGGCTGCAAACCACCTGCCAGGAGGTCCTCCCTGTACATTCTTTTAGGGTGGACACACCTCTGGCCCTATATGTGGCTCCCAATGCAAGGAGGGAGCAAGCTTGTTTTCATGATTCACAGTGTCTACGGATTAAAAATGAAACAAAGAAACAAACAAAAAAACACCTTTCCTCAACACAGTTGTGATCCTCTCTGATCCCAAGAGAACTGCCCACATAGGTGCTAACAGAGAAGCAAGCACTAGTCCTTAGCAACTCCTCAGATTAAACATGGAACCTGCTTTCCAGGGCATGTCCTTCAATATAAGTTAATGGGATGTTGACAAAAGTTAGTTTAATCAAAGCAATTCCACTGGGGCTATTATAATCTAGTCCAGTCATGTAATTCGGATGGTCTGATCTAATCTAGCAAAAGATTTCTGGGTATCTAAAATCCAACTTGCCATGTTTTCTCATATAAGCACATGGCAGCTTCATAGTTCCTATGGGAGGCCCAATTTGGAATGCATAGCTCTCCAATGCTTAAATCCTCAAATTCAAACTGACATTAATGTCTTTGCAGTAGATTGCTTTTCTTTGGGGGGGAAAAAAAAAAAAGCAAGCCAAAAAGGGACAGAAAAGCCCTTCCATGACCTTGCTAGAAATAGTCTCACTTTTTTCATACTCCAAACAAGGCATGTGTGCATGCACACACATGCACATGCACACACATACACTTTATTTCAAAATATACAAAAATATACAGACCTTATGTGTTCTTTAACCAATATGCTGATGGTCAGTGAGACCCTCCAAAACCCATATATTAATCCCAAAAGAAGAACAAGAGAGGCACTAAAAGAATAGCTAATATCCTAACAGCTAAAATGCAAAAGCTGTCTTGACCAAATCACACAACTAGTAAATGCACCTGGGACTGAACCGTAAGTAGCCTCACTCTGGAGACCAGGACATTAAACACTACACTACTACCTCACAGTAGCACATCCACCACCAGGCATTCTTTCCCATGTTTTGTTTTGTTTTGTTTTCCCCACTCAGCTGGCTTGAAGGAGAATATAAAGATGGACCTGAACTTGCTCATCACTTGAATGAACTATGAATGCTGCGGAGTAGACAAGGCTCATCCAGTCATGGTAGGACCTGCCTCTCCACACTGCGCTGGGCTTCAGGGGTAGAACTGCCCATTTCTAAAGCTTCAGGGTCGGAACAGACCTAGATGCCTGAAAATCCCATCCATGTATCAAGTCAAGACACAGAAGCATAAACGAGTGTAATCCCCTCTCTCCATGCTATTCTCCAACTATTCCCATTTATGTGCTAGTCCAAGCGAGACAAAGTGCCTTCTGGCTTAGAATCCCAGCAACTCCTTACTCTTGCCGACAATACTAAAAACAAGCCTTTATTTTGGTACACGTACTGGGAGACCTTTGGTCAAAGTCCACTTGCGACAAATGCCACGCAAGTGTTTCCTTTGTTGTGAAAGCAAAAATAAATAAATAAAGACTAACAAATTGTTCCAGTAACCGAATATTTCAAAATCTATATTCAGTGCTGTCAAACAACAAGTATACATATTCTGAAAAGCACAGAAAACACGAAATGCTGTAAAATTTCTGAGCAATATCTCAGCCCAGAAATCATACTCATTGCTGCTTATCTGATAATGAAAGTTTAAAGTCAGTGGTTGGCCCTAGCTGGTTTGGCTCAGTGGATAGAGTGTCAGCCTGCGGACTGAAGGGTCCCGGGTTGGATTCCGGTCAAGGGCACATGCCTGGGCTGCGGGCTCAATCCCCAGTAGGGGGCGTGCAGGAGGCGGACAAACAATGATTCTCTCTCATCTTTGATGTTTCTATCTCTCTCTCCCTCTTTCTTCCTTTCGAAAATCAATAAAAATATATATTTTTTAAAATGTCAGTCGTTGACCTTACTCCAAGGAAGTTACAGAGTTACGATTTAATGTCACCATAGCCCTCCATTTCTGTCCTAGGAGATGTTTAATGGGGTTGGGAGGTGGGAAGAGCGAGAGTCCTGAACAACCCCTGCCTTTTGAAGCCTTTCCTGCCTTTTCTATGAAAAGCTCCACTGTGGTTTGTAATCGAATATTCAACAGCCTTGTAGGGATAGAAAACCAAGTGGACTCTGAAATAATGCCTCGAAAGGTCTTTGCCTCACGCAATCTTGAAGCTTCCAGCTTTGGTGTTTATAGTCACAGTAAGGTCTTCCCCTGCCCCAGATAAAGAACTGACCCTTGAAAGGGACAAGGACCTGAGGCGGGCATCATGAGCAGCACTGCTAAACCGACCTGCATCACTGGTTCAAGATCATAGTAAGAAAGTTGGCTGTAAAATATTTCTATTATTTTGGAAGAAAAAATATATAACCTGCACTACCCAAGTAAAGCACAAGCAAGAGGAAACTTCAGAATCAGGGTTTCAGGAGATTCGGGGAGGAGGAGGGTTTAGTGTTCTTTTGGCTTCATGAGATCCTACTACTTTAATCAATGAAGAAATCCATTAAAGATTCTGCAACTACCCAGATCAAAACAGTGTAGTGTTACTGTGAGCCAGTTTGCCAAAAAGCAGCTGCTGTGAGAGCAAATCACAAAGGCACTGAGGGCTGCAGAAGATGAATATCAATTAAAAATGACAGATGCAGCATAAACAACTGTCCAAATAAGCAAGGCTGGCAAAGAAATGAGTACAGTGGAAATTAATATGGTGGCTCCATATAAAATGTTGAATTAGGAATATTCTCACCTTCTCATAATTCCCACTCTTCCTATCAATGACTTGCTTTAGTCACTAGGCAACTGCTCATCCAAGAGTGAGCATGAAAATAAAAGCAATTATTAAGAAAACAAATTCTATTATGAGAGTCAAAACAGGAAGCTGCTACTTAAATTCACATTCTAACAGCATTTCTGATACCAATTTTTGATTAATGGTCTGATATGTATGGGTAGCATATGCAGTACTTTTTTTCCACAGAAAACTCCGTCTTTATGAATAAATGTGGCTCTTAATATTCTAAAAATGGTATGCAATTGTTTGAAACATGAGGCTTAACAAATTGGCAAGTTCTAGCCAAGATAGATTCAGAAAATAGCTTACATTAAGTGAAATGAAAAGTGAAAGAATAAAGGGAAGGAGAGAGGGAGGGTAGGAGAAAAGGAGAAAGGGAGGAAATCCACCTATAAATACACACACACACACACAGACACACACACACACACACTACTACTCCTGACTAGCTACTCTGTAGGAAAACCAGAGATTAATTAGATGATTTCTGGAAAGTACTTTGACTCTTTGAAAGAAAGGTGCTGTATAAATGGAAGGTATTAGTTTTCTTATTATTCTAAAAGGCAATTTCATTCACTTCCAGATGAAACATCATACAACTAATATCCAGTCTGCTTTCTTCTAACAAAGAAAATTAATTAGATCAGAGCTCTTTTTAGAATTTTTATTAAGCAAACACCAATTCCCCAGTCACCAACTCTAATGCTTCTATGAGTATCATTTTTTAACAAGTTCCTGGAGTCATGAATTCTTGACAAACTATTTTAATATCAATTTAATTATAGGCATACAGATATTTCTGACTTTGGAGAATTATGCCCTTATCACCAAGACATCCATGCACAAATATTATATTGACTACCTACCCTGAGTAATAAAAGAAGAACAAAATATGGTCCCTGACCTCAAGAAGCTTGCAAATGTAGGAAGATGACATCCACCTGCATCAGGCTCCCATTCAAGTAGACCCAGAGCCAACACAACCAGAGGTGGGCTTCAGACCACACCAGGGCTCAACCCAATTTAACTACACAAGACATCCATGCACAAATATTATATTGACTACCTACCCTGAGTAATAAAAGAACAACAAAATGTGGTCCCTGACCTCAAAAAACTTGCAAATGTAGGAAGATGACATATTCATAAAATATCCACGAATACCATACTTATTAACCAACACTGTGCCTGGGATTTGGTGTCAGGTGTTCTCCACAGAAGAACTTTCCTGAAAGCCTCGGCCTTCTTTTATAAAATTCTAAACTATTTTCTAAAATGGGATTCTATTCAGGGGAGATTTTCCTAAAAAGAACAGCACACTTTACTTTGCTGTCTGATGAGCTGAGGACACCGTCATCTACCTCTGGACTCTGAGTCATCATTATGGCCTCAGATGACGCAAGTGTAACCGAACTCAGTCTCTGCAGAAGGCAGGAGCCTCTGAAGGTGCTGTGGAAGCTTCTTGCATCCAAACCAAGGAGCCATCAAAGTGGTTGGGTTTGTTTAAATTATTCTGCCTCTTTTCAAAGCCGCAGGTTGTCATTTATTCCTGCTATGTGGACCTGCTCCCCACAGCTCCTACCCCACCTCTTAATTGCTCTTTGCTAATCTCCTGTGGGCTAGGAAACTCAAAAATCCTCAAGATGTGTGCATGGAAGGGACTCTCATATAAGTTCCTGAAACACTCCACGTACTTTCCAGCCTCTCTCTGATGTCTGACCTGTGCTCAAAGGGCCTGGCCTGCTTTAGTTCTTAGCTACTTTCTACGTAACTGACACTGTCAAATTTCCATCTCACTACTCCACTCACAAATGCCTAGTTTAAAAGAATAATGGTTCTTACCACCTCCCTCAGTGCCATTTGACTTGTCCTTCCCATAGCCCATGGCCCAAGATCAGTCTCACAGGGGAATCCGAGTGCTGAGATCATCTCCCTCGGAGGCTCAGGTCCAGGACTCAGTTGGGCAATGGGTTGTGTGGCTACTGTGCCAGCTATGGCCACTGAGGAGCTATTCTTACACCACCCTGTGAGCTCAGCCACAGAACTCCCCCAAAGAGAGACCCATTTGACCTGTTCCTTCAAATACTGGAGGCCTAGCCGTGCTGAGCTTGCTCCTGCAGAGAAGACGGCTGGCTGCAACCCAACCTGAACCAGAGGTGCATTCCTTCTTGGGGAGCTAAGATCAGAGATTAGAGTAGAGACCGAGCGGTATGGCTCTGGAGTGGTGGCCACTTTCCCTCCATTGAGTGCCTGACCACACTCCCTCAAGCAAGAGACCCACTAGCTCTCACCCCCTAGCCCAGGGGTGGGCAAACTTTTTGACTCGAGGGCCACAATGGGTTCTTAAACTGGACCGGAGGGCCGGAACAAAAGCATGGATGGAGTGTTTGTGTGAACTAATATAAATTCAAAGTAAACATCATTACATAAAAGGGTACGGTCTTTTTTTTTTTAGTTTTATTCATTTCAAACGGGCCAGATCTGGCCCGCGGGCCATAGATTGCCCACAACTGCCCTAACCCTAGTTCATGCCTGTGAAAGGGTCTCTGGATTGCAGCCAATCTAGGCCTATTCTACAGCCTATTCATGGAAGACTTTCCAGGAAGAGCAAACAACCTCAGGAGATGACAAAGTGGTGGACATTTGGAGGCGGACATCAGGGTGCCTTGGGTTTGATTCTGGTTCAGAATTGGAGGAAGCCAACCCTTGTATACAGCTTGGCCCCTCCCAAGCATATTCAGGCCCAGTAGAGGCAACCACAAATAGAAAACTGCATGGTAGCCCCAAAAAGGTAGCCCAAGGCTTGTACAGGCAGCATCTGACATCCACCTGCACCAGGCTCCCATCCAAGTAGACCCAGAGCCAACACAACCAGAGTTGGGCTTCCGACCACATCAGAGCTCAACCCAACTAACTACACAAGTGGCACACCCAAAGAGAGGCCCAGGTGGGCACCAGACCCTACTGAAAAAAAACCCTGTCTTTGGGGGAGTCCCACACAGCAACTTGTACACTGTGATTAAGATCTATCCTTACAGCCAGCCAGTCTGCGTGTTAACCCGACCCACAAACAGGCCAACAGCATTCAAGACTCAACTACAACCGTAGGGCACACATCAACTACACAAGAGACATTCTTGGAGAACCTTGCTCAGGTGGTTGGGAAGACTGCCCATTGAGCCCAACAAGACACCTACAACATAAAACCACCCAACAAATTTGAAAGTCATAGAAGATCTACCTATTACATGGGGACAAACACAAAAAGGTAGACAAAATGGGGAGATAAAGAAACATTCCTAAAATGAAAGAACAAAAGAAATACCCAGAAAAAAAAACAAGTAAATGAAATGGAAGCAACCAAGATACCAGATGCAGAGCTCAAAACAATGGTTATAAGGATGCTCAAGGTCCTTAGGAAAAGAATGGATGATCTCAGTGAGAACTTAAAGAGATAGTAAGCATGAAAAAGAACATAAAAACCATGAAAAAGAACCAGTCAAAAATGAAGAACACAATATCTGAAATAAATAATAAACTTAGAAGGAAGCAACAGCAGGTTACATGAGGCAATGAATCAAATCAGCAATTTAGAGGACAAGATAACAGAAAACACCCAGCAGAGCAGAAAAAAAGAAAAAATAACTTTTTGAAAAAATAAGGAAAGTCTAAGAAACCTCTGGAACAACATTAAGCATAATAACATCACATCACAGAGTTACCAGAAAGATAAATGAGAGAAGGTAAGGGACCAAGAATCTGTTTGAAGAAATAATGGCTGAAACTTCCCTAACCTGGTGAAGGAAAAAGATAAGCAACTCCAGGAAACACAGAGAGTCCCAAATAAAATGAACCCAAAGCCTTGGTTGGTTTGCCTCAATTGGTTAGAGCATCATCTCATACAACAAAAGACTCCACCAAAAAACTACCAGGACTGATAAACTGAATTCAATAAAGTAGCAGGATACAAAATTAATGTTCAGAAACGGGTAGCATTTTCATACACCAATAATGAACTATTAGAAAATGAAACTAAGGACATGACCATATTTACAATTGCAAAAAATAAGGTGCTTAGCAATAAATTTAACCAAGGGTGTAAAGGACGGGTACTCGGAGCATTATAAGATACTGAAGAAAGAAAGTGAGGAAGATACAAATACGTGGAAATGTAAGGACAGAAAAAGGCCTTCCTTTTTCTTTGCTGTGGCTTTCCACAATTTATGAGGAGCATCTGGTAATTAAACCACAAGATTGTTAGCTCCTCTGATTCAAACAGCCCCTCTGTTCAAACTGCAAGAAAAGATAAGCTACTCTTGAGGCTACATTCTTGCATTCCTCCTCCCTGCTATTTTTACAACTCAGGGATAATTCCCATAAAGGAGTCTCTAGTTAGAAAGTTCCTTTCCCTCCTTCCCCTTCAAACAAGCCTCTTTTAAACTCTTCATAACTTTTGCTCTAAGCATGTTGTACAGGCTTAGAAAAAATACTAAGAAGATACCTCCCTAAGACATCTGGACTATCTCCTAAAAAGCAAACCAACTAAGTTTCCAAGACAACCCACCCCTACCCCCTTGGTGTCTGCTCAACTTCAGCCCCATATTCCTCTCCCTTCCTTGTTGCTTAGCAACAGCCAGGACTTAAAAGGGGAAGCCGCCCTTTGTTTCTTGCCCTGTATTGATTAGCATTACACTGGCCCTTCCTATTTTAGGAAGTAAAATAAACTTCCTCTCTGCATCTCTACTTTTAGTTATGAATTCTTTCATAGCCCACATCACAGGCCCAACCCTAACAGGAGGCATATACCATGTTCATGGATACAAAGAATTAACATTAAATGTCCATATTACCCAAAGCAATCTATAGATTCCATGCAATTCCTATCAAAATACCACTGGTGTATTTCAAGAATTAGAACCAATATTTCAAAAATTTATATGGAACCAAAGAATACCCCAAATACCCTCAGGAATCTTGAGAAAGAAGAGAACAAAGTTGGAGGTATCATGTTGTCTAATATCAAACTATACTGCAAGGTAATGATAATCAAAACAGCATGTTACTGGCATAAAAATCAATGAATACATATCTTTAGGTGAGTATTACATTTTTAAAATTGGATTAAAAACTTAAATGTAGCCGAAACCGGTTTGGCTCAGTGGATAGAGCGTCGGCCTGCGGACTGAGAGGTCCCAGGTTTGATTCCGGTCAAGGGCATGTACCTGGGTTGTGGGCATATCCCCAGTAGGAGATGTGCAGGAGGCAGCTGATCGATGATTCTCTCTCATCGATGTTTCTAACTCTCTATCTCTCTCCCTTCCTCTCTGTAAAAAATCAATAAAATATATTAAAAAAAAAAACTTAAATGTAAAACTCAAAACAATAAAAATCCTAGAAGAAAACATAGGCAGTAAAATCTCAGACATTTCTCGTAGCAATATTTTTTCTGATATAGCTCCTTGGGCAATGGAAACAAAATCCAAAAATAAGCAAAGGGAACTATATCAAACTGAAAAGTGTTTGCACAGCAAAGGAAACCATCAACAAAATGAAAGAATAAGTGGAGAAGCAACTATAGCAAGGGAATATTTGGACTAGAAACACTGAGATTTTGTGACAACAATTGCAGAATTTCCCTTTGGGAAGGTGACTCTTTGCTGACCTAGAAACTCCCTGAAGACCTTTTGGGGCATTAGTCCCTGCCCTGGCCAAGGTGACTCTGGTTGGCAGTGGATCCATGAAAGGGATCAGCTGGATGCCATCACCAAACACCATCACAGGTGTCTTCATTCCCCAGCAAAGAGCTCTAGCAACAGGTACTTTCATTTTGCTTTGGCATCTGGAAACCCGACTCACTTGTAAATTTGACTTTTATCCCTTTCATCTCCCCTTGCCTAGAACAACAGTGGGATTCATTTGTCATTCTTTATTTGATTTATTAAAAGATATTATCAGATATGCTACTAGTATTTGCTTGTGAAGTTATAATTCCCACAGCAAACCTGTGTTAAATAAATGGCTGGTGAAGACAAAATCAGTCTCTGAGTAAAACTTTGCCACCTCCCCACAAACAAAACAGAAACAAAATTATGTCACCTATACTTAAAATAAATACCCATTTTATCCACCACTATAAATGAAAAGATTAAACACGCATAACAAATGTGATCTTTTTGATCACATTTATTGATCACAAAAAATCCAAACTAAAGGAAATTTATCATATACATTTTTTTAAAAAAGAATATCAGTGATTGAAAATCCCCATTGATTCAAGCCCACATGGAGAATCCTCTAAGGACTGCAGAGCTCTTCCTGAAAATTACTGAACTACTGACCAGTAATTCCAAATGTATCCTTATAAATACCACCTTTAGTGACCCAGTAAGTTACTAACAAGTAGTTGTTAGGTATAAAAATAAAACCCAACAGAATTGTGCATAATGTGCTCAGAAAAATTACATAAAAGACATAAGTTTTTAGTTTTTGGCCTGCTAGAACAAAGGGGGATATTTGAGAATCCCTGACCAAAAGCAGAAGTCTCAAACTGAAAGTTTTCTAAGGATGGCAACTTTCAGAGGAGATTAAGCATGGAGAGGTTTAATCAATTCCTGGGATTCCAATTCAGCATGAGCCCTTTTCTAAAGTGGATCTGCCAGAGAGGGTGCCCGCAATTCCCAGGCAGCTCCCTCAGCTCCGTTCTCCCCCCACCTCCTTTTTCACAATTCTTCTTCTCCTGTTTTACAACAGAAAAACAAACTTGCTATCCATCTTAAATTTCCCATAGTGCACTCAACGTCCTGAAAGAGAAAAGGTGAATATTTGGTTTAAACGTAATCCTCCTTGTTCAAGGCATATGATAGGATTGTCTTTCCCTATCTTACACATGCTTCTGTAAAGGTAAACCTGTGATAGAATCCGGGTACTCTGGCCTGAGTTGGGATGCTCTGACCTGAGACCCAGGAGAGTGCCTTGACAACAGGCCAGCAGGAAGAACAATAAGAAGTGCTGAAGATGATTTCCTTATTTCAAGGTGGCAAAGCCACAGCAAGGCCCTGCACCTGGCTCTGCCTATCTAACTATCATAGAGTTGGGAATCAGAAATGACACAGATGCCAGAGAAATAGATATTCTCATCTTGTTTGAAATGAAAAATGAAGCCAGATGTTTTTAAACAAAAGGTCTGATTTTCTAACTGTAATGACAATAGTTCTACAGCTCCAACTGTCACCACACACACAAATATAGAGACAAAACTACATTTGAAGCCAATAATATAAAACTGCATTCTCAAACTTTCCAGAGTACATGGAATGTTAAAAGGTGCCTTAAAGTGAAAAAACAACAGGTGTGACTAGTGGTCTTCTGATAAGTCAGGATAAAGCCTTTCTGGTAAACTTCCCAGACACTGAGAAAGCGAATGATTCTCACAACTGGGCAAGAGTCTTTTTGGAAGTCAGGTGGTTTCTAATTCTTGACTTTTGGCAAAACTGAAGGAGAGCCAAATCTCAAATTGTTAGCACAAAGAGTATTAACAATAAATTTTTTAAAAAAATTTATCCTCACCCAAAAGTTCGTTTTTTATTGATTTTGGAGTGGAAGTAAGAGGAGAGGAGAGAGAGAGAAACATTGATGTGAAAGAGAAACAGATCAGTTGCCTTTCATATACCCCAGATAGGGGATCAAACCACAACCTAGGTATGTGCCCTAATGGGGAAAGGAACCCACAATGTAATGTTTTGTTGTATAGGAATATGCTCCAATCAACTGTGCCACCCAGCCAGGGCAATAATAATTTTTGATGACAGATCACCACTTGGCTTTCTGCTTGTTAGCTAAAACCATTTTGAAGAATTGAAGGACACTGCTAAAGCAACTCTCCTTCCATTTGACAACAGGCAAGCAGGAAGGACGATAAGATGTGCTGAAGATAGTTTCCTTATTTCAAGTTGGCAATAACTCATCAACTCATCCATGTGGAAAAAAAAATTATCAAGGGAAAATCTTTGCCCCTTTATCAATGTTCCTGGGAAGAGTTACCAAACTGAGGGAGAAATTCCATATATTTTGTTAAATGATACATTTCTAATAACAAATTTTAATATTTAATAATTAGTTATCAAAATGTATAATACTTATGTTGTTTTGATAAAGTGTGTACCACTAATAATTATAATGGTAACTCACTCTGGGAAATTTTTTCTTAATAATTATAGCTTCATGATTATAATATTTAATTACATTTAAATTTATTTGCATGGTTGTAGTATAAGGGATTATGATACAATTATCAAAGAAAAACTTCCAAGCATAAGGGTATATTAAGCCAGAAAAAAATTTGTAAGGCAAATTGGATATACAAGTACAAAGAGCAAAGAGAATGATGTAAAATTTCGAACAGCCAAAAAAAAAAAAAAGACCTTTAATTTATTTTTACATGGATGATGGTGGATATTTAATCCCTGGGGTTTTAAATTCCACTGGATTCATTTAAGAGACTGATGTAAATTTTATTTTAAAATGTCAATATTTAAAATCCACCAAAAATGCCATCTTGTGCAGATGTTAAATGTGTGAGAAAACATAGTTGGTACCAACTTACAAATGTGCAAGAGAGTGCAGTTTTGCAAAATTCCTTTAGAAGCTATGCAAGAAGTCTGAAGGCCTCTCCCTCCAGTTCCCAGCAGGGCTGCAGCTAAGGACAGGCATGCACGCCACGATCCAGACTCAACCACTTCTCTGTGGCACCCTGGCCCCACTGCTGAGTCCTTCCAATGAGCTGGACTCTGAATTCCTTTGTTTACTCTTTCAAAGTACTTGTCCCCCAACTGCCTACCATAATGGTACAGGACACTCATGCAAAAAGCGTTGGTTTTCAAAATGAAATAACATGCCATTTGCCAAAGGTTAGAGAGTAATTCCTTGCTCTTTGAAAACCTGTTCAAGCTGAACATTTATCAGACACAAGAGATCAGATGGGTTGAACTTTGGACTACATGAAAGAGGCCAGGAGCTGAGTTCCTAACCACCATGAATTCTAGGAGTGACCTTTGATAAATCATTTAACTGGTGGGTGCTTCACACAGATTTCCATCTACTTAAAAATAAATGTAGAAGAGATAAGAACTCTAGCCCTGTTGTAAAAGCAGCCTCAAGTGGATTAATAGATGCCTGGAAAAGCATTTCCAACTCCTAGAAGAAAGAAATGCTTAACAGTGGGACAAGAAAGGAGTTCAAGTATTCATTTATTCTAGAGTATTCTCTGCCTCCAGATAAAACCAGAGCAAACCAATTCCACACAGAGCTGGGGGCAGTACAGGTATTTAACCAGAATGAATGGGAAATCAAGAGGTTCTTTAATAAAAAAGATTCTTTGCGAATGCAGTTTAGATCCACAGCCTCTCACATCATCAGAGGTGGACTGACAACTTCAGTCCATCACACAGAATCTTTCCCCCACCAGTGAAGCATTCCACATACCTCTAAAGTGTGTGCGGCTATTTCTACATTATTTTTTTTTATTTCAAATACATATTACTGTAAATATGCAGCTGCATCTAGACACAATCTTATACAAAAACATACATGCATATGCAAAATCACTACATGAATTATTTTACATAGTTCAACTGCTGAAGGTGAAAGAAAAGAATTATGTGCATAACATTTATCTAATCATTTCGCATATTAAAGTTCTACATAGCCACGGCTGGACAAAGCAGATCTTTTCTCTCACTAAAAAAAAAAACAACTCTGAAATTCTTCATGAATAGATGGATCATTCCTCCTGCACTTCTCTTTCTTTTCTTTTTGTCTTGAACTTAAGGAATTTGTAAGAGAATCAGAATGATGAAACTCCCAGAGCGCAGAGCCCTGGTCTACCATGCTCCACATCCCCCGTGTTAGGACCCTGCTCACCGTAGGCACACAGTAATTACTGTTGAACAGATAATACAAGGATCCAAATGCAAAGGGAGAAGTCTCACACCACACACTTCAGACCTGCAGAGCAGTTAAGTCATAGTTTCACAGCACAGTAGATTTAAGTGAAGTCTGCTTGGCTTACTTATATGGAAGTATCAATTTTTTTGCAGATTTATGGATATTGTTGACATATAACATATGTAAGTTTAAGGTGCACAACTTGATGGTTTGACACCCAAATATATTGCAAAATGATTACCACAACAAGGTTAGTTAATACCTTTATCCCCTCACATAATTACCCTTTCTTCTATCTGTTTATATGCCAGTGCCATACTGTTTTGATTGCTATAGCTTTGTAATAAAAATATAAAGTATTATAAGGAGAAAAACATGACTAAACACAGATGAGGGTTTGAATGAGGACCCATCTTGGAATTAATTGTTTAAAAAAAAAAGAACTGAGACCTAAAATTCTAGTTTCTAGCCCACCACATAAGGAGATTAGAAGTAACCACACAATCCTTACAAGTAAAAAGCTGAAACAACTGAAAAATCAACAACACTTATAAGATCTACAGAGAAGTAAGGCCTTCAGGCAAACCGCTGCCCCTTAAAATGGAGAGACAGACAAGAAGATACAAAGCAGAAACCCATGAGAAAGTGCCCAGATAGGAAAACCTAAGAGATAATTTGACAAATTGGTGGAGGCTCATAGTGGACAAGTCTAATGGTTAAAAACTCCAGGGAGACCCAGCCATAGGGATCCCCAAGCTTTTGTGAGATCTTGTCCAGGAGCTCTACCAGATCCTCATGGTGAGAAAAATTCCCTTGAGCTTCTGGCAGAGGGTGGGGACAAGGAGCCATCTAGAAATACGCCAGAGAATTTTCTTCTCATTAATACGGCCAGCCCTCAGGAGAAATTATTTTGCCAGAGCCTAACCTGCAGGTCTTATCAAAGCCTAAACTGTCTGGGGCAAGGGAAAGAGCCAACTCCAGTTCACGAGAGCCATCATATCCCACCTAAGGGGGTGTGGAAGGAATGATTGAGAAGAACTGTGACATTCAGTCTAGGGGCACATGATTGTCCCAAAACTGAGACCTAATCATAAAGCTACAGAATGCTTCCCTTCCTCCCAAACCTTACCACTGCATTACTAAAGGCCTGTTTCCACAGTTCCTTACACAGTGCATGTCCACCTTTCACTAAAAATCACAAGGCATTCTAAAAGATAAGCACACAACATGAAGAGACTGAAAAAGCAGCAGAGCCAGTCACTTATGGCAGGAAAGTTGGAATCGCCAGATTAAGACTTTTTGAAAACTATCATTAATATGCTAAGAGCTTTAATTTAAAAAAGTAGATAACATGCAAGAACCCTTCACAAAAATTAACTCAAAATGAATCATTGACCTAAATTTAGAATGCAAAACTATAAAACTCTTAGAAGACAGCATAGGAGAAAACCTAGATGACTTTTGGTACAGTGAAAACATTTTAGATATAATGTCAAAGGCACTATCAAAGAAATAATGGCTAAATTGAACGTCATTAAAATTAAAAACTTCTGCTCTGCAAAAAACAACGTCAAGAGAATGAGAGGGTCAGCCTGACTGGGAAAACATATTTGTACTCTTTGGTGTTATATATTCTATGGGCTTTGATATGTACCCACCATTGTAGAAGAGTTTCACTGCCCTAAAAGTCCTCTGTGTTCCGGCTACTCCCCCACCATTCCCCCTAATCTAACCTCTGACAACCACTGATCTGTTTACTATCTCCATAGATTTACCTTTTTCAGAATAGCAGATAGTTGGACTCTTACAGTATGTAGTTTTTTCCAACTGGCTTTTTTCACTTAGTAATTGCACATGGTTCCTAAAATAGTTACTATCTGGTTCTTTAGAGAAAGTTTGCCAACCTCTCTCATTAGCACTGTGCAAAGCATATCTATAATAATAAAAGCATAATATGCTAATTAGACTGGACAGCCAGACGACCTTCCAGACGTCCTTCCGGATGAAGCTGGGGCTGTGAGGGAAGCCCAGGTCCCGGGTGCCAGAGGGAAGCTGGTGACGGCAGCTGGGAAAAGGAAGGCCTACTCTTGCATGAATTTCGTGCACCGGGACTCTAGAGTGTGTGTGTGTGTGTGTGTGTGTGTGTGTGTGTGTGTGTGTGTGTGTCCAGGAGCTCTACCAGGAGCCCCACCCTCTGCTAGAAGCTCAGGGGAATTTTTCTCACCAGGATCTGGTAGAGCTCCTTTCCATATATTATTCCAGTGAGGTAAAAAGGATTAATATCCCTATTTTAAGGAGGAGGGATCTGAGGCTTAACAAGAGTAAGTAAGTCAGTCAATGTCACAGATTGTCAAACCAGGCTTCAACTCCAAACTCGCTGGCTTAGAGCAGATGCTCTGAACCACCAAGTCCTAATGGGTGAGACCTGGGGGACATAGCAGTCCTAATGTTACATAAGCAAAGCAATCTTAACTTCAGTGGTACAAAGAAGAACAGCCTAAGCCCATGGTCAGCAAACTGCTGCTCGCGAGCCACATGCGGCTCTTTGGCCCCTTGAGTGTGGCTCTCCCTAAGCCTTAGGAGTACCCTAATTAAGTTAATAACAGTGTACCTACCTATATAGTTTAAGTTTAAAAAATTTGGCTCTCCAAAGAAATTTCAATCGTTGTACTGTTGATATTTGGCTCTGTTGACTAATGAGTTTGCCGACCACTGGCCTAAGCCCATCTATGGAGCAGAGAGACCCCCGCACACTCTGGAGAAACGTTTTCTGAATCCCATTATCTGACTGACATCAGAGTATCCACAACTTTCCCATGATAAAGGCATACATACTTTTTGCTCTTGCCCCTCAGTAAATCAAGCCAGAACCTCCCAGCAAACTGATTATCAGCCTACTAACTTTGCATTCTGCTCTTGCTAACCTATTGTATGTGCCATGACCATGCCAATCACCTCTCTAAGGACTGCCTAAGCCATTATCTCAGGGCACCTCATTCCCTGAGCTATACAGGCTTTTGGGGGGGGGGGGCAACCTTCGAACCTATCCACAACTGAATGTCAATATTCAATGGACAGAAACAAGTTCTAGATTCTGAGAAAGTAAGCACATTATTCATTTTTAGGATTTAGAATGCAACCACCTTCTAAGATAGCAGGTCTTTTTTAACAGAAAAAGTTTCACTACTTTAATAGCAAAAGATCAAAAGGCAACCTAAAAAGTATAAATACCACTTTTGGTCTAAAGAATCCATTCAGGCTACAGGCTTTCTTAAATTCTGAACACCAAAACTGCCAAGGGACATCTGGCTTAGAGCCAAGCAGGGATCCCCAGAACTCAGTAAGTTTGAAGTAGCAGCTCCCTCCTTACAGCCAACTTAGAGCCACAGAGCATGGGAATATATTACAGGCTCTCCCCACGTCCTAGTTAAGAAGCCCATTTAATCTGTTTAACCCAGTATTGCTCAGACTTATTTGCACAAGGATTTCTCTCTCTCTCTCTCAGAGCTGCATTAACACTGGAATCGTCTTGTCAACAAACAGTTCCTAAGTGTCTGCTGGATGTTAAGCACTCAGCTAAGGACTGGAACTAGAATCCAGGGAGGGTTCACGTTCAACACGTAATAGCGAAGTATTAACTAAATATCAGTGTGCTGTGAAAGAGACATGTCGTGGCTAGAGAACACATTTGGGGAAATAATAGTATGGTGGAAGGACTCTGGAGAGGAAATCAGAAAATTATCTGACTTAAACTCAAACAGACTCCCTATGCAATCCCGAAGATCTCTCAGCAAGGGAATACTGTGTTCAGACTCAAATACTCCCAACTAAGACATGAGAAGGTTGAATAAGATCAGCTCTAAGGCTCCATCCATGTTGAATATTCTGTGTCATTATTTCAATATGAGATGAGAGAACGGGTAAGAAATTTCAATGTACTACTTAGACACTTCAAAAGACAAACTGATGGCTCAGATAATAAAACTAAACTGGAAAAATGTCTTCAGAATATATGTTCGGAATTTAAACTAGCTCTGAGTATTTTTCCTGAGGCAACGGTAAAGCTGTAAGAACTTTAAAGGTGAAATTAAGTCCTTTATGATCTGACCCACGCTCCTTCTCCAGCCTTGGCACCTCCATCCTCCCCACCCCCCTTGCTCCAAAGCTTACTCATTTTCCCCAAAAGCCCCAATTCACCAGGATAATGGATTCTCTGGAGCTCAGGACATCAGAAAGCCTTATTACCCAGGGCTCTCAACATCAACTCAGTTCTACGGCTAGCCTCAAGGTCAAGCCTTTTCTGAGCCCCCAATGCCTGGTTCACTACCATCTTCCTGAAGGCTTGACCTGCTGGACTAAGCCCTCCTTTGTGTCTCCACCAATCCTCAGACTAACTTCCGGCCAGCCTGGTGACTCACTAAGCTGTGTGACAAGTTTCTGATCTACTCCAGGCTCCATTTCCTACAATAGAACAATGAGACTCCACATGGCGGGACTGTTAGGAGGATCTAATGAATTATGACATGGAAAGGGCTTAGGACAGTGCCTGGTGCAGAGCCAGTGTTTGTGGTCAAGACAGCCGTCTGCTTTCCCTTTCTTCAGCACAAACAAAAGCCCAACTGAAGTAACCATTTCCGGTCTTCCCTGCAGCCTGAAGAGGCCATGAGACATAGCTCTGCAGAGAGAGATAAGCCGATGGTTAAAAGTGGGGCAAACTCAGCTAACACACAATCCTCTACCCTTCCCCACTTCTCCTGACTGAATCTCAGATGTGATCACATGGTGGCAGAAGCTGCCTCGATACCAGGAAGGAAACAAACAAACACACACAAGGAAATGACGCAGAACCCAGCTCTGGCTACCAAGACCCACTAAACCCATGCCATCAGCAGCCCAGCCCTGCAGTTTGCATCCAGTGAAGGGGACAAGGGCAATTCTTAACTGGCTTACGGACTTCTCTCAGGTTGCTGTTATCTGCAGCCATATGCATCCCTGATACAGTTAACTTTTAAGGTTATTAACCTTGCGCCTACAACAATTTATTTCATTATTTGTTTCAAGTTTGGTTTCCCCAGCAGATGAAAAGAATCTTATTCATGTTCATACAATATCTCTCACCAAGCTGGAGGTCAAAAATGTTAAAATGAATGAATGAAGTGACAGTAATGGCCATCATAGTGTCCCCAGTATTTTTGTAAGAAAAAGAAAATATTTTTTCTTCTTCTTCTTCTCTCCCTAATTAAACCGACTAAACTTTAGATTACTTAGCATTTATAAAGTCCCCATAGAGTGCCTAAAACTAAAGTTCTGTATATAACAAGCCCTTAAATAGGAACTTTTTTTTTTTTTTTTTTTTTTTTTGCTAAACACTACTTTTAGTTGCTTTCACAGAAACTCGTGTAATCTTCATAACAACCCAATGAGACAGGTACTATTATCTCCATTTCACAGATGAGGAAGCTGAAGCACCAAAAGGTTTAAAAAGGCACAAGATCACACGGCTAGCAACCTGCAGAGTTGGACCTTGCTGAAGGGTTCCGGAGTTCATGGGCTTACCTGTTACTCTCGTCTCTCCGTCACTAACTGGGGCAGTGCTTCCTTCTTCCTATTTGTACATAAACGAGGAAAGAGCTGGAGGAAAATTCCATCTGAACACCCATGCAGATCCTTGACTCCACAAACCAGCAGACACCAAAGAGAATTCTGCATCTGCTATACCAAGAGCCAAGATTACTTTGCTGGAGTGGATATCAAAAGTACAAATGGTGCCCTAACCGGTTTGGCTCAGTGGATAGAGCATCGGCCTGTGGACGGAAGGGTCCCGGGTTCGATTCCAGTCAAGGGCATGTACCTTGGTTGTGGCCACATCCCCAGTAGGGGGTGTGCAGTAGGCAGCTGATCGATGTTTCTCTCTCATCGATGTTTCTAATTATCCCTCTCCCTTCCTCTCTGTAAAAATCAATAAAGTATATTTTTTAAAAAGTACAAATGGTGATAGAAAGAGAAGATGAGGAAATGTATGTTTTAATTCTCTTAAGAACACCTAGAGTTAGAAATGAGGAAAATGCAACATATGACATAAAAAGAAAAGTCTTTCAATTGGCAAATATAAGTAAATGGCAAGGAAACCTTTCTAGTGTCATGCTAATCAAAATGACCATCTAAGACCCAGATTAAGAAAATTCTTGTAACTGTCAGTTATTATCCAGGTTTTCTGTTCTCCAAGATGTTTTTTTTTTTTTCTTTTAATTAAATCTTTATTGTTCAGATTATTACATTTGTTCCTCTTTCCCCCCCCCCCATAACTCCCCTCCTCCCAGTTCCCACCCCACCCTCCGCCCTCACTCCCCACCCACTGTCCTCATCCATAGGTGCACGATTTTTGTCCAGTCTCTTCCCGCATCTCCCACACCCCTTTCCCCCCCAAGAATAGTCAGTCCATTCCCTTTCTATGTCCCTGATTCTATTATAATCAACAGTTCATTCTGTTCATCAGATTATTTATTCACTTGATTCTTAGATTCACTTGTTGATAGATGCATATTTGTTGTTCATAATTTGTATCTTTACCTTTTTCTTCCTCTTACTCTTCTTAAAGGATACCTTTCAGCATTTCATATAATCCTGATTTGGTGGTGATGAACTCCTTTAGCTTTTCCTTATCTGTGAAGCACTTTATCTGACCTTCAATTCTGAATGATAGCTTTGCTGGATAAAGTAATCTTGGTTGTAGGTTCTTGGTATTCATCACTTTGAATATTTCTTGCCACTCCCTTCTGGCCTGCAAAGTTTCTGTTGAGAAATCAGCTGACAGTCGTATGGGTATTCCCTTGTAGGTAACTGAGTTTCTTTCTCTTGCTGTTTTTAAGATTCTCTCTTTGTCTTTTGCTCTTGGCATTTTAATTATGATGTGTCTTGGTGTGGTCCTCTTTGGATTCCTTTTGCTTGGGGTTCTCCGCGCTTCTTGGACCTGTAAGTCCATTTCTTTCACCAGGTGGGGGAAGTTTTCTGTCATTATTTCTTCAAATAGGTTTTCAATATCTTGCTCTCTCTCATCTTCTGGCACCCCTATAATTCTGATGTTGGTACGCTTGAAGCTGTCCCAGAGGCTCCTTACACTATCCTCGCATTTTTGGATTCTTTTTTCATTTTGCTTTTCCGGTTGGGTGTTTTTTGCTTCCTCGCATTTCAAATCATTGACTTGATTCTTGCGCTCCTCTGGTCTGCTGTCGGGAGTCTGTATAATATTCGTTATTTCAGTCTGTGTATGCTTAATTTCTAGGTGGTTCCCCAATATACGATCGAGGGTCTCATTAGTTTTCTTGTAGATCTCATTAAGTTTATCGGCGGCTTCTAAACAGTTCTTGAGAGACCTTAAAAGTGTGGTTCTGAACTCTATATCTTCCATTGACAATTTTGTCCTGTTTCTTTGTCTCCGCATTTTGTTATGCTTCCTTGGTGCACCCCCTAGTGGTCTTTGTGCGCAGTCTTATAAACCTTGATTGTTGTAGCTAATACCAGGGAGGGTTTGACCTCCAGGCCAAGTGGCTATGAGAATCAGCTGTTTCTGCAATGAGAGAACTTCTGTCCTCTAGGGAGGTGCTAATCTAGCCTTTGCCTGAGGCTATTCGGCAAATGCCTCTGTGAAGGGCTTGGGCGGGGCGGGTTGCACAGTATCAATAGGGTGGGCCGGAGAGAGCAGTTATGGCGGCTCTCAGTCCTGTCCCCAGGGGCTCTGCCTCTCTGATTCCCAGCAATGGCTGCAAACCTCGGAGAGAAAGCTGCACTCGCTCTGACCGAAGCCAGACAGTCCTGCTTCTCCCGTTTGAGTCTGGGTCCCTAAAGACTCGCCTGTATCTGGAGCTCAGAGTCTGCGACTCCCTCCCGATTGAAAACGCCAACCGCGCCCTCCGCCGCCAGCCCGCTCCGCGCACTCCGCACCTCAGAATTTGACTTCAGCACTGCGCCTCCTCTGAGTGTCCGTATGCGTTTTTCTTTCCTCCTAGTTGTAGGACTTCCACTCAGCCAGCGTTCCTGTGGTTCTGGGTGATGTCCCTTCCGTTTTTTGGTTTCACTTTTGAAGTAGTTGTTCAAAGCAGCAAACTCCGGCGTTAACCTATGCCGCCATCTTGGTTCTCCCCTCCAAGATGTTTTTAAAACTGAGGAAAGAACCTCCAGAAACATGAAGGCACATTTACATCTTTCGATAGCAATTCTCAATTTACTGCAAGAAGACATTACTTACACTAAATTCTTCACAATTCCTCTCTCAGATTTAGCATCCAGAAAACGGTAACCAGGCCCAAGTCCACTTAGCAATACCTGTCATATCCCCTCAGACAACTTCACTACCGAGGAGGGACCCTGGAATTAAACCTACGTGGAACTTGTTTTTCCTATCTGCAGCGACATCTAGTGCTAAAAAACTAAAACGCACCCTACATTAACTGCATATTATAACAAGGAAATATGTAAACTCTAAAATATGTGTTTTTTTTCATAATTAGAATTGCCAAATGTTAACTGTCTCCTAACCCAAAATTTAAAATACTTATAATATTAACCCATTGATAAGATACATTTGCTTGTCTGGTTGAGGTAAAGAAATCATTTTGTTCTCCTATTTTTTGTTTGTTTGTTTTAAGCACAAACATGTCTTTATTTACTAACACTGACTGAGATATTAGGAAATTCTGCAGACATTAAAATACTTCCTATTAAATTTAGCCAAAAGCACTCTAGCTTAACAAAATCATAAATACTAGCCATTTATACAAAACCAACTTTCCAAGTCTCTGAAGGAGAATAATTTAAATGCAGATAAAGCTCACTATAGAATGGTTTGCTGATTCAAGTATGCCAAGGGCTAAATCTTTTCTCTAAATTTTACATATCAAAGTTATATTCTAAAACATGCAGGCTAGCTATATTCTCTTCAAAATAAAGTGTCATTCTGGTGCTAAGAATCTGGGTGTTTGGAACCCACTTTAAAAGAATAGAAGTAAGGTAGAAAGAATACTGCATTAGGAGTGAGAAAAACAGGATCCAGCCCTGGTTCTACCTCCAGAGCTTTAAGACCAAGTCATTTAATTTATCTTGGCTTCAATTTCCTCACTTAAATTTAAAAAAAAAAAATGGGTTGGGACAGGGAAAGGGTTTAGCCTAAATTATTTCTGAGTCCCTTGTTCTAAGTGTATGTGCAAAATGACCTTTAAGATCTCTGAGCATTTTTTTACATTAATTATACCCACATACTGGCACAGCACTTTGAGGAATATAGCACTAAGGGCAGGACTCGGGCAACAAAGGAGATTTGAATTGAAATCGGTGCGAAGTACAGAAAAATCTCTTTAAGATGTTTAGTTGATGACTCCTGACTTGGATCAGACACATTAAATCGCATCCACCATGACCTTGCACTTTCTAAGCCATAAGTATTAACTAAATCCTATAATAAAGATCTTCAGAAATGATGCAATTTAAGTAGTGGGCTTTGTTGCTACACTAGGATATCCATGAATATTCTGGTTAGGAGAGGTTTTGCCACCAGAATAAGTTTAGGTCTTGTTTAGGTTACAGGGAATGTTCACCGTAGAGGTCTGCACAATGAGGAAAGACATCTAAAATATACCTGGGGTTTTCTCTGCATTTTGACCTAGCTAAAAGAAACTGCCAAGCCAGTATAGCTCAGTTGGTTGAGTATAGTCCCATGCACCAGGAGGTTGCTGGTTCAATTCCCAGTCAGGGCACATGCCTGGGGTTGTGAGCTCGATCCCTAGTAGGGGGAGAACAGGAGACAGCCGATTCATAATTCTTTCTCATCATTGATGTTTCTCTCTCCTTCTCCCGTCCTCTCTCTGAAATCAATAAAAACATATTTAGAAAAAGAGAGAGATGGGGAGGGGGGAGAGCCAGCAGAATGAGTAATCCAACTCAACAAAGAAAGAAAGGAAATGAGGTTAAGCTAAAGCCAAAAGACCCACCAGGTTGGGGCTGGCTCCAGATCACCGCACTGTGCCCTAAGTATCTCCGCAAGTCTCCTCGGGCCTCTGTGAAGAGTTAGTAGCTGAGTGAATGACAGCTCTCCAAAATGACTGGGGTGGCAAGTTCATGCACAAACAAAGTGAAGTGAGCTGGAGGGAGCTGGAGGAGCGCCCAATGACCGAGGACATTTAAACACTGGGACAGCTCACTTGTTGACAAGGTCTGAGGTGAAGTCACTTGGAAAATGAGGCTAATTAAAAATAATGGCAAGCTTTTTTTATACCATCAAGAAATTCAAAATAGAACTACAATGTGATGCCACTACACACCCAAGGAAAATGGCGAAAAGGAAAAGACAGAAAACAGCCAATGTTGGTGAGGAGGAGCAGGTAGAGGGCCTGCCCACGGCAGGTGGGAGTATAAATGATTAACGTGGAAAACTATTTCCCATATCCACTAAAGCTGAATGCACACCTGCTCTATGACCCAGCACCTCTACTCTTAGGTGCAGACCCAACAGAAATGCATACGTACTATTCCATAACGAAAGTAAACACAACTATGTACAAAAACATAAATGGATCTCACAAGCATAATGCTGAACAAATAGAGCCAGTTACATAAAAATACATTATGTATCATTCCATATATATCAAGTTTAAAAGCAGGATAAATAAAGCTATGCCAGTTAGCTGTCAGGCTAGACATCTCCCTTTGAGAAGTGAGTAGAAGGGGTAGAGCAGGGACCCTGGGAGGTCAGATAATGTTCTGTTTCTTCAGCTGACTGCAGGATATATGGGTGTGCTCAGTTAGTGAAAATCCATCAAGCAGTACACTCATGGTTTATGTAATGTTCTGTATGTATGTAAATACAGGAATGCCCAGACGGAGAACAAGCTCCCAAGACACATTCAAAAATGAGGAATGGTCACACACACACACACACACACACACACACACACACGCACACACACACACACATCCACAATGTCCAGCAGCAAGGGACAAAAAGGAAGGGGTCACTGAAAGCAGAGAACCAGGGAGGACCCCACACGCAAGATGTGGGGCCCATGGGATAATCACATGCAGTCTCCTATGGAAGAACACAAGTCCTTCTTAAATAGAAGAAATCCTTAGAGCTCACCTACCAGCCCGTCCCATTTATGATTGAAAACACTGAGAATGAGAAAGAGGGAAGGTGTAACCTTAAGGTCACACAACTAGCTAGGGATAAATCCAACTGTGAAAACCAGGTCATCTCAGTTAATAAGACTTAAATAATTATTACAAAGTCAAGCGATTTAAAAAAGAATGAATTATGTGACCACCCAGAATGGCTACAAACTCAAGAAAACAAACAAATAAAACAGGGCTTTTGTCCACTTAATTCAAATGAGATAAGCCATGGAAAGGCTGTGATGCACACAGCATCCACAGAGAGAAGGGGAACATAGAAAGAGGAAAAGAGGAAGCAATCATGGAGAAACCTGAGAACACAGCACACTATCGATGAAACATAACTATCACTCTATCTCTACACTTCCTTTCTTCAAACGCAGCACTCAAAATAATAATACTGTGGAATCAGAGGGGGCTGTGACCACAGAAGGATGTTCAGGGAGAGGCACTGTTGGCTTTAGAGATGGAGAAAGGCGACTACCATCCAAGGAAATGCAGTTGCCTGCTGGGATTAGGGAAAGGTAAGGAAATGGAATTTCCCCTAAAGCTGCCAGAAGAAAAGCAGCCTTCTCAACACTCTGAGGTTAGGCCAGTGATTTCCGAGACAGACTTCTGACCTAACGAACAGTATTTACTCAGCCATAAAGAAGTTGGGAGCCTATAAAAAGCCTCAAGTGAGACCCTCTGTAAATGAGGTAGGAAGTCCTCCACTGCACATTCTGAGAAGATACTGGCTGTCCTCAAGAAGCAGAGGTGATTTTTGATAGACAACTTTTTAAAGACATCTAAAGTGACACCAGAGGAATGGCGGCATGAGGTAACCCCTTGGTCTCTCCCCTTCAAGTTTCAATAATTTGAACAGCTATAACTCAACAAAGGATTCCCTGTTCAACACACAAACACGCCTGAGAGATATGCACATTGAAACATCTAAAGGTGGCCAAGTGGGAGCAAATCGAGGAGGTGAGAAGGGTGAAATGCTGAGAGGAGCCAAGACCGCAGCCCTGTAGCCAGGAGCTCATGACAGGGCTCACCCTGGAGAAAGGAGGAATCAGGTTGTGGCTGGCACTCCCTTCAGCAGTAGGAGCAGAGAGATTCAGTGGGCATCCCTGCAGAAATGGGCAGTATGAGCTGCAGTTGAGCCTACAGACCTTGGCAAGAGCAAACCATCTTACTATGATGGAGCCTGTCGAGCAGTCCACATCCCAAACAGAGAAACAAAGCCACAGCAGCCTGCCGCCCTGTAACCTCCCTATAACCTCCTAGAGCTCACCTCCCTTTGCCCTTGATGTCGAGTTGCGAAGCACATTATCTGCAAACCCGAGAACTGGCACTACAGAATCACTTCTTTCCCTGAGCAAAGGGTGCACACCATGACTGGTCCTGGGGTCAGGTACAGGAGGAACCCCACAGAGGTCCAAGGTCATCATTACCAGGAGGGCAAAACACAAAGCCAATGGGGTTTCCCCAGACCATCCCACCCCTACGCATTGTTGCTACACTAACGGCAGCATCTGGCTGAGAAAGACAACACTGGGATTTCATGGATTTGGAACCCCATCATCTACCACATTCCCTAGCGAGGTTGGGCCCCTGGGACTGGGGCAACCAGAGCACAGAAGAGGAAACCACCTACCTGGGAACCACCACCCCATGAAGATTTGAACAGCCAGAGAAGTGAAACAGAGCTAAAAACTTGCAATTCAGCACCACCTACTGGAAAATAATAGAAAGACCTCTTCATAGTAATCTGCTAGAGAAGTGCCACTCATATATAGATGCCTAGACAGAGAAAAAAAAAAAAATCTATCTAATTTCATGAATAATCAAGGTAGTGAAGTGCCTCAAAAAGAAAATAAATCCCCAGATAATAAACTTAAAAACATGGAAATATGTAACATAAATGTCAGAGAATTCAAGATTTCAGTTTGGAAAAAACTCAGTGAGATACAAAAAAACACAAACAGGTAATTTAATGAGTTCAAAAGACAAATCAATAAATTAAGCAAGTACTTTAGCAAAGAAATTGAAAATTTTAATAAAGAACCAAAAAGAAATTCTGGAGATGAAAAACTCAATAAAAGAGAACAAGAATAAACTAGCAAGCACAGGAAATAGAGTGGACAAGATAGAGGAAAGGATTAGTGATATTGAAGACCGGAACCTAGAAATAATGCAAAGGGAAGAAGAGATTTGAGCATTAAAAAGAAATGAAATTACTCTAGAACTATCTGATTCCATCAGAATGCGCAATCCTATATAATAAAAGCCTAATATGCTAAGTGTTTGACTGGTAGCCCAGTCACTGACACGCACTGACCACCAGGGGGCAAACCCTCCAACAGGTAGGTTAGCTTGCTGCTGGGGTCCTGCTGATCTGGACGGGCAAGATGGGCCGGATATGCCCTGGAGCCCTTCTACAGTCCCTTCCTGGCCCTGATCATGCACCGGTGAGGTCCCTCGGCCTGGCCTGCACCCTCTCACAATCCCCGACCCCTGGGGGGATGTCGGAGAGCCGGTTTCGGCCCGATCCCCACAGCCCAGGTTGAGGGACCCCACCAGTACATGAATCCGTGCACTGGGCCTCTAGTATAAGAATAATAGGCTTACCAGAAGAAGAAGAGAAGGAGAAAGAAATGAAAAGCTACTCAAACAAATAGCTGATTAGAATTTCACAAATCTATGGAAAGAGCTAGGCCC
Organism: Myotis nattereri; assembly: GCF_964212035.1. NCBI lineage: Eukaryota > Metazoa > Chordata > Mammalia > Chiroptera > Vespertilionidae > Myotis > Myotis nattereri. Next base: position 20,051,141 of record NC_138083.1, on the reverse strand, counting down.
TCTTTCAAGAAGCAAACAGAACACCTAATTACCGCAATTCAAAAAGGCCTTCTCTAAGGCACAATGTATTAACGCTGTCAAAAATTAATGACAAAGAAAATTCTCAAGGCAGTCAGGGAAAGATGAAAGTAACTTAAAAAAAAAAAAAAAAAAAAAAAGCCAGCCCTAGATGGTTTGGCTCAGTGGATAAAAAGTCAGCCTGCAGACTGAAGGGTCCCTGGTTTGACTCTGGTCAAGGGCATATGCCTGGTTACGGGCTCGATCCCCAGTAGGGGGCGTGCAGGAGGCAGCCAACCAATGATTCTCTCTCATCATTGATGTTTTTATCTCTCTCTCTCCCTCTCCCTTCCTCTCTGAATCAATAAAAATATATTTAAAAACAAAAGCCAATTAGGTTATCATCAGACTTCTCAGCAGAAACTCTACAAGCTAGGAAAAAAGGTAGAAACAAATATTCAAACTATTGAAAGAGAAAAATTACCAGCCAAGAATAATATATTCAGCAAAGTTATTCTTTAGATATGAAGAAGAAATAAAGACTTTTCCGGACATACAGAAGCTGAGGAATTTATCAACAGAAGACCTCCACTGCAGGAAATATTCAAGAGGGTTATTCTATTTGAAATAAGAACAAAAGATCACAAAATTACCAGTAAGACCACCAGCAAACTTATATAGTAAACAGGGATAATCTGTGACAACAAAAGCATAAAAAGAATGGGGATAAAGGTCTGAATTTGCAAAGGAGGATGGAGATCAAGTGCATTCAAAATAAAAAGGACCGCCCTAGCTGGTTTGGCTCAGTGGATAGAGCATCAACCTGTGGACTGAAGGGTCCTGGGTTTGATTCTGGTCAAGGGCACATGCCCAGGTTGCAGGCTAGATCCACAGTAGGAGGCGTGCAGGAGGCAGTCAATCAATGATTTTCTCTCATCATTGATGTTTCTATCTCTCTCTCCCTCTCCTTTCCTCCCTGAAGTCAATAAAAATATATTAAAAACCAAAATAGATTTAATAAATTAATAAATAAAAATAAAAAGGACTACTATATATATGAAACATTCTTTTTCATAAACCTAAGGATAACCACACACTAAAAACCCAAAACTGAGACACATAACTTAAGAAAAGAAGAAACAGTAGAAAGAAATAAGGAATACCACCAGACAAAAACACAAAGGAAATAAACCAATGGAGGTACAGAGCTACCAAAAGACAAAAGATAAAATGTCTATAGGAAATCCTCATACATCAATAATTACCCTAAATGGAAAATGGGCTGAATTCACCAATAAAGAGTCACAGAGTAGCAGATTGGATCAAAAAAAATAAAACCCAACCATATGCTGCCTTCTATTGTAACACAGAGCCATTTGGGGCCTTTATAACCAACCATCCATCCATTCAGTGTTCAGACCTACTGAGCAGTGAAGAAAACTGATAGAAACTGTGTCCTTATGGGCTCACTATCCAACGAATATAAATCTTAAAACTTCTATGTTTCAGGGACTTTGTCTAAGCTGCAAAGACAAAGTTAAATTCAAAGTGAAAGGGTGGGAAACGATTCTATGAGCAAATAGCATCCACAAAAAGCAGATACAGCCATACTCATATCTGAAAAAATAGATTTCAAGATAACACAGGTAACAAGAGACAAAGATGGACATTTTATAATGATAAAGGGGACACTACATTAAGAAGACAGAACACTTTTTAATACATATGCACCCAGTCAGGCAACACCGAAACATATTAAGCAACTACTCACAGAATTAAAGGGAGAAAGAGACAAGAGCCCATAGTTGTAAACCTTCACACTCTACTGACAGCTCTAGATAGACCATCCAAAGAGAAAATCAATAAAGAAATACCGGCCTCAAATGACACATTAGACCAAATGGGTATGATTGACATTAACAGGGCCTTTCATTCCAGAACAAAAGACTATACAATTCTCCTATGACAAAAACCATAGGCTAAGCAGGATGAGAACCATCTCCTGGCTCCCGGGCTCACTCCATCACCACCCACTCCTCCCCAAACTCACAGCTCTTAGAACTCCTCCAAGGTGAGTTATATGTGTTCCTGGGTGACATGAACAATAAACTGACTATACCATAAAAAGGTCACCTTTTAAGCCTCCCTGTCAACTAAACCAAGTCCCTGGAGTTTAGCATACCCAGTGAACCAGGTGTACATAAAGCACACTTCCATATGACCAGGCAATCTCTTCCTCCCTGACTGTGGCAATAAATATGCAATAAGAGCCCGTCAGCACACATGCCTCACTGCGAAAGATCAGAAAGAAAAATCCCACATGTATTCAAAATTTATTGCATGGTACCAACATTTAACAGGATGCATTTGACTTCTTTCTGAGCCTTTTGCTCCAGAAACGCTATTCAAAAGGAAGAACCAACATATCCTTGCAATGCCTTTATTTATGAGCAGTTCCCTCAGAATGAAAACTGCCGTGGAAAATATGGTAGGCTTGTCATTATTAACAACATCAGAGCTGGTTTGGTGAACAGTTCGCTTAGCCTCCGACCCTACCAAGTTCTTCAGGCAACCTCCAGTGCTGGAGCCCGGACAGTCATCTATTAATTATCTAGCCCCAGTTTCAAAGAACAATAAACTTTATTATTTTGCCTTTCATCTTAAAAAAACAGTTGCAGGAGCAGAAAAGGAAGAACACACAGTTTGATAGACATTAGCAGCAGAGGTTGACTTTAATGAGAGGTTGACAAATTAACAACTTTATATTATATAAAGTGCAGTAACATCTCTTTTTATTTTTTTCTTGCTTCAGATCAGGAAAGAGCCAATGAGATAGTATGTGTGGATCCACTAAAAAAAGATAAAGGTCTTTGCACATTGGGAGCACTGACGGTGACTTTTGTCCAAAGAGACATGAAGTCATACACATTCATCTGCAGATTAAAGCAGGGAGACACATAATTTCTCATAATGTTCTCTCAAATCATCCTTACTGTGATCGCTCCCCTTCCATCACAAATCCTCTCCTTTCAAAACCCTCTTCTCTGGAAAGACAGGAATGCACACTCACACATACACACACAGTTGTAAATTATTATGGCTAGTTGGGAAGACAAAGAAGAATGGAGACAAAGATTCTTGTGGTTGATTTTTTTACAAAAATAGAATCATTGCTCTCCCTCTTCCCGTACATTTGGGTAATTCCCTCACCCCTAACCCCTAAGCCATTATGACTAGCTTTGACCAATGCAACATTAGCCAGTGAGGTACAAGTGAAAGCTTGAAAAATTCTTAGACATTGGAGCTTATCTCTTTTGTTCTTCTATCAACCCTGAGGCACCATATAAATGAGCCTGAGGATGAGAGACACAGGCCAAATCACCCCTGGCTAGTACTGAACCAACCACTGGCCAAGTGAGTAAGACCATCCTGGACCAATCCGAGAGGAGCAGAAATTCCTTGAGCCAGATTGGTCCATAAAATCATGGGAAATAATAATAGTTTCTTTAGGCCATTAGGTTTTAGGGCAAATGGTTATATAGCCTCAAACTTGTCCTGAAACTTCTCAGAAATGTAGAAACACAGTTGAATTCAACAATAATTCACTGAACACTTACTATCTATAAAGAATTAGCATACAGGACACTAGAATGTATGAGAGCTACAAAGATGAGTGAAAAGTGTTCCCAGACCTCAAGGAATTTATAATCTAACTGGAGGAATGATGGGTATAAAGATAGTTACAATGCAACATGAAGAAGCAAGCATCATTCCCTCCCATTTCCAAAAATGCCTGACATCCAGGCATTTATGAGCTCATTTCTCCAAATAACTTCTCTAGCAACATAGAGCCATCTGGGGCCTTCATAACCAACCATCCATCCATCCATCCATCCATCCATCCATCCAGTGTTCAGACCGACCAGCAGTGAAGAAAACTGATAAAAACTGGTGTCTAGAGCTATGTCTAATACATAAGATGCGCTCAATCTCTCAATAAGCACGTATTTAACAAATTAGGGAAGGAGAAAGGGATGGAGGGATGGGTGGATGATTGTGTGAGTGGGTGGATGGGTGGGTGGGTAGGTGGTTGGGTGGGTGAGTAGGTAGATGGGTGGGAGGGTGAGTGGGTGGATGGATGGATGAAAAAGATAAAATGAGGCAAGCTGGGCAAACCATTACAGGGAGAAAATTTTCAAACTCACAGTAATGCTAGAAATTTCTTTCTGGATATAGGCAGCAATCCTAGTTTATCAGAGTATCACCATGCAAAAGGATGCTCACCACCTTTTATCCTTTCTTTGCCAAAACACTTCCAAACATTTGAAAATAAAGTTTCTTAAAGTTACTAAAAATGGCCAACCAGGAGGCCAATACTGAGGTCTTAAAGGCATCACCTGCACATGGATGCAAGTGCTGAGTTGGACTGACTCTTTTTACAATGAAAACCAAAGGGGTACCCGGCCGGTGTGGCTCAGTGGTTGACCTATGAACCAAGAAGTAGATGGCTCGATTCCCAGTCATGGCACATGACCAGGTGGAGGGTTCAATCTCAGGTGGGGAGCATGCAGGAGGTAGCCCATCGATGATGTTTCTCTCTGATCAATGTTTCTTTCTCTCTATCCCTCTACCTCCCTCTCTCTCTCTAAAAATCAACAAAAACATATTTTTAAAAAACACCAAAGGGGAAAGAACACTGACTTCTAAAATTCCCACTTCGGCCAATCTCTGCTTCGATGAACACTTGGAAATTCAATGCATTATCTTCATGTAGCCAAATGAGCTCCAAAGATAATACTTTGTATTTTTAAGATGGCTACACCTAAACAACAAATAGTATATGTGACTGTCTGCGGTCAGAATTTTTAAACAGTAAATGCCCTAACCGTTGCTGATAAGGAAAGTAGTAACCCATGGTTGAAAATCATGCCTCCTCCTTAGTCCAAAATCTGAGCAAACTGCTGTCCATAAAGAAAATTCTATCCCCGAGCTACCTCCCAGCTTCAATTTTTGTACCAAGAAAAGATTAGCTGATTCTAAAGGAGGCACAGGCCACAGAACTGTTGCCTCTCCAGTGCTTTGTTCATAAGTGATCTGGACACCAGAGGATTCAGTGCCCTGAGCAGCAGGGAGCCAGAGGACCACACACCTGGCCCCACAAGGCCACTGAGCAACAGCCCCAGTTGCTAGTGCTGCTTCCAAATCAACGCCGCCCCGATACAAGTCTTCTATGCGCAATGGAAAACTGCAGACAGCAGGGAAAACGCATGTTATAAGCTGCCATCATCGTCCAGAGACAAAAGTTCAGAGGACTGATTCTATCATAAAACAGAAATAAATTGGTTTATAATGCCTCTCCATGAAATTTAAACTCAGTAAAGAATTCCAATTTCATGTTACTACATTTCTTGTTAGTTAAAACATTCTGAAAGACTAAAAAAATGTTCTTCCATCAATCTGTTACCCACTCCTGCCATGGACTTGTAGTAGCCTGCCTCCTCTATTGCCGGAAAATGGAATATTAAGACACCAGCACAATTTAAACTTAAATCCTTTGTGTTAGAATCCCATCATCACACAGGCTCAAATATGCTCCATCCTCCAAATCTAATTCAACAAACATTATTCACTGTGTTTAAGAAAAAAAATCCATATAATTAGTGTCTGAAAAAAGAACAACTCTAATTCAACTTTTATACAACTAGCTCACTGATGTTCAAAGCAAGACTCTCCAGTTAGGGACCCTGCACATGAGCGGCCTGCTCCCTAACTACTACCCCAGTGCGAGCCACAGTCAGATGTCCTGAGCAGGACAATGAAAACACAGAGCAAGTCAGGCACGGGAGTAATCAAAGGCTATGTACTCTGTAAGAAAGAGAACCTATATATTAAGAAGTGAGAAGAATAACCAATGCTGGAGGGATTCAAGCTGAGAGGACTGTCGGGGCTGCAAGCCCCGCTCTGCAGTTGGGCTCTGGACAGACACTGCAGTCAGCTCCCCTTCTGGCGCGCCATCTGTCAGTCAGCGGGACGCTGCAGCCCAAACTCTCTGTGATTTATTCTGAAGCACAGAGCTTAGGGAGTATCTAGAAGTCAGATAGCCTATCTTTAAGCTTTTTTTTTTTTTTCCAATCATGTATAAAACCCTAGAACAGAGAAACCAAAATGTATACAGAGCAGACAAACCAAAAAGGTGCATAAAGGATGAGGTGGGGCGAGACAGGGAGTGTGGACAAAAAATTTGGGTATCCTTCATTATGAAAAACTCATCGGCAATAACACATTTATAAAAAGCCAGGCCAAAAGGTACATGAGAGGGTATTTAGCAGTTACTTTATAAACCACTTCAATCACAAAGCAGTCAGTGCACTACTGATGCTATGCAAAAGGGGACCGACAGGAAGGCCTCGGGAATGCACTGATCCCAGGGCCCGGAGAACCAGGATTTATCTCAACATTAAGTTCCAAGTCCCAAGAGAGAGATGTCAGTTTAACGCAAGTCCAACAGGATGAGCGTTAAATTCATGGGGCAGCATTCCAAGGGACTGTAGAGGGAGAAGCCAAAAAGAGAAGAGATGTTAACGTGGACTTGGAGGACCTGGCAGCATGTGTCAAGAGACTAGGATGAGGACTCTGACGTGACACAGGTCTAGCCATGAAACAGAAGCTACTCCAGTGTCTAAGTCCCAGCAGCTTTAACATGGGGAATTGGTCATTTGGTGGAAGGAGGACAGGGGAAGCCATCTGGACGGTGAGGCCACCCACAAGGTGACAACAGCAGGAAACCAGCATCAACCCTGGGCAGGAGGGACAAAGGGACTGGGAGTGTTTTTGGAGGCAGAACTGTTCATGGGAGGGGCCATGTGGATGCTGCAGAGGCCAGGGGGGCAGGGTCTGGTTTCTCTCACAGTGCTTCTCACGGAAGCCCAGGGGAGGACAGCTCACATGGGCCAGCCCCAGCTCTATAGGGCAGAGCAGCAGAAGGGGGAGAAAGGATCTGAGTCCAAGGCTGCTCCACCTTCCCTCAGATTTTCTGACGCAGCACTCAAACTTTAAGGAGCAGAAGCATCCCCTGGGAATCTTATTAAAATGCAGATCTGATGCAGGAAGCCTGCGATGGGGGCCGAGGGCTTGCACTTTCTACCAGCTCCCCAATGACGCTGATGCTTCTGGTCCAAGAACCATGCTTTGAACAGCAAAGATCTAACTGACCTAAAGGAACGACTGGACTACATTCAAGAGGAATTCAGCCACATCCTTTTGAAGAATGAAAATACACAAGAATATAGAAGCCTTTCAAGTAGAAATGAGAGAAATAAGATGGAATGAATAGGTAGGAGCGTAATAACCAGGGCCTAGGGCAAGCCCACTGCGTGCACAACACTCCCTGCTACTTTTCCCACTGGGTCATCAGATCTGAATGGTCCAAATTGTCATGGGCTGAAATGTGTCCCCCTAAAAGTCACATGTTGAAGCCCTATTCCCAGTACATCAGAATGTGACTGTATTTGGAAAGAAGGCATTTGAAGAGGTAAATAAGTTAAAGCAAAGCCCTTAGGGTGAGCCCTAATTCAATCTGAATGGTGTTCTTATAAGAGGAGATTAAAACACAGAAGCCGGCCAGCGGTGCAGCAGGCACGCAGAGAAAGGGTCATATGAGGACACAGAGAGGCCATCCACAGCCAAGGAGAGAAGCCTCAGGAGAAACCAACCCTGCACACACCTTGATCTTGAGTTCTAGCCTCCAGAACTGTGAGCAGACACATTTCTCCTGTTTACCCCACACAGTCTGTGGCATTTCATTCTGCCAGCCCTAGCAAATAAAGTACGGTTTTTGTCTTTTGCTTCTTGATACTACTTTAATCCAGCAAATTTTCACGGCACACCTGCTTGCTGAGAAGCAGAGTTCCAGGAGTAGGTACACAGAATGATAGAACCAGTCTTTGCCCAGATCCTGCTTCTGTTTGGAGGGAAATACCAAGACCACCAAATTCAGATGATGCCAACTCATCGGATGATGAATACTGTGACAGAAGTAAAACCAAATGCTGTAAAAGCCAGAGTAAAACAAAATCATTCTACTGGGAAATGGGAGAGACAAGTGATCAGAGAGCTTCAAAGTGGAATCTGACAGGCACAGAAAGGCGAAATACCTCAGATGATAGAGAAACACAGTCAAAAGCCCAGAGACACCAAAACACCCACTGACCGGTTCCTGCAGGGACCAGAGAGACATCTGGCAAGGCAGGGAGGGATGCTGGTGGGGTGGGGCACAGAGGACTGTGTGATAGGACCTGTGAAACGGAGGAGATCACTGCCTTTGGGGGCCAGGCAGGAAAGTTTGGACTCTAATTTTCTAGAAAATGAAGATTAATGAAAAAAAGGAAGGTAGATTAAGAGGCAAGAGAGTACATTGTAGGGGATAATAAAACTCTCATTATCTAACTGCCTGAGAACTACCTCTTGAAGATAAACACGCTTTCTGCTGCCATTAGCTGATTTCACAGTAACCCCGAGTACTTTATTATCTCATACCCTGCTAACCGGGATGTAAGGAAGAGGTCACCACCCACCGTGATGTTCAAGCTGGGAGCTAGGGAATGTGACGACCGTGGATGAGTGGCAGGGCCCAGGGAGTCAGAAAGACAACTGAAGCCTAAGATCCCAGTTCCGAAGGACAAAGCCGGAAGCCTCATCCTTATCACCACGGTGCCACCAGCTTGGCTGGGAACAGCCAGTGCCTTTTGTCAGACACGTGTCCACCCAGCAGCCTTTCACTCTCTCTCCACCCCCATTCAACATGACCTTGGATTTCACTCATCCAGAGCAAGCAAAGCCACAGATTAGATTAAAAAGAAAGGAAGGAAGTTACTCCTTAGCTTTTGAGCATCCCAGGGCTCAGGATCTGGTGATTTCCTGGGAAATGAAGGGACTTTTAGAGTAAACTCAGACTTTAAAGGACCTTTGCCTTCCACACCAACTTGAGACTCCTTACCCTGCATGGATGGGCTCCCGTATATTCCGGAAGCAACTGCTCACGATGCACGCTGACAAACTAGTCTCAAGTCTCAGAACTGGAACAGGAAATATAAGTACTCAGCACAGACAGCTCAACAATTATGAAGCTCACTCTGGTGGCTGAGAAGATGGGTTATACTCTTCCCTTAGTCCTCTCTACAAACAATAGCTATGAGTCTCCTCCTATGAGTTGGGCAACAACACAAAATAATATTTAATGTAAACTGTAATTAAAAAATTTAAGGACATATAAAAATAAAAATATTAAACTATAAAAAACATAATAAAGTTGGGCAAGAAAAAGGAACAAGACAGGTTCTTACTGTGCCAAGAAACACCAAACTGGTCCCTGTATCTCCCTCTAATGCCCAGGGTATTTTGCTCTCATCAGTCTTCTCCCCAGAGGTCTCTCCCTGGATGTTTAGAATTGGGGCTTGGAAGGAATAATAATTAACAAACTGGCAGAGTAAACAGCCGGGTCCTGATGAAAAGAAGCTAGTCCTGGAGATGTAGTGCTTCACTGGCCTGCCTCTACAAAAAAAAAAAAAAAAAATGTTCCAGGAACTGAAAAGATTCATATTCTAACACAGTGTGTACAGAGTAGACCACTGATCTCAAAGAGGGCTCATGCGTTTACACCCTTGCCATGGCCTGAATAGGCGAGATACAATTCTTTCCCCCTTGACTTTCAGTTCAGCCAAGCGATTTGCTATGGGATGCTAGCAGACATGATGTAAACAGAAGCTTGAAATGTGTTTGCATAACGAGGCCTGCCTGCTTGTACCTTGGCCAAGAGCATGCTCTGGACAACCAGCTGGTTAGAGGAGAGAGACATGTGCAGACAACCTGGAAGCCACAGCCTGGCCAAGCCTACTTGAGCAGGCAACCCACAGCCAATCTATACAAGCCTGAGAAAATAAATGTTGTTTTAAGCCACTGGGTTGGAATGGGTTCTATGTAGCATCATTGAAGGGTAAGATGGCAAGATGGCAGAAATATGGGAAAGGATTATTCAAACCACACAGATATAAACCCATTCAGATTCATCCGGTAACACTTTCCCCATCAATTTCCACAGAATGTTTTCAAAAACATCTGAGTAGCCCTCTTCTTCACCCTCAGGCACGGTCTTCCGGGAAGAGATGAGGACAGCCCTTATCACAGGTGAGCAGAAAACAACTGCAGGCTGAAAGCACAGACACCAGCAGAGAAACCCTAAGAGGGCTCGCAAGGTCAAAAGAAGGGAACAACTTGCAACAGCATCCGCCTTTCTCCTAACCTTTAGCCCCCAGCACATGCCACATTTCGATTTTCCTCATCTGAAAAGTGAAAAAAAATAATAGAATTTATTTTTTAAAAATAGAATTGGAACTGGAGAAAGATTTTAGTGTCGGCGTCCACAGGAAAAAAGCAAAAGAGAAAGTTCCGGGTTCAGCACAGTGGCGCTCCAGGAGGATCTCTTTGCAGAAACCACAACCCCGACTGCAGCAGCAGGAGAGGCTGGGCAGCGGGGAGGTGAGGCAGAAGTCCTTCAGTTCACTGCTGCAGTCCCTCCTGTGCTAACGGGCACTATGTACACGGATGACTTTTCAAATAGCTAACTATTTGCTCTCTCTGTTCCCTAAATGGAACGGATCTGAGCCCTCTCTCTTTGGCAATTTACTGAGCAAAGTGTACATCGTGCCATGAAAGGTCAAACGACTTGGATTCATAGCCTGGGCTGTGGCATCACTCAGGATGGTTGATGCCACTTAAACGATGAAAAACATTCACATCTTTGGTGGTGCTTACTCCATACCTGACTATTCTAAAATGTGAATCAGGTCTTTGTTCAGTTTCCTGCACAAAAAATCTCTCAACAAAGGAGAAGCTGAGGAAATAATATATTATCATCATAACCAGAAGGAAAGAAAAGAAAGCCCAGGACCATCACAACCCACCACCACGGAGATTGCAGCACAACCTCTGGCTTCATGAGAAACAGTCCGTTAACCCCCAGAGCAGAACGAGCTGCAGAAATGGTACATGGAGAACCTTATGTAACAAGGCTGACCCCACTTTTCAAGAGAGGGTTTAGACCAGCTGTGGGCAAACTACGGCCCGTGGGCCGGATCCGGCCCGTTTGAAATGAATAAAACTAAAAAAAAAAAAAAAAAGACCATACCCTTTTATGTAATGATGTTTACTTTGTTTTATATTAGTTCACACAAACATTCCATCCATACTTTTGTTCCGGCCCTCCGGTCCAGTTTAAGAACCCATTGTGGCCCTCGAGTCAAAAAGTTTGCCCACCCCTGATTTAGACACACAACTGAATGGCGAGCCAAGCCTTCAAAAGTTTACCCCCATGAAAGGGTAGCTCGGTGCCCCATTTTCATGTGAAGTGGATCCAAATTAGGGTTTCTGCCAAGATGTGAAGCCTGGCTAATATGAGAGGGGGCCTCAAAAACAAGCCTAGGATTCCACAGTCTCTGGATCACAGTCTCTCATGCATCAAGTCAGACAGATCCAATCAAAGCACGAAATTCAATTCTGAACCCCAAACCTTGTGCTGCTGACCCTCTACAGACGGCACAGAGTTTCGATCCACTCAGCAAAAAGGGAACATAAGGAAACATGTACTTTGAAGCAGAGTATGGAAAATGGTGTCCTTTCACAAGTCTTGCCAAATATGCAGACTATCGGTGTCTAACCCTTGAGACATACAGAAAAAAATTCCAATAAGAAATCACTGGCTTAGGAGTTTCTGAAATCTAACCATGGCTCTGTACACCTATTCAACAATATTGCCATGGGAAGTTTTCTGTGGTTGTTTTATTTAATTTAACACATCCCTTATACTGCATTTAACAAAAGCAGAAAGGCAAAGTGGAATATTAAATGGAGTTTAATATGTGCTGAGTCAAAAATGGAAAAACTCCAAGTAAAAGCAAACACCTCAGGGATCAACATCACCTCCACGGGTTAAAACACACACAGCTCTAATAGCTCCCTCTCCCATTTCTCCAAAACCAAACCAGAACCCCAGGCCCCGAAGAGTCACTAATCAGCTCCACGACCTTACCTTCAGCAAAGCACACAACAGCCATATTTGAAAAAAAAGGAAGTTTTACCTATTTAAACCAGCATAGTAAAATTAAGGCACCTTTTTATAGTCCTTACTTTCAAAATATTTTGCGTCTCATTCCACTTATTTGTCCATTCCTTGGTCAATTCTTGAACCTAAAAGAAAAAAATATACATATGTGATTGCTCCATAAAAATATATTGTGATTTTCTTATAGAAAGTTTCCAACTTTCATAGCTTTATGAAAGGATGTACTATAATGTTTTAAATTGCATGGCAATTTCTAGCCCTGAAAGAACCATCACCAAATATAAATCAAATGGCTGATCTCATCCTACATTAAATAGGTTAATTTTTCCTGATTATAATTTAGGCCCTAAGAAATAATGACTGACTTTTCTTTCTCATTACATGTGTGATTAAATCGCCTGGGATGCTGCAGTTTTCTTTTTAGGAGATAATCTGCTTTTGTAGCTAATTAATAGGGCTTACAAAGCTCATTCTATCTTTAAAAGGGGGGGGGGGGGCTCTTTAATTGACTCTTAGTAAAAGCAAAAAATCTTTTGATAAGAATCAGTTTCTTTCCAGTCTGCTGAAACTAGGGAAGAAAATGTGTCCAGCTGTCCAACAAAGCAAGACTGGAAGTGGCTTCTCAAAGTTAAACTTTTAAAATAATCCTCATGAGTAAATCATTAAGAAGCAAACAATGATTCCTTATGAAAAGATAGGAAAAAGAATGAATGAACAATATGTTCTATGAAAAGGGGTATATCTAGGGCTGAAAGAGAGTGACTCCAAGAGGCAGAGCGGGGGGAACACGTGCTTTTAAAGCCTTTTCCCCTCTTTCCCCCAGCACTCCTGCCACCTCCCCACTGCCCACGGCAGACCGTCCCACGGGCACCTCCCGGTCTTCCCTCTGATAAGGTGCCTTATTTCACCAGGTCAAAGTGAATGCACCGAATACATCTGCTTGTACTGTCACCACACAGAGGGAGATCCTTTCCACACACTTAATATCAAGTATAGTAACAGGAAAGGGCATTCATGTCTGCAATCTTCCTCAAAGTGTTTGCAACTGAGGAGAAATGGAGGAACTGAACTCACAGTTTATCCCAGAGGAAAACCAAAACATATCCCATGCATCTAAATTGAACTGGCCATTCCTTCTACTCCTCAATTTACTTCTATCAGGGATGTACAACATCTAAGTTAATAATGTTTCTCCCTTTTTACTAGAATGTCAAAGTCTCTCATCTTTTGCTAAAAAAGAAAAGAAAGAAAAAAAGAAACCTGACAGAGCCTCTCTAGCTTTGTTTTTGCTTGTTTTTAATGATTTGGTAAGACTGTCCTATCTGTCTGGAACTGGTTGTACACTCCAATCCTTCATCACATGAGTGATGCCAACTGCACAGGCTCTGACAGCAGTAAATGCACATAGCTCTCAGGGCTTTTGTTTTGCAAAAGCTTTCAGAGAGGACATGTTCTCATGCCTTTTCTCCCTACAGAAGGGGAGAGATCAATGTGCTGAATTTACTAATTTATAGTAATAAATGAACAGATTCTCACTAGTAATTTACCTGAGAAACACTACGCACTCAACAATAAATGCTTCTATATTTCACCAACATATATGACCTCCCTGAAGAAACATAAGCCAATCAATTATTTTCCAATTCAATCAAATAATTCCAGCTTTAAACAAATGGTCAGTATGCCTTGGGTTTATTTTACTATTGAATTTAAAGCAAATAATCTCAATTTATAAAATTAAGAAAAATGAAAACATATGATATCACCTCTAACAATGTGATCAAGTAATAAAGATTTGTAGCCAAGTAGATGGCAAACAATTTTAAAAGGTCAGCAAAAAATAGGTGATAATTTAGAAAATGTTATGAGATAGGCAGTCATTTCTGTCACAGCATGTATAGTGCATTCAAATTTAAATGTATATTGGTTTCTATTAAGTTGCTAGGTATTCCTGAAAACTACTATTAAGAAAAAATTTAAGGTTAGATCCAGACATTTCAAAGCACTCAAAATTAAAATATGAAGTACTAAATACAAAATTTCATGAGAAAAATAGGGATTAAAAAAACTAATGATATTACTAGTGCTATTATCATCAAAGTATTCATCATAATTACCCAGGGAAGTGTCAACAAGTTCCTAACAACAACCCAATTTATATTTTCAATATTGTGTATTCTTGAAGGAGCTTCACCAAGAGAATCCAGTTTTCTTTCTCAGTCTGTTTTACCCATTCAGAACAATAAACAAAATCCAATCCAAAGTATGTTCTTAATGCCCATTTCTCTTTTCAAACAGGGCTATTTGCCCGGCCAGTGTGGTTCACTGGTTGAGCATCAACCTATGAATCAAGAGGTCACGGTTCAATTCCCAGTCAGAGCACATGCCTGGGTTGCAGGCTCAATCCCCAGGAGGGGGCGTGCAGGAGGCAGCCGATCAATGATTCTCTCTCATCATTGATGTTTCTACCTCTCCCTCTCCCTTCCTCTCTGAATAAAAATATACTTTAAAAAAATAATAAATAATAAATAAATATATCTAGATAGATAGATAGATAGATAGATAGATAGATAGATAGATAGATACACACACACACACCTGGCTTCAGCCTGCAACAGCTCTCTGGATAACCTCTCTTCCAGTCGCTCACTGCCGCTCTGTCCCTGCCTCAGACCTCACCTCGCTAAAGAGAAACTAAGCATCTACCTAGTGCATCTCACAGTCCCCCAAGCGCTGCATTTCCCTTTGAAAACAAAGTAAAAGAACGAAAAAAACCCCCGAAAGGGTGGACCTGCTGTAGCTGTGGCTAAGCCAGGGGGACCACTGCTGTTTCAGGAATGCTGAGCAGGGCCGCTCTCCACGCAGGCCTCCTGTCCGCTCTGAAGGCCCAGAGGCCTGTTTCATCCCTACCGTCTGCGTGTGAATTTCAGTTGCACTTCATCATGTGCCTGACAGACCCCATCTAGTCAGTCAGAGAACATGGTGAGATACATAAAAAGTCAACTAGTGTCCTTCTTTAAAATTTATCACAGCTGGGGTGGGGAATGTTAAGTGTAATGAAGAAAGAAAATGAGTCTCAAATGGCAAGAACTAAAAAGCATGTCCTTAAAATAATAGTGAAAGTTATGATTTTAAAATAACAAGAAATCAAGGTATCACTTACTCTTGCTTCATTCTGCTGAAGTTTTTCCTCCATACTTAAGGCTGTGGGGGAATCTAAAAGGGCAATCTACGATTTAAAACATAAGAAAGCAGCAATTAGTCAACAGCAATAATCTAGAGGAAGGATACAGTAAATTACCAGAAACTGTCAAATAAACTATTAAATAGCAGTAAAAAGTATTGTCCCAGACCCCCCAAAAAGTGTCAGTCACGCCACCAAGTCTTTACTGCATGGGCTACATATCCCATAATATTCAAAACCATGGTAGCCTGGTACACCTACATCTGCAACACAAATAAGCAAAGTGAGAAACAGCTATACATGTAACATAACTAACATTTTCCCAAAATCAAGTATGACCTAAATACCTAGGACCTAAAAAAATTGTTCACTTTGAATATGCACAAACTACAATAATTCAAAATATAAAAAGCTTAAGTCTTGTTCAGCCACAGGCTTCTGAAATCCAACCATGTTGGCACATGCAAAGAAAACGCATTTATTTTCATTGCTGGGTGATATCCTATGTACGGTATGGCTCCACCACAATCTATTTATCCACTTCCTCACCCATGTTGCTCAAAGTATAAAGTTGGATATGAGAACAATAAACACCAAAATCGGGTTAGAACTGGGAAGAAGAAGGCAGATAGAGAAGGGAGAGGCAAATGAAGCCAGGTGGGTTGGGTTGGGGTGGGGCACACAGGGGCTTTAAGTATTGTAACTCATCTGATAGGTAGGACACGGTGCTTCCTCAGATACCATAAGAAAGAATAAAGGGGGTCTTGCTCCCTCCCCTTCCCACAGGGAACCACCTCTATCCAATTTGCTGTGTAAACTTGCAGTTATTCTGGTCATATTCATGCATGTTTTTGCTGATTATTTTGAAACATGAACACCATTCTGATTATTGCCTTTTTCACTTAACAATATATCTTGGGGGAAATTCAGTACAAATAAAACCACTTCATTCTTTTTAACAATTCCAATTCCACCACTGAGCGGAATTGTATGGATATTCTATAATTTATGTCAGTGCTCTACTATTAATGGAAATGCAGTTTTTTCTAATCTTCTGCTCTACCAGCAATGCTACAATGACTATCCCTATACTCGCTGCCTTCAGTATGCATGGTCGTATCAACAGAATAAATTCCTAAGGGGAAATTTGTATGATTTTTTTAATAGCCAAGCTGTCTTCCTCAGAGGCTGAATATTTTTTTCATTACTATTTACTTTTCAATTTCAATTAGAACAAATATAATTCCCATGAGGTGATCTTACTAGGCTCAGTTAAACATTCAGACTAACAAGACTACCATGGGCCACTCTTGGCATCTACGTACTGAGCAGAAGGCAGAGCGGCCAGCAGGGCAGGGCAAGGTACCATGTGCTCTCTGCAGTAGTCCCCACAGCTGTCCAGGAGTACTGTCTTTGGACTTCTTGAGGGATGGAGACATGTGTGGGGAACCAACATCTCTTGTAACAATGTCATAGGCATATCCTCCAGGGTCTCCACAAGGAACACACCTATTACAAGATTCTCTGCTCTCAAGGAAACCCAAAGCTAAGGCTTCTCAGCAGCACATTTATAGCTTATATAGAGTTCATCCTAATCCAGATGCACTTCACCAAGTGGGGGGTATTTTTATCATTAGAGATGCTGCCTGGTTATACAGCTGGCATCCCACTTTTATCCAGTGTACAGAGAATAAAACCAGCAAGTTAACTCCAGATCAAATTCATCCTTAGTGGAGGAAAAGAAGCTTTGCTAACACATTACTTCAACATCGCTGCACGTAACATGTCCATGTTGTCTTACACACAGATGATACTCAAGTATTTTTCATTGAAGAAATCCAAGTGGCAGATATTATAATTACTGCATCATTGTATATGGTTGACAATTTTTAAAACAATTAGTAACCCCCTTTATAGCATGGTTCATTTTAAAGACTCCACTGTTAGAATGTTTCATCTGCAATCAAAGCTAAAACATTCCTACCACACCATCAACTCAGTAGATGATAACTGATTAAATATATGCACCATATATTTCTGATCACCATAACTTTTGGAAAATTATTTTAAAGCACACATAAATAAAGACCTACCTAAGTCCTTTCTAAAAGAAATCTTTGGTAAAACTAAAACTTTTACAATTAACTTATTCTTTGCAAAGTGTCTTTTCTGAGGAAAAGTGTTCAGGATTAAAATATACTCATATTAAGTTTATGTGTTAAATCAAGAGTAATACTACATCAAAACTTCAGCAATATCAACTCTACTAACGACATATACAAGAAACTCCTGCCTCCAACCCTTGCCAATATACTGTCCAATCAAGGGTTTGATTTCTGACCATGTGAGGTGAAAAGGGCATCTCCTTGTTTTTTAAGAACCTTGAGGTATAATTTACATGTAGTAAAATGCACAGCTTGATAACTATGTATCTATTTACATATACATATTTATTTCACTATTCTTAATATTTGCATTGCTATATTTCAAATTACATTGAGCATATTTCCAGATGTTTAGAGGCCATTTGTAACTTTTTCCCTATGAATTATGCTCATAATCTCCCATTCACTTTTCAGTTGGATCATAATCTTTCTAGTTTTTAATAGCACTTCTCATAAGAAAAGTAGTCTTTTGTTGCATGAGTTGGCAATCTTTTTCCTGGTTTGTAATGATTCCAGCACATTTTTATTATGCAATGTAAACATGCTGTCTTCGCTTATTTTTGTCTACGTGAGCTCTCATAAAATGAGAAAGAGGAATACAAGTTCCCTGTGACAAATATGTATATGGCTCTGTCTCCTGCAATTTCCTACAGGTTTTTTTTTCTATTTGTTTCATTATTATTATTTTTTACTTTATTTCTCTATCAGTTTACATTCAATATTGTTTTGTATTAGCTTCAGGTATACAGCATAGTAGACAGACAATCATTTACAAAGTATTACCCTCAATATTTCAAGTACCCACCTGGCACCATACATATTTATTGCAATATTATTGACTATATTCCCTGCGCTGGACTTTACATCCCTGTGACTATTTTGTAACTACCGATTTATAGTTCTAAATCTCTTCACCTTTTTTACCATCTCCCCAACACACGTTCCTCTGGCGCCATCAGTCTGTTCTCTCTGCGTATTTCTATTTTGTTTGTTCATTTATTTTGCTCTTTAGATTCCACATATAAGTGAAATTACATGGTATTTGTCTTTCTCTGACTGACTTATTTCACTTAGCTTAACACCCTATAGGGCCATCCATGCTGTCACAAGTGGCAAGATTTCATTCTTTGTTTTTTTATGGCCAGGTAATATTCCAATATACATGTATATACACTGAGTGGCCGATTATTATGACCAGCCAGATTATTATGACCACCCCATCAGTATAATGAAGTGAATTAGTTATGCAAATAATAATAATAAAAAACCTTGAGAGTATTTGCTTAGGAAGTTTTCAATATTCAGTATTTTTGGAAGTGTCAATGAAGTACTGATGGGGTAGTCAGAATAATCTGGCCGGTCATAATAATTTGGCCACTCAGTGTATGTTCCATACTTTTTATCCACTCATCTACTGATGGGCACTTGCATTGCTTCCATATCTTGGCTACTGGAAATAACTCTGCAATAAATATAGGGGTGCATGTATTCTTTCAAATTAGTGTTTCTGCTTTCTTTGGATATATAACCAGA
The DNA here is from genome assembly GCF_964212035.1 of Myotis nattereri. Lineage (NCBI taxonomy): Eukaryota > Metazoa > Chordata > Mammalia > Chiroptera > Vespertilionidae > Myotis > Myotis nattereri. The sequence continues at coordinate 20,032,147 of NC_138083.1, read as the reverse complement.
AGTGAAACTGCTGGGCCATAAGGCAATTCCATTTTTAATTTTTTAACCTTCATTCTATTTTCCATACTGGCTGAACTAGTTGGCATTCCCACCCATAGTGCACTACGGTTTCCTTTTCCCCACATCTTCACCAATATTCGTTTATTGATTTACTGATGATTGCCATTCTGACAGGTGTGACTTGATATCTCATTGTGGTTTTAATTGGCATTTCTCTGATAGTTTGAACATCTTTTCATATGTTTATTGGCAATTTCTATGTCTTCTCTTCAGAAGTGGCCATTTCCTATAGTTTTGTTTTTCTTTTATGAAAGCTGACATCATACTTGATTCTAATTATGAATTGCACTCTTTGTTGTGATAAAGTGCCTTTTTGAAGCTCATATAATGCTGTTTTTACACTGTTTACTTACCCCTTGAATTAGCTGGTAGATATTTGTCCATCCTTGCAAACATCATATAACTGAGCTTTCCTGTGTGACCATAAGAGTTATCTATCTTAATACTGATATTTCTATTATCTATCTACTATTTAAACCTTAATGCCCTAACCGGTTTGGCTCAGTGGATAGAGCGTTAGCCTGTGGACTCAAGGGTCCCAGGTTCGAGTCCAGTCAAGGGCATGTAACTTGGGCACATCCCCAGTGGGGAGTGTGCAGGAGGCAGCTGACTGATGTTTCTAGCTCTCTATCCCTTCTCCCTTCCTCTCTGTAAAAAAATCAATAAAATATATTTTAAAAATAAATAAATAAATAAACCTTATTGATGACTCCAGCTACAAAAATGAGGAATTCATCCTACTTTCATCTTCTCTCATTGTGTTTTTTTGATTTTTGACTTTTGTTCATTTCATTTCTATATTGTTTCATTTTCTTATTACCTCCAGATAAATTCAAAAGAGAAGAATTAAGAGACATTTTCTCTCTGCCAAATTCAAAGCACAAGTCTGAAAATATGCTTTAAATATAATAAAAGAGAACATTTGAAAAATATAAAATATCCAAATGCTCAATTTCATGAATCTTCTGAGAAGTACAAACCAATATAATTCAGTGATACCACTATGCATCCATCAGAATGGTTACAGTGAAAATGGACAGTACCAAGTGTTCACAAGGACCTGCAGGAACTACACCTGGCGCTTTCATATACTGATGGTGGAGTATAAATTGGCATCCACTAAAACTGGACATATGTACACTCATAGGAAATGCATCTGCATGTTCACTAAAAAGTCCACAGCAGCATAAAAGTACCAAAAAAGAAACTCCGCAAATGCCCATCAAAAATAGAACCTATAAATGAGTTGGGAAACATTTATATGATAGAATACAATATAGAAATGAAAATAAATGGCTCTATAACACCATGCACCAAAGTGGTGAATCTCACAAATACAATGTTGAGTGAAAGAAGTAAGGTCAAGAATATATACTGCACAATTCCATTTATGTAAAGAACAAAAATAAGCAAAACTAAAGACTAATCTATGCCTTTAGAAGTCAGGATATGGTTACCTTTAAAGGGAAGAGTGGATAATACTTAGAAAGAAACATTAAGGGGGATTTCTGGGGTGCTGATAATGTTCTGTTCCTTGATGTAGGTGCAGGTTAGATAGGTGATTTCATCCTGTAAAAATTCACTGATCTGTATACATATATAAATGTAATTTTTGCACACATCTAATACTTCAATAAAGAGTTCACATACATATATAAATGACTACATATATATTTACCTATAGGTAGGAGAAGTGAATCCAATATATGTCAAAATATTTTGTTTTATTAAAACTGTGATTTTAAAACTCTATTCACATGACATTTTGATTGTCAAATACATAAAATTATTAAAAGAAATTGATTTTTATTTAACTGTACCAAAATAACCCTAGAAATGGAAATTTGATTTGAGTAACATTCTCAGTGAACCATGGCAGCATCACTAATAAAAGAAAAACATGCAAATTGGTGTCACTCCGCTACACCCACCAGCCAATCAGAGTGACTATGCAAATTAACCCAACAAAGATGGCGGTTAATTTGCATACACAGGTACGGAGCGAAGACTGAAGGCTCCGGCAGGAGTGAAGACTGAAGACTGAAGAGGCTTGGCCCAAAGGCCTAGGTCCTGGGTGCCGGAGGAAAACCGGTGCCGGCAGCCAGGGGAAGGAAGGCCTATTGTGCGAATCTTAGTGCAACGGGCCTCTAGTTCAGAATAAAAGAATGTGGAAATAGAGCAATGTCATCAGAAAAATGTAAACAGATTTTTAATGGGCACATAAGAACACCTGCTTATTTTATTAGGCATCACAAATTTAATTAATCTAGAATAAGCCTATATTAACTCACAATTTATAGAGCTTCATAGTGTGATAAATTATTTTAAATTGGATCCTGTTTTCATTTTAATGTATTTAGTTTATCAAGGAATTTTATCTTCAGTGTGTTATAAAATAGATTTAACTACCTTTTCCATTCTTACCCCAAAGACTACAGCAACAAAAATACTTCTTTAATTACAGTAGTCTTTAGTCATGCAAAAATCAAAATAAAAGACCACAATATAAGACATTCCCCAGGAAGAATTTGTAAAAATTTTAGTAAATTAGAGCTTTCCTGCCCACATGATAAGGCTCCTTTCAAAAATTTCCTTTGTTTAATTTTAAAAGGCTAATCTTTCTTTTTCTTCACTCTCATAACTTAGTAAAACATTAACTAAAGAAGTTGCACAAGAATTTCCCAAATACTTTCCTTCACATATAATTTGGGTGAGCCCATAAAATCATACTTAAATGTTTACTTCAGATAAATAATGTTTTAAAAACACTGAAAAAGATCCCAATAACAAGATGTATAAGTAAAAATAACTATTGGGTTCATGTCATATGTTATATTGCTTGATAACAACACATACAGCTGGATTATTTGTTCTGACAACTTCCTTTCACACACAGGATAGCTCCCCATCAAAAAGTAAAATGTATGTGGACATGTTTTTAAGTGTAATGAGTAATTCCTGCACAACTGTTGTCCAGCATCTTATGGGAAAGAACTTCAGTTGTATTACAGGTCACAGGAAACTCAGTAAGATTTTTATCCTGTCAATATCTTCATAGGTCAAACCACTAATGGGATGTCAAGGGCTTCACAGGCCATATACAGTATTCCTAGATAGGAAGCTGCTCTAGAGAGAGCACTTGGCATTTAAAGAAAACTAATATTTAGTGACATGCTTGATATCTATTCATAGGTTAGGAAAATGGGAAGAAATGTATCTTTGTTTATTTCTAACTCCAATCTAATGCAAACATTGTGAAAAGCTATTTTTGATTTTAGGAGTGTTTGTTACAAGTGTCTAGACCTATAAGAACCTAGTTCACACTATTCATCAAGAATGTAACTCTTGCTCTGGATGGTTTGGCTCATGTGGATAGAGCATCAGCCTGGGGACTGAAGGGTCCTGGGTTCAATTCAGTCAAGGGCACATGCCCAGGTTGCAGGCTCGATCCCAATCAGCAGGCATGCAGGAGGCAGCCAACCAATGATTCTCTTTCATCATTGATGTTTCTATCTCTCTCTCTCCCTTCCTTTATGAAATACACACACACACACACACACACACACACTCTGACCTGGCCAATGTGGCTCAGTGGTTGAGCGTCCACCTATGAACCAGGAGGTCATGGTCAATTTCCAGCCAGGGTACATGCCTGGGTTGTGGGCTCAATCCCCAATGTGGGGCGTGCAGGAGGCAGCCGATCAATGATTCTCTCTCATCACTGATGTTTCTATCTCTCTCTCTCCCTCTCCCCTCCTCTCTGAAATCAATAAAAATACATTTTTTAAATAAAAGAATGTAACTATGAATGTAAACTCTGCAGATTATAAGTAAATTCACTGTGAAAAACACAAAGAGACAAGGCCCCTTCCCTAGAATTCGCAAAGATGCTGAAGTGAGGCTGTTCCAACAATCAAACAAGGCCCCAGGAATAGCGCCTCAGCCAGGCTAGAGGTATGTCACACATGTCACTGTGTCATCATAACCACCTCTGCAAAGGACAGTACAGAACGAAAATTCAGAAAGATGTTCAAACTAGTCTTTCTTCCTTCTGTTAAAATACATTTTAAAGTCACAAAATGCACAAATAGAATTTTAAATATAACTCCAAGCACCTCAATTTCCTTCCACTAATGGAGATTATGCTGCTAATCCTATTGCATGCTAAATTTCCATCCATAATTGATAACTATTAGATAGTTAATCATTTCAGATTTAGTGGATAAAATCTTACTTACATAAGGAGCACAGAATAAATGTAAAGACAATGGAAGAGTGATGTAAAGGAGAGACTGGCTAACTCATTCAAGCTTCACTTAGCACTTATTTACTCAAATCAATACAATAAGTGAGGTAATTATCTCATTAAGATCTAGAAATAGATGCCATTACTCAAAGAAAATTATCCATAAATCTCAGGGTAACCCGACCTGATTTCCTTGAGCAAGCAGCGTTTTCAGTCTGGCTATTTCAGCTCGCAGCTCACGGATGAGTTTGACGTTGGCATCTTCATTAATGGTAGGCTTGTTGATGATATTTTTGGCTCTATTTGCATAGCGAAGAGTACTTAGGGTTTCTCCGTAATTGACATCAGCAGGTGAAATGGCTATGAAGAATGAATTCAAAAAATAATTTATCCAGCACTCCGTGTTTCCTTTAATACAAAGTTGGTTTGTAATTTAAAAGTCAGATTAACCCCAGGTCATTAAATAAATATTCCCTGCCACAGTAATGAATATTAAAAATTATCTAAGATTTATAGGAAAAGCACTCACTATACTAAATTAAATGTCATTTGGCACTTCTTAAGTGTAGAATCAGCCACCGAACCAACTCTAAAATGAGATATGAGGGCCTCCACTGTAGGTTAGGGAGCTTTCTCTGTTAAAAATATTGGAAAAATGCCCGGCTAGCGTGGCTCAGTGCTTGAATGTTGACCTATGAACCAAAATGTCATGGTTCGATTCCTGGTCAGGGCACATGCTGGGGTTGCAGGCTTCATCCCCTGGTGGGGGGCAGCAGAACAATGATTCTCTCTCATAGTGGATGTTTCTATCTCTCCCTCTCCATTCCTCTCTGAAACCAATAAAAAAATATTTTTAAAAATATATTGGACGAAGAGGAATTCAAGGCTACAGTAGTGGCCCCTCTTCACTGGGGTGGGGGACATGTTACAGCCTCCCAGTGGGTGCCTGAAAGCACTGATAGTACCGAACCCTGACCGACGCCTTCACCTCATCTAGAAATGTGGCGGCAGCTTTATGGGCAGACGCAGGCTCTGCAGCTATTTTTATATTTTTCAGTCCAACCCTACTCCTGAGTCTGTGTAACCGTCCCTTACTTGCAGTAAATGGCTGGTGTCCCCTGAAACACCAATACGGACTTGCTCAAGTCCGTATACAGGCTCAGTGGCTTCTGGTGCAACATGTTGCCATCAGTGGAAACACATTCTCTGCTCATGTCTTCCAGCCACAACTGTATGCCTTTTCCATCCTAACTAAGCGCTTACCACACACTGTGGTCATAACTATGAAGTCTGAGGTGTGACAGCAGACGTAGCATGAATTTCTTTTCTTTCTCCACAATTTCATGGATAGAAGATTCATTCTCACCATGGATACAACATCAGCATATGATTTTTTTATTATTATTAAGCTGAGAACTTTCACTTTTCACTTAAAAGAAACCCTTTATGAAGTCTATCTGGCATATTCAAATTACCAGCCTCAGTACTCTTATGCTGTGGGGCCATCATCAGGTAAAATAAGGGTTACTTGAACCCAAGCACTGTGATGCCAGGAGAGTGGATGTGATAACTAAGAGGGCTACTAAATGATATATATAGGGTGGAGATGCTAGACAAAGGCATGACCACATCTTGGTTGGGACTGGGCAAGATGGTAGAGATTTTGTCACTGCTACTCAGAATGGGACACAATTTAAAACTTATAAATTGTTTATTTCTGGAATTTTCCATTTAATATATTCAGACCAAAGTTGGCCGTGAGTAACTGAACACGCAGAAAGCAATTAGGGGAGACTCCTGTATTTGTACTTCTCAATATTAAGTAGAAGTTAAAATATTCTTTGAAGTTCTGGTCAAGTCTACCACCTATAAAAATCCAGAGCCTGAAATTTTTGAAAGAGTCAGTGTATCCGTTCATTCTTTTCCTCATAAAGCTGTGGTTAATTGCACCCTCCTCCCCTCCACAAAATGTAGGGCTTAGGTGGCTACACAATGCATCTGGGGTGCACACCCCAGAGTAGATCCCCTGCCCAGTTAATACATGGCAGGCAGAGTCGGGGAGACACAGAGACAGGGGAAGGGAAAAGGAGGTAGAAAGTAGGGGGAAAGTAAGGTTAGGAGGAAAACAGGGTTTAAGTTCTCCTCAAGAGTTATCTTCCCTTTGTATATTTTTTCCTGTTCTGTTTCTTTCAGTTAATTAGTGAAAACAGAAGTAAAGTATATTGCTGTTGTCATTATTATTTGTTGTATTTACTGGGTCTTTTCCCTCTCAATTCTCAATATTAAATTCCACATGTATGGCTTTAAAATTTTTAAGTAAAAAGTAAAGGTCTAATAAATGGTAAAGATGTGGAGAATTTATCAATTGACCTAGGTTATTTTTATTTTATGTCCCTATAATGACTTTCTCCTATGAGTTAGCGAAGTAAAAGTTTATATCTTGTACTTCAAGCAAGAAAAGCTGACAATTATTCTGCGCGTATCCCAGCTTGCGTAACCATGAACGTGGCAAGTTTATGGAACAGCAAGAGGGAGAAAGAGTAATATGGTACTACAGACTAGGTCACAGTTAGTGGTTTTCTGCATGATAGAAAAACTATTTGTTTTTCAACATAAAAAGATGCTCTTTCCTAATGAGACTCTTTAAACTTAAATATCTAATTAATTCACATGAAACACTATGTTGAGGAAAAGAACTTAAATTCTTACTGGCAATCATGATAGTTTTAGAGTTTCCTCCGAGGCTATCTTTTAACAACCACGTCAAAACAGAATCCCTGTAAGGCACAAAAACTTGCTTCTTCTTGGCAGAAGGGTTGGCTGCATCCTGAGATAAATCAGCTGCAGGGAGGGAAAAAAAAGAAAAAAAGAAAAGAAAGACAATTATTGAAGATTTTTCCTTCTGATTTGGCTTCAGAAAACTTTGAGGATATAACCTCAGTTTACAACACAAACAGAATTGCTTTGGGCAAACACAGGACCACAAAGAATAAGAGGAGGCAGGAGACAGTGGAAACCTACCTAAGGCAGAAATGACATTGCCCAGAGTCACGAGGGACTTGTTAATGTTCCCCCCTTCCTTCAGTCTGACCCCCGTGGCACCAGTGGCATCGGCGCGCTCACTTCCAGCAAGATCGACCAAGTGGATCTTACTCACGGTTTCACACGGCATTTCAGAATCAAATTTTGCCTGCAGCAAAACAGAAAAGCAAAATTGAAGAAGTATAAACTTCTGGTGTTGACGATACAAATGCTAATTATTTTCCACTCCTATGATCTCTCAGCATAGGTTTTGGTTCGTTTTTTTATTTGATTGTTCCATTGGCCTTCTCATAAAAATTTCCAAAAGTAAACTGAATACCATATGTGACTCCTAAATCTTCTGAAGAACTATTCCATTATTCAAATCACTCAGTGTCTCTCAACAAAGGCATACTGAGTCTGACTGTAGCGGAATAGGAACCTAGACACTGAGGGGCACTCAACAAAGAAAAATATAAGTAAACAAATAATTAGTTTTGTTTTCATCTAGAATCTTCAACATTCCAAGCACAATGGCTCTCCAAAATAGGAAAAATGTAGACAATTATGTAAAAGGTCATTTGGCCATTATTTGATGTTCAAATTTTTGTTTCATAAATTATAACATGATCAACTGAAATACTGTATCCCCTGATTCTGAATTTTACTTTCTGAAAGACTTTTAACTTACACTTGATAGTCTGAACCAAAATGCTAAAAAGAAATCACCACGTTTTGATGAAAATGTAAACCTCTTAGAAATTGGGAATGGCCAGATCCTACTCTGCATTAAGTAGAACGCAGGAGAAAAATCAGTGGAGTAAGTAAAAAGCAAAGGTTTAGCAAAAGGTAAAGATGTGGAGAATTCATCAATTGACCTAAGAGAATTTTTTCTTGTCTTTTTTGTTTTCTCTCTGAAAATGATACCTTTTTGTATCTGGTGTGTTCAATGGCTAATACAAGCCAAGACATCCCCAAACTCCTAACATTTTATTAAGCCCAGAGGACCCTACATTTTTGCATTCATCTATTCTACCAGCCTAGGTGTTAAAATATTTGCCTTCAATAATTTGCAAACATATTCAAAATGCCCTCTACTCCTTGATCAGAGTGAATTCTTACATTAATACTTTAAAATGTTCCTTGTCCTTTAATATCATTCTAATAACCATAATCAACATTGCGGGGTGACCTCTGTGGAGTGATAATGCACCCCAATGTGTTACTTACATTGGCCTCCAGCTGGTCTGACTAAGAATCCATTACCCCCTACAGAGCTTGCAACATGAAACTTTTGCTGAATTAAGCACAAAGCAAGACTTTTTGTGTCTTGAACAGGGCAGAAGCCTGCTAACTCTTTCTTAAGAGTACACATCAGGACATTTCAAATTTCTGTGACTGTAACCACCGAGAAACTCAGCACAGAGCACATGCTCAAGTCTAACTAACAGGAACGTGACAGTCACCTTTGCCTGCTGCTGCTCCTGGTTCCACAAGGATAGGTCCTCGGCTGGTGCTAATCAGCAGGTAAGACCTCAGGGACACAGCCAGCCGTTCCGCGAATCTGCCTTACCTGAGTGAACTTGATGGTGAAGATGGCATGAGACCTGCTACTGACGTCGTTCATCCCAGTCGCTGCGGTGGTACGATTGATATTTCCTGCATCCATAAGTTCTTCTACATCGCCATAATTCTGTACTAAATGTTTGGATAAATCTGAAAAAAAAGGGGGTGAAGCAATCTTCCTAATATATAGCAAATGGAATAGGAAATCCACCTCTATAAAGTAAAACACAACTGGACAAATCGGTTGTTGGCAGATCTTACTTGTTCCTATAGAGGGGTAGTTTATAACACATTCAGGAGCTGAGCCTCCCGGGATCAAGTCCCAGCTCTGCTGCTTCTGAGTAGACTTACATGGTTATGGCCAAGTCACATAGCCCACCATGACTTAGTCATCTGGTCTGAATAATGCATGCCTAACACAGGGATAAATGTTAGCTATTATCATCAGCCTCATTAGCATCAGTGATGGCACCCAGAAGAGAAATGTAAACACTAAATTCAGGCAAAACCAAAAAGTATTCTTTTAAATCCTCTTTAAAAACTTCTTATTCATTTTCTTGGAAACATTCATATAATTCCAAAGTCAACTACTACGAAAGGTACACTGTGTAAAGGGTGTCCTCCTACCCCTAGCCTATAACCCATCACCCATGTTTCCTTCTGTCAGTCAACCCAATGTTATCAGTTCCTCCATACCCTTCTAGAAATAACCCATACACATACAAGCATTTGCATATTTTAAAAACATATTTTCCCTTTCACACAAATGGCAGCATACCAAAAACATAGTTCTGCATCCTGCTTTTTACTATGTAATAATATAATAAAGAATATTTTGTACCAGTTAAGGTGATGCCTCATTCTTTTTTTCTTTTATTTAAATTCTTTATTGTTGAAAGTATTACATATGTCTCCTTTTCCCCCCATTGACCTCTCCCCGGCCTCTCCCTGCCCCAGTACATGCCCTTGCCCTACCCCCCTACTGTCTGTGTCCATTGGTTATGCTTACATGAATGCATACGAGTCCTTTGGTTGATCTCTTATCCCTTCCTCCACCCTCACCTGCCTTCCTCAGAGGTTTGATGGTCTGTTCAATGTTTCTGTGTTTCTGGATCTATTTTTGCTCATCATTTTTATAGCTTCGAGAGTATGTATATGCCATAACCAATTGAACCAGCTGCCTATTGAGATTACAGAGGTTGTTCACATTTTGTTTCCAATTACAAATAATACTGCTACAAATAATTTTGTACACAGGTCTTTTCAAGTATGTGAAAATATTTCTGCAGAATAAATTCTTAAGAGGTGAAATTGCTTTGATCAAAGCACATTTGAAATTTTGATAGATACTGCAAAAAATTGTTCTCCCCAGAAGGCAATTTACACCTGGCAGTAGCGTTGTACAAAACTGCGTGTCTCCCATCACTGTCATATCAGGCTTTCTTACATCTGCCAAAGACAGGTAACAAATGTAATATTGAAGAATTTTTATTTTGCTTTTCTCTATGAGTGAGGCTGAGAATTCTTTCTCCTATTTAAAAATCATCTATATTTCTATTTCTGTGAACAGGCTATTCACACACTTCATTCATGTTTCCACTTTGTTGTTGGACCTGTCCTTGTTGATTTATAGGAGCTCTTTACATATTAGAAAAATTAGTCCTTTGTCAGAAACTTGAATTGAAAATATTTTCCCGATTTTGGAATTTTCTTTTTACTTTATTTATGGTATTTCTGCCAAGTATAAAATTTTATTTTTTTATCACTTCAAATTTAACACATTTATTTCATGGTTTCTGGGTTTTAAGTAAAAATTCTTTAAAGCCTTCCCTTCTCCAAATTTCTGGAAATAATTAACATAATAACCCATACTCCCCCAAAGTTTGAATAGAAAATTTATTAGAAACTAAATCCCCATGTGTACCTACATCAAATTCTGGATGTTTTGTCTTGTTTGATTATTCTGTCTCTTCACAAACCAGCTTTAAAATATGTTTTAACATCTGATAACACATTAAAGACAAAATCTGAAGCACAAAGAGGCTAAATCTATTAACAATAGTAGCTATTTCACACTCCACAAAACAAATACATAATCACACACCTTACTTTGGGCGTAAAAGGCAAAAGTTCAATTGGAAATATAATAAAATGCAGATGGGTTCCTATTGGTGCACATGATATCTGCAGGTAAAACTAATAACCATTCAGGAACATCTTCAAACCCATGACCAGTTCTCAGCCTTGCCTCCAAAAAGACACACATGAAAGATGACAGCCACACTAAAGCACATCCCTGTGTGTGATTCCGACACGCCAGCCATCACTCAGCTACCTCACTCAGAATAAGTGAAAGCCTTTTTTTTTTAATAAGAAGAGCATTAAATCCAACCTATTTTTTAAAGAATTTTAAAATAAATAGCGAGGGTCATCCCCTTACCCATCTATACTGGTGATATTCCTCATAACTGACTGTGACAGCTATCAGAACACCAATGCTGAGAACCTCAGCACAGGAAACTCTGTAAATGGCCTTCTCAAAAGGCAAGATGTCTCAGAATCTGCTTGTGGTCATGCTGCATTGGTGTCAGTAAAAATATACCGCCAAAATGCAATGCCATTCAAAAAGACAGGTGATAGGGTTGCTGATCTTGCCTAAGAACACTGAAAAACAATTTCCAGAGAGTTCTTAAAGCCAGAGGAAATCTATTGGCAAGCCCCAGAAAATCCAGTAAATGCCCAGTGAAGTACAAATTCATTAAATAAACATTGTATAGTAATAGCATGGCATTTTTACTATAAAAAACTGCCAAAAATAAATAAAATTTTTATATCTCACCATTATCCTACTTTTTTCTTTGAAACTATTATTTTTGAACAAATTCCCAATAAGAATAGGGCTGTGAAATATTCATTCTTACCCTCAACATAAGGTCCTTCTTTTGGATGCTCCCGGACTCTTAAATTGAAGGTTTTGGATGACTTCCGCCTAAGTAGATCTCGCACACGTTCATTATAAATCTCTAAGTAGCTAAAAATTTTAAATAGAACTGAATTCAGAAAAATTATTTCAGATATTTATAGTAACAGTAATAACAGCAGCAACATGCATTTATGGGTGCTAACGATGCATCTGGTAATACATTAAGTGTAATATGTCATTTAATCCCAACAACAACCCAGAGGTAAGTGGTACAATTATCCGCATTTTATAGGTTAGGCAATGGAGGTTTACAGTGATTTAGACAACTTGTCCAAGGGCATAGAGCTACTGAGAAGTCAAGCAGCGATAACTCTTGACTGCTATGTCTGTTCTCAAAACCACTGAAGAGACTGGCTCTTAGAAAATTTTAATTTCAAGGAGGAAAAAAACACCTCAATCATGCAGACTTATTTAAAGAGTACATTTATAGTGATCCTACCAACATAAAGAAAAACACAAGAAAAACACAAACCATATTCAGCTAAAAGAATAAGGTAAGTGAACTGGATATATACTTAAAACTCAAAAGCTCACTCCATTTGAGCAAAACACCCAAAAATGAGTGTTTCTGACCAATCTGGGTTATTTCTACCAGCCTCCCAAATCCTAAAACAAATTGTACTCAAGAAAGTCATCGAAAGTAAACGAGTTTTAAGGTTGATGTCCTGCTACCATGGTTCAGGAGAGGGTAGAGGCAGATTCTCCCTTCAGAACCCAGAGGTGTTATCCATTCCTGATGCCTAAAGGCAAGTACAGCCAAGCTCACACGCACTCAGGCCACGGGCCCTACCTGACTTCAGTTCGAAAAGACGCTTCATCCCATCTGGTGGTTTCACTTATCCGACTGAAGAGCCCTTCACATATCCGAGGGATTAAGCCAGAATCGCCCTGCAGTGGGAAAGAGGAAGGGCAACAGCTGTCACTTGAAACAAAAGCCACCGATGACTGAATATGTGTAGATCGCTGGAAGGGACTCAGACTCAAGGGTCTGCATGCCACCCCAAAGCCTACCACCCAGTGCCCAAGTCACACCATTTCCCCCCAAAACTGCTTCCTACTCTGTGAAATAAGAGAACTGAGCTTTCTAATTTCTACGCACCGAGATTACGGTACTATGTGGCTAGCAGCTGTTAATCAGTTAAATCAAGGCATGCAAACAAACATAAGAAAACAAGAGGGTCTACAGCTACAGAATAAATGTTAAAAATCGGATCTATAACCAAGGAAGTTGAAATTCTTTTGATGCACTAATCCCTACACGGGCCTTCCCAGACAGGAAGAGCTTAACACAGTGTATTACTTATACAATAGGGGCATGATCAATAACTTTCATGTTCAGTTAGCATTAACAAGCTGATGAACATCAGGTCGATATGAAAGATGAGGCAAAATGGTGTTAGAAAACGGAACTTCAGAGCCTCAATGTTTTCTTCCAAAGTCCATCCCCATCTTCCCTCAATCCCTCACTGCCCCCGCCAAAAAAAAAACACACAAAAGAGATCATAGCTGTAAGAGATTTTTTTTTCTTTACACCATTAAATCAGTACCAATTCTTATCAAGAAAAAAATAAAACTTTTACCACATTGTAAGTTCTTACTTTACAAAATAAATTTTAAAAAATACACAAATAGTACTCAACTGTAAGAGGTCAGAGAAGATAGTTGTAATTTGTGAGCACTTTATAAATGTTTCACTTACAGAAAATAGCTCCAGGGAAATTTAACTTTTAGATGAAGTTTCTTCCAAAGGCACAGTAGGAGAGCAGGAAGAGAAAATTAATGATAGAAAGCAAATGAATCTGTTTGTTCCTCCCTATTTATTCTTCCCTGCTTTTCAGCACTGGGAACTCTCCTCACAGCGTCATCTACTAATCTTGTCAAGGAAAAGCCTGGAGTCAGAAGCCAAGACACATGTACTGAAATACTGTCATAGGGAGTGACCCAGACTCCTGACTATACTGCTACTTCCTTGCGCCACCCAACCATTAGTCCTAAGGGCACCACTGTGCCGCCAGCAGGAGCCTGCGGTCCTCTGCCAGTATCTCCATCTAGAACAGGCCGCAGGCCTGAGAGTCAGTGAACAGTTTTCACCAGGACATAAAAAAGGGAAAACATGGCACTACTAGATCTGGAGAAAACACAGACAAGATCAAGTTCCTGCAATAATGCCCAGTTGTTTTTACTCCTCCATATTTTGGGGCAAATATAACTCTAATGTTTGTTAATTTATACAGCATAACTACTAAACTCTACATACTGTGTTTATAACCATATATACTCTATATAAACTATATAATTCTAATCCTTTTTATGTATTTGTTTGATTTATATAGTACCTTTTTACCAAAGAGTTAGATTTTTTTTTTTTTTACATTTTTCTTGGGGGGAAAAGGTTTTAAATAATTTTAAAAAGAAGAGAGTTCAGTAATTTTATTCAAACTGTTCTGTTGGCAGAAAAGAAGAATAAATTACTTAAGGGCCCAGTACACTTTTTTGATAAGATTATAAAGCCTCTAAAAATGGAAAATGAACTGAGGCTTGCATCCATTATTCATGCTTATAAACTTAGAACTCTTTCTAATTTAAAATCTCTGAAAGGACATTTAGTCCAACTTATTACTGAGTTTTATCTTATTGCTGAAGAATGATCAGAACATGAAAAGCAAGTTATTACAGACCAAGCAGATAAAGAGACAATTCTATCAGCCCAAAGAGAGAGAGAATGAAAAATGTTCTTCCCACAGTGTAAACAACGTACAGAGTTTCCCATCATCGTGTATGACTTTCCCGATCCAGTCTGTCCATATGCAAAGACACAAGCATTATAACCTTCAAATGCAGACTTCACAACATCTGTGCCAAGGGTTTTGAAAACCTGAAAGCCAGAAAAACACAGATGATATTACCATGGATTTTAATAAAAGCCCCTTCAGTGCTGACAATATTCTTCAATGTTACTTTTATCTCAGAAGGATTACACCACATAAATAAATCACTGCAGAACAGTTAACAACAATATACATGTACCCCAGTTTTTAATGAAAAGGAAAGTTTTTTAAGCAAGCAAAAAGCAACCCCCATTCTTTTTCCTACTTAGATTCACACAAAAAAACGTCTTAAGTAAAAAAATGTAAATAAGGCAAAGTGACAATCATATACAGAAGCAAAGATAATTTAAAAGCATGCTGATTTACCATTTCGGAATTAAATAAACTTATAAAGTTATTCATTCTATCAGAGCTTCCAGAAACTAAATATTCAAAACCTGAAAGTCACAGCAGCCAGAAGTTATGCCCAAACTACGCCAAATCAATGTCATCATTTTAAGGGTCCGGCTATTCATCAAAGCAAGTGTCTGAAGGTGGATGAGGCAGAATGGCTGAGCTTCCCAGAGTCAGTCCAGATGCTTTTTTCTACTTGGATGTTTGCCTACGATGGAGAGGACATGAAGCCGAGCTGGGTGGGGCCTGTGTCTATCGTGTCTGCTGCGCCATCTAACTGCAGTGGACACTCTGGGGTGAAGGACAAATATTTCACCCAGAAAACTGATATAAATGAGGCAAGACAAGATGTGTGGTCATCCTACTTACACCTGCCTGGGAAGTAGACCAAGCAAAGCTCTCCAAATCCCCACAAGCCCTCATGTTGCCCCACCCTCCTGGATTAGCACAGGAAGGGCACATAAAGCACCTCCCTGCTTTAAAAACAATGCACATCAGCCGCTGCAGAGATATCAACGGAGGGAGTGCGATCAGATCCCATCAGAGCCAGAGAAAAGTGAGGCACTGCTCTGTGGGGCCATCAGAGTCCAAGGTGGGAGCCGCATCAACCCCTGGGGAGTGCCCAGACCCATCACCTCCCCTGCAGGGAGCCAGAGCCCTCCCTCCGGTGGAACACCTCCCTCCTAGAGAGGGCTAATACACACTGGCCACCTCCAGCTCAGCTCCACAGAAACCATCCCGGCTAGCAAAGGCCTGTCATCCACGGCCGAGATAAATTACAGCCCACTGGACTCCTGCTCGCTTCAGCCACCATTTCCTGCCATTTTGTTTGGACTTTGTTTTCTCAGTCTTGTCAGTCATCTCACAAATTATCTTTTCAATCGAGTCATTTCCACAAATGACCAGTCTCATTCATTCTGAGTTAATGCTTACCACTTCAGCTTTTAGGAACTGATATTTTCTGTTATTATTTTCAAATCCTGATGACTACTCAACTCTCAACTGTAAAAGCAGCTCACATTGTGCTCATGGATGCGGCCTCATGAAAAAGCTACAGGGTGAGTAGTGTTGCTAGATCCCTTGTTCAGGGGCAGAGGTTAGGTCATGGGGCATTCAGAGTGAGTGGCAGAGTTAGGATTTGCCACCTGGACCTTCTAACCTAAAAGCCGCTGCATCTAAAGGCCTCATAGCCATGGGTCCTCTTCCCATACCCTGGACACCAACCACAAGGCCCCTATCCTACCTGGAAAGATGCCTTTCCCCAGTCTCCTCCACCACCCACCCCCCTCAACTTCTGTGAAAAAGTAGAAGCCAAGAATCTCAGGGAGCCTCAGGGCTCCAGACCACCCACTGGGTTTCACCATAATATATGGAATATGAAGAAAAACTCTCAATCTTTCTTCAATTCTCTCTGATTAAACAAAAGGAATGCATCATCTTTACTATTTCACAGAGTGCCAATGGATAGGAAGAACAGCCTTCCACACAGTTCCCAAAGAATAAAGGAAGGAGCTCCTCACATACTTTTCTCTGGGCTAAAACTACGTCATGGAAAATACCATTATTAAACCAAACTCAAGTTATCCAAATGAAATTCTCCCTAGGGTTAAAATCCACACCCACCATTTTGCTACTACTTTATTTTCCCCAAAGCTAACTCAGCTGGGATTCTCTGACTGCTGGTGGGGTGGCGGGGTTGGGGCTGGTGAACATGACTGTAAAATAAGCCTACACAGTGCAGATCTGGAGGCGCTGAGACCCAGGCCTGGCTGAGTCTCAAGTAACCCACCCAAAGTCGGCTTGGCACCCAGAGAAGCAGCCAGACACTGCCCACATCTCCCAGGTCCTTGGCAAGGAAAAGAGGGACTCATCGCAGCTCCCACAAAGGAGTTATTTACCATCATCTACCACACAGAGTAGGGAGGGAAGGGCTGCTTTAAGAGACTGCTTTCCCTACTGGCATCAACCCCACTGAGAGCCTCACTTGGCCGGGTTATCCAAAAGCCACCTTGCTCCTTGACTGAGTAGACTTTACAGCTGATTGCCAGAGTAATCCAACTCATCACAGGACCTCACTTTAGGGAAATTGCCCACAAGAGGGCACTGTTAAAACAAAAGACTTTCACCAGGCTTGTCAACTGGGAGATTTTAGGTTTCAAGTTTCTCCAGAGGTGAAACAAGGAACAGGTTGTGTGAGATCAAAGCCTCCCTCTGGAGTTTTGAAGAATCATTAAGAAAATTAGACCTTATTTAATGGACTTTAATTTACATGAGTTTAGCTTTAAATAGCTCACTGATTTTTTTTTTTCCCTGAATCTAAAATGAATTTGGTCATCTTGGTATTTGTTTAACATTAGGGAAACTTGACTGGAACCAGAATAATTTACATAATATATTTTCTCAAGGTGTCTTTTTTTATTTTATTTTTATTGTTTTAATCTTCACCCAAGGGTATGTTTTTATTGATTTTAGAGAAAGAGGAAGGGAGAGGGAAAGAAACATCAGTGTGAGAAACATGGATTGATTGTCTCCATATGCGCCCTGACCAGGGATCAACCACAACCTAGGTAGGTGCCCTGACCAGGAATTAAGCCTGTGTCCTTTTGGTGTACTGGACAATGTCCAACCAATTGAGTCATTGGGCCAGGGCGAGATGTCTTTCTTTTTTTTATTAAATTTGTTGGGGTGACATTCGTTAATAAAATCACATAGGTTTCAAGTGTATAATTTTATGATACATCATCTGTATATTACATTGTGTGTTTACCACCCAAAGTCAAACCTTCCATCACCACATATTTGACCCTCAATACCCTTTACTAACTCCTAACACCCTTCCCTCTGGTAACCGCCATACTGTTATCTCTGTCAATGACTTTTTGTTTGTTTTTCTTTTTGTTCATTTATTGTATTCAATTTTATATTCCACATATTAATAAATCATATGGTTCTTAACTTTTTCTATCTGACTTATTTCACTTAGCATGATATTCTCAAGATCCATCCATGTTGTCACAATTGGCAGTATTTCATCTATTCTTATGGCTCAGTAGAAATATATATATATATCTTCAAATCTTACAAACCTTTCAAAATACCTTTATATTCAAATGAAAAAAAAGGAGGAGGAGGAAGAGGAAAAGAAGGAAGCAGAAGAGAAGGAGGAGGAAGAGAGGGAAGAGAAGAGGAAGAAAAAGGAGGAGGAGGAGGGGGAAGAAAGAAGAAGGAGAAGAAAGAGAAGAGGAAGAAGAGGAGGAGGGAAAAGGGAAAGGAAGAAGACTGAGATGATAAACATCATGCTAAGTTTGCATCTTCCCCTGTTTCTAGCAAGAATACAACCTGTCAGCTCAACTCCTGTGCCAAGTATGGCAGCATGAAAACTTTAGTCAATATTTGACATTGAAGCCACTTTTAGAACAACAGCTATTAAAATTAGGGATGAAGTCCTGGCCAGTGTGCTCAGTGCTTAGAGTGTGGGCCCTTGCACCAAAGGGTCACAGGATCGATTCCCAGTCAAGGGCACACCAGTATATCTGGGTTGCAGGTCGATTCCCCAGCCCTGATCAGGGTGCCTGAGGAAGGCAACCAATTGATGTGTCTCTTTCACATCAATGCTTCTCTCTCCCTCCCTCTCTCCTTCCCTCCCTCCCTGCCTTTCACTCTCTCTACAAAATCAATGAAAAAATATCCTCGGGTGAGGGTTAAGAAAAACAAAACAAAACAAAAAAAATAGGGATGAGGGAAGATTACCTTTGTTTAATAGAGTTCTTAAAAAATAGGAATTTTCCTACATCTATGCTGGTTTTATTAACACCTGGTTATACTAGAAAATAGTGTTTACTAACATATTTCAAGGTTTCTTTTAGTTTTGTAATTTAATGGAACAATCTCAGATTATTTCAGAGAGTTAAAGAACTCAAAGCATCTGAGAAGAGCATTGCACACACACCTGAACCATGAAAATTATCCTTATCAGCTGAAAGCTTTCACAATCTAAAACTGTGTTTAAATTCTGGGCATTTATTTTTATCTCCCCAAAGAGCAAACCACCAATCTTAACTCTTGAGGAACACGAAAATGTCATCTGTTCCTGTAATTTAACCACCATCAGCAAACGAGGTCTTTCAGTCAGCGAATGTTTACTGAGTGTCTCCAGTGTGCCAGGCATGATGTCGCACACCACTCTACTCTCTGTCCCTAAAAGGCCTCAAATTCAAGTTAGATAAGAGGGATATATAGCTGCTCACTAGGTAAGTTAGAAGTGGAGACCTGCATGGCTCTTCATTCATCCTCTATTGAAGACATTCTTAAGACTATAGAATAAACTGACAATTTTCCCTTAACAAATTCCCTCATACCAGTCACTTCATTCTCATTGCTATATTAAAGCCAAAATCTGGATTCCAATATCTATAACATTTACTTCCTCACCAGACTCCTAGCTACCAACACTGATTAATCCAATTACCTAAACACCAAAGTTATTGTCACTCACTCACTCATTCATTTATTCATTCAACAGGGCTGCCCTGTCCATCTCTCACTTAGAACGCACCAATCCTTTTTCTCTTACCCCCTATATACCAGCCCAGGATCTCAGCTCTACTACTGTCAAGTCGATTCAGCCTATGGGCTCCAGCAAGTTATTTGAGCTCACTGGGTCTCTTCGACAAAGAAAAATGGAGCTACAATTTACCTCGTTTGGTTCTTGTGAAGATTAAGTGAGACAGTGTACTTGAGCACCAAGCAGTTTCTGACACCAATACAAACTCAAGCAGCATCGGTTCATCTTTCCTCTCTGGCGCCTCTTTCATACCAGGCACTTCATCTCTCTTTACAGCTCCCATTCTCATTGTCCTTTCTGTATGTCCCTGATGCTGAATCGACATCTTCTGGATAGAATCACTCCAGTCCTCTCGTTTGAACAACTTATCTATGTTCACAACCCATCTTCCTCCAACATTTACACTGCCTCAGAAAGCCAATCTACTTCTAAACCAACTAAATTTCTCAAGTGTTAAGATGCATGTAAATAACCTGGGGATTATGCTCAAAAACACAGTTTTGGATTCAGAGGTCTGAGGAAGGTCCTGAGATTCTGCATTTCTGATATGCTCCCAGGCAAGGCCCATGATTCAGGTACATGCACACATCGAACTGCAAGAAACCAGACAAGATGCCATCACATGAATTACTACCCAGGACACGATGACATTCTTATCCTTGTTTACTAATAAACACATGAAGACCTGCAGCAGGTAACAAGCCAAGAAGAGGCCCAGCCATGAAGCCATGTTCTCCCACACACACATTGGTGCTGCTGTACCCCCACTCGGCTCAAACACCCTTCTTGACCACCTAGGGAAATACCCTTGTTCTTCTGTTCCATGAAACGTTGCTATGACAGCCTCCTGGGAGGATCTTTAAGTCTGTTCTCTCTGCCCATGTCATATCTACATTTTAAGCTATAAAAGCCTACAGGAGAGGTTTTTTGGACAAATTCCAGCTTTACTCCAGGTTCTATAAATATTTTGGACAAATGTTCTTTCTTGCTAGAATCCTTCTTCCCAGAACCTATAATGATCCGCTCCAGCAGGGAGACGTGGCCTGTGTTTGAAGTCTACTTCTTAAAGCTCTGCCCCACACAACATTTAGGGCTAAGTGGCTTATTTGCTAAGATTAGCAGCATTTCAATGTCTCCCAAAAAATGTTTTATTCACAGAGCTCCTTCCAATCAGTAGTGTCAAAGTTTTGAAACAAAAGTTATGATCATCATGCTTAGACAAATAAAAATAAACTTTTTGGGGATTGAATTCTCAGGCTTAAGATATAGAACAACCAAAAAGCTAAGTTAACAATGACCCATTTTGTATAAATTGTATTTTTCAAAAATAAGATGTTTTAAGGGGTTTCGAATAGGCATGTTTTTCTCGGTATGAAAAATAAACCAAAATAAAGATTCTGAAAATATCTTACCATTTCTTGTGAAACATAATCTGGGCTTTTTGTATCAGCAGAATAAAAAGAAAAGTCGTAAGTGAAGGTCTTGGTCCGTTCTCTCCCTGAGTCCCCAGACCCTCCTTCAGGTATCTAGAGAGATATGATATCATAATAATAATATAAGAAGAGCACTGTCAGTTGACAAATAATCTAAATTTTTTTTCTTTGTAAAAAATACACAATGATCACCATTTCTCATATTTACATCCTAAGAAGCATTTAATTCCTCCTGACTGTGGGCCACCCACCCCCACCAAATGGAAATAAATCCAGAGTCAGTCTATGATATGACCCAAGGCTACTTCCCTGGATGTTTTATCATGATTACTCTATATGAATCAACACTCCAGCCAGACTCTATTTTATCCCATCTTCAGTGCTTTTCACTGTCCCCTCTACCAGAAACCACCAGCATTGGCCGGGGAGGAAGGGGTTGCATAACTCCAGGGGGTGCTATTCATGTGACTGGAGTTCCCTAGAGTTGCGTGATTTTGTGGCCCCTCTGAAAACTCCAGATCAGAGGCTTCCTCTTCCATGAAGCATCCCTTGGGCACTCCCACCTCTGAGAGCCTAGACCAGTGGTCGGCAAACCGCAGCTCGCGAGCCACATGCGGTTCTTTGGCCCCTTGAATGTGGCTCTTCCACAAAATACCACGTGCGGGCGCGCACGTACAGTGCGAAGTTGACTTAGAACTTTAAGTAAAGTTTATTAAGTTAATTTTAGGAAACGTTGTGGAGTGAAAGAAGATGTAGTGTCGAGGATTGAGAAAGGTATGTTGAGATGGTTTGGACATATAGAGAGGATGAACGAAAGGAGACAGACGAAACAAGTATACAAGATGAGTGTGGATGGGAGAGTTGGAAGCGGTCGACCTCAGCAAACGTACCTCAATCAGATTGAGGACGTTTTTAGCAAAGGCCATCTTAGGAGTACCCTAATTAAGTTAATAACAACGTACCTACCTATATAGTTTAAGTTTAAAAAATTTGGCTCTCAAAAGAAATTTCAATCGTTGTACTGTTGATATTTGGCTGTGTTGACTAATGAGTTTGCCGACCACTGGCCTAGACTCTCCAAGACATATCATATTATTGCAAATGTGTGCATATATCTTGTCTACCTTGGTCCATACCTAAAGTGAACCAAAACCCATGTTTAAAAATCTTCATATGATACCGAAGCTTCACACAGCTTCCAGGACACATGCTGAATAAATTCAATGACCATCCTATTTTTCCAATATAATTCAGACACTATAAAGAAAAATTGTCAAGGTTCTTCTTATTAAAATGCTAAAAGTCTGGGCATATGTTCTGGCTACATCAGTTGAGGAAATGCTTGTAATCTCAAAAAAACAACAGAGTAAACAAGGAAAATAGACTCCACTATGCACAAAGAAAGGAGGCCTCTCACTTTGTTTCAGTAAATGCAATTTTTTAATGATTAAACTTTTACCACAGCACTGTGAGTACCCAAAGATACATGAAGCAAAGCCAAGCAAAGATAACTAACAGCCGGGAAGGGACGAGTGGTGACTGGCAGAAACTGAGTAGGTGTGGGAGGTCAAAGGAGGGAAAGCTAAGTGTGAGCCAGACAGAGCTAGAAGGTATAAGGACTCAGGTCAGTGGAGGAAGAAAGACATTCCAGTGGAGAATGCCTCAGGCAAAGGGACACCAGAGCTTCAAAGGAGGCCTATCAAATTATCTAGGGCACGGAGCATTCCCTAGCTCCTACCACTGGAGATCAAGTTGCACCACTTTGAAATCAGATTTTAAAGTGTCCAGTCCCTGGAGCCACAAATTAAGAGAAATCCAACCTGAGACTGACCTGCACTTGACCATGGAGCAGCAGGCCTCAGAAATGCAAACCTGCAAGTTTATGAGAGTATCTAAAGGAGGAAGGGGATGAGTCCATAAAGCTCCTGACTCATTATTAATATTACTCCCTTATTTCCCCCCTAAGTAAAAAGTATTCAGGGACTTAACAACATCACTGATCAATGAAACAAACAGGACATTTTAAGTGCAATAGGAAGGACTTGCCATCTTAGAAAATTATTTTTTCAATCTTTTTTCAGAAAAAAAATTCAGTGTTTTTATTTTTCATCCCCTAAATTTTGAATAATACCAGCTCCTCTTGCAACGTCTACAAACATCATTTTTTTTCATTAAAAATAAAAAGAAATCAAGGGCCAAAGCTTATTTAATAATTCACAAAATGTAGTCAATGGCCAGGCTAAGGATCCACCACAGGATACAAGAGAAATATGCCAGGGTCAAGCCAATGAGCTCCCATGGCAGAGCGAGAGCTTGGTCTGGTTTTCAGATCAAAGGAAACGAGGGATGGGAGAGGAAACGGGATCAATCCTCTTGCTTCATGATGGAGCCCAAAGCCAAGAGCAAGCTGACATGCCTAACTGAACTGAGAAAGGAGTGTGGACATGGCAGAAGCGTCTTATTTATCCACAAGTCATTATAACAGACACGGGGGCTCATGGAATGGCAGCAAGGGCAGGTTGCTACTTGCCTTTAAGTTTGTGATTGTTGTTTTGCTTTTCTCCATTTGTATAATGAATTTGGCTTCCAAGTCCTTTTCCCTACAACACAAAAAATTCAGTTTGGTTAGGAGAGAAAAGACTGTTAGAAAACAAACTGTGTTACTTACTTTTTACATATAGGAGTTTGTTTTTAAATGGCATCTGAAGCACAATCACTGATACAACTCCTCCCAAATCCTTACGAATATAAACATGAAGACACACAATATAGATACCACCATCAAAAACTGAGACCGACAAATAGTGAGTTGTTCAAACCTAGAAAAAATGTCTAACTGTAAGTTAAAAGGAGTGAAAATGAAATGACAGAAACTACAGAGGCCTGTGAAGCATGGAAAAAGCAGTCCACTCAACTGGTTATAGAAAGAAAGACCCTTTATCCCTCCACCCAAGACGAGAGCTAAGAAGAAAAGTAGAGTGAGTGGTCCCAACCAGGTACTATTTCTAAAAGCAGCCAGGGCACTGCCCCTACTTTCCACCTTTTTTCTATATCCATTCAGAAGAGGAAGTCAAGAGAATGCCTGAAAAAGTATAGGTCCCTAGAATGAACATCCATACCTACACAACAGAGTGTTACATCATTGAAAAAGAAATGAAGAGCTAGCTCTATACCAGGGGTGGGCAAACTTTTTGCCTCAAGGGCCACAATGGGTTCTTAAACTGGACTGGAGGGCCGGAACAAAAGCATGGATGGAGTGTTTGTGTGAACTAATATAAATTCAAAGTAAACATCATTACATAAAAGGGTACGGTCTTTTTTTTCAATAGTTTTATTCATTTCAAACGGGCCGAATCCGGCCCGCGGGCCGTAGTTTGCCCACGGCTGCTCTATACACTGCTATGGAGTGAAAGCCAAATCAATTTATTGTTGAGTAGAGAATGCAAGATGGAGAAAAACATACAAGCATACTACTTCTTATATTTAAAGATAAGAAGGATAAGCTAATTATTTTTCAAAAAGCTACCCACCTCTCCTTCTCCCTCTCCCTCTTCTTCTCCCTTTCCCTTCCTCTCTTCATCTCTCTCTAAAAATCAATCAATTAATAAAAAATGTTTTAATAAAAGCTACCTATGGGAAAAGAAGAAAATGTAGTGGAGGGGGCAGTGATAAAAGCCAGATTTCTAAAACAACAATAACGAAAATACACCTTTATCTCTAAATCATTTTTAAAATGACAAAAATAAAAGGAAATCTTATACATTTAAAAAAAAATTATAAGGGTTTATTAGAGTTTATTTGAGCTAAACAGAAGATATGCCAGGAAGCAAGATCTCAACAGACTGAGAAAAATGCTTCCCAAAGTTGTATTTTAAAATAACCTAAAATGGAAACTTATAAGTTGAAGCAAATAAACCTAACTGTGCAATGCACAGTAACAAACAATTTTAATTATGACTGTACAGAGGAATTTCACTGTAGAATGTAGTGGGACATAGCAAAAGGAGAGAAGGAACTATAAAAAAAATATTAAAGCATTTTCAGTAATCATATTTTTGGTGGGGAAGTAAGTATCATCATTCTGAGATTTGTTTGTGTATGATGGGATAATACATGAGCAATTATGTCAGTGCCACTGAGAAAGAAAGAGATACAAACATAATATTCATGAGGTTCAGTAAAAGCTCCATCATCCTAAATCTGAATGGAAAGAAACTAGCATGAACTTTAACTAAAACTGATAGAGCCCTGGCTATGGTGAAGGCTAGCTGCCCAAGTACAGAGGAACTGGGGGTTGCCAGCAGCCATGCGGTGAGCGTGCAAGGGCCCCACCCCAGCCACACCAGGTGGTGACTGTGGGGAAGGCTGGCACCTTAGAGTGCAGTCTTGAGAGACGCCAGACTCTTGACCTACAGAAACTGTTAGATAATAGTGTGTTAAGCCCCTACATTTGGGGTAGTTTGTTACACAGTAAGAGCTAACTGATACAAAGGCCATGTCGAAAGGACCCAGGAGTCAACCTGAGTAAGTTCCTACTGGCCAAAGTTGAGCGGCAAGAAGAAGAATAACTGCAAGAGAAAGACACAGAATATGCGTAAGTTCATGAAGTCATAATTGAGAAATAAAAACGGAAATGGCCCCCTTTGGAGGATCAAAAGAATCACCTCATTATTTTGAAAGCTAGAAGATAAAGGGAAAGAATCAAGCATTTCCCTGGCATTTCCTGAACAATCTGCACGCCAGAGTAACCAAACAACTGTTATAGTTGTTGAGGAGAAGTTCCTTTTTTAAAGATTTCCAGCTAATAAATGAAGATGGAATGAAAACACTGGAATATCACCATTTTGCAACCCCTGGTGAATTAATGGCACCAGGGAGCGACCATCAATGGCTGCTTACTGCACCCTCGAGGACAGCAGTTCTCAACCTGTGGGTCGCGACCCCTTTGGGGGTCGAACAACCCTTTCACAGGGGTCACCTAAGACTATCGACCATCGGAAAACACATATATAATTACATATTGTTTTTGTGATTAATCACTATGCTTTAATTATGTTCAATTTGTAACAATGAAATTGGGGGTCACCACAACATGAGGAACTGTATTAAAGGGTCGCGGCATTAGGAAGGTTGAGAACCACTGCTCTAGGAGCTAATCAGACATGCTGTGCGTGCTGACTGAAGGACCAGCATTCCTGCCCAGTAGTCTCTTCCCTTGGGAACCACCAGGAAATTCAGGGGGCAGGGGGAACACCACCAACAGGTAGTCTCCTCCCTTGGGAACCACTGGGAAATTCGGGGGGCAGGGGGAACATCACCAACAGGTAGTCTCCTCCCTTGGGAACCACTGGGAAATTCGGGGGGGCAGGGGGAACACCACCAACAGGTAGTCTCCTCCCTTGGGAACCACTGGGAAATTCGGGGGGCGCGGGGAACACCACCAACAGGTAGTCTCCTCCCTTGGGAACCACTGGGAAATTCGGGGGGGCAGGGGGAACACCACCAACAGTGCCAGGGGGCATCAGCACAATCCAGCTTCTGGGAAAGCTGACAGATAAATGAACCGATTTACTCAACAACAATAACAAGTTGCAAGCAATATAAAGATGGAATAGTAATCTATTTAAAAAGACTTTTAATAGCCAATTGGATCTCAATTCAAACAGAAAAGGGTGTTTGAAATTACATGTAGAGAATGTTAACACTGACCAGATATTTGATGATATTAAGGAATTATTATTACTATTTTAAATATGATGATTTCTTTAAAGTCTTAATCTTTTAGAGATACTTACTGAAATATTTACAAATAAAAATGATATGACGTCTGGGATTTACATCCAAATAACCCAGGGCTGGGGGAAACAGGTGCTGGTGTCATCCTGGCCACCTTCAGATGAACAGGCACAGAACATGTTGTAAACACCACTCAGATACTACAGTGGGTTCACAGAGAACCCATTTGACTGTTCCAATCCAGTGTAAAGAAGGGTGGCTATATGAAGCGAACAATGGCTTTAAAGATATACATAAAATGAAACCCCTCCCATGTGCAAGGTGCTTCCACTCCTGCCCCCCAGGGACACCCCCATGATAAGAAAATATTTCACAAACTAGCCCCTTTCCTGCAGCATTCTACTGTGAAAAGTACTAGTATATCCTACCCAGCAGGGAACTGCATGGGTGAGGTTATTACCAAGCCACATTCTAAATCCTTCCCATTCCTCCATGAGTCATTTGCTTCTCAGCCACTTGCTAACCTAATTTGTCTAGATCTCTCATTTCAAAACCACTGTGGAGGTACAGAACCTGTGGAGGTACAGCATAATCCAGGGATCTAAGATTAGAAGTAACCCCGATAGGTAACCACAGCATTTGTCAATTCTTGTTTCTAAAACACGAAGCAATGCAGCTGCTACCATGCCTGCTGCCTGGGCTGGAAGCCAGAGGTTAAGTAATGCCCCAGCTCAGAGCCTTATACCTATAAGGTCCAGTTCAGAGCCTTACAGGGCTTTCCATGCTATCATTTATTCTAACCTGTAGGTCAGCACAAAAGCACTTTCCTAGTTTTAAAGTAACATCCATTCTATAAAAGTACTAGGAAAGATACTGACCGACAGACCACTATGTAATGAGAGCATCTTTCTATTCACACTCCTGAAATCAAAACTGAAGATGCGAGGTGGGTTTCAAAGGTTTCACCACCTCCTTGACGTTGTATGATTCAGATGTGGTGGTGGGGGAAGGCGATGGTGACAGGTTCACTGTTCTTGAGGATCCCTAGTTTTCCTCAGTTTCTCAATAATAATAGCTCTGTGCCCCAACAGATAGGCACCCCGGCTCAGACCCTTATTAGTCAAAAAGGAGCCCAGGACCTGAGCAGCAGCAGCAGCCCTGGGGAACTTGTTAGGAATGAGGGCTCTCAGCCCCCACCTCGGATCTGCACTGTAACAAGAGTCCCAGGAGATTCCAGTGAACACGGGTGTGAAAAGCACTGCTCTGACACTGTACTAATATGACAGAGTGATAACTGGTCTTACATTTACTCTCATCAAGTAAACTCCACAATGTCTGTACTTTGTACACTGGG
The DNA here is from genome assembly GCF_964212035.1 of Myotis nattereri. Lineage (NCBI taxonomy): Eukaryota > Metazoa > Chordata > Mammalia > Chiroptera > Vespertilionidae > Myotis > Myotis nattereri. Next base: position 20,003,963 of record NC_138083.1, on the reverse strand, counting down.
AAACTCGCCAACTTTGTACTTTGACCTTTAAAGTTACTTTTTAAATTGCATGGGAGGATATGCATACAACCTAAGTCAGCTGACACCGTTTTCACCCTTTGCTCTTAAATTATACATTAGCTTCTGACCAAGAGTAACAAATGCTCAATATATCGGACCTAAGTCGTCACCTGAGTGCCATCACATCCAGGCTCCCCCATTCCCACCACTCTGCCCCGCTGTGGGCTTCAGCCTTTTCCACCCCGGACTGCTTCCCATATCAGTGTCAGGCTGCTAACAGCTTGAAGTCATTTTAAAAGTAATCACAGGCCATCAAGATTAGATAGAGGCCATCCGTTCCAGAAAGGAAATCTCACAAATAGCAATGTCCTATATTATTTTCTTCTTAAGCAAAAAAACCAAAAGATGTATCTTTACTCCAAATATAATATCGCAGTACAATATTTATAAAAAGATGCTAGCTAGAATTTTACCCTTAGAGAGCAAATCTCACTCTAGTTCATGAAAATGCTTATGGAAAAGTCAATGTAATCTCCATAAAGCAGTTATGAAGGTTGGAGTTATTGAAACTAACCCTTTAGTGCATTCATCCCTTGTAGATTGCAGGAGGGTTGTCGAGCTTTCACATATTTCAGAGAGGAAGGGAAGAAGAAAAGCTCCAGGCCCTTCTTTCCCTCCACTCCCTACTGACCAATCCTGCTCAGCCCACTGGCCCACCCGAGACTGTTGACGGCTCACGGCCTCCCCTTCACCCCAGGTGACTTCAGGGCCCATCCAACAGCCTTGCCTCCTACTCCCTCACCCCCACAAAACTTTCAGTTATTTAGTCTTGCCCAATCTACCCCCTGTTTACCAACCTCAGCCACATCTCCCCACTCCATAGCTACTGTCTCATGTCAGGCCACCATCACCCCTCCCTAGTCCCTTTCCTGCAGCCTTGCCCCCTCCCATCCACACTCCACTCTTACCATGAGTCTTCAGTGCTTTAAACGTCTTCAGTGTTTTCTCAAAGGCTAAAGGATAAAATCTAACTCTCTGCGGTATACAAAGTCCTTCGTGATCTGACGGTCAACACTGTCTCTGTCCTAGCTCCTCTCCTGGCCAACTCCCAGCCATCCCTCCAGACTCAGCTGAGACCCCACACCCTTAGAGAGCCTTTGCAAGCCCTCTGCCCCATCCCCTCATTAGATGGCCCACCTGCTTGTTCAACCCCAGACTGTGAATGTCTCAAGAGTAAGAACTCTGCCAGCTTGGGTTTACATCCCCAGACCCTGGCACAGTACCTGAGGTGCTCAGGAAATGGTGTTGCATGTGATGGACTGACTGAAAGGCTACATGAATGGTTCTACCCCAGCCGACTCTTCACCATGTGCATCTTCTGCTTCATGCCATGTCTCTTACTAGTTCCCTCAGCATCCTTTGTTCTTGCTTCTCCACACTCTACAGCAGCGGTTCTCAACCTGTGGGTCGCGCCCCCTTTGGGGGTCGAACGACCCTTTCACAGGGGTCGCCTAAGACCATCGGAAAACACATATATAATTACATACTGTTTTTGTGATTAATCACTATGCTTTAATTATGTTCAATTTGTAACAATGAAATTGGGGTCACCACAACATGAGGAACTGTATTAAAGGGTCGCAGCATTAGGAAGGTTGAGAACCACTGGTCGAGAGAATCCCAGAGAAGAACCCAGATTCCTTCACACTCCACCAAGCACAAGGGGGCAACATTCGCAATCTCGCTCAGTGCTTTGTCTCACTCCTTCAGCTGAAAACCATAAAACACCAGGCACTGAGAGTTCCCCTGGCTCGGGTCAATTTCCTCTGACATTTAAGAAACATGGGAAATACATCTTGACATTTTTCTCATATTGAGGAAAATAAATAATCCTAAAATACTATTTGAACATTGATTCGATAATAGAGCAAAATGAACTATGTCTCTCCCTGGCCACTTTAGTGAATTGGGTTTCTCAACCGAAAAGTCAATTATGGTCCCTTCATACAAATAAGTAATTTATTTGAAAGGGCTGCAAACTAGATCATAAGATGCCATAAATGAACCAGCTGGAGTAAGTATACGGAGTTACAGATCAATATTGGGGTGGAGTGAGGTAGGAAGGAAAGAAAAAGATGTAAAATATCCAATCAGAAAAAGAGATAAAAATTGTATTAGCTCTCAGATATGTGAGTAGGAGAAAGCTTATTAGAAAAAGAAAAAAAAAAAAACACAACCCTATATGAATTCAAATATATTTAAATGCTTTTAAATTATCCAGCAATTCTAACTGGTTCCACTTGCTCACTGGTGGTGTCGTGGCCCCTCCATAATAAAGAGCCTGACTGGACGGTGCTGATTCTCCTAACTGAGCCATTAGCTTGGAAGATCCTAGAGATGGGCTTATTCACCCCGAGTTCTGAAGTCAATCAGTACCCCCCAAATTCACCTTAAAACTCATATACTAGGAACCAATATTTAACTGAGTTCATATTGCAGGACACCCAACAGCAAAAGTAAAAATAAAAAACTCTGATGTAAAAAGAACGGGTGACCTCCCCACGTACTACGTGGGAAGAAGCCCACGAGTGGGAGAACGAACAGGTAGCAAAACAGTCTGTCCACGCTCCAGTCTGCAGTGCAATAAGCACAGTGAGGCAGAACATGCACATCACGCTTCCCGATGCCCAGAACATCTCGGAACATTCCAGAAAGGATGAGGAGGAAGCATTAACAGTACTTACCTCTGGACCTCGGGGGGGGGGGGGGGGGGGGAGGGGAGGGAAGGGGGGGAATGAAGTGAATATTTCACTGCTGGGATTTATTGTACCATGACTTCATATTACTTTTATCCTTAAAATAAATTTAGTTAATTCAAAGACCCTAAATTAAAACTTTGGGTGGCTCCTGGGTGCTCTAGGGCTGAGTCCGCCTCCTTACATGGCATGTAAAATGAGGGCTGGCTTATCAGCCTCCTCTCCTGACTGCCCAGCCTTACAGAGGACTGCACCTCCACCTGCACTCCACACCGCCCCCACCATGGGTATCCTGGTGGCTGCCCCGATGTGCCTCTCTCCAGATGGTGCTCAACATTCAAAGTCAGCCCAGATTCCCCTCTTTGGGGCAGCATCTCTGATCCCCGATGCTCAGTGGTTTGCTCGGTCCCTCTGCTAGACCCAACAGCAATTCCCTTCTTCTCTTTTATCAGGGTTCCTCATAAAATACAGGACGCCCAATTAAATCTGAACTTCAGATAAACAAATAAATTTTTAGTATAACTATATCCCAAATATTGCATGAGACCTACTCACCCTTTACTGTTGGTTGCTAGCCCCGGGGAGGACACCATCTCTTACCCACGGGTGTGTTCACCCAGAGGGCAGTTCCCAGGAAATGCATTTGTACCAACCTCCATTTCTCAAGCCTGGAGAGTGAATGAGCCGAGTCTTCAATGAAACCCTCAGCACCCAGTGGGGTACTGGAGGGTCCATAAATATGCCACCTCACTTATGCTAAAGTGTGAAAACAAACTCAGGGAGAGCTGTTCCCCTGAAGTCGTGTTTTTCATACCCTTTATGGCTGGTTCTGAGCCCTCAAAGACGCTGGGTCTGCTGACTACACTTAGTTGCTCCTCTTGGTATCCATAAAACCCACAACTCAGTTTTTGAGGGGGAAAAAAAAAAACAGGGGAGACAGATACTGAAAAAAATTAGAGTGGGTTTTTCAGGCAATCACCCTGACTTCCTTTCGGCTCCTCAGAATGTGCCTCACCACACAGAAGTCAGGTAGAGGTCAGCAGCGCCACGACCTACTGGTACGTCCAAATGCCAACCTGGAGGGGCAGCCAGTGAGAAGTCTGCACGGCCTCCACTCCATTCCCCGGGGGCGGCCACGATGAATGCGCCAAGGACAGCAGTGCTGTCAGGCTCAGATGCTGAGTGCCCCATGCTAAGTGAAACCCTCCGCTGAGCCCTGAGAAAACAGGGGGGAGCTATTAAGCTGAGTCTTTTATGATCTTCCCTGGTCTAGAGAGGGTGTAATAAACCTAAAACATTAGGCAAAGAGCCAGCTGTTAAGGCTGGGACCCCAGAGAGGCAGACAATCGGGGGAGTTTAGCATGCAGGGTGCTCATTAAGGTGCCCTTGGAATGGGCCAACACCTGGAGGGAGGGGGAGGCAGAAGCAGGACTGGGCAGCGGCGGCCCAGGCGCAGGCTTAAAGACAGCCTGGGCAGACCCCGCAGGCGGTCCTGGAGCTATAGCAGCCCTTCAGAGATGCCCAGGTTGGGACAAATGACCAGGTCTTTATACCTCCACAATGAGCAGTCAGGGACTGGGGGCTGCCTGGCGAGAGGCTGACAGTGAGGGCCAAGCCCACAGTACCCCTGCAGCTGGACAACAAGCGTCAGCAAAGGAAGCTTTGGGCAGCAGGCATGGGGCCCACCACACTAACCCTCCGGAAACGCATGCTGTAGGGCACACTGACAAGTGGCAGCCACCATCCCAACTCCCCAGCAGAGCGCGATGGGCAAGAAAGAAGGCAGCTACTTTCTCTGTTTCCAGCTGAAGTGCAGATAGACTAACAATCAGAATTGTCTCAATACAAATGAGTTGCCCTGAGATGTGCGGAGTCATCACAAAGGAGGTTTAGTCAGAGGCTATGAAATGCTTAGCGGGTCACTGTATGGGAAGATGGGTGTACTCATTCCGTCCACAAATAGTCGGTGAATATTGTTGGCATGCCAGATAATGCTCTTGGTGCAGGGAAAAGTGGTAAAGGATACAGACAAAGTCCTTCTGGAATCTGCACAGAAGTGGGGTTAGGAAAAATGAATATAACATTCTGGATACTACTAACTACAGTAAAAAAATATCACCCTAGCCGGCTTGGCTCAGTGGATAGAGCATCAGCCTGCGGACTGAAGGGTCTCAGGTTCGATTCCAGTCAAGGGCACATGCCTGGGTTGCAGTTCGATCCCCGGTGGGGGTATGCAGGAGGCAGCTGATCAATGATTCTCTCTCATCATTGATGTTTCTATCTCTGTGTCCTTTTCTCTTCCTCTCTGAAATCAAGTAAAGAAATATATTTGGGGGGAAAAAGAAAGAAAAGAAATGAAAGGGTGACCAGGGCAGAGGCAAAAGACAAGTAATCAGAAAAGACCTCACCAGAGGGAATGTGGGAGCAAAGACCTGTCCAGGATGGGGCTGAGGGCCAGGCAAGATCTGGGGAGAGCATTTCAGGTAAAGAGAACAGCAGGTGCACAGGCCCTGGGGCAGGAACCAGCCAGAGGTTTGGGGGACGAGCAAGAAGGCCTGTGTGACTACAGAAGAGAGAGGGGATGCAAAGTGGAAGATGAGGCCAGAAAAGGAGGCAGGCCTAATGGCCTTGGTTCAATGGCTAAGACTTTGGAACTAAAATGTGTTATGAAGCCATGAACACGGGAAGGTTTAGGGTATAGGAGGGGAATGACATAATTGTACTTAAGTTTCCAAATGATCCCTCTAGCTCAGTGGTTCTCAACCTGTGGGTCGCGACCCCTTGGGGGTCGAACGACCCTTTCATCGCCTAAGACCATCAGAAAACACATATATAATTACATACTGTTTTTGTGATTAATCACTATGCTTTAATTATGTTCAATTTGTAACAATGAAAATACATCCTGCATATCAGATATTTACATTACGATTCATAACAGTAGCAAAATTATAGTTATGAAGTAGCAATGAAAATAATTTTATGGCTGGGGGTCACCACAACATGAGGAACTGTATTAAAGGGTCGCGGCATTAGGAAGGTTGAGAACCACTGCTCTAGCTGCTGTGCACAGACTCTAGGGGGGTGGGGGTGCGAGTGGAGCCGCAGCCCAGTGAGGAGGGCCCACAGGAAATGCTGGGCCAGGGGTGCGAATGAAGATGCACACAAAAGAGGACGGGGCCAGATTTGGATTCCCAAGCCCTGCTGATCCACAGAAGCATCTGAAGAGCTTAACCCACACCCACCAAGAGAAAATCCCAGGACTGGGGACCAGGAATCTGTATATTTAACCTCCTAGATGCTGATGACCAGCCAGGCCTACGAGTCACTGCCCAAGTCGGTCAGTGATTCCCTCCTCACCTCTGCAGAGCTGAGACTCTAGAGCAGTGATGGCGAACCTTTTGAGCTCGGCGTGTCAGCATTTTGAAAAACCCTAACTTAACTCTGGTGCCGTGTCACATATAGAAATTGTTTGATATTTGCAACCATAGTAAAACAAAGACTTATATTTTTGATATTTATTTTATATATTTAAAGTCCATTTAACAAAGAAAAATCAACCAAAAAAATGAGTTCGCGTGTCACCTCTGACACGTGTGTCATAGGTTCGCCATCACTGCTCTATACAGTGAGGAAGCTTAAATGCCTTTCAGCTCTGAGATGAAGCTTCGCTAGGTGGTCTCGACTAGTCCTCATATGAAGCACAATTCACCTTTCCCCAGCTCCAGACAAAAATCCAGAACGGGACTGCCTTTTGGGTTACCACTGTTGCCCTTCACCTGGGGCCTCTCGTCTGAGCCCGGCAACACCAAAGTCACTGAGAAACACTGTGAAGTGGGGACAAAAAGCAAGGAGCAAAACAGTATGAAAACTATTATCCAGTTTGTGGTAAAGCAGCTATCAGGGATAATATGCACGTTATTGAGTATACACCTAAAGAAGGCTCATAATTGGTACCATTCCAGAAGCACAGGAGTGAAGTTAGTTCACTCAGGGCATCAGGCTTAATTCTGTCATGCAAGCCTGGTCCCAGGTGAGAAAAGCTGAAGAATTTCAAACATTAGAAAATTCAAGCCCAAAACCATAAATAACTAAATGCTGCTCAAGACTGAAGATGATGACACTTTCACTGGTAATTGTGGATACTCTGCAGGGAGGACAACTGGAGCCAAGATGGTGAAGGGCTGGAGAGCCAAGATGAGGCTCAGGGAAATGGAGCAGTTGACAGAAAGAGGATGCACTCAGAGGACAGGAAGAGACCTAACACAGGACCTCCCCTCAGGTAGAGAACCTGAGGCCCCACGGGGTTAGGTGACTCACTCAAAGTTGCTACTAGTCAGCATCGTGAAAGGTTAGAGGAATTAAGCAAGAATCAATATTTCAAAGCCACACAGAATTGCTGAGAGCAAAGCCAGCCCTCTAACTTGATTTCAGCTACATTCTCCCATTAAAACACAATGGGCCAGCCAACACACTTAGGGAATCCATACAAATAGCACTCTCCAAACAGGGCACTAGGTCAACTCAAGCTCCCCAACCCATTCCAAAGAACCCCTCCTTTCAGGACTCACAAAGACCCTCCTCATGCTGGTCCCTCTGCCTGGATTATCCTTTTTTCCTCCCTCTCACTTTTCCTTCACGGCCCTTAAAGATGTTTCCTCATCCAGGAGGCCTTCCCAGACACCTCCTAGTCAAACAAGTCTGTGAAATATTCCTTAACACACCACAGCAATTTCCACATTCTGTTTCCTGTTGGTCGACATACTTGTCTTTCCCACCAGTCTAGCTGCTTCCTGAGGGAAGACAGTGCCCACCTTTTATATATCCACAATACCCAGCAGTCCTTCCTTACAGCCAAGCACTTGGATGAATGAAGGAATAAGCAGTCAAGGAATGAATAAAGAATTGAAATAAAGAAAAAAGATACTATTCTTGAACTCAAGGACTACAATAAAATTAATGCTTCAAAATTTATTATGCCCTACCCATGTGGGTCAGTTGGTTGGAGTGTTGTTCCATGCACCAAAAAGACTGTGGGTTCAAATCCGGGTAAGCCCACATACCTAGGTTGCAGGTTCAATCCCCAGTCAGGGCGCATATAGGAGGCAAGAGGCAACTGATCAATGCTTCTTTCTCTTCCTCTCTCTCTCAAATCAGTAAACCTATCCTCGGGTGAGAATTCTTTTTTTTTTTTTGGTTTATTATATACATTTTCAATTTTTAAATGCAAATGTGTTTTTTCTATAAATATCAGTTAACTTGGCAGATGTTAACTCCAAAAACAGAAACGAAGCTTGGCTCTTCCTGCAGACCCACAGCTGTGGCTTTGACTCCAGGACCAAGGCACAGGGACCTCTGTCTCTTCTGAGACACAAAAGGAAGAAAAAAGGATGTGCATATGACCAAACTTCTTCAATGTGCTTCTCCAAAACACACAAACAACATATTCTTAAAAGTGGACGTTTAAGAGGAGTGATATAAATATAAATATTGAGAACATAAGAACACTTATTCATACTTCTTTTTGTTTCCTGTGTTCAGACATTGGACCAACTATTGAATGCCCTGAGATATTCCTGTTTAGTACTGCAGTACCATGAGACATAAAGAAATGAGTGTTCCCTGCTCTTACCCACTCCATCATTGCAACCCTCCTTCCAGATTTATCTGTTTTAGAAAAATATTCTCAGTGACAGCTTTTGGAAATAGATTTATATATATCTCGTGTAAAAAGAAAATTGATTCCTTTTACTATACTACCAGCCAAATACACCAGCTAGGAGAAAGACATGCTTCAAAATACTAAATTGCAGGACTTTTTCCTCAAAGATTTTCATTCGAGTCAGAGTGGAACAAAATGCAATCGTGGTCTAACGTATTGTCGCTTTTTCACCAAGCATAGCAGCCGATGTCGCCAAGCAGACTGCTTTAATAATTGTGGGGCGGAAGCACTGGGCCTCGGGAACCTGGGTTCTAAACCTGACTCTCAAACACCCTGTCACTTTGACACCTTATTTAACTTTGCCAAGCCGTGGTTTCTTCACCTGTAAAATGACTGAATAAAACCTACCAAACACGGCTGCTAAAAAGTTCTAATTGTGCAGCAATGCTGTGAGTATTAAGCTATCCTGCTGTATAATTTTTTTGCCTATAGAAGAAAATAGGTGACACAACGCCAGGTCACCTTCTGTGTGCAACAGACAATCAATGCAACATAATTCCTGATGCCCTGCTGCACCTCACACCAGTTAAATCTGACGCTATGGGGTGAGAAGCCATCAGTTGAGACATGAGGCCAGTGTCCTAACCTCCTGGTTTCTCCACCACCCATGTTAAATACAACAGGTACAAATGAAGTCACATGTGCTAAGCCCCAGGTCAGTAAACCAAGACTTAACACCTAACCTACCTACAGTGTCAGCCTCTCCAGGAATGGAGTCTTAAACCAGTCAGTGGGGAGTTTCCTGGTCAACGCCAGTGAGGCAATCTGCCTGAAAAAACCTGCCTGCCATCCTGATCTCTAAGGAAAGGTGAGCGGTACCTGAAACACTGCTGCAGCTTCCTGGCCCACCTGCTTCTTCCTGTGAAAGCCTGTCATTCCATACAGCTCCTCAGAGTTCCTTTCTGTTTCAGAGATGGGATCCTGCCTGATTCACGAATTGGTAAATAAAGTCCAAGATCTTTAAATTTACTCAGTTGAAGTTTGTTTGTTTAAATGTCTCCAAGGGACAGCCTGTGGTTCCTGCATATTCAGATGTGACTACCAAAGCCCACAGGAGAAAACAAACCACGATATGGACCTGGGCTAAGTCAGATGCGAGAGAGGGAAAAAGACCAAGCAGGCCACCAAAACCATCAGCAAAGAAGGCAGGCAGCGTGCACAGAACCGGAGCAGCGTGGCCAAGCATGTCAGAGACCGATGAGCAGTGGAGGCTCTGGATTCCTAACTGACCGGTGCTTAGTTAACCACTGAGCCTGTCCACCCATGCGGAAAATTGACTGAGTCCTGCCTGCTCTTCCCACCTCAGAGGTGGCTACAATGCAGAGGAAGGATGTGACGCACACAGCGAAGGACACACCTCACGCAAACCAATCACTGTCCCTAGTCAGCATTAGCAGCACAGCTCACAGAAGCCCCTGAAGAGCTGTACCTTATCTTTTAGGGGCCCCCTTCTCCTATGGCCCCTCTTTCCTGATCTTTGTGGCAACCAGGAAAGGAGCAATCTCTGTAGGCATTCAATGAAATTCAAGGATGCTGGGGGCACAACTATGAAATGAGCAAAAGGCACTCAAAGATGTTACCTCCCGAAAATAACGAAAACACTAATATTGTAGGAGAGTGATATGGGGAAATGGTCGAATGTAAAGTTTTAAATAAAGCAAATAAAGGAGAAAGATTTTTAAACGGTCATTCTAAACTGGAAGTTTTACAATGGCATCCAGGGCTAGGACTGTTGCGTTCTGTGTTCTAAAGCTCTTTAATTGGTTATCAGTGTTTTAACGATCAGAGGATTTTACATAAAAATCTGGATTTCTGATTCTCTGGAAATATGGAAGGACAGGGCACTCCTGTGTCCCATTCCACAGGACAGCAGGGGTGACTTCCTGCCATAGTCCCACCCAGCCCACTGGGGTCGGCTGCACCCCACCTGGCTCCTCAGGCCCTGGAGTTAGGACCTATCTAGGAATTCCAGAGATTTCAGAGAAGGGATTATGCATTTTAACAGAAGGAAAAAAAAAAAAAACTTTTTAAAATGACTAACTGGTAACAAATTTAAAGGATCTGTCACTTCTCAAACTTCACGCACTTTCTGTTGAGTTGTGTTCTTCTCCCACCCATGGCTTCTAAGGGAGAGAAAGCAAAGAGGATGCTGGCTGAGGTGACGAAACTAATCAAGCTGAATTTTAATGAAATAAAGGATGACTTAACCCAGCCAGGAGCAAACAAGGTCTGTTTGATTCGTTCAGGTCTTCTAACTTCTTATTTAGGCTTTATTAAAGAAACCACCAGTGAGGGGCTTTCTCTCTCATGTCTTTCTGTCTCTTCAGTGTGGGCTACACCTCCCCAATTTACAATCCCTGGGACTCTTTGCCAGTATTTTCCCCTCTGAGGCCCTCCGAGGAATGAAGCTGCTATTGCCCAGAGCTGGAATGCAGAGGCACTATTAGCAGGTTCTTAACACTCAGGAATTCATCTATCCCAGATTCCTTGAAATTGAACACACTACCACAATTTCAGGCAGAAATAAAAGAGATGATCTTGTCATCAAGCCAAAAGGGCCTGAGGTAAGAAAGGTCTCTGATGTCACCATGCTCTTTGCAATAAGACAGAGACAGAGCAAAACAGTCTGGCCTCCTTTCTGTGGCCCAACTGATCAGTCTCTGCACAATAACGCAGGCCTGCTCCTCAGACAGCCATATAAGGTCGAAGGAAGTCTCCAGTTGCACCTGGCATAATCCTCACACCTCTAATTTGGACCTCCTTTCAAAGGAGGTGAGGAGGAGGGGCGGGAGCCAGCACATAATGTAATGGCACTCACTGTCTAAGGCCAGAGGCCTCATCTTGAGATAACAAGATGACATCAAATGAGCAGTCTTGTTTCACTCAAGTCCTCAACTCTCAAGTGTCGCCTTTCTGTTCTTGTTCTTTCATGATTAGTCATGCTTTTAATTCCGCCTCCATTCTCCTGCAAACTGAACCTTCCTCTGAGCCCCCTACGTGTTTCTAGGCTCTATTTGCATTTCCAAAGCTTGACAAACCCAGTTCAACATCTGAAGTAGGAAGCTCTCCAACAGGAGTCCAAAGAAAGGAGACCCTTAACTTCCATAAGCCACACAGGAAAGAGACTTGAGGACAGCTATGAATGCCTCTGAAAAGAAATAAGTGGATAAAATCACATCACACTGAAGCCACACAGAGAAAGAAAATTGCTGGCATCATTCTAGTGAAGGCAATCTAACAGGTAGCCATGATGAACTCCTTCTGGTCCCAACTCCCACCACAGGTGTCCGCAGCACCACAAATCCTGGTCCAACAGAGGCGAGGACTCTGCCTGACTTGTGCATCACTGAATCCTCAACATGTGTCCCCAGTTGAAGCAGGGGGTCCCTCGGGGGTGAGGATGACGGAGCCCCAACGCGCTAGGGCATCTGTAGGCACGACTCCGGAGACCAGGTTCAGTGACGCAGATCCGTTTTATTGTGGAACTACAGGGGTATATATAGCATGAGGGGAACAATCAGAGGGAGACACGTTGCTACAGGCGACCAATGGCTGAAAGGCTGGGGTACTGTGCACGTGGCTCTAGGAGTTCGTACAGGTGGGCGTTGCTACTTCCTGGTGTGCCGAGGAAGCATGTCATGGTGGAGTGTGCTCACACTATTGCATGAGCCGCAGCGCTGAGACATACTTCCTGAGCTCTACGTACACCCAGTGGCTTTTAAAGGTTTCAGGGGCATAGGGACATCTGCAAGGTCAAACTATTCTCATAATGATATCAGGATATTATCTGCCTTTTTCACTCTCTCATGAGTGCACAGGGAGCTTTCCAGAGGCTACAGGACAGATCATTCTGATGGCTAAAGGAATGTATGCTTACGGACTCCTACTTTAAAGTTTTTTGGTTTTAATTCTAATGTGCTACTATATATTGATATAACCCACAAAAGTAAAAGCTTTATGGGGTCCTCAATAATTCTGAAAAACATAGGGGTCCCCAAAAGCAAACAGTTTGTGAAGTGCTGGTCTAGTACAAGACCTGGCATATACCTGGCAACAACGTTTAAACACTGCGCAAACAATCAATCAACTCTTTCTATCAATAGACTAATGTCCAGTTAATGGTCTGTTATAGATAAAATATGGAAAGAAAGGTTCCCAGGGGTAAGTTCTCGCTCTCTCAGCTAAGAAAGAAAAGAAACAGATTTGAGGGAACCATCAAATGAGGAAGAGCCAGGACCATCACAAGTCTGTGACTCCACACCAATTCCTTCCAAGGTCTATCCAGCATGTTCTGATGTAGTGAATACTACATTCTGGATTATTTAAACATTGGCCAAAGACAGTGTTATCCATCCCATCCCTTCCCCCACCACCATCCTGTCTGTCACTATTAACTCTTAAATATCTCTTGAAACCTTCAAGATTTAGCTTGGCTGTCCTTCCTCCAGGCAAATTCCCTGGGGCCTTCTCCCTTCCCAAGTCTCTCTATCATGGGTTTTTATAGACGCTTTTTCCTTTTTTTCCACAGCACTGCCATCAGCCTCTACATAAACACCCATTTGTGGGATTTTCATGTCTGCCTCCCCAACTAGATCACAAGCTCTGGAAGAGCTGGAACGTGCTGGCCTAGCTCACCACAGTATCCCATGCACCTGCCACAGGAGTTTAGGACAGAGCAGGAGCTTAATAAACGACAAATGGATTATTAGTTGGGTTGGTGGGTCGGTGCGTGATGGGGTTTGTGTGATTGGACAAGTGGCTGGTTGTCTGAGTAGGTTGGTAGTTGGATGAATGAGTGGATGGGTGAGTGGGTGGGAAGGAGTGAGTGGGCAATGAAGATGGGTAGTGGGTGTATAGATCACTGACTTGCTGGCTGGCTGGTGCCTGAATCGGTGAATGGGAAAGTGGATCCACTCCAACTGCAATGACTAGTTCAGGCTCCTGTTTGTCCAGATATAGCTGATGACCTCCCAAATAGGTCTGGCAGCTGCCCCACTCCTTGGCTTTCGAATACACAAATCTCATGTTACACCCTTTATGAAATGGCTTCCATTACCTACAGAATCAGTTTGAAGTTAAATCATTTTTAGAACAATGGATAGGAAAAAACAATAATCAAGTTGAAACTTCACAACTGGTCAAACCTGACAACACCATAATCTGAACCTCCCACTTCTCCAGCCTCCACTCTCATCAGCCATCTGAAGTTCAGCCATGTCATAATACTTTGCAGCTCACTAATCATACTCTACAGTCTGGGGCTTTATCCCCTTTTCTGCTTAAAATGCTATCGCTCAACTTGTCTGCTTGGCTGACGCATTCTGCAGAGTCCTGCCCTCGGGTGTGATATCCTCAGAAGTCCTCAGTAGGAGCTCCTATCAACACCTCCCCATCTCCACCTGTTGTGCCTGCAGCACACCATTATGACCTTGAGAACCTGCGAGGGTCTCTTTGTTCCTGTTGCTCACACTAGATCATGAGCTACTAGAGAATAGGGATCATGCAACTTTTTTCACTTTTGAGGTAGTCTCCATCACCTTGAATCATTTTATCCTGAAAACTCCCTGGGGAACTTTTAAGTCCTACTTAGACCTCACAAAGTGACTTACCTGTGCCCCAAGCAGAATTTCCAAGCAGAACCACTGTGATGGCTTAGACTCTTATTAATAGAAGCCTGAAAATAAGAACCAGCAGGTGCAACCAGCTGACAAGTCATGAGGCCAAAAGGGCCCAAGAATGAAAGCTCATGAGAGTGAACGTCCCATGGTGGGTCCAGAATCCTAGATTCTTAAAAGGCTAAAATTCTCATTCAAAGCTTTTCCTCTTGGGATCTTGAGTTCCCACTCCCTACCCACAAGCTCCCAAGAGGTTTGGGACTCACTCTAAAGGCAACCTAATTTCAGCCTTCTTTCATGTAACAAAATCAGATTTTACCAACCTCTGCTCTGGATAATAACTTCACTACACTAGGGTTTTTCAAACTACAGATCATAAAATCAATTTAGTGGGTAAAACCATCTTTTCTTTTTTAATAAAACTAGAGGTCCAGTTCACAACATTTGTGCACTGGAGGGGAGGTGGTCCCTCAGCACAGCCTGCGCCCTCTCGCAGTCCAGGACCCCTCAGGGGATGCATGCCTGCTGGCTTAGGCCCACTCCCCCGAGTGGTCCTTGGCACTCCTGTGGAGGCAGGAGAGGTTCCTGCCACCACCACTGTGCTTGCCAGCCGTGAGCCCGGCTGCTGGCTGAGCGGCACTCCCCCTGTGGGAACGCACTGACCACCAGGGGGCAGCTCCTGTGTTGAGGGTCTGCCCCCTGGTGGTCAGTGCGCATCATATTAACCAGTGGTTCCGCTGTTCAGTCAATTATTAGGGTTTATTATATAGGATAGTAGAGAGTAGAAAATATCAGCATGCATTGGCTGAGAAACCTCTTACTCTGGGTCATGTTTGAAGTACACAGTCCTGTATAGTCATCATCAGCCCTCCAAAACACAGATGGCCTTCATTCTAAATAAAATGAAAATCCTTTCTCACTGAAAGTCAGAGGGAAAACATGTTTTAAATTAATCTCCAGGGCAGAAAAATTCTCTTGCAAACTAAAGTCAAAAACTTCCTGCAAATGTCTTCCCCAAGATATTCATTAATTACAAAGAGGAAAAATACATAACATTATGGAAGAGGAACTCAGCAGACACCACCTTAAGCAAGTGATGAAGGTCAACATCACCAGTAATAAGACATGTTGATGTCATGAAACCCCTGAAATGATATGAGGGAAAAGAGCACAATATTACTTATGTGGTGTTCTTATCAAATTTGCATAACTTCAATTTAATCATGATACAACATCAGAGAAACCCAAATTGAGGGCCATTCTACAAAATGAATTAAATTAGATAATGATGAGATAAGATTTATCAGAGTTTCTAGTAAGTGCCTGAGTGGCTAGAAATAGTAGTTGATGACAAAAGTTACTGATCAACACCATCACAGTAAAGCCCTAACTTTCTCAATTTACTTTAAATTGACTGGCATTCCTCTGAGATTGAGAAACTGTCCCAGAGCAGAAGAGATTAAAGACCCTGCACTGGATCCTGGAACAGGAAAAGGATGTTAGAGGAAAAAATACAGTTCCATTAATAGCGAGGTAACAATGTTAATTTCTTGGTTGTGATAACCATACCATGTTAATATCAGGGGAAGTTGGGTGAAGCATACATGGGAACTTTACTAGAAGTATAAAATTATTTCAAGATTAAAGCTTTTTAAAAAATGTTTTTCTGAAGAAAGGACCAACAGTGTTCTGTCCCATAAACTATGTATCATTTAAACGCAGTAAGAGTAGTGTGCCTCAATTCTCTAACCCTAAACGTTATGAGCACAGGATGCATAATTTGCATATAATTAACTTAATACACAGGGAGAGCTGTGAAGCTGTCGCTCTTTAACCAGCTCTTCCCCAGCTCTCTCCCACCTCTCCCACCCTCCTAATACCCAAAAGGAAGATCACCAAGATTCCCTTTTCCTCCTCAGAGGGAACAATGCGAGACATCCTACAGATGCTGGCCTATGGATTCCTAATTCCTTATAAGCACCCGCAAAAGGAAAGACTGGGGGTGGGATGGCAGTTATTAATGCAACACATGTTTTCTGAGTACCCATCTCAGCCAGGCATGGTTCTAGGCTCTGGGGAAACAGCCAGGAACAAGACCAACAAGGTTACTGGCTCTCACAGAGTTTACATCCAAGAAAGAGAGAGACAATAAACAAGGGAACAAACAAAAATGCATTCATATGCACACAGCATGCATGTGCACACACACACTGACACACACATATATCCCCACACACACACCCCTCCTCTGCCAAGCCTGGGTCTGTGATGCCCAGTGAGGGCTGGGGTTGAAGAAAGGCTCTCACAAAAGCAGTAAAAGAGCCTGGAAGGATTTTACACAGGAGTCCAACTGTACAAAGGGGAACAGGGATCAGCTCTCTTCTTCCTTTAATCTCTCCACAAGGGCAGTCAACAGGTGCCACCAACATGCCCCAGCCTCCTGCACCCACTGGCCCTTCTCCCAACTAAAACAGCTTCCTCCAGAGACAGGAGCCAAAGGTCTCCACCTGTGCAGCCGCCTGAGGCTGGTGCACCCCTCCCTTCCCCCCTTGCTGACCATGACCTTCCACTCGCCTGCTTCTCTCACTGCTTGGCCCTCCACACCTGCCTCCTTAAGTGTAGGCTGGCAGTAACAACGGTGATTATAAAAAGTTAATGGTAGCTATGATTTAATGAAAGGTTATGATGTGCCTGGAGGTGTGCTGGACGCTCTTTATTCTCCTTCTTCCAATCCCCTCCACACCTCGCGCAGTATTATTTCCCACCAGCATCTTCAAATGTTGTAGCTTCAGGACGCTTATCCTATGACAAACTCCTAAGGAGCCCAAAGAGCTTTTACCAGTGTAGGCAAACCTATTTATAGTTACCATATTAGAAATTAAAACTGAAAATATATTTAAGCACAATGCACAGCACCCAGAGCCACATCATCATCGCACATCATATAGCTTCTGGAGACTCCACTCCACCCCGATGAGAGATGAGGGTGAAAAGGCAACACATCCCAGCGGCCTTACTGTGGAAACAGCTGACTGCATCCCCCCTAACAGAGCATCAGTGGTGCCCAGGCATCTCTGGACCACACTCTGAGAATCACTGTTCTACTAGAAAAGAAGCAGCCTTAAAGAGGAAAATCAGCTTGCCCAGCTCACTCAGCCGGCCTCCTGAAGAGCTCTGGCCTCACCCAGGTTATGCAAGTCTGCTGTCCCCTCTGTCCCCTGTGCTCCCCTTCACTCTTCCCTTTCTCTGCTATGGTCTCCCGCGGAAACTGCGATCACTCCCTCCACATCCACTATCACTTTCAAGCGACCCACCTCCAAATGTGCACCCGCAGAGATAACTAACCTGCGCTCTTACCACCTGGATGCCCCGCCAGCACCTGAGCCAACTCAACTGAATACCACAATCCTCCACTCCAGCCAGCTCATCCCGGCATCCTGACTTTTTGAGAAAAGTCATTCTTCTACTTAATATGGCCCCAAACCATTCAGTCTGCTTTGACTCTTCACCTTGCAATGGCCTGCTGATTGGTCTTCGGAATGTCTTTTGCAAATGCAAAAACAAAACAGGATATAAAAAAGTGTACACATTATGTCCCTACATAAACTGGAGGGGGGGGGGGGGGAAGACTGGATTCAAATGCACCAAGACTTTACAAGGAGTTATCTCTGGATCATGAGATGATGAGCAATTGAGATATGGTTTCTTTAATACACTTTTCGGCATAGCACACATTTTTTTATAAGCATACGTTATTTTCACAATCCAAAAATACTGTACAATGAAAGCTTCCTCCGGGTTTGATTTGTAAGTTTCATCCCTTGACCATGCCCTTTCCTATTACAATTCCGACCTAGTCCAGAATCACACTCTCATGGGTCACATTTCAGTTCTCTTTATGGTCTTCTTGCACCGGCCTCTGAGGCCTCCGGGTCTTGCATCACAGAATATGAGAGGAAAGTCAATGGGATACTAGTGTATAGAAGGCACTTAGCACAGCGCTTGGCAAACAGTAAATAAATGTCCATTATTGCAGTTAGATGCAACTGCTATTAGATGAAACTTCTGAAAACACTAACTGGCCAATGACAACCCTATTTTAAAACCATCAGTAGTTCCCAGTGCCTAATAATAACAGCCAATTTTACAAAGCTCTTACTTTGGGGCCCAGCACTACTAGCAAGCATTAGCTCATTCAACCACCCATGAGGTGGTTTCTGTGAGATCTCCATTTACAGGTGAAGAGAATGAAGCAAAGAGAAGGAAGCTAGGATGGGGTAGAGCTGAGAGTCAAAGCCAATGCAGTCTTACTGTCCAACAGAAATTTCCACAATGATGGACATTTTCTATCCTATACAATAAAGAGCTGATATGCTAATTAGACCGAACAGCAGAAAGACCGTTTGCACGACCTTCCGGACAAAGCTGGTGCTGCGAGGACAGAGCCCCTTGCACGAATTTCATGCATCGAACCTCTAGTGCCTGCATAATTCAGTATGTGGCTACTGAGCATTAAAAATGTGACTGGTGCAACTGCGTGACTAAATTTTCCCTTTATTTCATGTTAATTTAAAAGGGCACATGTAGCCAATGGCCACCACACTGGCCAGCACAGACTGAAATATAAAAGCACAAACTCCCACGCTTGGTAAATAAAAGTTCTCACAACACCCTCCTACTTTCCTCTCAACTAATTCCTACAAAAAGCTGTAGTAAGTCTAAAAGTCCTGGTAACTGCACTCAATCCTACCTCCAGCCATTCCAGCCCTCCTCTCAACCAAACCTCTGGATGTGGAGGGGCTTTAGAAGGTGGAGTAAGAGAGACTTGGGTTCAAACCCTGGCTCCACAGACACCTGGCTGTGGGACTTGGAGCAGGTTTTTTTAGCCGGTGAGCCCTTGAACCTCATCTGTAGAATGGGGTGACAGTGCCACCTTCCAAGAGCATCTGGCAAGACACATCTACCATCTAAACGTTTGCTAGTAATATACCTTCAGGGCTCAATTCAAACTCCACCCTCTTCTCTAAGAGGCCAGTGGAAGCCTGGGAGTTGTTTGTGTGCTGTTGTCTGTGCCTTCCTTGCCCCTAGACAGCAATCCCCTGAGGCCAAGAGTTTGTCATCAGTGAGCTTCCCAGCAACAAGTCACCATACAAGGGGCTCTAGAGGGAACTGGAGCCAGCTCAGCCAGTATTACTATCTGAGGAGTCTCTGGTTTGCTCTGTAAAATGGGGATAAAAAGCCCTCATTCAGTCAGTCAGTTAGTGAGAGGAGGAAACGAAGTTGCCCACATAAAGAAATAAGCATGGTAGCCCTGCTGGCTTGGCTCAGTGGTTGAGTGTCAACCTATGAATCAGGCAGGGTCAGGGCACAGGTCCATCCCCAGTGGGGGCCATGCAGGAGGCAACAGATCAATGATTCTCTCTCATCACTGATTTCTGTATCTCTCCCTCTCTCTTTCTCTCTGAGATCAATAAAAATATATTTTTTAAAAAAAGAAATGAGCTTGATGCCAGGTTGCGGGCAGCACCTCAACAGAGACCTCCCATCCTTAGTATAAGTGCCATCTGTCGCCATCATCACAGGCTTAAGAGACAAACCATGAACTATGTTGCTGATACTACCTGCTCTTAAAATGGGAAGACTTCAGTACATCCCAAGGATATCACTCCCAGCCAAAATACTACTGGGACTTTCCTTCTCTTTTTAACTTGGTAGACGTGACACTAAATTCCACCCGAGAGGCTCATCAGGAGGAGAGGCGAGAACAGTCAGAAAATGGAAGGAATGAGGAGGACATGCCTGATCAGATAAGAAAGCACATTACAAAACTACCACCGGGCCCCTTGCCAGTACTCGGTAAATATATTTTTTTGGTAAATCATTTTTAAATACTTGTTATTAAATAAAGCTACAGAAATTAAATTGTAAAAACAACAGTAATAACAATAACCAATCAATAGTGAGCCCTTGCCAGATGTCAGCGTGTGGAGAACTTTATCCACATGTATTACCTCATTTGAACCTCGCGACAGTGTTTTTCAAACTGCCAGCTGCAGCCCCTTCGTGGATCTGGAAGTCAACTTAGTAGATCTAGAAATAGCATTTTTTTTTTTTAAAGGAGACAGAATAGAACAGGATAGGATAAAAAATATAAGAGTAAATTGCTTGAAACACCCCATGAATCTTTTACATTATCTACAGAGTTTCAATTTAAAATATTTGTTATTGTGAGTTATAGTAAAAACTGTTTTAAAAAAAGATCTCATAACTTATGAGGTATATGCAATTATTATCAGCATTTTACAGATGCCAAAACTGAGGCTTACAACAATTAAGTCACTTGCTCAAATTTACCCTGCTCATAAATGAGTCAAAATTGGAACCCAGGCAGGCTGCCCTCAGATCCTGACTCTGTGAATACTGGCAGATCAGTGCGATAGGGCCCTGAAGATCATTTAGTGTTTCCATGGGGGAAAAAACAGCAAGTGAAACCAACAGGAAATGGGAAGATTAGTTACCAAATTATTATTTTGTTGTCTCATCAGAGGGTAACAAACTATCTATATTATAAAAGGCCAGTGGCCGTAACGCCATAACGACCAAATGGCCATTCAACAGGAGGTGCATTGATGGGTCTCGCGGCGCGGTGGGTCTGGGTCCTGGGTGATTTTGCATGCTGGGCCTCTAGTATCTTATAAAGTTGTAGAAAATGACCAGTGAAAAGACTAGTCATAAAAACAATGGCAGAAATCACAAAGAAAAAGGTATACAGACAATACATAAACGTTAAACTATCGCCCATAAAAGTTATGGATGATCACATTTCTGCTAATGTTTTACACATTTTAAAGAGCAGAGCTGTGACTAGCCTAAGAAACTGACTTTGGGCAATTAACTATGTTTCCCAATCTGTAAAATGGTATGACAATAATAGCCTCTCCCTGCTAAGCCTGTTGCAAGTACAGTGGGGCCTTGACTTACGAGTGTTCTGACTAACGAGTTTTTTGAGATACCAGCTGTCTCTCCGCCGATATTTTGCATTGAGTTGAAAAAGTAATTTGAGTTAATGAGCTCCTTAACAAGCTCCTTAAGGAGCTCGGTCTCGGAACGAATTAAACTCGTAAGTCAAGGCCCCACTGTATTAGACTTTGTACCTCTGGCATAGAGCAAATTCTCAATAAAGGTAGCTGCTATTATGTGATGCAACACAATGGCTCTTTGGAATGTGAAACTAATACTCTGCCACATAACCAAAAGCCACAAAATAATAAAAACAAATTCATCGCTTCTTAGCTTGAATAAAGCATCAGATGTCCCTTACAAGGAGGACTGGTTACTGCCAAGGCTCCTAGCTCAGAAACTCAGTATCTCCCCACCTCGCGCCCATCCTTTAAGAGCCTGGCTGCAACAGCTGCCCTCACTTTCCAATCACTCCAGGCCTTTCCTTTCTGTTGGTTGCTTCCTCTTTGCCTGAAGCTCCTCTCCTCTAAAAATTAACATTAAAAAATTTACATATGCACCCCTATGTTAACAGCAGAGGTATTTATAAAACACGGAAAACAACCTATGTGTCTATCAACAGATGAATGGCTAAAGAAAGAGTGATTCACACACACACACACACACACACACACACACACACACACTCTGGAATATTATTCAGGTATAAAAAGAAAGTCCAGAGGGTTGAGGAATTGGATAAAGATGGTCAAAAGGTACAAACTTCTAGTTATAAAATAAATACTGGGGATGTCAATGTTCAACATGACCATAGATAACACTGCCATATGGTATATCTGAAGTTGTTAAAAGAGTAAACCCTAGGAGTTCTCACCATACCAAAAAAAAACACAACATTTTTTTTTTTAATTATATGAGACTAGAGGCCCAGTGCACGAAATCTGTGCACAGTAGGGTCCCTAGGCCTGGCCGGCAATCAGAACTAATCTGTGGGGTGACCGGCAGGGCAATCGGGAGCCCTGGCTTACACCCACCTTGGCTGGCCTGGCGCCACCCATTCACTGGCCCCGCCCCCTGCCACCACCACCAGTCACCTCCCTCTGTGGGGTGACCAGCAGGGTGATGGGGGAGGAGGGGGAGGAAAGGGCCCTAAGGCCTGCTGGCTGGGGGCAGCTCTTGCAGTGAGCGTCTGCCTCCTGGTGGTCAGTGTGCATCATAGCGACCGGTCTTTCTGCCGGTCTGTCAATTTGCATATTATGGTTTCATATAGACAGATGATGGATGGTAACTAAACTTATAGTAGTAATCATTTCACAATATATGTAAGTCAAATCATTATGCTGCACACCTTAAACTTGCACAGTGCTATATGTCAATTATATCTCAATAAAACGGGGAGGGAAAAAAATGTTTATCAACTTTCTTTAATCCTCCCAAACAACCAGCTAAAAATTTTTTTCTCCAGTGCCAATGACTTTTTAGGTAACTTTTAAAAATTACATAAACAATTTATTAATTATTAATTGTAAAATGACTCCTGAGCAAAGTAAAAATTTAAACAGTATAAAGAGAAAAAGAAAAGCTTTCTATCTTCACCTAACAATTCATCAATTCCCTTCTTGAGAGTTACCACTATTAGGCCTCTTAGAACTAGGGGCCCAGTGCACGAATTTGTGCACCTTGAAAGGAACTGTGGACAGCGAGGTTGCAGTGGGCACAAGTGCAGGTCTCAGCCCATCCTACGCACCCCCAACTGGCCCCTCCCGCCACAGCACCTGGTCCCCTGTCTACCGGCAGCCCTGCTCCTGCCGCCACTGCTCCTATGCGCTGATGGCGCCAGCCCCACCCACACCTGCTGATGGCACAGAGCAATTGGATCTGGTGCCAGAAGCAGGTGTGAGCGGGGTCAGCACTGTCAGTGGGTATGAATGGTGGCTGCTGCCCCTATCGCCCCTCAGGAGCGGGGGGGGGGGGTGGAGAAGCCCTAAGGGGTTTTCGGGCCAGCAGCCACTGCTCACACCCATTGACGGCGCTGAGCGATCAGGCCAGTGCTGAATGCTGGCAGTGGGTGCAAGTGGCGGCTCGAACGCCAGCAGTGGGAGTGAGCGGGGCCAGTGCCAGCAGTGGGTGCCAGCGCCGGGCGGGACCATGCACACAGGAGCAAAGAATTTTCAATAACCACCAGAGGCTCGCCTTGATGACAGCGACTGGTGCCCTGCCTTGGTCTGGCGCCCCTGCTCACCTGCTCCACCATCCCGCCACAGCCGATGCCCGCCATGTTCTGTGTGCACCCCCTGGTGGTCAGGACACGTCATAGCAACCAGTTGTTTGGTTGTTCCGCCATTTGGTCTATTTGCATATTAGGGCTCTATATATATAGATTCCACACAGACATAGCATGTGCATGTGCATATATGTGTATATTTTTTTAACACACATTCATAAAATTCTACTGTAGTATGTGTGAATCTCTTGCTTTTCTCACTTAATCCCCTATCCTGGAATTCTTTTAAGATGAACACATTATTTATAAGAACTGCATATCATTCTATCAAAGGAATTGGCCACAACTTAATTCTTCCATCTTTGTACATTTAGGTCATTAATGGTTTTCTGTTACAAACATCCTTACACATACATCTTGGTAGGCAGGAATGTAATCCATAAAATGAATTCTTAGAAATCAAACTGCCTGATCAAAGTGTTTATTAAATTCTAATCTGACAATTACTATCAAATTTTCCAATATGAAAGTTTTCAAGGTTTTAGCCTTTATGCTTCTATCACCACTCCTTCACCAGCACATGATGTTCTGTTTACAGTCACCAACCCCACTGGTAAAAGATGGTGTCTTATTGCTATTATAACTTGTATGTCTTTCCTTAGGAGTTAGGCCTAGTGTTTTTGGTTGGCCACTTGTATATATCTTTCCACTTCACTACCAACTTCTGGATCATTATCTCTCCTTGAAACAGCTCTTTGAAAGATAATCAATGCCCTTCTCTTCAAGACCAAGGACGTTATCTTCCTGGAATCATCAGAGCCCCATTCTGGCAACATCTGACAGCAATAACCACCTCCTCCAGGAGATACTTCTTTCCCTGCTATGACAATTGGCTGTGCTGGTCCTCCATGAGGGGTGAGCCTATCTTCCCCCCTGGAATCCTAAAGAAGAGCATATCCTAGTGTCCAATCTCTGGTTCCCTTTCCTTCTCACTATAACATTCTTAAAATGTCATCTCATCCCTGGATGGTGTGTTCCGTAGTTAGAGCATCGGCCCACACACCAAAGGGCTGTGGGTTAGATTCCTGGTCAAGGGCACATGCATGGGTTGCAGGTTCCACCCTGTGGGAGGCAACTAATATCTATCTCTCTCTCTCTCTCTCTCTCTCTCTCTCTCTCTCTCTCTCTCTCTCCCCTCCCTCCCTCCCTTCCACTCCCGATAAAAATCAATGAAAACATATCCTCGGGTGAGGATTAACCAACAACAACAAAAAATGTCACCTATGTGCAAGACTTCCAAATGTCAATCCTCAGATCATCTGAGATCTAAACCCATGAGTCTCTCTGCTAAAGATCAGTAGAGAGATGGATGTTCTTACCACATTCCAGATAACAAACAGGGTCAACACGTGGGCAGCACTCTGTGCTGGACACTGTGCTTGTACTTGTTACTTACTGTATCTCATGTAACTTTACATATCCAAGAGAGAATATGCCAACCTCGCTGTCCACCTTCCCAAACCTCTTCTGCTTGCTTGATCATCAAACCTCAGTTAATGACTATGTTCTTCCCTTTTCCCCTCCTTCCCACCCAAGAAGCTGCCAAATCCTCTCAATTCTACCAGTAAATGTCTTTTTTTGTTGTTGTTAATCCTCACCCTCACCCCAGGACATGTATATTTTTTCCACTGATTTTTAGAGAGAATGGAAGGGAGGGGGGAAAAGAGAGAGAGAGGAGAGAAACATCGATGTGAGGGAGACACATCAACTGGTTGCCTCCTGCATTCACCCCGACCAGGGCCAGGGATGGAAACTGCAACCAGGAATGTGCTCTTGACCAGGAATCCAACCCGAAACCCTTTGGTAAACAGGCTGACACTCTAACCACTGAACACACCAGCCTGGGAGAACACTAAATGTCTTGATATATCTATCCAGCCTTCCCATATCACTTCTGGCCTGAACCCCTGCTTCCTTACCTTTTACCCCAATCTTAATGTCACCACCAGAGTTCTCTGCTGACAGCACAAATATCATCATTTCAATTTACATCCTTCAAGCACATGACTTTCAGACATGTTTTCTGCCACCCCTCCATAAGCCTGGGCTCCAGGCCTACAACAGCAAGGCACTGCCCTTGAAGCACCCCTCCCAGATAGCCCTCACCAGACAGTAGCTCCTGGAAGACATTGATCAGACCTCAACACCTTGGCCCCCAGACAGCACCAGCACAATGCTATGCATTTGGAGGGTGCTTAATAATTACTTTCTAAAATTACTCGAACCAATCTTCTAGCAGGTGCTCCTATCATTCCAAAAAAGGAAAGGGACTATGTACTACATGTAAATCCAGAACAAATAAAAACCTTTTAAATCATCTAAATGCCCTTAGGGTCTGTTTGTCTTATATGACTGAATATATATATAGAAACATACATACTCTCTTAGAACTTACAGAAAGGTCAAACTCCTTCCCTAAAAAAACTTAGAAGTAACTTGAAAATCACAAAAGTACTGGGTCCCAATTGTTACAAACCATAATAAAAGTCCCTATTTGCCAACAGAAACAGGGATTCAGGCGAGTCAAAAAAGGTTCTGATTTTACGTTCTTCTGATGCCCCAATCACCTGTCAGAACTACCAAACAATGACCTCCACAAACCAATACCATGAAAGGGGAAGACCTTATGGAAAGTCAAATGCCTACAACTTGACTGAGAGCCAATTAAAAACAAATGGCCCTGGTCAACTGTGCCAATCAACTAGGAGGAAACACCATTTAGGCCTACTTCATTCTTTAAAGTTAAAACAATTTTTAAAAGTAACTCTTCTAATGCATCTTTCTAAACTGACTAGAAAGAGGTCATTGAAAAGCAAGTCCAGATTACTTTTCCATCAATTAAGAGTCAAGTCATTCTGAAAAGCATGACTTTGTAGAAATTCAGAAGATAAACCGTGCTTGTAACTCTGCCCCTCTGTTAATGTCAGCATATTTCAAACACGTGTACTGTGTCCTTTTTGTGTGTGTGTTTTTCTCCTACAGGAGTCAAAACTGTGTTCAAGTTTTCTCATGCACTCGTTAATCTGAAGTGAACTGTAAATTACTGATTAGAAGTTAGGGTTCATATTCAGGGAATAGAAATAATTTCTTAAGAGTTTTTTTTTAAAGAAAAGGTTATCATTGCTAGCACTTCAAGAACTTCTGAGTTGGCATAGCTGGAGGGGTGTGCGCCTGACAGCTCGTGGCGCCCCGTGACCACTCGCATGCCCCCTGGAGGACTTTGCCCCTTCATAAAAGTGATCACTTAGTTCTTTTTAAAAGGGGAACAAGCAAACCTCAAGTTCATCTTTTCCGTGGCCACGTGAACTCTTTACCCCCAGGGTCTCCTCCAGGGCAGCCTGAAAGGGGCAGCGAAGCATAAAGTGTTCCAGGCCCCCAGAGGCCACAAGCAGGGCCAGGCGGGCCAGGGACCAGCCCCTGACACCAAGCCCAGGCTGGCCTGGGAGGGGAGTGGGAGACCAACTTCCTCGGGGTGAGGGGACCGAGGGGAGCCGCCTGCACCGCCCCCACTCACCTGCGATTCAGGGGCCGGACCCTCACGGCCACCTTGACCGATGCCATTGCTCATCCCGGCCGGGCCCGCGCGGGGTCCCACTTGCTCAGCTCCCCGCGGGCGCCGGCGACTCTCGCGACTCCGGCCGCCGCTCCCGCCCACTTCCCTGTCGGCCCCCGCCCCTCGGTTCCCGGCCCGACCTGGCGCCCCGCGGCGGCCCCACCTGCCCCGCCACTGAGCATGCCCAGAGCAGCTCCGCCCCGCGTGATCTGGCTCGGGTTTGGCGGCGGCCCGGAGGCGCGGAGGGGCGGGACCGGGCTGCCCGGCGCCGCCGCCGGAGGTCGGGAAATCGGGAAGATCCCGCGGAGGGCAGGGGCCGGGAGTCCCCGAGGGCGGCCCGGGCTGAGTGATTTCAGGAAAACTGGAACCCCAACCTTATCCCATGGAAAACTGGGGAGAAGGAGGTGGTCGCAGTCATTTAGGGCCAGAGCAAGGACCACAGTCCTGGAGCACAGATGACTAGAAACAGTATTTCAGCCTTAGACAGGGACCTGGCTCATCCAATTTGGAGAGCGAGAAACTTAGGCGCGGCGACGATCGCAGCTTGCTAGTGGGGAACTCCTCGAGGGCCTTCTCGGCTGCTGTGTGTGTCTCGGACGCCGCCATTCAGGGATACAGGGAAATTGAAAGTTAAAAAGGTACTAGATGTTTTTAATGCGGGCGAAAATAACTATTTTGGCTGCAATCGGATCTTCATTATACTTTCTTACACTTATTTACAATGTAGTAATTTAGTTTTAATCGTAAGGGATTTAGGAGTGTGGATGACCCTCTCTTTACGTGTTAGGGCCTCTAGAAATGAGGTCCTACCCAGCATTTTTTTTTTAGTGAGTTACCCCTCCTCCCCTCCCCACACACCCCACTCCCCACCCCCGCGCCCAGGATGTAAATTCATTCATGCAGGCAGTCAGTCATGCATGCATTTGTGCATTCACTCACACACCCAAGAGTCCACCAAGGAGCCACAGGATCACCTGCAGCTCATAGTTAACCGAGGCATCAGCTCTGCCTCTTCCTCCGGCTGCCCTGCTCTGGGAGGCTCAGCACGACAGTCCACCCCACCCCCGCCCGGAGATCCCACCTTTCAGGCCCCGCGGCTGACAGCTGGGGGACTGGCAGGCCCACTGAATACAGTGCTCAGCCCTCAAGATCCACTTTGGCCCCCAAGCTCCTAAGGAGGCCACAACGGTATAATCTTCCCTCCCCCCTCCCGCTCCCCGCCAGTATTTCACACCCTAGGACACCCCGAGCTGGTTGCTGTGGCCCTAATTCAAATGAAGGGGAGAGGACCAGGTAAGGAGGGGCTGCTCCTCCAGGAAGCCACGCTGCAATGGAGGCAGAAAGGAGTGCGGGCTGGGCTCCAGGGTTTGAGCCCAGCTCCAACACTAACTAGCTTTGGGAGTCCTGCAGTCTGAAATACTGGGCGCCTCTGGGGCTTTTCCCTTACTGAAAATCAGCAACAACTCCAAGGAGTTGGTTAATGCATTGAGATGATGCCTGCAAACATGTGACCCACTCAGACTAAAAATAAAAATGAATCACTAGATCATCAGCTTCCCTAGGGCCCCGCGACAAGCGTAGCATTGGCGTCCCTTGCGTTCCTACAGCTCTGAAAACCCCGACCATTCTTCCCTGGCGCCGCGGCGCAGAGCTGGGTGCGGATTTGACCACCCGGCTGCGGCAAAACCCGGAGCGCGGGCCCTCGGAGCGGGCGGAGCATGCGCAGAACGGCGGGCTGGCTGGAAGCGGGGAAGGGGCGGGCGCAGAGCCTATGCAGCCCCAGGCAGGAGCAGGGGGTCCGCCTTATATGGGAGCCGCTTGGGGACAAACTGCCTGGGCCTCCCTCCCAGCAGGGCGTGACCCGGCACCTCAGGGTGCCACCTGCGTGGGTCGGGGGCCCTCAGTGCAGGGAACGTCAGAGGGCCCAATTCTGAAAGACCACGAATCAAACTTCGTGGTTCTAGTTTGCTCATTAAAGCGATTCTCTGTGCCTGGGTTTGAGTGGTTGGTTGTTTGGGAGATTTCATTCCTAGTCTGTTCATGTGTTTCCAGCAGCCTACACTTGCCTGTAAACCCCCATCCTTCAGGGACTTTGCCATTTGACACAGAGACCATTGCAGACCCGCAGGCACTGTAGACCCCCAAACAGCGCGCCAGGTGCTTATGAATAGGGACTTGGCAGCAGGGCTTCAGCTCACCCCGGGTGGGGAGGACCAGACACTTGGCCAGAGAATATTTCCAATGGAGAGTAGGAAGACGTTTTTTGAAAGGGAAGGTTAATCTTTAATGTGCATACTTTCGAGTGCTTTGCAAGCTCTAACCCTTATACGAATCATCTGCGGATCTTGTAAAACTGCAGATTCTGATTTGGCAAATCTGGAGTGAGATGCTGCATTTTCAACAGGTTCCTGGGATTGTGGATGCGTAGAGTCCGCCACCCACACTTAGGAGGAGCGAGGGGTTAGTGATCTCCAAAGTGTGGGAGCTTTGAAACACAGTGAAAAACATTCAGGGGTCTCAATACAGGGTCCAAAGGGTCAGTGAATAGAATTCAGGAGTTAAGTCCAAAATTTAGTGGCTTAGAATGAGAAGAATTTATTATTTCTCATTGTTCTTGGCTTGCTGGTCTCACCTTCTCAACTTCTGTATAGGGCTCATGGCTGGAGGTGGGTTCAGCTGGGATGACTGGCAAGCCTTTCGCCTCTTTCTCTTTTTCATCCTCAAACAGCTTAAACTAGGTTTCTAGTGTTTAATGTATTTTTACTGATTTCAGAGAGAAAGGGAGTGGTAGAGAAAAATAGGAACATCAATGATGAGAGAGAATCATGATTGCCTCCTGCACGCCCCAAACCTGTAACCTCCTGGTTCATAGGTTGATGCTCAACCACTGAGCCACACCGGCCAGACTATACGAAGTTTCTTTGTTTGGCAAAGTAGCCTTCTTGCAGGGCATGCCCAGTGACTGATGTCCCATTAACTAAAGGCAGCAAGCCTAACATCAGTGTGGGAGGTGTCTCCCACTGGGAGGGGGTGCTCATGGGAGCCACTAAAGTTACAAATTTATCAGAAGGTCCAAAAACTTTGATAAGAATATATATGTATATATATACATATATACATATATATATATATATATATATATATATATATATGTATATATATACATATATTTATATCTGTAATAGCCTCTAAATAAAATGAGGTAGTTTTAGTAATACCAGAGATTTTGACACCTCTAAATATCACAAGTATTTTTGAGTCAAAGTAGAATTGCTGCATCTTTCTCAAATTGTTAACCTCATTATTACTTTGAAATTATGCTAGTCCTTAGACTGACACTAAATGTTATTTGTGTTATTTAATATAACCACATGTTCTCAATCACAAATCTATTTTTCTTATATCTTGATAATTGTATTTCATTATAATTTTCTTTTTAATCTCATATATTTTATTTTATGCATTTAAAAATGTTATTCTGAAAATGTTGTTTCCACCAGACAACCAAAACCATCTATGGCACAAAAATGTTTACGAACCCATAATTTAAAAATTCATTTGGATGAGTAAAGGCATTTCTATTTTCTTAAAAAGGTTGAATGGTGCTCTGGCCAGTGTAGCTCGGTTGGTTGGAGTGTTGTCCCATACCCGAAAAGGTTCTATTCCCGGTCAGGGGTCAGGGTACATGGCTGGGTTGCAGGTTAGATCCTCAGGGATGAGTGTGGGAGGCTGACAATCGCTGTTTCTCAACCTGAGATATATATATATCTCCAC
Organism: Myotis nattereri; assembly: GCF_964212035.1. Lineage (NCBI taxonomy): Eukaryota > Metazoa > Chordata > Mammalia > Chiroptera > Vespertilionidae > Myotis > Myotis nattereri. Next base: position 19,973,299 of record NC_138083.1, on the reverse strand, counting down.
CACCCCCCCCCCAAAAAAAAAGAATCAATAAAAAAAGATTGAATGGTGATGGAAAGGGAAAGAAAAGATTCCAAGCCTAGGTTAAAAACCCAAATGGTGCTAAATGAGATTGGAATATTAACCCAGTCACCAATAAGGTGTGTGTGTGTGTGTGTGTGTGTGTGTGTGTGTGTGTATTCTTATTTTGTTTGCTTGTTTTGATGTAGTTTATTTGGGTCTCCATTTATTGTTGAATTCTTTTTTATCTCTAATGTTCAGCAATCTTACTATTGCCAAATAGTTGTGATTTAAACTCTCTGAGTCTTAGCTTCTTCATTTCAAAGTGAGATAGCACTGGAATAGAATGTTCACTGCACCTCAGCGAAATACTTGAGTCATCTTGAAATACCATTATCAGGGGAAAAAACACTATATCCCTATCAGCTATATATACAGCTGTGTATTTTCCCTCTAGCCTCCAAGGAATAAAATTGATTACTTTCTCACAAGCATGACTTTTAAAAAACCTTGATAAACAGCAACCCGGCACACTTAAATTGGAATAAATGATACAACTGACATCTCAGAAACTCATCTGTTTCCTATGTGCTGGAAGCCCTGACCTCAAGCTTTATATCACACAGTGCTCTTAATATCTCCTTGTTGGGATACTTTATACCATGGGACTCAAGTTGAATTCGGGAGCTATGAAGTGAGCCAATAAACAAAAGTAAGTGTTCTCCTGGTTTTCAAACAAACACATAATAGTATCAAAGACAGAAATCATAGATATTAAATCCAAACCCATTTATGTTTTCTAAGTCAAAACATGTAAAGGTAAATTTAGGATCGTCTAAAATACTAAACATTAAAAGCAAAGATAATTTGAAAAAAAGCGTTCTTTGGGGCCTGAGAGTGAAACCTGAGCTCCAAAGTAAAGTAAAAATAATCGCAAAAGTCATACATAGTAATTTTGCTACAAAGCTAGAGGCAGGCAGCTATGAATGCAGGCTTTCTTTTACAGCAAAAGTGAATAAAAAAAAAATGACACCAGGTTTAATGTAATAGAAACTATCACCCTAAATCCTAGTCATTTATAAACTAAGATGAGAAAAGATTGCTTTCAATTGCATATAACTATACCTATGGTCACAAATAGTTCAGAATTGATGGACTTTGTCGAGTCTACGGCAGCATTTCAACTTCTTCAGAGTCAGAAACCACAGTTAGTGGAAGCGATGTGGAAAAAAATCATGAATGAATTAGTTTTGAAGATGGGCCTTGCAGAAGGGATGGAAATCAAACTCCCACATGGGTAAGGCGCTGAGTTTCTGAGAATAGAAAATACCTTAAACAAATGTTGGGAAAGCAAGAGTCCTGCTCTGGGAATGGTGAGAAAGCCTCTTTACCTAAAGCAAAGTGTGAGCAGTTTAAGGATAGTTATTGTTGACCTAAGAAATGTCCAAACCTGTGGAGAATTTTTATGAACTTACACATTTGAGCCCAACTGATGACAATGGCCAAAAAGCAAAATCTCAAGGAATTGAGAAAATGCTCCAGAGGATGACAATTTTGCACTTTATTTTATGCACCAGGCTCAAAGGAAACTTAAAGAAGTTACATGAAATCTATTGGTGGTAGATTAAGGGGGTAGGAGAAAGCAAATCAGGAAAATCTCTGGGATTGAATAAAAAGTAAAATGACCTTAGCCAGTTTGGCTCCGTAGATAGAGTGTCAGCCTGCAGACTGAAGGGTCCCAGGTTCGATTCTGGTCAGGGGCACATGCCCAGGTTGCAGGCTTGATCCCATTGTGGGGTGTACAGAAGGCAGCTGATCAATGATTCTCTCTCATCATTGATGTTTTTATCTCTCTCTCCCTCTCCCTTCCTCTCTGAAATCAACAAAAATATTTTTTTAAGTAAAATGGAGAAACACATCCTGGGTACAGGATAGTTGTGGGAACCCTAATCAGGTATGCTGGATGTTCAAGGCCAAGGCCAGTTTCCCAGATGCAGGTGCAAAAGCAAGGACACAACAGTCACACTGTACTACGCAAGGGTGCCCTTCTGTAACCCAAAAGACTGATGTCATTATTTGGGCAAGAAGCCTCTTTCATCTAAGTTAGTATAAAGATATGTTACTGACCAGCCAAGGCTAGGCTGCCTTTATCTAGGGCTGCTGTGTGTACAGAGGCTGCTTGGTGGGGCTACTGTGTTTGTACAGCTCATATATTGGAGGCTGCTTTGTGAGAAAGATGTATTATTGACCAGCCGGTGTGCGGCTGCCTACTTTATGAGACTGCTATGAAGAACAATTTTGTCTGATAGCTCCTTGTTAGCAATAGCTACTGGGGCTACAATAAAGACTCTCTTATATACCCACGACTTCTCATATCTTCTCCGTCTAATACCTGGTAGGGGAACTGAGGACCTCACAATAGTTTATAATTAGCATTCACAACATGATGCTCTGGTGTGTGTGTGTGTGTGCCCTGAGATGATCTGGAAATAGAGATTACTCTGACATTTCAAAAGTATAGACAGTTGCAGGAAGCCACCCATTGGCTTCACTATCAGAGAAATGTAAACAAGTGTCCCGGAATGGAATGCTGGTGAACCTTGAGCCCCTGGCAAGGGCCAGAGCTATGCACCAATTGTTTAGTCCAGATGATGGGGGCTCAGCTATTTTCTGACCAAACATTCTCAGAGTAAATCTTTCTAATGTTTACTGACCTTTAAGATAGTCTGTCTGTTCCCACAATTACCTGACTAAGGGCTAGATGTGTATCCAAAATTGAATAAAAGGTTGGCAAGGCCTGAGCACCAAGAGAAGTCCTTTCTCTTGCATTTGGGCTTTCCCGCCTGGCCCCCAATATTTCCAAATTATTATTTCTTGTCTCGTCTCTTTCGTTTGCGTGCGGCCCCTTCTCCAGATCTGAACCCTGAACCACGCAGGATGTGGACTCACAGACAGTAGACAGGTTCACCTGACGTATAGATTTTGTCTAGGAAACTATAGGCCTAAGACATGACTATACACCATGACCCACATTTAGTAGAAATTTTAATGTTAGAGCATCCCATGTGCTTCCTTTTATGGTAGGTGCTTAGGCAGACATGGGCAGAGCAAGAATGGTAGCCCAGGTACAGAAGGTCACCAGGGTGGAAAGCCTCAGGTACCTAGCTACTGGGCAAAACTGGGCTGGGACCTCACTCCCAGGGTGACTGTCCTTCCCATAGCATATGCTGGTCATGAGGTTTAGACCCCTTGACTTCTCATATGGCTGGTTATGGGGTTCAAACCCTCCCCTGACCTTTCCTCCCCTGGTATGTTGCTAGTCATGTGGGTTAGACCCCCTTAGAGGAGGAATGAACAATGGGGCCAGAGAATAGCCCTTAAACATTAAGCCTCCAGGACAATGAAATTCTGATCTGAATTAAATACATCTAGGCCTCAGGTGTGTTTCAGCTCCAGACCCAGAGAAGCAGCAAAACCAGAGGAGCGAGGCCATCACTGACCTCAGGACCACCTGCATTGACTAATGACCCCCTGCCCTGGCACCAACCAAGCAGTAGAGACCATGACCCTGAAAGGACATACGTACCTGGAAAGCTGATAAATATTCTATTGGGATTCTCCCCTGAGACTTCCAAATAAATGCCCTGTAGACGGAGGACCCAGTGCTGCTCTCCCTCTGGGAGCATGCCTATGCCTTTCCCGTCCTCCTTTCTTCCCCCTCCCCCATACCCAGGGAGTTACCTTTACCTTTACCTTTCTCTCTCTTTCCCCTAAGCTCCAAGAGTCCTTCTTTTGCCTCTATAACTTGTTTTATGAACCTATTTCTTCTACTGCTCACTTATTCTATCTCAGTGACTTCCTAAATAAACTTTCTCTTATAGTTTAAGTCTTTTTTAAAATTTTCTTTATTTTAATTGATTTCAGCAGGAAAGGGAGAAGGAGAGAGAGAGCTAGAAACATCAATAATGAGAGAGAATCATTGATTGGCTGCCTCCTGCATGCCTCCTACTGGGGATCGAGCCCGCAACCTGGGCATGTGCCCTTGACTGGAATCGAACCCAGGACCCTTCAGTCCGCAGGCCAATGCTCTATCCACTGAGCCAAACCAGCTAGGGCTAGTTTAAGTCTTGAATCTGAATTCTTTCTTAGCCAGAACTCATGTACTCAGGTCCCAGCTCACCTGGTGCCGTTTCACCACCAACACTTTTGGTCTCTGGGTTTGTAAGGCCTGCCATGTAGGCTTCCTGTGAGCTTGTCGGGTTTAGTATGTGGCCCCTATTCCATTCACATTATAAAACCTTCCTTGCAATGGCACTTTGCAGCAACCCTCAGTCCGGTGTAGGAGTCTGTTTCTCTTTCTCTTTAATATGGTTGGCCTGGTAACTTGGTCTTGCCCATAGAATGCAGCAGAATTAACTTTGTTATTACCCATCCTAGGCCTCAAACGGCCTTGTTTGCTCCATGGCTCCTGCTGCTGTCATGTGAGCAAGCTCAGACTAGCCTGCTGAATGATGGTTTTGCTAGGGGCAGAAATAGAATATTGGGGACTAGCTATAATTATAAGAAATATTAATCTTGGCAAATATGTTCTCCCATGCAGTGGGCTTTCTTGTTGTTTTGTTGATGGTTTCTTTTCTGTGAAGAAGCTTTTTATCTTTGTGTAGTCCCATTTACTTATTTTCTCCTTAGTATCCATTGCCCTAGGAGTTGTATTGGTAAAGATATTGCTACAACATATATCTGATATTTTGCTGCCTATAGATTCTTCTAAGATTTTTATGGCTTCCCATCTTAAGTCCTTTATCCATTTTGAGTTTATATTTGTGTATGGTGTAAGTTTGTGGTCTAGTTTCATTTTTTTGCATGGATCTGTTCAGTTTTCCCAACACCATTTATTGAAGACACTATCTTGATTCCATTGTATGCTCTTGCCTCCTTTGTCAAATATTAACTGATCATCATGGCTTGGGTCAATTTCTGGGTTCTCTGTTCTGTTCCATTGGTCTATATGTCTGTTCTTGTGCCAGTACCAGGCAGTTTTGAGAACAGTGGCTTTGTAATATAGCTTGATATCTGGTATTGTGATTCCTACAACTTTGTTCTTCTTTCTCAGGATTGCTGTGCATATATTCGGGGTCTTTCTTTATTCCATGTGAATTTTTGGAGAGTTTATTCTATGTCTGTGAAATATTCCATTGGTATCTTAATGGGGATTGCACTGAATCTATAGATTTTTGGGTGGTATGGACATTTTAATGATGTTCCATGAACACGGTATATTCTTCCATTTGTTTATGTCTTCCTCTATTTCTTTTTTCAACATCCTGTAATTTTTCAAGTACAGGTCATTTATCTCCTTAGTTAAGTTTATTCCTTGGTATCTTAATTTTTTTGGTGCAATGGTAAATGGGATTTTTTTTTAATTTCTCTTTCTGTGAGTTCATTATTGGTGTATAAATAAGCCATAGATTTCTGGGCATTAATTTTGTATCCTGATAGAATTCATTTATTAAGTCTACTAGTTTTTGAGATAAGGGTTTAATCTGCAAATTTTACAGGGAACTCATACAAGTTAACAAAACGAAGATAAACAATCCAATCAAAAAATGGGCAAAGGACATAATAGACACTTTTTGAAAGAGGACATACAGAAGGCCAAGAGACATATGAAAACATGCTCAAAGTCACTAATCATCCAAGAGATGCAAATCAAAATGACAATGAGGTACCATCACACATCTGTCAGAATGGGTATCATCAACAAATCAACAAACAAGTGCTGGCGAGGATGCGGAGAAAAAGGAACTCTCTTGCACTGCTGGTGGGAATGCAGACTGGTGCAACCACTGTGGAAAACAGTATGGAGTTTCCTCAAAAAATTAAAAATGGAACTCCCATTTGACCCAGTAATCTCACTTCTAGGAATATATCCCAAGTAATCAGAAACACCAATCAGAAAGGATATATGCACCTCTAAGTTCATAGCAGCGTAATTTACCATAGCTAAGATCTAGAAACAGCCTAAGTGCTCATCAGCAGATGAGTGGATTAGAAAACGGTGGTACATCTACACAATGGAATACTACGCTGATGTAAAAAAGAAGGAACTCTTACCACTTGCAACAGCATGAGCGGACCTGGAGAGCATTATGCTCAGTGAAATAAGCCAGTTGGAGAACAATAAATATACAAGATCTCACTCATTTGTGGAATATAATGAACAACATAAACTGATGAACAAAAATAGAGCCAGAGGAAAAAAATATTTAAAAATATAATAGAAGTAATCCTGTTATTTGAAGATTTTTAATATTTCCTACAGCTTTTGTGATATTACACTATGTTAGTACAGTTTTGGTAATATTGTTATATTTAAAATCTTTTTTCTTGAAATATTAATGTTTATTGCATGTAAAAAAAAAAGAAATATTAATCTTGCTTTGTTAACCATGATTGTTTTGTTCTGATTAAAGAAAGCACATTCTAACCTGGCTGGAAGTTGTATGCGGGGACCTGGGAGCTAACCTGGAAATGTAGCCCATCTTTCTCATCCCAGAGCTGCCTATTTTCATGGAAAGATTAACAACCTTGTTGCAGAAACTAGAGGCACCAGCCCTTTGCAAATCCCCAGCTGGCATTGTCTATCATCTGTAACCATTATACCCATTTTTATTCCTTTTTGCCCACTTCCCCATGTGATCTTTGTCCTTGCACCCATTTAAGCAGCTGGGTTATAGGGGGGTGGGCAGAGTAGATTTTCAAGGATGACCTGCTGCTCTCCCATACTGCCTGTATTATTGGAATAAACACTCATACATGATTCAACCCTGTCTCTGCTTAATTGCCTCAAGTAGTGACAGGCAGCCGGGACACATTGGTTGTCCTGTTTCATTATGAACCAGTCAAACCTAATGCCAAAGCCAATAGCCAGTCAAGCACAAGATGTGAGAGTGGGGTGACAGTGCACCAACCAGCCCCAGGCAACTCATTAGCTGATCACAGATATATGAGTGAGGGAGCCCAGAATGACAGAGCCCTTCCAGACCACCAAGCTGACTTGTAGACTGAATATGTCACCTCACAGTATGGCGCTTTGGCATAGGAATTATTTTAAGCTCAAGGCCAGGAAGAAGAAGCAAAAACACAAGAGCTCTTTGCCCTCCCTCATCTTCCTAAGAGCAGGACATAAATGTTCCTCTGTGACAGTGTCCCTCCTCCCTCTTCCATGCCAAGAGAGGAACAACTCCTACTAGAAACAGAAAGTCAAAGCTTACTAAAAGAACCCTTATCTTCCATTAGTTCCCCCCATATATTTGCCACAGTATACTGCCCCTAGGAACTTAAACCCAACTTCCTTTGTCTAGTCATTTCTCCGTAATTTGTTGCAATTTGTTAAAGTGGTATATGTGCTCCCAAGCCTAATTACTTTTGGAGTTTTCATTTCTTTTCTGTGATGCCTTTTATGTGTATATAAAATAAATCCTTGCTCCTGTTAATATTTCTTTTGTCAGTTTAATAATCATGCCTCAAATAGTAAACTTAGTTTTTTGTTCCTCCCTAACAAGACTCATAAGCAATAACCAATGGTTGTTGTTTAAGTCATTTGGTTCAGGGTATATGAGAACAGTTTCAGATCAGGGGTGGGGATAGGCCCTTGATATCATTTGGCCTGGCCCTGACAAGGCATTAGTGGTGATTTAATTAAATCCTTGACCAAATCTTGCAGGCTGAATTTTAAGTTGATAATTTTGTGTGGCCCATGAATGATGTTATAAATATCCAAATGGACTTGGCAGAAAAAAGGTTCTCCACCCCTGTTTTAGATGGATATAGTAATTCAGGAGTCTTTTTAATTATACAGAAATATATGTGACATAAAAAAAAAATCAAAACCAGAAATCTTGTAAAACAAGGGCTGTTAGAGTTGTAGGTTGCCATTGAAAGGGTTTTAAAGGTCATTTCTTGCTTACATATAAGGAGACCAAGGCTCAAACAGGCAACTGACTGTGGATGCCACTTGCCTCACCGCCACTCCATTCAGAGGAACTTAAATCAATGACGCAGATGTATGGAAGAATGAATGTTCTCTGAACACATTGTCTGCGTTCCCACTGCCACACCTTTGCTTCAGCTGTGCATCCAGCAGAAATGTCATCTCTTCCACTCCTTTTCTACCTCCAGTTCTACTGTTGGTAGAAACCTCCAGTTCTACCTTTGAGTTCTACTGTTCCTAGTTTTTCCCTATTGCGCCAATCACTCCTTATTCAAAATGCTTTGTAGTATGGTGGACACCACTCACCTGTTACTCATTGAATTTTAAATCTTGGTTTTCTGTGCCTCTTTTTCATTCATATTATAAATCCTTTAAGGGTAAAGAACAGGTCTTATAATTATCTGCTCTCCCAGTAGTGCCAGATTGGTACATGCTGAAGTTGACTATTAGCAAAACCAATAAACTCATTACACTATTCAGTTTCTTAGATAGGCAGTATATAATTATGAATTTCTATGCGATGATTCTTTGGCCCATTTTGTCCTGTTTTGTTCCACTAACCAGGTCTTAACATAAAGGTTATGCCATTTGTTACTGTCAAAGTTAATTAAGCCCATTATAATTCGTTAACCCCTGTGCTTGCTTTGTAATTAACATTGATTAACACAAACAAGTACAAAATAGGCCATCAGCACTTTCCAAGAGAGCTGATTACAATGATATTGGCAATTCAATACACTATAGAAGATGAAGGGTTGGTAGTTTGCACTCTCTTTACACAGAGGCAAGTGGTACCAGGCAAAACTAAGCCTAGAAACAAAATACTTTGTTCACCAGGTTCACCTGATTAAACCTTCACCTGGTTAAACCCTGTTACAATGGTTAAAACCTTGAGTAGGATTACTAAAGGCACAGCTCCAACTAACTCGCTTCATTGCATCACTGGACCGAGAGAGGAAGTGTTTCAAGGCTGACAAAGATGGTCGAGTGTCCAGGCTCAGCAAAGCAGCCTCCAAGGCTTATGACAGACAACGATGGGGCCAACATGGCTTTTTGTTCTGAGATAAGCCCAGGGTTGATGGCAGCAGGTGGAAGATGCATAGGAACGAGCACCCAGAGGCATTGGATCCAAATGCTGAAGGATTAATAACCTTAAATTCTATCTGCTACTCAAAATGCAAAGTAAAAAAAAATGCCCCCCACCCATATTCTAATGTATTCGAGATCGTGTTTATCTCCCTTTCTCTCTGACCTCAGAGGTCAGGTATTTGATCTTGACATCCATGTGAAGAGGAGTCTGCCATGCTCACATGTGACTGTGGTCAACTGCCAGTAAGGATGGGCACACGTTTGAACTTTTGCTTATTTTTAGAAAAAAAAAAGAAAAAAGGCTGGGATGCATAGGAGCTGCCACAGTGTGTTCTGTATAAAATAAGTAAGTGGGACTCTGCCCATGGCACTCCTGGAAAGGATTAACAAAATTGATAAGATCCAAATCAATTGGCCCTGTGCAGATGACTTGATAATGAGGCCACAATGTTCTCACAGGTCCCTGTTACTGCTCCAGAAAGTATGCTATGGAAATCATTCAAACCCTCTAAGAGGAGTGTTGTGCAAAATGGGGTGTTTCGAAGTCGTTGCTGAAAGATTTGTAATGTTCATGAAGATTTCTGAAATACTAAGACTTCTGTATAAAAGTGTGAGTCATAGAGAACAAAATCTGCCAGATGGAAAAATTTGCTGAAAGTCCTATAGCGCCTAAGCATCGAACCTGGGGCTCTGAACCCAAATCTCTGTGGCCTCACCGGTAGGCCTTCTCTTTTCACCCCCTTCTCCTCACCAGAGGATTTGTTGGGCAATGTGTTAGGAATAAAAAGCATCTGTCAAAAGCACAATTGAATAGATAGAAACAAGAAGACCACAAACACACATTGATACAAATGATCAGCCTTAAGCAAGACTATGACATTGGTGACATTTGTCTTTGGTGTCTATAGCTTTCCTTCCTGCCATCATCAAACATGATACTTAGGGGCTTATATCAATCCCACCAGGGTTGAACAGTCATTTAATCCTCTCTCTTCCGGTATTCTCTCTCCTCTCTCTCTCTCTCTCTGTCTCTCCCTCTCTCTCATGCCCAGACATCATTTCTTCTTCTTTATTTTTGAAAATAATATATAAAATACATTCAGCAGGGCATAAAGTATACAAATGCTAACTGTACAGCTTAATAAACTCATATGTGTGTGTGTGTGTGTGTGTGTGTGTGTGTGTGTGTGTGTAACCACCACCCAGATGAGGTTCAGAACATTTCCACCATCCCAGAAACCTCTCTCTTGAGCGACAGGCTTGTATTTGAAAGCCAGGTTTATTGAGGTGTCATTTTCATACAGTGGTAGCCACCCTAAGTACACAGTTCTATAAATTTTGACAAGTTGTGCGGCCATCAATACAATTAAAATCTAGAAATGTGCCCCCACCACCACTATCTCCCCTGACCCCTGCCAAATTTTCCTGTGTGCTTTGTAGCAGATCCCTTCCTCCATCTCCACCCCCTGGCAACCCTACTATGCGTTCTGTCCCTATATGTAGTTTTTCATTTCTAGAATGCCATATAAATGGAATCACACAGTGTGTGGTCTTTTAAGCCTCATTTCTTTCACTTAGCATAACACATTTGTGATTCATCCATGTGTTTTTGTGTATCAATAATTCCTTCCTTTTAATTCCTGAGTAGTACTTAATTATACCACAGTTTGTACTAGTCTATCCATTCATCAGTTAAAGGACATTTGGATTGTTTTCAACTTTTGACAACTATGAGTAAAGCCACTATAAACATTCATATGCAGGGTTTTGTGTGAATCTAAGTTTTCATTTTAAGGGTGGAGGGTAGAAACCCAGGAATTAGATTTCTTGGTCTATGCTAAGTGCATATTGAAATTTACTTAAAAAAAAAAAAGCCAAACCACTTTCCAGAGTACTTGTATCATTTTGCATTCCCACCAGCAGCGTATAAAACTTTTAGCTGCTCCATATTCTCACCAGCACTTAGCAATGCCACAATTTTTAAAAGTAATTTCACTAGGCGTGTGGCACAGCTTTTCAAAGCTGAGCCAATATGTTCATAGGATTTATTGCTGTCGTCAGAGTAGACTTGAAATCAATCTTAAACATCTAACTATATATATGAGAGCTACTTGGCTGCATACTAATTAGGCAGTTAATATTAATGATCCTCGCTGGAGTTACTTCTCATTCAGTCTGATTTTGATTAGCTATCTACATTTCAAGCATCATTGATGCCAATTTCCTTAGCACACTGTTCAAGGCAATGATCTTGCATCTTATTTGCAGCTGCCCTATGGGTTATGCCTAAAGACTATGGGTGCTCACTTCCTTTTGGCATCTTAAAAACAATCAACAACCTAATTCTAATTACCTTAAGTGTGTTTTCTGTACCCATAAAATCAAACATTCCTCCAGCTTCTACTTTTAAGAATATACTTATCCAAAACACTCTAAACTGGGGGAAGGGGGAAAATGCTTCATTGCAGTAAACAAATTGTCACACTCTGGGGATTGCTAGAGAATTCAATCACTTTTCTGCTCTGCCTTCACTACGCACAGGGCTGCACATTGCTATTCTTTCTAAGTAACTGCTGCTGATTTTTCTGACTTATGCAGAAAGCATAAGTCAGAAAAATTGTGCTTGAAGGTGGCTTGAAGGTAGTCAGAACCTCGTCCTCTCAGACTTGTCACAGGAATGCCTCCCTGGCCTGTTTTCAGATTCTCTCTGGATCTCAGCACTAATGCCTTATTCATTTGCATCCGCCTGCCCCATCTGCTGGTTCTAATGGTGTGCTGTCAGCAATTAGACTGTGATGCATGGGCCACCTCCTGTACATTTCTTATATCCCTCCTCCCTCCCTGCCCAGCCTCAGCTATTGCCATCTTTCTGCCTCATCCCCCAACAGAGGAACATACCAGACAATTCAGCTGCATCTTCTCATTTTTCTTACTTTAAATAGATAAATGAGCACAGAGAATAAATTCAAAATGTACAAAAGGGCATAGAGCTAGAAGACTTTTATTCTCTTCCTCAATTCTCCAAGTCCTGTGCTCAGAGAGAACTACCTCTGTCACCAGTGTCTTATGACCTTCCAGAAAGAGACAGTCTACGCATCAATAAACATACAATTTATTTTTACTCTTTGCAGAAATGGTAAGCTATAACACCTTTTTGCATGTAGCTTTTTTTTTTCACATAAAACATATCTTATAAAGAATTTCTTCTCAGTATATCTGCATATACTTCAATAGATTTGCCTTAATCTTTTTAAGAATTGTTTAATGTTACATGTTGTATATCCACAATGATTTATTTTTACCAAAGTCTCTTTAAAGTATGTAAAATAATGATTCGGTGACCTAAATGAGACAGAAGCTTCGGTCATGAAAAAGATAAGCAGAGTTAAGTAGCTCAGGGCTGGTATTGGTAGCTACAGTCTCCGAGACTAAAGAGCCTTCTATCTTATTGTTCCTCTGTTCTTAGCATGTGAATTTTTCCTTGTGCTTGAAGGTGGCTGCTTAAGCTGCAGCCTTCAATTCTGCATTCCAGCTGAAAGAAAGATCAACATATTCCCCCTCAAGAAGGACACTTTCCAACTCACAAATTCCTTATATACCGTTTTCCAAAACCTAGTCACAAAGTCACACCTACTAGCTACAAGGGAGGATGTGAAATGTGGTCAGAATCCAGGGAGCCTGTTAAAATGTTGGGGTTCTATTACGAAGGAATGGGGGGTAGAACGGTCATTGGGGTACAAAAAGCAGTTTGTGTTCCAGAATTGTTGCCAGTTCGTTTGCTCTTAGATACAATGCCAACGTAAAGCTATGTGAGCATTCCATTTCAGACGATGTGGGCAGCTTTCTAGACTTCCTGCATCATAGGGTAAGTACATTTTTCTTTTCATGAATATTATCAGTTGCCATCTGCTGACAATGTAATAATTCATACCTATATTGACATATGAGAGAGTCTAATTCCCCGCACCCTCAACAGTCCCGAGTGTGCTCACATTTATTTTTATTTTTTTGTTCTTTATAGTCTGATGGCTAAAGTACACTATCCCCAATTGTCTTAACTGGACTCAGTGGAACTTTCTCTGATGGTTAGTGAAGTTGAGTACTTTTCCAAATGTCTGGGAACCATTTGTATTTCCTTATCTCTGAATGGTTTCCATCATTTGCCCATGTGTTCATTGAATTATTTCCTTGTTTTCTGTAGAAACTCTAAATCGGGGAAATTAGCATTTTCAGTAGTATTCATTATACTTTCCCACAATTTTGGCTTTATTTATTGTGTTTTTGTTTTTATGCGGATTTTTAAAAGAGAGGTAAGCCCTTACTTCTTTGTTTCATAAACAAAGCTGGCTAAGTCTGTTGCTTTTTGGTTATTAGGCAGAGATCAAATCCCATATTCTCTTCCCGCTTCTCAGACTCTCCCTTTGCTCCAACCTCGGCCTGGGTGTTGTCAGCACCAGGAGCAGCCATGAGGGCAGCAGCCACACATGCAGCTGCATCAGCCAAGAAGGCCTAACGTTTACAGCAAGTGAAAAGGTGTCATCCGTCTCCACAGACGAAGCCAGGACTTGCTTGTACCCATTGATGATAGAATGGGGTACCAATGCAACAGGTGGGTAACCTATCTGCAGACATATGCTGGTAATATGGCAGACACCCCCTCCATGACGTCAAGCACTTTGGGAGGTAGGTGCTGCTGTTGTCAAACAGCTGCTGGATCAGTGGTTCTCAACCTTCTGGCCCTTTAAATACAGTTCCTCATATGTGACCCAACCATAAAATTATTTTCGTTGCTACTTCATAACTGCAATGTTGCTACTGTTATGAATCGTAATGGAAATATCTTGATATGCAGGATGGTCTTAGGCGACCCCTGTGAAAAGGTCGTTCGACCGCCAAGGGGGTCGTGACCAACAGGCTGAGAACCGCTGTCCTGGATGATCAGTCCAAGGAGGAAGGGGGAGACGTTCAGCAGTGTGGCTTTCTCTCTAGTCTTAATTAGCTGCACAACTCTCAGGATGTCAATGGTGATTTCTTTATGTAGTTAAATATATTCCTTTTAAAAATTTGCTACTGGGTTTTGTGACATTCTTAGGATGCTACTTCCCATACCAAAATTATTTTAAAAATTCTCTCATGGTTCTCTTTTTCATACTAATAAAAATTACTAAGAGGCTCTAACTCGATTATCCTGGTCCCACTCACCCATCCATCTTCCCCCACTAATTTGATAGCTTGGCTGCACTGTAAAGGGAGGCAGCAGGTTTTTTGTTGTTGCTGTTGTTTTATTTTTGTTTTTGGGTTTTTTGGGGATTGTTGGTTTTTTTGCTTAAAATGAGGGCATAGTAATTCCACTTTCTATTTCATATATTTTGTACTGCCATTGATATTAGTCATTACATTTTAGTTACATATTGCAGTTGATCCAATTTGCCAATGAATGGGGTTAAGCACTTGAGATTCAAGCATTCAGACTCATCTGCTCACACTATAGTGTCTGGCCATATAATTCTAAACTTCAGGGAGTTGTGGGGGCGGGGAGGAAGAGGCAGGCTTTGGAGGTGGTTGTGGGCTGACCTGTGTCCTCCTCACGTTTATATGTTGAAATCTTAACACCCAGTACCTCGGAATATTACTGAATTTATCAACTGTCATTAAGCAGGCAATTAAGTTAAAATGAGGTCATATAGATGGACCCTAATCCAAAATGACTGGTGTCTGTATATGAAGAGAAAATTAGAGCACAGATGCACACAGAGGAAAGACCATGTGAAGACATGGGGAGAAGACAGCCATCCACAAGCCAAGAGGAGAGACCCCAGTCGAAACCAACCTGATGACAGCTTGATCTCAGACTTCTAGCCTCCAGAACTGTGAGTCAGAAGTTTAGCTAGATCTGCTGTGTTAGGTCATGTCCTCTGGACTCTGCAATGGGGGCCTGCGTACAGCAGGTGCAATGGGGGTGGTCACGTAGCCACAGTTGTGAGGGAGTAAAAGGAATGGGAGGAAGAGAACTTGAACTGGGACATGTGATGGAATTGCAGCTGGGGCCTCAATTGATCCTAAGGAGTTCTGGACCTGGGGTGGCTGTCAGGATCTTTGTAACCCAGCAGGCTGTCCCCTGGAAGAGGGTCTAAACTTAGGTGAGAAAGCTCTGTGTGGCTGAGGACAATTGCTGAGAGGACCTTAGCTGTGAACCATCAGAGGCCAGCACTGCTGGCAGCGTGAGAACCAGTACCCTGTTCTAGAGAATGGGCTTCGGGGGTGCACTCCTGTACCTGCCACACACACCTGTGCAGAAGGGAAGCTCATGGAGAGACACTCTGAAGAAGCAGAACTCAGGACTGACATGGCCCAGTGTGACCCGGAGGGTTTGGAATGCAGGAACAATGGGACAGTATCTCTAAGCAACTAGGCAACAACCACTGGGATGAATTAGCCCCAATTATCAATATGCCATTTTTTTGAGGATTCAGATTCATAGGAGAAAAAGTCTACTTAACCTCACTTTGATCACCTACTTGCCCATTGGGCAGAGGAGGGCATGGCCCATTGATGGTAAGTCTTCAGAAGGCAGCACAATATGGGGAAAAGTTGGTCCCTCCAAAAGGCCAGTTACAATGTCATCACCAGCAGAAGAGATATGGACACTGATCAGGAGACAGCAACATGCAGCCACTAGGCCCAGGCCATCTCAGTTGGAATCTCAGTTTTGGGCATCCTTGGACAAGGGGCTTGAATCCATAAAATTAAGTGTTTCATCTGTAAAGTAGAAAAAAGATTGCCTACATCATATAATAGTTCAGGCTTAAATTATATCTCTATATCTATCTATCTATATGTGTTTGTACATAAACAAATTATGCATATATACATGAATCTGAATAATTATATAATGTATTTATGATGCCTATATAATTATAGCCACCATTTAATTGAGTGTCTATAGATGCTAGGATCTCATCAATTGCTTGCTATCATTTTGATTCCCTGCCCCCCCCTTTTTTAGAGAAAGAGGAGTGTTTTGTCTTTTTGAATGTGCTAACCCCCAAACTCTAGACATGGAAAACCCCTTAGAATTGTTGCTCTTTTTACAGATAGAACTGTGGAATTACAAAGTTTTACAACTTTATATTCCTCATATTGGGTGTGGGATGTGCATACTTTTGCATTTGAAAATATAAACTAAAAATAGGAGTGGAATGAGAAAACCAAAAGGAGAGTTTGCCTGATAGATCTGCTCCCTGGGGTGCACCTTCTCATGGGGTTCTCAAGACCAGATGGTCTGAGGCAGGGGCAAATAGGGGCAAGAAAGCCAGGTTTCCACACAAATAGGCTACCTGAACAAAGATCAGGCACCGGTGGAGTTCCAGAGTGGGGCTCCCAGTCCCGTTTCTTTCTTTGCTGACTGTGCATAGACATTTGTCATGGGACCAGGCAGAACTTGAATGGAGAAGAGAGTGGTGAAGAGGGGGTAGGGTTTGGAGGGAGGGGCTGGCACTTTCTCCCATTCATCTATTTTCAAAAATAGATCGAATTCCAGCAATGCCAACTTCACTCCCACACACAGGCACCAAGAGGGATGGCTTCTGTGGACACTTCTCAGCTTGCAAATGTTTCCTCTCGGAGGTCACACGAATCGCTGGTACATCCCTTTCCCTGAAATAAATGCCATCACGCAGGTCCTCGCCTCTGTCGGAGGTTATGAGCAGCCCTGCTGGAGTGGGGTAATCACATCGCAGAGTGACTGAAACGGTTTGGGATGCGATTTCCTATTTGGTGCAGACAAAATAAAACCATTATCCGTGCTCCATCTCTTTTAAAGAGATTGTTTTCCAAACTCTTTCATGCTTGAAGCCTGTTGCAGCACACAGAACAATATCAACCTGTCACAATTATAGATCAGCTCATCACTACAGTCAGCCTCCAGTCTCCTTGAACTCTTTCCCAGGGAAATGCCTTTTCTGGGTCTACCTTATCCCTGGGCATTTTGCCTTTTGATAAAGATGGTCCTGTAATTATCCATTAGCTCCGCAGAGCTGTCTGATAGCACAGACCCAGGCACCCTGGGGAATGGGCAGGGAGCCATTTATGAGAGACAGGGACCCTCCCCCGACCACGATTCACTCAGGGGTCAGCAGAAATGAAACACACACGTGGGTGTAATGAGGGCAAGTGTTTGCTTTAAAAGATCAAGGATATACTTAATGTTGACACATACAGAGTCCCTGGGTGTATTTCTTAACCATTGCTGAGGCCTGCCCTGGTCAGTGGGCTCATGGGGCCAGGCCACAGTGAGGATATGAGGAGAGCTCTTGGTAGCCTCACTCTTACACTTTTACCTCCTGCTAACCTAGGAAGCCATGCCGTTATTTCCTGACCCCTGACCACGCTTTACTCAGCAATAGCCTATCACTAGACCCACTCACTAATTTTCAGGTATCAGATTGCTGACTCGACACTGCTAGGAGTTTCCATCTCAGGGGCTTTCCAAGCAGCAGGCTTCAGCTCTGCCCTGCGCACCTCTGCACAGGGATAGGAGAAAGTCCTGTGGCCTGTTGCTCCTCCCATGTACAGCCACCAACTTGTCTGTTGGTTCTTTTTAATTGTGGCAAAATAGATACAACCTCACATTTACCATTTTAACCTTCCTTTATATGTGTACAGCTCAGTGGCATTAAGTACACTCACGTGATTGTGCAGCCATCATCACTATCCCATCTCCAGAACTTTTCCATCTTCCCAACTTCACTGGAGTAGACCTAGAAAGACTGGATCCATTGTCCATAGCAGAACTTGGTCATCTTCATCAAGATAAAAGGTCTTACTTCCACTTCTTTGTTGTGCCTCACCCAATGTGGAATCTAATGAACAAGATAAACTGATGAACAAAATAGATCCAGAGACATATAAGAATGAAACAGACTATCAAATCTCAGAGGAAAGGCAGGGGTGGATGGGAAGAGATCACTCAAAGAACTTGTATGCATATATGCACAACCCATGAACACAGAAATAGTGGGGTGAAGTTCTGGGGTGAGGGGCAGGGCAGGCTAGAAGGGATCAATGAGGAAAAAGGAAGGGCATATGTAATACTTGCAACAATAAAGATTTTTAAAAATATAACTAAAATTATATGTCCTGGATGTGTATATGCCAGGAGTGTATTTTACCTTAGATAATTTTTTATATAATTATCATATAATATCACTTCATTATATGGTTATTCATTTGCTTACTGAATTCTTTCATTCACTGACTATTAATTTACTGACTTATTATATGGCAGGACATTACTGTAGGTCCTAGGTATAGATGCTGAGTGAAGAAAAGGTTTGTCCTCATAATTTTATAGTTTAATAGGGAAGACAGTCTTTAAAGAACTGCATAATTGTCATTATGACAAATCGGAAGGAGAGCTACATGATGGGATAATAAAAGCTCCTCTTGAATTCTTTTTAAGGATTCAATGAGATACCATATGTAAAATACTTTTAAACATTAAGTTGTTAATGATCATTAATATTTGGGGTTGACGTGGAAGTCAGTTGCCTTTTAAACTCAGTCCTTCACATAGTCCCCCAATCACTAGCGCTTTCTAATAGTTTCATCCATGTGTTTGGCTGGACATCCTTCCCCTATCCCACTGCCCTGGAAACTTCAGATGCCACCTGCCCATACAGCCTGGAATGGCCACTGCACGGAAGTGTAACCTGGCACCAGGCCCCTGAAAAGTTGGCTTCAGATCCTCTGAGCAGCTGGCTTTCCTCACAGATTACTGCGGGGCAGTTGGAAATCAGCTTCTTTGGAGGGCCTGCTGGCATGGTGCTGGGGAGGATCCAAGCGCTTTTGAGGAATTGCCAAGTTCAATTTTTCAAAGAGTGGCACATCTGCAGATATCAGTATCTATTCCCAAAGGAGAAATCTGATACTTTCCTGTCACTGAAATCCCTTGGGACCATCAGTGTGGTGAGAGCCATTTACATTTCAGACACTGAAATGATTATCAACACCTAAGCTGAGAGGTGTGAGGCAAACACATGGGTTGTAATGCAGGGACCAATATTACTAAAAATGAGAGGACAAGAAATGTCAGCAGAGTCTCCAAGGGGACGCTGGGAGCCCCGCCATCATTAGATAAGCACCACAGGATTGAAGCATCTTGGGGTTAACACAATCAACTCACTTAAGGCTGGGGATAGGGAAGTTGAAGCTAAAATTCATGCTATAAATGGTGATGAGAGAACAGGAAAGAAGTAGAAGATGGGATAAGGGAGATGATGAGTGTGGTCCTACTGAGCTTGAAGGGCTGGATAACATTAGGTAGAGATGTCCAGAGACAGCTGGCCATTCATACCTGAAACTTCGACAAGGGGCTGAGATGAGAGCACAGCTAAACAGAAGTGATGGCAGCAGTCAAGCTGCTCAGAGAGAGCCAGGAGCCACTTGGTACCAACCTCACTGCTCTCCCAAGCTCACCACTTGTGGTACAGGTTGAACCCTTACTGCATCCTTGCTCCCTGCATCTCCATATAGAGCCTGCACACCTCTGCCTTCCACGGGATCTATTTCTCATGTGTCTGATGAGGACAGACAAAAGCAGAGGGCTGAAGACACGAGCTGTCATGGCTGACTTAGGACAAGGTACTGAACTCAGCTTGTTGCAGTCCCTCTTCTGGAAATGCGGATAATGGTAGGTCCTGCCTCAGAGTGTTTGCGGAAATATTCAAGCTTTTAATACAGTGTGTGTTAGTGCACAACAAACATTAGCTATTATTAATGGTTGGAAAGGAGCAAGAGAAGAATATACACAAATAATGAGTGGCCATCTATTCTTTTTTAATCCTTACCCAAGAATATGTTTTCATTGATTTTTAGAAAGAGAGAGGAAAAAACATGGATCAGTTGCCGCTTGTCATCTATTTTTGTACCAATACTACATGGAAGTAGCAGTTTGGTTTAGATTGTAACTGTTGGACAATAACATTCATTATACCCCACATTTTAAAACATAAGGACATTTGTGTATAACTATATATGTATGTAAGGATACATGTGTGCACACACATACATGCATATATCCACATATGTACATATACATCTGCCTTATTCTTCAGGAATCGTTATTATATCTGTTTTTCTTCAGAGCACTGGTTGCAATTGCAATTATGCATTTCTTTGTGTGATTATTGGAAGTCTACCTTTTCATTAGGTTGTAAGCATCATGAGTTTATGAAACATGCATGTAAAAACATGCATGTAATATTCAGCACCATGGATCTGTTGCCAAGCACTGACAATGGCACACAGTAGTAGCTCAATGACAATTTTGTGGATGAATGGATGGGCGAATGGAGAGTTAGTAATGAGTAGAGAATGGCATCCAAACATTAGCTATAATAAAAGACTTTCTTTTTAATAAAGACAAATATTATTCCAGCATCAAATAACTTGAGGGAAAAGTGGATTTGTTTACTTCTCCAATTCCCTAATAGACTTTTAAATTGAGTTTTGTTTTTAAAAACTTGAAGAATAAAAGTAATCATGAATGAACCAAAGATTTCTAGATCATGAATATGTGCTGTAAAGTCTAAAAAACAAATTTCTCTCCATTCTTCTTTCCAATTTTATGCGTAAGCCAACTCCTTGAAGGGGGTCTTAAACTCAACCAACTTAACCAGCAAGTGTTTACTGAGCACTGATTAGGCATACGTTTCACTCACACTGCGTGAAAATGGTAAGATGCATGCCCACACACACACAAAAAAAGCTATAATGTTCTAGAAGATAACAGGCATTTTGAAAATTAACTGACACTAATTGAATTCTTTTTATCTTTCAAACCCTGTCCTAAGTATTTTTCAAGGCTGATCACTTTTAAACTTCATGACGACTCTCTGAAGTAGACAAATTATTACAATTTTATAATAAAGAAATTGAGGCATAAAGAGACATAGTTACTAGCTCAAGATCACACAGCTATTCAGAGCCAGAGCTTGGGAGCCTGTGCTGTTTAACTACCACATTTTATTTGCTCTCAGAAGAGCAGCCAACGGTGAGAACGGGACGGGTATTCAAGAAACTAAGTGTACAGTGTGGCTTATCTTTTTCGTTTTTTATTTTCCTTTGGGACAGTGTACCCAAGAAATAAAAACATTTTCCTGTTTGCTTTTAGACATTGCACAGCCTTTTTGGAGCCTCTGAATGTAAGAGTGTCAGATGATTTGAATGCAGAATGCATCATTGGCCCAAGAACACTACTTTTTCATTATTTCTGGTTATAGCAATAATTACCAGATGCAAGTTGATCCTTTGTGATGTATATTGACTTCATTTTCTGCCACTCAGGATGACCACATTCCAATGTGTTATTTTTTTAAATATATTTTATTGATTTTTTACAGAGAGGAAGGGAGAGAGATAGTTAGAAACATCAATGAGTGAGAAACATCGATCAGCTGCCTCCTGCACATCCCCCACTGGGGATGTGCCCACAACCCAGGTACATGCCCTTGATCGGAATCGAACCTGGGGCCCTTCAGTCCCAGGCCGACGCTCTATCCACTGAGCCAAACCGGTTTCGGCCCAATGTGTTATTATAAAATGAAGTCAAGCCCTGGCCCAGTTGGTGGAGTGTCATCCCATGCACCAAGAGGTGGCTGGTTAAATTCCCGTCAGCGCACATGCCCAGATTGCGGGCTCTATCCCTAGTAGGGATATGAAGGAGGTAGCCAATCAATGTTTCCTTCTCGCTCAGTCTCCCTTCCTCTTTCTCTCTGAAATCAATAAAGAAAATATTTAAAAATGAAGTCAAGAATGTGTCATTATCAAATAAAGTCAAGAATAACATCATTGGCATAATCATGGAATTAAGATGCATCATCATTGACTAAGGTGTAGACATTTCCAAAATCAGCTTGAAACTCTCTGAGTAAATCTTGACCATTTACACAGTTAAATAATAAAATACCCACGTACTACCTACTCTACCTCTTCGTTGTTGAAGTATCATTATTTCTACCTCTGGAATTATCAAATATAATTTGCAACTAGCTGCAACTGAAAAACCATAATATATTTTCATTCTTGAGAGGAAGTTATGAAGTGTCTTCACCATAAACTTTGCCACTTTGTTGATATTTTAACCATACTATTCCCTTTGCATGGAATGTTCTTTCTTACATTGTTCACCTGGTAAACTCCTACTAGGTTTAGCAAATGCTTATAAAATGACTTTATAAAAATAAATGCCATATTCTCCTTTCTGTAACTCTTTCTATCCTCTGCATCAGTTAGGGATTGATTCTGTTTACAGAGATTACCAAATAAGAGCCATATAAGGGGCTTGGTTTTCTCTCTCATGACATGAAATTCGAAGGTAGAGTCAGGGCTGGCATATGGGCTCCACTGTGTCTACCAGGGCCTAGTCTTCTTTAATTCCTCTACTCTGACATCCTCTTCCATCTTTAAGGTTGCCTTGTGACCTCAAGATGGCCACTGGAGCTCCAACTATGTCACTGCAGCCAGGAAATACAAAGAAAGGGAGGAGAGAACAGAGAATCTTGTCAGAGGAGTACAACCTTAAAACACTTTCCAAGAGGTCTTATCCGATGATTTCTACTTACCTCTCACTGGACACCACCATCTTCAAGAAAGGCTGGAAAATGTAGATTAAAAAAAATAAATAAATGGAGGAGTCAACTGTTTAACAACTTACGGGTTTTGCTACTAAGAAGGTAAAAATAGAACCAAATTAGACAATTAGCAAGCTCTGAACCTCCCTTACTGTGATGGTTTTAAAACATGTTTGCAGCCCTAGCTGGTTTGCTTAGTGGATAGAGCATTGACCTGAGGACTGACTGGTCCCAGGTTCAATTCCTGTCAAGGGCACATACCCAAGTTGTGGGCTCCATCCCCAGTGTAGGGCATGCAGGAGGCAGCCAATCAATGATTCTCTCAATATTGATGTTTTTATCTTTCTCTCCCTTTCCCTCCATCTCTGAAATCAATAAAAATATATTTTAAAAAAATAAAACGTGTTTGCAAATTCTTGGACACACCTCTCATTAACAGGTGGCTTCTTGAATCTGGGTTGGCCTAGTGACCCACTTATAACCAATAGAATGCAGAGGAAGTGACACTACAAGACCTCCGAGTCTAGGTCACAAAAGGCTCTTAAGACATTGAGAAGCAGAGATAAGCCACCCCTGCTGTGCTCTGCCTCCACAGTGGCTATTTGAAGCCACTAGGTTTTGGAGTGTTTTGCTAAAAACAACCATATCTAGAACACATCCGTTCCAGTAATGTACACAGCCTACATAGTCAGACTACATCATCTCCTGAGCCTGACCAATAGTCTCTACCTGGCCACACACACACGTGGAGGTGTTTGGCCCAGAAGAATGAAGCAGGTGTTTGGTAGTTTGAGCTTTCATTCTAGTACTGATTCTGTCCCTACATAAAAGTTCATGGACAGACCCTTCTACTTTTTAGGGCAACCATGTCAAACTCAAAGGCTAGCATGGGCCAAATAAACAAGATTTAAGTTTATGTGGGCTGAAAAAAAAAGTTTCAATTTTCATAGAAATGTAGGTTTATTTTGATAGAGACATGATGAATACAAAGGGCTGAAATAAATGAGTTATTGTTAACATAAAATAATAGAACATTTTAATAAAAATTAATATTTTTTCTTGAACATTAACTTACCAGACAGTGAATAACTGCACAAATTAATAAGCGTAACACAAGCAAACCTATTTTTCTTGTTCTTTGAAAGCGAAATGTTTCCTGTTGCGCACACCAAACAAGTCAGTCCAAGTCTAATGACGTGGCAATTGGCTGCTAAAATATTTGCTTCTAGTATTAGTGGAGAGAAATGGTGCACCTGAACGGAAGGTGTGTAAGGGAAATGAATGCAACACGATTATAGTAATTAGTCACATTAGCGAACGTTATAGTTCATTATTAATAATTATGTATAACAGGATATTGTAAAAGTTAAGTTACAAAATTTTTATTAAAACATTTCTTATGTACTGTTATATTGGCTGGGCTGCAAAAATATTCATTGTGGGCTGCATGCAGCCCACAGGCTGCAAATTTGACATGCTGATCTTAGGGTCTTGGCTCCCTATCAGTAATCTAAGGCTACTGGAGGATGTTATTTCTAAGCCACAGGCCACCCTGCCAATATATTAGACTAGGGGCCCAGTGCACGAATTCGTGCACCTTGAAAGGAACTGTGGGCCACCAGGCTGCGGTAGAGAACAGGGGCGGGTCTTGGCCCATCCTTTGCACCTCCACCTGGCCCCTCCCACCATGACCCCTGGTCCCCTCTCTGCTGGCAGCCCTGCTCCCGCCATTACCACTCCCACGCGCTGATGGTGCTAGGCCACTAGCACCTGCTGACAGCGTGGAGCGATTGGGGCTGGCACCAGCAGTGGGTGCAAGCAGCAGCTGCTGCCCCGATTGCCCTTTAGGAGCAGGGGGAGGTGGAGAAGCCCTCAGGGGTGATCAAGGCCAGCAGCTGCCGCTCTCACCCACTGATTGATTGGGTGCTGAGTGATCGGGACTGGTGCTGGGCGCCGGCAGTGGGTTCGAGTGGCAGCTCCAGCACTGGCTGCAGGTGAGAGCAGGGCCAGTGCCAGGAGTGGTGTGAGCAGCGGCTCTGGTGCTGGCAGCGGGTGCAAGCAGGGCCATCACCGACAGCAGGTGTGAGAGGGGGCTGCCAGTCCCAATTGCCCCTCAGGAGCAGGGGGAGGTGGAGAAGCCCTGAGGGGCAATTGGGGCCAGCAGCTGCTGCTTGCACCCACTGAAGGCACTGAGCAATCGGGGTCGGCACTGGGTGCCAACAGTGGGTGTGAGCACTGGGTGGGACCACAGCATGTAGGAGCAAAGAATTTTCAGTAACCACCAGAGGCTGGCCCCGATGACAGCGACCAGTGCCCTGCCTTGGTCTGGCCCCCGCTCACCTGCTCCACTGTCCCATCACGACCGGCACCTGCCATGTTCGGTGCTCTGCTGCCTGCTGCTGATGCCCATCATGTTCTGTGCATGCCCCCTGGTGGTCAGTGCATGTCATAGTGACCAGTTGTTCCGTTGTTCGGTTGTTCTGCCGTTTGGTCTATTTGCATATTAGGGTTTTCTATATATAGATAACTAGAGGCCCGGTGCACAACATTTGTGCATTGGGTGGGGGAAGTGGTGTTGCTCAGCCCTGCCTGCACCCTCTTGCAGTCCAGGACCCCTTGGGGGTTGTCTGCCTCCCAGCCAGCAGTTGGACATCTTTAGCGCTGCTGTGGAGGTAGGAGAGGCTCCTGCCACCACTGCTGCGCTTGCCAACCCTGAGCCCAGTTTCTGGCTGAGCAGCACTCTCCTATGGGAGTGCACTGATCACCAGAGGGCAGCTCCTGCATTGAGCGTCTGCCCCCTGGTGGTCAGCATGCATCGTAGCAACTGGTTGTTCTGCTGTTTGGTTGATTTGCATATTAGGGTTTTATTATATAGGATTAAATTCACTGACAAGGAAACCCAAAGAGGGAGAGAGAAAGAGAGGGAGAGGGAGGGGGGAAGGAGAGGGAGAGAAAAGAAAAGGGAGGGGGAGAGAAAGGGGGAGGTGGAGAAATATGGCAAAGCAGTAGACTGAATGCCCTCAAGAGAAAGTGAAAGTATATTTTTGAGGCAAGGCGTCATTGTCTTTCCAGATCCCCCAGCTTACCACTGCCTACAAGGCACTCAGCTCTACAGGATTTTCACCGGGGTCCCTTCAAATATCAGGTCAGGTCTCAAAACATTTTTACTGTCAACTTAACAAAGAACAAATCTTCATTCTAGGTGGAGAGGGGAAAGAGCCAGTTTTCTTTACATCTAGGGCTACCCTTGAAAATATGAGCTTATTAACCTCTGAATAGGTGAGTGAAAGAATAAAGGACTCCTAGGACCAAACTCAGCCAAGAGACACTCTGAGGGAGTAGGTTTTACTAGTAATATAACCTCTTCCTTCAGGAATTTTATGGGGAGCTGTCAGGCAGCATGGACCTTGGCAGCAGAAATAGCCCAACTGCTTGTATCTGAAAGCCTTGGTTTGAAAGCATATTCTCTACAGGGTCTTGATGTATTTTTAAGAAGACAGGCAGGAATTACTTATTCCTCCCAGTGTATGATTTCTCATTTTTCTTCCAGCAGAAATAGAGAATGGATTGCTATGGGATTTACAAGCTTCCTAAGCATTCGAGAGGCTGGCAGTTAGAATGACAGTAATGACTTAGGTCTCCTCTGAGGGTGGTCCCTTCATTATGGGGACAGCCTGAGCTCCGGAGCCATCATTCACACCCTGCCACTCTATCCCTGCTCCACCTCCCATTCTGTCTATCACAGTTGTACACCCTGCAAGTTGGCTCTCTCTCTTTCTCTCTCTCTTTCTCTCTCTCTCTCTGGGACAGCCTGTCAGCCTGACCGGCCACCCTCCTGACCAGCCACTGGCCTGAGGCATAGTCTGGATCAAACCCTACAAGGTTCTCTTCCCCTCCAACACAGATGCATGCACACAAACACACCCATGTAGACAATATGTAAGTAATCTGAGAAGTGAGTAACAAGTGTTAAGAAGAAAGGTGTGGAAATTGGGTGAGCCAGCCCCATCTATTTCAATTTGGTGAAGGTAAGGAACCAAGGTTATTGGTTAATTATATGTGCCAGGATTGTACAGTAAGGAAGGAACTGAGTTCCATAATACACTCACCCATATCTTTGTCACATTTTTCTAAAAGACATCTCTGTGAGTGACCAATTGTACACAGCAATATGGAAGAATCTCATAGATGTATTGTCAAGCAAATACAAAAGACATAAATATTATATATGCTTCTTTGTATTAAAACACACACACACACACACACACACACACACCAAAAAGAGTGGGAGCAGACAAGTCATGAAAGTGGTGGGCTAGTAGCTGAAAAAAGACCTGAGGGACTCTGTGGGCTGATCATGCCCCATTTCTTAATCAGAGAGCCAGGTATGTGAAAATAGTGTTTTTGTGAAATCCATCACTTTTATGTATAAAATAACAAAAGTCTGATCATATCACTTCCTTGTTTCAAGGGGTTTCTTGGCTGGCCTTTCACTGTCTATACATGTGGAATTCACAGTGTATTTTTCTCACTGAAACAGTGTAATGAATGTTGGCTGTAAAGACCCAAAGTAAAGCCAAATAGGCTGGGCTGCTCCATGTGTGGAATCACTTACTTTTTCTGGTTCCCCCTAAGTCTTGCTAAGCCCTATAGGCTGAGCTCAGGAATCAGAGGGCCTGGGAAGACATCAGGGACATGGAGTCCAGCTCCCATGGTAGGGGGAATGAGTATGAGAAGAGTCAGGGAGTCAAGGGCGCAGGGCTGGATGCTCTGAGAGTCAAATGTTGTTTTGCTCTGTGAAGTACATTCCTGTTGCTTCTGGTATCAACACCCCATTTCTATGGGCACTTACCCTTTCCCCAATCTCAGCCCCTTTAGAAGAGATACAGCTGTCCTACCCCCATTCAGCAGCCTGGCTGAGCATTTGATTCTGGACTAGCCAATAAGAGCAGACCCTGGCCAGAGGTACTGGTGCACGAACAAATCACAGCCCAGGAAGGGCTCAATTCTAGGGCTTTTGATATGATTATTAAGGAAGGAAACATAGCAAGAGTTGACTGAAGGTTCCATCTGATCAGGATAAGGAGAGCTTACCTGGAGATGGAGCCAATGCTGGGGGCAAGCTGGGCTCAGAGGTGAAGAGCAGGGGACTGAAGCCTCATGACATCATTTGAGCCTCTACAGTTGTCAGCTCCTCTGAAATGTATGATTCTGCCATCCTAGCCTCAATGACCTCTTCTCCAAAGCCTTCCTAGCACAGCCACCACAAGCAAGCACACAGGCATTCCTCTCTCTCTCTCTCTCTCTCTCTCTCTCTCTCTCTCTCTCTCTCTTTCTCTCTCTCTCTCTCTCTCACACACACACTCCCTGGAGTTCCCAATTTAAATATTAAAATAGACAGACACCTTAAACTTCTCAATCAGATGCCACCAGAAGGCAAAACTGAGCAAAATTCACTCCACTGTTCTTAGCCCGTAGCCTGGTAAAAGGGAGAGAACAAATACAGCTGGCTGAAGAAACTGAGTTCAGATACTGGGGTTTGTATTCAAACTCAAACTTTGATTCCAAAGCCTGGCAAATCTAACCTACTCATGCTGTCTCTCTCTGAACTGTGAAAGATGTTGGTATAGGCATTTTCCTTAGTGGATTTCCTCTTGGAGAGAGTTTTTAGTTGGGAAAGCTTTGCCCAATGACATACAGAGATGTGGGTGAAGGTGGGGGCTAGAAAGGGGTGGTCTTTACCCAAATGTCTCTTTCACTGGTCTGAGGCTTCGAGGTGGTTCCTGGAGACAATTGTTTGTTTGGCCAGTCTACACCTCACAATCTAAATGGATTTGGAGGCTTCCAGCTCTCACTTTGCCAAGTTCAGCTGATAGTCAAATTGGATGAATGGCATTTGTAACATGAACTCTAGCCCCTCCCCATCCCAGCAGGGCTCCTTGAGGAACTGGGAGAAGTCACTGGTTTCTGGCACCACAGCTGCTGTTCCTCAAGACTCCACCACTTCTCCAACATTTTCAATAAACTCACTTTACCTTCCCCCTTGCCCTGCCTTCCCTCCAGTGTGCCACATCCAGACTTACTGCAGCAGAGACTCTCAGTACTGACAGAGTGGTACAGAGAGGAAAACTCTGGAAACCCTAAATTGGGACGAGCTTCCTCTTATGACTTCATTACCTAGAAAAGGAAAGCAGTACATCCTAAATTATGCCTACTTCAAAGCTGGCCCATTTTTATATTGTCTTGACCTCAATAAAAAAAAAAATTAAAACAATGTCCTTTTGATGCTGGGTGGTACCCAGGGAGGCCAAGGGAGACCTCAACCCGATACAAGAATCCAGGTTCTTGCCAAAGCCGGTTTGGCTCAGCGGATAGAGCGTCGGCCTGCGGACTGAAGGGTCCCGGGTTCGATTCCAGTCAAGGGCATGTACCTGGGTTGCGGGCACTTCCCCAGTGGGGGATGTGCAGGAGGCAGCTGATCGATGTCTCTCTCTCATCGATGTTTCTAACTCTCTATCTCTCTCCCTTCCTCTCTGTAAAAAATCAATAAAATATATTAAAAAAAAAAAAAGAATCCAGGTTCTTGTCACAACCTCAGAAAGCATTTGAGAGCATGACAGAAGGATTTAGCAAAACACAGTACGTTTATTAAAACAATAGTACACACCTGAGAAGTGAGACCAGGAGACCCTGAAGAACAAGATGTGCTGATGGGGTCTGGGTCCCTCCTCTTCAGATAGCAGTTTCTTTGTTGGGGTGGGGCATTCCCAAACCGTAATGCAAATTTATTATAAAGATACTAGAGGCCTGATGCATGAAATTCATGCAAGGGTAGGCCTTCTTTCCCCCAGCTGCCAGCACTGGCTTCCCTCTGGTACTGGGGACCCCAGCTTCCCTCCAGCGCCGGCTTCATCTGGAAGGACATCTGGAATGAAGTCAGTCTAATTAGCATATTGCCCTTTTATTATAATAGACTAGAGGCCCGGTGCACAAAAATTTGTGCACTCGGGGGGGGGAGGGAGGGGAGGTCCCTCAGCCAGGCCTGTGCTCTCTCGCAGTCTGGGACCCCTCAGGAGATAACAACCTGCTGGCTTAGGCCTGCTCCCAGGTGGCAGAGGGCAGGCCCAATCCCTAGGTGCAGCCCCTGGTCGGGCTCAGAGCAGGGCCAATTGGGGAGTTGGGGCGCCGCCCCCTGTCATGCACAGAGCAGGGTGGATTGGGAGGTTGCGATGCCACCCTCAGTCACGCTCAGGGTAGGGCCGATTGCGGGGTTGGGGCACCGCCCCCTGTCACACTCAAGGCAGGGTCGGTGGGGAGGTTGCAGTGCCACCCCCTGTCACGCACAGAGCAGGGCCCATCAGTGGGTTGGAGAGCTCCCCCCTGTCACACACAGAGCAGGGCGGATCAGGGGGTTGGGGCGTCGCCACTCTCACACTCAGGGCAGGGCCGATGGGAAGGTTATGGCTCTACCCCATCACACACAGAGTAGGGGGGTTGGGGCACCGCACCCTGTCACACACAGAGCCGCAGGGCGATCAGGGGGTTGGGGAGCTCCCCCCTATAAGGCACAGAGCAGGGCTGATCAAGGGGTTGGGGCGCCTTCCCCTGTCAGGAACAGAGCAGGGCCGATAGGGAGGTTGTGGCCCTACCCCCTGTCACACACAGAGCCGCAGGGCGATCAGGGGGTTTGGGTGCTGCCCCCTGTCACGCTGATCCCGGTGCCAGGAGGCCTCGCGGCTCTGCTGATCCTGGCGCTGGGAGGCATATTACTCTTTTACTATATAGAATAGAGGCCTGGTGCATGGGTGGGGGCTGGCTGGTTTGCCCTGAAGAGTGTCCTGGTTCAGGGTGGGGGTCCCCACTGGGGTGCCTGGCCAGCCTGGATGATGGGATGATGGCTGTTTGCAGGTGGTCACACACCCTCAGGGTGGGGGTTCCCACTGGGGTGCCTGGCCAGTCTGGGTGAGGGGCTGAGGGCTGTTTTCAGGCTGGCGGGTGACGGAAGCTCCCAACCGCTCCTTCTTTTCTTTCTTTTTTTTTTTATTCTGGGCCAGCTTTAGCTCTGAGGCTCCAGCTCTGAGGCCTCTGCTGCTGAAAGCAGGTATCTGGTTTGTTTGGGTTCTATAATTGAAACTCTGTATCAACTCCAGCTCTGAGATCCCAGCTCGCTGAAAGCTGGTTTCTGGAGTTTTGTTTAGCTTCTATATTTGTTACAATGTTTCTTAAACTGCAAGCTCAGAGGCCGGCAAGGCAGGCGGGGAACGTTGGAGTCCTCCGTCACTGAAGCAAGCAAGCCTCATGTTAGTTTCAAGCTGCCTGGCTGCCGGCCGCCATCTTGGCTGGCAGTTACTTTGCATATCGCCCTGATTAGCCAATGGGAAGGGTAGCAGTCGTACGCTAATTACCATGTTTCTCTTTTATTAGATAGGATCATAATGGCCTTATTGGTGACTTTTAGGTCAATATGGCTGCTGACTCTGATTGAGACCAGTTTTGTTTATCTCAATTACAGACAATTGGGGAGGGGGACAAGGGGCGTGGAAGGTTGTCAGTGAAGGTCACATATGGGATGGTCCAGCCAAGACAGAAAAGGGGAGCTTGAGGCCTTTGTTTCCTATTCTAACTTTCCTGCCTCACTTTGTATAATGCCCCTGAACTGACTCAGCCTTCTGTAGGCCAAAGCAGCCAATTTCTTGATAGCTCTCTCCCTATAAATCATTTCTCTACTGCCTCAACAATAGGTTCTCTTATCTAGATCCTTGCTACTCAAAGTGTGGTCCATGACCAGCAATAGCCATATCCCCTGAAGCTGCTTAGACTGGCACTCTGCACCCTCACTCAGATCTGAATCAGAATCTCCACTTAGTAGGAACCTCAAAGAATGCACATTTACATCTGAGAGACACAGAATAGATCAGTGGTACTCAAACTATAAGAACATTAGAAGTCCTCGGAGCGCTTGTGGAAACCCAAATTAGGTGTCCTATGCATTTGTTAGTGGAGTGGTTGATTCTGGGCTGGGATACCAGGGATGAATTCTTTTGGAAACCAGCCAAATCCTTTGTGCCTAACAGATTTGCTATCAGTAGCAAACATGACTGTCCACCTTTATTTCCCTTTGCCCACATTGTCTTGGCATCTTCTCCTTCAGCTACCTGCCCATTGCTCTTGTCCTGCCATATCTTTCCACGAAACTTTAGAAGTACCAGCCAGTGAACAGAGAACTGGCCTCAGTAGTTCCCTCCACCTCTGGCTTTACTGAGCCCTCCCTGACTTTGCCCCAGGTTGGCCATTCCCCAGGTGCTCCCATATCATTGCTTCTCCTTCTTATGCAACCCTTACTCTTCAGGGCTTGGATGTGGTATGACTTCTTCTCCCTTTCAGACCCTTACTCCTTCCTGGGATCTCTTGCCATCCTCTGAGGCTCTTGGTTACCATTTCCTTTCCCCTGCGTGACAGCATCAGTAATTCTTCACCCAAGCCTCCCCTCCCCATCCATTCTCCACTGGAGTAATAAAATATACTGAAATGCAAATGGACTGCTCCATTGTCCTAAGGGTAAAAATCAGGCTTCTTACTTTGGTTGTAGTATTATGATTTGCACCAAGCCCCATCTCCTATAATCCCTGTCCGCTTTCTACACTCCTGCCATTCTATGCTCCAGGCATTGTAAACTGCCTCTCCCCTAAACCATTTATACTCTCCACCTCCCTTTGTCTCCCTAATCCCTACTTACTTTTCATAACTCAACCTAAATGTTGTTTCCTCTAGAAAATCCGCTCTGATCCCCAGGCTCTTGTGGGTTGTCCTTGAAATATGTGTCCAAAATACTACGTTATCTCCCTATGCACTGTCACCAGTTTATAATTGCCTTTTACTTAGCTGCTTTCTTCCCATACACAGTTTGAGGTTTATGACTCATTCTCTGTTTGCACCACCGAGGATTCTGTTGAGCTGCAGGTTACAGAGACTGTTGGCGGTGACACAGCACCAGCTGTTGGATCTTAGTTCAGCAAACTTGGCACTTGAGTTCTGGCTAAGAAAGACTTCAGAGTCAAGACCCAAACTACAGGAGACAGTTTATTTAGAAAGTCACAGAGGAAAAAGAAGTGAGCTGTAGAAGAAATGGGCTCAGGAGATAAGTTACAGAGGCAAAAAAATAAAAAAAAAAAAGCAAGCCTTTGGAGGGGGAAGAGAGAGTAAGGGAGGGAGGGAGGGAGAGAGAGAGAGAGAGAGAGAGAGAGAGAGAGAGAGAGAGAGAGAGACCTTGACAGATAAAAAAGGAAGGAAAGGTGAAGGTGTACTTTGAAAAGAGAGAGAGACAAAGCACATGTCTTAAGGGATCTGGAAGTCTAGGGGTAGGATCTCAATAGAATATTCATCAACTTTACAGGTGTGCCCCTTCAGGGTTGTGGTGTCCACTGATTGACCAGTGCCAGGGCAGGGGGTCATTCATTAGTCAGTGCAGCTGGTCTTGATATCAGTCTTGGTGTGGCTCATCTGATTTTGCTGTTCTCTGGGCCTGGGGCAGAAATACAGCTGAGGCCTGGATGTCATCTCCAGGAGTTAATGCTTAAGGGAGTGGTCGTGCAAGGGTTTGTAGTTTTGCTCATTGCTAGGCTTTTGAGGCTCTCTGCCATGTTGACCCCCTGCACCTGACATATCATTCCTACTCTACTTGTGCCCTCTAACCACCTACTACAAAACCACCCAAACAGTGGTTTAAACAGATTAGGAGGTTTGTTTTCCTCACGTAACAAGAACTTTGGAGGCGGTCCATTCCGGTGACTTGATAATACAACTGATATTTCAAGATTTTTGCTCCAACATCTTTAATATATGGTCTTTGTTCCTCATGTTCATTTCCTGGTCCTAAGGTGGCTGTTTGTCGCCAGCATCCATCTACTATCCAGAAATGGTTAAGGGTGAAGGACAAAGATGCCTGCTAATGGAGTCACCCCATTCCTAGCTGCAAGGAGGGGTTGGACATATGGTTTATAACCATACACCCTGCTGCCTGGAAAAAATCAGGATTCTTTTTAAGGAGAAAGAAGAGAATAGATGTTGAGAGCCAACTGTTACTGTCTGCCATATCCAAGAATCCTTAGAACTTAGCAGCATTAAGGCCTAGCTAAGAATAGGACTCAATAAATATTGATTGAATGAATGAATGAGCAATAATTAATACATATAGCTCCATATAGGGACATAGAAGAAAGACATTGGAAACAGGTAGGTGGAGTGAGGGGAGTAGTAATTGACTAATCTGCTCTTTGATAAGGGAGAGAGACCCTCCTGCACTCCTCTGAGGCCTTTGCTCAGGTCTTCATGCTCCATTTTTTCCAAGTTCCCATTGCCCTAGGCCCCTGGTACTTGTTGCCACTTCATGGAGAAGCCTGGGGCTCTGTGGAATTTCATGCCAGCATGATCTTCTCAAAGTGCTCTAGGCTCTAACTTGCTCCTCTTCCAGGCTGAAACAATTTTCATCATTAGATAACCTGAAAATGCAAATGTTCCCAAAAAAAACCAAAAACAAAATACCTGCAAACCAGTCTAAACACTTTTATGTAGAACCACCTAAACTTTTTCTATAAACACATTTTTGGGAAACAAATGTGCAATCCAAATTACTTGCTGTTTTATAATTCCTCCATCTACTTTATCATAAACATCTTTCCATGCCAATTAACAAAAGTTTGCCAGGATTTTAAGTGTTGCTACCTTGGATTCCATTGTAATGTCTTGTTTGTACTTGATCTTCACTTTCCACCCACAGCTTTACAAATCAGACCTCAGGGCTGAAATCCAATATGTCAGCTTGGGTTCTATGAGAAGCAGATGCCAGGATGGAATGAGAAATGCAAGTAATTTCCTAGGGGAAATTCCTTTAAAGGATAACAGGGAGGAGGAACAGAAATAAGCAGGGAGAGTCTTCAGAGCAGATACAGGCCTGAGTTCTAAGAAAGGACAGAGAGAGGAGGGATGGGGATTGATTGGGTGGATGAATCTCAGACCACAGTGCAGCTCTGAGAAAGTAGCAACAAAGCCAAAGGAGAGCCTGTGAACAAGGGTTGTCCATTAGGAGAATCCTGACAGAAACAACATGGGTCTAATACACCCACCATGTTTTATCATTTGCTGGCAGCAGCATGGCCTCAGTGTGAACACTGCAGCAGTTGGAGGCTCTCAGCCAATACCCTTCCTCTTGGTAGGTTCTTTCAGAAACTTCATGGATGCCATCCATATGCATGCTCTTGGAGGTTCAGTCATTTCCAGGAGTGTGTGAAGATGGAGCATTACCTAATTAGTCTAAAATAATGAGCTAGCCATTCTGTGTCCAGAAATTAAGCTCTTCTGCTAGGGCAAATGTCAAGAAAGGCATCCGCATGGGCTGGCCCTTCCCGGCAGCAGTTGGGGGTCATGCTGCTCATAGTGTTTACTGTGGATGAGCAGTTTGCCTAGCTGATGACAGAGGAAGGACACCCAAATCAGGATAAGCAATAATTAGGAGATAAGTGAGCCCATGGTGTATGGTATGAAGAATCATGTGCTTTCTCAGAACAATTACTCTTGTAGGCTACTGCAGGAATGCATTCTGGGTTCCTTATGATACCCATCAATCTCAGTCTGTATTGATCTCTGAAGATTGATTGTGACTACTTGAAGCATGCCTCTTCTGGGAAGCTACTACAGCCCTCCTTGGCGGAGAACTTCTACTATAGCTATTTCAGCACATGTGAGTCCTCCCTTTAATCCTAGAATTGAGAACTCACATTTTTTACAAAAGGCTTGTTTCCTAGAAGCTGAGCATGGTTGGGGAACTTTGGTGCATTTGCTTTGTTGCAGAAGCACTCTCAGGAGAGTGAGGGAAGCCGGAGAGAGGAGGGAAAGAAGCTGAGCTAGGAGTTGGCCTCAGCCGGAGTGGAGCTTTAGCTTGTTGCCACAGGGAGCTCTGGAGTATGAAATGCACCAGAGTTTGTCCTGCCTTGAGGCAAGGAGGCCAGCCTTTTGTGCACCTGTGTCAGTTAATCATTGGCTATGAGCTGACTCCAATGGAAAAGGGTATACAATCTCTTAGGGAGGCAACTCCCATTTGGCTGAAAATAATGATCTGTAGTACTCAAAGGAGGTGGAGGATGGAGAGACTCGATCAGATCACTACCAGTATCTATTAACCATCTTTGAGTAAGTTATACCCATAGTTTAAAAAAAAAGAGGGGGGGGGGAACTGTGGCAAATGGAGAATATAGGCCCTGTGTGAAGGGGCCACCTGGACCTCTGCCTCAGCTGGCTTAGCATTGCCAGTTCATCTGATATTTTGAAAAAAGCTGAAAGTCTGGATTATTGCTGATTTTTAAAAATTTTGAACAAACACTGGAAAGGCCAAACAAAATCCTGATGTGGGTCCCCAGTGTACCCATCTCTGTGAATTCTTCCTGCTTAGCACAGCAGAGCCACTTCCCCTAACAAGCGTGCTTTAGATCAAGGGTAGGAGCTGAATGGGGACACAGGGTAAAACACAGTACAGTGATCAACGGGAATTAGGTTCTACTATAAGTGGCAGAACATCAAAAGTAGAGATAAACTATGCACTGCTGGCTAATAGGTCAGTTCCATAATATTCAGGGACTCAGGCTGTTTCTATTTGGGGCTCAGCCACATTTAAAGTATGGCTTGTTTCTTGTGATCTAAATCTGTGCCGTTCAATACAATAGCCATCGAGTAGGCACTCTGTTGAAATGTAGCTGGTCCTAATTGAGATCTCAAAAACTTAGTATCATAAAAGAAATATATTGTTAGAACATAATTTTCCTTTTATACTTTAAAAAATGTGGCTATCAGAAATTTAAAAATTGTGTGTTTGGCTCAGAAAGAACTGATCTTAGATAACAGCCTGAGCTTAATCCATCACATCCTTCCACATTCCAACCAACAGAAAGGAGAAAGGGCAAGGAGGGGCATTCCCCTGCCTTTTAAGGATGTTTCCTGGAAGTTGCATATGGTAATTTTACTTATATTCCTGTTACTATCAAGCCACCTGAGTGTGAGGGGGTGGGAGCTCTCCCTTCCTTGGCTCTTATCAGATCAAGAGAAAGAATTCAGGTGAGTGACATACAGCAGTGTTGAAGCAAAGCAAGAGAATTTACTAAGGAAGCAAAGAAGCAAATTTATTAAGAATACACTTGGCATAAAGTATAAGCAGGCAACTCAACTAGTCTAAATACACTGCCTGGTGAGGGTTCAGGGTTTTATACTTCTCCCCCTGCCAGATAGGTTTCAAGGTTCCCCCTGCCAGATAGACTAGATGTCCCCTTTTACATTGTTGCAGCTTTTCCCAGAATTTGTTAGAACAGCTGGGAATTTTATCTTGTCAAGTCCCAAGACTGCTGACCTCTGTTCAGTGGATGAGATAAAGACCCCTTTTTTCTTTTTCCTTCCCCTCCTCCTGCCCTAGCAGTTATCTTTCCTGCCTAATATTCCCCAAGAGATACCATCCAAATGCTTCTGGCATTTTGTTGTTTGTCCACCAGATTTTATTTGTCCTTGGGTTTAGCTGACACAAATGGCATTAATTGGGTCTTTGTTCTCTAGTTTACCAGGCCATGGTGATTTAAGCTATGTACTCTCTGGTTAAGGAGGAAAGGTATAAAACATTTGCTCTATAGTGTCCTTGATTGGGGAATATAAGGTCTTGCAATTCACAAGCCGGTTGCAAGCTGCTCAAACTGATTGGCCTTGTTTAATTATCTTGTTCCAATTTCCCCCATTCCATTTGCCCAGGATTTTCCCTTCTTACTCTCCTGCCTCAGAACTTAATCACATAACCACATTGAAATGCAAAGAAGACTGAGAAAAGCTCTGCACACAAAATTTTGTACAGAAGGAGCTACTGTTTCTTCATTATTTCCCACTACCTATCTGCATGAGTTTGCTTAGTCACTAACTCCCTTGTACACTCACCTACACTCACTCATACAATATGTACATTTAGTAATCTCTCCTACTTGTACCAGCCAGTAGGTATTGACGGGTAGGTAAGGGTCCTGGCAGTCAAGGAGTTTCCATTTAATAGGCATGGTCAGTCTTTTGAAAGTGATAAACTCTTACAGGTTCTAAAATGAACATCTGTAGAAGGAACAAAGGCTGGAAAGGTCAGTTTTTCTGGAGGAACCAGAAAATACTCATCAAGGAGGTGATCCATGAGCTGAGTCGAGACAAAGGCTTAATTAACTATTTGGAAGGGCATTTCAGGCAGAAGAAATAACATGAAAAGCTGGGAGTTGTAACCAGTGTGGTCCATTTTAGAAATGGCCAATCTCTGGTGAAGTGAGTAAGAGCCTTTGATGCAACAGGACTGGGGGTAGGGACTGGGAGCTGGGCTGAGGAAGCAGGCAGGGCCAGCCCCTAGAAGACCTTGAAGCCACGGTGAGGTTTGGGAATTGACACCTGCTAGCGCCAGCATCTCTTTTGAGGACTTCCTGGTCTTGGGAGTTTGGTTGGCCCATGTGTATGGCAAACTAGAAATGCTAAAAAATGATTACCCTCCCTCCCCCAAGCAGCTTTCAACCAATGATCGAAAGGAGCTGGTGAATAAAACCACAGCTCCTTCCTCCTATCACATGTGGTGACTTTGAGACACATTCTTTATTGTCCCTCAGGGTTCCCAGCAGGACTGAACCCCCGCTGGCCCAATGATAACTTACTTGGTGTGCTATTGTGATTTATAATAAGAATACATGTTTGGTTTCCAGTTTCTGGCACAAAGTTCCTAAAACCTTCAGAATTTCCTAAGTGATGAGAGCAATACAGGTATCTTTTGTTATGTTAACGCGGTGAATTTTTGAAAGCCGCCCCCCTCCCCCCCAGCGAACCAACCACGCCTCTCCTCTCATTGGTTGGAATTTTTAGATGCAACCCCCTGACCTCCTGGGAAGGGGGAGGAGCTGGGGATTGAGTTCAATCACCAGTGGTCAAAGATTTCATCCATCATGCCTATGTAATGAAGCCTCCACAAAAAACTAAAGAACGTGTTCGGAGAGCTTCCAGATTAGTGAACAGGTGGATATTCGGGGAGTGTGGCTTTCTGGAGAGGCAGAGAAGCTTTGCTGTCCCTCACACCTTGGCCTATGCGTCTCTTGCTTCTGACTGATCCCGAGTTACATCTGGTAATCTATTAGGTAAAATGTTTCCCTGAGTTCTGTGAACTGCTCTAGCAAATGAATGGAATCTGAGCAGGAGTGGGTCAGAAACACAGGTGCCATCTTGGATTTGTGAGTGGCATCTGAAGGGGGAATAGGCAGTTTTATAGAGCAGAGCCCTTAACTTGTGGGATCTGATGCTATATCTACGTAGATAGTGTCAGAACTAAGTTAGTTGCTTGTTGGTGTGAAAAACAGACACACATTGGACTTGGGGACTCTTTCTTTATTGGTTTTTATCACTTCCCTCTTTCATTTTTGTATTTGTGAGCATTTTCTGGGATTGACCCACAAATACTTTCCTTACATTAGAATCCTGCCTCCAGGTCAACTTTTTGGGAAACCACACAAAACAATGTGCGACTTTTACTAAAGATACATTGGTACCAGTGGAGTGACTGCACTTACTGACTGCATTAGCAAATAAGCTCCTTAAAGCAAGAACTTGGTCTCCTCTGGAGTGGATGTGGCTAGAGGGTGGAAGAGAGGAATTAATTTTATTTATTATCTTATACAAGTTTTTAAGTGGTGGTGTGGGGGGGGGGGCAGGATTGATTATGCATGGTTTTACTGAAAGTTTTGTGGGTTTTCTGTATTTTTAAAAACAGAAATCTTAAAAATTCATTATGAATACATGTAGTAGAAATCCTTGCTCACTATACTCTTAAGCTTTTACTATTATAAAAGGTTTAGATAAATCGAAAAGTATGTATACCCAGTGCTGGAGCTTTGGGCCTCATTTTTATCATGAGGAATGTTTGTCACTTAAATTAGACCATTAGTGTTAAGTTTCCTGAAAGAAAAATAAAAATCACCTCTCTCAGCTTTCCAATTTCAGGCAAGAATCTTGACTGGAAAAAAATACATAAGGGAATAAATGAAGAATAGGTGCTTGTGGTTGACATCTAATTGCTACAGAACTAGGGAATAGAAAAATGAGAATGTCTCTGAGGAATCTCTTCCTTCCCCCCATTCCTCGCCTCACATCAGCTGAAATGGAACAATTTGTTGGTTTGCTTTCTTAACTGTACCAGGGAGATGTTTTAACAACTCCTTGCTGGTAAGCTCTTGGTACCCCCCCATATATTTCCCCTATCAGCCAATTTTGTCTCCATTGTTTGCAGAACTGTTGCTATGTCTTTTGAGAAATGGGAATGGTGTATAGTCAAGTAATAAAGAGATAATGCTGGGTGACGAATGCCTATGGCAGCAAGAACCAAAAAGATCTAATAATATCTGGTGAGTTATGACCATAATCATATTTTCTATCTGGAACAAACAAAGAAAACTGGTAGCAGGAATCCTGTAGCCTATCTTCACTATCTCTTCTCTTTCTAGTATGGCCTGTCTGGTTCCTGACTCTTAGATCAGGACAAGAGGGGACCATCCTAAGGCTGAAGGTGTTGGGTGGGTTTGGATGGTGTCTTAAGTTGAGTTGCTCACCTCCCCCAGCAGAACTTAAGATAAGAATTTGAATGCACTAGGCTGCTTCTCCGGTGGGTGACAGACTCAGTCCCATTGGAGACACCTGGAAGATAGTGGAGAACATGCACCAGAATTGATATATCCAAGAGGCAAGGAAACTGGGGCCCTTATCCTCCAACTCTCATTTCTCTTGGCTGATAGCTGTTCCTGAGTGTCTCCCTACCACTTCCAGACAGTCCTGTGGGTGGACTGAGCATTCCAGAGAAAGCCTGTAGGGTGTCCCAGGCTCCCAATGCATGCATGGAAGAGGTGAGTGCCAAGAGGATTCATGTGGACACAGCACCTTTCACAGGTCCAATGCATGAGGGGTAGATCTGATAGGCTTTTACATAATCCCTCAAATTGGATTAACCTATCTTTCTATTTACATTGGAATAGAGCTCAGGAAAAAAAGGGGTGAAAAAAGAAAGAAGAGGGGAGACAGAAGAGTAATGGAAAGGGGTAAGAAAGGGGGAGAGGGGACATAATAAAATGAAGGAAGTCCCAAGTGGCAGATGGTATTACGAAGTGTCTTTATACTGTAGGCCAGTTGTATTGTCAGTATTTGTACTCATTTATATAATAATAAAATGGGTAAAGCAGAGATAGGAGTGAAGACTATGCTTGCTGTTAAAGTAGTTGTTGCCCCTTAATAAGAATCTACCATGCTGATACTTAAAAAAAACAACAACAAGAACAAATAAAAACAGACCTCATGTTGGTTGTTTCACACAGATTAATTGTAATTTTCACAAGAAATTGGTGATGTGGACATTACTGTCCTATTTTACAGATGAGAACATTGAGGCACATAGAAGTTAAGTGATTTGTAAGAGAACTAGCTATTTGTATCAGAACTAGCTTAAAAAAATCATGTTCTTTCCCCTACCAAGTGTTACCCAACTCAAAATCACTAGGAAAAAAGACTCTGTGATGCATACATTGAACTTGCAGTAAGATTGAGCACTTTGGCCCAAGCATCCCTTGACATTAAGTCTTTGGCTTTGACACAGGATGTGACCAGGGACTGAAGGACTTCACAGAGAATGTGGGCCTGCTTAGCCCTTTCAGGATGTCCATGCGCGCTGCTTTGCACTCTCCTTCCCCGACCCCCTCACACACACACTTTCCCTGAGTGAGGATTGTAAGGTCTGAGCACATCTGGTGATGTCATCCTAGTGGTGCGGAGTGATGCTCTCATTATGAAAGAGAACCCTGCCTCTCTGGGGGCACCGGTAAGGATTCACTTTGAGAACTCATAGGAATACTGATGTCCGGGTCAGGTTCTCTAGAAGCAGAGCCTGGCACAGGCT
The DNA here is from genome assembly GCF_964212035.1 of Myotis nattereri. Taxonomy (NCBI): domain Eukaryota; kingdom Metazoa; phylum Chordata; class Mammalia; order Chiroptera; family Vespertilionidae; genus Myotis; species Myotis nattereri. Next base: position 19,931,613 of record NC_138083.1, on the reverse strand, counting down.
CCAACCGGAAGGCAATTTACGAGGATGGGGAAAGAAGTCTTGCTTGAATGTAAGAGGGACTACTAAGCCAGAAGACATTTTGCCTACAGTTAGTAGTAAACCAGCTAGAGCAAACGGAATGTTCCTAAAGCTGGATAATTGAGTCAAGTCAATACATTTATAAAGATTGTTACATGAATATCTATCTGTGTAATAAGCAAAAGGCAGCTGGGCTTCATCTTTAGTCAAAAAGGGGAATCTGTACTTTTTAGACCTGTTTTTTTTTTTTTTTTTTAGGAACTAGGATGGATCCAGCAGAGACCTGACCACTTGGGATCCCAAAGATATTTAGCCAACAAGGATTCCTTTTTTGCAACTCAAATGATTGAATCCTGCCCATCTCATAGAGTAACCCAGGAATGTCAGGAGAACACAAAGACTCAGAGTGTCATACAGAGTGAGGATGTGACAGCTTTATTGCTCCAAGCATCTGACACCTGGAATATATGATTTCCCCAGGGGAAGAGTCCTGTATCTGATTGTAATACCCAACCTAATAAATGCACTAATACCCCTGCTGAACTTTCTGCATTTTTTAGCTAGCTTATTTTAAAAATATATATATTTTATTGATTTTTTACAGAGAGGAAGGGAGAGGGATAGAGAGTTAGAAACATCGATGAGAGAGAAACATCGATCAGCTGCCTCCTGCACACCCCCTACTGGGGATGTGCCTGCAACCAAGGTACATGCCCTTGATTGGAATCAAACCCGGGACCCTTGAGTCCGCAGACCGATGCTCTATCCACTGAGTCAAACTGGTTAGGGCTAGCTTGCTTATTTTGTTTCAGCTTTTTAAGGATGGAGCCTTGCCTATCTGAGTATCTGATCCTCAACAGATATTTAGTGAATGAATGAATGGATGCTGAGTATTTGCCTCTGACTTAGGCTCTGGCCCAAATCCATCTTTCTATACTCTGCCTTGGGATGCTGCGCCTTGCAAGTGTCATGGCTCCTTGTCAACTGGTTTCCAAAGTAGGTTCTGCCAATAAGAGGCGTTAAGGGGGATTGGAAAACTGGAGGTAAAGCTTGGCAGGATGTGGGGAACAGTCCTATTTTGCTGCTATTTCTGTCAGCATGACCCCACCATGGCACCTTCCCCTGTGGCATCAGTTGGCTCAAGTTTTCAGCTTCATTCTACTCTCCCGGTACCAGCCTTAGCTGGGTGGTATACCCTTGGTCTGGCTCAAATTCCATGGGCTTCTCCTAATTTCTAAGTCCTTTTGGAACTAGGATTCCTTCCCTCTGTTTCCTGCCCTAAGGCTCTGTTGTATTTCAGTTCCAGGCTCAAAAGCAGCAAAACCAAACAAGTGATGCTATGGCTTCCTCAGGACAGGCTGCATTGAATATGACCTCCTGCCATTCCTCCTTTCCTTCTTCCCTCTAAGGGACCCCAGGAGACTTGCAACCAGGGGAGCAATGGGCAGGGGCGGCTTATCCAGGGCAGCTGTCTCCAAGGCCCCCTTTTCTGTGAGTTCCCAGTGAGTCAAAGCAGCTCCAGCCTAGGCTCTCCTGTTGCTTCTTCTATGTCCTTCCTTGTTTCACTAACCTAATTGTGTTTTTGCTGCAGCCAATCAATTCTTGCTTGCTTTGTTGTACTTTGTCTCTTGACTGAAATCTGTCTTTCAAGAAGACAACCAAATCTTGTCATCTCACTGATAACAGATGCACAATAATTTTTCTGTTTAGCAATTGAGAGACATGTGGATTGTTTCTAGTTTGGGGTTTATATGAATAAAGCAGCTATAAAGACGTGTGGGTTTTTGTGTGAGTGTGAGTGTGAGTGTTCTTTTTCCTTAGGTGAGTACCTAGACATAGGATTTCTGCATGACTGGTTATTGTATAGTTAACTTTATAAGACTGTTAACATAAAAAAAAAGAAAACATTGAAGCCTATAAAGAATTTTTGTGAGTTCATTTGAGCCAAACTGTCGACATATGCTGGGAAGCAGAACCTCAACGAATTGAGATAATGCTCCTGAGATTGGCGGGTTACATCTGTATTTATACATTGCAATCAAAAGAAGGAACATAAGTGGGTTACATGAAATCCATTGGTGATAGACTAGAGAGGGGGAGAAAGCAAAGCAGGGAAACCTCTGAGATTGTATAAAAAGTAAAATGATAGACACATACTTAGGTGGGTGCAGGAACAATTAACATGATAATGAAGGAATTTGTGGTATCTGTCCTGGCGCCCAGCACATTAAGTTGTGCCCCAAGGGGTCCAGAAAAAGGGAAGTTACAAGTTACCCAGACATTTCAAAGGGTATGTTATCATAGATGCAAAAAGACAGATAGGCTCAGTTAAGGTAAAGGTTGACCTTATCAGTGAAGATACTGACCTAGGATGTAACTACCCACCATAACTGCTTTTAGTTAAAGTTTAATTTCAGACCATCCTTTGTGGTTACTTTAGGTCTCTGAGTTTGTAAGACCGCCATGCAGGCCTCCCCTGAGCTTGTCAGGTTAGCATGTGGCCCCCTTTGTCCACAAGACAAATAGCCAAATTGTTTTTCCTAGGGCTTAATCATTGTTCTCACCAACAGTGTCTGAGAATTCCAGTTGCTCCACATCCTCATCAGCACTGGGCATTATCAGGTATTGTTTTTGTTTTGATTTCAGTCATTCTGTTACAGGCATTCCAGAAGCACCTGAAAAGGTGTTTCCGGACAACCCCAATTTAGAGGAAGAGGGCTGTTTCCTCCTTGGTTCTTGTCAGTCTCTTAGGAATGAATGCACATGAGTGACAACAGCATTATCATAGAGCCAATTTATTAAAAAAGAAAAGCAAGTAAATTTATCAAAATACATCTGGCCTATAAAGCACAGATGGCCCTCTCAGCTAACCTGAACAACAAGCCTGTGGGGAATATATATATATGCAGGTTTTTAAATCCTTCTGCTGAATATCTTGGTACAGATGAACACTCAAGGTGTTCCTTTTACTTTGTTACGGCTTTCCTAGCATTTATAAGAAGACCCTGGCAATTCTATTTGGACAAGCCCTAAGAGTGCTGACTTCTCTGTTTAAACAGTGAGATGAAAACTCCCTTTTCTCTTTTTTCCCCACAATGCTGACTTCCTTGTTTAGTAAGATGGGCTCTCCCTTCTTTCCTTCCCTTTCCCCCTCACGCTTTAGCAGGGTGATGTATTCTCTGTTTAGGGAGAAGAGCCATTTGTTCTCAAGATAAGGTTCTGTAGCTAGCTGGCTGCATGTTTGACCTTGTTTAATTTTCTTGTCTCAGTTTCCCTATTTCTCCTGCCCTAGAATTTTCCTAGTTTTTCCCTCTCCTGTAACAATTCCAATAGGTGTATACTGATGCGGTACATCATTAAAGCATGTGGCTGGGACTTTGGCCCATGCAAGTTCTCCTTGGAAGGCTGTACAGAAGCCCGGTGAAAAGTCCGAGCCCTGTAGCCAGTCTAGGTACTCTTTACCTTTGCAAAAATGGGCCTCAATTTCCTCATTTGTGAAATGAGGATAATAATAGGATATCTACCTTAAAAGGTTGTTGTGAAAGTTACACGAGTTAATATATGTAAAGCACTGTTATAGAATAAGTACCATCTCAGCATTCATTATTATTGCTATTATTTTTCTTAGAGCTGATCACTCTGTTTAGCTACATGATACCCAAAATTGCATAAAAACAACGCTGAGAGGTCATCCCTTGGACTCCAAACCTCAGATCCTGAAGGCTTTCGATTGCATCTTCCACCTTCTCAAATTCTTTTCAGAAGCCATTTCATGTATAATGCAATGCCCACCTTTACTTTGTAAAAGTCCAATTTTAAAGACAGCATTTGAACTGCAGTGATTAAAGAACGCATTTGAATTGTTAAAGATTTCCTTCTTTGTCCAAACAATGTGCTTTGAATAGAAGCACAGCTTGTGATTTGTACTATTTTACTTTGATCTGCAGTGCGGTATGCATCATCAACATTAAGATGAAATGACTCTGCAATCACACATGGAGCTCAGACTTGCAGTAATCTTACAAAGAAAATCTCATTATCCTGCAGTATGCACTTCAAAAACAAACATACAACCTTTCCTCCCTCTAGTGGCACATTTAAAAAGCAACCTCAAATATCAGAGGCCAGTGTTGCCTATTAAAGCCAAGGGAAAACGATAGTTTACACAAGACTTGGGAGATTCATAATATTTATTTATTATTGATTGTGGTGAAAGTTTGCGTTTTATTTATGCAAAGTGATATTGCTGTCAAGATAACAGGCTGGTTCTTAGCCGTAGGAGTTTTGTGATTTATCCTCACTTGGCACTTTATTTTTTATTAAAAACAATAAACTAGAAGTCTACCAATATTGGGTAGTCAGGGATTCTGATTCCTGGCTGCCTCTAGGGAGAAGAAGATACTCCCCATTCCTCCCTTGGCCTTTAAATGTCTATGAGAATTAGAGATGAATAATAATGCCTTAACTCAGAGGGTTGAATAGTGTCCCCATATATGGATCCACCCTGGAACCTCAGAGTATCATTTTATGTAGAAATAGTGTCTTTTCAGATGTAAACAGTTGAGATAAGGTCAAATCCTTTAAGGTGGACCCTGAATCCAGTAACTGGAGTCCTTATAAGAAGAGTAGGGAACACACGGAGACACCCACGTGAAGATGGAGGCAGATATTGAACTGATGCATCTTGTTAAAAGATAAACTGAGGCTTATTAAAAATTTGAAGAGTTTATTTGAGCAAAAAATGATTCTAATCAGGCAGCACCCAACTGGAAGTGGTTAGGAGCACCATGTTTATGGGAGGTGGGGTAAAGAGGAAGATTTATAGAGAAGGTACAGAAGCAAAGAAAGGAAACTGTGGGGTTGGCTAGAGTTTACATTTAATCGGCGGGCTATGATTGGTGGTCCCTACATTTCCATTTCTTAACCTTGAGACCTTTACAGGTCTGGTTTGCTTACATAGGCCACCAAACCATTAGAGCAACTTCAGTTTAATGGCCTCTTTGTTTAATTAATTCAGTCCACAAACCAAGGAATGCCAAGCCCCAGAAGAGAGAGAGGCACAAAACAGATTCTCCCTCAGAGATTCCAGAAGAAAACAACTATAGACATGTTGCCTTTGGACTTCTGGACTCTGGAACTGTGAGAAGATAAATGGTTTAAGACATCAAATTTGTGGTCCTTTATTATGGCAGCCCTAGAAAACTAATAAGATAAGAACAATGAATCTCTTCATAATTACTATTTTGTGCTCCTTATAGGGCCAGGCACATAGTACTGTATATAAATTAATTTATTTAGTTGTTACTATAATACTAAAATAGTGACAATTATCATACCTATTTTATGAATGAGTAAAAATGAGCTTCAGAGAAGTTGAATAACTTGCCTAAGGCCACATGGCTTTAAATTATTTAGGTGTGGCTGCCAGATGTTCTCTTATATCTTGCAGGTGTCTAAAGTTGTTACATCTTTTATCTATTTCACCTAAATTGGTTTTTATTTTTTACTTTTAAACTTTGTTTTATTGAAGTACAAATCACATACAGTTAACTATGCAAATCTTACGTGTACAGTGAATTTGTATGTGTAATGAATTTTTAGATATGTAGGTATCCATGTGACCACCACACAGAATAGCGCCCTGGAAGATCCTGCCATGATTCTTCCCTGATGATGTGGTTTCAAGACTTTTAATATTACAATATTACAAAAGGTCATATAGAGTCTTTTAAAACTTTCAAACATTATAAAGCTATAGAAATGGAAAATTTCTCTCACTACTCCTTGTTGCTACATCAGAGTTAATCATTGTTAATGGATGAGGTGTGTGTATCTTTTTAGACCATTGTATGTTATACTTTTATTTATGTATGTGGATATACAAACATAATTCTTATATACACATATATTTTTGTACATGTATATACTAGTATGTGTATTTGTGCACACATACACAAACAAACACATACACATAGTTTTTCTAATATGGATATATATATATATATATATATATATATATATATATGTATCCTGAAGCTTGCTGTTTTTTTTCATTCAACTTAGAAGAGCTACTATTGTTTTGATTTTTATATATATATTTTTTATTGATTTCCGAGAGGAAGGGAGAGGGAGAGAGAGAGATGGAAACATCACTGATGAGAGAGAATCATTGACTGGCTGCCTCCTGCTTGCCACCTACTGGGGATCGAGCCCGCAACCCAGGCATGTGCCCTTGACTGGAATCGAACCCGGAACCTTTCCGTCCACAGGCCTACGCTCTATCCACTGAGCCAAACCGGCTAGGGCTATTTTTTATTTTCAGTTCATAAAGATCTGTCTGGGAAGGGTGATTCTTTGCGTGCCATCTGTCATTTCTATGTCAGTGTGAAAGAAGTTTCTAATGGAAGATATCACTGATCAAGAAAGGAATGCAGAAAGACATTCCAGTTTGGCCCACTCCACTCCATTCTACCCATAGACTTATTGGTGGAGGTTAGCAAGGAAAAGCTCATATTCACCAGACTCCCTTGCGTCCTGGGGAACCAAGGCACTTCTGGTAGACATCTGCAGGGTTTGGAAGGCAGCAGCGACAGAGACTGCTCCACTCCCCTTTCCCTCTGACATGTCTGCAGGGAAGTGTGGCCATGGCAGACTGTACTTTGCCCATAGCTGTGGCAGCTGAGGTCTCACCCCACTTATGAGCACGGGTCATAGCTGAGGTGACCTGTTCTTAGAGTTAATGGTATGATGGTGATTTTCTGACCCCGGATCAATATAGAGACGGTGCGGTAGGGTCTGTGGCTTCCTGACCGTGGCCAAGGCAGCAGCTCCTTTGGGAGGTCTGTTCTGGGAGTTATTCCTGCAACTTAGCTCAGAGCCCTCTGAGTCCTCCCAGTGTTTTGTAAGCACCTACTTCCTATAGTAAGACCCTTTCTGTTTAAAAAGGGTGGCTTCTGACAACCACAATTAAACTACCATTGAATCAGAAAGAAAAGGAGGAAGAACAGAGAAGGGCAAAGACTGGAAAGGTCTGCTTGGGGACGCCATCTCATTTATTCACACGCATTAATGGAAATGAGTCATTTCAATTCATTAATCAATAATGAAATGAATAATAACCAAAAGAGGCTGACCTGAAACATTTATATTTGGCTTTTAATATTGTGTTAGAACTTCTAATTTAATATAAATGTTTCATGCCCTAAGTTCATACAGTTGGGGAATAACAAAGCCAAACTAGAAATATGTCACATCTCTGCCTCCCAATGTTTTTCCTCATTGAACATTTCTCTGGATAAAGGTAATAAAAGTAATATCTCAGACTAAATTCTCAGCTCAGTGAGCTGTAGGTAGATTTCTAACAAATGTGGTATCCCCGTATCCCAATATCTCAGGTGTCTCCTCAGTCAGTTCTATCTTTTTGTTCCTTTAAAAAAAAAAATTTAAGGGAGTCATTTCCACACCAAAGCACCTGCATGCTGGAACTATGCCAGACTCACAATCTGACTCACCTTTATTTTTATTTCTTCTAGCCTTATACAGAGAAAAAGTGGGGGGAGAGAATTTGCTGGACCAAACTTGAAGATAGTATGAAGTGGGTTCTTGGGTCAACACATGTGCTATCTACAATGGCTTGAAGTGCTTCTGAAAACCTCTTGAGTCCATTTAAGTTCCTGCAGCTTTCCAAAAGAGTGTTTTTCCCTTGTCTTAAAGTGTGTAAGCAAAAGCAATTTTCTAAAAGAGTAGCCTTAGAAAGTTAATGGGGTATAACAAATACAGAACTGCTTTCCTTAAGAATTCTACATGTGTCGGATTTTGTTTCACTGTGAATCTCACTTTCAGAAAGAGTGAAAGCAAGAGGTAATAGGGAGATGATAGATCATAGATAGATGGATAGACAGATAATAGATAGATGATAGATAGATAGATAGATAGATAGATAGATAGATAGATGATAGATAGATGAATAGATAGATGATAGGTAAATTCCAGGCCCTAGGCCTTCTTTGTCTAGGTGCCATGCTTTGAACTATAGAATTCTTTTTTTTTTAAAATATATTTTTATTGATCTTTTACAGAGAGGAAGGGAGAGAGATAGAGAGTCAGAAACATCGATGAGAGAGAAACATCGATCAGCCGCCTCCTGCACATCCCCCACCGGTGATGTGCCCGCAACCCAGGTACATGCCCTTGACCGGAATCGAACCTGGGACCTTTCAGTCCGCAGGCCGACGCTCTATCCACTGAGCCAAACCGGTTTTGGCAAAACTATAGAATTCTAAGTGCCCTTTTTTGTGCAGTCTTTGAATCAGATCTAGATTCATGTCTGGCATTAGAGAGGAGGAATCCATCCTTTTACTGCATGTCCCCAGGGTCATCTCTGAAACCCAGCCTCCACCAATCTTCTTCCTTTCCTGGTTGATTTTGAAGGCTCAACCTTCCCTGTGTGCTTTGGCCCTGCCTTTACCCATTCTGTTTGGGGGTCCCTGCCTGATAGTGGCTTGAGGAGAGGAAGACATGTTCTTCTTGGCCCTCTTCTTCTTTGGTGCCTCTGAAGACAAGAATGTAGATCTTTTAGTGGTTTTGCCACTGATCTCACAAAAGAGAAACCAACTAGGGGAGACAAAATGACTGACAAGGTTAAGTTGTTGGCATCATGTTCTCTGGACCATGGCTTCTAATTTTTCCATTGATTTGCTAATTAGAATTGAAGCATGCTGACCCCAAGCATGGTGCTCACCAGCCACACTCACTCTTTCTGTGTAGGGCTTTAAACATACACTCTGCCAACTTTTCCTCCAGGGAGACCCTTAGGTCTTAGTATCCCTAGTCATGGAAAGCACAAAATATTCCAAGTTGCTCCCTGTGTCCTGCACCAAAAATACATTACCTTTTGTTTAGCTTTTATTGACGAGAGTATTTAAAAATAACTTTTAAAATTTAGAGCAAGGATTGAAAATCTATGGCCCAATTTGGGCAAGCCTGTTTTTGTACAGTCTTTAAACTTTACATATAGATATAGATATACATATTTTATAAATATATTGTCTAGATATCTAAAGATAGATTTATATGCCTAAAAGATATCATCTCATGTGCCAATGCCAATAATTTGGTAGTGGATTTTGAAATGCTTTAATTTGTGTTTTGGCTTGGCCTGCATTACTCTGGGATTGATTAGTGATGTCTGAGAGTGTCTGTACTCTTGGACAGACCCTGTGAAAGACATTCATTTGAAAGCTTTTCCTCCCATAATTCATTCTATGGGACTGGTTGCCCAGCACATTATGAAGGGCTGGATGCTGATGGTTGTCTCACTGTGACTGGAGTCATGGCTCTTAACTCTGCAGGTTGTATTCACCTGGGAGAGTGACCCCTATATATGACAAGAGTCCTGGGCTAATTCTGCCAGTATGAGACAATGCAGAATGTCCTATCACCATGATATGCCCGTGGCAGATTTTATAATGCTTGCACATTTTTTTTCCCTTCCTTAGTATGGATACACAGGGACTTCCAATGCTCCACTTGTATCCCCTCAGTGCTCACCATCCTGTGCCAGGAGACAAATTTCTTCTTCCTATTACAAGCACTGGGATTCTCTTCCTGAGGGCTTTCTGTAGCTTTAAGAGCAGGTTTGGCCTACATGCCTGACAGGGTGGAAAATGCTGGGGAGTAATGGCCTAAGGAATAACCCAGAGCCAACAAATCCCCCCGCTTCCTTACCCCTTCGGTGTGACACTCCTGATGTGTATTCTACATGATCTCCCAGAATTTGCCGGTAGTATTAAGCTCTACTTGCCCATGCCTGTAACCTGCTCATTAACCCCACCCTTTCCACACTGAACTGACTTCTGTGGTGTTCATGAAAATGCATCTCTCTGAGCTCTGACTACACGGAGTCTGAAAGACCCCGATCCAGCTAAGTACTCTGGAATCCATCACTGTGTTGGCCAGGCATCTGCACTTCCCATAGGCTGTGCACTGCCCACATCTCAGCACAGCAGGGATGCTTAGGCAGGCCCAGGCTTGGGAGGCACCAGGCTCCTCTGACTGCTGATTGTGGCTAATGGACTTGCCCCTGATTTTGCCAAAACTTACTTAGAACAGCACTGCAGTCTATGATTTTTTCTAACCAACCCTCTTTCTTCTCTCTCCTCCACAGGAGTGAGGCCTTTCTCCATTTGCATTTTTACCTTACAGGTGTTTTCCCCAATGAAGCTCCTACACGTCTAAACCTCTCTTTCTTAGAAGACCCAAACTAACGTAGCTTCCTTTTTACCCTCATCTCACCCCTCCCCTTCCCTCCTGATGCTTTCTGTGGTCACCTTCCAAATGAACAACTTAACATCTTGGGGTTGGCTTCTGTGAGACTCCAGCCTACATCACATACCATGAATGTTTTTCACATCAGGTTTAAGAGCCAAGCCCAGGCTGACCAAAGATACAATCTGCTATACTTCAGATGCCCAACCCGGGCTTCCACTGGGAAAACCACATATTGATGGCCCTGATGAGACAAATAACACTAATAGCACTCCGAGTTTTAGTGTTGCAGTGTTTCCTGTGGTCTTAGCTTCAGATTTTGCACGAACCTATTAAATTGTGGCCCTATTGTCATCTTCTTGTGTGAATTGAATATAAAAATAATTATTAATAGTTCTCTACATGTGTTGACTTAAAAGTTGACTTACAATAGTTGATTTACAAAGCACTCTTCTTTATGTCACTCTAAGTAATTAAATAACAGACATCCATTGTCCATATTATCCTTGCATTAAACTCATTGGCATGGGGCAGAGAAGCACAGAATATTCCATACAGGACAGATCTGTGGATGTTAAAACTGTGAACATAGTCTCTCAAGAAACTTTTGATTATGTACCCTTTTTAATGGTTCATAGAACCCTGGCTTAATTGCAGACAATAAAAACTAGCTGAAAAGCTATTATTCTAGAGGTATTATGTTATTTCCTGTTGATTTATTTTTGAGCTTTCTCTCCATACATCTGTTTGGTACTCAAACCCCCAAGTGTTCTGAATAAACTGAAACATAGTCAGCAGGAGCATAAATCTTGCATGGTACATAAATTTCTAAATAAAAAAGGAATTGCAATTCATGAGAAAAATGTTATTTAAGTATCAAAATATTATCTGATGTTAAGTCTAATCATTTTTGCAGTTATTGTTAATTCTCAAGCCGTTAGCTCCTAATTCAAAGAAATCAATATAATTCTTTTCTCATGTGAGAATTAATATTTGCCTTGTATCTGTGGAGAGGATATAGGTCTTAACATGGCTGATTTTCTCTATGAGTTAGCATGTTAGTTCAGCCAACGAGTTCTCTTTGGTGAAGTGGAAGTGCCCTTAAGAACCCGAAATACTCCATTAGAGCTGTTGGTTGTGTGTGTGTGTGTGTGTGTGTGTGTGTGTGTGTGTGTGTGTGTTAGTTATTAGCCAGGATCACTGACAAGGAGATTCCCCTTTTTCCTGCCCTTTGACTGCCGCTTGCCCTGTGTGCATAGTTTTGCAAGAGAAGGATAAATTCAAGAATAGATTCAGTAATCTTGCTTTAAGGAAGAAAGGCAGAAAGAAGGAATTAGATAAAGAACCAACAGCTGGGTCTGGAATCCAGAGCCCAGGAACCTTCAAGATGGTAGCAAAGTTTACTCCAGTCTGAGGACAAATACAGTAAATGTCACTGGACACTCAGAACAATGTTTTTGGATGATGAGCTTGAGATATTTTCTGAATTACTGAAACGACTCAAGACTGTCACCTAGACTCTCATCAAGAAGGTATTACTTGCCCAGCCAGCATGGCTCAGTGGTTGAGTGTCAACCTATGAACTAGGAGGTCATGGGTTTGATTCCTGGTCAGGGCATATGCCTAGGTTGTGGGCTCGATCCCCAGTAAAGGGTGTGCAGGAGGCAGTGGATCCCCAGTAGGGATGTGTAGGAGGCAGCTAGTCAATGATTCTCTCTCATGATTGATATTTCTATCTCTCTCTTCCTCACCCTTCCTCTCTGAAATCAATAAAAATATATTTTTTAAAAAAGAAGGTCTCATGGGTTGGGGAACTGGATGAAAAAAAGGTGAAGGATCAAGAAGCACAAGTAGTTGCAGAATAGTCATGGGGATGTAAAGTACAGCATAGGGAATATAGTCAATGATGTTGTAATAACTGTGTATGGTACAGGATGGGTACTAGATTTGTCAGGGTGATCACTTTGTAAGTTATATAAACGTGTAATTACTGGGTTGTACACATGAAACTAATATGATTTTGTACATCAACTGCAATTGAAAACCAAAATAATTATTAAAAAATAAAATTAGAAAATAAAAACGAAGGCATCGCAACATTTAATAATTTAAGATAAACTATATTCTTGGAGACTGTAGCAAGTCCAAGAATAGGGGCTGTTTGTGGCTGATAATAAGACATTTGAAAGTAAAGGAGTATAAATTCTTCCAGGTTTCACCCATATGAAGGACAGAAGTGTGCCTACCTCAACTGGCTCCAGGTTTGTGCCTGGCAAAGGGCCTCTGTGGCATTCCAAATCTGCTAGTCTCTTCCATGTGCAGGACAAATGATTATATAGGACCTCCTGTCCCTCTTTGCTCTGATGCTCTTGACTCCCACCACACCTATAAACAACCTTCTAATGATTTCTTTGGCTTTCCAACTACCTTAATCCTGGGAAAGTGGTGTCTTGGGTGGAGAACTTGAATACTTTTAATACTGAAAAGACATCTCTTCTACTGCCAGTTAAAAAAACTGGCATCATTCTGATATGCATACCCATCTTTGATGGGCTGGGTTTGTGATCAGAAGTGGAAAATGAACAAATAAAATCCTGGACATCCAGAGATGAGGATCAGACCACAAGCCCATGCTGTCCATGCCAATGGCAGAAATGTTGGGAGGGTCCTGTCAGGGCCATCAGCCTGCCACCCCTTGAGCCTGACTTCCTCTGTTGCTTCTGTCCCTTTCCCTAATGCTTGGTCATCACTGCATCTTGGATGAGAGCTGCTAGAGCTGCTATAGATCAAAACTGAGTTAGTTGCTGGTGGGGAGGCTTCCTAATCCCTTCCTGCCACATTCCTGGTGGCCCAGCTTCAAACTCCCAATTCCCTAGCCTTGCCTGTGGGTTGTGCAGACTCAAAGATTGATGAATTCACTGGGCTGCAGGGAGCTCCACAGAGCTCTGGCCCCTTGGAGGACCTCAGTTTGACTCCCCTTTTCCCTTTAGAGTCATTGAATGTCAGGAAAATAGATGGAGAGCGGGGAGAATGAAGAGCAGACTCAATTTCAGCAAGTGGGGATAGGTTCTGTGGAGGAAGGAAGGGTTAAGATTTCAAGATTTTGAAAAATGTAGGTCAGTTTGGTGTCCACTCTTCTTAACATTTTGGAGAGATTTTGGAAAGTAAAGAGAATGCCTAATTTCTCAACTCTGGTTTCTAAAAATGTCTCATTATGGGAATTGGCATTGACCCACCCGAGGAGAGACTTCCAAGAACAAAATCTGAGACAGTGGTTAAAGCAGCTGCTTAGATATTAACTTATCATTAGAATTCTAAGTCAGTCAACTTGACTTGTCCACAAATACTAAAATATTTGTTTTTACTTATCATATGATACTTTGGTTAATTTGATCTTCCTATTATTCATTCCCCTCTAAGTAAAGCTTCTTTTGTTGTTGTTGTTAATCCTCGCCCTAGGATATTTCCCATTAATTTTTAGAGAGAGTGGAAGAGAGAGGGAAAGACAGAGAGAAATATCGATGTGAAACATATCAATTGGTTGTCTCCTGCATGAGCCCTGACCAGGGCCTGGGCTGGGGAGGAGCCTTCAACCAAGGTAGTGCCCTTGACTGGAATCGAACCCGGGACCTTTCGGTGCACAGGCCGATGCTATACCCACTAAACCAAATCAGGTAGGACAAGCCTCTTTTTTTTTTTTTTTTTGGAAACCACCTCTCCCCAACTCTTGGCCTCTGGGTTTAAGTGAAGATGACCCCCTCCACCCTTGGCCTTAGAGGTGAGCAGATGATCCAGTACTGGCCAACCAGAGTGTTTTGTGGATCTCCCAAGAGATTGTAGGGGAGGGAAAGGTTTTATTCAATCCTCTTAGGGTCACTGGCTGGGTCTGAGAATTAAAGACAAAGACAAATAAACAGGAGAAAAGCATACACATTTTATTAAGTTTTTATGTGTACATGGGAGCCTTCACAAAAGAATGACAATTTGAAGATGTGACCAGAGCAGGAAGCTTTTATACCTTTTAGATAAAGAAACAATATATTTGTGAAGAATTGTAAAGACACCGGAGTCTGGGCTCGGGATAGTGAATGGTGAAGAAGGACTAGGAAGATTAGGGTGAGTTTTAAAAGGTTTCTATGCAGATTCCTCTGGTGCTGTCTTTGGGCTGATAAGAGTCTACCTATATCTAGTAAAAGCAGAAAATATTTCCTGTCTTTAGGCAGAAAGAGGGAGCTTTTACTGCTTCTTAATTGTCTGTAGCTCAAAATAAATTTTTAAAAATATATTTTATTGATTTCAGAGAGCAGAAAGGAGAGGGAGTGAGAGACAGAAACATCAATGATGAGAGAGAATTATTGATCAGCTGCCTCCTGCACACCCCACACTGGGGATCAAACCTGCCGCCCTGACTGGGAACCGAACCTCCTGGTTCATAGGTCGACACTCAGCCACTGAGCCATGCCAGCCTGCATCAAAATAATTTTTATGTCAAAGAGGCCTATTTAGGAGTGACACATTTTAATTTCCTTTGAAGTTAATACAGCAATGGGAGCAGGAACCAAATATTAGCTTAATTACTTAATTCTGGGACCAACTGGAAAAGAGAAACCTGCTTTCCTATGGTATTGTTAGCTGTAAAAAGGAAGTAAGCCTGAACATCCTGTGGCCAACCTTAAAATGTTAATTATGGAGGCTGGCAAGTTTAAAACGTGTTGGCTGGAGACCCAGGGAAGAGCCCATGCTGCAGGTTAAGTCCAAAGGCCGTTTGCAGGCAGAATTCCTCCCTTCCTCTGGGAAGTCAGTCTTTGGTTCTAGTTAGGCCTTCAACTGATTGGATGAGCCCTACTCCCCCCATTTTGGAGGGCATTGTACTTTACGCAAAGTCCCGCAATTTAAATATAAAGCTCATCCTAAAACATCCTCCCAGAAACATCCTGAATAATGTTTGACCAAATATCTGGGCACTGTGGCTCAGCCAAGCTGCCACATCAAGTTAACTATCAGGAGTCCTGACCAAAGCCTGCAGGCCCCTGTGATCAGGCTCCAGTCACCAGCTTTCCTTCTCACTGCTCTCCTCCTGGATAATGGTGCTCAGTCTACACCAGTGGTTCTCAAACGTTCCTGTGCAGCAGAATCACCTGGGGGGCAACTTAAAAACAGATTTTTGGATCCCATCCCCTGAGTTTCTGATTCAGTAGCTCCGAGAAAGAGCCCAAGAATTTGTAATTCTAAAAGCTTTCCTGGTGATGAGAACCATTGTTCTAGGACATCCGGTTTAACTAGCATACTAATTAAAAGACCAGACATACTGGTCTTCTTGATATTTCTCAACAAATAAGGCACTCTTCCAATCCAGAGCCTTCATACTGCATGTTCTCTCTGCCAGGAAGATTCTCTGTCTGGCTGCTGCATGCAATTGGGTGTTGATAAATACTTAATAACTGACTCTCTTTAAAAAAAATAGTTCTGATCCATAGCATTTGCCAATTTCTAGCTTGCACATCTTCCCATCAAGGCTGATTTTAGTCTACCAATGAAATGTCACTAAGCATGAAGTCAGCAAGTGATGTGCCCCATTGATTCTCGGGAACCAATGTGTTCTGGCTGAGTGCACCAGTGTTTGGGTGACTTCCTGTTTCTGCTTAGTATCACCTCCTCTGAGAGGGCTTTTCTGATCACCAGATAAAACAGCACTACCATCCTTTTTTTTTTTTTTTTTTAATATTTTTTATTGATTAAGATATTACATATGTGTACCCTCTACCCCCCCTCTCCCCGCTCACCCCCTCACCCCCCCGTTGTCCGTGTCCATTGGTTAGGCCTATATGCTTGCATATAAGTCCTTTGGTTGATCTTTCCCCCTTGCCCCCACCCTCCCCTACCTTCCCTCCAAGGCCCAACAGTCCAATCAATGCCTCTCCGTCTCTGGATCAGTCCTTGTTCATCAGTTTATGTTGTTCATTATATTCCACAAATAAGTGAGATCTTGTGGTATTTATCCGCTCTCCAGTTCCATCCATGCTGTGGCAAATGGTAAGAGTTCCTTTTTCTTCTTCCTCTTCTTAAAGAATACCTTTCAGCTTTTCATATAATGCTGGTTTGGTGGTGATGAACTCCTTTAGCTTATTCTTATCCGTGAAGCTCTTTATCTGACCTTCCATTCTGAATGATAGCTTTGCTGGATAAAGTAATCTTGGTTGCAGGTTCTTGCTATTCATCTCTTTGAATATTTCTTGCCACTCTCTTCTGGCCTGCATGGTTTCTGTTGAGAAATCAGCTGACAGTCGGATGGGTACTCCCTTGTAGGTAACTGAGTTTCTTTCTCTTGCTGCTTTTAAGATTCTCTCTTTATCTTTTGCTCTTGGCATTTTAATTATGATGTGTCTTGGTGTGGTCCTCTTTGGATTCCTTTTGTTTGGGGTTCTCTGCGCTTCCTGGACTTGTAAGTCCATTTCTTTCACCAGGTGGGGGAAGTTTTCTGTCATTATTTCTTCAAAAAGGTTTTCAATATCTTGCCCTCTCTCTCCTTCTGGTACCCCTATAATTCTGATGTTGGTACGCTTGAAGTTGTCCCAGAGGTTCCTTACACTATCTTCATATTTTTTGAATCTCTTTTCTTTTTTCTTTTTCGGTTGGGTATTTTTTGTTTCTTTGCATTTCAAATCTTTGACTTGATTCTTGGGATCCTCTTGTCTGCTGTTGGAGCTCTGTAAAGTATTCTTTATTTCAGTCAGTGTATGCATAATTTCTAATTGGTCCTTTTTCATGACCTCCATGGTCTCACCATACTCCTTGAGGGATTCATTAAATTTATCGGCGGTTTCCATAAAATTCTTGACAAACCTTATAAATGTGGCCTTGAACTCTATATCCAGTCGTCTGTCCTCCTCCGTTTCTGCCAATTGTGACCTGTTTCTTTGTCTCCGCATTTTGGCTGCTTCCCTGTGTTGATAGAGTGGCCTGCGTGCCAGGTGTCCTGTAGGGCCCAGTGGCTCAGCCTCCCCAGTTACCTGGGGTGGACACTCTTGGTGCACTCTTGGTGCCTCGCTTGTTGTAGGATCACTGGGAGGAATTGACCTCCAGGCCAATTGGCTGTGGGAAGCAGCTGTGTCTGAAGTGGGAGAATGGACCCCCTCTGACCACTGGGTACAGTGGCTCCTGGATCTAAGGAGGTGCTAATTCAGCCCCTGCCTGAGGCCACACAGCAGGAACTACGAAGAGGCTCAGCTGTGAAGCAATGCAAGCTGCTGCGGGGCCTTGGGCCTTCTCTTGGAAGTTCCGGGTCTGGCTGGCCCGGCTGCAGTTAGGTAATTATCAGGTTGCAAAGTTCTGGGGCATTCACATGCAAAAGCCTCTGCCGCAGCCTGGGTGGGGCGGGGTCTCAGGGAGTCAAAGGGCTAGAAAGAAGCTATGGCTGATTCTCCGCGCCCGGAGTAGCGAGTCTCAGTGTCCCGGCAATGGCTGCAAGCACCTCCAAGGGAAATCTGCCCCCAAGTTCGCCCGCTGCCACCTGAGAGAGCAGCCTCTCCCCGTATGAGACCTGGGTCCCCAGAGACTTCCCGGAACGGACATCAGAGCAATCGGGAGCTTGTGATTCAAAAAGACAGCCACGTCCTCAGGTGCCACCCCCTTTCCGCGCGCGCGAGCTGCCGCGTACCTCTGCACTCAGCCTCCGCAGCTCCTCTGGCTCTCAGCGTGCTTTTCTTTTCTTCTAGTTGTAGAAATTACACTCAGCCAGCCTTCCTGTTGTTTTGGACGATGTTTGCTCCGTCCTTTGGGCTAATTTTCAATTGTTGTGGGAGGCGACTATTTCCCGGTGTTTATCTATGCCGCCATCTTAGTTTCTCCCGAGCACTACCATCCTTTAATCGTTCTCCTCTTATTTTAGTTCATTGCATTAATTTCCACCTATGATACATTTCTGTTTTTAAGTTTTCATTGTCCCTTACTGAGTCATAATCTCCAAGAAAGCAGAATTTCTGCCTCATTCCATGCTATATCCTCAGGTCTAGAAGGACTCCTGGCACACATTAGATTTTCAATAACTATTTATTGAATACATAAGTGAATAAATTTATGTCCATATTTGTCCATTGTCTGTGCCCCCCAACACCCAACTGGAATGCAATTCCATGAGGATGTGAACTTTGTTTAATTTTGTTCACTACAGTGTCCTCATCCACACAAAAATTCTAGGCAGTAAAATGATTTATGATTTTTATGAAACCGTAAAAATCCTAGGCAGTAAAATCTCAGACATCTCATGTAGCAGAATTTTTGCTAATACATCTCCTAGGCAAGAGAAACAAAGGAAAAAAATAAACAAATGGGACCACATCAAACTAAAAAGGTTCTGCATAGCAAAAGAAACCACCATCAATATGAAAGAGGAACCCACTGTGTGAGAGAATGATACATCTGATAAGGGGTTAATTTCCAAAATATATGAAGTATTCATACAACTCAACAAAAGGAAGACAAACAATTAAAAATTGGCAAAGGACCAGAATAGACACTTCTCCAAAGAGGACATACTAATGGTCAATAGACATATGAAAAAATGCTCAAAGTCACTAATCATCAGAGAAATGCAAATTAAACCCACAATGAGTTATCACCTCACACCTGACATAATAAATAAATCAATGAATCAACAAACAACAAGTGCTGACGAGGATGTGGAGAAAAGGAAGCACTAGTTCACTGCTGGTGGGAATGCAGTCTGGTGCAGCCACTATGGAAAACAGTATGGAGTTTCCTCAAGAAACAAACAAACAAACTAACTAACAAAAAAGAATGGAACTGCCATTTGACCCAATGATCCCATTTCTGGGAATACAGTGGGGCCTTGACTTACGAGTTTAATTCGTTCCAAGACCGAGCTGGTTAAGGAGCTCGTTAACTCAAATTACTCTATCAACTCAATGCAAAAAATTGGCTGAGAGACAGCTGGTATCTCAAAAAACTTATTAGCTGGGACACTCGTAAGTCAAGGCCCCACTGTATATCTTAAAAATCCCAAAACACCAATTCCGAAAGAATATATGCATCCCTATGTTCATAGCAGCATTATTTACAATAGTTAAGATCTGGAAACAACCCAAGTGCCCATCAGTAGATGAGTGGATAAAAAAGCCGTGGTACATTTACACAATGGAATACTAAGCAGCTGTAAAAAAAAAATGAAGGATCTCTTACCCTTTGATACAGCATGGATGGACATGGAGAGTATTATGCTAATTGAAATAAAACAATAAAAAAGAGACAAATATCATATGATCTCACTTATTTGTGTAATCTAATGAACAAAATTAATTGGCCAACAAAATAAGTCCCAAGGCTTTGAGGCATGGAACAAACTGACATATAATAGGGGATTGGGGGCAGGGGATGAGAAAAGATAAACCAAAGAACTTATATACTTATATGCATAGCCTATGGACATAGATAATAGTGTGGAGAAGGCCTGGGGGGCAGTAGGGGCTGAGCAGAGGGAGGATAAAGTGGGGAAGTGGGGGACATCTGTAACACTGTCAACAATACCATATATATATATATATATATATATATATATATATATATATATATATATATATATATACTAGAGGCCCGTTGCATGAAATTCATGCCAGAGTAGGCCTTCCCCCAGCTGTCAGCACCGGCTTCCCTCTGGCACCAGGGACCTGGGCTTCACTTGCAGCCCTGGCTTCATCTGGAAGGTCATTCGGAAGGACATTCGGTTCAATTAGCATATTACACTTTTATTATTATAAACTAGAGGCCTGGTGCAAGAAATTCCTGCATGGGGGGGGGGGGGAATCCCTCAGACCGGCCTGCACCCTCCCCAATCCGAGACCCCTCAGGGGATGTCCGACTGCTGGTTTAGTCCGGATCCCTGCAGGATTGGGCCTAAACGGGCAGTCGGACAACCCTCTTGCAATCTGGACCACTGGCTCCTAATCACTCACCTGCCTGCTGGCCTGATTGCCCCAACTGCTCTCCCCTGCCAGCCTGATCGCCCCTAACCACCTCTGCCTTGGCCCAGGCCACTGTGGCTCTGTCTGGAAGGACATCCGGAAGACGTTCAGTCCATCCAGTCTAATTAGCATATTACCCTTTTATTAGTATAGATACTAGAGGCCTGGTGCACTGGATTCATGCACCAGTGGGATCCCTTGGCCTGGCCTATGGGGATTGGGCCAAAACCTGGCCAAGGGGTCCCAGATTGTGAGAGGGCAGTTCTCAGGTGACATACCCCAGAATCGGACTCCCTTCTCTCTGGTTCCAGGTGTGTGAGTCACCCCAGAACCGCAGCTGCCAAGTCACCACAGCTTGGCAGCTCTTGCATTGAGCATCTGCCCCCGGTGGTCATTGCACGTCATAGCTACAGGCCAGTCGCACATATATATATATATATATATATATTTTTTTTTTTAAGAAGACAGAACTTTGCAAAATGTTCTGAGGATCAAGAGCAGATACCAGTTCCCTCTATCCCTGTTTGAGTTCCTTGTCAGATAGTGTCCCTGAAAAAGCAAAGCTGTGCAGGGAACCTGGTGGGTGTCAGCTCAAGAAATATGGGCAGCTCATCTGCATATCTTTTAGTGACCTTCCAGAATGACAGCCAAGCCACCAATGCCTCTCTGTTTGCAAATGATAGAGATCTCATTTCTGGGGACGGCAGGATTGATGTGGCAGCCGCAGTGCCATTAGACCTGGAAGATGCTCTGTTCTCATTACTGTCTCCTGGCAACATAGCACCAGATGCCGCCGTGAATATTAATGACCCTCATTCAAGTAACCTTTAGCGCCATCCTCCAGCTCCTCCAGGCTGCAGCCAGGGACTGCTGCTATCTGCTTCTGTGGTCTTCATCTCAACAAATCTTTCCCTTTTCTCTTCCTGTTTGAGAAGATATATTAATGAGATTTTTATCTAAGGAGTGGGTTGCTACTTCTCTATGGAGATGCTCACTTTCTGAGCCATTTTCCAAGAATGATAACAGCACTCAAATTCTGCTGGAGCTTGTCCGTGATAGCTTTCCTTGACTTTATCTGCTGGGTGGAATATGTAATTTGTTTAATATCTTTGCTTCTTCACGAGCAGGGTTTAAAAATAAACGAGGAATCAGGCAAAGGGGAAATCAAATATTACTAAGCTCTCGATGGGTTTCATAGTTCTTATCAGCTTCCAACAAGTTTAGGACTGTGATGGCAGTAGTCATGCCAGGCTTGCCTGTCTGACTTCCTTTGGCTCCTCATGCTAAGAGCTATACCCTTGAAAAGCCAGGGCATATTGAACTGCTCCAAGTTGGGCTGCCTATTTTCTTTAGCTCTTTGCTTTGTTTCTCTAGACCAGAGGTTGTTCTTGAGAGTAATTCAGGGCACTGCTGAGAGTAAAATCTTCTTCCCTTTCCATTCATTCTCTTCCTTCCCTAATATTTAATGAGAGCTATAATTTGTGGTTTCAGAATACAAACTTGAGAGAAAGCCAGGACGATGTGTGGCTCTTGGCTCTTTTATTTACTAGTTGTGGAATCCTGGGCATGTTGCTCAATCTTGCTCAGCCTCAGTGTCATATCTGTAAAATATAGCTAAAGCCAGCAACCTCCCCAAGTTATTAATAAGTTAAATGGTATCACATCTGCAAAATACTTAGCACAGTGTCTGGTATATAGTAAGGACTCAATAAATGGTGGCCTGGTATGGTAGGCTTCCAGTGAAATATGTCTCCTGGCATGGACACCTCTCACAGTGATTCTAGACATGACCATGTGACACTCTTTCACCAATGAGATATCAGCAAATGGGACTGAAGTAGAGGCTGGACAAGTGCTTGTGCATTGGGGCTTTCCCTCTGGGAATGCTGCCACCACCATATGAGGTGTTAAATAACAATAATTGAACTGACAATTAGATCTTTAAATAACAACAATTTAAAGATCTAATTGGCTTTTTTAAATGATTCACAAATCAGGCATTATTCCATCTAGAAAGCAAAAAGGAGCTCCATAGAGCTGCAGGAAAAGAAAGGTTTTTAAAGGCAAAGAAGGAAGAGAAAAAAAATAGGTAATTATTAGCAAAGAATGCATTGTTCTAGTCAAGGTCTCCATCCTAAGGGGAGGAGGTCTATCCGTGGAGTACCTCCTAGTACTGACCAGGAAATTCCAGGTTGGCTGGTTAAAGATCACATTCTTGGGGAAGGTTGAAACTAATTAGGTTAGGTATTAAGTCTTGGTCTGCTGCCCTGGGCCCTTACACAAGTGACTCTATTTTGGGTCTGTTTTCTCCTTTCTAACAGAGAAAGCCCAGTTTCCCTCAGAATGAAGGACTCCATGGAGAGAGAGGCCCAGCCAGTCCTGAAGCTGAATGCAGCTGCATGAGTGAGCCCAGCCCAGCACAGAAAAACTGCAAGGCTAACCCGGGAATTTTGATAAAAAGTAATTTTCAAGACACTCAGTATTGAAATTGTTATGTAGCAGAGGCCAACTAATAGTTATTACTTTCATAACTCGTCTTATTTAAACTGCACAATTCTCTCACAAGGTAGGTGATCTTACCTCCACTTTACTGATGATGAGTTGAAAGTTCAAGGACATTAAGTAGATGTCTCCTTGATTGTCTGGATCCTTAAAATAGTTGCTGAGAAAGAAGTGCAAGAGACAAAGCATATTTAAACACTGTTCTTAGGTGAGAAAATTTTTTCATTCAGATAGAATCCTATGTTGGATCTCTTTAGGTCTTTAAAGGCTTCCTAGATACAAATTTGTGGTTACAAAATAGTCATGGGGATGTAAAGTATAGCACAGGGAATATAGTCAATAATATTGTAATAACTGTGTATGGTGCCAGGTGAGCACTTGAAATATTGGGGGAACACTTTGTAAAGTAAATGATTGTCTAACCACTACATTGTACCCCTGAAACTGATACACAAAAATATTGAATGTAAACTATAACTGAAAAATAAAATAAAAAATAAATGAGTCTCCTAGAAAATTCAAATATTCCCAAAAGAACAACCTATCAATCCAGTTAGTTCTTCATTATGAAGTGGGACATATGACAAACTTATATTAGTGGGTAGCCATCACTGATGGACAGCAGCACTGTCCAATAGAAATGTAAAGTGAGTCGTGGATGTAATATTAAATTTTCTAGTAGCTACATTAAAAAGTATAAAAAAGAGGTAGAATTGATTTAATTTTTATTAATCCTGTTCCAATTCTTTTTACTTCAACATATGATCAATATTAATTTTAATAAGGTATTTTACATTATTTTTTTTTAGACCAAGTTTTCAAAATCTTGTGTTTCAGACTTATATCACTCCTCAATTCTGTCTCACATTTCCAGTGTTCAACAGCCACACAGGGCTAGTGGCTACCGTTGAGAAAATTTTTTTTTTTTCTAAAGTGGGGACAGTCAGCTGACGTCATGGTGCTCTGTGCACATTAAATCCGGCCATGTGTGAAAGTTGTGGGTCATCCCTGCAGGACGACACAAGGTGTCCCATAAGTCCTTGTGCAGTCTTAAGCTTGAATAACTTCAGAAGTATCAGTGCTACATACCTACTGAAAACATCCTTAGACAGTTTGTTTGCTTAAGTTTATTTTACACTTATGGATTTTCACGCATTGTAAATAATACATTTTTAATTGAATTTTTTATACTTAAGAGCTTCTGGGTGACAATTTCTTAGGCCGTGGATCTGTAGTGGGTTCTCTTGCTTGGCAATGCCATAACCTGATGTAGCTTTATCATGCTGTTTCATGTGAGGGTCACATCCAACTATCATGTATGTAATGAAGCCTCAGTTATTGGATGATTACTGAACAACTGCTGATTAAAATTTACAATGTCTAAACATTGACTAGAGTGATACATAGCACAGGATTGTGGCTATGTTGAATTTAATAAGAGCATATTACTATTTAGAAATTTTATTAATTAACCTTTCAGGTTGCTATTGCTGTCAGTTTATAGCAATTATACTTTGGAAGTAATTAACACTTAAAGTGTCACTAGCCTTCTGGACATCTCGTATTCATGTTGCTCACCATCCATGGCAAGATGATAAAAATTGCTTTTCCCCAACCAATACTAGCCTGTCTCCATAGAACTGTCCTCCAAAGAGCTGTGTTGCAGGGGTTGTTATGTTAGCTCTGAGGGTCAAGAAACCTGTGAGGATGGACATTTCCTACATGGCCTGGAAAATTCTGCACCCCAATTCGTCCATGAGAATTAAGACCTCCTACCTGCCTCAGGGATCTGGCAGCCACTTCTTCTGCACTGTGGAACAACTCAACTGTTTTCCATTTTTTAGAGGCATCGAGGGGAAAGGGCCATGCAGCAATGCACAGAGAGCCTGGATAGCACTATTTACAAACCACCGCCACGT
This sequence comes from Myotis nattereri, assembly GCF_964212035.1. Taxonomy (NCBI): domain Eukaryota; kingdom Metazoa; phylum Chordata; class Mammalia; order Chiroptera; family Vespertilionidae; genus Myotis; species Myotis nattereri. Next base: position 19,906,931 of record NC_138083.1, on the reverse strand, counting down.
CTTGGCGAAGCACAGGAGTGGAAATGGCAAAAGTGAGAATGCAGCCAGAAACGCCTAAATAACTTGGTTTCAAAATTAGCAGAACCCCATGCCTTTTGAAGGCTCTTCTACGATTTTTATTAATCCATTTGGCCACTTTTGTGCTTAGTGAGAAAAAGTGTCCCTTCCTCTGAGAGAGAAGTAGCCCTGCCTCAAGGCGCATAGCTTGGGAAGTGAGGTGTGGCTGGGTTTTCGCCACAATTCGACTCCTTGTAGATAACCTGGACAACTGTGCATGGTGGCCCTGCCTACTGTCTGTTCACATTGCCTCTGAAGACAGAAATGGTGCAAGTGGGGAAGCAATCGAGCTAGCTCACAGACCAGTTTGGATAGACTATGGTTTGTTGTCTGTAACCCTGCCTTTAAAAATTAATCAAACAGAATACTCACCCCCTGGGACAGGGGGAAAAAAGACTCTAAATGTCCTTAATGCTATTTAGAAACAATGAAACTCAACTTCCAACCTCTGTCACACCACAGAAAGACATTACATTTTATTAATATTTTATGCCTTTCCCTAATGTAATTCAATATATCACATGTCACAATGCCAATGTACATTTATTCCCAATAATGTAAAACTGGCATTTGAGCCAAGAGATCCTAGAAAGGAAGGAATGATTTCTGACCACTGTCTAAATGAATTGCGCTGTACCCAAGTGATGTCATGACCCTTCAAACCAGAGCAATACACATATTTACCCAACGAATGCAGAATAACATCGAAATCATGTCTAGTTCACTTTTTCTGGTTTTGATTAGAGATTCAACAATTCCCAGAGAATGGTAAAAACAAAAGAAAATATGCCTTCCCCATGTGTTAGAGCAGATGGCATATGAAAACTCAATGAACCGATGATAAAAATACACACCCATAGTATTGACACTTATTGGTGTAGAGAGAATTTTGAAAATCGAATTGGCCTTGATGACGGAGAGATAATCATTTGGCTTTATTATTCTAACTGAAAATGAAAAGAGAACTTTTTCCATGGTTTCAGGAAGAATTTTAGAACTATCCAGACACTTCCTATAACTGCTCCATTACCTTTGGTGAAAATGACAGGTCAGGAAATGGTCATTTTCTTATAGCATTTCTGGAATAGTAAACACTGCCTTTCCTCTCTTCCTATCACACATACAAACACATACTCTTTAGTCTGGCATAATTTAATGTAACAGTTGCTTTCAGCCTAATTCTCTCCTCCACATCCTGTGGTCATGATCTGAACTCATGCAGAGAGATGCGTAAAGACAAAGTTGCTCTTTCATCTAACTTTGCTCTCAGGAGTTTAGAAAAGCTCCAATTTTAGCTACTGTATGTAGCAGAGCCCACTGGTGCCATGCCCATATTCTGTGGCATTCACTATTCCAATACCTGCTGAAAGCATTCGTCTGCAAGATCGCTGCTCTCTACCTGATGGTTTTGTGTTAGCCTACACCTGGTCCAAACCAAAAATGACAAAGAGTTAAGGTTATCAAGAATATGACTAGTTGGCAATAGATGAGAGTTAAGGGTAAAGACCCCAGTTTCTTTATCCTTGGAATAGGATGACTTTAAGCCGTGCTCTAGACTCTGCTTTCTAGAGGTCTGCAGGGAAGGGTTGCTAGATAAAGTACAGAATGGCCAGTTAAATTCGGATTTCAGATCAACAGTGCATAATTTTTAGTTAAGTATAACCTAAATATTTTATGGGACATTCTTGAACTAAAAATTTTATTTGTTGTGTGTCAGACATTCAAATGTAATGGAGTGTTTTTAATTTGCTAAATTTGGCAGCCCTGCCCCGGAAGAATTGAACCCCAGTTACTCACATGGTGATCCGCTGATATTGCAGGCTGTTTGACCTTCTTCTCTATATCTCTCCTGCCCAGGCTTCCTAAGATTCCCCCTATCCCACCCCCACCCCCACCACCACCTTAGTCAGGTTCCCTAGAAGTAGAATCTGAGACAGGAATTCTTACACAAGTGCTTTTAGGAGAAATCTGAAAACGTGCAAAGGAAGCAGGATAGCGCAGGGAAAGGAGCTGAGCAAGGATGTGATTTTATGAGAAGTGTAACTTCAGTCAGATCCCATGGGGGACTCTGGAGCATGATTGACATCACAAGGTTGTCATACCTTGAGTTCAAAGGGACTGACCTTTTGTCCTCCCCCCCAATATTCAGTCATTGGCTGTGGTCTAACCTGATGAGTGCAAGGTCAAGGGATATGAGAAAGACACCAACCATATCTAAAACACCTTCCATGCAACTTGCCCTCACATCTTTGCCTCAGGGTTTGTTTCTGGGCAAGCTGAACCCCCAAACACTAACTGCAGTAAAATCCTGATGGCTCCTAATTCCTCAAGGTCAATCATTTCCTTAAGGACTAAATTCTATAATTCCCTTGAGGGCTAGAACTGCAATTTATTTGCAATACTTTACACATAATTGGTCAATAAATATTTGTTGAATTGAATTGTACACAGAGGCAAAAATTATATACTTATAATAATATAAACATTGAGAAAGAACAAAGTAGGTGGGATCTCAATACCAGATATCAAACTGTATTACAAAGCCACTGTTCTTAAAACAGCTTGGTACTGGCACAAGAACAGACATATAGATCAATGGAATAGAATAGAGACCCCAGAAATCGACCCAAACCACTATGCCCAATTAATATTCGACAAAGGAGGCAAGAGCATACAATGGAGTCAAGACAGTCTCTTCAATAAATGGTGTTGGGAAAATTGGACAGATACATGCAAAAAGATGAAACTAGACCACCAACTCACACCATACACAAAAATAAACTCAAAATGGATAAAAGACTTAAACGTAAGACGGGAAACCATAAAAATACTAGAGGAATCCACAGGCAGCGAAATCACAAACATATGCCGAAGGAATTTCTTCTCTGATAATGCTCCTAGGGCAATGGAAACTAAAGAGAAAATAAACAAATGGGACTACATCAAAATAAAAAGCTTTTGCACGGCAAAGGAAACTATCAACAAAACAACAAGAAGACCCACTACATGGGAGAACATATTTGCCAATGATACCACCGATAAGGGTTTAATTTCCAACATTTACAGGGATCTCATGAAACTTAACAAAAGGAAGATAAACAATCCAATAAAAAAATGGGCAATGGACCTAGATAGACACTTTTCGAAAGAGGACATACAGAGAGCTGAATGACATATGAAAACATGCTCAAAGACACTAATTATACGAGAGATGCAAATCAAAACGACAATGCGTTACCATCTCACACCTGTCAGAATGGCTATCATCAACAAATCAACAAACAACAAGTGTTGGAGAGGATGTGGAGAAAAAGGAACTCTTCTGCACTGCTGGTGGGAATGCAGGCTGGTGCAGCCACTGTGAAGAACAGTATGGAGCTACCTCAAAAAACTAAAAATGGAACTCCCATTTGACCCAGTGATCCCACTACTAGGAATATATCCCAAGAAACCAGAAACGCCAATCAGAAAGGATATATGCACCCCTATGTTCATAGCAGCACAATTCACCATAGCTAAGATTTGGAAACAGCCTAAGTGCCCATCAGCAGATGAATGGATTAGAAAACTGTGGTACATATACACAATGGAATACTATGCTGTGGTAAAAAAAAAAAAAGGAACTCTTGCCTTTTGCAACAGCATGGATGGAACTGGAGAGCATTATGCTAAGTGAAATAAGCCAGTCAGAGAAAGATAAATACCACATGATCTCACTCATTTGTGGATTATAGAGAACAATATAGACTGATGAAAAGGGATAGACCCAAAGACTGAGAAACAGCGATCAGGCTATCAATCCCCAGAAGGAAAGTAGGGGAGGGCGGGGGTAAGGGGAAGAGATCAACCGAAGGACTTGTATACATGTATGTAAGCCAAACCAATGGACATGGAAAACAGGGGGATGGGAACATGAGTGTGCGGGGAGGGGGGGGAGGTTGGGGGTTAATGGGGGGGGGGGATGAGGACACATTTGTAATACCTTAACTAATAATAAAAAAAAATAATATAAACATTAATAAAATCATCCTTTTTTAGTACCTACTACTATAACTAAACTAGGCACTCTATTACTCATTTTTAAAATTCAACAAACAAAAAAAGCATTGCAATTATGTTGCAAAAAATACCCCAGAACTAGCCCAATCTTGTTAGGTCCTTAGTGAATTAATAAAATACAGGAACTGAGAGTTTTGATGAGTGTCAATGAAGCATAGAGTAAGAGATGGAAGCTGAAGAATGATAAAAGATCTGCCTTCTCAAAGTGTTTCCCCTGGGGATCTCTCTTTTTTTGTGTAGGCAGCTGACTATGTCAAAGAAGTACATAGCAATGCCAGAACCCTTGGCGAGGTCCAGAGGCCCACTTGTCAAAGTTGCCGTTGTCTAGATATCAAAATGCTGCCTCTCCCAAAGAAGCCACCTAGTCCCACTGACTCTCCTTCACTAGCACCAGATCTTCAGGGGGTGGGCACCACGTGTGGCTGCACTCCGTTTGGACAAGGGCAATGCAACCTGGCTCTTGTAGGGCACTCGCAGAGGGCTTGGGACACAGCACACACTAGATGTGATGGAGCTGTCAACATTGGATCCGGTCAGACACTGATAAGAATGATCAGAACTCCAGGCATGGGAACCACAGCAGGAACAGGTATAATGTGCCTTTGAGTCTTCAAGTGTCTCTGGGTCTTCAACATGGACTTAATTCTAGAGGCAATCAGCTAGTCTGCTGGGGGACTAAAGGCATAGAGGCAGGCTTTCAGAAAAAACATTTTTTTTTTTCAAATGACAGGTTCAGAGTACTTAATGTTGTTCAAGGTTTGGGTGTGTGTGTGTTCAGAGGCAAGCTTGAAGTTCAGGGATATGGAAAGTGGATGATGGGAGCGGGTGAGGACTGGGCAAAAGCATAGGCACTATTGGCAGAACTGAGGTAGCATTAAAAAGAAAGCTAAGAGTCAATCACTGTGGGATATTCTTTGACAGCATCCATGTAAACTACTTTATTATCCAGAATCCCACTCCTTTTTATGTTCAACAGAAATGTAACATGTGTTCAGCAGAAGTTATATACAGGAATGATCATAGCAACAGCATTCATGATAGCCTCAAGCTTCCTCAAACTGAAACAGCCCAAATGTTCCACAGTTGAGTGGATAATTGTGGTATATTCACATAATAAAATACTGCACATCAATAGAAAGCTACAGTCACAGGCAACAACAGGGTGAATCCCACAAGCATATATTGAGTGAAAGAATCCAGGCACCCCAAATTACATGCTTTATTATTCATTCATATAAAGTGGAAAAGTAGGCCAAAGTGCTGGCAGTGACTGGATGTGGGTGAGGGGGCTGTTCACCAGCTGGTGGTGTGCTATTTCTTGATCTGGGTTTTGAATACTTTGTGGCATTGGTGAGTATAGTTTGTGAAAATTCTTGGGGCTATACACTTAAAATTTATTCTTCAATAAAATATTAAATATAATGTAAAAATAAGAACTATTGAATAAAAAAGACAACTAGGTCTTAACTTTGGCAAGTGGTAAACTCCACCTCATTCTGTCAATATTTTCTGTAGGACGTGCAAAGGGGGAAGGTGAGACTGAATTTAGGTAGTCATATAGCCATTGACTTTAGAGTGGTCAACTTGTCTAGCTCTCTGCAAAGCAGACACCACCACTAGATCATTCCTGACAAGTCATCCTAGAGGTGCATTTAGATCTTGTTGATTTAGCGATGATCCTTTTTGGAAATCTACATAAGCAAAAACACAGATTCATAAGGCAGCTGCGGAGACATCAGCAGCGGGGGTCCCAGATCTCTATTCTGCCACTAACATGACTCAGTTATGTTCATTTTCTTCAGATTTTCTACTTGCCAATAATTTCTGCTGGAACATGGACCAGTAAGGCTTTTTTGGCCTTAGTTCTACTTTGTAAAATAAGTGTTTCTCCATGGTATTTTCTTCAAATTTCCAAGAATTCCAAAACTCAACTTTTCATAGGTTGAGGGCAAGTGCATGAGATGACAGCCTTTGAATCAGGTGGCTTCCCTTGGACTCATCAGCTAGGGTGCTGGTGGGTCCTGATCACACAATAGACAACATCTGGCCACTTTGGCATCATGGGCCTCTGGCAGGTTTTTATAGAAGAAGGTGGTCTTCCCAGTGCTCAGACCCACTACATTTCCATCTCTCCTTCCTCCTTTAGTGTCCAAAGTCAAATTCTCAAAGCAATCACTTAGTATAAATTTGCTTTGTGCCTGTCTGGTCTGAGTGTGGCTTGATTTCTGACCTATGTATATATAATAGCCAACTGTCAAATTTCCATGTGACAGTGATGGAATTTTTCAGAATATCCAGAATCTGGGGCGTGAGTTTTCCCTTTCAGCTCAATCATTCATCAGTCTGCTTGGCAGTGGCAACAATGGTGGGTTCACAATTTAACTCCTTCATTTTCCCCTGCAGTCTACGTTCTGGCAGCAAAGGGTCAAAAAATGGCAGAGTGGAGGCAAAAGCCAGGGTGCTGAATAATGAGCCTTTGAGTAGCAAGACCTGCCTGAGCCAGGGGCTTCCTGAGCAGACTGGAAGGGGAGGACGGGCCCCTTGGCTGGCAGCATGCATGCCAATCTGTGGGGGAAACACTACAGGATTCATTGGTCTTGGCACAGTTATAAAGGCTCTACTTTCATTTGAATAAACTCTTCTTGAACACCATCTCTAGTGTATTTCCACAAATCTGTTTTCTCAGAGTGTTTAGAATTTATTCTTTTTTTTTTTTTTTTTTTTTTTGGCTCTACTGCTGCTCAAAGCAAGTGGGAGCCCCAGGGATCCAGCTCCTCAATGTAAAATAAACACAGTTCTTCCTGGACCAGCTGAGCCAGAGAAAATGGGACAAAAGATGAATAAGACACAAGGCTAAAGCAAATCAAATTGTCATGAGTCCTCTCTCTGCTTGGTTAAGAGAATGGATGAGAATATCATATTCTCTTTCCTCGGTTACCAAGAGTTGGTCTACACGTTCTTACTTATACATTCTTACTTACATTTTCTAATAGTTCTGCTTTTAATGGGTTACCTGTCCAAAATCATTGTTCCTCCCCTTCACCTATACACCTCTGGGCTTTCTTCACCTGCCCCATATCCCTTCTAATCTTACTGGTGATCTATTATATATTTGCATGCAAAGGTGCCAATGACTGATGAAGTTATAAATGGTTACTGTTCAGGGTCACTTTCAGCATCCAGGCACTGCCAATTGCTCTTAAGGATGAGCCTCGACACTCCAGCCTATTCCAGACCACTCTAAGGACTCAGATGCTTTGGACAGAGCCCACTAGAACGCACTGCCAGCCACAGCTGGGATTCAGATGCCAGCCAAGCTCTGAGCACCATGCTCCCCTAAATTCGAGTACCACCCCTCCACCATACACAATGCCGAGGACTGACCTTCCCTTCATCTTGTTTTCCTCATCAGCCAGTTGAAAGCTGATGTCTGGAATCTTCAGGTGCAGTGATACCCATTTCCTGAGCCAGTTCTGACTGAGGGCAAACAGGCTGTGAGCAGCCATGTCCCACCAGGGGCATGTGGTTGGTTTTGCTGTCCTGGCCACATGTAGCTGGAGGTAGCTCAGCACCCAAAAGGGTAGTATACTAGTGACACAGCAGTGAGTCAAAGAGATGTGCTTCTGCCCTCCTAGAGCTCTGACATAAACTCTACTGAAAACTTGGGCTGTGAAGGGAGGTAGGTGGTAGTAGGAGGTTTGGAATGAAAGGATTTGACCTGCTCAGGGAAGTCAGAGGATGTTTTACTGCCAAAGTGGAAACTGAGCTGTTATCTGAAGGAAAGGATTAAGAGGGAACAGGAAGGAAACGAGAGTGCCAAGCAGAAAGAAAAAGCTGCCCTGGGGAGGGATGGACACAGTTATTCCAGGAGCTGAAAGAAACACTGGTTGGGGAATCCAGAGAGAGAAGGGTGGGGACACACCATAGAGGTCCTTTTTTGAGGTTCCACAAAAAAGGGTCTTTATCATAAATACATGAGGGTTTGGCCAGATGGAAAATGACAGAGGATCAGGGGAGCTCCCAGGATGATCAAGAGCATTGTTACGATGGTGGTTCCTGAGATCTAAACTGGATAAGGAGGACAGTGAGACAGAGAAGGCTAATGGGAGAGGGAGGGTTCCTGCACTTGGCCTCAGAAAATAGAAACGTGGTTATAGGGAAATAACTCAACAAGCAAGTCAGAAGTGCAGAGCACTTGCCGAATCTACTTTGGCCTCCTGAGATGGTCTATTAGGAATTTCCTCCTGATGACCCAGAGCTGTAAAGGGAAGTGGAGTTGGGAGGCATGCATGGGAGATCCATGAACTAGCACCTAGAAGGAAGGACTGGAAGAGAGTAGATGCAACAGGGGAAGAGATTTTAGCAGGAACCCATCTGCTTGGCCAGCTAGAGCTAGGGACAATTTTTATAATTTGCATATTTTTTTCTTAACATTATTGAAAAATATTCCTTTCCATTTACATACTATTTTTGACTATCATTTTCCCCTGAGGGACATTCTTTTAAAAACACTTTGGAGATTGTATAAAATTTAAAAATGTTGAAAAGTAAAAATATAGGAAGCATCCATGTTCTCTTTATCATGATTTATCTGTTGTTAACATTTTTACTTCATCATCTTTATCTTTTGCTCTTTCTCTCTAGGTAGGTAGACAGATAAATACAGGTATCCCCTGCTTTTCAAAAGTTTGCTTTACCCCACTTTGCTTTTAGGAAACACCTACGTTATTACCCGTTTTTGCTAACTGAAAGAAATCCCAAGAGGATTTTTGCTCTTACAAAAAGATGAAAAGTGAAAATAGCATCCAGTGTTTCCTTTGCATGAGCCGCTATAGAGGCAGCACAAGGTCTGAGCAGTGAGAGTGGCACCACTCAGTTCCTTCCTCTGGAACCACATTCACCATCTCAGCATGGAGCTGCCAGAGCTCTGAACTGTGTCTGTGAGCATCTGTGCTCTCTCTCATTTACTCTGTGCATCGTTAACAAGATGTGCCCTAAAGTAATCGCTTCTTTGTTTTATGCCAGTTTGACTTACAAAAGGTTTCATAGGAACGTTATACTTTGGGATAGTGGGGGAAACCTGTAGATGATAAGTAGATAGATAGATGGATAGATGATAGATAAATAGATAGATAGATAGATAGATAGATAGATAGATAAGAGTCTCTGAACCACTTGAAGTCAGTTACATATACCATGGTTCTTTAGTCCTAATAATTCAGGATGCATTCCCTAAGAATAGGTATATTCGCCCCCATAACCATTAAAGGGTTATCAGCCCATGAACATACATTTCTGTTGTAGCATTAGTTTTCCCCTCAAATACAGGATCCAGTCTAAAGTATAATATTGCATGTAGTTGTCATGTTTCTTTAGCCTCCTTTAATCTGAGCCATATACTTTGGCTTATTATTTTTAATATCCCAATGCTCACTGAGTAGTGGAGAGTTATTGGAGCAAAGGCTATGAACATTTAAGCATCTTTCATAATATGGCCTCTCATGCTTTCCCCCAAACAGCTACCAGTATATGTTATATGTACTCTCTGACTGCGTTTGTCTTAGCGCACATCTTACAGCAATGCTATTACCATATCGTTGTTAGTGATGTCCGTTTAGCAGGTGTAAAATAAAATGGTGCCTCACCCTTACTCTGCTTTGCATTTCCTTCCATATCGGCATGTATTCCCCTCAGCCTTTGCTACTGGATTTTCTCTTGTTTCTATATCTTTTGCTGAGGTTTGGCCTTAAACAGAAACTGTTTTTATTTGTTTGTTATTTCATTCCCACCCAAACAACTAGCTTAGTATTACAGAATAAGTGTTTTCTAGAGATAAAATTTTTTTTTTCTTAGAAACTGCTATTAAAATAAGGAATAGGAGGGGTAGAGGGAGGAGGTCAGTGGCTGTTGTGAATGAAACAAAAGAAACAACACAAAACATCAAAATCAAACACATTTTGCTTTTAATTAGACTTCATCTGCAACTGGCCACCTATTGGCAGTTTGACAGAATTGGAAGCAAAATGGGAGAAAAATAAAGCCCTCATAAACCCATGGGTGTTGTTTTTGTTTAATTGTTTTTTAGAGAGAGGAAGGGAGAGGAAAAGAGAGAGAGAGAAACACCTATGTGCAATGAGAGAGAGACATCCATCAACTGCCTCCTCCGTGTCCCCTACTGGGAATGGAGCCCACAATCCGGGCTTGTGCCCTGACCAAGAATTGAACCAGCAACCTTTTGGTACATAGGACGACATCCAAACAAGCCAAGGGATGAATATTGTTTTGATAGAAGTGTTACATGCAGCTAAAGATTTTGCTTCTTCACACTTGGTGTATTGGATTAACTGATTTTGGGTGCTTTTCTTTATACAAATTTCAATGTCCTTAAGCAAAATAGCAATATTTAATAGAATATTAAAATGATCATCTTTGCCTCAAGTTTCCATCAAGGCCTCCACAGGCTTAAACCAAAGCAGCAGATGCCAAATTCTCCCCATTTCACAGTGAAGTTCTAGGTCAGCTATGCAAAAGGACTGTTGGTGATCCAGTCAAAAGCCACCTCTTGGGTATAAAAGAAATATGGCATTTTTTCCTCCTCAATTTTCACCAACATCCTGGGGAGGGGGTTGTTATTTGCCCTCATCTCCAGCCTAGTGAGAAGAACAATGAGGGCTCCTCTGAGAACTTCACATCTTGTGGAGATTGAGGGTAATAAACATATAAATTATTGTTTTAAACTCCTAGCTCTGGCCATACCTCTCTGTTGATTACCTACATCGGAGGGCTACCTACTGCCTAATTAGAGCTGCTATTTTACCAATCCACAAAACATACATCCAGCTTAGGAAGTTGGGTAGCACAGCCAGCACATGCACTAATTGTATCTAGGGTCAGGATATATTGGGATTGGCTAATTTGCATGCAGTCAATCTCAATAAGGGTCTGAGCAGCAAGACCCTGAAGGAAACCAATCACAGAGAATAAGAACTATGGGTACACACAGCTTGATGACACCTGTTCTCACGGCAGGTTACGTGCTGGTTGCTTAGTGCTGGGTGGTCAAATTGCTGACCAGAGCCCTGGACTTCATGAATACAAGCACTCTTGTACAAGACTCAGTCCACAGTGATGGGCATGGCAGACATGAGGGAGTGAGCATTCATACCTACAAGGTGACTGATTGCCAAACTCATCAAATTGAAAAGTTGTGATTTAAGCATTTCCCTTAAAATATAAACAAATACAGTGTGAGGCAAAAATAGATTTACAGTTGTGAATATGGGAAATACAGAGTTTATTCTTATATTATTATTTATGAATTATTATATTATTTTCTATATAAACAACTTTGAATCTACTTTCCCCATATTGATGTCTAGCTAATAGTACTTATGCTGAAGTGTTTAGGGGTAAAGTTTAGGGATATTTGCAACTTATTAATAAAGGAATCAAATAATAAAATGGACTGATAAGTGGGTTTGTGATAAAGGAAATAAAGAAAAGTGTGAACAATTGTAGAATATAGATGGTGGGTGTCTGGGTGCTCATTGTGTAATCCTTTCACTTTTTTGTATATTAGAAGATTTTCATAATAAAATGGTAGAAAAATGTCAACAAAGCAATTATTGTGGCAAATAAAGGACTACAAAAGTACTACAGAGAAAATAAAAATATTTAGTGATGAATAACACATTTGGCTATGCATAAATGTTTCAGAAAACAAATTACAAAAATGGACTCTAGAGAAATAGAAAACATTAAATAGATATTTATTTAAAAAACTAGAGGCCTGGTGCACAAAAATTTGTGCACTTGGGGGGGGTCCCTCAGCTTGGTCTGTGCCCTCTCCCCGTCTGAGACCCCTCGGAGGATGTCCACCTGCTGGCTTAAGCCCACTCCCCGGGGGACCGGGCCTAAGCTGGCACTCAGACATCCCTCTGGCAGCCTGGGAGCCCTCAGGGGATGTCCACTTGCCAGTGGGGAGAGGCCTAAGCTGCAGTCAGACATCCTTAGCGCTGTTGAGGAGGCAGGAGAGGCTCCCACCACCACTGCTGTGCTGGCAGCCATCAGCCTGGCTTTGGCTGAGCACAGCTCTCCCTGTGGGAGCGCACTGACCACCAGGGGGCAGCTCCTGCATTGAGCATCTGCCCCCTGGTGGTCAGTGTTTGTCATAGTGACCAGTCATTCCCAGTGGTTCTGCTGTTAGGGTCAATTTGCATATTACCCTTTTATTATATAGGATGATTTTTAAACAATATCAAGTATGAGTTAAGTGGACTGAGAGTGTGGAAATACAAACTGTCAGAGGTTTGAGGAGAATGGAGAAGATTTGGTGCATTGAGGATAGAAAAAGAAGTGGGTACAAGAAACCTGACCGTTGTTAGTAGCTCAGTTTCCTGGTCTGTAAGAAAGGCCCTAAATAAGTGACTGCTACTATTTCAGTCAATTAACCTACATATTGTTTCTCTTGTCATTCTCAGTAGCTCAACAAATAAACAGATCATTTGTTCAGGCAAGTAATTATAGGCAGAGTCAGAGGTGAGGAAACCAGCCTATAATTAATCTTCAAGAAGCATGAGTATAATAATTTTGGTCATCTTATCTGTTTTGTACCCTTGCATTTCTATTAAAATACTATAATTTTTCCTTTTTTGAGTAGTAAATATAATTTCACTTATGTGGGAAGGTACTTATTTTATTTTTACCAGATGCCTACATCTTTAGAGATTATACTGTATTTATATTAAAGCATTAATCATTCATGTTAATTATATTAAAAAGCATTTTGAGAAGCAGTGATTCGTTTTGAAGGGTATATCTTTCTAAAACTGGCAAAAGGGAAAAATGCCCACTTATTTAATCTTTCATAAATGTTACACATAAGTGAAAATCTCTGCATGCATGTTATACACACACACACCCAGTACCTTAAGGCAGAGGGTCTCCTTGTTTAAAAATCATGTTTTCTTTTCCACATCCTAATTTGGAGGTTAAAAGATGTTAAATGTGTTGCCTACCCCTATCCCATGCACACACATACACACAACCCCTGCCCCAATGAATAGTCAATTCAAAAGAAGACAACAGTCACAGCTGACAATTGAATTAGTGGCTGGAAAGATAACGTACAAAGTGATAAAATCTTTCTCAAAACAGAAAGAATAATACAGAAATAGAAATCACAAGGAAGAAAGATTTGGAGGCCAGATCTCAGAGATCTAAGTGAGACTAATGGGCGTTCCAGATGGAGTAGATGGAGCAGATGGAAGGGAGTTAATCACACACATAATCGAAAAATTTGCTCGTTTGTCAAAAGACTTGGTTTGCAGATAAAAGGGCTTGCAGAATTCTAAATGTGATTAATGAATAAGACACACACTTCAGCAACATCCTCAAAAAATTGAGAATTAAAGATAAACAGTGAAATGTTACTTTTTTAAGCAGAGGGAAAAGGATGACATCAGCATCAAACTGTAGCTTCAGCCCTGATATAGGCTGACCCCACATTCCCTCGGAATGGAGTTTCTCTTCTACTTGCCTTCACCCTCTGTGGTGGATTAACGAAAGCTACAGATTCTTTGTCATTCTCTTTTGAGAGGTGAAATTTGTTCTCCCGTAGTATCTAGGCTGGCCTAGCAGCTGTTTAACTAGTAGAATATGATAGAGTCATGTTGATCCCTTTCCAGGCCTCGTCTGTAAGGGGGCTAGCTGCTTCTGCTCCTTAGAAAGCTTTCACCTGGGCTAGTCATTCTCTGAACCCAGCTGCCATGCTGTCAGGAAGCCCAAGCCACCTGGAGAGGCCACTAGCCAGCTTTCCAGTTGATAGCTCAGCTGAGTTTAGATTCTGGGCAAGATAATGAGTGGCCAGAATGAGGATCTGAGAGGAAAAATTCTGAAATAGATAGACTTTAATCATCCTATCAAATTTCACCATCCTCATTACCAAAGTGGGGCTCCATAGAGTAGGTATCCAATAGATTCTCTATACGTAGAGAATTGTCTCCCCTTCCTAGTTAATCCTTTATGATGGAATTATGAATAGTTTTTTTTTTATGTACCTCTGGGGTCCTTGTGATAGCATTTAATCCTCATTATTGCGAAGACCTAAATCTTCTGTCTGGGTTTTATAAAATGTAGTTTTGGGGCAAGTGGCCAAGAGATGCCCTTGCTTGTCTAAGATAAAGGAGAATGTTGGGCTATTAGACCATGAAATGGCAGGGGTTATTAGCTAAATGACTAGACTACATGAGGGTTGCTACCATAATGAGATATTTAAAAAAAACCTAGGAAGGACATGAGTCCTATAGCAGTCTTGTATTAATCATGTCTTTTATTTTCTATACTAGAGGCCTGGTGCATGAAATTCGTGCATGGGTAGGGTCCCTAGGCCTGGCTGGTGATCAGGGCTGATCAGGTTCCCTGCCTCCCAGCCTCTCCACCTCCTCCTTCCCTTGCCACCCGTGTGCCACCACTGCGAGGTTCCCCTCCACTCTCCTCCCGCCTCCCTGTCTTCCCATCTCCTCCTTCACTAGCTCCCTCCGCTGCAGCTGGTTTCCCGCCATGTTCTACATCACCTCCTGGTGGTCAGAGCACATCGTAGCAAGCGATCGAACTCCCTGTCTCCCAGTCAAACTCCTGAGGGGACACTTTGCATATTAGCCTTTTATATAGATTCTGATGCTTTGCCAATCCCTATAGATAGTAAATAACTCACCCATGAGTACACTTTCCAAATACAAGCCAATCAACCCAGAGCCCACCCCTCCACCCCCCTTATCAGGCTCTTGCACTTGGGGCCTCTATCCACCTGCCTCATCATCCCAGGGCCAGGTACCAGACAATCACATACAGTCTCAAAGTCCCAGAGCCCATTGAAATTATTCAAACCATCCAACCCTAAACCTGCTTACCTTGCCCCTCCTATTCCCTCCTGTGGAAACAGCAATGAAGGCTCTTGCCCATAGTCCTCCTCACTCTCTGCCTGTGACCAATCTCATGTTTTCTCCTATGGTCCCTATGACATGGTGTTTCACCTCCTCTTGGGAACTGTGAATAGCAAACTCTCTTTTTAGTAACAACTGTCTCCTGATATGTTGGTGTTTCTATATCTCAAATTTTCAGTTAATACACTATATTTAAAAGCAAGTCTCTAGATATTAGAGCCTGGCTTTACCTTCTTCTGAATATTGAAAGTTTTTTATCTTAGTGATCATGCTGATGATAGCCTCTGTCACTGTTAATTTTATCATTATATGAACAAGTTCAAAGTAATCTGTGGAGGCTTATTTTTTCAAAGATGGTTGCAATATTGTCATCCATTTATCATGCTCTTTTTAATAATGTGGCTTTGTATTCCTTCCACATATTTCCTCCCCTTGAATCTTGTGATCATAGCAGAAGTGATGCAATATGACTTCTGAGGCTAAGTCATAAAAGGCAGTATAGCTGCCATCTGGCTCTTTTGTGGAACACTCACCCTAGGAACCTGGCCACCATACTGTGAGGAAGCTCAAGCAGCTTGAGGAGAGGACAACAGGGAGAATAACCAAAGCTTCCAGTCCACACCCTGGCTGAGCTCTCAACCGACAGAGAACCACCTTGACAGCCATGTGAGTGCACTATCTTAAACGTGAATCCCATAGTCCCCAGGTGAGCTGTCCCAGCTGATGCTGATTGGAGCACAGATTAGTGGCCCTTGCTGACACCTGTCCAAATTGCAAATTTAAGAGCTCAATAGTGTTTATTGTTTTAAGCCACTGAGCTTTCAGGGTCATTTATAATGCAGCAGTATATAACTGGAAAGCAACCCCGTCAAAGAGGTTCCTTTCATCCCACACTAAAATAGACAGAAGATTGTGTACTTACAAATGTCGCACTTGTCTGTTTGGTATACTTCATTGAATCATTTCATACTAAAAAAGTGATACTAGACAGCATGTTTGGGAAATAAAGGGAAAAATTAACCCCTAAACTCACTTTTAACTCTTATTCCATGTGTAAGTCTCTTAACCTCACTTTTCTCATGTTTAAAAAAGAGGTAATAATAGTTACCCTTGTAACTATATGTTTTTTTTTTTTGGGGGGGGGGACATGGGGTCATGGACATGAGGCTTAGAATATGGGATAGTAGATTCTCGCTGCCAGAGCCAGGCCATCTTTGTAAAGAAAATGGTCAGGAGAGCACTACTCGGGTCTGCTCAGACAGAAAGGGAGGCCAGAACAAGGGAGATTAAGGCAAATTTCTTTTGCAAGAATCTGAATTTGAGGACTTCAAGGCTGATTAAGATTTATGTGAGTGGGCTTATCATCTAAAGGGAGAGAAACGTTTAGACATAGAAATAACGGTAAGAAAGTTTATAATATTACACATCATATTTGCATTTCACTTATGTGAGTTCAATTATGCACATTTGGCAAATTTACACAAACACGGAGCTCTGGAAGGGAGCATGAGTTAGGAGATGAGCATCATCTGTCCCCAACTCCCACTCAGTTCTCTCTGTGAGACTTCTCGGTGACAAGTGTAATTCCAGTGTTTAAAGAAGCAAGTATTTTCATACCACACAGCCTCTAACTGCACACCAATGACTCTACGTCAATCACTCACGGTCAGGTGGCAGCAGTAAAATGGGCATCACTGTTGGGTGCATGTGTCAAAGCTTGCAGAACTGGTATATAAAAGAAAGTTTCTCTTTATAAAACTTCCAGCCATTAAGTGAAGAAGAATTATAAAATTGGAATAGCACCTTTTGTTGCAACTGCTAATGAACTGATGGATCTTGGCACCGAACATCAATGGTGACTAACATCACAAGAAGAGACCACCAGACGTATGTGCCTATTGATGGAAGAATTCAACACTCCCTATGAAGTGTTACTGGCAAAGAAAATCAAACCTCTCTGTGATCAAGCCTTTAGATCAAAAAAACAATTTACAGGAAATACAAGGGACAAAGGGACCTGTTAAATTACACCACAGGGATAACATCAACAAAATTCAAAAGGTGACAAACAATCCATTTTCTTTAATAAATAAATCACAAGAAAAAGGGGAGAGAAAATGAAGGGGAGCCTGTGGATTTAAAAAGAAACCAAAAGACATATCAATAAACTACCATGTGTGGACTTTATCTGGATCTTTATTTTATTTTAAAGGTTTTTAAAAAGGTTCTGACATTTATGAGATAATTGTAAATTTGAACATTGCCTGGATATTTGATGATGCTAAGGAATTATTAATTTTCTTTGTGTTCGAAAAGGTATTGTCATATTAAAAATATCCCTATCTTTTCAAGAGGCATACTGAAAGATATATACACGAATGTGTCAGACATGTGACAGAATGAGGTGTCATGTGAAATGATTTGTCAGACATGTGTTTGAAAATTGTATAAGAGGAAAGAAAGTGGATGTCGGTGTGGCTAGGAACAGTGGTGGTTGATGGTTGTTGGGTGATGGATACACAGGACTATGGTTCATTATTCTATTCTGTTACTTTCATTTATATTTGTTCAAAATTCTCCATAAGGAAAAGTAAAAAACAAACCAAAAAAAACCCCCACAAAATAAACCAGGCAACCATATAATATGGTGTTGGTGGCATGAAAGAAAACCCTGTGGACAATAGTGGAGCACATGGTTTAAGGAGTGCTTCATCACCATACTCTGGTATAAAAGCTCTGGCAAAATGGAGTTGAAAGGAGTCAGAATTAAACTCCAGATGTGAAGAAGTCTTAAGAATACCTTAAATATTTATTTCTGTATACTTTCCTTTTCTAATACATGAGAGTAATAGATAATAAAGAATATGCTTAAAAGCTCTAGCCCAATGGTTCTCAACCTGTGGGTTGCGACCCCTTTGGCGGCCAAACGACCCTTTCACAGGGGTCGCCTAAGACCATCCTGCATATCAGATATTTACATTACGATTCATAACAGTAGCAACACTACAGTTATGAAGTAGCAATGAAAATAATTTTATGGTTGGGTCACAACATGAGGAACTGTATTTAAAGAGCCAGAAGGTTGAGAACCACTGCTCTAGCCAATTTGACTCAGTGGATACTGCAGTGATGGCGAACCTATGACACGCGTGTCAGAGGTGACATGC
This sequence comes from Myotis nattereri, assembly GCF_964212035.1. Taxonomy (NCBI): domain Eukaryota; kingdom Metazoa; phylum Chordata; class Mammalia; order Chiroptera; family Vespertilionidae; genus Myotis; species Myotis nattereri. The sequence goes on along the minus strand of NC_138083.1, from coordinate 19,888,705 downwards.
GAACTCATTTTTTTGATTGATTTTTCTTTGTTAAATGGCATTTAAATATATAAAATAAATATCAAAAATATAAGTCTTTGTTTTACTATGGTTGCAAATATCAAAAAATTTCTATGTGTGACATGGCACCAGAGTTAAGTTAGGGTTTTTCAAAATGCTGGCACGCCGAGCTCAAAAGGTTCGCCATCACTGAGATAGAGGGTAGGCCCACAGACTGAAGGTCCCTGGGTTCAATTCTGGTAAAGGGCATGTACTTGGGTTGCAGGCTTGATCCCCAGCCCCGGTTGAGGCATGTGTTGAAGGCAACCAATCGATTTCACATTGATGTTTCTCTCTCTGTGATTCTCCCCTTCCCTCCTGTTCTCTCTAAAAATCAATGGAAAAATATCCTCACGTGAGGATTAACAAACAAACAAACAAACAAACAAACAAAAAAGAATATGCTTAAATGAATTGAATTCATTTAACAGGGATAAAAAATTCAATAGGGACAAAAATTCTCTTTCATTAGGATAAAAAATTCTAACTGATAGAATGCATCATGTCTGAGGGAGAATTGGTGATTTTTTTGTTTTGTTTTTTTTTGAGTGGTACATAAAATAATAGTGTTATTAATAACTTTTTTAGTTTTGATGAAATACAAAACTTCATTCAGTGGGCCAGTTAGCTTTGGTGACTTATTCAAATGCCAGATGAGGGAAGAAACTGCTTTAATGGATTAATTGACAAATTTTCCTGTGCTATTCTTACTTGGCAATTTAATAGTTTTTAAGGGATTCTTTGGCTAGTGACTGATTTGAATATATACAATACTCCTTCCTAAAGTCTGGTCAAGATGGGAAGGCTCTGGGGGACTCTATGGTGGCAACCTTGGTGGCAGCTTTTATATAGATACTTATCATCTCTCTTGCTTACCCACTTAAAACAGGAGAAGAAAATATAAGAAAAGATGCTGGTGTCAGCTAAGAACTCCTGTCTGTAGTAGTAAGTTTTACAGTGTATGCATTAGTTACAACAGAAATATTAGGGTACTGCTGGCTTGTAGGAGACATATGACTATAGGAGTTGGTAAGAACTTTAGAGGTCATCTAATCGTCCATCATCATTTTACAGATGAGGAAATGATGCTTAGATTTCTGAAGGTTAAACAGCAAGTTGAACCATGGCTAGAAATAGGTCTCCTGGACTCTAAGAATCTGATCTGTGCTAACGAACACGCTTCTGAGGCTCCCTAGAGGCAGAGCCTGAAATGGGTGTTTTGTGAAGGTGATTTGTTGGGGAAGAACTCTCAGGAGAAAGGAAGTAAGGGGATCAGGACAGGGAATAAAAACTAAGCAAGGATGTGCTTTCAGGTGCAGAAGAGCTTCAGACTGAGCCCATGGGAAGTGACGAGGAACGGATTCACCTCAGGGTGGGTATGATCATAGGCAAGAGGGCTGCCTCTGGAACCCTGTGCCAGCAGTTGTCTGTGGGCAGCTGGGATTGGGCAGTCACAGTGCCCTGTAATTATGGGTTAAAATACACCCCCCCCATTCATATGTTGAAGTCCTAACCCCCAGTACCTCAGAAAGTTACTGTATTTGCAGACAGGGTCTTTAAAGAGGTAACTAAGTTAAAATGAGTTCATTAGGATGGGCTCTCATCCAATGTGACTGGTATTATTATAATAAGAGGAAATTTAGACACAAACATACACACAGAAGGAAGGCACCGGAAGAAGATGACCATCTACCAGCCAAGGAGAGAGGCCTCAGAGTGAAACCGATGCTGCTGACACCTTGACCTCAGACTTCTAGCCTCCAGAACTGTGAGGAGATAAATTCCCGCAGTCTAAGCCACCTAGTGTGTGGTGCTTTGTTATGTCAGCCCTGGCAAGTGACTGCCCCTTGGACCAAGGGCAATTCTCTGGAGAAAGAAGAGGCTGTGCACAGTGTTATCCACCAACACTCCCAGCAGCAGCGGGATAGCTGGTCTGGTTGGTAAAGAGATCTACTATCTAAGGTTATGGGGCAGTACCAAGGGATCTCTTAAGAGGGTGCTCTGTGAGCCTTTAGAAACCAGCATTCATTCAGCTTCTACTCTGGGTCATTCTCAGAGGATTCAGGAGAGAAGGGGAGATGCAATGGGTTATTTGATTGCTGTGATCTTGCAGTGTGATGCTTCCAGCATTTTTCCAAAGCAAAAATGGACGGAAGATGCAGTCTGATGTGAAGCAGGGGAGGGAGAGGGTATGGCACTTTTCTTAATTAGGAAGTAACAGAACTTAATGTGTAAAGAGGGGCTTCTAGAACAATCTGCTACCTCTCTTCAGATCACCAAATAAAGTATGAATCATATTAATGACATAAGTTGGGCATTATGGGGCAGTCGGCCTTTCCTCATTACTGCCATCCACTCTCTCCTCTAATGTTTTTACCACAGTTTTTACTCTTGCCTGCTGGGTGAAAATTTTTCAAGAAGGCGGATTAAATTATGGCTGAGGTTTATCAAGTTGATTTTTCTACGCACTCACTTTCTGTGCTTAATAAAGTGAAGGAAAAGTTATTGATTAAAAAACTTCTGGAGGACACGTTATGAGCAGGATAGTGAAACATGATTCTTCTTAATAGTTAGAAAGTTGGCTACTTCAAACCTGCCATATGATTTGCAGCAGTGAAACAGAACTCATCTTTTCAAGTATGTATTCCATTTTTGCTTTTTACCAACTGTATTAAATTGCTACTGAGCAAGAAAAATTCCTTCCATAATTTGGATAGCATATTTGGGGGCAAGATCACCTAAATTTTACTGCAACAAGGAAGCTTTCTTCACCTGGCATAGCAAGGCCATCATAAAGGAAAACGGTTATGCCCCTGGAGGGGGAAGAATGCTCAATGGCTCCACTAAACAGAGTCAAGTCTTCCTATGTGAAAAGACAGGTGGAATCCTAATGCTTTTCCTATCTGTGCAGAAGTGGATATACTATAAAGCAAGTTAAACTTAAGCTTACATGATCACTTTCAAGGCTCTGTACCTAATTTTGTGTTCATTAAAGCTTTCTGTTCATTTCTTCTAAAATGGAGCCCAAATTGAATCCTCACCAGGATGGAACTGCCCCATATTTTGCCAAAAGAAATTATTATGGGTAACACACGTAGACCAGTGCCTCTGAGGCACCGCAGCCTGCAAGGGGAAATATCCAGTAAATACACCCATTGCTTTGAGTACATAAAACAAACCTCACTCCTCGAAAGTGACTATTGTGGGGAGCCCTCCATCAGCTACTTGCTGGTACACATTGTAAATCCATTTAGACAACCACATGAAGATAACACTTTCTGAAATACATTTATAAATACTTAGTCTCTTTGTTGACCAGTGTTTCACAAATGGAGGTGATTTTGCTTTTCAGGGGACATTTAGTAAAGTCTGGAGACATCTTTGATCACTGTGACTGAGGGAGTGCTACTAGCATCTGGTGGGGAGAGAGAGGCCAGGGATGCTGCTGAGCATCCTACAACATGCAGATCAGCTCTCTGAACCAAATAAACATCTGGTCCCAAATGTCAGTGGTGCCACAAGCAGACAGCAGAGGTGAAGATTCTGGCCTTGGAGCTTATAGATCCAAACTCAGGCTCTTTCACTTGCTGGATCTTGAAACCTCAGTTTCCTCACCTGAAAACAAGGATAATATTAATATCACTCTCACAGGGTTATTAAGAGGGTAGCATGAGGTAAAGAGGTAGGATGCTTAGTCCAGTGCCTAGCCGGTAGTGCTCATAAAGTGCTGGCCATTCGTGCTATTATTAGATTTATATCTTACTATTTTATGTTCTTGGAACAATTATAAATCTTTTCTTCTTTCCAAGCATTAACCACTTAAGGAATCGATTTATTTAAAACAATAAGAAGGAACTTAATAGTGGTACTTAAACTTGGCTCAAAGGAGTCAGGAGATTTAGTAACGATGTTCCTTCTCCCTTCGCCCCAGAAGTCCCCAATGGGGGAAGGGGCAGGGTGAGCCAGTGAACGGAGTTAGAAATCCCCAGCTCTGATTCAGGTAGATCAATTAACTTTTATCTGTTTTGTTTTTGCTTTGAGTAAGGGTTTAAAAAAAAAAAACTTTGAAAAATCATTGAACTAAAAGGGTCATTCCAGCTAAAACATTTTATGACCATGTGATAATTTTAAATACTTTCAACATCTGTAAGCACACATAAATGTCTGAAGCATTTTGAGTAAGACAAAAGATATCGAGGGACATCTTTTTCCTTGGAACTTTAACAAGTTTTTATGTGAAGCATCATAAATTCCGAGAGAAAAAGATCTTGGCCAAAATCTTGATCCTCTTCTTCATACAGGAATCACCTCATCCAGGTAACCATGTAGAAACACGCAAACAGTGGTTCATTGGCACCTGGGTTGTTGTCTGCAAGGAGAAATCTGCCTTGTGTTGAGTAAACAAACATCACCAAATAGAAAGATCCTACAGTGGGTTCTGGTAGGAGTCTCCTGTCTTTAACCAGGGGCGTGCTCTGGGCTGAGCTGGACTTTCTGGTGCATTTCCCAGTCTCACAGGCTGGTCTGCTTGGGATCATCTGCTTTGTGCTGCTAATCGCCCATGTTGAGGGCTGTGCCTGTGGCTCCAGGAAAGACTAACTTGCAGATGCTGACATGGCTCTGTGCCTGCTCTCTTTTTGGAGGGACCACTATTCTTTTCTGGAGCGACACCTCTCAGTGTGCAATATTCTAAAGACTCTCTGCTGGGAACAGGTTCCTTGGCCTGAAGACTGAACAGAAAAAAGAATCATGCCTTTGTGCAGAACTTGCTGCCTCCTGGGCAACAACATTAATTACCTTCACAGCCACACCGGCTCAGGGTGTCCTGATCATTGGTCCAATGCACCATGCCTGTGATGGCCTGCTTTTCATATGTGTAGGACTGCCACAGGGATACAAAAGGGCCTCGGCTATGGTCTGCCCTTTCTCTTCTTACCCCTGCATCCATCCTGCACAGAAAGGGACCTTGTGCACATAGTTGTGGACACCCCAGCCTACAAGTCCAAGCCCCATCCATATCCTCACTTTCTGCCCAAGGATGTATAACCTAGCATGGCCAGCCTTGAGAGGAAAGACTAAGGAAAGAGGTTGAAACTGGGTCAGGGCCATGTGAGCAAGATATTACAGGAACTCAAAGTCTGAATGAAGACACACTGGCTCTGGGTGGGCATGTCCCTTGAGCCCTGCACAACCACTTTGTGGAGGGGGTCCACCTGGAACAGGGCCAGAATAAAGTCCTCCAAATCACAGCGCCCAGAGCAAGGAATCCTCTTGCCTAGGTCTAAGGATGGTACTGCACTCCAGAAATAAGATTATATCATACCAACTTTCTTCTTACTTTAGTCATTCAGTAACCACAAGTAAATCCTTACATGGCCTCTGTTATAGCTCTAATTTGTTCTTTTTCATGCCTGTATAATATTTGGTCACATAGATGTATCATAATTTAGCCAGGCATTTCTCTGTTAATAAACACTGATCTTGTGTTCAAATTTTAGCTATGAACACTGCTGGTATAAGTAGAATTACTTACACGTCATGGGGTTATTTCTTTGGGGTGTATTTCTAGGAGTGGAACTGGTACATGAAGAACATAATTTAAATTCTATGGATGTTGCCAAGTAGTCAACAGGCATACAAAAAGATGCAAATTCACTAGTTATCTGGGAAATGCAAATTAGCCTAACTAAGAAACATTGTACCCTTCACCTTGGAAAACTGTGAAAAAGAGTTATTACATCTATATACCTCTGGGGAGAAGCATAATCTCATGCACTGCTGATGGAAATACGAAGTGCACCAGCCTGCCAGGCAGGCAGCTTAAAGATTATGTATAGGGTCACAAAAATAAAACCGAAGTCCCTCATCTTTTCCTGTTTCTTTCCACTTCTGTGAATACATACACGTTGACACTACGAATGCTCTCCCTCACAGGGAGTGCGATGGAAAGGCTGAAGAACCGGGGACCCTATGGACCTTCAGCATACCTCACGCGAGCTCTTAGAAGCTTGTCTCTTGATATTGTTCTGTGGGACCCAGAGGAATGAAATGAAAGTGAAAAGCTACTGAGGGATGGGGACTCAACAGGTAAGTTCTGAGGAAAGCCCTCCTTTCCTTGGATTAGCACGTTTTCCGTGCAAAGATCCTCTCCGGACATGCGGAGGTCCATGATCCTTTTCCAGAGGACTCTCCAGCTGACTGCGTCCTTTCTAGCCATCAGTGAACAGTGGCCTGTCTTTTCTTCTGGGTCAAACAGGCTCCCAGCCTTGGAATCCCCCCACCCCACCCTGTCTAGCAATGCTATTGATTTTCGGCAGGGTTGATAAAACACAGAGAACAAAGGCCCAATTTAATTTCTATGATAAATAAGACTAATTAACTATAAATGTCAAGTATCCACCATTTAATTAATTCCAGTTTATTTAACTACTATAATTAGATATTTTCACAAACAAAGCAGCAGTCTGTTTTCGAAGGTCATAGACTAATACTACAATGAACAAGGCTGAAAGGCCTGCTCATGGGATGAAAAGTAACTGATGGCTGGTGCCTGTGGGGAAATTACCACACAAAATAAAAAATAATTGGAAGGCTGATTAATAGAGTTTGTATGAAATGTATACATAATGCATCTTTGATTAATAGCACCAATGAGCACTTGAAATTAAAACTTTAAAAATTTTAGAGACTTTTTATAATAATGAGAATTTAAAAAAAAAATCTGACTGGAATTTGAGTCAGATGGACCAACAAGAAGCCAAAATCCCAATTAGTGAGAAATGTCTCTTTAGTTTCAGAAAAGCAATTTAAATGGGCATGTTCTATTATATAAGTCAAGTCCTCCAGGATATGATCTAGATAAAGATAAATTTAACCAAAGAAGGGTTAACTAGTTTGCCATAAAAAATAAAAAGTTTGGCCCAGCCAGCATGGCTCAGTGGTTGATTGTAACCTATGAACCAGGAGGTCACAGTTCAATTCCCAGTCAGGGCATATGACTAGGTTGCAGGCTCCATCCCCAGTGTGGGGTGAGCAGAAGGCAGCCGATCAATGATTCTCTCTCATCATTGATGTTTCTATCTCTCTCTCCCTCTCCCTTCCTCTCTGAAATCAATACAAAAAATATTTTTTAAAATTTTTTACAAAAGTAAAAAGTTTGAAGAGGCTGGTGGAGACTTCTAGTGCCTGGGAGGGGGTTTTGAGGGATATTTGAAAGGAGGCGAAGGAAGGGGAGATCTGAGCTACATGGATGGCAGCAGTGAGAATCTGCAGAAAATAAGAGAAATTCCCCAAGGAGTGAGTGTAGTCAAAAAACTTGAAAATAGAGATATCTTTTATTTAATTTTAATTAGTTTGTTTTCTGGGCTTCTTTCTGCCACAATTTCCCTAAGAATTCAATTGAAATCTCCCAAATGGAACTGGCTTGTGCAGTAGTGTGTTTGGGGAAAAGGAGGGAGCCTGTATCCAGCATGGGCTGAAGACCTGCAAGGAAGATGGCAGCCGTGGGGGCAGGAGGAGCTGGGTGTGGAGGCAAAGGGGGGAAGGAAAAGCATCTGCAGAGAGAACCAGTTCAGCAGAGAGATTGCCTCCCGGCATCCTCAGAGGTCACCGGCCAGGACCCTGACCTTGGCATGGGGCACAGGGCTTTTTTCATGCCTCTTTATGGACTCATTCCCTTTACTTACCAGTTTTTAAAACAATGTGTTGGTTTACTTTAATTCTTCCATGGTTTCCAATTAATTTTTAAGTGATTATGAACTTACATATTTAAATATATTTGTTAATCATTTGCAGTTATCTCAGATTAGCTCATCTCTGGCCCCATGGGGCCTCTTGAAATTGCACAAGCCATTTTTTTAAAAATATGAAGAGAAAGTGTAACTGTATAAAGCTAGAAACTGAGGGATATCAAGGCAGCAGACACTTGGGTTACCTTATTTATCTGTGAACTGGAATTCTTATGACTATTTTTCATCAGCTTTTTCCTTCATCCCTTAAAAAAAAATAACTACACCACCTTAGCTCAAGCATCGTATCATATTTAAAGGAAAATATGACTCAGTTTCCTTTATGTGTATTTATTAAGTGCCCACTATAGTCCCAGGCTGTGCCGGGCAATGCTCACTTCTCTGGCGGCTGGACTTTTGACTCCCATTTTCTGATGTGTTACATCATTTCGGAATGTAGTCACAATGATGACATTGTCAACATGGTGTAGGCTGTAACATCGCGATACGAATTGACACACCGGATTAAATGGGGTGAGGTGTCAATGAAAGCTATCCTGAAGGTAATCAGTCTTCAACAGTTTAGGTAAATGGTTTCTTTCTGAAATGGTTTGCCGTGGTTGCTATATAAGGGAACTTCATCCCTGTGGGAATTTTCCAAATAATAGGTTATTAGTTTCATGGCCCATGACCAGAGTGGGCAAATGAGATGCCACTGTTGATGGCATTGCTGGCCATCCTATAACTATGATTAAGGTGGTGAAGCAGAATAGAATTTCTTCTTCCTAACAGCTCTAGCTGTTTATAAGAGCAGCCATCAGGGCTGCATTCTGAGACATCAAAGATGAGTTATGTTTCAAGCTTCTAGAAACCTTCCCTCTAAACTCTTCTTGGATTATCAGGAAGGGTATCTGTCTGTCATACTCACTTTCCCAGATGTTCAAGGGCCAAGACCTCTTCCTGGGGCTTATTTTCTGTGGGCTGCTGCCTTTGTAAGACCCAGATCAAGGCCCCAGAGCATACAGGCGTCATCAGTGAAGACAATGACTTTCTGCTCTAATCTTTCTTCTCTGTGGCCTGTTCACTGCCCACCACAATGGCCTGGGGTGGAGGCAATAGATCAATTCAAAGTTTTCTCCTCCTTGATGTAGAAAGAATAGTCAGGCAAATTTGAATCTTGGCTCTACCATTTGTTGATTATATAGACTTGAACATTGTCTGGTGTTGGATTCTTTCTTAAGCAGACTCTAAGAAGAAGTTTACTTGGGAGGAGATTCTTGGATTCCCAGAACTCGTACGGAAGTATGGAAGTGAGGCAGGGAAGGGAAGGGAAATTCTACAAGATATATTAATGAGCAATTTATAACTGTGGGCAACTGGTTATATTTCCATAGAACTCTGGGAGTTGATGAAGAACATGTCTCGGTGTAATGCCACACAACAAGAGAGGATGCTAACATCTATCTATGGGATGACTGAGGACTACTCTCAGGGGCATTAACAAGATCTGTAAGCTTGGTTTCATGTAAAAAAAACCCGGATATAAATACTAACTATTTTGCAGGTCTCTTATGAAGGTTAAAAATCTAATGTGCAGGGAAAATGCTTGGCATGCAACACTCAAAGTAGGCACCTGCTGCATATTTATTTGCTTCCTTTTTCTTATAGACTCTCCATAGCATGGCATCATATAACCTGGCAACCAGGTTCTATGCTTTACATAATTGGGTGGTAAGAGGAAGTGGGGTGGGAGCAGTGGGTAGACATTAGACCCAGCAATGTTGACAAATAGGAATAAAAGCATAGGTACAATATTGTATACTTGTCCATGGGGATGCTTCAATATGTTTGCATAGAGATATAAGATTTCTGCAGTTTCTTCACAAAGTCTCCCCACTGGCACCTCTTTAGTATAATTCGCAATGTGTTGCAAAAGCTAAATTACTGCCTGATTTTAAAATGGAATCTTTGCTTTGGGATCAGACAGCAAAACATGAATAATAATTTGTCCTAACATATCTTCCATTCTTCCAAAACTAAGCACTTTCTATTATTAACTCAAAACACCTCATACTTCCATTTGGGAGGGAAAATCATCTCATTAGCATTTGAGATGCCTGTCAGTCTTCCTGCTTCTCCATTTTATAGTTGGAGAGACCAAGAAATCTACAGGTACATTCTGGTAAATGGTGTCTGAACTCGCCCTGGAAAACTCAGGTTCCAGTTACACCAACTCTAGTCCGCATGAAATTGTAACATCCAGGGCTTCATAAAAGAAAGCGATAACATTATACTCAGCTTCTAAAATTGGGCTGTGGTAAATGGGTGACACATGGCTTCGAATCTTCTCTTGTCAAGGAAGCAAGGCAGAGCAGCTTGCATGCGCTGGAGGGGTAGGTGGGGTGCACTGTATATTTTTGTTTTGTTCCATTTTCATTGCATGTGCATGTGGATTTGAGTTTGTGTGTAGTAAATGGCCAGGGCTAGAGAATAACTGATCAGAGACCTAAACCATCATCTTTCCTTTTGTTCCTACCTTCAGAATAATGTATCAGTTAGAGTAGTATAGGCTATGCCAAAATCATAATCAGCCTCTAAATTTTAATGGCTGACACAAAGGTTGATATTTTGTTCCTTCTACCTGTCTGTCAAGGCCCAGCTGGCAACTGTTCCTGGGCCTCTGTATCTGTATAGTTATTCTCTCCTGAGGACCCAGGCTGATCAACAGCCATTACCTGGAATGTTTCCTGTAACTGGAAAAAATGGAGAGCCCTGGATGGTTTCCCATCAATAATTAAAAGTTCACCATACATCACTTGTACTCATAGCTTATTGAGCAGAATTGGTCATGGTTCCCAATCAACCAGAAGGGCTTGAGGAAGTGCAATGCTGGCATGTGCCCAGAAAAGAAAGAGAACTGGAATATGTGAACACCACAACTTGAGTTTTCACTGCACGGCTTAGAGTCATTATTGCTCTTCTGATTTTATATAGCAATGCCCCCACCTAAAAGACATATTATCGCTATCTTCAAGATATAAAATTTCAATCACTTACTTCTAAACCAGCTCTGTCCAATAGAAATTTCTGCAGTAATGGGAATGTTTTTTGCATTGTCCAATAAGATAATCATTAGCCATGGGTTATTATTGAACACTTGAAATGTGGCTAGAGTAGAACTGAGGTACTGATTTTTTTAAATTTTATTTAACTTTAATTAATTTAAGTTTAAATTTAAATAGTCATTGATGGCTACAGTATTGGCCAACATAGTTTGACACTACTGAAATTACAGTATAGATTTATTTTTTGTCCATCAGCAATAAAAATAGCAATACCTACTCCTCATATTTGCATTGCATTCTATATCTTTCACAATGCTTTTATATATACCATTCACCTTATATGATTATACCAATATCGCTAGGAGATAGATAAGGAAGGTAATATTATAATACCCATTTTATAGATTTGAAAACCAAGATTCCAAGAGTTTAAGTGATTTGCTCATGATAATGGGACAATTAGTGATGCAGGTACTAGAAACCAAATTTCTAGGCAGAAGTATGCCTTGTTTGTCATTATATACCCTGCTCAGCACTAGGCTTGTCCCTCAATAAATAATTGACTAAACACTTGAAACTTCTGAGAACGTCAAAGAAAAAAACATCTCTCCTTTCTTTGATACACTTATTTTCATAAGCACTTCCATAGCACTTTTTTCGATATTACACCTTATTAATCATAGACTAAGCTTATATTAATCATATTCTTTCTTGAATTGGTATCCATCAGTTTCATCTGTGAATTTCTTTGCTTTTAACCCAATTAAGTTGTGAACTCCAAGTTTAGTAACTTTTCTTTTTTTGGTAACTTCCTCAGATCCAAGTAGAGTGGTTATTATTTCAGTTTGCCTGAGAGTGAGGGATTTCTCAGGATGCAGGACTGTTAGTGCTCAAACAGAACAGTCCCAGGCACACTGGGATAAGTGTTCATTCTGCACAGGCTGAGTTCACAGGTTGAGCTGAATTGAATATAAAAATAGGAAAGATGTGCTTTAATCACAGCTTTTACTATAGTCACCTGAATATTATAGATGCTCCATATATGATTTATTTTAATTTTATGATTAAAATAATAACATTTTGCATATGCTTCCTTATGTCCAAAGAGCAAACTAAGGAAATGGATTTTAGAAACTCTTTGATGCCAGTACACCTTTCTTTTTATATTTCTACATCTGCTTTGAATGTTACTTCAAAGTCAAGAGTAAGGAGCAATTATGTATTGCTGATCTTGGATGTAAGAGGCATTGTCAATACCATGTGCAAGTACACACACACACACACACACACACACACACACATACACACACACTATCAAATGATGGGCCATTCTCAAAAGCTTCCATTGACTTTACAAAGTATTCTGAAGTTCAAATGCTTATTTTCAAACTTTGATGCTTTTCTCATTCACTGAAATAACCACAACCTTCTATCTCTCTAGGGAACAAGGCCAAGATCTTGCCTTATAGTTTTTGAAGCCTCTATTCTTACAAGCAGGACCAAGCTTTGATTTTGATCTATGGATTTCTTTTGGGGGAGGGGCTCATTCTCTATTGTGCCCCGAATTTCTGAATGGCTCAGTAACTACAGCATATTGATTTGCACAATTTCTTCAAATGAGAAAGTTCCTTTTGAATAGCAATAAGGTAAGTCTTTGCCCACTTCCTGAATAACAATCTCCTTCTGCATTTGTGTGCAGAACAGTAATGCCTTGAGTGTTTCTCATTACAATAGGCTACTTCACTAGATTCCACGTCTACCACCTGGTGAACTTCACTCATCAGATGGCCAGCATTTTATCCAATTTTTTGAAAAACTGGGTTTATGAAAAACTGGGGGTTAAACTAAGTTATGTAAATCAAATGCTTTTGCCACATATCTGCAAGGGTGTTTTGTAAGACAGTTTATGCAGGATGAAGAGGGAGTATGTATTGAGGGACAAGTGATTCACCCCTCACTGCAACATCTGAGATCATGTGAGTCTAGATCTCTTTTAATTCTTTATTTTACTGATAAGTAATTTTAGAGATTTTCACTTTCATTCTTTAGTAATCTTCAATGCGCAATGGCCCCTAATACTGTAACTTGTTTAGCCTTATTCCCACTGCAATGCCCAGAACAGGATCGCAATTAGCAGGTATGTCATGCACTTGCACAGTTGGACATCTATGATGGAGAAAAAAGGTAGTGTTGCCAGGATTGCCTGCCATGAAGTTGATAGAGGCAGAGATTGCTTTCTTAGGTCCTTTTGAACAATCCTTAGTGTCTGTGGACATGCATATGGAGGTGGGAAAGGGAATGCGAAGAATGTCAGGGCACCTTAGGCCTAGGCCACATCAAAGATGCAGAGTGGAATTTTTTAAGCAAAATGAATCCGAGGAATGTAGAGAATTCAATCGAGGAATAAAATTAAGACCCATCAAGGAGGCAGTGCTGAAGAGTTTGGCATTTAAGCATTTGTAATCATAACTCAAACCCTCCTTTGAGATCAACTGATGCCCAAGCTAAACCCCAAACCAACCGAGCCAGAATCACTCAGTTGGGCAAATTTAATTTTTTTAGGGATTCTGTGAGCTAGTTTTTATAACATCCATTATTAAAAATAAAGCTATATAAACTTACAATTAAATAAATTGTAGTTTTAAAAGGTGATAAATATGCAAAAGCCCATCACCTCCTAATGATTTTACTATTATCTAAATCCTTGAAGTTATGTCTATTGTGTCTAAATGATGGAAATACTACATAACGACATGCTACTGTGGAATTAGTAAGTCAGGTTCATAGCTTGAAACAGGAATGCTGGGGTATTTACACCATGGAAATGAGCAAACAGTACAAATCAAGTTGGTGGGGTTTTTTCCCCTTGAAGGAAGCTAGTTGTTAAACATTTTCCAGCATATCCCTGATCACAACAATCCCACATTTGAGGCAGTCTAGTTACAGAATTATAAATGAGGAAACTCCAGCTACTAAAACACAGGACTCAAGCAAGAACTGGGTCTCCTGGCTCCTGAACTCGGGCTCTTTGCATGATCCCACACTGCCTCTCTACGCACACATGAGGAAATACTACAGCTCTATTTCTATCTCAGCCAGGCAGCCCAGATGAAATCAGATTAAAAGGGACCTGTGCGTTTGGTGAGGGTCCTGCACCCTGCCTCGTCAATTTCTCTGCCCAGAGTGGGAATTGCGTAAGTCTCATACCCAGTAGAATGGAGACCACTTACTATAAACCCTAGGGGATGGGGGAAGGCATTGGGGAGCGCTCTTTCACAACTACAATTTGCAGTGTGTTGTGAAGTTCTTTAGTGTGTACGCAGTGTAGGATTTGCCTGTGTGTTTTTCCTGCTTGGTAAAGACGAACGAGGGGCAGAGGGCTCTGGGTCCAGGCACCTGCTGGAGTTGGGAGCAGGAGCCCTGACCGTTTAGAAATGGATTTACAGAAATGTGGACTGAAGTCACAGTAGGAAGTCTTCAAAATAACTCTCAGAGAAGCTTCTTTGATGAACTGAGGCAATTCAGCAACGTCTGCAGTGCGCATTCATAAATCAGCAGGATTTGCAGGCATTGCAAGACGACTCCTACTCTATGCAGTTAAAGAAAAAATGGTCTCGCTGCAGTAGCAAGACCATTAAAGATCAACTGCCAGGTATTTTGCTCAGGTATCCTGCATTTTAAGGGACGATTTGATTTTTGTTGTTGTTGACTTGATTGTGCGCAAGTTTAAAAAGGCTAAGTATTGAAAAAGAATCTTGGAGAAGTCATTTCCTCTAGAGACTATACCTTGGAAATTCTTAAAGACTTAAACGTATTCATTTTTAAAAATAATATTAGATTTTTCTATCACAGTTAATGTACAATATCATTTTAGTTTCAGCTGTATAGCATAGTGCTTAGATATATAACTTATAAAGTGATTGCCCTAATCTAATACCCATCTGGCACCATACACAGTTATTACAATATTATTGACTGTATTCCCTATGCTGTGCTTTACATCCCTATGACTATTTTGTAACTACCAATGTGTGCTTCTTACTCCCTTCATCTTTTTCACCCACCCCCCCAACACCCCTCCAATCTGGCAACAATCAGATCGTTTTCTGTATCTATGAGTCTGTTTCTGTTCTACTTGTTTGTTTATTTTGCTTTTTAGATTACACATATATGGCTTTGTCTTTCTCTATCTGACATTTTACTCAGCACTATATCTTCTAGGTCCATCCATGTTGTTGCAAATGGCAAGATTTCATATTTTTTAATGGCTGAGTAATAGTCCACTATATAGATGCTCTGCTTCTTCTTTACCCGTCCATCTATTAATAGACATTTAAGTTGTTTCATATCTTAGCTATTGTAAATAATGCTGCAATGGACATATGGATGCATATGTCTTCTGAATTAGTGTTTTGGGTTTCCTTCAAATAAATACCCAGAAGTGGAGCTCTAGGATTCTTCTTTGTCTCTTGTCATATCCTTTGTTTTATTTATTTATTTATTTATTTATTTATTGATTGATTGATTGATTGATTTTTTGAGAGAGAGAGAGAAACATTGATGTGAAAGAGAATGATTGGTTGCCTCCCATATGCACCCCAACCCAAGAATCAAACCTGCAACCTTTTGGGTTTCCTTTGAATAAATACCCAGAGTGGAGTTGTTGGGTTCTTCTTTGTCTCTTGTTTTATCCTTTGTTTTATTTATTTATTTTTAATTGATTTTAGGAAGGGAAGAAGGGAGGGAATGGGACAGAGAGAGAAACATTGATGTGAAAGAGAACATCAATTGGTTCCTTCACATATGCACCCCAGCCCAGGGATTGAACCCAGAACCTTTTTGGTATATGGGATGACACTCAACCAATGGAGCCTCCTGGCTGAGCTATATCTTTTGTTTGAAAGTCTATTTTGTTTGGTATAATATTGCTACCCAGCTTTATTTATCCTTCCATTTTCATGGATATCTTTTCCCATCCCTTTACTTTCAGTCTGTGTGTATCTTTCAATCTGAAGTGAGTCTCTTATAAGGAATAGCATACGTAAGGAACTTGTTTTATTATCAGCCACCCTGTGTCTTCTGATTGGAGCATTTAATCCATTTGCATTTAAAGTGATCATTGTTAGATATTTACTTATTGCAATTTTATTATTTATATTTTTATATTTCTTATTTCTTTAAAATATATTTTTATTGATTTTAGAGAGAGAGGAAGGAAGGGAGAGGGAGAGAGAAAGAAACATCAATGAGAGAGAAATATCAATTGGCTGCCTCTGCAAGCCCCTCACTGGGGATCAAGACCACAACCCAGGCATGTGTCTTGACTGAGAATCCAACTAGTGACCACCTGGTTCATGGGCCATTGCTCAGCCACTGAGCCAAACCAGTTGGGCTCTCTTATTTATCTTCTTAAAGAAGACCCTTTAACATTTCATGTAATATTGGTTTGGTGATGATGACTCCCTTAGATTTTTCTTGTCTGGGAAGCTCTTTATGTGTCCTTCAATTCTAAATGATACCTTTGCTGGGTAGAGTAATCTTGGTTTTAGGTCCTTAGCTTTCATCACTTTGAATACTTCTTGTTAATCTTTTTATTCTAGCCTACAAAATTTCTGTTGAGAAATTAGCTGATGGTCTTATGGGAGATCTTTGTAGGTAACTAACTGCTTTACTCTTTCTGCTTTTAAGATTCTCTCTTTGTCTTTAACCTTTGGCATTTTAATTATGGTGTGTCTTGGTGTGGGCCTCTTTTGGTTCGTCTTTTTGGGGAATCTCTGTGTTTGCTGGACCTGTGTGTCTATTTTTTTCTTCAGGTTAGGGAGATTTTCTGTCAATTTTTTCAAATATATTTTTAACTTCTTGCCCTCTCTTTTCTCCTTTCGGGTCCCACATTTGATGTTTTCCCAGAGGCCCGTTAAACAATCTTCAGTTTTTTGGATTCTTTTTTCCTTTTGGTTGTTCTAATTGGGTGTTTTCCGGTACCTTATTTTCCAAATTGCTGATTTGATCCTTCATTTAACCTACTGTTGATTTCTTCTAGTGTATTCTTCATTTCAGTTATTGTATTCTCATTTCTGACTGGCCCTCTTTTATGTTTTCTATCTCCATTTTTATGTTTCTTGTCTCTGTTGAAATTCTCATTAAGATAACTGAGCATCCTTATAACTAGTGTTTTGAACTCTGCATCTGGAAGATTGCTTGTCTCCATGTTGTTTAGTACTTTTTCTGGAATTTTGTCCTATTTTTTCATTTGATACATGTTCATTTTTCTCCTCATTTTGGCTGTTCCCATGTATTTGTTTATATGTATTAGGAAGAATCACTGTTTCACAATCTTAGGAGAGTGACCTTATGTAGTAGGTGTCCTGTAGGGCCCAGTGGCACAGCTTCCCCAATCACCCAAGCAGGGTACTTCAGATATGCCCCTCCCCCGTGTGGGCTGTGTGCACCTTCCTGTTGTAGTTGAACTTTGATTGCTATTGGCACATCAGTTGGAGGGATTGACTCCCAGGCCTATTGGCTATGATTATAGTGAATAATCTGCTGTGCAGGGGCCAACCCCACGAGGTAGGATTCCCTTCAGTGGGGCTCTGGTGCCCACTGAGATCCCCCCTTGAATGTGTCATTCATGGAAGTGGCTGGGTGGTGTTCTGGCATGGTCTAAAGCTATACCCTGGATGGCTGGCTCTGGGGCCTCTGGTTAGGTCAGCTGCTGCCTGTGCCCTACCAAGGGACACCCAGCATGAGCTACAAAGCAATCTGTAGATGGCTGCTACTTAAAGTCAGTGAGTCTAAGTTCATGTGCCTAACCTTTAAGAAAAAAATGTCTGGGACTCCAGCAGCCCTCTGTCTTAGCCACAATTGCTGCTTGTTTTCACAGCCAGAAGTTATGGGGACTTCTCTACCTGTACCGGAACTGTGGGCTTGGGGTCCTGGTGTGAGGCTGAGACTCCTCCCTCCTCAGTGGGCACTCCACAGCTGAGATATCCTTCCTGATATTTAACTGCCACACCTGGTTGAGGAAACAGCCTGTTCAGCATCTTCACCTCTCTTCTGTGGCTTTTTCTGTATATCCTTAGTTTTAGGACTTCTGTTTAAAGACTTTAGGCAATTTTCAATGATGGTGTTCTGCAGTTTAGTTATAATTTTGATGTCATCAGTGAACCATACAGTACTGTGTTTACCCATTCTGTTTTTTGACCAGAAGCCTTAACTGTGTTCTTTCACCTGTGAAGTGAGATTATCTAAACTTGAACCTAGGATGTGACTGTGAATCACCTGGAGAACTTCAGAAATCCAGATGCCTGTGTCCCACCACCTCAGACATTTTGACAGAAATGGTCTGGCCTGGAAGTTTGGATCTTTAAAAGCTCTCCGGGAGAGCCCAGCTGGTGTGGCTCAGTGGTTGAGCATCGCCATACGACAGTGGTCGGCAAACTGAGGCTCGTGATATTTCCACAAAATACCACGTGCGGGCGCGCACGTACAGTGCAATTGAAACTTCGTGGCCCATGCGCAGAAGTCGGTATTTTGTGGAAGAGCCACACTCAAGGGACCAAAGAGCCGCATGTGGCTCGCGAGCCGCAGTTTGCCGACCACTGCCCTAAAACCAGGGGGTCACAGTTCAATTCCCAGTCAGGCCACATGCCCAGGTTCTGGGCTCCATTCCAAGTCAAGGGTGTGCAGGAGGCAACTAATCTATGATTCTCTCTCATCATTAATGCTTCTATCTCTCCCTCTCCTTCCCTCTCTGAAATCAATAAAAATATATTTTATAAAAAGACTCTGGCTGCTTACCTTAAATTTAAAAACATACATTAAAAGCTCTCCAGGAGGTTCTCACGGAAGATCAAGTTGGAAGCCACTATTCTGGAACCTTGCTTCTCCAAATTCAGTGGCTCCATGGATCAGCAGCATCTGCCTCACCAGGGGGCTTGTTAGAGATGCAGAATTTTACCCCAGACACACTGAATCAATCTGCATTTTTGCAAGATCTCTAGATGATGCAATTGTGCAGCCACATTTGAGACTGTAAACAAATAAACACAAAGAATGCTAGAAGCTAATCCATGAAAGTTACACCTGTCTTCCTCAATTCAGGCTAGAAGTGGTTTTTCTCACTTATTCCCCATATCCTTCAGGTACTAAGTCCTGTGGATCTTCCTTTAAAATCAATCTCTCCTATGTTTCATAAAGCTGTTCCTCCCAGCCCCTTCTGTCTTCCTTCAGGGATACCGCTGAAATAAACACTTTCATTACCTCTGCTCGAAAACTTTCAATGGCTTACTCTTTTTCATCATTTCAAATGTGAATTTCTCCATCTGACTCCAAGGCCAGCCTGCATCTAGCTCCAGGTGACCTGTCTAGCCTGATTTCCCCCGTGTGTCTCTGATTCCAGCTGGTCTTTTCAGTAAGTCACAAGATGCCTGCCAATTCCTCTTTATCTTGGCTCCTGGAAAGCCATTCACTTTCAATCTTGCCTCAGCCTCTCCAAACCTCATTCATCTTTCAAGGCCACTTCTTTAGCTCTGAATGCCTCCAGCACTTAGAATCTGAACTACTTATTTATTAGCTTCGAATCTCATATTGGTTACCAATTTCCATGTGCCTGGAACCAACTGAGCCTGAGCATGTTTGTAAGAGTTTTATAGAGTATTTTAAAAAACTATTTACTGTAAAATGAAACATAGATACAGAAAAATCAACCAAAGCAAATAAAGCAAATACCCTTATAAACGCCACCCAGATCAATAAACATAACCTCATTGTGGACCTTAGAACCCTTTATGTGTCCATCCTACTCAGAACCTCTTTATTCCTTTCCTCATAAAATAAAACCATTATTTTAACAATTTTTATTAAAAAATGTTTATTAACAATTTTTATTTTTAAAAAGTGGTAAAAATAGATAACCACTATCTATCTCCAGAACATTTTACCTTTCCCAATTTAAACTCCGTACTTGTTAAACAACAACCCATCCCCCCCACCCCCCCAGCCCCCCAGCCCTGGTAACCACCATTCCATTCTGTTGCTATGAATTTGACTACTCTAGATAACTCATATAAGTAGAATCACAGTGTTTTCCTTTGCACATTCCTATGTAACGTGACTTTGTAGTATCTTCCATCAAGAGATGAAGATGGAGGCTAGCCTGGTTTTGTAACTTGTTTGGCAATGACCTGACTGTACAGGAGAGAAAAAAATTGGTATTCACCAGTAGAGAAGTGATGGGGAAAGCTATGGAAGGGAATGAGAACTCTGGGAGGCAAAGCATATTTATTAGGTGTAGTAGGTTAAATTAACCATCAGTCATGGAACGTATGTTTGTGTAGAGGCTCTCTTGATTTATGTTTCTATTCCCTTTTACTTCACCCTTCCCCATTCATTTCCCCATAATTGCTAGAATTATCTTTAGAAATAGCCAAACATTTGGAGGTAAATCTGGTGATTAAGGTGGATAATTGGTCAAGACAATGACATTTATTTCAACACCAAGTAAACTGCCTCTTTCAGTGGTGGTTGTTATAATCTGTCATAACTCATTCCAACAAATATTTATAGAACATCTACTTCATGTCAGAAATCATTCTAGGAACTCAAGATTTGGCAGGGAGCAGGGAAGACATGGTTCTTATTCCCACAGATCTTATATTATAATGGAGTTACATTATGAAAATTATAAACAGATATGTCAATAGGATAAATTCAGAAAGAGATTCACAAGGTAAGTAAAACAGGAGGATGTGACTGGTTTGGGGTGGAAGTTACCTGATGAGGTGAAACTTGAGCTGACACCCAAATAACAAGAAGAAACTTCAAAGGTCAAGCCAAAGAAAGAGGGTCCCAAGCAGAAAGATCAGCAAGTGCAAAGTCTCTAAGGCAGTGGTTTTCAACCTTCCTAATGCCGCGACCCTTTAATACAGTTCCTCATGTTGTGGTGACCCCCAATTTCATAGTTACAAATTGAACATAATTAAAGCATAGTGATTAATCACAAAAAACAATATGTAATTATATATGTGTTTTCCGACCCAAAGGTTGAGAACCACTGCTCTACTGTTTGGAAACAGGTTCACTCAAGGAACAGAAAAGTTAGCATGACTGAAATAGGCTGACTGAGAGGGAAAGCAGGAGAAGAGGCAGCTGGAGAAGTAGGCAGGGGTCAGTCCTGTTGGCTGTGGTAGATTTAGATTTTAAGTAAATGCAAGAATGAAGATGTCCGTGGACAGTACCAAGATCTGAGTTACATTTGGGGAAAGCATTTTGTGTTCTCTGTGGAAACTGGATTATGGGGAAGCAAGAGTGGCCCCTGGGTACAGTTAGGGAACTGTTAGAAGAGTGTTAGGGAAGATGACAGAGGCTTGGAGCAAGGCAGTGGCAGGTGCATGGAGAGAAGATAAGTTTGGGAAACAGAAACCAATAAACAGAAGAGTCACTTTCAGTTTTCAGAACTCAATAGTATGAGCTTCTTAAATGAAACATGCCCTTAACACACACATACTATAAATACACAATGAAATAGATATTATTAAAGATGAAATGTTTACCTCATTTTTTTAAACTTACGTGGTGAGAAATAGGCAATTGATTGAATTATTCCAACTCCTCAAATACTTTGGAGGCTATAATGTTTCCGAAGAAGAAATGATTATGTTTGATAGTGAAAGTTTTTAAATTTTCATTTATGGGCAGATTGAAATGGCAAGTAATTTTCCAAGTAGACTATTTCCTCCTTCTTTAGGGAAATGAATGCTGTTCAATTGATGTCATTATGATAGAAACCAATAAAGAGGTCAGTGTGATATGACCTGGATTGAGAGGGAGTTGCTATCTATACTGAATGTGCAGGCAGTTGAGTATACTGTCCATAGAATGACCTCTCTTTTAAGTGTGTGCTTTCTCTCCACACACTCAAAAGAGCTTTATGGCTATTTTAGTGTCATTTTGCATTTTACTCTTGGAACTCAATAAACTGTATCTGACATAATTACTATCATAGAAAAATATTGTGATTAAAGCCATTTCACTTGGACACAACCTCACTTTTGTGATATGTCTGCCACAAATATTGAATGACTCTCTTCATGAGAAAACAGCAGACAAACCCAAATCAGAGGAACAACCAGCCTGTACTCTTCAAAATGTCAAGGTCATGAAGAACAAAGGCTGAGGGACTGTTCCAGTTTAAGGAGCTACAGATAAATGTCAACTACATGCAGTGTTTGATCTGAAACTGGTTCCTGGATCAGAAAAAAAGTGCTATAAGGAATATTATTGAGACAGCTTAAGTAGTTTGAATATAGACTGTATATTACCTAATTGTACCAATAACTAATTGTACCAATAACTAATTGTACCAATGTAAAATATTCAAGATGTGATCATTATTTTATAATTACACTAGAGGCCCAGTGCACTAAATTCATGCTCTTGGGGGGGGGGGGTCCCTCAGCCCAGCCTGCACCCTCTTGCGGTCCAGGAGCCCTTGGGGGATGTCCCCACTGGGAGCAGGCCTAAGCCAGCAGTCAGACATCCTTAGCACTGCTGTGGAGATGGGAGAGGCTCCTGCCACTGCTTCTGCACTCACCAGCTGTGAGCTTGGCTTCTGGCTGAGCGGTGTTCCCCCTGTGAGAGTGCACTGACCACCAGGGGGCAGCTCCTGTGTTGAGCATCTGCCCCATGGTGGACAGTGCACGTCATAGTGATTGGTCATTCCACCATTTGGTTGATTTGCATATTAGCCTTTAATTATCTAGGATATTTTAAAAAGTTCTTGTTCTTATGATATGTTGCTGAAGTAATTAGATATAAAAGGTTGTGATGTCTGAAATTCCAAGAAACAAACAGGACCTTGTATGCATATATGCATAACCTTTAGACATGGGCAATTAGGTTGTGAAAGCTTAGGGTGGGGTGGGGGTGGGGGTGGGCTGGAGGGGGCTAATGGGGAATAAAAGGGGATATATGTAATACTTTCAACAATAAAGTGGTTTGTTTTTAAAAGAAACAGGAAAAATATAGAGAGACGTAGAAAAACATTTGGTAAATTTAGACAAAGAATATACAGGTATTCATTGAATTTTTTGAAACTGTTCTGTGAGTTTGAAATACAGTTTAAATAAAATGTTTAAAGCATTATAAAAAATGTTTTACTTTACAGGTCACCTTGTATAGACCGTAGCTTATTCCTTGGGCAAAGGCCAAAATCAGGTATTTCTCATTGTGACTACTCACACAGGAGGCAGCAGTCCCAGCATAAAGAGAAATGAGTGCCCTGGAACCACAGCAGAGGGTTCTGGAGTCTTTATCCACAGCTTTCGGGTGATGATATCAGAACCTCTTCTCTCCCATGTCCAGCCCCAGCTCTGTTTTCTGGATTGTTTCAGGATCTAGCCTTTCTCCATCCATTGGTGGTGAAATGGCAACAGGTATTAGATCTCAGCTCAACAACCTTGGTACTTGAGGCTAAGAAAGAATGCAGAGGCAAGACTCAAACTATAAGAGAAATGTTATTTAGAAAATCACGGAGGTAGAAGAAGTGAGCCGTAGAAGAAATGGCTCAGGAAACGAGTTACAGAAGCAAAGGAAGGGCCCTTGGAGCTTAAGAGAGAGAGATACTCATCTTGAGAGACAAAAGAGAAAGAGGGAGGATAGGTGAGGGGGGAGAGAGAGAGAGAGAGAGAGAGAGAGAGAGAGAGAGAGAGAGCACATTCTCTGTATCCCTGTCCTTAGGAATTGTACCTGGAGATCTCAGGGGAGGATCTCAACAGACTATTCATCAGCTCTCCAGCTGTGCCTTCTCAGGGTCCCGAGGTGCTGCACCAGGGCAGGGGGTCATTAGTCAATGCAGCTGCTCTTGATGTCACCCTGGGCATGGCTCTGTCTGATGTTGCTGCTTCTCTGGGCCTGGAGCTGAAACACAGCTTAGGCGTAGATATCATCCCCAGGGATTAATGCTGAAGGCAGTGGTCATGCGAGGGCCTGTAATTTTGCCCATTGCTAAGCACCCTGGGCTCGCTCTCCCCGTGACTCTCTCTCTGCACCTGGCCTGTCATTCCTACTCAGCTCATGCCTATCTGACTATCTACTCTCTGGATGACTGCTCTCTGGTGTTCTCCCCTCAGCACCTCTTTTAATGACGGAGGGCCTGCTTTCTGCTCCTGTTATCACATCTGATTTTAGCACCCTTGTTCTGGAAAAGCTGACTGGGGTGAGTCCCTGTGGTCTTCTTCAAGGAACATTACATGGTGATTGAGGTGCTGGTCTCTGAGACCTCGAAGGTACGCCCCAAGGATGGTGCAGCTGAAAATGATGTGGGGAAGAGTGTGGAGGGGGTGGGCTGCTTAGAAGCTGCAGAAGACTCATCCTAGAAGATACTTTCCAGGGCATGGCATAGGGATCCAGAACAGCTGGGTTTCAAACTCAACTGTTAAGAACAGAGCTCTGTGACCTGTGATCACTCCCTTGACTTCTCTGGGCTTCATTTTCCTCACCCATAAAATGATTGCTGAGGTAGGTCCTCCCAGGTCAAAAATAATTACGATGTTTTAAACTTTCCAATTCAAATCTCTCCTCGTGACACCACAGGATGTTGTAACCTGATGATCATCCATGATATGTGAAATCATGAGTTAATTATGGAAACACGTGTTGATCAGGTTCGATGTGTTCAGACCTGTTTACAGGGATTAAAATTCAGAATCCTGAGTCCAGCACACCTACTTTCATTATTTCTGTTCTTCCTTGCTCTGGGAATTTGAACAAGTTATATAACCTGACTAAAACCTTAATTACCTCAGCTGTAAAATAAGATCTATATTGATACTTATCTAAAAGGGTCATTGAGTAGATTAAATGAGATAATGCATATAGTGCCACATAATAAGCATTTATTAAAGATAGTATTTCTAAATACTCTTCATAATGTTCTACTCTGAAACAGAATATGGAAAACATCCCTTTCATACAGAATATTCTAATTGAAGTTACATGAGTGAGTTTAACAACTGGAAAACAGTGCAGAAAGGCAAGAAATTTAGTGATAAAAAAATGTATGGCAGAGACAAACAAGATTTCAGTAGATGGAAGAGAATGCCCAATTTGGGCTGGAATATGAGTTATTCCTGGCTTAAATATGTCAAAGTACTATTAAGTATGAAACACCTTAAATATGTATATATCTATATGTAGATATATGTGTATTTATATATATATAATTATATATATCATATATATATAATCTTCTCATTTTTAAAATGCATTAAATGCAAAATTAATACATGGACACATCTAACTTGTAAAAATAATTGCAAGTAATACAGATTCAGGAAATGTCTTCTTTATTGTCTAACCAATATCACTCTCTGTTATAATCACCATTATTAGCTGGGATGAATTTGTTAAAATTTTGTTCTTCTATTCATTTTTGTTTAAATATTCTAAAGCGGCAAAATACTATGCTCAGTATATGCAGAGAAGCCTGGTCAGTGAGGGAACAGGCCACGAATTTATGTTACATTAATGTCTAGTTTGATGTTCAGCCTATTACTTACTTTTTAATAACAATACATTTAAAACAATTTTTATATCTTTAATTTTTTTGTGTGGTTACAATGTGCCCTTCGATTTATCTGAAAATAGGGGTTATAATTATTCTAAAATCTTCTTTTGCTTGCCACGTAAACTGTTTGTTTCTTTTTTAAATTCTTTTTATTGATTTTAGAGAGGGGGAGAGAGAGAGAGAGAGAGAGAGAGAGAGAGAGAGAGAGAGAGAGAGAGAGAAGGAAAGAAAGAGAGAGAGAAGTTCCCGTGAGAGAGAAATATCCATCGGTTGCCTCCTATACACACCCAGCAAGGGACTGAACCTGCAATCTGGACATGTGCCCTGACCACAAATAGAATGTTGCTCAACCAACTGAGCCACGTTGGCCAGGGCTAAACTCTGTTTCTTCATTGTTGAGTTTGGTGCCCATGAGTTTGGTCACCCACTCAAGTGACTCCCTGATTTCCTATTGACCTGAATCTGAATATTATGTCTGTTTGCCATGTCCCTCCCATGAATGACTATGCTGGATGAGGGGGATCTGCTTCTAGGTGGAGTGGACTGCAGCCACTCCTCCAGGTTTAGGAGTTGAAGTCAGGCACAAGATGTGTTGTTAGGCAGGGCATGCCATCTTAGGAACATGAGTAATTTCCAATCCTCCTTTTGGTCACCATCTTCCTGAGTGTTGTCTTGCCTCTCCCACCCAGATGCCAGACTCAGTCTGTTTGGACTAAGACAGTCCTGTCAAGCACTGTGCAGCCCTGCAGAAGAGTGGAACGGGGGGAAGGGTCCACTTTGGCTTGTCTGTTGGCAGTGATTCAGAAGCTGCCTCACCCCGGTCCGCTCCTTCTCTAATTTTTGCTACCTCTGGGCTGAGAGCACCCCTGATGGCCCTAAAGACACCCATATTTTATAGGTTCTCTCCTTAACTGACTTTCACTTTTTATGGTACAATCTCATTTTCATATGGTCTACCAAAAATATCTCTTCTTGTTTTCTTTTTCTAATATATTTTTTATTGATTAATATATTACATATGTGTCCTTATCCCCACATTACCCCTTACTTCCCCCCCCCCCCCCCCCACCGCTCATGCCCTTACCCCCCTGTTGTCCGTGTCCATTGGTTAGGCCTATATGCTTGCATATAAGTCCTTTGGTTGATCTCTCTCCCTTACCCCCACCCACCCCTACCTTCCCTCCAAGGCCTGACAGTCCAATCAATGCCTCTCTGTCTCTGGATCAGTCCTTGATCATCAGTTTATGTTGTTCATTATATTCCACAAACGAGTGAGATCATGTGGTATTTATCCTTCTCTGACTGGCTTATTTCACTTAGCATAATGCTCTCCAGTTCCATCCATGCTGTGGCAAATGATAAGAGTTCCTTCTTTTTTACAGCAGTTTTCTAATCTGATTATATATTTGTTTTTAAATATATTTTTTTCCTATAATTTCTAAGATTGTGCAATGGGGAAAAAGAAGTTACAGAATATTGTTGGGAGCCTCTCGCTTTCTGAATAGACTTTAGAAACTGTTTTAAGTTGTGTTTTTTTTTCCTCAAAGAGCACAGGAAATAGTGTTGCATTTATTACAAAGAGTTATCTTTATATCCCATCAGGGTTATATTTCAACTCCTTGAAAGCATATTGCAGTAGAGAGATGCTCTTGTTAAAAGAGAAATCTTTGAAGAATGCCAAGGGTTATCCTGGCAAAAATCCATGGTAAACAGAGGTCTGACTCAGAGAGATCCCAATAAGCAGTCTCCCGGATGAATGACCCTGTGAGAGGAGGCTCAATTCTGCATCTGCCAACAGTGCGTGTGCGTGTGTGTGTGTGTGTGTCGGGGGGGGGGGGGGGGGGCATGCGATTGTGTTGGCTTTTAATAGAAAACTTTAATTTGAAATTTCATGTTAATTAATGATCAGATATTGGTCAAGATTTGAAATTCAATTAGGAAATAAGTTTAATGAGAACTTGTGTCTATCCCATGAAGAAGATTCTCCCAGGAAGAAAAGATAAAGTGTAACTTTGGCATTACCTTCATACCATAGAAAATTGAGCATTAATTAAGGTTCTACTGTTTTGTATATAAAGTCTATATTTCAAAGGAAACCTCTAACAATTTACTCTGACTAGCAACACTGTACACTTCCCTCTTGAATTCACTTCTTCTATGCTTATTCATTCTTATATTCATTGTGTTGTTTAATTTTTGTTTTGCAATGAACCACCCCAACTACTAGGAACTTAAAACAATAGCCATTTAATTAGTTCAGCTATTGGCTGACGTTCTTCTGTCTGGTCTGGGATTGGCTGAGCTCAGCTGGGCTCATTCATGCATCTGTAGTCAGTTCGTGATTTGGACTTATGGGCTTAGGTGACAAGGGCAACTGGTCTAACTGCTCTACATGTCTCTCATCATGCAGAAGGCTCTTGTCTGCTCTGTCGCTTGGAAGCTGGGTTCCAACAACAGCAAGAAGGCAAGCCTCAAAGCATGAGAACTCTGGAAGCCTCAGTAGTCTCACTCTTGATAATGTCTTATTGGTTAAAGCCAGTCACAAGGCAAAGAGTATATTCAAGGGTGAAGGATTAAAAGAATCAGGACCATTTTGCAATCTAACAAGTCATACTTTAATTAATTCTATTAATCTAGTTTTTCTGCATGCTTAAAGATTTCTCCACAAACTTGAAGTTATTAAGAAAAAATATCATGGGGAAATTACAGTAAGTAACTGTAATTTTTTTATTCTAATTACATGGGTAAGAAAACAATTCCAGACCCAGTTCACCATTTTTTTAATCAATTTGACTTTTGACAAGTTATTTAGGTTTGGAGTTAGTTAGGTTTTTTTAACAGTCACTAAAATAAAGGGGTTGGATTGGATAATCTGAGTTTCCTCTTCTCAGTCCATTATTGGTTAAAAAAAAATCGACATAAGATAGATCAAAGCAAACAGCTTTATCTGGAAGAATTTACGCACAAAAAAAATTTCTTCTGCATCCAGCAGAAGTACCGGAATTTTGATTCCAAGAATATGAGGTTTTTAAATATTCCAAGATTTGGACTTTAGATAGGTAATTCCCAAAGAAAAGAAAAAATTTATTGTCTCTCAAACCTTCTATCTGTCCTCTGAGTCTTTGACCAGATTCCTATGAAGAGGTTTGGGCTGTACCTTCTTGCCTTGCTATGCTGCTCTCCCACCCTAGATTAACTTTGCCCTCATTGAGGCAGACTATGTCTTATACCTTCTTTTTGTTCCTAGTAGCTAGTAGAGTGTCTCATGTTGATCATCAATAAACATCGGTTGAATTAACAGAGTAAAATTGACTTGATTTTCCTCACTGAGTAGAAGAAGGTGTTCCTTTGAGGAGTATTACGGCAGATGTTTTGGAAAACTGAAAAACAGTGGGGGCTACACTATTGCCCAAGTTAGCGGTTTGTTTGTTTTTTTTACTTTCAACAAGAAAGTGATTTGACTTGCTATGGCCATGACAAGGGGGAGGCAAGTTGTTCTATGAGGTGGAGGAAGCCTTGTGTTCTTCAGGACACAAATCAGAGATCCCAATCTGCTTGGAATAAAGAAAACAGTAAGAAAACCTCTGGGTCCCAACAACAGCAAGAAGGCAAGCCCCAAAGCATGAGAACCCTGGAAGCCTTAGCTAGTCTCACTTTTGGCTTCACTGATCTGGAACCTTAAAGTCGCGTAAACCACAGCTCTCTAAGGTTGAGCTTAGAACGGGGCCAGCCCTGCCAGCAGCAGGGAGGCCAAGCCATTTGGGTAGCCCTGTTGGTCTACATTTGTATGCTCCAGCCCATTTCCCACCAACAGAGTGAACACCAGGAGGGAGGGAGGGAGGAAACAGCTCTATCATGGTTATCCTAGAAAACCAGCCTTTGGATAATCAGCAGGTGATCAGAGAACTTTTTTTAAGTTATTGACTTTACATCCATTTTTCTGTCTTGGGGCTTTGGCTAATATTATCTCTAAAGATAAAAGATGGAAATAATCAAACTCATATTGGACTATGGGATTCCTGGCATTTAATTTAAATAAACAGCAACAATAACCAAAAAAAGAAAAACTTAAATAGCAAAGAAAAAATTCTTATCATTTTCATTGACTCACAATAAAACTACTAAATTTAATGCAAGATAACTTATTGATTAACTCAGTGACGCAGGTACTAAAAATCAGTCTTGCAGGGGGGGAAATATATGATTTGGGAAAATTATATTTGAAAGAGTCATATTCATTTTAAACCTCAATGTGTGACTAATAATGACAATTTGAGACCTACCCTTCTGATTAAAATTGATTTGGCATGGCCTTACCCAAAGCTAAGGAAATGCAATAGAAATCCTCATTATCTCTCTCACATGGTTATTCTGCAATTGATTAATTAACCCTTAATTGTTTGGAATAATACTCCTGTGATCGAGGAACCTGCTCAAGCACTGCCATCTTAATGAGAAGGAACACGAGGCCATGGGATGTAAAATGATCTCTTAAGTCACAGAAGGAATCCATATTAGATCTCAGCACAGAATGTGCATCCTCCCGGTTTCTCCTGTGCAAAGAGGGGCTTTTCCTGAATAAGCAGATGGTTGCTCTTCGTTCTCCACCAAAGGCAGCCTTTTTAACTTAAAGCTGGGAGTTAGACTCTG
Source organism: Myotis nattereri (assembly GCF_964212035.1). NCBI lineage: Eukaryota > Metazoa > Chordata > Mammalia > Chiroptera > Vespertilionidae > Myotis > Myotis nattereri. The sequence goes on along the minus strand of NC_138083.1, from coordinate 19,858,661 downwards.
CACCAAATTCTCGGCAACCTCCCAAGCCCAGCAGCTATGACGCCATGTAGTATAGCACCAGCACCTGCATTTACAGACCTTGAATATTTACAAAGGGTTTGAAAAGGAGAGAGAAAAAGACACGACGATCTTTATATTCTTATGACTGGCTGCATCTGAGCCGCTTACTGCCTCTACGGGGATCTAGAAATTCTGAGTTGGGAGAAGATTCTCCAAGCATGGTGCAGGCGAGGCATTGTGATTGCTCAGCCAGTCACATTCTTTTTAAACATTCACAAATGGCTCTTGCAAACCATCTTAAGGGATTGAAGTAAATGAATGTTTTGGGGGATATAATATCCTCCTGGGTCCAAAAGCCTTTATTTCGAGTTTAAGGAGACTAAGAGAAATTATAATCGGAATAAATCCGCAAAGCTGGAAGGAGTAGGTGCTCTTAATAAGTTGGCAGATAGACCGTGAAATCCCATCCAAACAGTGGGAACAACTTGACTTCACAGCACTGCCTTCATTCAAATTCATGGCAGAGTAAATCACCACCATTTGAAGGACCACAGAGCATGCATGAGCATGACAGGCACAGAAGGAACTACTGGAGGCCCGGATCCAGCTTCGTGTGGCAGGGTTGCTGAAATCCCCTTTATTTACTTTTGAACCATTCAGAGGAAAAAAAGAGAGAAAGAAAAATACAGTAGAAGCAGATGTTCTCTTTTCAATAGTTTCAGCAAACACTCAGGGCCTTGGCCATAGCTGCTTCCCGTGGTCCACACAAGCTGTCCTTATACTCCAGTTGGTGGCCTGTTGGATAGCAAACAACATGGGGAGATCGCTCCAAGGGCGTTCGGGGTTTGGATCTTTCTGTACATCCTGATGTCTGGGGGAAAGAATCTTTGAGCCCCAGGTAAGAGGAAATGAAGTTAAGATCCTATGATCTTGGTTAAGGAATCAAATTGTCTTCTCAGCTGTTACGGGCTAAATTGTGTCCACATCCACCACATCCATTCATATGTTGAAGCTCTAACCCCCCCCCCCCCCCCAGTATCTCAAAATGTGGCTGTATTTGAAAATAAGGCCTTTAAAGAGTCAATCAAGTTCAAATGAGGCCTCTAGAGTGGGCCCTAATCCAGGCTGACCGGTGTCCTTGTAAGAGATTAGAACACAGAGATATCAGATGTGCCCTCACAGAGAAGAGGCCATGTGGGGACATACCCATCTGCAAGCCCAGGAGAGAAGCCTTGGGAGAAACCACATCCTGAGGACTTCCAGCCTCCAGAACTGAGAGGAAATACAATTCTGCTGTGGGAACCACCCAGTCTGTGGAGCTTTGCTACGGCAGCCCCAGCAGACCGAGGCGCCGGCTCTGATCCTGCCTACTGCTCAGCACCACCTGCAACTGGGCAGACGGCCTGTGTCCAGGCAGCAGGAGGTCAAACATACTTTTTGAATGAATAAATGAATAAACGAATGAAGGAAATTGACATTCCTCTCCTCCGGTTTCCTTATTTCTTCTGAAATAGGCATAGTTATAGTAACTCTGTCACAGGGTTGTGGTGGGAAGTACCTGTCAAGTGCTTAGGATATTGTGGCTGGCACATGGCAAAACCCAAAAATGTATTTGCACTGATGACATTTACTATTAAGCTTGATATTATATTTCATCTTTTGGTGGCTTTAGAGACAATGATCTTTGAAGTAGTGGGGTACATTCTTGGGCAACATAAGGATTTTACTGCATGCCTTTCCAATAGCACTCAGGTTGTTTTAGTCTATTATATCTAACTAGAGGCCCGGTGCATGAAATTCGTGCACTGGGGATGGGTAGGGGGTCCCTTAGCCCAGCCTGTGCCCTCTCACAGTCCGGGACCCCTCCCTCCTTACCACCCACCTGCTTGCTGCTTCCTACCGCTCAGCTTGCTGCTCCTTAGCGCTGCTGCGAAGGCCTTGGGTCTGCTGGGTGCAGGGCCTGCGGGTTTGTGTCTCTGATACCCCCAGCAGCCCCAAAACCTTGATGGCGGGGCTTGGGGCTGCTGGGTGCTGGGGTTGCGGATCTGTGTCTTCGATCAGGGCCCCAGCAGCCCCAACACCAAGGTGGTGGGCCTTGGGGCTGCTAGGTACAAGCCCTCCCAACATGTTTGTGTCTTCTATCAGGCCCTCAGCAGCCCCAGCACCGAGGTGGTGGGCCTTGGGGCTGCTGGGTGCCCAGCCTGCAGGTTTGTGTTTCTGATTCTGCCCCCAGCATCCCCAGCTCCATGATGGTGGGGTTTGGGTCTGCTGTGCCAGGGCTGCTGGGTGCCGGGCCTACTGGTTTATGTCTCTGATCAAACCCCCAGCAGCCCCAACATCGCCTCAGCAGGGCTTGGGGCTGCTGGGTACCGCGCTCCCCTTCATGTTTGTGTCTGTAATCCGGCCCCCAGCAGCCCCAACACCGCCTCAGCGGGGCTTGGGGCTGCTGGGTACCGCGCTCCCCTTCATGTTTGTGTCTGTAATCCGTCCCCCAGCAGCCCCACAGGCCCAGCACCGCCTAAATAACTTAAGGGAAACTTTATTTAGCCTTCTTTTAAAAGCAATCTAGTTTAAAAATGAGTTGCAGTTAAGAGAGAACAAAGAACATGGTACCTAAGAGTGAGATAGACAGACAGAGGAGAGGCTGGGCACTGGTCAGGGGCTTACATGCCAACTGTTCTCCACCTGGGAAATGATGTAAAATCGGTTTCTTTAGTTTTCTGCTCAATGGTCTTCTCCAGCGAGTGGAGTGGCATCTGCTCCCTTCTCCCTGGGGCCTGGCGTGGTGGTCGCCTTGGGGTCTGGCTGCGCTCCAGCGGGATCCGCAGGGGCCTGCCTGCTCCGCCTGGCCCTGGCCACACGTTGCTTCCTCCGAGTCTTCCTTGGGCACAGCCCCGGTCCATCAGCAACTCCTGTGTCTCCCATGGCCAGGGCCGATAAAGAGGCCCACACAGAGTTCAGGTCTGCAAGGAGCTGGTCCTCTGCTTTCAGAACCTTCGGGATCTCCGCTTGCAATTGTTCCCTTCCATGACCTTCCGTCCCTACCTCTGGCATCTTCCCGGAGCACTGCATGCCTGGCCTCCAGCAGCAGGTTGTCTTTGTATGGCTTTCAGGGCAGCCTTCAGGGCCTGGTGGCCGCACTGTGGCCCTTCCCCAGCAAGTCCTGCTGCACCAGGCGCACGTGCGCCCGCCCCCCACCCCCCTCCACCGCGCCCTCCAGGCATGGCGGCTCCATGCTGTGCTCAGGGCCTGGGAGTTAAGCAGCAGGGTGGTCCTGATGCGGTAGAGCTGGGCCAGCTGGGTCAGCTTCCTGTGCTGGGCAGAGATGGGGGGGGGGGTGCGGCTCAGGCTGGACCCTGGGGGAGGCCCCTGAGGGCAGCTCTCTGCTCCTCCTGGCGGGCCCTTTGGGCTCCCCGGCCAGGCAGGTGGTCCTGCCCTCCATCTCTGATAGCTGGGAGCCACTGCCAGGGCTTGGTGCGCCCCTGCGGGGCCCAGCTTCCTGAGGGGAGCCCGGAGTCCTAGTGCGGGTGGCTGTGGCAGCCAAGCAGAGTTCCCACAGGCTGCAGTGTGGCTGGGTGCGCCCCCTGGGTGGCGGCCCCTGCCAGCAGCTGCAGGAGGCAGGCCTCAGATTTGGACTTGAGCAGGTGGGGCAGGCGGGGCAGCAGCTGGACAGGGGTGCAGTGGCGGAGGCGGGGCGAGGGCGGGGGTGAAGGGGCCTGTGGTAAATCTAGGGGCCAGGGCGCTGGCTTCACCACAGGGCCTGGGGTCGCAAAGTCTTGCAAGGAGGTGGGGGAGAGGGTGCCTTAGGCGGAGTCCATGGAGCAGGAGCTGCCCTCCCCGGGGCCCAGGGCCAGCAGCTCGCTGGTCGGTGTGACAGATGAGGCAGTGGTACTGAGGGACATCTCGTCCGACTGGGAGCTGAAGGGGCCGCCCTCGAACTCGGGAGAGGAGAGCGTCTCCCCGGGCTCCAGCACCACCATGGCCAGGGTCTCCGTGAAGCCATCTGAGGCGCAGTGCTGGGAGTCCAAGCTGTTGCTGCTTTTGCGAAGGATGGTGTGGGAGCTGGCGGTGGAAGTGCTACTCTCCCCACCCTCCTCTTCCTCTTCCTCCTCCAGGCTCTGCAGGTGCTGCTGGCTGCCCGCGTGCTCCTGCACATGCAGCTGCTGCAACTGGTTCTGGGCACTGTAAATGGAGTCCACCCAGCCCTGGCACAGAGCCTGTCCGCTGGCCTGGAATGTGTAGGCCCCCACGGCGCTGTGGAACTCCTTCAGGTAGATGAGGAGGAAGGAGCCAGGGTCCCGCAGCTCCCGGCACACGATCTTGTCCACCAGCAGTGGTGGCCTGATGACCTTGGTCCCCTCAGCCTTCTCCACTGCCTTCGTCACTAAGAGCAGGTCCGTGAAGAGGAAGCAGTACACATCCATCTTGCTGTGCTTTCCCTCCTTCATCCTCAGGCTGCCCTCCAACAGCAGCTGACACATCTCCTCTAGGGAGGCACCAGGGATGGGCGCGGTCAGGTCCAGGTGCAGAAATTCCTTCAGGAGCTTGTCCACCTTGTCGTTGCTACCCTCCACCACCTCATAGGCGTCCATGTGGCTCACCATGGCCGCCAGCTGCTGCCGCATACACACGTTCACGTGGTGGATGAAGCGCTCCACGGAGCTGATCATGGTGATGACAGCCTCCTTGGCACACGGCTCGTCCATCTTCTTCAGCACCGACTTGAGCATCAGCAGGTACTTGGTGAGCCACTGGTGGGGCTTGGCGAGCATGTCGCTCAGCTTCAGCCGCTGGCACTGCTGGTGCTTCTCAGCCCACGTCATGTAGGACTGGAAGAGGTTGTTGTCGTGCAGCAGGCTGTGCGTGTACTCCATGCAGCCCTCCTCCTCCATGCAGTACCGGATGTAGGGCTTGAAGAGGGAGCCGAACATCTCAAAGCCTTTGAGGAGGTCCCGGCTGCAGGAGCGCCCGTGTGCGCAGCACCTTCTCCACCATCGGTGCCATCACGCTGCCCCACAGCCCGCGGTGCAGACGTGTGATCTCGGGGATGTTGCTGAACAGGAGCGGGGCGTGCAGGTGTCCAGACTCCTCCCCAGGGCGACCCATCACCTGGGAGTCCCCGCCGCTCCATTCAACCCCTCAGCCAGCGGGGAGTGCCCTCAGTGGGTCTGCTGCTGTGGGCGCTGGGGAGGAGGAGGCCACAGAGGACGAGGCCCTGAAGCAGGAGGAGGCCGCGGAAGGCAGAAGAGGAGCCCAGGACTCACAGCGCCCCTGCCACCACCCCGCGTCCCTCTGGGGCCTGCACCCAGGAGTGCCATGGCTGCAGCAGGGCCACTGGCTGGGCTTGGAAGTGAGTCCTCCATGCACAGTCCCAGCAGCCTGCCTGGTGTGGGTGGGGATTTTGGGTCACCTTGAGGGAGGCTCTGGCCTTTCCCTGCTCCTCTCTTGGTGGAGTGGCGGGACTCCAGCCCTGAGGTCAGAGGTGCTGCCTTCCAGCCCCCAGGCCGCTTCTCAGAGTTGGAAGTTGCGCCATTGGCCTCTACCTAGGACCGGACCTCTGCACCCCCAGGGTGCATAAACACACAGGACTTCCATCAGGCTTCGCTGATCCCGGGGCATGAGGCCTCGCAGCTCTGCTGATTCTGGGGCCCTGAGGCCTCGCTGCTCTGCGGCTTTGGGGCTGTTTGGCTTCGCTCCACCACTTGGAGCTTGTGTATGCAAATTAATCGCCATCTTTTAGCTTCTATAATTGAAACATTGTATCTTTTGGTGCTGTTGCTTCAGGAGCTCAGAGCCTGGCAGCAGGCAGCGGCAGGCAGGGAACCTTGGCTTCCTCCATCGCTGGGGCAACCAAGCCTCCTGTTCGCTTCAGCTGCCTGGCTGCCGTGCCATCTTGGTTGGCAGTTAATTTGCATATCGCCCTGATTAGCCAATGGGAAGCATGTTGGAGGTACGGTTAATTACCATGTTTGTCTATTATTAGATAGGATTGCTTTGTGGACCAGAAAATCACAGAAATTAGAAGTGGATGAGTCAGTTCCCATCACATCTGGTTCTTTCTTTAACGGTTGGATTAGGTTATTTTATAACAATTTGGGGCGGGAATGGTCTGTAGGAGGAACAAACTGGCATTCCTTACTTTTCCCCATTCTCCAGTCCTAGTAAATGCCTTGGACTCAAAACAGGCAGGACTTGGGCCTGGATTGTACATTGCAGGGTCGGGGAGAAAGGTCAAGTTCGTACAACAATGCTTGAAGTATAATGAGAGACAAAACATTCACAATTGTTGTCTTAAGTCTTCCACTATGAGCTAGATTTTCTCTGTTGAAAAATTTTCTGAGCTTCATGTGATTACCCTTATTATTCTTCCCCTCAGTAATAGTCTCCCACAGTAAAAATTAACAGAGCCCATTTTTGTTCCTTCTCTCTATTTCCTGGGTACAGAGCCAGCCTGCTGCATGCTGCATTAACCATTCAAACCAGCCTCAGACTTGAGCTGCACTGAAAGTGTTTCTAATTTCAACCTGTCTGCCTTCCATGAGGCTTTGTTTATGCAACGGGCACTGTCTCAGGGACCCGTGGCCCCTCTGCCATTTCTGTTTCATCACTGCATTAGTATTAATTTGTGATTTCTCACTGTTGATTTACCTGTTGATTTGCCCGTATCCTGCAGCACTTTTAGGTCAGGAGCTCCTGGAGAGCATGCTGGCATCATTGCGTTTTCGGTAACCTCTCCCCATGTGTGAGCAGAGTGCTTAATACTTAAGTGAAGGGATGGGAGGTGCTGTTCACAGGTCCTTTTCTACCTTCAACCCTCCTGCCCTCAGGGTCACCTCTATTCTTTATTTCCTCCCCTTGCTCATTTCTTTCTGAGCAGTAAGTGTAGCAAAGCTCACTGAGATCAACAAGTATGCCATTGAGAGGTAAGGCAGAGAGGGAGAGTGTTTTACATTTTTTACTTTAAAATGCCGTGTGCTGCCAGAAAAAGTAAACAGGGTGGGGAACACATCACACATCCTGATTTCTTTTTTGAAATTAAACTTATTGAGTGACATTGGTGAATAAAATTAAATAGGTCTCAAGTATACCATTCTATATTGCATTGTGTGTGTTCACTACCCAGAGTCAAATCTCCTTCCATTACCACATACGTTACCTCCTTTACCCTTTTATACCTCTTCCCCATCCTCCTTTCCCTCTGGTGATCACCATACTATTGTCAGTGTCTAATAGGATGATTAGTTTGTCTGTTTTTGAAATTTATATAAATGAAACCAAACAGAAAGGCCTATTTTGTGCTTGGCTTCTTTGACTCAACACTACATTTGTGAGATTTACCTATGTTGTTGCATGTAGCAGTAGTTTGTCCATTTTTGTTGATGTAAAATATTCCATTGTGTGAATACATACCTTGTTCAATCTCTTTACCTATTATACTTACAGGTGGTTTCAGTTTGGGGCTATTATGAATACTGTTCGGAATACTACTGCATGCTTGTTGTTTTGTTTATATTTCTGTTGAGTATATAACTCAGAGTGGAATTACTGGGTCATAAAATATGCTTTGTTCATCTTTAGCAAGTTTGGTTAAACATTTTTCCAAAATGGTTGCACAAATTTACATTCCCACCAGCAATGTATAAGCAGTCCCATTATCCCACACTTGGTACTGTCTGCCTGTCATTTTAGCTATTCTGGAATGTGTGTTATAGTTTTGTTTTGAGATTCAACGATTTGGAGTAAATGCTGATGCCTAGTGCCAGATAAATCTATCAACCTGGAAAGATTTAATACCTAAAATGAAATAATACAAAAGGAGTATGAGGCACTTAAAGGGCTCACACTAAACTTGGGAAGATAAGAAATTTAAATATGACCCTAACATATTTAAAGTGAAGTAATGAAGTGTCTGGGACCAATGTTTCCCTCTTTTTTTCTAATCTTCACCCAAAGATATGTTTTTATTGATTTTAGAGAGAGAGAAAGGGAGATAGATAGATAGATAGATAGATAGATAGATGATAGATAGATAGATAAAAACATTGATCAGTTGTCTCCTGTAAGTGCCCCAACTGGGGATCGAGCCCACATCCTAGGTATGTGCCTTGGCTGGGAATAGAACCTGCAACCTTTTTGGTGTATGGGAGGATGCTCAGATGGACTGAGCCAACCTGCTGAGGCTAAATGTTCTCTTGATGTTTGTTGAATGTTGGGTATAAATTGTTCAAAACAAACAGTAGAATCAGTCCCTGAACAGAGAGAGGACAGATGATAGAGCCCTGGTGCTGAGAAAAGGAATGAAATGGGACTTCAGCTGGGCCTTTGGTGTAAGATGTTTGCAGGTGAAGAAAACTGTGTGAGTGGGTGTGCACATTTGTGCATGTGTAACACTGAGATCATATTTTATTATCTACAATTACCTAACTTGCTAACACCTTGAGAAGAGTTGAGATTATGTCAGAAACACAAGGTGCAGGGATCAGCTCATTGAATGTTTCAAAGGATGAGTGCCATCCTTTATGTTTCAAACTGTCCTCTTCTCTCTTGCATTAGCTCTGACTTCAGACATTTAGAACCAGAGCAAAATGTGCTTTGAAATTAGGGGGGAAGTTTGAAACATGACTTCTGTTTTGTTCTTAACTGTTTAGAGTGGGGAAATGGATTGTGCAAAATCTATTTCTCACCTCAGATTTTAAAATAATAAAGTAAATCTCTCATTTCTTATAGACATTTAAAAAGAAGAAATGTTATTATAATCATATACCACTAGATAGGTCTTTATGATGCTTTTATCTTCGTTGGCATTTTTTCTAACTTGATCTCATAAATAGGAAATTTGACAGAGAAGGCTTCTCACCTCCAAATGCTAATTTTCACTTTTTGTATTTAGAAAACAATACTTTGGGCAACATCTCCTGCTAAGAAACTACATTTCCCAGCTTTGTTTATAACTTCAAGAATCCATAAAATTAAATTCTGGCCAAACTAATATAATAGAAGTACAATTTGAGTCTTCTAAGAGACAGTGGGATTAAACTTCTTCCTTCCTGCTACCTGGAATATGGATATAATGGCTGTAACTCCAGCAGCCACTTTGCCATGAAGTAATCTTTTGAATGAGAGCGGAATATAAAGCAAGAAAATAGAGCATACAAATAGAGGGAAACTTGATTCATGAATACTTTGTGCAACCGCCCTATCCTGCTGATTTTCAGTTGTCGTTTATATAAAAAATTTTTGTGAGTTTTAGCCACTGCAAATTAATCTTTGTTGTTAGCATTTGAACATGATTCCCCACTGATGCAGAGAGGTAGAAATGTGTAATCCATACTTTCCCAACCTACAGATAAAAAACAACAACACATTATGCTCATTATGGATGTCCAGGCCAGCACGCATCAGCTCACACAAGCTGGGAAGAAGTTCTATGACATGGATGTGACAAAGGTCGACATCTTGAATTCGGCCTGGTGGAGAGAAGATGGCATCTGTCCAACTGGTTCCTGACTATGTATGATGTTTTGAATGTTGTCAGCAAAATGGGGATCATCTAAACTGAGTCCAGCTGGCTAATTCTAAATATAAATTTCTCCAACATAAAACAAGAAAAAGATGGCTCTAATAGTATCTCCTTTACCTTCACTCTCTACAGGGTGAATTTGCCATTCCCATATCAAGAAATGGAATCTAATTTCCTTCCCCTGAATCTAGGCCGGCCTTATGACTAACTTGTAACCAACGAGAAATTGCTAAAGGCTTTGTTGTGTGACTTTTCAGGCTGCTCCAAAAAGGTGATGAAACTTCCACCTTATTTTCTTGGGACACTTGGTCTGAGGGAACCTGACCCCTATGTAAGAATCCAGCTACCCACAGACCATCAGGCTGGGAACACCATGCTTGATGCTCCAGTTGACAGACATGTGAGGGCAGTCTATTCACCACTCCTAACCACCAAACATGTGAGGGTAGACCAACCCATCCACCAGCTGAGTCCCACTGAGTGAAGAAATACCCAGCCGTAGTCTGACTGAATTCCTGACCCACAAAGTCCATGAGACATAATCAAATAGCTATTGCTTTAAACCACTAAGTTGTGGGGTAGTTTGTTCTGCAGCAATAGTAACGGGAACATCTCCACAGTAGTTATTCACAAATATTTACTTATCCAAGAGCCTGGCAGCTCCATGGAGGCAGGTGGCCTGCCTGTGCTGCTCACTGTTACATCTCCAGTAGCCAGCACAGGATTTGCTATGTTGTAGGTGTTCAGAAAAGATAAAAGTGTCCCAAAGTCTTAGTTTAGTTTTAAGCAATATAAAGCTTAGCACTGCACAATGACTTCTGGGATACCCTGTTATTAAATGAACGAGAGATGAGCTCTTTCAGTCGTAGCCACTTGTAATGGAATCTGGCGTTTGCAATTTCAGTCGCAAGGAAGTAACTTAGAACTAATTTCTTTCAGGCTTCCAAACTGACCAGTCTTATTCAGAATCTTCTACAGAAATGACAAAATGTATTATAAGTTATATTAATATCTTTCAGGAGCTGAAGTAATTTAGTAACACTAAATGTCAGAAAGTAGCTTCATATTAAAACTGAAAGAAAAAAAAACCACCATGATTAAAGGAAGACTACTCAATATCAATTAGAGATGAGCACTATTTCTTATTTTCACTATCTTTTTTAATAAACTCATTAACCCATGTAATGATATTTCTGGCAGTGGATATTAGAGAAATTTACAATAGTTGAATTGACTCCCATTCACCTTAAACAAAATAGAATAGGAAAGACCAGTCTCATTTACATAATTGTTTTGGATTCTTTAGATAGAAATGATTTTCTGGGTTATCTTGTCCAAACAAATTTGCAATTGAAACTAGAGGCTTCATTCCCCCCCCCCAACTTCTTTATGATAAGAATCTAAACTGTCTCATGATGCTACATCTTGCCTGAAATGTTTTATACATATCCTGATCTTTTGTTGCAAGATGATTCTGACCACCCTAAATTAGAGTGTGAACGTGACATCTCTTTATTCCTTCGGATCCTTTCTCTGAAGGTATGTGAAAATGCTACCAACCATGAATTCTCTCAGCTAGGCCTCAAGATAATTACTTCTGTAGCCATTTTACAAAGGTGCTCAATAAATCTAGGATTAAATTACTCAATAAAGGTCACTCAAAAGATGGATCATATTGATTTTCCCTTTAAAAGGCAAGAGTCATCTCAGATACATGACCTCTTATGCACTCAGAAACCATCTGTGATTGGGAAACTGCTCACGTAAAACTCTTTTGAACTTTCTAAGAATTATTTCTCAGAGGGGGTTTCAATTAGTGTAAAAAGTCAGGATGGCCATGATGCATTAACAGATACCCCCCTAAAGCTCAGTTTATTATTTCCTGCTCATGTTATATGACCAATTTGAACTGAGTAGGAGAGGTGTTCATTGTAGTCACTCATGGGCCTAAGGGTGACAGAGGTCCCATTTATTTCCAAGATCACAAAGACAGAACAAAGGGCACATGGCAAATTGTGCACTGGCTCTTGACACTTCTGCCTGGAAGTGATGCCTAGCTAATATCCCTACACTTCATTAGCCAAAGCACGTTACCTGACCATGCCAATTTCCAGAAGGTGTGGAGAAGTGCAAGCCTCTGTGAGCCTGGCAGGAGACCAGACCAGGACAGTTGTGCACAACATTAATGACTAACACTAATTAGAGGGTGACCCAGGGCCCCACAAAGAACCAAGCAATCTCTTGTCAAGAGGGAACAAAAATTCCAAACTTTCTCACTCTCACTGGATATTGAGTTCCAAATGCCCAGGAGAAGGCAGTTAAAACAGAGTTTTAGATAACTCCTTTGAAAGAAATAGTTGATTTGTATTTGTAAGAAGAAGATGGTATTCTGTATCTGGTAGGAGCACTATGGCCCCCTCAGCTAACTATTGTACAATACTGGGTAATCTACCAGGCATTCTTAAATCTGAAATGCTCAGGGTCTTGCTCCCCAAAATATGGCAGGGGACCAGCAGCATCAGTACCACCTGGGTGCTTGTTATAAATGCAGATCCTCAGGCTCCCATCCAAGCTTTATCAACTCAAAATTTGAATTTAACAAAATCCCTAGGTGATTAAAGTTTGAGAAGCACTGGATTAGGCCACCTGGGATGTGCCTGTGAAATCAATGGTACATGATGCTGGAAATTACCTAATTGAGAGCCAACATTTTCAAAAAGGTCTCTTTTTTAAATTTGGATTTTCAAATTGTCACAGGGCTTACGACTCCAAATACTTAAGGGCGTTAAAAAAAATTAACGGCGTTGAATCATAAAGGCGAAAACTCTTGTAATTAAGAATTTTATCTGCATAGTTTTATCTGCTGCACTTAATAATTTAATCTGCTTGTTAGGTGGGCCTCATGCCACTAGCATCTTATTGTTCCAGTTTTGAAGAGAATGGCAGTCCTGTGTTATTACTTTAGTGGACTTCAGGGGAGGTCAGAGGGACACCGTGCCAAGCACAACTTCCCATCTCATAATATTGAACAGTAAGATGTCCAGTTTTCTCCCACACATCTTTAGTTATCTAGTCTTCGAAGGCAAACTACTGCTTCCAAACTTTATGAGATGCATACATTATCATAGCTTATCTCAGATTCCTCCCATTTTGGGGAGAAAATGGTGTTTTTGTGTATGGAAAGGTACCCCACTATTAACATTAGCACAATAGTATGTTTCCGAAGTGATAATAGCTTTTCGTGTTTTTTTTTTCTCCTAAAACAATATTTCTTTTTAAAAATATATATATTTTATTGAGTTTTTACAGAGAGGAATGGAGAGGGATAGAGAGTTAAAAGCATCGATGAGAGAGAAACATCGATCAGCTGCCTCCTGGACACCTCCTACTGGGACTGTGCCTGCAACCAAGGTACATGCCCTTGACCGGAATCAAACCTGGGACCTTTCAGTCCACAGGCCGACGATCTATCCACTGAGTCAAACCGGTTAGGGCTAAAACAATATTTCTTAAAAAAACAAACATAAGGACTGAAATAAAATGACAAAATAATTGCACAAAATTATTTCCTCCCTGAATTTCAGGGCTGGGGTGCTTCTTAGGAAGTTTCAGTCAATATAATCCCAACCAGCTAGGACAAGGTAAACCTGATATGGTGCTCAACAATGATGCCTAGATTTGTTTAGTGATGGTTGTGAAATAATTTTACTCTACGTAAATTTCTTAATGAAATCACCACCTGGAGAGAGAAAGAAAATAGAAACAAACTGTCGTACATTCTGTGACTCTATCTAACATAAATGGGCCAAAATTTATCCACCAGTTTTATGACGCATTTTTCTTTAAACCTGGCTGCATCTCAAAAATACTGCAGCGAGATACTGAAAACATTTAATGAGAAACATAAAACACGGGCAGATAAGGTAGGAAAATATATGTGCATTCATAGTCACTACGAGCTGCCTCGTTTATCATGCTTAGGCAATAATTTAGATGTCTTAACACAGTTTTACTCCCAACTGTTGGTAGTAATTTTGCTGCTACCTCTAAAATAGGCGAGTTTCATCATCAATAGATAGGTAACAGTTGTCTAGAGTGTTGTAGTGCTGCTTCTGGGTTTAGTGCCATAAAAAGCAAAACTGTTTCACAGGAAAGTAAATCAGGTTGCCTCACTGAAATATGAGAGACTGGACTGAGCAGAACTCCTAAGCAAATCCATTTGTTTTTCTCTTCTGTTTAAAAACAGGTGAGTTTTGGAAATATCGGATTCCTGATCTGACCCTCAAGAGGTGAATTTAATTATAAAGGGATGATGGTCCCTTTACAGCTCATCTGACCAAAGTTTAGATGTTATAATGCTCTTAATATAGTTATATAACCAGGTCATTCAAGGCATCTCACAAGGGCAGAAGAGCTCCTCTCCCCGCTTCATTCCTTTCTCAGTCCTGCTTTCAATTACTGGCTTCTCAAAAGCATTTAAGAAATCACTGAGGACTAACAGGCCATTGGAAAGCCCAGACCAACTGCCCAAGGACAGAAAGGGGCACTGGTTCTGTTTAGAAAAACCTGGGGAATAGCATGTAGATCATTGCCACTGAGTTGGCCATTAGATGAGTTCCTTCTCACAGTGTGATGAATAGTAGCCATTTTTTAGTGGTTAATAGAACCCGATGTGTCGTCTGATTTGAAGTCTCTGTGTTGTTGTTTTATTTTCTTTTTCTTTCCAGGTGGAGTATCTTTGCAAAGTCCCATCTTATCCTCTGTTTGTTTTTGGCTTTTATTAATTTTATTTTATTCTTGTCAGTATTAGAGATGTCTCCCATTTTCTCCACCCAGCCCCCACCCCTTTCCCATGCTATTGCCTGTATCCAGGGGTTATGCATATATGCATATATGTTCTTTGGTTAATCTTTTTCTGTTCCCTCTCTCCAAACCCCTCCCTTCAAGGTCTGTTATTCTGTTCCATGCATCTATACCTCTGGACCTATTTTGTTCATCAGTTCATTTTGTTCTTTAGAGTCCCCTTATAAATGAGAACATGTGATATTTGTATTTCTCTAACTGGCTTATTTCGCTTAGCATAATAGTTTTCCAGGGTCATCCATACTGTCTCAAAGAGCAAGAGACCCTCCTTTTTCATGGCTGCATAGTATTCCATGGGTAAATGTCCCACCGCTTTTTTATACATTCATCTACCAAACAAAATAGGCACTTGGGCTGTTTCCAGATCTTAGCTATTGTAAATAACCCTACTATGAACATAGGGTGCATATATGTTTTCTGATTAGAGTTTCAGGATTCTTGGGATATATGCCCAAAAGTGGGATCTCTGGATTAAATGGCAGTTCCATTAATTTTTTTGAGGAAACTCCACACTGTTTTCCACAGTGGGTGTATTAGTCTGCATTCCTACCAGCAGTGTACTAGGGTTTCCTTTTCTCCAAAAGCTTCCCAGCATTTGTTGTTTGTTGATTTTTTTATAGTAGCCATTCTGATAGGTATGAGGTGATACCTCATTATAGTTTTAATTTGCATATCTCTGATGATTAGTGACTTTGAGCATTTTTTCATGTGTCTATTGGCCATCTGTATGTCCTCTTTGGAGAAGTGTCTATTCGGGTCCTTTGCCCATTTTTAAACTGGATTGCTTATCTTCCTGATGTTGAGGTGTATCTTGAGAAAGAACAGAGTTAGAGGTAACAAAATATCAGATACCAAACTATATTACAAAGCCATTGTAATAAAATAGTGGTACTGGCAGAAGAAAAGGCATATAGACCAATGGAACAGAACAGAGACCCCAGAAATCAACCCACACAAATATGTCCAATTAATATTTGACAACAGAGGTAAGAGCATACAATGGAGTAAATGGTGTTGGGAAAATTGGACAGGTACTGTATTTTTTTCTTTCCAGGTAGAGTGTCTTTGCAAAGTCTCACCATTAAAAAAAAAAAAATGAAACTAGACCACCAACTTATACCATACACAAGAATAATCTCAAAATGGATAAAAGACTTAAATGTAAATTGTGAAACCATAAAAGTCCTAGAAGAAAAATAAGCAGTAAAATCTCTGGCATCTCGATAAAGCAGTATTTTCACCAATATATCGCCTAGACAGTGGTTCTCAACCTTCCTAATGCTGCAACCCTTTAATACAGTTCCTCAAGTTGTGGTGACCCCCCCCCACCATAAAATTATTTTCGTTGCTACTTTATAACTGTAATTTTGCTTCTGTTATGAATCGTAATATAAATATCTGATATGCAGGATGTATTTTCATTGTTACAAATTGAACATAGTTAAAGCATATTGATTAACACAAAAACAATACGTAATTATATATGTGTTTTCCGATGGTCTTAGACGATCCCTGTGAAAGGGTCGTTCGACCCCCAAAGGGGTCGCGACCCACAGGTTGAGAACCGCTGGCCTAGAGCAAGGGAAACAAAGAAAAAAAAATAACAAATGGTACTACTTCAAACTGAAAAGCTTCTCCACAGCAAAAGAAACCATCAACAAAGTGAAAAGGGAATCTACTGTATGGGAAAATATCTGATAAGGGTTTAATATCCACCTTATCCTCTCTTAATAGTTATGATGCGCTCTTGGCCAGAATGACTTGCATAATATAGTCAGGTTACAGTTATTTTCAGAAAAATAGGTTAGCCATCGTCATTATCATCAACATAATTAATTGGTCAGATGTCCATATTAGTGTGCAGGGCAGCTTGTCCTTTGCTATTCAAAAATTTTTTAATTTTGTTTATATTTCTTTTAATGTAGTAAGGGTACTCTCTCATAATTCCTTAACTGAGACAGAACTATTCACATTTCTTCTCAATTTTACATCCATATTATAAAATAATGCTTTTCTGTGATTAACATTATTTCCTACACTTCTGTGCATCTTCATAAAACATCACATTTGTTTGGTGTTGTCTAATTTTTCCATGAAGCTTCATTTATTCATCCCTTCATTCAATACATATTTATCAGCCACGTTTCTAGTTACTAAAGCTACCTGAGTGAACAAAGCAGACAAAAATCCCCGCCTTCAAAAAACTTACATTATTTCAAAATATTGCAACTTTAGGCGACCTTTTAAAATAAAAATCCCTATCTTATAAGACCCATCTGTTTGGTCCCTCCATGCATACGTCCAGCATTTAAAAAATAACATTTATGAACCATTTCTTTTGTGTCTAATCACTTTATATTGAGTGCACTTAATCCTCACAATAACTCTAGAAGTAGTTACTATTATGATCCCTAATTTACATATGAGGAAGTTGAGGCGTTAAGGGAATAACAAGATTAGATTCCCCTTGGCTCATAACAAACATTTCAGATGATGTTTTACATGTATTTGACGAATGGATGAATGGGTATGTGCCCTTTTTTGGAATTCCCGTTCAGCTTGGCCTAAACACCAACAACTTGTCTTACCCTAGAACAATATAGGCATTTTGTGGGGAGATGGGAAGGATGATAGAAAATTAATGAGTTCTGAGTGTGTTTAGGCTGATGATCTTACAGGTGTTTGGTCATTAGTCAAGTGTGGTTGCCTCATAAGGTGAGAGAGCTGGACAGCGACACAGACTCCCTCCACTTGAGGCCTCAAGCGGAGGTGTCCCTGGGATTCAAGCCCATCAGCAGTGTTGGAGAGTTCCCAGGAACCGGAGGAGACTTGTGGGGTGCTGGCTGTCCTGAATGTGAGGTTAAACCGGGGGCAGCCAGAGCCCAGAGAAGGGCGCCTGCCCTGGCAGTGGGCATGGGCGGCCGCACCTGTAAAACTGTATAGGATTTGGAAAGATGGACGCTACCTTTGCGTGGTTAAAGCTGCGTAAAGTCGTGATGGGGAAAATGAATCATTGCTCTCCCCTATCCTCTCACTCTATGGCCCCAAGATTTGTTTCACCCACACACTTCCCACAGGCTCCTTCCCCTTCCTTCCCCACAGCCCCTACCCACGTTTTCTCCCCGCTCGCCAGGGCGCGCATGCGCACAGCGATTCCAGGAGCAGCCGCGGGGCATCGATCGACTCGGTGCTCGGCTCCTCCACCGATCTGAGCTCCATTGAGGCTCCTGGTACAGTCACTTCCGGTTTCTGGCTCCGCTTCCGGCTTTCCGTTGTTACGGGACGCCGGGCGGGCCTCAGGTGAGTTTGAATGAGTTCTGTCCCGCTGTTTCGGTTTCCAGGCCGCAGGTTGGCCCTCGGCCCAGCGCTCCCTTGTGGGAGCTGCGAGTGGATGGGGCGGCGTGGTGGGGCTGCATGCACCGGACCTGGGGTTCGCGGAAGGCTGGGCCAGCGGGCGGGGGAGGAATGCAGGCTGCAGCGCCGCTCCGGCGAGGCCTCCCACGTTGTCTGGAGTCAAACGTGTAGGGTCCGGGACCACGGGGCTACTTCCTTGGGCTTCGGTCCGGGGCCTTGGGCGATTGTGCTTGTGTCGGGAGAGGAGGGATGATTGTACGAAGTGAAGGATGATTATTGTCCCTTTGCTGGTTCCAGCTCGCTCTGAGCTTTCGTGTAGCTTCCGGAGGCTCCTTTTTGGATTGAGAAGCTTCCCCGGTGCCCGTGCAGTCGTCCAGGCAACCTCCAACCTACCCTGAGCCTCCCCTCTGATCATGTCCCTCCTCTTGGCGACCTCAGGTTTCAGATGAGCAGCCCGCAGGTCTCCGAGAAGCCTGCCTTTTAACGTATTGCCCGCACAAGCGGAGCCCCGGTCCGCGGGCCCTTTCCTTGCCAGTCATCCTGTGTTCTTCACATACAGTGGGTGAAGTTAGGTATTTGTGAAGTTAAAGGATATGTGGGACGGCCCCTAGGGAATAAAGCAGGGTCAGAATTTGCAACTCAAAACGATGTGAAAGATGAAATATTGAGGTGAGCGTGGAAGAGGAGTGCGGAGACCAGAAGGCAAGGGCGGATTTCCAGGCCTGCGGCTTATTAGCCGCGTGACCATAGGCAAGTCCCTTCATTAACCTTTAATAGCAGCGGCTTTAGGCGCTTACTGCCCAGGCAAGAGCTGTGCTGGGACTTTGTCTCATTTAGTCTCCTGAGTTCTCCAGGCTAAATGCTGTTGACCACCATCCCCATTGTACAGATGCGGACCGGAGAGATTAGGGGACTGTCCCCAGTCACGCAGCTAGCCAGAGGCACAGACTGGGTTTGAATTCAGATCTGGCTAATACTAGAATCTGAGCTCTTAACCATCGTGCGGTACTGATCTCTCACAGCTCCATCCCTTTGTTTATTTATTTTTTTAAAAATATATTTTGTTGATTTTTTTACAGAGAGGAAGGGAGAGGGATAGAGAGTTAGAAACATCCATGAGAGAGAAACATTGATCAGCTGCCTCCTGCACATCCGCTGCTGGGGATGTGCCGGCAACCAAGGTACATGCCCTTGACCGGAATCGAGCCGGCGACCCTTCAGTCCGCAGGCCGACGCTCTATCCGCTGAGCCAAACCGGCTAGCGCTCCATTTCTTTAATTGGCTCAAGATAACTGTGGAGTGAGGACAGGAAGTGGTGATGTGTATAAATTAGTGACAGATATGAAAGTGCTATGTAAGTGTACACATGAAGTAGTAGTACTTGGCAAACTTCATTAATGTTCTAAATGGTTTTTACTGGCTGTACATTTGCTAGTTTCTTTTTCATTTTTCTTCAAATCTCGGGTTTTAAATAATTTAAAAAGAAAAGTTGTTTTATTAGGCAGATGGAAAAACATTATCACTTGGTTATAAGTGGAAGATAAGTATAAAATTTATTGAATAAAGTAATGTTAAAAATCTTACTAGGTACTAGTGCTCCACCGAGCATTATTCTCCTTTTGTTTAAAAAAAAAAAAAAAAAAAGGCTAGCAAGAGTTGGAGAGCTTTAAAGACTACTGCCAAACTGATGTTTTCCGGCATTAGGAAATGAAGGAGAACTGAAAAGTTAGTAACACTTGTGTTGTGTCCTACTGTCACACCAAGAGTATGAGTTAAGTCTTCCCTGTTTGTAACAGAATATTTACTGTCTCTTCAGGCTGTTTGGACAGCTTAACCTAAAAGATGGATATCAGACCAAACCATACAATTTATATCAACAATATGAATGACAAAATTAAAAAAGAAGGTGAGTGTGCTTTAAAAAGATTTGTTCATAGCCAAAATGTGCTTAATTACTACTGGCTTAAAAGTTGTACTGCTTCAAAACTTCTCATTTAGTTATCTTTCTCGGTGCCCTAAATTTTGGTTTATCCCATTGGGTAAGGATTTTAAGGCTTAAAAATAAAAATAGGTAAGGGCTGAAAAATGTGTTGAATCTGTTTTCACTCATAGATAAAATGATTTAAAATAACTTTTTAAATCAGAGCTAAATAGTCTGATGTTATTAAAATGTATAACTGTATAAATGAATACATGAATGGTGGGGAAGCACTTAATTCAGCGTCGTTTTATGAAGAACTTTGTCACTGTTTCATTCACAAATAAGTTGTTTCCCCTCTAATTTTACACAGAATTGAAGAGATCCCTGTATGCCCTGTTTTCTCAGTTTGGCCATGTTGTAGATATTGTAGCTTTAAAGACCATGAAAATGAGGGGGCAAGCCTTTGTTATATTTAAAGAATTGGGCTCATCCACAAATGCCTTGAGACAGTTACAAGGATTTCCATTTTATGGTAAACCAATGGTAAGTTGATTTCAGTATTTTGGCTTTAATCTCTACTTGTGGTATAGTAGATATGTAAATATACACTTGAAACTATAGCTGTTGCTTTCTGGTTTTAACTGTATGTTAGAGGGAGTTTGGGTTTGTTTTATTTATCTTTATAGAAACAGTGTTAGAGTTTATAATTTACTTTTTAATTTATGACAGTTCATATGGACAAAACCAATATAGCTTGAGAGGTACTGTAGGATTTCCATTCTCTGCCTTCACGAAGGTAGCACATACCTGCTGAATTTGCGGCATCCTGGGAGAGGGAGAAGAACATTCTTTGAGCCATCTTGTTTGTACTGATTGAGGTGGTTATAGTTGCTCTTCATACCAATCAGAAAGCAAAATTTGCTATAACTTAGAACTCAGAGCAAAATTATTCTCTGATTCAAGGACATTTGATCATTTAATGCCAAAAATACCTAATAAAGAAGAATCACCCTAAAGGGCTTCTGTGGCGAAACGTTTGATTAAATGTAAACCTTGCCTCTTCTCAAAGCTGCGGGTGGGCTTTTTACCCTTTATCCATGGTCTCGACCAGGGTTTTTCAACACTGGCACATTGACATTTTGAACTGAATCATTTTGTTGTTGTTGTGGAGGTCTGTCTTGTTCATTGTAGTGTTTGATAGCATCCCTGACCTCAGCCCACTACATGCCAGTTTCATGACAACCAGCAGTGTCTCCAGTTAACATTGCCAGCTATCTCCTGGTGGGAAAAATCACCTCTGGCTGAGAACTACCGTTCTAGAACAGCCAGCTAAAAGCGATGGCTGAGATCAGAGATTGTCACAGGTGATTGTCAAAAGGACAGACACCAGAGATCTGCTCAGGTCAGGGAGAAGATAGAAGACCCAGGGAAGGGGATTGGGAGGGAACCCTTGGAATTAAGTTGTCAGAGTTAGTCTAAGCTCTCAGCCTACCTTTGGTCAAATGTTGATGTCTGAGACTAGCAGCGTTGCTTGCAGGGATAAGTACACTTAGAGCTACTCTAGCACAGCAGCCCAGACCAGAGGATGCCTAGTGGTAGCCTGGTCCCCTCCTGTTTCCCCAATCCATTCATCTCTAGATGAAGTGAACAAAAAGAAAAAGAATTGCTCTTGGTTTTGACAGATTTGTTGTTTTCAAACCCACCCTACTTTAAAATGTCACTTGTTCCTTGCATACTGACATTGAATTCTTGCTGTATAAGACAGTTTTGAATAGTGATTTGTTGCATATCTTGTTTTTAAATTTTTTTAATCTTCACCTGAGGATATATTTTTATTGATTTTAGAGAGAGAGAAACGGAGGGAGGGAAGGAGAGAGAAAAAGGGAGATAAATATCGATTGGTTGCCTCCCTTATGCACCCCGACCAGGGATTGAACCCAACACCCAGGTATGTGCCCAGACCTGGAATCAAACCACATCCTTTTGGTGTAGGAGGATGCTCCAACCGACTGAGCCACCCATCCAGGGCTCTTGTGTGTTTTGATTGTTGTGCTTTGATATGCTCAGAGACAGAGTTTCGGCTCTTATGGCTCCAGGGAAGCGGTGTTTGCGGTTTTGTACACTGTAGATAACAGTTTAACTCATAGCAAAAGTTTCGGGATAGTTATTTGCATTGACTTCAGCCCTGTGATAATGCTTTAGGCCAAGACCTAAAAACTACTCAGAGTGTGGCAGCCATGCCAGTAGTATCACCCACACCTATGCATTGGAATCTGCGCTTTTACAAACTCTTCTGGTAATTGGATTGCACATTCTAGTTTATGAAATGCTGTCCTAGACCGATGTTTTTCAACGCTGGCCTGTAGTCTTCGCTGTGCATACCGGTCCTGCTGGCTGTGGCCTAGTAAGAATGAGCCAGTGGCCTGGTTGCACAAGTTGTGCTGCCACGTTTTTGTTTCCTTTCAAAGCATTTTAAGTTCAAGTTGATGCCACTATTAGTTATTTTATTTAAGAATAATAGAGCAGATTGAGAAGAAAGTCATTCCCAATTTTTGGTGCTTTAACTTTGGAAGTAACAAGTTCCGAAGAACACATTTCACAGCTAACTGACACACCCTTCTACTGAGAGTCCCTGCTCAGGGATAGGCGACTTTCTCTATTCAAATGCAGTTTTCTCTATTCTTTCATTAAATGGAGAGAGGCAGTGGTACAGCTGTTTCACAGGCATATTTTTCTCATGAAAATCTATGGTTTTTCTTCTGAAAGCACAGTTGAATCTAAGTTTGTATAAGTTGTGAATCATAGGCCACAACTTATTTTTATTTAGCACTTAGCACATTTCACAGATTCCCTTAGGGATGGGTTTAAAATTATCTTGTAGTGTATTTGGATAATGAAATTTGAAATGTTAATGACTAGTGTAAACAACCTTGAGCATAATGAAAAGTAACTTGTTTTCAAATAATTAAAACAGCGAATCCAGTATGCAAAAACAGATTCAGATATAATATCTAAAATGCGTGGCACCTTTGCTGACAAAGAAAAGAAAAAAGAAAAGAAGAAAGCCAAAACTGTGGAACAGACAGCACTGACTGCTAATAAGAAGCCTGGTCTGGTAAGATGGACAGAAATTCTTTATTTTCTGGTGTTAAATTTTGATAGGGATGTCTTTGAGGTTCATGCATGAACATCTATGTAAATGTGTTTAAAGGTGGATTTTTAAGAAGCTGGACTGGTTGAGTTCTAAAGTTCCAATATTAATGTTTAAATAAATTAAAAGATAAACCTTTACATGTGCAGATTTATGTTTGATAGTTTTATTTGAATTTGTATGACAGTTCATCATTCACAGAATATATTTATATCTATTGACTTATTTCTCAAGTTCCACTGCCTATAAACCATATATATTATCTTTAATCATGAGTACTCCACTCAAACCTGCTTTCTTTGAACAATTCAGGAATTCAAATTTTTAATTTAAAATAATAGGTAAAGTAAAATTATCATCCATAAGTAATTACTTTTAGATTAAAAGTGGTTAGAAGTCAGTTTCACAAAGTATAGTGCTTGACTTTTGTCTAATTGTTAAAAAAAAAGCTAAGAAAAATTGTTCCCTTGTTTTTTCTCTTCTATATTTCTTCATAACTTTAAGGCATAACTTTATGACATACTATCTAAAATTTAGGGTTAGACCTTTAAAAAATACTTGACAAGCCAAATACATGAATGTTTGAGTCAGAGCTAAGATGTAAATTCTTAAAGTAAAACTAAATGGAATAAGAAATCTGTTTAATGTTATTTTTATGTAGTAATTATAAATATAAACACATGCTGCTTTTTTTAGAGGGATTGAAATTTGTAACTGTTCCTCTTTCTTTTGTTTAGGGAGCACCAAATTCAGTTAACCCCCAAGGAAATGCAACGCCAAACCCTCAGGTAGTATTTTTTTGTGTGTGTGGTGCTTTAAAATAAAACTTTATATAAAGCAGTAGCAACAACATATAACAACTTGCATGTCTCCAAAAACTAAAAATAATTCCGTCTGTAAGATATAACATTAAGTTGTATAGCACTTTACTGTAGAAACTCACTCGGAATATTTTAATCTCCTTGAGGAGGGAGAAAACCAAGATGACTTTATTCCTCACTTTGGCTAATGAATCAGTGAGGGAATCAAAGTGACAGATTTTGAACTGTGAGGGCAGGGAGCAGACATTCCGTAGCCAAGGGCTGTACAGACACATGGCTCCTTTCTATTCCAGTTGGCTGAAGGGCTAAACCAGCTTTTCCAACAGACTTACACAAAGTTGTTTTCACCGAGTTGTTTCCTTTTTACCCTTGCTCTTTCTTCCTCGGCATAAACATACTTAAGTCTCCTTATATAGATAGCTTACAAACTCTTCCGGATCTCCTTGCTAGCGGCCTCAGAGGAAGCCTCAATTATGTACTCATGGTTTCCTTCTTGTCTCCTAGGTGCTAGGGTCTGACAACATTCTTTTTTAAAAGTTATATTTTGTTTTTATTGTTGACATTATTACAGATGTCCCCATTTCCCACCCTCATTCCCTCTGTCCCCAGATCCCGCCTTCCATCCCTTTGGCCCTCACCACATTGCTGTCTGTGTCCGTGGGCTGTGTGTATATGTTCTTTGGCTATTCTCTTTGCCTTCTTTCATCCCATTCACCCCGCCTACCTCCCCTCTGACAGCTCTCAGTCTGTACCATGTATCTTTAATTTAGAGAATTCCTTATATCACTGAGGTTTTGCTGCTCTGATTGTAAGTTATTTGCATTTTCTTTATTACCTATTTTCCTTCTTTGAACTCTTGTAACAATTATACTCTAGTTTACAAATGCCAGCACTGAATTCTCTAAGCCTTAAATTGTTCATTTAAGTTGTTCTTTATACTTTATCTTTTTCCCCCCATAAAATTAGCCAGAGAGGGAAGCTTTTTCTTATAAACAGGATGATCTCCCTATAGATCCTTAATACCTGAGGATGGGGAATCAAACAGTTTTTAATATCTAATAACAGGGCTTGTTTCTACTTATTTGTGGGTAACTAGACTCATGTACATCTCATTTACTTGCAAAAAATATTAGAAGTCACCAAATAGTGGTTCTCAATTTTCTTAAATGCTGGAAGGTAGTGAGCAGTAATGCAGAAAATTGAATATCACTGTTCTTGGGTAACAAGCTATAGGAGGGTGATATTGCCACCTTCTCTAGTTTTGTTAGGATCTTTCAATTATGTAACCCAGATGACAGAATCCTCCAATTATGACAAAATTTAAATATTGGTTTAAATATTTTTAAATACTTAAAACTGATAAGATTTATAGTTTGCCAAATTTGTGTTAAGTGATTTGAATGTCTACTTAGTTACTGTTAGGTTTATATTTATTCCTCTGGTCTTGATTTTCAGCTATAGTGTTTGATGCATGCAGTAAGTTTTCATATTCCCTAATAAACTGTACAATGTAGCTCTCTTGAGTTTAGATTTTATGTAAGAGCCAAATGGTTTATAATATTTTTCATACTTACAAGCTAACTTTGCCTTTTTTCCTTTTAATAGGTCCCTGATTACCCTCCAAACTATATTTTATTCCTTAATAATTTACCAGAAGAGACTAATGAGATGATGTTATCCATGCTGTTTAATCAGTAAGTTTTATTATTAAAAAGTCTGTGTTCCAAGATTCTCCTGATAGGACAAATAGCACTTTCATGAGTTGAATCCATTTGTGTACCATACAGCAGTAATTTCTTACAAGCCCGTTGATTTGGTTTGGGATTAACCATGAATTAAAGTTAGTCTGCAAATTTAGCAAATAAAGACATGAATTACCACTGATGTTTGAATTATGAATTCTAATTGATGAGTAAAACTGAAAACAAAGCTTGGATACAGTGACAAGAATATAATTAGTTTATATTAATCCTGCAATTCTTCTAGTGTTAATTATATTTTAATTATAATATTATTAATTATCTTTATCCTACTCAGGATTCTTGGTAGGAAATAGTACTTTCCAGGAAGTTGCTTAATAAGTTTAAACACAGAGTAAACATTTATATATGTATTTACATATATATAAATAATTTACATATATATAAATTGCTTTTCTTCACAGGTTCCCTGGTTTCAAGGAAGTACGTTTGGTACCTGGGCGGCATGACATTGCATTTGTTGAATTTGAAAATGATGGACAGGCTGGAGCTGCCAGGGATGCTTTACAAGGATTTAAGATCACACCATCTCATGCCATGAAGATCACCTATGCCAAGAAATAACATTTGGGAGAGTTGTCTTTAAAGGACTTGGAGTTATTTATAGTGTTTGTTTTCATAACAATTGGTCAGGCCATTCTAATAGTTGGGGCTGGAAATGCAAGTAAAATTTTTGTGTAGATTTTTAAAAATTACCTATTAGTGAACTATGAAATGTGAAGGCCTTAATTTTGTACAATAAAGTTTTATACATAATACTTCATTTATTGGCCCACTGTCCTATTGTCAAATACTTGTGCTAAGTCTAGAGCACATGTTAAGGTAAATAAAACTGTAATAGGATGTTTTTCTGGTATTGGAGCAGCTAATGAGAAACTGAACCATTTTAGTAAAAGCAAAGGGGAATTAGATCAAGTTCTTGATTAGATTTTCTGTAATGTTATTTTGTATGCATATGAACTGGGCTGGAGCTAAATTTGATCTTAATATTCAAATAAATGAGCATAGTATTTTGCTAGTAGTAGGCATTTCACAAATCTTTTTGCTCAGTGTTGAATAAAGGCCATTTAGGAGTAACTGTACTTACTGTTTTCTGGGAAAACAGCAAAAAAATGCTGTCTGTAAACTTCACATCTTGTGCTCTTACCCTCTTGAGGCAGGACTGTTCTAAGGAACACCTGTGTGGTTAATATTGAAGCTCTATTGAAAGACCTTAAGGTAAAGATTTTACAGTCTACAGTCTTTTTTGAGAAAAATAAGCTGACTTACAAAGGGCTGCCAATCCTAATCTTGCTGTTTTTGTAAGTCTCAAATATCAATGTTCAAATATTTTCAACGCTATGTTCTTTAGATTTGATTTATATCTGAGGCCATTGATTCAGGCCCCTGCTTGTAAAACCATGGTATCTAAAGAAGTGGGCAGTTTTTTCATGGATAGTACCTATTAAAGTGACTTTAAAAAAAATATATTTTTAATCCTCACTGGAGGAGGGGAGAGGGGGAAAGAGAGAGAAACATCTATATGAGAGAGAAACATAGATCAGTTACCTCCTGTACACACCCCAACCAGGGATTGAACCCGCCCTGACTGGGAACTGACTCTCCAAACAACTGAGCCACCCTGGCTAGGGCTGAAGTGACATTATTGGTCATTTTTTCATATTCCTGTTTTAATATTTCCTTGAACAAAACTTACCACTTAGAATTTGTATTGGTTTTGTTCTTTCAAATTCACACTTGACTATTAACAAGCCACCAGGTCAATTTCCCTCCTGCTCTCTCTAAATTATTGCTCTTAACTTTACCTCAAGCACATTTTTGTCCTTGTTTTCCTCTTTGGAACTCAAAGGCTTGTGATCCCATCTTGCCTGAGTCCTCCCTTTCGGTGGCCAGCAGCTGCCATCCTCCCCTCTCTGTGGGGTGTCAGTCCAGTCTTTCTGCTTCCGACTCTTCTGCAAGTCTGCCATGAAGTCTGTGCTCTGTGTCAGGCTCTGAATTCTCTCCTGGCTAAGAATGTTCACTCCTGAGTGCAATAGCTTCGTTGCAGCTTTATAATAAGTGGTCCCTGGTTTGTTGTAAATCATAGCATCAGTACACATAAGCTTGAAGTTATCCTTCAGTTCTGTAGACTGGTAGTCGGTCTTTTTCATGGTACTGAAATCTATGGGTGGTTAATGATCATGAAGTAGCTGGGAGCAATAAAGTCAGTCACAGGAAATGAAAGCACTTGGGTCTTTTATTTGCAACTGTCTCATCAATTGATTCATAGAGGTGTGTGTTCTACTTGTTTGGCTAAGGAGCTTGGGAGGCTTCTCAGGAGGCAAGTCTAATCCTGCAGGGGCCTGGCCCTGGAGGTCTTTTTCTGCCTCATTCTCCACATGATCTGGCTTCTTTCTGTCTTCCTTCACACGCTTCTGTGTTTCTCCCTTGAACCTGCTTTTCATCCTTCTCTTTTTCTGAGTTCTGTCCTTGTGTTCGTCATGATCCTTCTCTCAAAGAGGCTTGAGTCGTGCCCCAAGCTGCAGGTGGAGAACTTGTTGACATCTTTCCCTCCTACTTGGAGGACCAGCTTCAAGGGCTTCTCGCATGTTCCTAGTAGAGGCAGGTGTTTGTAAGACCTGTGCTTCTTGCCCATGTCCCACCAGAACCGTGGTGCCTGCCCCTCGAGCCAGGCGCAGGCCCTGCAGCACCACATCTGGACAGGGCCAGGTGAGGGAGGGCCCAAGTGGGCCTGAGAGAGAGCTCCAGCCCGAGAGCCTCATGATCTTAATTTTATAGAGAAGATCTAGACACACCTGAACACTTATTCTAGCCCCCCCTCCCTGCCCTTATTTGTAACTTTCCACCAGTCCCATTAACCTCAATGCATTTACTGACTTGCTCAAACCTCCCTGTATGTAATCAAACTTTAGAAAGCAAGGCTTCATGAGGGAGGAAAGCGAAGGAAAAAGGAGCTAATTATTCTTTGAAGAAGACATGTTCAAACTAGGCTTTTCTGACCTTTACCCATCTGTGGGAGTGGGAGTGTCCAGGAGCATTTGGAGGGAACGGTGTTGCTACCCATCTAATATAGTGGTTCTCAATTTTGAATTTGACTTTTGACTTTGGCTGCATATTAGAATCATCTGGGAAGCATTTTCAAACATTTTCTAATCCACACTCCATATCAGTTAAATCCATGGTGAAACCCGTTCATCAATCATTTTTAAGCTCCTTGGTGGTTCCAATGTGAGTCAAGGTTAAGAAAGAACAAAGTAGATTTCTACCGTACAAGCATGTTATAATGATTAGATCATTCTTTCAAACTGTGTTTTTCAAAGGCAGTATAAATACAAGATAGAATAAAAGTGAAAACTTGTGAAAGGCTCACATCTCCATTTTAAATTTTAACGCTTGAAGTATTTTCTGTTTGGGTATTTAATAAGACTTTTGTCTTTGGAAAATGTATCCAGCAAAGACCTAATGTAGAATCTGGAGCTCTGGCTAAAACATTTTGCTTTATTTGACTTGCCCTCTAGCAATTCTTCTCAAGTTTTAATGTTCATATTAACCCTTTGCATATCTTGTCACAACGTAGATTCAGCTTTACGAGGTCTGGGATGAGGTAATAGAGACTATTTCTATAAAGTGATGTCAAAGTTGCCTGTCTGAGGACCATATTTGGTGGCCAGACCACTGAGTCTCTGCCCTAATAATTTAGTCAGTGAATACTAATTTTGGAAGAATGAGCCTCTTTTTGATGATAAAACCTAGGGACTTTGCCAGGAGCCTGTCCATGCTTGCTGTTTCAAGGGACCTGGCATATATGGCATACTGTTCTTAAGATGTTTGCTCACCTTCTTGGCACTATGTGTTTTAACCAAGGTCTCTGAGAAAGGTTGTTTCCCCAGGTAGGGATTTTCCCCTGAAGTTAGGGAGGGAATAAAACCTCTTAACTAAGTGCCAGGCGGGTAATTAATCACTTTAACTACGAACAATCATGCTTAAGCTACATAATCTTTACTCCCTGGAATGGAGATAAGAAACGCCCTAACCTTTGGAATAGTGATAGGATTGGAATCAAATGGTATAAATACAGATGTAACAAGGCAGAACTTAGAAGACAGAACTTAGAAGACAGAACTTAGAAGACAGAACCAAGAGACACAGAACCTAGATAAAGAACCTAGACACAGAACCTACACAGAACCTAGAGACAGAAAAACTTCGCTGGAGAGTACATGGCAAAAGATCCTGGACTGAACCTGACTACAGAAATTGGCAAGAGAACCTGACTAGAACCTGGTGACTGAACCTGGCTGGAGAACCTAGCAAGAGAACATGGACACAGAACCTGGCTGGAGATCCTAACCAGAACTTCGCTGGAGATCCTGAACAGAACTTGGCTAGAGATCCTGGCTAGGCTGCTGATCAACTAAACGCTGTCTCCGTGTCATTCCTTCTTCGCCGACTCCGTCCACACCTTTGGGGACCCCTGGACCTGCTGGTGTTGGACCCCGGCAGGACTTTCACCAGAAAAAAAAATAATGGACATGTGCAGGTATATACCTAAGCATACTATTTCAGGGGACTCATGCATTTATTCAATGAATACCTATTTATGAGTAATAAGTATTGTTGAGTGCTAATTATAGAGTGATGAGCAAGATAGACAAGATCTCCACCTCAGAGCTTTGGGGGACAAAACACCACCAAGTAAATAAAAAAGGCATGCCACATGCCATGGTCCCATGATGGAGAAATTGGTTGGAGGAGTGCAGGAAGTGGTCTGGTAAACTGGTCTGTTTGTGGAGACATCTTGGCCAGAGACCTGAACACCACTCACTGGAGGGAAAGCATCCCAGGCGATAAACTGAGAGGTCTGAAGTGGAAACGAGCTCAGCATTTTCAAAAGACAGCAGCTGGTATGGCAGGCACAGAGCAAGTGAGGGAGAGTGACAGGAGGTGACTTCAGGGGCAGAGGCCAGATCACGCAGAGCCTTGTAGGTTGTTACAAGGAGGTGGCTTCCACCCAACCCACTTGCCCAAGCCTATTTCTAGACCCTAAAGGAGACACAGTCTCCATTTCACGAACTCCAGAGGGAGATGCTCATTTAGGAAAAAATGTCTTATGGGGGTTAAAGACTCAGAGAATACATCTGAAAATACAGAGGCCAGAGCCATTTTCTAGACCCTCAGATGGGCAGTGTCTCGAGTATGGCTGTGAGGCACAACTGCTTGCTGAATTATTGCAAGTTAAAGTTGCTATTTGCAAGCAACATTTTACAGAGGCCTCTCTCTAATCAGCATCCTGTCTCTGCCCACTACAGAATGCTAAGGCATCCCAGGCCTGCCCGCGATACACTCAGTAGGCTTGACATCTCTTTACTTCTTCAAATGGCCAACAAGGGCTTTGTATTTGCTGAGTTGTGAGAGCTTGGATGTGGCTTTATTCAACATGTCACTCTGCTTTGGGGAGCCTATATACAGTGTGGCAATCTGGCTTTGCGCAGTCTCCATTTCTTCAAGTGACTCAAAAGGCAATTGTCTTTGAGCTCTCCTATGTTGATGGCTGGCTTGAGAATGTAAACAGTCTGTAAAACAGCTGCCCCATCAGAACTAAGAAGATTTAATACTTTACTTTTTCCAGAGATCCTCTTAGATCCCTAAATTAGAGGAAGGAAAATGCACTGGCATTCTGATTTCTAATTCATTCTTTTCTTGAAGTGAATCTGAAAATAAAGAATTCAAAATCCCAATTCTAATTTGAGAGCTGACGTGTAGAAACAGCACTGAACCACAGTCCTACTAGGAAGCCTTTAGATTGTGTGGTTAAGAAGGCAGCCCTGGCCTTTACTGGCCTCAAGTTTTTCATCTATAATGAAGATATTGAATTAAACAAGCTTCTAAACCAGGGCCAGCTGTATGAAAGATCCTCCCCTGAAAATCACACTGCCCCCTTGTCCACACACAAAACAAGGAAACTTTCTTACACACACACACACACACACACACACACACACACACACACACACCAATCAATCAATTTTTAAAATTCTACTGTATCTATATTTTGCTTTTCCAGTTTCTCCCTTGGAGAATTATTTTGTACAAAATTAATTTGTAAGTCGAATTGTTGGCCTTCATTTTTTGAGGTGACTGCATTTGGGGGCTGGGTCGGAGAGGCACTGCTCTGAAACCTGGTCGTCCACCAAGTGGGCGGGGCATCCTGACAGGGACCTCTAGTCCATAAACCATGGAGCAGGGCACTTTTTGGGAGAGATGCCAACCCCAAACACTATATAAAACTAGCAACCTACTGTATGTCTCTGCTAATAGAAAGTAAACCTGTGGGACTACAGACTCTATTCACTCCTATGTCTCCAGTGTCTACAACAGTGCCTGGCACAAGGTAGGTGCTTAGTAAATTTGTTGAATAGATGGAGCCAGGCATTGTGCTTCAACTTTGGTGGCTTCTAGCAGTGCCACACTTTCCATGGGAAAGATGCCCAGGAGCAGGGAAGGGGTGGGAGTGGTAACTCAAACCTCTAGCTTTGCTCCCTTCTTTAGGATCCAAAATCCTTGAACATTTTGAGACTGACTTTCAAAAGTCTCCGATAAAGTAGGTGGAGAAAAAATTGTTTCATTTTTCCAACCCACCCATCTCTTCCTTTCCCCATTGCTAGGGTCTGAATGTGACTCCTGTGCTACAATCCATGTCTGCCCCATGGCAGACACAATTTCTAAGAATCCTATTATGAATGACTTCTAAACTCAAGAATCCTTTCATTCACCTGTTATATAAACCGAGATAGTCAATTGGATTTGTTTAAAACAAAATCCTTTGGACCAAAGATGTAGCTCTCACATTTCAACAGATTCCTACAGTGAGCACATTTTTGCTCAGAAGTTGAAAGAATATGAGAATTGAACTAAATTTTTTTAAACAGATTTAAAATTCTCCTAGTTTTCTCAACAATGCCCTGCTGATGCAGTAAACCACAGCTAAAGTGGCTTTAACAATGATGGACCAGTTGGAAATCATTTGTGTATAAAAAGAAGACATAGAATTTGAGTCTCTTTGGAAAATCAGATGTGAAGTAGCCCCTGGAGCCCAGTGGCTGTTATGAAAGCAGAGGCACCTTCCCATTGGCCGAGGGGATTTACCCAGATGTCTGGCTTCCACATAAAAGGCAGGAACCACTGAAGTCAGTTTCCACTTCCACTCAAAGGGCGATAACATAAGCAGCAAACAAGGCGATGGCAAGACTGTTGTTACTTTTCCTTCCAGGTCTTGTGGCCGTAGGCACCGTGCATGGAATATTTATGGACAAACTTGCATCCAAGAAGCTCTGTGCAGATGACGAGTGTGTCTGTAAGGACTTTTTAAATGCCTTTTATTATGTTGTTATTAAATAATTGAAAAACTATCCACTAATAGCACAACATCTGATTGTTCTTTGAAGTGAATCTTCTCTAATGTGTATGTTTGATTGGCATTGTTTTATCCTGGTCTGTATCTCTAGAGAGTTAACCATAGGATATCTGCTTGGCTAAGGTTCTGTTGGATGCAGCTTTAATGCTTTGTATTTCTTACTCCCTTTGAACTGACCAGAAGCTGTGAATGGGGAGGTATTAGTCACTCCGATTTCCGAGTTTTCTGCTCTGCTCTGCCTTTTTACTGTTTTAAAATCTAGGAGCCAAAAAGGTAGTCATTCAATGTTTTGTTTTGTTTTTCCTTCCAGATACTATTTCTCTGGTCAGAGCTCAAGAAGATTACAATGCCCCAGACTGTAGATTCATTAACGTTAAAAAAGGGCAGCAGATATATGTTTACTCAAAGCTGGTAAAAGAAAATGAAGCTGGAGAATTTTGGGCTGGCAGTGTAAGATGAGATTATTGAAAATATACACACATCTTGACATATGTTGCTCTTAATGTTCTTCTCTATTACCTATCTTCAATGCATTTTACATGTTTAAAACTGGCCGTTAAGAACAATGTAGAGATTGTAGATGCAAGTACAAAAACTCATGTATATTTGTTTTTATGGTATTTTGAAGAAACAATGACAATTTTATAACAGAGCCAAATGCAGGCTTATGTGATGTTTTTGCAAGAAAAACTAGTCAGATACATGGGAACTTGAGCCTCCCAAAGAGTTTGAAACTTACTAAAAGTTACTTGCATTAGCCAAGTAAAGGTATGTATGTTGGCAGTCGGTCTATGTTTCAATATTTTAAAGGAAACTTTAGCCCCTTCTTTAATTCCAAAGAATCTCCTTTTTTTAGTTAAAATGTGTAGAATGGGCCCTGGGGAGGGGTAAAGCCAGGACTGACTTACTGTCCTCATCGGTAGTGCAGCAGATAGATTCTCAGGTAACGAAGAATTAAATCTTAAATTCACTCAAGTATCTGTTCATTTAAATTTTTAAAAACTGAGAAATGCAAGTCCTTTAAAATAAAATTTACTTTTAAAAATTTACTGACTTTGTTTATTTATGATTCCAAAGTTATCTCAGGCAGCTCACAAGATTGCAGAAAATAAAGGCATGCTGAAGTAGTGAGACCAGTAAGAGACTGGGCCACAGATGAATAGATACACAACTTCTGAGGGTTGTGTAATTACAGACCTAATTCTGTAAGTGAACTTAAAATTTCAGTCTGAGCCCCTGGGATCTGGAGTGAAGTGCAAGGCATTGGCAGTTATGTCATTCTCACTAACAGCAGAGGGGATGCCTGAGGGTCTCTGGAGCCTCACATCCGCTTTCCCCTGACTGTTTCGTTTCTGGGCACAGGTGTATGGCAATGACCATGAGGATGAGATGGGAACGGTGGGTTATTTTCCCAGGAACTTGGTGGAGGAGCAACACGTGTACCAGGAAGCCACCAAGGAAGTCCCGACCACAGTAAGTGTCTCAGAGGTGGCCAGAGAAAGACTCAGCTCTTGGCATAATGCAGGCTGGTGTTTACGTGCATCATGTAACTCACAATATGTATGGAACAAAGCCCCAGGTTCCCGTGGGGACTTCTGAGACAGAGAGGTTTGGGAGAGCATCCATACCTACTACCAAGGTTGAAAGAGTATTGAACTTTCTCCACTGACCCCCCCTTTTGTTTTAGTTGAAAGTAAAGAAACCAAAACAGTATCATCTGACTCTAACTGATGGTCACATATTTATTTGCTCAAGACTTGGGCTGGGGAAAAAATATACCACCTGTATTTAATAAAGTCAATATATTCTGGTAAAATCTTTGAATACCTTATTTTTGTGGTAGACTCGACTTATGTATGAAAAAAAATTACACTCTTTCCAATGCCCTGGGGTCTTGTAAACCCAGGACAGAAATAAAAGATCCCCTTATAGCTACTTTGTAAGGTGGTTATTTTGAAGCCGTTCTCCTGGAGCTAACTGCTGTGCTAAATAATTTCAAAACATTGCCCAACCTAACCAAATGGAATTCACTTGTCATCATTTGTTAGCATTGAACTTGAATGCGTCAAATAACCATAAATTAAAAGTGTATTTGAGAACTTTCATTTTAAGTGATTTTACTTTAAAGTGATAATTAAGTCATAATCTTTGGGTTTCAACCTTTACTTATTTTAAGTCCAAATTAAGCTTTGATTAGGTATTATTTTAAATAAAGAATCTACATCTGTTTTCTGGCCCCACCTCTCAGTTCATCCTTTTTTTCCTTTTGTTTCTGTTCCAGGATATTGACTTTTTCTGCGAGTAAGAAATTAGACAAATCTGCAAGTAGAAGGAAAACACCAAAATTAAGAAAAAAGGCAAACAAACAAGAAACCCCAAATTCTGTGTCCCTTATTTTGGACTTTGGTTTCCAGGATTTGTTACCTTACAGGAGGACTAAGGTTTGGGGCCATAGGTGGCAGAAAAGGAAGGGCTTCAACTCAGTCTCATTTTCTATTGAAAATAGAAATTTCTATTGGTTTCAGCGCAAGTGGGTGATTGAAAGCAGAGGATTACTTGTCAGCCTTCTCTTACCGGGGGATGCATAGAGAAGATAGTTCATCCGTAGCTATTTCTGAAGAGTAATTCTTCCCCGCTCTTTGGCTCCCTGTATAAACCTGGTAGATCACACAGGTCTTTCCTTGGGACATGCTGTTTTCTTCCTACATGACTTTCTGGAAAATTGGAATGTTATAATTTACACAAAGGCGCTGTATCATCAGGGAATACTCTAGGATTGTTGTTACTTTTCGTCTTTGATGGCTTTGGGATGTGAAGTTGTTGGTGGGGGGAGAGCTATTCGGACTCACAGATGTTTGAACTATGCTTTTAAATTTATCTTTTTAAAAAGTCTCACAAATTATTTCATCTGAATAATTTTACCCTCTAAATGATCAATTTACCCCACTCCAAATTTTAAATATGTGTGTATACAGTGGGGGTGGGACAGTTTATAAAATATTTTTAACGAGATGGTTTCCCTTTAATATGTGCTACCACTTGGTGTTATTCAAGCTTCAAGTGAAAAGACACAGAAAAAAAAAATCTGTAGGTTATTTTCTCCTTCTGTTTCAACTTGAATTTCCTCTTCCTGTGCAAATTCCCCAGTCAAGGACGATGTGGCAAGAAAATCTGGTGAGGGACGCAGGTTGGGTAGTTCCAATTGACCCATAAGTTTTCCTATATTTAACTGGAAATCTGCTTTGGCTTTGTATTACTAATGTAATTCTTTTGATGTAGTCATAAATTTGTGTTGTTTGTCAGTTTACAATGTTAATAAAAATGTCTGTACTAGACAAAAAAATTTCACCATTTCTGAGTTTAAATTTATTTTAAAAACATTTTTACCTTAGTGTGTAGAAAGTCGGTGCCAGAGGAGGGGGGTGGCTAGAAATAGGGTTTGTTCCTCAGCTTTCTGTGGTCTGGTCATCCCACGACCATGAAGAAGGGGCCGTTCAAGGTAAGTTGGAGACTTACACCCCAGGGTCATTTTTCATCTAGGTCCACTGTGACTTTAGAGGAAGATGTTTTTACCAAATTATTATGGTAAATGATACACCCCTCTTCCCCCCCCAAAAGCCTAAAACCCCCAAACTAGATTATTTGTTTTATCTTACTGTATTCCATTAAAAGTTTCAGGCAGCATGTAGGGCTCTCAACACACTTTTAAGGTAAGAAGAGTTTACTCTACCTTTGTTTCTAGTTGTCTCTTGCCTGCTGGCTCCCTCATTCCAGATACTCCATCAGCCCTTGAAACACCCAGAAGCCCCATTGTCCTCTCAATCTGCCCAGCACCCCCATCTGTCTGGCCTCATGCATCCAGCCTCACTTTCCAACCACAGGGCTTCCAACTGCAGGCTCCCTCCTTGCCCCAGCCAGCTCCTACCCACCAGGACTGACATCTACCTTGAGAAAAGGGGGCTGAGTAGTGAAGGGTGAGGGTTGTGGGGGTGGGGGGGGGTCACTTAGGCCTCTGGGATCCATTCTCACTTGGGGAGTTTTCCTTCCTTTCTTCCTTCCCACTAAGAGCAAAGACATTTTAACAACTCAGAGAGGCTATCACCACTGACATTGTTGGTTCACAACCTCAGGAGTTCCCGGGGTTAAATCTGAAACTGGGCCCTGTGCCCAGAGGGCAAGGAGAGTGGGAAGAAAAGGGCAGGCCACTCCAGTCCGGTAGATGGCAGGTTAGGAAGCTAGAGGACTTGCATACGAGGCTGCCAGACCTCTCAGTGTGACTAAGTTCAGCAGCCGTTTTGGTGTCTTAAAGCTTTAGAAAACTCTGGCAGATTTCCTAGGCTTTGAAGAAAGAGAAGTCAAAGGTGCCGTTGCCTTTAGCATCACGCACCCCTGCCCCGAGATAAATGTGGGCATTTATTGCTTCTCGTGTTTATTGGTTGAGGAGACACTCGTGCCCTCGTGGATCTGATTCAATACAGGGACATATTGAGCTCATCTGTGTGGTATTTAAACAAATCTCTGGAGGGAGCGGGTATTTCAGCTCTGAATGGAGAGAAGAAAAAGGAGCTAGCACTAGGAAGCAAATCTCATTTCTTCAACCCTCAGCCTCATCTATCTGAAATGATAAACAAAATAAGAGAAAAACAAATTATACAAGCTAATACCATTCCACATTGTACCCTTGAAATGCAATTTTCGTGACTTAAAGGCCTTCCCATGCTCTGATGTCGTCTCAGCTGTGTCCCCTACAAACACCAGGATATATCAGCAATTCAATCAGGAAATGACATATTGATCACATGCTTTATATAACGACCCTCTAACCCATCATTAACTGAGACAGAGAATGCTCCCCAACCCATGATTTAAATATTTTTCTAAATGGGAATGACTTTCCTGTCACACATGAGCAATTGTTTTAATCATTTTTTCGCAAGCATGCACTATCCTAAAGCCAGTGTGTGTGGGAGGTAAAAAATGAGGTGGTGCTCCTCATAGCTCACCCTGCTTTCCCACTGCTCATGTCCTGTTATCCTCCCTCTCCCCTTTTCCTAGTTGCTTCACCAGGTGAATTTATTCTGGACACAAGAACCAGGTGAGGTGGGAATGTTAATTTGAGTAATCCTATGTAGACATGGAAAAAAATAACAAGTAAAACTTCTCTCCCTGCTCTTTCTCATCTTGGGTACCTTATGACTCCAAAGTGATTTAAAGATCTTTTTATCTGCTTCTAGATATTATTTTTCTGAGTCTTCAGATGCCACACATGGATAAAGCTCAAGCCTTGACCCCCATGGACCACAAGCACACACACTGGTTCCTGAGAAGTAGCCCTCAGCCACGCTCAGAGGGTCAGCAGGCAGAACGGGTCAGCTGGACAGAACCACAGGAAAAGGCAGAGGGGTCTGGGCCCAGGCTAGCTAACTTGCAAGCCCAAATCCTACTGATACCTGACGCAGAAAGAGAGAGGATCCTGGGGAAAAGGAACCAAGGGTTTTTGAGTAGGGACTGTAAACCAGCATCTGTGAGGAGGTTCCCCAGAAGTAGACCTTGAGATGGGGATTTAGGTACAGTGATTTATGAAAGAACTAGAGGCCCAATGCACGAAAATTCATGCAAGAGTAGGCCTTCCCTCTCCCAGCTGCCAGCACCAGCTTCCCTCTGGCACCCGGGACTGGGATTCGCTCTGGCCGGACACGGGCTGCTTCCCTTCAACTGCCGCCTCCAGGCACCTGGGACCCGGGTGGCTTCACTCCGGCCCTGACTTCGTCCAGAAGGACGTCCAGAATGATGCCCAGAAGGAGGTGTGGTCTAATGGTCTAATTAGCATGTTACCCTTTTATTATTATAGATGGCTCCAGGGAAAAGGAAGAGCGAGAAGAGTAGCAGGACAGGTCAACAAGGGTGCAGCCCTACAGTGCTGGTCTCTGCCTGATCCCACGGGGCCTCAGAGAGTTATCCTCAGGGACTGCCTAGCCAGAGCCTAGGAAGCTGAGCTTCTGTTGGCCTGTTGGTCACTGATTAAGGGCTGCCATGGGGGAACATCGTCTCCCAGCAGTAATGGCCCTCTCTTCATATGGGCACAGCGGGCTTGAGCTGCTGTAAGTGCCGAGGGTACGTGACAACACTGAAAGGGCATTCCGGGGCACTGGGGTGGGGGAGCACTGACTATCTGCTGGCTGGGCACAAGCTGCTTTTCACTTCATTTCATCTTCCCAGCAATCTGTGAGCACCCGGGAGCCCTTACCATAACCTTCCTGGGACAAGTGAAGGCTACTCTGGTCCCACATTTCCTCCCAGATCAGCCTACATGGGCCCTGAAACTTCCTGGTGTGGAAGTTAGCTGTAGTGAGAAACTTCGGTGAAACCAGGGTGACATCCAGTGGTGAGCTTGGGATCTGGCATACAGAGAGCTTTCCGAACCAGTCAGCATCCCAGGGTGTGAGCATCCTTCATAGTGCTCTGAATCGTTAATATCAGGTCCGCCTCCTCCAACGGACTCTGCATACCTCACCCCTCCCCTCCAACACAATCTTAAAATCTGCCTGTCACATGGCAGAGAGAGGGCTATTTATATGCCTTTACCGCTGACCTTAAAATACATTAAACTGATTCGAAAATTCACAAGTTAGGGGAAAGCTGACATTTCACTTTCGCATCTGTTTTGCATGTTTGCCTTGGACATGGAGCCCTGCAGAGTCTGTAGATTGTTTTACTTGACTTAATCCATTTACAGAAAAGCAGCAATAGCACCTGGAGCTCAGAGAGTAGAAGCTTCTCCAGAAAACAATTAGCAGGGCCCCAGCCCTCTCCAGGGGTATCAGGGGGTGGCTGAAAGGCATGGGACTCAGTGCCCCACATCACTTACTAATGAAGCGTGCGGGCAGGCATCTGCAGTTAGACAAGCTGGCTTGCCGAGCACACGCTCTCCATGGCCCCGCGCTGGGGCATGATCTAATTTGTCTAACAGCTGGGTGCTCTACAGGGGCCATTTGATCCCATTCCCCACCTCCTCCTGGGGACATTGGGCAAAAGTCTGCAGACTTTTTTTTTTATATCCTCACCTGAGGATATGATTTTATTGATTTTTTAGAGAGGGAAGATGGGAGAGAGAGAGAAAAGAAAACATAGATGTGTGAGAGAAACATCAATGGGTTGCCTCCTGTACATGCCGGGACTAGGGATCGAACCCACAATCTAGATATATGGTACCCTGACTAGGAATCAAACCTGCAACCTTTGGTGTATGGGGCGATACTCTAACCAACCGGGCCACCCAGCCAGAGCTGCCTGCAGACATTCTTGATTGTCACAATGGAGGGGGGCAGTTCTGGCATCCAGTGGGCGGAGGCCAGCGATGCTGCCAAACATCCTATAGCACACCAGAGAGCCCGACCAGGAACGATCGAGACCAATGCCAGCAGTGTCCATTGGGAAAGCCTGCTCTCTAAAGGGTGATATTAATCAATGGGTGACCTTTGAGAGAATGGCAAGTACTAGAAAGGTCAAAGCAATTACGTGGCTGTGTTTATTCTCCAATTCTGGAGTGTAATTTTTTCTTTTTTCTTTTTTTGTAATGAATCATTAGGTAGAGCCGGAAAAGCAGGTCTGTGCAGGTTTATCTTGACACAGGAACACCACACCTTCTGCACTGGCACACAGCACAGAGACAACCTCCATCTTGCAGTCGGCTTACAAAGGGGCATCAGCAATTCCCTTTCTCCAGGATTTTAAACGCAGCCCTTTGCTTCCTGCTCTAGCTGTGCACCCTCTTACTCTGGAGGTAACATTTCCCCCGAAATGAATGCCCTTCAGCAGTTCCAGGAGGGCTGGGCTCCTGAAGGGCTGGTGCAGGATGGGGGCCTAAGGCTATTTGAATTTCTTCCCCGCATCCTCTAGCTCGGCAAACTCATTAGTCAACAGAGCCAAATATCAACAGTACAACGATTGAAATTTCTTTTGAGAGCCAAATTTTTTAAACTTAAACTATATAGGTAGGTACATTGTTATTAACTTAATTAGGGTGATCCTCAGGCTTAGGAAGAGCCACACTCAAGGGGCCAAAGAGCCGCATGTGGCTCGCGAGCCGCAGTTTGCCGACCACGGCTCTAGGAGACTGCTTAATTGCTTTTCAAACAGCTATCACGTCCTCCCAGCTTTACAGCTTCTTCCAGGAGATGATTACAATGTCCTATTATTTTTCAAGCAAAAATAGTGCTTGCTCCCCAGTCGGTAATGTATGCACTGTCAATTTCAATAGCGCCTGCTCTCTTCACCTGCCATGGATCTCTCTCCCCATCATTTCCCTCTCTTTGCTATTCTCATGCCGGTTAACCTTTCTTGGGAGAGCTTTCTAGGCACGCAGTTATACTTATAGTCTCTGTGCAATTAAAATTTAACCACTAGCCCAATGTTGACATTTCTCACTTCTTAGAGGGAGAGTTTAGGTAAACATTAATAACTAAACGTGGTGTGTACTTTCCAGTGCATACTTCAGTGCTGCGAAGGGGGAAAGATATCATGCAGTCCTCTTCCATTAGAATCCTGGGTTGTTTGTTTGAAAGAGATATGTAATTGAAGACCTAAAGCCTAATTTGAACTTTGTTACTTTATCTCACTAGAAACAGAAATGAATATCGATTTTTTTTTCATAAAGCCTAACTTAACCCTTGCTTGTTATGGTTCCTGAGCTTGAATAGGCCTGATACAATTTACTTCTTTGAAGTTGCCACTGAATTTCAGTTTACTAAAAGGAAAACACGAGTAACCTGGTAGTGCCTTTTTCAAAACTATCAATCTGAGTAACAGGGAAGTAAAAGCTGGCTGGAATCCACACTAGAGATTAGAAATTGGGATTGAGTACTTTACATCCTGCACTCCCTTGCCTTCTCCCCTCCTGAGATGCCTGAAAAGACAGGGGCATCCACAAAACACAAGAACCTAGTGAGTTGCAAAATAGCAGCTTAATCAACCACCAGGCAAGCATCCGCGGATGCCCCCTCTCCTCCTGTAGGGCTCCTGAGGCGGAGGCTGGCCAGGGGAGTGTGGCTCAGACTGGAAAGTCTGCCAAAGGGTTCCTAGTCCCTCCTTCCTCCAATCTCAGTCAGTCACCTAGGTCTGTGGCACAGAACTCAATAGCCAGGCACACAAACAGTGGGTCCCATTCACCTATAGATGGAGAAATTATAACAACAGAGAGGAAGAGCAGATGCCCTCTGTACCTGGTCTATGCCACCTGCATCTCTTTGCCTGATGGCATTTATAGTACTGGAGTTTGCTCTACTCTTCCAGGGCAGTCTGAGAGCAGCCAGAAATTAACACTTCCTGAGAGAAGCCCTTCACCAATGACTGAAGAAGGTTTAATGTATCAGCACCTCCACCCTGGGAGGGGATCACTCTTAGGTAGTGGTTCTCAACCTTCTGGCCCTTTAAATACAGTTCCTCATGTTGTGACCCAACCATAAAATTATTTTCGTTGCTACTTTATAACTGTAATGTTGCTACTGTTATGAATCGTAATGTAAATATCTGAGACGCAGGATGGTCTTAGGCGACCCCTGTGAAAGGGTCCTTTGACCGCCAAAGGGGTCGCGACCCACAGGTTGAGAACCGCTGCTCTGAGGTGTGTAGTCTACGCCGTCTCCCAGAGATCCCCAGTGAAACTGAGCTCTGGGTGCCTTCCTGGATAGCACACCCTTTGTGGCTGTCTTCTCCTGCCTCACTTCCTCACTGCCCTAGGATGTTCTCTGCAATCACCACCGGAAGAAATGAATTCTACTCAGATCCTTGTTTCAGATACGTTTCCCGGGAAACCTAGACGAAGACAAAATGTGTGGCTGGGTCTGTCCTTACAGCCAGGCTCTGTCCAGAGAAGCCAACACCAAACAGGCCGGGGGAAGGAGACCTGGCACACAAAGGTGCCGGGGGTGAAAGAGAAGGAATTGGCAGAGCTGTGTCTTCCGAGCCCAGCGGTCCCTTCCACTAAAACTAGGCCCAGTGTGTGTCTCGGATTCTGACCACTAAGATCTGCAATTCCTTCTCTGTTGGGGAAGAGGCGGTGGAGGCAGAATAGTAGAAAGGTTGGGGTTTTTCTCTCAGGTTTCCAACCCACTCTAATAAAATTGCTAAAAGCCCAAACAAAAAGCTTCCCCTCCCAATAGCTCAGGTTTAACCCAGGCCATCCCGCCTTCAGCGTGGCCATGGCGGAAGTTCCATGCTGCCCCTGGGCAGGACTCCCAGCAAGCTCCCATCCCTGCAGGGAGACCAGGGTATTTGTCTCTGATTCATATTCAGAGCTTCCTGCACCATTCCCAGCCTCCCATGGCTTTCAGATTCATCGCCGTGGGCCTTACTATTCAAACAAGGCAGCTCTGAAATTTCTGGACTTTCTGGTATGAACATGACCCTGAGCTATGAAAAACTTGTAATGCAGCCTTTTGGGTGTATTTTATTAAAAGGGAAGATTATGCTTGAAGCAAAGGTTAGGCAAACATTTGCTTA
The DNA here is from genome assembly GCF_964212035.1 of Myotis nattereri. Taxonomy (NCBI): domain Eukaryota; kingdom Metazoa; phylum Chordata; class Mammalia; order Chiroptera; family Vespertilionidae; genus Myotis; species Myotis nattereri. The sequence goes on along the minus strand of NC_138083.1, from coordinate 19,815,357 downwards.
ATGGCTTAGGATTCAACAGGCAGGGAACATTTTCTCAAGCCAGGAAGCTGAATAAAATGACTGCTGGTGAAGGTCAGACCACCAGGTCTTACTTAAAGGTCAAAGCATAATATAATGGAAAGATAGAAACAGTTTGATATAGGCATGCGTGTGTGTGGGTGTGTGTGTGTGTGTGTGTGTAAAAAGGGAGACTGGTTCTAAGTGGAGATTTGTGCTCTCTTTTGAAGTTTTAAAAGTTTGTGTGTCATGGAACAGAGTGGGGAGGGAAGGAGAGGAGGGTGGGTGGGTGGGCGGTAATCAACCAAAGACCTTGTATGCATATATGCATAACCCATGCACACAGACAATAGGGTGGTGAAGGCCTGGGGTGTGGAAGGGAGGGCTGGAGGAGGTCAATGAGGGGAAAAGGGGGATATATGTAATACTTTCAACAATAAAGAATTTTTTTTTTTAAAGTTTATATGTCAGATTTTGAATTGCAACTTTTCTCAAAAATAAACATGTCATTGCAAAAGTGCAGCCAAATTGGCCCTCAACACAGCCTCAAACTTAAGCAGGAGGAAAATGACCAAAAGTTTGGAGGAGACAACCTCTCCCTTCCCAACACAACCCAACCAAATGCCCTGCTCATTCCTGGCACCTACTCCCCCACGCCCCCAGGCACTCCGGTTATCTGGATTGCCAAACCCAGCATCCCATACCCCAAGGGGACAGGCGGATTGGAGAACTGAGAGCCATTCTTGAGCCTGTTACAGGCCAGAAACTCTGCATTTCGCAGGTGAAACAAGCACAGTGCCTTCCTGCCCGAGGCAGGAATTGCAGAGCCTGGCAGGAAGCCAGGGGTGATAACCAGGAAGCTCCTCAAGTTTCCTAAAGCCCCACGTGTGGGAGATCATCAGTACTTGCAGCAGGCTCCAGGCATGCGTACTTGTCCCAGGGCCAAGTGAATGAAGAGGTGGGGATGCTCTTTGGTGCTTCCCAAGCCTTAGCCACACTCTCCCGAGGAAATCCCAGCACCTTTTCTCATTCTCTGATGTAATCAAATCCTCTCAGAAGCTTGTTCGGCCTTGTTACATGGTACAACAATGGCACTCTAATATCCCTGGATTTGACACTGGGTTTTTCATGACTGAAATTTGTGGCAGGTAGTTAACTTCTGAAAGATTCATTAGTATTAGTTAAGTTCTGACACACTGCTTTACTAGTTGGTAAATAGTCACTGCCCCAATCCCTGCTAGTGTCCCTTTGCTGCCACCCAGGCCTCACAAGCTCCTCCCCTGGGATCACCAACCTTTACAAGGTAAATACCCAGAAGGCATCTGTCCCCAGGACACTGCTCCATTCTGATGGGGCTGGTGCTCATCACTCTCAATTATACTGACCCAGTGGGACTCCCTTCTCTCTGGGATCTGACTCAAGGCCTCACTGCCTAGGTAGCTCTCTGATGGCTCCAACATATTTGGTATGTTTTGTCTAGGTTTTAGGTTGTTTTTGGTGAGAAGGATGATGTACAATAAGCAGTCTATTCCCACTGGAAGCAGGAATCATCATCCGTGGACTTTTTTATAGGAGACAAGTGAAGCTACTGACGGCCCAGTGACTTGCAGCCCAATGAATTCCTATCTGATAAGCTTGCTGTCACTAGGACCCTGCCCTGTGTGTGACCCGTGTTCCCCTGGTCTGTGTAAGGATTAGGGCACGTGGTTTAAAGAGAAGGAAGCTGAGCAGGCTGCCTGGGATGGAGAAGGGAACCAAAAATGGAGCAGAGTTTTGGAAAAAGTCAGTTCTTCAGGATAATCAGAGAAGGAGAATTTGGATTTCTTCATTTTGGAAACCAAAAGAGGAAGAAATCTATAAAGTATACTAACAGGATGAAAGGGTTATTAAAAGAGAAAATTTTGGAAACTACTGAGTGGTAATATTTCTAACCCAAGTTAATAACTTGCTGGAAACCTAAGAGGAAAGTATTTCGTCTTAGCTTTGCCATTAAGCACAATGCTGTAACTTTCAGTCCATGATTTATAACCCCCAGAGCTCTGCAGATTTCATTAAAAAGTACTAAATAAAGGCTGATACCATCCAAAATGTTCCAGAGCCGGGGATATCAGAGTCTGACCTTTTATAAGTCAGACTCTAGGCAGCAGGAAGCCCATGGATGTCAGCAGGTTAAAGGAGAAACATAATTAAAACACACACACACACACACACACACACACACACACTATAGGTAGTTGGTAAGTAAACTCTACATAAATCTCATGCCCCCTGTGTCAGATTATAATTTCCAAAGTTAGCCCCATCAACATGTCCCTTCTCTCACCGTCTTCTCACAACGGGCATTGACTCCACCAAGAGGTCAGGGGTAGGATCTCTATTTCTTCCCTTTGCATCTGGGTGGACCTGTGACTACCGTGGAATTGATGTTATGTGACTTTCAAGGATAGGTCATAATGGGCAATACAACTTTCTCTGGCTTTCTTGGGACTCTGGACTTGGGATTTCTGCCTCCAGCCACTTGGAAAGGCCACTGTAGGTATTCTGCCCATGCACCTAGTTAACAGCCAGCATTGACAACCCATCATCAATATCATCATCAGTGGCCATGTGAGTGAGTGAGGCTTCAAATGATTCAAGCCCTCAGCTTTTGGGCTGCCCAGCGGATGCTGCAGAGAGCTGTCCCCACCAAAACCTTCCCAAAGTGCAGGTTCACAGACAAGAGAAGTGTGGTTTTAAGCACCAAGTTTAGGAGCGGTTTGTTAAGCAGCAATAACCAGCCCTCCTTTCTCACCTCTAAAAGTCATGCTTACAAAGAGTTGCTCAGATGTCACTCATGATGGAGCACCTACCCGAAGAGACACAGAGTCTCCCAAATGCCTTTTCTGGCCCACTGAACACATGAAGACGCACTCTGGTTGTTGTTAACAGGGCCTCCGCCTGGCAGGAGGCCTTGTCTATGGGGATGCTGGCAGAGTAAAGTTCTGGCTCCTCCCTTAAATGGTACTTGTTATAGTTTCCCTGTTGGTGGCTTTATATAGAAAAAACTTAAGAAAAGTTAAGGGCTATTTGACAAAGACCATCAGTTGATTTCCCAAATCTGCTTTCTCCTCCTTCCTCTGGTAGGAGTTCCTGAATTTCATCAGTGCACCGACCACTCAGAAAAAAGATTCCTGTTGGAGGTGTCTGTGAGGCCCTGCACCACTCCTCTGTGGTCCATCTGTCCTCACTGCAGCCTAAGACAGGTCCACGCACCAGGTCTTTGTCCTGCATTTAGTGCACAAGCTGTCCCTCTGTTCTTTCTTCTCGGAGGCCGCATAAACACAGGTGCAGGAATGACCTGGGCATGCAGGGGCAACTGCGCTGGGCACAGGCCTCGGACAGGGGGAGATGGCAGTAGGAGGGTAAATGCCACAACTGCGCCATCTTCAGATGGAATAATTCAGAACTGTGTTCTACAGTGTCCCTCAGAGGGCCTTTGTGGGACTGAATCCCAGTTGCCCAGAGCAGTAAGCAGCCCATTAATGCTTCTTTTATTGGCTTTGCTCTTTTCCCTATCCACTTTCCTTACTCATATACTTAATGAGATTAATTGCCTCCCAAATAAACTGCTTGTGCCTAAATCCTTATCTCAGGGTCTGCTTTCCAGGGAACCCAAACTAAGACAATTACATTTCCCAGCATCCCTTGCAGGAAAAAAACCTGTTCTGACTGGCCTGCACAGTTATGTCATAAACTTTGGTCTTTTTTGTTTCTCTTAGTCAACAATGGTGTGATCTGTTGTCTGAATTCCCTTAGCATAGCAGTTAAGATTGAACTGTGGAGCCCTCTGAACCTGGGTTCTAGATTCAAATCCGGGCTCTTCCATTTATCAGCTGTCTGACCGTGGGAAGAAGAAAGAGGAGATGATGATAATAGTATTCTTACTGTGGGTATTAAATGAGGAAATATATGCAAAGTGGTGAGAAAAGTGCCTGATTGATAATGTTAAATCACAAAAGTATAATTTTATATATTCTTAATAAAATATCTGATCATTTCATGATGAATACAGAATGTGAGGATTCCCAATCCTGACCTTAGATATCCCAAAGCATGAAGGATGCGAGGACCAAGGCAGGCACCCTGGCTCTGGAATAAAATCCGGTGACTACCAGAACTGCAGCTGGGCTGACTGCACCGAGGAGACAATGCAACAGTTCACTGTCGTGAAGTGACTTCCTGTGATTTAAACTTCACAAAGTTTCTGCAGAAATGGGCCCAAATAGAGGTCCCAAGGTGGGGGAGGAGGAGCAAATGCTGATGTGCCATGGGGACTTGTGAGATTGGTCACATAATCAGGAGCCTTTAAACAGCAGAAGCTGTGTTGAAAGTATTGCAGACAAGGCTGGGAGCAGTGAATCAAGACTTGGTAGCAAAAGCTGATGTATGCTTTATGTCCCAGTTGGGAACGCTCAGAAATTCCCATCTCACAGAGTGGCCTCTTTTCAACGGGAACTGGAAAAACAGTAACTATTAAAGTTAATGAGGTTCTATTGTTTTCATGGTGTGAAAACAATCATGGATTCATTTGTAATGCTTTTGATAGTGATAATTAACACTGTCTTGCCTCATTGAATCTCAAATCAATCTTAAGAAATGGGCAATTTTATTATACCCATTTTATGGATAAGAGTGTTAAGAGAGGTTAAGTAATTTAATCACACAATTAGGATTTGATCTCAGATAGTCTGGCTACAAGCCCATGATTACAGCCGCTATTCTACAATGAGGCAACTGTGGCTCAGAGTTTAATTTTAAAGTTCTTTTATTATAGTTCCTGAAAAATACAGTATTTTGAATTAAAAAAATGTGTACTGTATTCCTAAGAGACCTTGACCATCTTTTTTAAAAAAAAAATTTTTTATTGATTTTAAAGAGGAAGGGAGAGGGAGAGAGAGATAGAAACATCAATGATGAAAGAGCTGCCTCCTGCATGCCCCCTACTGGGGATGGAGCCTGCAACCTGGACATGTGCCCTGACTGGGAATCAAACCATGACCTCCTGGTTCATAGGTCAACACTCAACCACTGAGTCACACTGGCTAAGCCATGATCATCTTTTTAATTGTTTTCTCCTCTATGCCATACTCATTCTCCTTCTCTTCCTTTTTTAATTGAAATAAATTTTATATAACCTACTTTAAAAATGTACAATTCTGAGATTTTTAGTATATTCACAATGTTCTGCAACCATTATTAACTACCTAATTCCAGAGCATAGCACCTGAAAAGAAACCCCGTACCTATAAATCAGTAACTCCTCATTCTATCCTCCCCCCCAACCCCCCGCCTTTGCCAAACACTAACCTACTTTATGTGTCCATGGATTTGTCTATTATGGAAGTTTTCTATAAATGGAATTTTGCCACGTGTGGCTTTTCTTTGGCTTTTTCACTTAGCTTTATATTTTCATGTAAAATTTAGGATCAGCTTATCTATTTCTCCAAAAATGCAGCTGGAATTTTTATAAGACTTGAATTGAATCTGTTGATCAATTTAGGGAACATTGCCACTTTAAGAATTGCTTTCTGATCCATGATCATGAGTTTTTTTTCCCATTTATGTAGATCTTCTTTAATTTCTTAAACAATATTTTGTAGTTTTCAATGTACAGGACTTACAATTCCTTGGTTAAATTTATAACTATTTTATTCTTTTTGATGTTATTTTAGTGGAATTGTTTTCTTAAGTTTATTTTTGTTTGTTCATTGAAACTACATAGAAATATAATTGATTTTGCATATTCATCTCGTATCCTGAAACTTTGTGAAGATCATGTGTTCTGGGAAAAGGGACAGTTTTACTTCCTTCTTTCTAATCTGGATATGCCTTTTGTTTATATTTATATGGGAAAACAGAGTTCTATAAAAAAAAAAGTTCTGGAATGAAGATCTACTATTTTGGTAAATTGGCTCCCCAGGCAAAGAGAAAGCAGGTGAGATATAAAAGAGGTGTGCTGTCCTTTATGATGGCTTTGCCACAGGTGTGAGCAGTGAGTGGGAAAGGTGCTGCCCCACAGGGTTGCAGACAGGTGTCAAATAGTTGACTGGTGACATTCCTGAAAAGGTGAAAAGAAGGGACAGAGAAAGGATCTGATGACAGTTTTTGATGATAACAATTACACTTCTAACAAAAGAGACAAATGTATAGTTCTTTTTAAAAATGTCTTTCTTCTTTAATATAATACTAGGGGCCTGGTGCACAAAATTCGTGCACTGGGGGGGGGGTGGGTCCCTCAGCCCAACCTGCACCCTCTTCACTCTGGGAGCCCTCAGGGGAGCCCTCTCCAATCTGGGAGTTTCTGTCTGTCTTTGCAATCATATGAGTGAATTGTCTGAGACCCCAGCCCAGTCTGGTTTGGTGCTCACAGAATAATAGAGCTCTTTTTTTTTCTTTGCTCCATTGGTGGAGATTTCCTAGAAGTTGCAGGATATCTTCCTTTTAATTTTTCCTCGACACTCTGACTTTACGTATGTCTCTCACCTTTGCTTTCCCTCCATCCCCACCCACAACAGTAACTTGCTCCAGGCTCACTTTGCTCTAGTGTCTAGGACAGGGGTGGGCAAACTTTTTGACTCGAGGGCCACAATGGGTTCTTAAACTGGACCGGAGGGCCGGAACAAAAGCATGGATGGAGTGTTTGTGTGAACTGATATAAATTCAAAGTAAACATCATTACATAAAAGGGTACGGTCTTTTTTTTCAATAGTTTTATTCATTTCAAACAGACCGGATCCGGCCCGCGGGCCGTAGTTTGCCCACAGCTGGTCTAGGAGATCCCACAACACGTCTGCCACCAGCACTATGATTCCCAGCATTCCTGGTGCTCCCCTTACTCTTGGTTTTCTCTTTTGGTCCAGGGGCTGCAGAAACCAAAAGGACTGGGAATTCCAGCTGCCCCCAGGCCGGGCTGACAGGACCAGACACTCCAGTAGCATCCCCGGGACCCTGGCCACTTAGTGCCAGGACGAGTGCCCGTGCTGGCCACAGGCTTGAAGTGGGCAGGGTCCCGGGGATGCCCTCCTCGTTGCCCTGGTGACACAGCAGGTGGGGGGGCATCCCACCCTGCCCCTGGCTGCTTGGCGCCTGCACGTGTGCACACTGCCCACAGGCCCGCCATCTTTGTCGGGTTAATTTGCTTACCCACTCCTGTTTGGCTGTGGGCTTTGCAGAGGGATGGTCAATTTACATATTTGCCTATTATTAGTATAGATTAAGGACTGGGTATAATTTATTTTACTTTGAGATTAGAGAAGACAACTATGCATAGAAAATGGTAGTGAATAAAATTATTTTTTCCCCAACAATTATTTAATTAACAAATATTGATTGATTGTGCACCTACTGTGGAAGCATGGCACTCTTCTAGGCCCTGAGAAAATAATGGAGAAAAAAAATAAAGTCCAAGCTGTTAAAGCAAACATTTATTAAAAGCAAAATTATGGTTTACAATGAAATATAAAATAAGTCTGAGATTTTATTCAATTCATTAATTAATAAGAAAACCAATAAGATGTTACAACTGTTTCATAAGAGATTCCAAAAACCAAATATGTACAGGCAGTAAGGAATGTTAAAATGATTTCCAGATGGATGCAAAGTTGATTAATCAGGCAATAACCAACTGAATGTAACTCATTTGCATTTGTATGGCCAAGAATCATTTGCTTGTTATCAGTTTTCTATGCAGTACAGAGTTATAAAGTAGCTCAAAGTCAATGAAAGGCAGGGGGGAAAAGCATAAGCAGGCTCTGCAAGGACACTTTAGAATATTTTTACCCCCATTTCAAAGTCTTTTACATTTTTCTCACTCAACAGTCAACAAATATTTGTTTAATGAATGGATAATGATCCAGAAACAAAGGAACAGCATATTTCAAGAAGTAAAATGTGAGCAACTGTGTCAAAACTTATTTTGAGGGTTAATGGTGAATGGCACCAGATATTAGACTTGGTCCTTGAGTTTGGCTAAGAAAGAATTCAGATCCAAGACTCAAATACAAGTGAAATTTTATTTATAAGGTCACAGAGGTAGAAAAAGTGAACCATGAAAGAAGTGAGCCAGCTGAGTTGTATGGACTCAGGAAATAAGTTACAGAGTCAAAAGAAAGGCACTTGGAGCTTAGGAGAAAGAAAGCAAAGGTACCCCTTTCAGGGAAGAAAGGGAGAAGGAAAAATGTGGGCATGAGAGAGAGAGAGAGAGAAAGAGGCAGAGAAAGCCAGGTCTTTTGTCTTAAGGCAGTGGTTCTCAACCTTGGCTACACATTAGAATCACCTGGGAATCTTTTAAAATCCTGATTTCTGGGCCTCATCCTCCAGAAATTCTGTTTCTTTGCTACTAATGTTGTGGCCCCACCCCATAACAAAGAAGCAGAATTTCCAGAGGATGAGGCCCAGAAATCAGGATCTTAAAAAGATTCCCAGGTGATTCTAATGTGCAGCCAAGGTTGAAAAACACTGTCTTAAGGGCTTTTATCTGATTTCCAAAGACAGGGATTTTAGGGGAGGTCTCCAGGGAGAATCTCAACAGAATATTCACGAGCTTTCCAGGTGTATCCTTTCAGGGTTGTTTTCTCTACTGATTGGTCAATGCTAGGGTAGGGGGTCATTAGTCATTGCTGCTGGTCCTGATGTCAGCCATGGTATCACTTCAACTGGTTTTGCTGCTTTTCTGGGTCTGGAACTAAAACACCACTGAGGCCTACATGTTATCTCTGGTTTGACCAAAACTCTGTCTCTGTAAACAGTTCCAAGGCTTTGTTCTTAGATTATTTGATGCAGGTCAGAACCTCGTTGTCCTGAGGGCTTACTGCTTAAGGGAGTGGTTGTGCAAGGGCTTGTATGGGAGTTCTATGAGGCTATTCTTTGATCCCCTATTCCTCCTCTAAGAGGATCTAAATTGCATGACTAGAGATATAAAAAATCAGAGGGTCTAAACCACATGACCAACTATATGGTAGGGGAGGAAAGGTCATTCTGGGGGTAAGGTCCCAACCTACAATACTTCTTTTTCCAGTTTTGCCTATTGCTAGGCACCCAAGGCTTTCTGCCCCGGTGACCTTCTGTACCTGGCTATTGTTCCTACTCTGCTCATGTCTGTCCAACTGTCTACTATATATCACAAGGAGGATGAGTATTAACACTTGGTTATTGGATTTAGTAACATGGACCATTGGCTTTGGTAACATGGAAGGTTTGGTGGAATCCTGGGGGTAAAAGCCCAATTACAGTGGTTTTCAGGGCAAATGAAAGCTGAGGCAATGGATAGAATTAGGTGAGTCTTTGGAGGAATGTTTACTATAAAAGGGAGCAAAATAATAGAGCTTTAGCTAGAGGAAAACATGAGATCTAGGTAGAATATTTTAAAAGATAATCCAGCATTTAGTATGCTAATGGTAACTTAGAGAAGAAACAAAAGGGAATAATTGTGAGAGGATAGTTCAGAAGTAGGTGAGAGCGAAGGGGACCACCATGCAAGTTAAGAATTGCCTGAGGTCAAAGAATGGGCAGTTTATCTGTTGGATATAAGAATGTTGACTGGAAGTGTTCTTCTTATTTCTAAATAAAACAATAACTGTAATGTAAATATGATTTAACAAGAGCCATCAACACACTCCATGGAACAATTTTAAGATATGACTAAACCAGTTTTATGTAGTGGCCATCATTCCACCCCTACCTGGGGACTGTGCTATCCAATATGGTGGCTACCAACCACATATCACTACTTTAAATGTAAGTTAACTAAAATGAAATACAATAAACTAGAGGCCCGGTGCATGAAATTGGTGCATGGGGGTGGGAGGAGTCCCTCAGCCCAGTCTATACCCTCTTGCAATCCTGGACCGCTGGCTCCTAACCGCTCAGCTACCTGCCTGCCTCATCTCCCCTAACCACTTGCCTGCCTGTCTGATCTCCCCTAACCACTCTGCCTGCTTGCCTGATCACCCCTAACCACTCTGCCTACCTGCCTGATCACCCTTAATCTCTCTCCTGCCTGCCTGATCACCCCAACCACTCTGCCTGCCTGCCTGATCACCCCTAACCACTCTGCCTACCTGTCTGATTACCCTTAATCTCTCTCCTGCCTGCCTGATCACTCCTAACTGCCTCTGCCTCAGCCCCTGCCGCTGTGACTTCGTCCAGAAGGATATCCGAAATGATGTCCGGAAGGTTGTTTGGCTGTCCGGTCTAATTAGCATATTACCCTTTTATTATTATAGATATTTCAGCTTCTCAACATGTAGTTAGCTCACTAAGTACATGCAAATGCTCAATAGCCATAGCTATTGCCTTGGTCAGCACAAACGTAGAATTATTCCCAGCATTGCATAAGACAGCATTGGTCTAAAAGAATTGATGGACAAAAAAATGGCTAGAGTAGTGGGTTCTCAGCCCATGTGGAGAATGCTATTACATTTCTACACTCTGTTGCCTCATCAGTTCCCCGCACCCCCACCCCAGGTGTATGTTTGTATGTACTTCAAATCTGCTGCTCTTTCTTAGTCGGATCTGAGCAGGAAAAAGGAACTGGAGAGAGATGGTGGGTGGGAGAAGATAAGGAGGTAGCACTCAGTGATAGAGAGGCCTCTTCCAACCACCCTCCAATGTGTATTAGTGAAAATTTAATAGACATGTCGGTATCTGCTGATTCTCTTTTGGCTTTTAATTCTTCAATTACTTTTTAATTACACAAGTAAACAAACACATTATCTTAAGAGGCACATTTTAAAGTTTTGACTTAACTTTCAGTGTCTTTCATCTTAAACAAAAATGTAATTTGGACATCATTTTGGGTATCAGAATGAAAGTTATGGAGAACAGAATCTTCTGGAAAAGAGATATCTTCACAGTCACCATCTATCTCTAGTTGCTAAAGGTACACACAAGACCCCTGCCAAGCTTTATTTTATAGATTCCCTTCCTTGAAGGGTGCTATGGGCAATGTCAAGACTGATGGAGAGGCAGTCTTAGTGGTAACAGTGAACGGAAGATGGAGGAATGGTGATGTTGCCAATATCTATTCACCTTTCCTTCATAGTAATAGAATTTTTAGTTGGAAAGATTAGGTACATGACCACCCAGTGAATCACACTTCCCAGTCTCTCTTGCAGTTTGGTGTGGCCACATGACAAAATCCTGCACAATGAGATGTGAGTAATGCTGATATGTGCAACTTTTAATCTTGCTCTTAAAGTTCAAGGACCATGATCCCCCATCCTCCACCCTATGCCCACTTTCTCCTTTCTTTTTTGCTAAAATATGGATGAGATACCATAATCCAGAGCATGCATCTTGGACCACAATCTAAAAGTTGCAACTTGAGGATAGCCTGGATTTCTGACATTGTTGAGGTGACATACTAGCTCTGCATCACTTACTTGATGTTTTAAGTGAAATAAACTCCTGTGTTGTTAAACCATCCTACTTGTGGGCGCTGGTTACAGCAGCCTAAATGGATGATCTAACTACAGGTACACTGACCAGTGAACATCTCCTCCAGTCCAGTGGGGGGCAGTGTGTAGGCTGGAGAAAGAACAGCTTCCTGGGATCAGGATCCTTTCAATTGAACATAAAAGAATTTCCATTTGAGCACGGAAAACAGAACCCTTTCATTGGTCTTTCTTCATTCTGAGGTGCCCATTGCAGTGATATTAGAAGAATATAAAAAAGACTAAGAGTGGGGCCAAAAGTAAATGAGTGATTTAAAATTCTCTATGTTGGATAGGGGATGGACAAAGTCACAGCCAGGATATGTGAAAACAGGCTGCCCAGAAAATTCTTAGAGAGACTCTATGTTCAGAGATGGTGGGTACCAGAGAATGTGAGGGTGAGAAGTGGGGATGTAAACAAGAGGAGTAATTAACGATTGTATAACAAATAGTACACCTCCACTCACCTATCTCTCCCCCACTTATTCAGAGGTCAGACATACCAATGTTTACCCTCCCCCACCCTCTCCAGGCATATAATCAGAAGGTTTCTCTCTAAAGGAATTGAACAACAAGTCTAAAAACAACTAAATATTAGCATTTGGAGAGCCACAAGCATAGTTACACATTATTATCACTCCAGAGTTTGGTGGATAAGTAGTCTCATGCATATTCATTAAGTGATCATCCATCTTCTCTTGATTTTAAAATATTAATAAAATCCAAGTATAAATAGACAATGGAAGAAAACCATTGGCATGAAAAAGAAAGATTGAGTTTAACAAAGGAATTGTTAACAGAAGAAAACAGGTAATTGTAAAAATGGAAGAGATCATAAAACAAATTATTATTGTCAGAGAAATTAGAGGTGACATTTCATCCATAGAACAGGAACAATATGCTATGATAATGAAGCAGAAAATAATAAATTGCTGTTGGAAATTAAAAATAAGGTTGTTGATATTAAAAATATTTAGAAGTTTGGAAGAATACTAGTAAATTCAAGACATCACTTAGAATACAGAGAAGAAAATATGAGAGAAAATGTTGAGGACTAATTCAGGAGGCACAGAATGGAAGAACGTTTCCCAGAGCTAATTAGAAACACACACTTCAAATAGAAGGGTTCCACTGAATACTTGGAGGAATAAGTAATGAATATCCCAATCCTATTTACATTTGCTGTGCAATGTCAGACATGATAGGATAAAGGTAAAATCTTGAAGAGGGGTCACTGCTCTTGCCAGGCACAGCCTGAAACAGAAATCAGGAAGAGAGTTTACCCCTTCCACCTGATTACAATAACCTGTCAGTATTTCTCACTACTAGAAACTGTCTGCAAGCCAGCAAGTAAGGGATTCCAGCAATTGTGGTTGGAAGGTTCTATAATATTTAGCCAAGGGAATATGAGCTGAAAACAGACAGGCAAGTACATGATACTTCCAAAAAGCATCTCAAACTCTTCCAGTGAGGGAAGGTATGCAGTAATAAAGGCCTAAAAATAGTTACATAATTTTAATCAGGTCTAAATAAAAATTTTGGAAAGAGAGAATACTGGAGGTAGAGATAAAGGTGAGCCCAATCGTTCACATATTAACTGAAGTTAATTATTGATGTCAAAAGATGATCAATCAAGAAAGTGGCAAGATCAATTCATTTAAAGATGTGGAGGTAATCATTGTCAGAAGTTAAAAGATTAAAATTTACTGATTCTTGCCCTAGCTGGTTTGACTCAGTGGATAGAGCTGTGGACTGAAAGGTCTCAGGTTCCATTCTGGTCAAGGGCACATGCCCAGGTTGCGGGCTTGATCCCTAGTAGGGGGCATGTGGGAGGCAGCCTATCAATGATTCTCTCTCATCATTGATGTTTCTCTCTCTCTCTCTCTCCCTCTCCTTTCCTTTCTGAAGGCAATAAAAATATATTTTTAAAAAATTACTGATTTTTACAGTGGAATGAAGAGTGAGAAGAGGTGGGACAGGAGACTGCAGGTTTTCAATTTTACCATTTTCTACTACTTCAGTTTTTAGCCATGTTTATGGATTATTTTGGAAACAAACAAACAAACAAACAAACAAATAAAAAACTAAACTAAAACTTCAAACATAAAGATATAACATTGTATGGTATGATTCCAAGCATAGGCAAATTTTATTTGGTGTTGATGACTCTTTAAATAATTGGTTTGTTGGGAATTCCTTCATATTTTGATTTCAGTGATTCTCATTTTATTTTATGCCAAAGCTATTTTCTTAAAAAAACAAAAACAAGGATGAGCCTATTTTTTGGTGTTTATTCGTAGAGTTTGCTAAATAAACACACTTGAATTTGGGAGTTTGAATTATTTTAGGAAATCATTCTAACTAGTGAGTTTTTATTTGCATGTTTGAGTTTACTTAGGTGAACAAAAGAAGGATAAGTGAAAAGTGTAATCTAATACATGGTTTTCAGGAAGTGCAGGCAGGTATACGAGGTCCAGGAGTGGAAGCATATCAGGAACAAGCCAACTGATTTACACTTTCTCTAATCCTTCCTCCCTCCCTCCCGCTCATCTCTATTCTCAGCCTGTCTGCTTCATTATTATTATTGTTTATTATTCAGTTTTTCTCTGCTCTCAGTGTTCATGGCTAATGGTGAAAATGTAACGGCTTTGGAATTTACATGCCTTGTGATTAAACCATCAGTTGGGATTTACGGGATCTCTGAATTCCAGTTCCAAATTCTTGCAAGAGAGACTATCCCAAAGCCTCAGTTTGGTTTCATTGGCAAACCTGAACCAAATATCTATGGCTATCCAGGGTGATGCTGGAGGTGGCAGTGGTTTTGGCTTTGCACACTAGAAACAGAAAGCACAACCTAAGAAATAAAAAACACCCCAAAGGGCACCCAACACCTCTCTGTGTATTACTCAACTGTGTGCATAGACATCGTTGCTGGCCCAGCTCAATCTTGGCACCTTTCAGTTTGTCTTCTTGCAATTTGCTTAGCTTATGGGTGATGTATGCATTGGAAGTGATGGGAAGTCTGGTGATTGTGGTTACAGCCCACTAAGCTCTGTTTGAATTTTTAAGCAATGCCAATAAGATTTAAGCAGAGCAAGGTATGATTTAAAAAAATGGTGCTATGAAGATAATTTTATTATCTGTTGTACTGAAGACAAAATAGATCACTTTTGTTTTTAAAGGAAAGGGAAGAGAGAAATAGAATTTAAGTTTAAATATAGTTTTCAAAAAAATTTTTTTTTTAAACTCTAAGGATCAAAGTTTATTTTCATTGCTCTTATTTCAAGGTCTAGGACAGGGGTGGGCAACCCCTGGCACGCGTGCCAAACATGGCATGCCAGTAACTTTTGCTGGCACGCGAAACCCTCTCTTATAATTTCCATTTACAATTTTTTTCTTAATATCAACTTTTTTGTTTTTCAGATAAATTCAGTGTAGGTGCATCTTAGACAAATAAATAATTTTACATAACAAGTTATCTTAAAGACCATAGACATGGATTGACAAAAGAGGGGAAGAGCAATTTCTATGCCTCTGCCTTACCTCTCCCTGCCTTCCTAGATCCGATCAGTGTTTTGGTTTCATCCACATATGCTTGTGAATCTTTGTTTTCAGTGATAAATTTTGTTAAGTCTCGTAATAGGAGTAGCCTGACGGATGAAAGTAGTAGCTTGTGCATATCTTTGAAGGTCACGAAATATAAACCTGATGCAAAATCTCTGTCATCAGTGATGCAGCGGCAAAAGTCCCACTGATAATATCAAACGGAGTCATAAAGTTTTCTGTCGGACTATCAGTGTACATGTATACATTAAAAAATAAATGTATTTTTCATCATCATATACTGTGTTTTTGTCGCTCGAATGAATTTTATTATTTCTTCAAGGTTCTTCACATACATACACCTTAAGAGATATCAAGTAGGCGTATCATGTTCTCAAAAAATTAGGGTTGGCATGCAGAAGAACTTTGAGTCAGAGATTTTGCTGGTTTTGGCACACACTCACAAGAAGGTTTCCCACCCCTGGTCTAGGACTTGGAAAAATTTAGAGAAATTGAAAGGCATGAAAAAAAGTCATTTTTGAGGAAATATGACTATTGAAGACAATCTTACAGATGGTTAATTCTAGGTACAGCAGAAGGAAAGAATGATTTTTGAAAGGTAATAAGAATAAACTAAAGTCTGAAATAATAAATAAAGGAAAAGAAAAATAAATAGAGATTTATTCCTCAAGTTCATCCTGAAGGAAAAAAAACAACAACCTGTAATTTGTGAAAATAGCCAGAAAGTTTTTTAAGGAGAATAACGAGTTTCTTATAATATAAAAATAAACTGAATAGCTATAAAACTTAAAAGTAGTGTTGCATTTGTGAAAAACCTAGCAAACAGATCAATAAAACAAAGTAATGAGTCCTGAGAGCGACCCAAATTTTTAAAAAAAGTTAATAAGGGAAATGTCACAAATCAATGAGGAAATAGATCCTAACTTCACATTATATACCCAATAAAACCCAGCCAAAAGAATTTATAGAAACAAACCAAAGGGCAGAAGTAATACTTTTAAGATAAACTAGAAAAATAGTAGGTGAATTTTAAATGGATTTAGATGGGAAATGACTTCTTAGCTTAAAAGCCAGGGAAGAAATCACAGTTGCTCAGCCTTGCGGAGTCCCTCTATCCAGGGGAAAGCTACCAGATGGAGAAGTGAGAGCCGACTGACTTTCACCTCCTAAGCAGGGCTGAATTGGCAGGATCAGGCCCCGCTGGCTTAAAACAATGTTTCTCACATTGTGGTCAGTAGTCGGCTGCGTCAGAAGCTCTCCAGGTAAATTGTGAGTGAATGAATGAAGAAAAAAGAAATACAATAATTGTTTGAAGAGATTAAAGGAAATCTAGATTCTAATCCTAGACATTAAATTTAAATCTCTAGCAATGTAGCTCAGACTATATATTTAACCCACATTTTAAACACAAAATCTTTTTGCGACATTAACTTAAAAGAAGCATTGTTAAGTAGGCGAGAAGGAGGGGATTACAGATGTTAGAACATTCTACGGTATCTCTCTATTGCGACAGCCCAGAAAAGCAGGTTCCCTGCATATACCCTTTCACCAACCCCTCATATCGGCACCATTCTGAGTTTGCAGCATATAGTTGGCATGTTCTGCTCAAAATCAATTTTGTAAAGTGAAAGTAGACATCTCTCTATGTCAGCGGTTCTCAACCTGTGGGTCGCGACTCCTTTGGGGGTCAAACGACCCTTTCACAGTGGTCGCCTAAGAACATCGGAAAAACACATATATAATTACATATTGTTTTTGTGATTAATCACTATGCTTTAATTATGTTCAATTTGTAACAATGAAAATACATCCTGCATATCAGATATTTACATTACGATTCATAACAGTAGCAAAATTACAGTTATGAAGTAGCAACGAAAATAATCTTATGGTTGGGGGTCACCACAACATGAGGAACTATATTAAAGGGTCGCAGCATTAGGAAGGTTGAGAACCACTGCTCTATGTAGTATTTAAGAGGCTTTTCCACATTTGAAGAAAAAGCCGTTAATTATCTGCAATTTGTTATCACTAGCTTTTGTGAACAAATTTCTGTTGACTATGTCTGGAATAACAAATTAACTCATTTAATCTTGATTTCACCTTCCTTCTAAGTTTGAGAGGCTAGAAAGTCCAACACTATATTTTCAGGTTTTGTTGTTGTTGGGGTTAATGGATGAAAATTAGGTTCTGCCAATTAGATTGACTCACTGATATCTGGATCATAGGAATGCGGTGAAGTGCCGGAAGCCAATTCCAACATGTCCTAATTGCAAGGGTTTCATCAAAAGGTTGATGGAACTTGGGGACTCAACAAGGGATGAGTCACATATGTTGTTGTCACCTGTTGGGAATGGCTGAGGGCATTTCCCCAAACCTGAAAAGGCATGATTGTTTGCTGCCAGACAGCTCAGGGCATCTTAATCTACATGTTATGGCCTCCTACTGGCCAAACACCTGAACAGCCGTAGGCTAATTCTCCCCATTCTGACAATGGACTCTGTATAAGAAACCTGACCCTTTGAAGTGTATATCTCCACCTCACCTCAGGACAATTTGTGTTAATAAAAATCATGGGGTTCTGGGACGAGGAGATCTTAATTTCTTAAGCTAGGCTTGTCTGACCCCCAAGTGCCTTTCAAAATTATGCTTCGTCACTGGACTCTTACTTAAGTTACACACAGCCCCTTTTCCAGATTGCTGAACCCTTCTTAATGCTGAAACAAGAACCCCGGCAGTGAAAGTCGTCTTCCTGCATCTGTTGGTGAGTTAGCAGATGCTCAGCATCTCTCCAGCATGCACACTTTTTCCAGTTTCTCAGCAGTATAGACACCAGCACTTTCTTGATTTGGGCGGGACTCCAGGAGTGATCTCTGAGGGGGTAGTTTCCCCAGTGGATCAGTTCTACAAGGTTTGACAATCAAGGATCCCGGAATCTCAGCCTAAAACTTGATCCAGCAGGCTCCATGGTGATTTTGTAAGCACTTAAGATCCTGTGTTGAAACCTCTCCCTGCTTCAAATTTGCAGATGTTAGAACATTCTATGGTATCTTTATTTCTGTTCTTACACCAAATCCTGGTAGAGACAATAGGAATCAAGAATGTGAATAGGTCATCATTAAAATGTCTTGATTGGGTTTTAAAAATGCTAGTTTCATTGAAGCATGTCCTTAAAGAAGCAGTAAAAATATATGTTATCAATTATTTACTCTCAAATACATACCTTTAAAATGTTCTGCACAATGAAATGGGAAGTAGACATAAAACACTTCTGCTGCACATGGAAATGTACTTATCTAGAGGGAAAAGACTGTAAGATTGTTTAAGCTGTGAGTTGAACTACGCACTTTCATGAAACATCACTTTTAAATAAGATAAAGGTATTAATATTTGGGTCCTGGGCAGACATTTTATCCAAAAGGCACAAAATAAATTTATCATCTCAAAGAAAAGTACTTCGTACTTGCTGCCAATAATAAAATTTGAGCTTTCAAAGAAAAATTAAAATTTTGGGAACCTTGTATTCACCACAATGAGCTTGGCATTTTCTCAATTTAAAGACTTTTCTGATGAAAGTGGTGGTGAAATTATTAAAATACATTTTCTTCTGTTGTGTAATGTAATTCAGTATGTTAAAACTTGAGCTTTATATCTCAGCAACAAATATTTTCCAAATGAACCAGGGATAATGTTGCAAAATTATGCATACATATTCACTCAAAGTGCGAGACCAACAGATATTAATGAAAGAGAGAAGGGAAAATTCACTGATATATTTACAGATTTCACAAAACAACTAAATTTAAGAAAACCATCACTTTTCAAGTTTTATGTAGTATCAAAAACAAACATTCACGAGTATTTGGAAAGGCTATATATCTGTGTGAGGCTGGATTTTCTGCATGTACTTCAACCAAAGCAACGGATTGAAATAGGTTGAATGTAGGCATGAACATGAAAATCCAGATGTCTTTTATTAAGCTCCATATTCAATATGAAAAAATTTAAAACAATGCAATTATTCTCACTAACTTTTTGTTTGGAAAGCTATATTACTTTTTATAAAATATGTTATTTAGGTTAATATGTAATGGCTTTATTATTAGTGTTTTAATACACAAGTAAGTATTAAAACTTTTGGTTTTAACCCATAATACTATAAATATTGAATTATATGGCCCACTTGCACAATAATTCTTTGGGGTCGTCAATAATTTTTAAGATTGTGTAAAGGGGTCCTTTGAACAAAAGACTTGAGAACTGCTGTTTCAGAGCTTGCAATTCAATACTACACTTCACCAGCAGGTGTCGCCACTAATACACATTACACATTCCCCTACAGTGGCTGAAATTTGAGGCTTCAGTTTTTGCAGCAGACAAGTGACTTGTACCATTAATTTAATGAGTCCAGAATTTTGTACAGGAGTTGATGCTGGGGAAGGAGGTTATATAGAGAAAGGCCATCTCCAATTCCTAATCAAGCTCTAGAAGAATTTGTGATTATACTCAGGGAGGGAAAGATGGAAAACCAAAGGGAGAATGACCTCAAAGTTGCAGAGGTGAAACAAGCATGGTTTACTGGCACCACCTGCACCAGTGAGTGCTGGTTCATCTGCACCTGGCATCCAGGCTGGGGAGCACCCCTGGGTCCCCAGCTGCTAAATGAGGTCAGACTTTTCCCAGGAGGAAACTGTTCCAGTGCTGTCGTTATTCTTTACATGAAGAAAACAATTCCTTTCTGTGACCCTCAAGTTACCATGAGACTTGGATTTGACTCCTTGCCCTCTGTACATCACCCATTGTCCACGCATTTTCTCTCACTAAATTCTCCAGGTAATGCTCCACAATCTTGTAGCTATGGTATACACAGAAATGCCAGCTCCCCAGTATCATAAAAAAACCTGTATGATATATTACATATTCATACAATTTGTTCCTCTGGAAATCTGTCCTGAGAAACCACATCATTCCAAAGATGTAGTGCCCACCACCTGGAATATCATTTCGATTATTGTGGGCTAAACTAGGGAAGGTCTCTTTCCAGTCATCCAGTCCCAGGAGCAATGCTTTAACATGCTGGCATTTCCCTTGCATGTATTGATGTCAGTGCCCTCTGAGATAATCCATCCCTTCTAATCCAGCTGCTGTGATATGAAATGTGAGGATCTTGCTATCCTGAGCTTCAGTCCTGGAGCAGAGCCACTTCCTTTCTGCCCTTTCCTCTTTGTTTCCTGCTCTGCATCTGAATCCCTCTTGCTGTGCTGACTCCTGTTCACTATTTCTTTCTTCTCGATTAAATTTTATTTCTCCACCTTGCTCAAGGGAACTGCTGTGCCTTGTGCTGATTTACCCCATCCCTAGCTCAGCTCACACTCACTCTCCTGCCACACATCGCCAGATGAGGAAAGGTGGTAGTCACTTCTTCATCTCCCAAGTGGAACCTTGTTCAGACCTCACATGTACAGAAGAAAAAAAAAAGTTTAATTTCCTGGAGTAGCTCATTTATAATAGCCTATTTGTAAATGAAAAAGGGACTATGTAATCAACCCCACAAGCTCATTGGGGCCACATGGAAGGCCTGACAAGCTCAGTGACCAAAAGCAACCACACAGGATGGTCTGATCCTAAATCCCTAACTGGGCAGGCCATGGCTGGTAGTCACGTCCCAGGCCTATAGCTTCCTTAGCAAAGGTCAGTCTTTACCTTCAGTGAGCCCTGTCCATTGAGTGTCTTCCCCCTGGTGGTCAGTGTGCATCATAGCACACTGGTTGTTTCACCGTTTGGTCGATTTGCATATTGACCTTTTATTATATAGATGATGACATGTTTTCTACCTCATTATTATTTTAGCTTGCAGTTTCTATTAAATGGGGGCTCTCTCATAAGCAGACCTCTAGTCAAGAGTTTTAAAGAGGGTGGCTTATTGGAGAGGTGACAGTGAAGGGAAGAAACACAACAAAGGGTGCAACTGGGCAGTCGGAGCATTTACAAATGAATGTGCCAGAATATTCATGCACAAGTTTTTGGTGGACATCTGCTGCCATTTCTCCTGGGTCATATAATAGATTTATGCTTAACTTTTTAGGAAATTAGCACGCTTTCCCAAAGTGGTTATAACCTTTCACACTCGCACCAGCTGTGTGTGGGGGAGCTGCAGTTCTTCTGAGGTCTGTATGCTGGAAATTATAGAGCATTGCTGTGGGAAATGTAAGAAGATCTAAACAAAAGCAGAGACATACTGTGTTCATGGGTCAGAAGGCTGGACACTGTTAAGATGTTAATTCTGCTCAAATTGTTGTACAGATTCAATGCACCAATCACAATCTTAGCAGGCATTTTTTGGCATTCTTACAGAAATAAATGCAAAAGACCTAAGGCAGGCAAAACAACTTTGAGAAAAAACAGCAAAGCTGGAGGACTAACGTTACTTGATTTCAAGAATTATAAAGCTGGGCGATGGCTTAAACATTCTGATGCCCAGCCCATGCTGCAGATGATTAGATCTCAGCCTCTAAGGGTGGGGCTCAGCAGCGGGAGTTTTGGAAGCTCCCCAGCCATTCTTCTGTGCAGCCCACACTGACAACTGTTTTAGGAACATATTTCATTCAACCTCTAGAGGGCAGCCTAGGCTTAGTTACTGCCAGAGGAATTGCATTGCATGTAAACAGATGGTCACTGGGACATTCTGAAGCCCCCATACTCTACCCCAGTGATGGCGAACCCTTTGAGCTCGGCGTGTCAGCATTTTGAAAAACCCTAACTAATCTCTGGAGAGGTGACAGTGAAGGGAGGAAGCACAACAAAGGGTGCAACTGGGCAGTCGGATCATTTACAAATGAATGTGCCAGAATACTCATGCCGTGTCACATATAGAAATTTTTTGATATTTGCAACCATAGTAAAACAAAGACTTATATTTTTGATATTTACTTTATATATTTAAGTGCCATTTAACAAAGAAAAATCATCCAAAAAAATGAGTTCGCCTGTCACCTCTGACACACGTGTCATAGGTTCGCCATCACTGCTCTACCCCCTAGGCTAGGTAATCAGGTAATTTGGGGGAAAGGAGCAAGAATAAAGAAAATGAGACTGATGGTGACTACAGCTGGTAGCACTTTGAAGAAATACATTATATATTCATCAAGCATGGGGATTGAGAACACCGTTACAGGCTTTGGGTTCGTGGTGATGGCAGCCTGGTATGAAAAGGAGCACTCATTACTTATAGACTCTAAAATGATCTTGGTGGCTAATAGAATTTGAGACTTGCCTGGCATTTAGAACCTTATAAATTTGGCTCTAGATTAACCTTCTAAGCTCTTCTGTGCCCCTATACATATCCTCTGTTTTAGCCACACTGGGCTAATCTAACAACCATTTTCCAAATTTGATGCCCTGCTCCCTCTGTGGTCTGCAGACAGGAAATGCTCAAGTTGTCCCTCCCCGGTATGCCTTCAGGCTCTCCTCAGCCCTCAGGGTCCCCTCCCCCTCCAAGTTCTGTAACACCTCTCCTCTAGACACTACTTAGGAACTAGTACATTGCCCTGGATTGCCATACGCCCCCTGTAATTTTGAATTGTTTCATGCCCTGTCTGATTGACTATATTATACAGTTCTGGGAGCCCATCTTTAGTTTAATAACGGTTGGTAGCGCTTGTTTGTATATGGATGGTGGGTTGATATTTGCATAATGACAAACGTTGTGATTAGATGAGCTTAAAGTGAGCTTCTTGCGAAAAGGGCCACGTTTTACCATTTTCTCCTCAGTGCTTAGCATGCTGCTAGAACAGCGCAGGCACTTGAATGATTGTTGGCTTGAGATATATGCATCTATGTTCAACACTTCGGTGCTTTAAGTCGAATCTCCCCCCCCCCCCCCTCCTCCTCCTCCTCCTCCTCCTCCTCCTCAATTTCTCCCTTCTCTGACTCTTAAGAGACAACTTGTTGAAATCTGGCTCTGGGCTGTTGTTTCTCTCCTCTTTCCCCCTCTCCTTTCCTCTCTCTTTCACACACATGTGCTTGTGTGACATAATAAGAAATGGGTATTTGGTCTCAGGCCCCAGTTTCAAGGGATTCGTGAGGAGACACTGGTGACTGAGTTAATAATCTATCACGCCTATGTGATAAAGCTTCCATAGAAAAGCCCTAGACTGTGAGGCTGGAAGAGTTTCTGGGTTAGTGAACACATCAATGTGTGGGGAGGATGGTGCCCTCCCCCCCACCCCCCGATTACACAGGGACAGAGCTCTAGAGGTCAAGACCCTTCTAGATCTTGCCATATGTACCTTTTTATCTGTATCCTTGATCAAATCCTTTATAATAAACCAGGGAATGTTAGTGTTTCCCTGAGTTCTGTGAGCCATTCTAGCCATTTATTGAACCTGGGAGGGTGTCATGGGAACCTCCAAGTTGTTTGATGAGAAGAAGTACAGGTGGCAACCTGGGACTGCAATGGGCATCTGAAGAGGGGCAGTCTGGTGGGGTTGATCCCTTAAGGTGTGGGGTCTGTGCTAATTCTGGGTAGCTGGTGTCAGAATGCAATTAAATCGTAGCTGATGTTCAGAGAGTTGGAGAATTGGTTGTTGATATGAAGAAAAACCCTACACATTTAGTGTCAAAAGTTTTGTGAGTGAAGAAATGGTTTCCCTTTAGCTTCCTTATTAACACATCAAGTAACACGTAAAATAAATCAAGCAAAATAGTGATGAACAGAAGTCATATTTGAGATATTTGCAACAAGTCTAAAGTGATCTGCTCATAGCTGTGATTTTGTTGGTGACAAAGTCACAAGCACTGCCAGTGCTACTCTGGTTTATCAACTTACATTCCTGATTGAACAAAACATTAAATTGCAGTAGAATTTACTGTAAATAAAGATGTAATTTCCCCCCACACATGACCCTGAATCCTCTCAATTCTCTCTAGAAACCTCTGGGAGGTTTGTGGTCTCCAGGTTAAGAAACTCTCTTGTACAATAATGTTAAAAATGTATTTTTCTTTAATGGTCAAATGAATCTCTCTCCATCTCTCTGTCTCTCTGTGTGTGTCTCCCTCCCCTTCCTTCCTTCCTTCCTTCCTTCCTTCCTTCCTTCCTTCCTTCCTTCCTTTCTTTCTTTCTTTCTTTCTTTCTTTCTTTCTTTCTTTCTTTCTTTTATCCTTTTCATTAAAAAAATTTTAAATCTTCAGGAAAGTTTCCAAGTTACCATGTGGGAAATCTAGGACCATATCAGTAGTTCTCACACTTAAGTGAGCATTGGGATCACCTGGGGTGATGGTGGGGGGGGGGCAGGGAGGGGGGGGGGCTTGTTAAACCCAGATTACAGGGCTCTACTCCTAAAGCTTCTGATTCAGGTGGGGCCTGAGACTCTGCATTTCTACCAAGTTCCCAGGAGATGCTGATGTTGATGGTTTGGGATGCCTCTTTGAAAACTACTCCCTTTTACAGAGTTTGACATTCTAATATTATGGTGGTTTGACTTGGGTAAGTGACGGTCTTAGGAGAGTTGAACGCAGGCAGGGTGAAATAGGAAGAGCTGCTGTGGGTGATCACCAGGCAGGGGTGGGGATGGGGATGGGGTGGGCTAGAGATGCAGCTGGTGGGGCAGGTGACTTGGATGTCCTGCCCACACCTCCAGGTCCCACTTCAGTTTGCCAGCAGCTATACTAGTCTCTCTCCAGCATGCTGACATTTTCCCCAGCCCAGGCTTTCACACTTCACCACCAGAGTCTGCTCAACTGCACACAGAGAAGTGACAACTTGGAGGCAGCCATCTACCCAGCCTCCCTGTTCTCAGTGTGGTCTGCGGTGCTGCGGAGATATCCAGATGGCTTGAGGCTCAGCTGCTGACAGCAGTAACCCATTTACTATTTCTCACTTTAACAGCTGTTTTCATTTTCCCTGTCTCCTCCTCCTCCTCCTCCTCCTCCTCCTCCTCCTCCTCCTCCTCCTCCTCCTCCTTCTTTCTCTCTCTCTCTCTCTCTCTCTCTCTCTCTCTCTCTCTCTCTCTTCCTGAAATTACCTTCCAAGTAAATAACCTCTTTGGGGGAAACCCAATCTAAGATATGCATTCAAATCCTAGCCTGCTCCTTACCCTCCGGTGACCCTGGGCAGTGGATGAAGTTTCTGGAGCCCTATTTCCTCATTAGAACCCTAGGGGCAGCACTCCCTATGCCCTAGGTATTGTGAAAATGAACTGAAATCATATTCAAGAAGGACCCTGGGCCAGTGCCTGCAGAGGGTACAGGTGCTCAGTAGATGTTAATTCCCTCCCCCTTGAGGCAGGCTGCATTCTGGCAGGAAGCTGGAAGAAGGCAGGGGAAAGGATTCATTTGTCAGATCCATGAAGCATGCAAGCCAGGGGTTTCTCCTCAGCCTCACTGTCGTGGTCTGAGTGAGCGATTGCATCTCTATTCCCTGAAAATGCAGCTCTCAGTCTTAGAGAACTGACTGACAGCAAAATGTGAGTGCCAGCCTTGGATGCTCTGGGCCAGTGTGTTTCTGTCCTGGGATTAAGCAATTCTCATCCACAGCACCCTCTCCCACAACATATATTTGATTTAAGCTGTCAAGGTTTGGGTCAAGACCATTACTTCATTGATTATATGACAACATTCCTCTTGCTTCTCCTTCCATCTCAGTTTAGGAAGTAGGATTGTCTCTTTTATTATTTTGATAATTTTATAGCAGAAATATTAATGAGATGGCTGGCATTCACTGAGTTGTTTAACTGTGGCCTCTTAATTAATTAATTTAAGGTTTGATTCAAATCTATAAAAAAGAATGAGAAAGGAAAACAATATTTTAAATTAATTTCAGAATTCTTTGCTCAGCCAGCCTGTCCCCTCCCAGCCATTAATGCCCTGTTGGAACAGAATCTGGACAAGAGACACTGATGGGGAGAGAAGGTCAGGATGAGTTGCCTCTTCAGTCTCCATCTACTTTGTGGGAAGCTTCTGAAGGCTCTGTCTGTGGCCATGTTTCTAAATTCATTTGCTGCAGGCAGCTACATCTGGAGGGCAGAAGTAGAACGAGAAAGAGAGAGAGAGAGAGAGAGAGAGAGAGAGAGAGAATGAAGAAATGCAAGAGAAACCAAACAAATACAAGTTTAGAGTGGTAAATCAGTTTTTTGAAATTACATTTTAAAATTCAGTTTTTATGAGTTCAAATTCAAAGGAGATCATCTTTCTAAAAAGTTGTATATGTAATTTGAGGCTTAGAGCTGTGGACACTGAAGTAGGCTTTATCTGCATTCTATCCCTCAACTCTAACTTAGCCTAAAGAGCCAGCACAAACCCGAGCCATCCGTCTCTCTGGCTCCCAGCAGAGCAATGGAATATGACAGTGGGTCAGGAGGATCAGTGCCCATTTTAAATAGATAAATAGCATTTGAGATGCAGACTGATTAAAAGCTAAGAAGCTGAGGTGAATTAATTTCTCCTCTGATTGTGACAGCCTGTTTCCTCAACCACGGTAGACTCCAAGCTGCTTGTACCAGGATTCATATCTGGTACATAGTGATTCTTTGCACGGTATCTCTGGGACCTTGAAAATACCTTTTCTTATGTAAATACTTTAACCTTCAGATTTCATTGCATGACATCTTGGTTACTTTGTATATGTGTGTGTATGCACATATGTGTGCATGCATGTGAGGTGTCAAGTATCAAATATATATGTGTACATACACACATGCACACAGTGTGTGTGTGTGTGTGTGTGTGTGTGTGTGTGTGTGTGTGTGTGAGAGAGAGAGAGAGAGAGAGAGAGAGAGAGAGAGAGAGAGAGAGAGATTCTTAAAAACAGACCTCAGAAGCTTGCATTTAATTCAGCTGGCCAAAGAGTCACTAAAGTTTGTGAGTCGTGTTTTTTAAAGCTAACATTTTCTTTCAAGAAATTTGCTGCAGTAACGGATGGATTGATTATGTAAGTATTGGTAGTATGGGGTTATTGATTAGAAGAACAAAAAACAAATTAGAAGCTCTTGAAAATAGTCTGGATAAGAAATAAGGAGAGCTTGCCCAGCACCCCAACACTCATAACAGACATGAAGCAGTGCATGTGAGAGGCATGGAAGAAACAGAATGATTATAATACTGATGTGGCAATTCCCCACGGGAGCAAAAGGAAGGGGCCACAGATATTTCAAAGATTCGATGTCTGCCTATACATCTCTGAGTCATGACCTCATTAAAAGATGATCACACCCTGCTATGTTCAGTGTTTGAAAGGACTTCAGTGTAACGTCGGTGGTCTTGATCCAGTATCTAGAAGGGTTCAGGAACCTGGAGAAGGTGCTGTGTGTAACTTAATAAAGAGTCCAGAGACGAAACATAATTTTGAAAGGCATTATAGGGAGTCAGAGAAGACTTAGCTAAAGGAACTAAGTTCTTCTTGTCTCAGGACCCGTTGCTATTTATTAACACAATTTTTCCTAAGGCAAGATAGATATATATCAAAGGCCAGGGTTTGTATACAGAAGCATTGTCAGATTGGGGGAAACTGCCTACGGCCGTTCAGGTGTTTGGCCAGTAGGAGGCAATAACATGTAGATTGAAATGCCCTGAGCTGTCTGGCAGCAAGCAATCATTTAGTGCAAACTTTTCAGGTTTGGGGAAATGCCCTCAGCCATCTCCAGATGATTCAGCCCTGGATCCAGCTGACTTGCTGGAATTGGCTTCCGGCATCAGGGGAAATTGTGTGGTGTCCTCCAGCCCCTTCAATCCTAATGTTCTTCCTGCTGGCCAACCTGTGCATTCCCAAATGCAACAGGACTTCCTCCTTACAGGTAATTGGTGTGAAGGATCCAATTTTATGCAAAAGTATTCTATGTTTAAATAAAGATGGCAGCCTTTTAATCTTGAATATGCTATGTTTAAGATAGAATTTTGTTTCACTTTATAAGATCAGCTGAATAATCTTAGAAAACATGGCTTCCTCATCTTTAGGATGGGAAGAAGGTACTTTGGGACACACAGAAGACCTTAACTCTAGCCCACAAACTCTCTGGGGATGGCAGGACCACAGGAGAAAAGCATGGGTCAGTGTGGATGTCTTTAAAAGCTGGGCATTAATCAATATGGTTTGGGGAGCAGAGGCAAGGGTCCACAGCGGTCTGCATGTGGTCAGTGGGTGGACACTTGGAAGAGGCAACCTTGTTGTTTCCCTGAGCCAGACTCCTTTCTTATTTTCTTGATGTCATATTAGAAAAGCTCTGAGTTCTTTATGATCCAATAGACTGAGTGGGAGACCCCCCAATAGAACTGATATTGGACATCGTACTGGCCTTGGTGAATGGAAGCTGGGGGCCAGGCTTGACTTGTTTTAAATTCATCTACCACACATTGTGAGCCACACATACCTGTTACAATGATTAAAAGGCAGGGCTCTGCACTTTTACTGGGCTAGTTTTTTAGAGGTGTTTTCTGTAGTTGATTTAATTGGATTGACCTTGCTGTGAAACTCTTGTGGGCTTGCTGATGCTGGAGTGGAAATTCATTACTGTTAGCGCTGTCAGCAGCCCAGGAAATATAAGATATGTTGTCAATGCTTTTTTGACCCTTATTAAGGGTGTATGTGCCTCAAGGATAAATTCTTCCTGAGAGTCACCCATTGGGATGCCAGGCTTGTCACACCATTCTGAAGATGAACATTGGGCACCCCTAGTTAGTGGTGCATTCCCATGTCAGGGAAGTACAAAGTGAACGGGTGGGGCTGGGAAGCATTGGAGATGAGGTAAACCCAAGCATGAGTCTAAAGCAGTTTTGGAGCCATTGCCTAATTGCAGGTCATTGAACAGAATGACCACATGTTATCCAGTGAAACCTGGATGGCCACGCCCAGGACACCAGGACATTAAAAATGCAGGGATGGCTCCGGCCACACTTACACTGTAGGCACTGGCCACATTTTCTTTATCTCATTTGAGAAGTGCCTTCCATTTGCTCTCTCTGGGAACATCTGGGTTATAAGAATCAAATTTTAGTGTGTCCTGTTTCTGCAAAAAAATTATTCTCTTTGAGAATTACTTTTTTGCATATCCTCCACATATTTAAACCAGCATCCAATTTTACTAAATCAAGAAGTTTACACTTTATCGCTGTGGATTGCTGACATGCTTAGGACATTCCTGTTGAATTGATGGAAACACAGAGGTTGTGAATGTTTGAGAGGCTATATTCTCCGTGATCAACCCATGGCATCATTGCATGAAGGACTTTCAATTAAAGAGCTCACTTGAGCCTTACCTTGTCTTGTGAGGTTAGTATATTACCTCTGCTGAAGAGGAAAGCTACTTTTAGGTCAGAAATAGATAAATAGGAAACTTTTTTATTGAAAAAAGAAGTTTGTCAATTTCTGTATCCTTTAGTTAAGATGTAGCCTTGTCCTGTGCAATGCTGGGTTAATTCTTTATTAATCCATCTGTCTAGTCTGGAGGGTCCAAGGTGCTTCTGGCTTCTTGTTAGCCCTAACTGCACTGTTAGAAATGAAAACAAAACAAAACACACTCACACACGTGCACACACTCAAACAAACCTCCAATCACGTACCTGGTTAAACAATTTACTTATTTATACCAGGGTTTCTGAATAAACCCCTAAGATTTTGCACCAAGACTTGGAGTTTATTTAGTAGAGGAGGATTAGATAATTCTGTATTGCTCCGGAAGGCATCTTTACTAATGAGTAGAAGTTACTGTAGGGGGTAGACTGAAATGTGATATATGAATGAACTTTCTTAAAAAAATGATGAACTACATATTCATAATATAATTTATATTCAAACAAAATCCCAATTTCCAGAGCAGTCCTTATGTCATGATACCATGTTACTAAAATAGGAAAACATGCATATCTGCACAATAAAATGAGTAATAAGACTGTGTTGAAAATGAAAATGTGCTTTTCTTTCTTTTTATTCATGTTTTCTAATATGTATGAACAATTCTGCATTTCTTGTGTCATACAAATAATGTGGAACAAGGAAAAGGACTAACAGTTGTTCCAAGCCATGGCAGGTTCTAAAACAATAAGCCATCCATTACCAGAGGTAATGAGCAGAAGTGAGAGGTTAATTGACAGAAAATCCATAGGAGGAGAGCAGTTGTCAATGGAGAAGATAGTCTCTTATTCCCAGCTCAGTCCTAAGGTTCTGGAACTTGGGAATTCTTCATATCTGGGCTATATTTGTCAAAGCCAATTATAAGTACTCTGACAATCGTGGCTCTTGGTCACTTAGAGTGAAGAGGGTGCTAGGATATTTTTAACAAGTGTTAAACCCAAAATATCCTCGATTTATATTGTGTCCTGTGTGAGCAAAGTGAAAAAGGTGGCGTTCTGTGCAGAAGCTGGGCTGGTTTCATAGTAACTGTCAGCCCCCCAAACAGACCAGCCTCTTTCCAGCAGCCCCATTTCATCTTCCCTGGAGTCAAGCCAAGTTAGCAGCCTTTTAATGAGGCAGATTGCTAACTTCTCTTTCCATGAAGTAAATAAAATGATTGACAATTAAAGGATAACCCAGATTTTCTTAACAAGATCCAGTCTATCCTTTTTTTTTCAACCTAAAAATATTTTAAGAGGCAGGGATCTTCCTATCCAGACAGGTTAAAGAGGAAAGTGGAGACCCCACAACAGAGCCTGCCCATGGGGAAGCTATTAGAACAAAGCATGAATTTCAGTTCAGCTGCCTTGGCTGAACCAAACACCTTTCTATAGAAATGAGAAAAGCTATTTGTAGAGGATCAAGGCAATGCTTCCTGGTGGGGCAGACATGAGCTAGGGATCTCTACAAGAGATTTTAACCATTTCGAGGGCCACCTAAGTCTCACATTATAAAATGAAAGGAACTCTGTAGATAGCTCACAAAGCCCCATCAATAAAAGACACAAAATACAGAGTAGATGTTCTTCACATTTTTCCTATTATTTTCTTTTAGGACTATTGGTTAAGCTGAAGAGGCCTTAAAAGAACTGACTCCATACCTGTAGTTCCCTTAGATTTGGCAGTTCTCTGCTCATTCTGAGAAATCCATCAAAAATAATAATGAGGTTGGCAGTTGCTGCTGTGCAGAATGCTGCCAGCCGAAAGGGCATCTTGCCTTAAGTAACCCCTGCTGATGCTGGGAAATTTTCATGAGAAAAATATGGATGTTCAACAAATGAGAAATATTTTTTGCATTATCATTTTTTTGGCCAATTTTATTATCTTTAGGTCAGAAGGGGAGTATGGCACAGCTTTTGTTAATTACAGGTTATTTTGTTGGTATATGGTGTCTAGTTTTGACATTGGGCTTTGTAACTGCACAGGGCAGGGGTCATTGATTGCTCTAAGTCAGGGTTCTGAACTCAGGCTGCATTCTCTTAGGGTTTCTAAATCTTTGCAGGCGGCTTGTTTTGCAGTTTCCCCTCCTCGACAACATATTGTACAGATAGCCTTACAATTCCAAGGAAGGCACCTTTCTAAAACAAAGAAATATGAACACACCGTACAGTATCAATTATTTTCATATTGGTGTGCTCCCTTCTTGTCTTTATGTATGTTACATATGGTGCATATGCATTTTACTGAGGTATTTGTAGGACCATCAATGGTTGATAGTTTTATATTCTACTTTCAGTTAATTTCATGTCATAAACACTTTTCCCCACTTATAATGGTTGTTTTTCAATTGCCCTGTAACCTAATATCACAGGGTATGATCTACCATAATTCCCTAAGCCTTCTCTTATTAGTGAACTTCTGGATCATTTTACATTCACACTGTTAGAGATAGATATAAAATAGGCTCTGTTTCCATTTAAATAGAGACACACACTCTCATTTGACTCCCTAATGGGTTACTAAAGGTGTTACTCTGTGTAGTTGTTTGTGTCCTTTACATATGATTACAATGCCATTAGCCGGTCATACTTTCTACTGATTGGCTGTCTGGGAAACTACAAATGGCACATTGCACTATGATAGTCTCTCATGTCTGAAAATGAAGTTCATTAAAAATAAGCCATTTAAGGAAATCCCAGAAGAATTTAATTAACTAGAACATTTGAGTGGAGAGTTTTCAAATTAGTTGACTTTCCCGATATTTGCTACTGCTGTTATTATTAGCTTTATTTACACAGAGGTTAAAAAATAAAGTTCATGATATAATGTTTTAAATCAGAGGTTTCAACCTTTATCTTCTCATAGCACACATAAACTAATTACCATAATTCTGTGGCATAACAAAAAATTATATATTTTGCCAATCTGACAAAAAAATAGGTATGATTTTGATTCATTCACACTGGTTGGCTATTGTTGTGTTGGCTGTTACCATTTTTTTATTTGACAATATAAGGGAAAATAGGACAGTGCCCCTGACTAAATAGTCAGGTACGGAATATATATTCATTTCAGAGAGGAAGGGAGAGGTAGAGAGAGAGAGAGAGAGAGAGAGAGAGAGAGAGAGAGAGAGATAAACATTAATGATGAGAGAGAATCATTGATTGGCTGCCTCCTGCATGCCCACACTGGGATCTAGACAGCAACCTGGACATGTGCCCTAACTAGGAATCGAACTATGACCTTTTGGTTCATAGGCTGATGCTCAACCACTGAACAATCTGA
The DNA here is from genome assembly GCF_964212035.1 of Myotis nattereri. NCBI lineage: Eukaryota > Metazoa > Chordata > Mammalia > Chiroptera > Vespertilionidae > Myotis > Myotis nattereri. The sequence continues at coordinate 19,782,721 of NC_138083.1, read as the reverse complement.
CTGGGCAGTACTGCATTTTTTTGTTTGTTTTAAAAAATATATAATATATATATTTAATCCCACTGGGGATTGAGCCCACAACCCAGGCATGTGCCCTTGACCAGAATTGAACCTGAGAACCTTCAGTCTGCAGGCCGATACTCTATCCACGGAGCCAAACAAGCCAGGGCAGTACTGCATGTTTTAAAAATTCTTACAGCTCAGTGTGTCTGCTATGGTGCACAAATTGAAAATCACTGTTTTAAATCATATAACTTGGGGTTGGCAAAAACATGTTCTTTCTTTATCTTGGTTCCCAATATTGTGTGTGAAATGCTTATGTCTCTTTGTGTCATGGCATTGCTGCAAACTGTGAGTATAATTCCATCCCTTTGAAAGGGTGACTTGCAGACTCTCTTAGTGTCATTCTGAACACCACGCGAGTGTAACGTTGTCTAGGTAATTGGAGTTAAGTGGCTCCAATATGGTGAAACTTGAGAATTATCTACAGAACCCAATGCACCCCTTTGCATGTCTGACTGTTTCAACAAAATGCCAGATAGGAGTATTTGGGTCTGTCTGTTTGCTCTTTCTCATCACAGTGGAGTGGAACAAAAATTCCAGATAATTGAGCACGTCACCACTTAAGACTTATAGAACCCCAGACTTTGTAGAGACTGTGATGATCATCTAGGTGAGGGATTTGAAGCCTAGAGGAGTCATGAGTTTCCTTCAAGGGTTAGAACATGACTTAAAACCCAGAGTTGTGAATCATTTATCCAGTTCTCTTCCTTCTGCTTTATGGCTATATTTAAAGTTTTATTGCATATACCTAGAATCTTCAAAAGTGAAAAGAAAAATAACTTTTAACTCTTTTGAGTGGCTTAAAGAGTGAAGAAACTTTCCCTTTATATTCAAGCATACTAAATGCTGACTAAGAGAAGTTTTATTATATTTGTACGTGAAGTTAAATGAGTCATGCATCAAGGAGCAATGGGTAAATGATCGATTTTGAGACTGGCAAAATACGTCTGTGTTCTTCTTCCTAGTTTTTTATTAAATGAGTCACAGAAAGGAAATGTGAAACTGACTCCCTAGAGGCCAGTCTGTTAAGTAAAAATCCAAACCAAAGTTTAACAACAGAGAAAAAGTATTAGGTATTATCCTCCCAAGGGGGAGCTCGATGACACAGTTAGGGCTAACAGTCACTGTTTTCAAAAGCAAAAAAAATGAGCTGTTACTTCTGCTCAATTAATACAGAATACTTCTGTTTTCCATCTCCTATCATCATTGGCAAGTCGTTCACCCTGATCCTTGACTGGGTGAAATAATACAGAATGGACTTGGGGTTAGAAAGGAAGCTTTCTGAGGTTGATTAACCTCTAAATGAATGCAATAGTGTTGTGCAACTCCACTTGCTGGACACCACCATCCCAGAAGATTTGTGGTTTAGATGGTTTTCATGATTTATTTCTGTGAAAGAAACAATCCCATTACTAATGGCTGAAAACAATTAACCACCGTATCTTCTGATTTCTTAGGTCAGTACTTCAGGAAAGGCTTGTCTGGGTAATTCTGTTTCACGTGGCATTGACTGAAGTCATTTGCTGGTGTTCATCTGTCTAGTCTGGAGGGTCCAAGGTGCTTATGGCTTCTTGGTTTGGGTGGGTGGAAACCTGAGCTCTACTCAGACTCCAGAATAGAACACCTGCATATCCTGAAATTGTCTCTGGACAGTCAGATTTCTTCCATGGTTCTTCGAAACTTCAGGAGTGAGGATTCCAATAGCATAAGTGGAAGTGTAGTTCATAAGTGCCAAAACACCAGTTTAACCATATTCTATTATTGGTTAAGCAATTCAGTAAGAGTAGCTCAGATTCAGAGGGAGGGGAATGCGATTTGACCTTTTAATGAGAGGAGTAGACTGGAATGTGTGGCCACCTTTGCTTCATTATACAGCCTTTAGTAACACCTGGTTTATAAATGCTATGTACTAATGGTCGCTTACTACAATTATCTGTAACTCCCTGCCTAAGAGTTTCCTCTGGCCCCTGGAGTTTTCCCAGCCCAGTCAAGGGTCAGGGTGAAAGACTTGCCAATGATGATAGGAGATGGAGAACAAATATTATTACAGAAAATCATTAAGCGGAACTCATTTATCCCTGAGGCTGTTTATTAGCTCTGACACATGGTGTTGAATACAACCCTAGTATTGATGAACATGCCTGTTTAACTAGCTCCCAGGTCAAGAAACAAAACATTAACAGTCACCCTAGAACACACCACGTCCCCTTTCCTGGTACTGTTCCACTCCCAGGGCCACGACTCTCCTGACTTCTAACCCCATAGATTGCTTTTTCCTACTTTTGAACTTTATAGGGTGGAATAGTATAGCATATGCTCTTCCATGTCTGGCTTTTTTCACTCAACATTACATTTAATTGCCTATACAAGTAATTGTTACATGTAGTCGCTTATTCATTTTATTGCCATATACTGTTCCATTGTTTAATACATCACAGTTTATTTTTCAATTATATTTTTCAAATGTTGAATAAAATTTGAGTGGATTTCTGGTATTGGCTCTTTTGTTTGTACCTTTGGTGGAAACATAGGCATTTCTGTTTGGTATATACTGAGGAGTGGAATCTCCCAAATCTCCTTTGGAAATACACTTTCTTTTTTTTTCCATCCATAAAAGCTCTGCTCATCTCTGCACCTTTAATGATGTCTTCCCTGAGCCATTCCAAACTTTTCCTGCTCAAGTATATATCCCTTCTCCAGTACATCTGTTTACATTTTCATCACAGTTACCATTTAACACTGATATTGGTTGAGTGCCACCCTTTTAATCCCAAAACATCTGGTCACCCTCTACCATCTTCACAATAGAGAGCAGTGTTGAAGGTCTTCCAACATCTGGCTCTGACCAATCTTCCTAGCTTCCACCAGCCTCTACATCTTTCGGCACATTCTGTTGACCAGTTATGTTATCTTATTTACAGCCTTCAATTCATATCTGTCCAATCTTTGTGGGTATTGCCCCAAATATCTGCTCTCAATTTTCCAGTTCTCAAAGTTTTAGCAAAAGAATCTAGCACAAAATAGTATTTGTTACAGAATTATCAGAGTAGACACTTAAATAACTAATAGGATTGCCAACCCTGGATTCAACTCATTCTCTACCTACTTTCCTTCCATCTCCCCTATTCCAGTCAAAGACATCTTCCATTTTCTCAGCTCAACAACTCCGGAGCCACCGTTGTGTGTCCTCTTAAACTCTTATTCTCCACATCCAGCTCCTGAGCAAGTTCTGACTGCCTGTTCTCTCTGCAAAGCAGATAGCCCTGATCTGACTCCACCTCCCCTACCAACCTCAGCATCTCCAGCCTGTACTACACTGACCCAGTAGGGAAAAGGATACCCCACTTCCAGTAATGGACATGCGACTTCCACCAATAATACCGCGAGATCAACATGCTTCTTCCTCTGAAATAATGTATATAATCATTAATACATTACTTAGTTCATTCTACCTTATAAAAACACTTGCTTACTCGTCAGCACCCCCTGTAAGCTGTAGGCTCCTGAGTGCAGGGCCTCCTCATCTTTAGCCATCTCTGCATCCTGAACAGGCCCTGCAGGTGGGCTTCTAAGCTGCATGTTTCAATAAAGTGTTTAACTGACATTAAAGGGTTTTATCTATTTAAAGCGAAAATTAGTATGTTTGTGAAAGAACCTTACAGAGATTAGTATTCTTAAGTGTGTTAGAATTTCACAAAGATATCTTGTGGCCTTTAAGTCTCTTCCAATAGTCCCTCCAGTTAAACTCGACTAAAGAAGTTTTGTGCATCAGGAAAGGCGACTCTGCGCCAATGATTTCCTTTAAGGAAATACTGGGAATTTACTTTTAAAATTGGGTTAGAAAGACAAATTTAAATGTATAATACCAATTGAACCATATTTTGATCTTTATTGAAAAGTCTAAATGCAAAACCCCTGCATTGACTGGAGATCTCTGCCCCTGTAGAGAGGTTTCTAGCTACAGTAGCCCCCCACTCCTCCCTTAGTTGCAGTTTATGTTTCTGTGGTTCCGGTAACCTGTGGTCAGCCATGGCCTGAAAATATGAAATGGAAAATTTCAGACATAAACAATTCACAGGTTTTAAATTGCGTGCTGTTCTAAGTAGCATGACAAAATTGCCTGCTGTCTCGCTTTGCCCCACTTGGGCTGTGAATCATCCATTTGTTCAGCCTATCCATACTGTACATGCTACTCAGCCATTTGTCACTTAGAAGCTGTCTTGGTTATCAGATCAACTGTCATGGTATTGCAGTGTTTGTGTTCACGTAACCCTTATCACCAGAGGGTCAATATCAGCCTAACGCTGTGTCAAAATGCCTGCCAGTCACCTCGCTTATCTCATCTTGTAGGCATTGTATCATCTCTTATCACAAGAAGGGTAAGTGCAGTACAATAAGATGTTTTGAGAAAGAGATGAAACATTCACATAACTTTAATTACAGTATATTGTTATAATTATTTAATTTTATTATTAGTTATTGTTCTTAAAATCTTACTATGCCTAATTTATAAATTAAACTTTATCATAGATATGCATGCATAAGAGAAAACATAGTAAATATAGGGTTCCGTGTAATCTGTGGTTTCGGGCATCCACTGGGGGTCCTGGGAACACATGCCTCATGGATAAGGGGGAACGAATACGTAACAAATTCTGTTTCCTAGAGCAATATTTTATCCACAAGATGGGGAAGTGGTTCCAGATCGGATCTTTTGTTTTAAACCAACCTAAGAGTCCACTTATTTCCTAGGATTTCTAACAGTGGAACTGCATCCCAGTTCCCGACATAAATGCCTTCCCCTTGGAAACAGGAGAAAGCAGCCACAATAGAAAGCATAGAGCATCAACAAAGCACACCTGTCTGGAAGAATCTTCTATTCAGCCTAAGAAGATGAAGGTCGTTCATGTATCATTTAGAGCCATTGTGTGCTGTGGACAAACTGTATCTGCTGTTTTTGATTCTAAAATGAGGGGCCTGAGATTTCCCTACTTCTTTTATGTAGATTTGGAGGAAAGCAGTGCAAAGGAAATGTCACCTCAGCTTGATACACATGGACATTTATTTATTTTTAATAGGATTTATAAAAATAACCAAAGAGAATAATAGAGGTAATCTCTTCTTCCCTTTTGAGATTTCCTAATAGGACATTTCATGAAAACTAAAGATGCTTCGAACATACAGGGGGGTGGGAGGGAATGGCTATCTTTTCAAGTCAGATTTCAATTATTTAAACAATCAACTAAGATTTCTTTCTTTTTCTCCTTCATTATTTTGCCACTCTGTAAATAGGGCAGATAATTAGGTCATTGGAATAACAGAAAGAACTCTGAGACAAAAATCCTATTAAATTTCAAATTCTTGCATTACAGCAAAGGTAAAAAGCAGCAAAGCAGATGTTTTATGTGAACCTCAAGTTCACATAAAATATAGATAATAGCCTTATCTATAAAATAATCTATAAAATAATTTCAGACATATGGGTATGCCTAGAACTTTAACCATATCATATTTCAATTCATTTCATTATGTCTCTAAAGCCAAGTTAGTGCATTTATGCTACAGTTTAAAAAGAGTGACATTAACCTGTCACAAGAATAATAATCCCAATATTTATTTGGAAAATTATATCCTAAAATTTAGCCTTTATAATCAAGGGGATCTGTGTGTGACAGGATCGATGCACATCTAGTGGTTCAAAGCAAGACTTACCTTTGGTGACAGACACAATTTGTCCCAGTCTGGCCTCACCATTTACTAACCACATAAACTTGGATGAATTACGTGGCTTTGGTTACAAGTAAAAACTAAGAGTCTGGCTTACTTAGGCATAGAGGAAATTAACTAGAGGGATAGCAGTTGGGAAAGCTGGAAAAGCAGTGGGAGAAAAACAAAAGAGCAGGCAAACTAGGTAGCCAGAACCACAGTCTAGGTCAGCCGTGGGCAAACTACGGCCCATGGGCCGGATCCGGCCCATTTGAAATGAATAAAACTAAAAAAAAAAAGACCGTACCCTTTTATGTAATGATGTTTACTTTGAATTTATATTAGTTCACACAAACACTCCATCCATGCTTTTGGTCCAGCCCTTCGGTTCAGTTTAAGAACCCATTGTGGCCCTCGAGTCAAAAAGTTTGCCCACCCCTGGTCTAGGTCCTGCAACCATGATGCCTGGACACTGGTTGCCACCACTGCACCAGACAATACCACAGACACCCTGGACATGGGTGTCATGAGTGATGGCAGGGAGACCTCTTAAGTGCTAGAGAGTCCCAGGTGCAGTCTTTGGTCCTTTTCTCATCACTATCTATCCTCAATCCCTTTGTATTCTCACCTGGCCTTATGGATTTAAATATTATCTCTATGATGCTAATTCCCAAATTTATATCTCCATTCCATCTCTTCCTTGAACTCCAGAGTCATATTCGACGCCCTACTCAACATCTTGGCTGGGATGTTCAAGGGAAAACTCACCACAATATGTCCCAAACTGAACTTCTGTTCTTCTCCTTCTCTTCCAGCCTGCACCTAGCCGTTCTCATTTCAGTTAAGGGTCACTCCATCCTTTCACTTCTTTACTCTTCTTTTTCTTACTTCTCATCTTCAGTCTATTAGGAAATTCTCTTGTTTCCATATTTAAAAGATATTCAGAATCTGGCCCTACTTTTCTCCTTTTCTGCTCCCATTCTAATCTGAGGTACATCATCTCTCATCTGACTTATTACACTAGCTCCCTATTCCTTTTTGACTTGATCCCACCCACTTTCACCATACTCTACTCTTAGAAAGGAAGCCATAGTGATCATGTTCAAATGTAAATCAGGGTTTCATGTAAACATAAATTCTAATTTGGCAAAATAACTAGGAATGAGATTCCTGGTTTGTATAATGTATATTTAATGTTATAACAAACTTCCAAAAAAAGAAATAGGGGAGGACTTTAATGAAAAATGACTAAGATAACATATAATAATATATACTGTAATAGCACAGTACATTACATATAGTGAGAACGCAATAAGTTAGCTAGAGTAATAACCATAATAATAATAAAAAAGAAACTCCCAAACTGTTTTTCATTCCTACCAGCAATGTATTTGAATTCTAATTGCTACACTTTCTGATTAGCATTATTTTTAGATTTTGTCTTATTTTGTTTTTCATTCAAGTAAGTGCATCTCATTGTGGTTTGAACTTGTATTTGGCTAATGACTAATTGTCTTTTCATATGCTTATTTGCCATTGTGTACCTTCTTTGATCAAGTGCCTATTGAACTATTTTGCTCATTTAAAAATTGGGTTTTTAAATTATTGAGTTTTGAGACCTCTTCATATACTCAAGATATAAATCCTTTATCAGACATGTGATTTACAAATATTTTCTCCCAATCTGTGGTTTGTTTTTCATTCTCTTAAGAGTGTTTTTTACAAAGTAGAAGTTTTAAATTTGATGAAGTCCTTTCTATCAATATGCTCTTTTATATATCACTAGAGGCCCGGTGCATGAATCCCTTGTGCACTGGGCCTCTAGTGATATATAAAAGAGCATATTGATACAATGGACTTCATCAAACTGGGGGTCCCTCGGCCTGGCCTGTGCCCTCTCACAATCTGGGACCTCTCAGGAAATGTCAGAGAACCAGTTTCTGCCTGATCCCCGCAGGCCAAGCCAAGAGATACCACCAGTGTACCGGATTCATGCACCAGGCCTCTAGTATACATATAAGATCTTTGGTTAATCTCTTCCTGCCCTCCCCCACTTCCCTCTGAGATTCATCAGTCTTTTACATGTTTCCATACCTGTGGTTTCTGCTCCTGCATTGAGTGTCTACTCCCTGGTGGTTAGTGCACGTCATAGCTACTGGTTGGTCAGCTGGTCAACCGGTTGGCCAGTCGCTTAGGGTTTTATATATATAGATGTCCAAGAAATCTTTGACTAACGCAAGGTTGCAAAGATTTTTCTAAAAGTTTGATAGTTTTTTATTTTACATTTAGGTCTAAGATCTATTTTGAGTCATACAAATTTTGTTGATTTCAGAGAGGAAGAGAGAGGGAGAGAGAAATAGAAACATCAATGAAGAGAGAGAATCATTGATTGGCTGCCTCCTGCATGCCCTCCACTAGGGATCAAGCCCACAACCCAGGTATGTGCCTTTGACCAGAATTGAACCCAGGACCCTTCAGTCCACAGGCCAATGCTCTATCCCCTGAGCCAAACCAACTAGGGCAAATCTTGCAAATTTTGGAGCAGCTTTATTAATAATGAAATAACTGAAAATAGCTATATATCCTTCAACTGGGGAATGAAAAAACAAATTGTATCGTGTACATACAATGGATATATTTTAGAAAGAACCAACTGCTGATACATGAAAAGGCTTGGAGGAATCTCAAATGTATTATGCAAAGTAAAAGAAGTTAGCTCACAAGGCTACAAACTATATAATTACATTTATTTTATATCCTGGGAAAGGCAAAACTATGAAGACAGAACAGATCAATGACTGCTAGAGACTAGAAAGAGAGGGGTAAGATTGACTACAAAGAGCCATGTGGGAATTTTTGGTAGTGATGGAACTGCTTTATGGTGGTAGTTACATGACAGTATATGTTTGTCAAAACTCTTCCCTTCCCCACCCCCTGCAAAATAGTAAACTTTATACTATGTAAATTATACTTTAATAAAAATAACTAAAATAAAACCTTACTTAATAATGATAGTAATAATAAAAATAAAATCAGATTATTCACTATTTTCTCAAAATTCTTCAAGTTGGAGTGAAAACACAAACCAGTACATGAATGTGTCCCTGCTAATTTCATGCTCCCTTATTTCTACCCCAGCCACACTGGCTTCCTCAGGGCATCTGCACTGACTGTTGTCTATGTCTGGATGTTCTTCACACGGAGCCACAGTTCTTAGGATATGCACTAAGGTGTCCTAGGGCACCAGATCCAAGTAACAGAGGTTCTGAGGGATATTTTAAAAAGTCAAGAAAACAAACTGATGATTGTAAGAGAAAAGGTGGGAGGGTGAAAAAGGTGAAGAATAAGAAGTATAAACTCTTAGTTATAAAGTAAATCATGGGGATGTAATTTGCAGCATAGAGATAACAATAATATCATACATAACTTTGTATGGTAACAGATAGTTACCAGACTTATTGTGGCGACACATCGTAAGGTATATAAATGTCTAATCAATATGTTGTACACCTGAAACTAACACAATATTGTATGTCAACTATACTTAAAAAAATTTTTTTTAAGTCAAGGGAAATACAGCGCCTTCTGCTGGACACCTCACAAACTACTAGCTTAAGAAATTTGGTTTTAGCATTAGATTGTGCAACCTTACTTTTGATGACATCACAGATGTGAAAAAACCCATATAATCATGGACATTAACAAACAAGCACTGAGTGAAAATCATCATAAAATGGGAAATGAGAGTGTCCATATCGAATTCAATTCTAAGGATCGAGAAGTTGTTTCAGGCCCACAGGAGACCTTAAAGTAAGCCCATAAGAAAGTACTATGGTTACTTAACAATGCAATAAAATTTTTAATTTTTTTCACTTTAGGATAGCTAGCTAATCCTTCCATAGACCCAATCCCACTGTCACTATTTCCTCCATCTTTAGTGATGGGCGGTGGGATTAAGCCCCCATTTGAATTCATAAAACAGATACTTTTCTAAAGTTAGGAAAAGGGCAGACACTAAATAGCCAAAATAAAATGGTTTTTACTATGACATAAACTCTCCATGCTTCAAGTTACTCATAGATTAAGTGAAACTATCAATAGCACCTAACTTTTCCAGGGCATTTTGAGAATGAAATGATCTAGTCCCTAAAAAGCAGTTAACAGAGTGCCATGTACTCAGGGTACTCAAGGGCATACAAATAGGTATTTTGTCTTTAGGATCAAAATAGCCCATCTGGAATGCACGGGAACTGTAGATTAAGGAATTCACCAAGAGAAATTTGGAAAACATGAAAGGTCTCATATTTCATACGCTCCTCAGCCACCTTCAAAGTTTCACTTTTCATAATGTCCCCAGTAAATGGTGGTATTTGTTTTTAGTCTTGAAAATTTCAAATAAAAATAAAAATTTAATACTTTTTGGTTGTCTGCATGTTGACTTTAAGGGTCTATTGAGTATTTAATTCAAATGAAGCATAAGACGATCTCTTCCATTGAACATCTTATAATTCAAAAGGGCTGCTAATTAATGCAGAAAGTAGAATCTGCTTGAATGCTCATGCATTCAGTGTACAGAGTGTACACTGAACGAGAAAGCAGCTTGGTTTCAAGAGCAGAAAAAAAGGTTTCAGTGAGAAGCTCATTCTTACGATGGTTCCTGGGTACAATGATGTGGGTATTTGGGTTGCTGGTGTTTAAGGGGAAAAGTAACTTATAACATAGAGATGGATGTATTTGGAAGGGTCGGATGAAAATGTCAGCAGCTCACCTGTTTCTCTTCTGTGTAAATTCTGGTTAATCTTGTGACTTCTCCAATTTTTTAAGGGAAGTGTCACTTTTCTGGTGCCTTGGACACAAATCATCATGGAACCTTGGATTCAAGAGTTGTTTAATTTCGTTGGTAGACTATCAGGATTCTTATTTGTCTCAACTCTTCTTCCAGGCTCTCCAAAGGTGTTTGTTTTTTTTTTTAATATTTTAAATTATCATCTAATTTTCTCTTGCTCTATACAGTATCCTATTTACTCCTTTTGTTGTCTTACTCCCAATTACTTGAAGGCAACAGGCATATACACCATTGAGCCCCCTGAAATTTGTGGCACCTGTCTTCCACTTCTTATGTTCGGTAAGCATTTGTTGGGTACAGGGGAAGAATTTATTATAGCCTCTCTTGTTAGTTGATTTCTTTCCTTTGTGCTATTTCCAGAATTTGAGCCTCTACTTACTTTGCTGTTTTAGTCTATCACTCCTTAATCCAGAGCCTTGCTAACAAGATTCCCAGCTGCTTTAAAAAATGCTTTGAGTGCCAGAAGGTACAAGTGGCATTTACTCAGAAAAATATTTTTAGAGCAGCTGATGGTGTTTACAGTTAGAGTGATAATTGAAGGCATCATTTTCATTTTAGAAGCAAGTAAACAAAAGGGTCTTCCCAGCTTGAGATGTGTAGTCTTTATAAAACCTTGTCTCGCCCAGAGGAGAAGAGCAGGATTAACTTATTCTTGCCTTCCACCCTCTACTTGACCTGAGCAGCCACATTCCTACTTAGCAGAAAACCACATAGTAAAAGTTTGAATTTAATTTGCTTTTTTGTTTATTTTATTTTTTAATTAAAAACATTCTGAAGAAATAACATGAAACAAAATATAAAAAGTGCAAATTTACATAGAGGAAAGTAAATGTATTTTCCACCCCTGTCTAGTTTCTTTCCAAGTGACAAATACTATTAGTGGCTTCTTGTGTATTCTTCAAAATAAATTATACAAACTCATGTTTTTATTTAATACACATATATTTTATTTAAATGGCATGCATCATCATGCATCTTGCTGTTGTCAACTGATGGCATATCTTGTAATTATTTTTCTATTTCTTGTGGTCTTGTATATGAGGGCTGCATCATACATATAAATATGTTCTAATATCTGGTTGGAGTATGAACATTCTGGAGGCTATTTTTTACATAAACTTTAGAATAAGCTTTAAATAATTTAACATTTATTCTTTAAAAATTGTTGGTGTATTTTTAATGAATTAAAATGTTACTGATCCTTTCTATCACAAAATAGGGAATGCATTTTAATGTTTCTTCATATAAGCTTTGTGCATTTTGTTAAGGTTAATTCTATACACAGCATATCTCTCCTATACATATATTAGTTTTTAAATTGGGGTATTTTCTTCCTTCTGACTTCCATTTGGTTCTTGTTTGTGTAGGGCAGAGTATTGATTTTTGTATATTGATATATCCAGACAGCTTACTGAACTCTGTTTTTTTTTTCTTTTTTAAAAATATATTTTTATTGATTTCAGAGAGGAAGGAAGAGGGAGAAAGAGATAGAAACATCCATGATGATGAGAGTATCATTGACTGGCTGCTTTCTGCACACCCCACCTGGGGATTTAGCCACAACCCAGGCATGTACCCTGACCAGGAATCGAACCATGACCTCTAGGTTCATAGTACAACATTCAACCACTGAACCACACTGGCTGGGCTGAATTCTGGTTTTAATAATTGTCCAGTTAATTCTTTGTGTTTTTCATGTAGGCAGATTATGTAATATGTAATTCATAATAATTTCACCATCTCCTCTCTAATCTTTAAATATCTCCTATTTTTTCTCTTGCCACATTCAATGGCTAGGACCTTAGGAACTGTGTTAAATAATAGTAGCAACTGCTGACATCTTGTTCTGTCATATTTTATTATTTCCCTAAAAAACAGTTTGTTTCCATGTTTGTATAAGACAAATATTAAGGATATAATATTCTAGTCATATTTAATTAGGAGGCGGTTTGCTTGTTAATAAGAATAGATATTGAATTTTATGAAATGCTTTTCAGTATCAGATATAGTCATATTTTTCTTTTGATCTGTTAATATGTTGAAGTATAATAATAAATCTCCTAATATTAAAACAAACTTGAATTCCTATAATAAATACCACTTATCTGTGTGTTCTGGCTTCTTCAATGGGCTTTTAGCTTTTATTTGGTAATATTTTATTAGGATTGATTCACTGGGATTTAGCATCACTGTTATTTGTAAATAGAATTTAGATTTTCCCTTTTTTCAATTGTTTGAAACAATGGAAATACATGCTGAGGTATCTATTTTGTTTAATGGTCTGATAGAATTCCTCTGTGAAAAGCCCAGAACCTTGAACTATTTTTTGATGAGCAGTTCTTTGAGTTCGTTCTCAATTGTTTTTATGGTATTTAGTCTACTAAGATTTTCTAGCTCTTTTGGGATCACTTTTGATAATTTATATTTTCTGGAAAGTCATCAATTTCCCCTACATTTAAACATTTTATTATTGAACAAAGAAATCTCTTGTAAGTCTTTAGATTTCTTTTCATTTATATTATTTACCTGACCTTGTTTCTTATTTTGACTATTTTGTGCATTATCTTTTTTTTCTGGAAAGGGTTAGCTAATGGTTTATTTTACCGTGTTAAAGTCAGCTTTTAAATGTATATACTTATTTTTTATGTTTCCTAACATTGTTATTTTAATTTTTTAATTCCTTCATTCTGATTTTCTTATAATGTTCTTTTTCTAACTTTCTACTTCATTTTCTTTGAGTATCTGACTATACATTTTCCTCTGAGCACTACTTCATCTGTATCCCATAAGTTTAGATAAACATTTATATTTATATCAAAATTATATCTAAAATGGAGAACAATTGTAATAGTGTCAACGATAAAAAAATAGTCATGGGGATGTAAAGTGAAGCAAAGGGAATATAGCCAATAATTTGTAATAACTATGTATGGTGTCAGGTGGAGAGTAGATTTATTGGGGGATCACTTTTGAAGTTAGACATTTATGTAACTTCTAATGTATATTTATACTCACATTTATTTATGTAATAAATTACTGCCATTTTTCTAGATATTTAGTAATTCAAAATTTGATTTTAGTTTTGATTTATTTTAACTTCTAGGTAGATGAGCTTTTTACACTTTTAAAAAGTTAAGTACTAGTTATACTGCATTGTAGTCTGAGGATGTTGCCTGTATTTATTTTTAGACTTGGCTGAACACATGAAAGGAAGGTGTATTCTGTTTTCTAATGTATATACTCCCCCAATCTCATTTTCCCTTTCTTCCCCAGATATAGTCTCATCCTAAATTTTTTGTTTATAATTTCAATGCATGTGTATACATAAAAAATATATTATTCTTATAAAACATTTCCACATTTATATAATGGTATCATACTGTACATATATTTTTCAACTTGCTTTTTTTAACTTATTCCATTTTGAAAGTTTTTGTACTGATATACATAGCTCATCTGTATTTATATTCACTGCTGTAGTATTGCATTGTTTGATATACTCTGAATTATTTATACTTTCCCTCCTGTGGCTGGACACTAATTTTTCCCCAACATTTTATAATTACAAAACAATGCTGACAAATTTTATTTTATGTCTAATATTTTAGTGATTATCCTTCCCTTAAAAAATATCTATGCCTGGTGTGATCGTTATCTGTTTTCCTCTCTCAAACAATGCTGACACCTTCAAAGGCTTTAACGCTGACCTCAACCTTATGTCATATATGACACTGGCTTCAGGATTAAATGCCATTCTGTTTTCAAATCCCCAATTTAGCCATCATTGTCAATTTATACGGCCATGCTTTCTCAGATTTACCCTCAAGCTCAGCAACTATTTTCTTCCCACGTATTTTTGCATCTCATCCCTTCTCATTTCACTTCTCTCCTTCCTAAGGTTCATCCGTTAATAGTTCTCTCAGTGACTGTCCACTGGAGAAGGTTGGAGACCTGTGAAGCTATGGAGCCTCCTGAGTCCTTTCTAGAGCTATTCCTGTGTTGTCTTTCTGAACTTTATTTCTTGTTACTGGGAGTCAATGAGATGAAAACTTGAGGTGAATCAAGTTGGTGGCTGTTCCTTGAAGCCAGTGTCCTGACTAGAAAATATATATCAAAACTCTTCTCATTAATCCTATATAATAAAGAGGTAATATGCAAATTGACCATCACACCCTCTAATAAGATGGCCACCCCATGTGGTCACAAGATGGCCATCCCCATGTGGTCACAAGATGGCCTCCACAAGATGGCCTGCAGGGGAGGGCAGTTGGGAGCGACCAGGCCAGCAAGGGAGGGTAGTTATGGGTTACCAGCTGGCAGGAGAGGGCAGTTGGGGGTGACCAGGCTGGCAGGGAGGGTAGTTGGGGGCAATCAGGCCACCTGGGGAGCAGTTAGGCATCAATCAGGCTGGCAGGGGAGTGGTTAGGGGGTGATCAGGCTGGCAGGCAGAAGCAGTTAGGGGCAATCAGCAGGCAGACAGGAGAGTGATTGGGAGCCAGCAGTCCCGGATTGTGAGAGGGATGTCCAACTGCCTGCGGATCGGGCCTAAACCGGCAGTCGGACATCCCCTGAGGGGTCCCAGATTGGAGAGGGTGCAGGCTGGGCTGAGGGACACCACCCCCCAGTGCACAAATTTTGTGCACCAGTCCTCTAGTGTAACAATAAAACCCAAGCCAAGCAGGCTCATGAAAATGGGAATGCTTGTCTCCAGGTGCCTAACTTGATCCAAGAGTCAGATAACACCATCAAGACTTGGCTCTCCTCTATTTATTTTTTTGTGTCAGAGTCCTAGTTGCTGGCTTTATTCAAAAGTAACTCTTAAACAGGGGGCTTTAAGATGACCTCCAGGTTTAATGCTAGGAGAAAAGAGGAGAGCAGTTCCAAGCAATCTTAGTAGAAGACCCCTTGCATCTCATTAGGTGTGATTGTATCACTTGCCCATCTCGAAACTGATTACTGTGGCCAGAGAAATATATTCTGATTGGCCAGACCCAATCTACCTGCTCACCTCTGGAGCCATGTCCACTGAATCCACAGGAAGGAAGTGACTTCCCAGAGGAAAAATGGGATACCATTTCCATAATAAGGTTGAATGGATTGGGTGCAGATTCACAAACAAAGATAAAACAAACACAGCAGATGTCAGACACCCAGAGCTCTCCTGAGCACTATGAAGACAGGTAGACGTATGTTATGCAATCCGTACTGCAAAACACTTATTTAAAGATTTGAAAAACCAGTGTAGCAAACAATATTTTTGCCAGTTCCATATCTTCACCATCTACCAGAGTTGACAGCAGTAACAGCCTACACACAGCTCCCACCAAGCTGAGAACTTCTCTCCTAAAGTGTCTTTCTTTTTCTTTTTTTTTTCTACTTGAGTGTTTTCTTCAGCTCTATGGTTCAGGGAAGCTCTGAAAGACAAGGGAGTGAATGCCCACAGGGGCAGCTTTCAGACTATAGGGTATTGGAGTTGTTGGATAATCCCCATCCTTCCCAGTCCCCCTGGAGTTGTTTCTGAGATGTGTCCCACACAGTGTCTCAGAAAGTGCCCAGCAAAATGGAGTCCTGGTTTCCCATAGAAGTAACTCCCTGATTAACACACTGTTTCCTGGCTTTTCTCTTTTCTCTGTTTCACTCCTTTATTGCCTTCACGTGTGTTTCTGGAATCATCTCCCTTACAATTAACTGCAACCAGTCCTGTCTTGGTGTCTGATGCTAGGAAAACCAAGGTAAGATGCAAAGTGAGAAACCACTGGAGAGTGATATTATGCATTTCATTATTGCAGAAGAATGGAGCTAAACACTGCCTGAAAGGAGAGATAAGAAGTACTTGGAATTGACTAGAAATAGTAGAAGGAGAGTGAAAAGGGAGGGGATTTAGCTCCATCTTAGTGGCTGAGAAATATTCCACGAAGATGAAATGGCATAAGCTAGATGAGTTATCAGGAGGATATGATGCCAAAAGACAGTGAAGTTACCCACAGATTAACTAACATATATTTATGTTTGTTGAGAATACTAAATGCCACCCCGTGTTCTAAGGGCTAGGGTAAAGTGAGTGCCGGAGACCAATTCCAGCATGACAGCAGGGCTGCATCTGGGAATGGATGAGGGCATTTCCCCAAACCTGAAAAGGGATTATTGCTTGGCTGCCAGACAGCTAAAAGGCATTTTAACCTACATGGTATTGCCTCCTACTGGCCAAACACCTGTACAGCTGTAGGCTAGTTCCTCCATTCTGACAATGGACTCTATATGAAACCCTGACACTTTGATGTGTATATCTCTGCCTTGCCTCAGAACAAATTGTGTTAATTAAAAGCATGGGGTTCCGGGGACAAGGAGAACCTAAGGCCTTAGACTTACGACCTTAGAATTTAGCTCCTTTAGCAAAGCTCCTCTGACCCCCAAATGCCTTTCAAAATTATATTTCATCTCTGGACTCTTTATTAGTCTCTGGACTCTTATTTAACATCTACACACAGCCTTCTCCAGATTTCTGAACCTTCTTTTCTTTAAAATATATTTTATTGATTTTTTACAGAGAGGAAGGGAAAGGGATAGAGAGTTAGAAACATCGATGAGAGAGAAACATCGGTCAGCTGCCTCCTGCACACTCCCTACTGGGGATGTGCCCGCAACCAAGGTACATGCCCTTGACTGGGATCGAACTTGGGACCCTTGAGTCTGCAGGCTGACGCTCTATACACTGAGCCAAACCGGTTAGGGCTGAACCCTTTTTGATGCTGGGACAAGAACTCTGGCAGTGGGGAATAGACACAAAATCTCTCCCCATAAAAGTCTATATTCTCATATATGCAGAAGAGCTAGATAATAGACAGGCATACAGATAAAGGTTCAAGGTAACTTGGGATGATAATAAATATTATGATGGAAATGTACAAGGTGTTCTGGTAGAGATAACTGGAGTGGAGGTGTATTTTGGGGTAGTCAGGGAAGGCTTCTTTGAGGAGATGACTTTTGAGCCTTGACACTTGATGACTAAGGTAGAACCAGCCATGGGAAATCTGGAGGAAGAGGAGAATGTGACTTAGAATGTGGTTCAGGCACGGCAAGTTCTTTAAATCCCAAAGCATGCACAAATTTTTCACATTTCAGAAATATGAAAGGGAGTGAGCTGGAATATATTAATGGAAGCAGCACAGGCAGAAGGTGAGGTAGGAGAAGGAAATGGATACCTATCAGGAATTGTTCCCTGCTGATGGCCCATAGCCAAGTTCCTCTCCATTCATGGCCTTCTGCTGAAGGGAGCTGCCTTGCTCAAGGTTATTACCTCTTCTCCTAAGCAATCCACTGACTAGTAAAGAGAGAGGTCTAAAGATCCAGTCCCTTGACTCTTATCTGAAGGACCGACCATCCTAGTTTCCAACTCCTCAAGGGATCAGCTGAGGCTTTTGTTGCAATCAAATCACAATTCAATGCTTGCCTCAGCCTAATCCTCCTTTTCTTACTCCTGGGCAGGTGTGCCCTAGTGCCCTCCCCAATTAAACACCTGCAGGCAAGTCTACATCTGAGTATGTATCCTGGGAAAATGACCTAGAGAGTTGGTATCAGAAGTGGTCCAAGGAAACAGATTCCAAAATGGGAGTTTAGAGCTGGGTCTCCGCCACCAGCCTGGAATGAGGACCCCATTGAGGGATGTGGGTGAGCACCATCCCTAGCATGTCATGCTGTAGCAGTGCAGTCATTAACATTTCACTACTGGTCACTTGGAGTGTGATTCCTGTAGAACAGAATGCTCTGGCAGGTGCACCATGTAAGGCATTTGAGAGGCACAGGAGAAGTAGTAATTACAATGACTACACAATTGGGTGCCTCTTGCTAAGTATAAAAGATGTGTTGAAAAAATTCAATAGAAGGTCAAGAGTGATTAATCATCAATTTAAGGTAAAATATGAGAGTCAGAGAACTTTTGCCATTGTGTAAAGGAACTGTCATATCCTGCTATAAAAATCTGAGGATCAGACCTAAGACTTAATTAAAAGAGTGGCAGAGCTATAGAGGTTATCAAGTGATCACATCTGGACTATCTTTGCAGCACATTGATCCAAAGTATTGATGATGTCATGATGGTTGGTCTAAATAAACAAGCCTTGGCAAGAGTACTAGGAGTCTTCATAAGAGACACACTCCAGAGGGTGGGAGTAAACTCTATAATGATTCAGGGCCACTTACCAGTGAAAATTTAGGAGTACAATGGTCTGGGAACATGAAGGATATTTTAGGCAAAGTACTGGATCTTCCCAACACTTCGACCAGTTTATAAGGAAGCGCAATTCCTGGCAGGACTTTTTAGATTCTAGAACATCCTGTCCAACTTTCACATACTGCTCTGACCTATTTTCTAGGTGACATGGAAGACTTCCAGTTTTGAGTGGGTTCCAGACCAGGCAAGGATGCTATAGCAGATCCAGGCTGTGGTATAAATAGCTCTGCTGCTTGGTCCATATGCTCCATCAAATCCTAAGGCATTTGCAAATCTGTGGGACAAAAGACACTACATGGGCTTTGACAAGCCCTATTAAGAAAATCAATTTCGACTCCTAGGGCTCTGGGGCAAGGCCCTGTAATCTTTAGCAGAAAGTTATACATATATCAAGAATAACTCCTTGCATTACTGGACTTAGTAGGGGTAGAGACCCTGACTATGGAACATCACTTAATCATGGGGCCAAAGCTGTTCATCATGACGTAGGTTCTGTCACATCTGCCAAGTTATAAGGTTGGGTGGATTCAGCAGCAACCTACCATGAAAATGAAAGCCATACAGCCAGGATTGGACACAGCAGGGACAGTAACCCGAATGAGCAAGTGACCCAGGTTCCCACGTCATTCAGCACTCTAACCAGATCCTCTCCTTTAGCTCACAGTTATGGCAGTGTGTGTGTGTGTGTGTGTGTGTGTGTGTGTGTGTGTGTTTATGTGTATAACTCCCATATGATTCTTTATACAAGCATGTCAAGCTCAAAGGGCCAAATAAATGAGGCATGTGGCCTGCGTGCCGCGAGTTTGACATGGTTGCTCTACAACACAGAAAAATGGTGAAGCCTGCAGCCTTGAAAGACAGCTGTGAGGATTAAATGCTCTCAACTGGCACATTTTTGAGTTTTCCTGGTCCTATACTTTCTGTAAAATGAGAAGTGCTCCAACATAAGAAAATATACAATT
The DNA here is from genome assembly GCF_964212035.1 of Myotis nattereri. NCBI lineage: Eukaryota > Metazoa > Chordata > Mammalia > Chiroptera > Vespertilionidae > Myotis > Myotis nattereri. The sequence goes on along the minus strand of NC_138083.1, from coordinate 19,762,914 downwards.
CATAAGCAATGGGAATGGCTTTGCTGGCTGGTCAGGGGTGTGGAGGGGAAGGATTAAAAGATAAAGGTCAGCCCTAACCGGTTTGGCTCAGTGGATAGAGCGTCGGCCTGCGGACTGAAGGTTCCCAGGTTTGAGTCCGGTCAAGGGTATGTACCTTGGTTGCAGGCACATCCGCAGTGGGAGGTGTGTAGGAGGCAGCTGATTGATGTTTCTCTCTCATTGGTGTTTCTAACTTTCTATCCCTCTCCCTTTCTCTCTGTAAAAAAATCAATAAAATATATTTTTTAAAAAAGATAAAGGACAATAGGGTTTGAGTAAAGATGTCAATAGACTGATGGAATGGGATAGAATATGAAAACTTTGTTTTGTGCTGAGAGCACTTTCTATGGAAGTGGTACAAAGCAACCAAGTGAACAGAATGATTTTGTCAATCTAAGTTGGCCTGCCTCTGTCACTGACTGTTCCACTGTTGGCACAATGAGCACATGAATGGAGTGGCAAGGATGAAGGATATGATTGCTGCCAACATCACGGAGTCCTATATGGCAGCTCTTTAGAAGGACCCACTGTACAGCCAAAGAACTGCAGTGGTGGGTCCATGACCATGGGATCCTCTGGTCCTATCACATATCACATCACCCAGAAGTTGTCAGCTCATAGAGGCTTCTGAAAGGATAGCTGAGGCATCAACTTAGAGATAATTCACACAAATGTAGAGCATCATCTTCCAACATGCGGTACACAGCCTGTATCAAGCGTCTTTACATAGTGCTGTGTCCCACGTGAATAAAATGCATGCATTGAATCCCAAGGGGAAAATATAGGAATGGCTTCACTCATCATCACTTTGAATGACTTCTTTGGGGATTTGCATTTTTCTGTTACCTACAACCCTGAGTTCTGCAGGTCTTAAAGTCTTGGTTCCTCAGAGTGGTAATCCTTCCATCAGGAGGCAGTAGAAGTTCAATTTAAATTACAGGTGCTGCTGGCATCTGGTCACTTCTGGTTCCTTATATCAAACAAATAGCAGGCAAATAGATGAGTCACCACATGGCAGGAATAAGTGAATCTGATCATTATAAGAGGTAAGGTTGCTGTTACACAGGGGGAGAAATATGTTTGGTACCTAGGACCTAGGTGGTCAGCAAACTGCAGCTCGCGAGCCACATGCGGCTCTTTGGCCCCTTGAATGTGGCTCTTCCTAAGCCTTAGGAGTACCCTAATTAAGTTAATAACAATGTACCTACCTATATAGTTTAAGTTGAAAAAATTTGGCTCTCAAAAGAAATTTCAATCGTTGTGCTGTTAGTATTTGTCTCTGTTGACTAATGAGTTTGCCGACCACTGACCTAGGTGATTCAATGGAGTGTCTCTTGGTACTAGCAGTGCCAATTGTGGCTGTGAATGGACAAGTATAGCAACCCTGACCTGAGAAGGGCATGGTGACCAGAGGCTCAGACCCTGCAGTGATGAGAGTCTGGGAAACTCCGTCAGTAAACCAACTAGAGGTTTAGGGTGGGGCTAGAATCGGTAATAAGAGGAAGATAATCAGCTGTGGACCTGGGACCAATGCTAGCCTTCATCTTGCAAGTTTTATATAAAAAACAAAAACAAACAAAACACACACACACACACACACACACACACCCAAAACACCCAAAACCAAGACCAACCAGAATTCTAGAGGAGTACTTCCAGAGGAGGTTAACATCATTTTAAGCAATTAGATTCAACAGGCACAGAGAATGGACTGATATGGCCCCAAATATCTCACCACAGCCAAGGCACTCACACGTGCTGGGTGTATTGGCTGCTGCCACCCCACAGCTGGACCCGCCTACTGCCACCCAACCATAACTGTCCTCTGCCAAAAGGTGTTACCCATCCCAAGGTTATGCTCCCTCCAGGGACAAAGCTGCCTCCATGACTAGGATGTAGGCAGGAAAAGGCTGGCCTCCTTATATCAATTTGGGACATTTCTGAAGGGCCATCCAAGCTCCAAAGCCCACCCTGGCTGGAGTCAGCCAAGCCTCTACTGAGACTGAATCATTATTTAACCTCTGTTTGCCCATTCCTGCTTCCCTAACTCTCTGTGGTGACTTCTAAGTTATGTCCACAAATTCTTGGTGTTCCTTCCCTCAAGAGATGGAGTTTAATTCCCCTCCGTACTTTTGTCTGTGTCTATGAGTTTATTTTTTGTTTTTGTTTTTTGCTTTTGCTTAATCCCTTCATCTTTTTTGCTTAATCCCTTCACTAGCTCCTTCAAGCCTCCTCCCCTCTGACAGCTGTCAATCTACTCTCTGTATCTATGAGTATGTTTCTAATTTGGTTGTTAGTTTATTTTGTTCATTAGATTCCATGTATAACTGAAATCATATGGTATTTGTCTTTCTCTGACTGGCTTAGTTCATTTAGCATAATACACTCAAGGTCCACCCATGCTGTTGGAAAAGGTAAGATAGCCTTCTTGTTTATGGCTGAGTAGTACTCTATTGTGTAAATGTCCCACAGATTTTTTTTTTTTTTTTTTTTACTGTTGAGAGTATCACAGATGTCCCCCATTTTAACCCCTTTGTCCGCCTTCCACCTAGCTCCTGGACCATATCAGGCCTTTACTCCGCTATTGTCTGTGTCCATGGGTTATGCATATCTTACCTAATAATAGGCAAAGATGCAAATTGACCATACCTTTGCTATGCTAACCAGCCAATCAGAGTGATATGCAAATTAACCACCAACAAAGATGGCAGTTAATTTGCATACATAGGCTCCAAGCTGTTGGTTAGTTTCCACATATAAGTGAGATCATGTAATACTTGGTCTTTCTCTGACTGGCTTATTTTGCTTAGCATAATACTCTCCAGGTACCTCCATGCTGTCTCAAAGGGAAAGAGATCCTTCTTTTATACCTGCATAGTGTTCCATTGTGTAAATGTACCACAGGTTTTTTATTCACTCATCCAATGATGGGCAGTTGGGCTGCTTCCAAATCTTAGCTATTGTAAATAACACTGTAATGAACATAGGGGTACATATATTCTTTCTAAGTAGCGTTTCGGGTTTCTTTGTATATATTTCCAGAAATGGAATCACTGGGTTGTAAGGCACTTCCATTTTTAATTTTTTGAAGTAATTCCATACACAGTGGCCACACCAATCTGCATTCCTACCAATAATGCACAAGGGTTTCTTTTTCTCCACATCCTCACCAACACTTGTTAGTTTCTTATTTCTGGATACTTAAGTTGTAGCTAATATTTTTGTATTGTACATAATTATATGATTAATGTACATTCTGGCAATCTTGTGTGTACCTCTGATTATTTTATTAGACTAGAAAAGAAAGATTAGTGGTTTAGAGAATATGCCATGGTTTTGTATTAAAAAAAGTTGCTTTTTCTCAAGTTCTTGAAGATTGGCACATAACAGGTGCTCAGTAAATATTTTATAAGTGGGTATACATATTTTAAGTGCTAGTTCATAGTGCCAAATTGCTTCCCAGACAGACTGTGTTCATTACTCAATATGAAAATGAGTTTCATGCCACATTCTTTAGCATTCAGTATTATAATTGACTTTTTAACTTTGACTAGTGATTGAGAGGTGAAAAATAATAGCCTTCTTTTCATTTTATGTTTTTGAATTATAGTGTATTTTTCAATGTGCTTTTTGGCCACTTATATTTCTTCTGAAAATTATTCATAATCTTGCCCATTTGAGGGGTGCTATTATTCTTTTAATATATAATATGGATATATAAATAAATATACTTTATTTTTTATCTATAATATTTTTGGAATATGCATCCAGGTTGTAATTTGCCTTTAGTGTGTCTTTTAATTTTAGTTTGAAATGAATAGAAATAGAATTTTTAAATTTCATCCAATCTAGCAGATTTTTCTTTTTGACATCTTGCGTTGCTTTTGCTCTGAAAAGGCAGCTCTGTTACTTCAAGATTAATAAAATATTTTTCTCTAGAATAATTTATGGTTTACTTTATTTAGAATTAACTCTTTTATCCATCCAGTATTTAATTTGTATAAGATGTGACATGATAAATTAAATTTTCTTTTCCAAACAGTCAACTTCTAAACTTTAACTTTAAATCATCTATTTTTTCTTACTGTTTTGCTGATGCGTCTTTAATTGTAACCAAACTCTCGTAAATTTTGGGATCTGTTTTGAGGCTCCAACTCTGGTGCCATGGATTGATGCCACAATTTTTTCTTCTTCTTTTTTTAATCCTCACTAGAGGTTATTTATTCCATTGATTTTTATAGAGTAAAAGGGAGGTCGGAGAGGAGAAGAGAGAGGGACACACACACATCAATGTGAGAGACACACATCAGTTGGTTGTCTCCTGCATGACCCCTGACCGGGGACCAAGATCGAACCTGCCATAGAGGTAGATGCCCTTGATCAGAAATCAAACCTGTGACCCTTTGGTCTGAGGGCCAATGCTCTAATCACTGAGCCAAACCGGCCAGGGCCACAACTTCTTAATTATTGAATTTTCTACAGTAGTAAGTAGACAATTTTCTACAATACAGGTCTATTTTATGCAAGTATGTAGCATGCAGAGTTGCAAAGTGGAAAGAGAACAGATAACTCAGAGAATTAGTCCCCAAATCTGTTACCAAGTAATTGGGTGGCCCCTAGTTTTCTCATTTGCTAAATGGCCGTAATCAGACTCACCTCAGGTTACTGGATTTAATTCAGGTAAGGTTAGACTTCAGCACAGGGCATTCTCAGATTTAAGTGCTCAATAAATGTTCCCTGTTAATATTATTGTCATGATTCTCATTTTTCTTATCTATACAATTTCAGGGTTTGGCATTATATTAGCCAGAGAGAGAGAGAGATACAGAAATTTATTTTTAAAAATTGACTCACATGGTCCTGGGGGCTCAAAGGCAGGCTGGAGACCAAGGGAAGAATTGATGCTGCAGTTTGAGTCAAAAGGCAGATTTTCTTCTTCCTCAGGGGAACTCAGTTTTTTCTCTTAAAGCTTTCAACTGATCAACCAAACAGTGGAGGGCAATCCATTTTACTGAAAGTATACAGACTTAAATGTTAATCACATCTAAAGCAAATCTTCACAGAACATCTAAATCAGTGGTTCTCAACCTTCTTGCCCTTTAAATACAGTTCCTCATGTGTGACCCAACCATAAAATTATTTTTGTTGCTACTTCATAACTGTAATGTTGCTACTGTTATGAATCGTAATATAAATATCTGATATGCAGGATGGTCTCAGGCGACCCCTGTGAAAGGGTCATTCGACCGCCAAAGGGGTCGCGACCCACAGGTTGAGAACCGCTGAAAATGGTATTTGACTGCCCTGACTGATTTGGCTCAGTGGATGGAGCGTCAGCCTTCGGACTGAAGGGTACCAGGTTTGATTTCGGTCAAGGGCATGTACCTTGGTTGTGGGCACATCCCCAGTGGGGGGTGTGCAGGAGGCAGCTGATTGATATTTCTCTCTCATCAATGTTTCTAACTCTCTGTCCCTCTCTGTAAAAAATCAATAAAATATATTAAATGGTATTTGACCAAAAAGTGGGTACCATGGCCTAGCCAAGTTGACACCTAAAATCAATTATCACAGATATAATTTCTTTTTTTAAAAAATTGAAGTATGAATAGACATATAACTTTATACTAATTTCAGGTGTTTAACATAATGATTCAGTATTTATATATCTGTCATCATGTTACAAATTTTTTCTTGTGATGATAACTTTTAAGATCTACTCTCAGCAACTTTCAAATATGCAGTTCAGTATTATTAACTATTTTAATTATTTATTTAATTAACTATTTATTAATTAACTATTTAATTATTTAATTAACTATTTTAATTATTAACTTGATTAACTTTTGGACACCAGCCATAACTTTGTAAATGGATTTGAGTTGCTTTGCCAGGAAACACCGTTTGCTTAACTTTCTCAGGAAAAAAACACACAAAAAACCTCAGATATTAGAAGGAGCATCTCTCTGAGGTATAAATTTGGGGCCTAAATTTGAATATGTCAAGTGGCATTTCTCTGCAGTGTATAAGACTACATTCCTGACAGTTCAGAATGTCTGAGAGTGGAACGAGAAGAGCCAAATTGCCTTCTGTTTCTCAAAGTAAACTTAGGATAGTCATGGTTTTGTGAGACCCTATCCCCAAGACATCCTGTACGAACTTACATTATACCTTTACCAATTCAAATAAATTGAATTGACTTTTATTAAGTCGCACTATCCACAGCTTTAAAAAAAAAATCCAACTTAGAGCATAACAGTGAATGCTGTACTTTCTGCTTCCAAGATGTCTAGGGGAAGAGAAAGGCAGCCACATGAACATCTTTAATAATATGGTGTTTAGGAGCTATAATAAAAATCAATATAATGCTAGAGGAGTAAGGGGAATGGAATGATTCATTGCAATTATTGGTGCTGAAATTAGAAAAGGGTTCATCAAGGAGGTGATCTTTATACTGTATATTAAAGTCAATATTAATAATAAAGGAGGAATAGGCAAAGACAGATAGATATTTGAGAGGGCATGGCATGTTAGGAGGATATTAAAAAGTTTAGAGATGCTGTACAGTAGAGTCTTATAGATGGAGGTAGGATGGGTAGGAGGTCAGAGTCAACTGGTAAAAGGCAGCACATTACTATGTCATTGGACTTAACCTTGTAGGATGTGTGTAGCCAACAGCCTGGTGTCCTCTCGCTGCCACGTCATTGCATCCTCCCTGCACGCTCATATGCGTTTGCTTTTAAGGCACCTGAGCCTCTTCTTCACAGGACTCTCAATAGGTAGACTAGGAGGGCTCCTCCGAGTGTCTCCTTCTTAGGTTCTCCCCTGAAAATAGCTAGACTATCGTTCTCTTTCCAATTGCCTTTCACCACAATGCCATTATTTTTGAGAGTGCCTTTAAGGTTTAACTTCTCCACACACTGTTGCAAATGAAGTCAGTTTCTTTTAGAAGTCATTAATTGTTCCCAAAAGAGATTCCGAGCTCTCTATTTTATATCCTGTTTTTCTCCCAGGTAAAAATCTCTGAGCCAGGGCTCTGGAGACTAGGGTAAGGACAATGGTGTCCTTCTCTCTGAGTAATACCTCTGTTTTAGGAAAACTCAGTAGAGGGGAGGCAGTGGCCTCATGTCTCTTTAGCCTGCTAATCTCACCAAGAAACCTGTTTTATAAGCTGCAGCAAGGGCAACCAGGGCCCCATTATTCTCAACAGAACCACACGCAAAGTAAAGCCTCCAGCCTAACAACTGGGGCTGGGTGAAAGAAGGGAACCTCCATTTCTCAATTGCACTCCCCCAGAATGTAGCCTCAGTAACATGTGGAGCAGCCTCAGTAACAGGTGGAAAAGCCTCAGTAGCAGGTGGAGGCAGGATGGAAAATGCTGACGTGCCGTCTCCCAGGAAGATTGTCCTCCTACTGGGAGCTTAGGGGAGAAGGGACCCTGTGTTTTTGGCTGCATTGGTCTGGAGTGAAGTCTTCATCTCAGAGTGGGGAGGGAACAAATGGATCTTGGTTTAAATGCAACAGACTAATACTGTTCTTACTAAGGTTTAGTAGGTTTTCTTCAGTAAATGTTTCTTCCTTTGCTGGATGCTCTTAGGACCATTTCCAAATAATTTAATTGTTTGTTTTTAAAAATACCTTTTACCAGTTTCTCTGGAAAGTAGGTCTATGGAGCTCACACTGCCATGACAAAATGGAAATCTGTTGATTTTTTTTTTTTTTTTATACGGGCGCTCTGGGGATAGTACGCTTTTTCTTTGAGGAACTCTGAATCAGGTGGAATGAAGGCAAATCTTACAAATCAGGCTTTTCCAGGTGATGCCAGATAAGTTAAATAGTGACATTCTCTATCATCTTAAAGATGCTCTAAACCTTATCCTTCCATCCAATAGCTTCCAGGCTACAGATTTTTGTAGCTATTATGAGTGTGAGACTGCCATTTTTCAAGGCTAGCAGTGAACCAATGAAAGGTCAGTTGGCCATAGGGAAATTGAATGTGGATCCTCTTGCTTTCTTTTGATTAATGTATGTTTGCATGATACGACTTTCTTTATTCATTTACCTCCCACCTCCCCATATTATTATATTAAAGTGACTTTCTTATAGACAACATGAAGTTGAATCGTGTTTTAAATCCATTCTGCCGATTTCTATCTTTTAATTAGTGTATTTAGGCCTTTAACCCTCACCTGAGGATATGTTATTTTGTATGTGTTTTTGTTTTGTTTTATTTTGCTTTGTTTTAGAGAGAGAGAAAGGAAGGGAGTGTGTGTGTGTGTGTGTGTGTGTGTGAGAGAGAGAGAGAGAGAGAGAGAGAGAGAGAGAGAGAGAGAGAGAGAGAAACATTGATTGGTTGCCTCCTGTAAGTGCCCTGACCAGGTATGTGGCCTGACCTGGAATCGAACCCACAACCTTTTGGTGTATAGGATGATGCTCCAACCAACTGAGTCACCCTGCCAGCACTCAACCACTTACACTTAACATAATTGTGGCTATTTTAGGGTTAATGTTGCCATTTAAAATCTTTTGTATTTATTCTCTTATTTTGTTTTCTCCATTTTTCCCTCTACCTACTCCCAGTTTACTTTAATATACTTCAGATTTCCTTTTCATTTACCTAGTTTTTCTGAATGTAATTTTTTTCATCTAAGTGTTTTAAGTGTTTGCTCTAGGAATTACATTATATATATTTACTTTTTCATTCTACTAGTGCCATAATCACACCAGTTCTTGTGAAGTATATAAACCTTACCTCTCTTCACATCCTGTTATTTCTTGTCAGCATGGAATATAATTGTTTAAAGATCTTCTTTGTATACAATTAGAACTACATCGCACAGTGTTATAATTTTTGCTTTAACTAAAAAACATAATGAAGAAAATTCAAGAGGAGAAGAAAAGTCCATTATTTTCCCATGATTTTGCTTACTGTGTTCTTTCTTCTTTCCTGTGCACCAAGACTTTTTTTATTATCATTTCTTTTCCATTTAGAGAATACGCTTTAGCTATTCTTTCAGGATAGGTATGTTTGTGACAAATTCTCTTGGTTTTCTTTACCCGTCTATCTCTTCATATCCCCTTCATTCCAGAGGGATATTTTCACTTGATATATGGCTCTGGGTTTCCAGTTTTTTTCTTTGGGCATTTGAAAAATGTTAATGCCACTTTCTTTCAGCTTTTGTGGTTTCAGATGAGAAATATGCTGTCATTCAACTTGTTTTTTCCTTACATATACTAGTAAGTTTCTGTTTCTCATTGCTTTTAGAAATTTGACTACAATGTTTCCTATTGTGGATTTCTTTGGATTTATACTATTTAGGTTTCACTCAACTTCTTGAATCTGTAGGTTTATGTCTTTTAACAATTTTGGTAATATTACATATGTATTATAATGTACATAATAGTACATATAATAATACATATTTATGTGTATTATATTGTATATTATATGTATGTGTGTGTTTACAGTGAATAATTTCTATTGTTATAACTTTAAGTTCACTTCCTCTATTCCCTCCTATTAGCTATTGAGCCTATGCCTTGAGATTTTTTAAAATTTCAATAGTTATTTATTTCAGTCCTAATATTTCCATTTGTTTTTTTTTTATATCTTCTATTTCTTTGCTGAGACTTTCTGCTTTGCTGAGACTTTTTATTTGTTCAAGTCTGTTCATAAGTGATCATTGAAGTTTTTTTTATAATAACTGCTTTAAAATATTTGTCAAACAATTCTAATGTGTCTGTCTAAATTGATATTGGGCATATGGTGATAGATTTTTGTTCAGCAGAAAATTCTAGAAAAAGAATGCCCAAGGAGTGACCCTTAGCCAAAGAGGACAAGAGTTGGTGGATAAATAAACAAGAGTTTTCTCCCCTCAGCTATGTTCCACATAGATTCTCAGAATGTCTCCAATAAGACTGATCCCATTGCCCCTAACGGTGACCTGATAATTGTTGTTATCTTCATTAACTTTTCTTGCTTCCAGTCTCACTTTTCTAGTTACTTACCATGATATTACTTATCAAATAAACATTATGTACCAACATCCATATCCTTAAATTTCTTGTCTTTCTTTCTTACTTTCATCCTGGCATAGGCAAGATGTAAAGGTGGATGAAGACAAACAATGACAACTTTTTATATTCTCTTTGATGTGAGCCTAAGTGTATGGAATCAGGACAAGAAACATAATATTTATATATTAATCTTTACAGCATGCCCACTACATAGATTTTTTTAAAACTTATAATACCTTGCTTTACACTGAAGTCATGTTATTTGTGACATAACCTACTTAACTTTGAGAGTGGCTCTGTTTCCATGTCTAACTGGAAAGAAAATTAGAGTTCCACATAATATTTGGATTCTCAGTTGAAATGAATAGGATGCATTGGCAACATCACTTTATAAAGTTTACTCTCAAATATTACCAGGTTGAATCACTAGAAACGCACCCTCACCTCTGCCTTGATCTGTTATTTTTAAAGAAGTTCACCTTGTCTTCTCTCCTTGAGCTCTGGATTTCATAAGACTTCAGCCAAACTCATAAAAATTCTGAGCTGACCAGAGGAAAATGATCAGGCTCCAGGAGAGGGAACTTGAGAGTGGCACAATGAGCTGCATGAAATGAGAATAAGTGATTCTCTGAGTCGGTTCTGATTGTATCACTGCTCTGTGTTCCAAGAAGTGAAATTCTCCTTGATTAAAGGGGGAAAAATAAAATTTTTTTACCAGTGCTTGTTCAACATAGGTTATTTTGACAAGGACATATTTGAGTAATTCTGGGTTATGGAGTAAAAGTGAAAAGTTTTATTTATTAGCCTCAATTGGCAGTAAGATATACCACAGTAAATACAGCTCAGCATTCATGCAGGGCAACTACAGGAGAAACTGCACATGTTGAGCATATTCTTAGGGTTCTACTTATGTCATGAAACCAAGCAAGTGATAGATGTAGAATTAGGAACAAAATAAGATGTATGTCTCTATTTCCAAACTCAGATGTGTAATAAATGTACCTGATTTATTTTACCAGGACTCAAATGAATATTCCAAGCTCGTTTCTGCTGAAGGGATAGAAACGGGGGATAGAACACTTTTGTTTTCAGGGAGAATTTCTTTCAAGAGGTGAGAAGAAAGAAAGAAATGAGAAAAACAGTCAGGAAGGAGGGGGCAAGAGTTTGGTTGAAATGATAAGAGGAGACATAAAGTGAGTGACAGCTGGACCGAAACATGACATCTTGATTCCCAGTCAAGGGCCATTTCTGAGCCACCACTGCGTAATAAAGTCACCAGGAGCTATTGAGAAGCATGGATCCCAGGTTTGCAGTTTGGGTTGAATTGGCTTTGGGGACGGTTCAAGATCTTGTATCTCCCCAAAGTTCCCCCGTGATACTGTAATAAAGCTGCATTTGAAAACCACACTTTCCCAATAATCTTTACTAAGTTTGGCTTTGATGTAACAGCAGATATTTTGATGCCCATTCCAAGGAAGGGGTAGTTGAGGTTGGCAGAGTTGACACATGCCCTGGGTTCAGTGGTCAGGTTAATGGGGAGTGGCACAGGTTGAATTCTACCCAGGTCCACTTCAGGCTTCAGTCCTGCAGCTTTTTATGCTGCTGTGTGTATTCCTTCTCAATGGGCAAGTGACTTTACTCCTGTAAGCTGAGAAGGTTGGAACAGATGTTCCTCTGCAGTTCCACTAGCTCCAACCAGCCATGGGGAGTCTATTAAGAGGGCCAAAAGCCCCAGGGTAAAGCCCAAAATAGCTGTGTCATATGAGAAGGCCAGATACTTTGACACCTGAGAATCCTCAAAAGGTGAACAGTCTTGTCAGAAAACGCTCCTGTAGAGGAAAATACATACAGAAAAAAGATTATAGGTTTAGTAGAGGTAAGGGAGGTGAATTTCTTCATCCAGCCTAAATTTACAAAATAAAAATTCATTTGCTGAGTTTTCATGTTGAAGTAATATATCAAATGAAATCTCAGGGTGCATTTGGGCTTGTTCATATTGTTGAGGTCTATCACTGACTCATTCTGGGTGCCTGAAATGATCTTACGTCTGTCCTGTCAGAGTGGATTATTTCTAAGGAAAATCCAGAGAGAGCTTAAAGACTCTGAGTTATGTGAAGGAGATTGAGGCAGTGCAGTGTGACCCAAGCCAGCAGCAGCAACAGCAGCACTTGGGAATTTGGGGGGCGGGGGATGGGGAATGCAAATTTTCAGGCCCCACCCAGAGTCCTTGAATCAGAAACTCCTGGGGGTGAGCCTGCTTAAACAAACCCTACAAGAGTGTCCTGCTGTAAGGATCAGCTTTCAGGTGTGTGTGTGTGGGGGGGGGGGGTCTGTTGTCAGTGGGGACCCTGAAAATGATAGCTTTGCTACTCTAAGCCCCTGCCTTCTCCCGCAGCTGTGCTCTGAAAGGTACCTCGTCCCCACCCCATCTCAGTCTCTCTCCCTTCCCAGGTGCTGCTAATAAGTAGTTTGCTTGTTTTTAATGTATTCAAAGAAAGGAAAGAAATCAAAATGTATTGAGCACCCATGAATGTGCAAAGCACTTGGACTTGGCACCTTTGATGCGTTTATTTATGTGATCTTTATGAAAAAGCCAGAGAAGGAAAACATATGCTGTATTTCATACAGAGGGATATCTGAATCTTGTTAGAGGAAGCCTTAGAGACTTAAAAGACTTTACAGCCTGAAGGAATTTCTATTGGTGGAATTTTGTCCATCTTATGGGGGTGGGAGAGATATTTTTCTCCAGGAGGAAGACCAGGCTGGCATATACACTAAAAGGACAGCACTTCTGAAGGGCAATCCATCAGCCTCAGAAAAATAGAAGTACATTCATATATATATGACTCAGCAGTTCCACGCTGGGCTATAGTTCCCAAAGAAACGCTCCCTCAGGCTCCTGGGAAACCAGGGTCTGTGGTGGTGGGAGGTGGGTAGTTAGAGACATCCGAATGCCCATCACTGGTGTATGCATATAAAACACCATAAATGCCCACTTCCAGGGGCCGAGGTCTGGAGATGTCCACAGCAATGAAGACAGGGCTTACAGATATAATACTGTACAAGGTATGATTTTTTAAAGCACAGCTCTACTTATGTGAACACAAAAACAATATACATTTTATAAAAACATACATAAACAAAAGGATGGACATCAAACCACTAAGATGTTTGCCTATGGGGTGAGTGGAGGGTAGATGAGACTGGGGGGAAGTGGGACAAAGGGGATTGTAATAAAATAGAAGAGAGGCTTCATACTGTCAATAGAGTGTGCCATGAATTGAGGCATATTTACCAAGTCTTCTGTACCTGATGGAAGAAAAATAGGAGGTGAGTAGGAGAGAAGGAGGGAAAGAGGGGGATGTAGAATGGAAAAAAAGGAGGGAAGAGAAGAAAAGCAAAAGAGAGAGGTAAGGAAAGGAAACCACAGAACAAAGGACAGCCTCCTGTGTGCCTTGCAGGGCTAGGACCAGCTCAAAGAGGTTCAGGCCCAGCTGAGCAGCCTGTAGATGTTTAGTGCATAAAGGTGATCTGTACTCACAGAGAACAGATTGGTGGTTGCCAGGGACAGGGGATGGGAGGGGTGAGCAAATGGGAGAAAAGGTGCAAACGTCCAGCTATAAGATATATAAGTCCTGGGGCTATAGTGTGCAGCATATTGACTCTAGTTGACAATATTGTATATTTTGAAGTTGCTAAGACAGTAATCTTAACAGTTCTCATAAGAAGAAAGAAAGGTTATGGATGTTAACTAAACTTATTGTGGTAATCATTTGTTAGAGGCTTCCTCTAACAAAATTCAATCATTATGTTGTCCATCCCGAATGAATACAATGTTATATGTCAATCATATCTCAATAAGAAGGTGATCTATTGCTCCTGAAGACTTTATAGCTGAATCTCTTTTTTGATAGAAATTAGTTTCTTTTTCTCTCTGCTTTACAGGGGGTTGGGGTGATTTGGGGTCTTTTGACAAGAGCAGAAGAATTCTGTACCTTGTTGAAGAATTCTGGAAGATCTGTACCTGGACCAGATCATTCTCTGGCTCCAGAGGACCTTTAAGTTGGCTCATATAACTCTTCATTTTCTGAGAGAAGTATTGAGGTCCCAAAAGGAGACATAAAGTGAGTGACAGAGCTGGGCTAGAACATGATATCTTGATTCCCAGTCAAGGGCCATTTCTGAGCCCCCCTGGTTTAGTGAACTCACCCAGGAGCTATTGAGAAACATGGATCCCAGGTTTGAGATTTGGATCGAATTGATCTAGGGGAAGATACACATTCAGGAACTTGTATCTCCCCAAAGTTCCCCAGTGATACTGCAGTGAAGCTGGGCTTGAAAACCACACTATTCCACCCTCAAATCTATCTGCAAAGGAGTAGTAAATGGAGAAGGTATGAGACGTTGGCCAATATGTTGAGATTATTTTCTATCAAAGAGTCTAGGGAATTTCTCTTGTTTAAAAAATATACAGGGTACCCCAAACAGGTAGAGAGGTTGTGGGAGGGTTCTCTTATCTTAAGGATAGTGCATTTCAACTGCCAAGGCATCCTGCTCCTCCTCCCTTTGTGGAGATCAACCTGTGTCCACTCCTTCCTTCATTTATTCCTTAGCTAATTATTAGTTGAGTGACTACTGTAAAGCATACTATGCAGGTACTGGGAAGATGGATAGAAAAATGAGATGTGGAACCATCCCCTAAAGCCATTCCAGGCAAGTGGAGGAGATGGGTAATATGCTTCAATAAAGACAGGAAGCTGGGAGACTACAGGGGGCCCACGAGCTGCAGTCCTCTGCTGAGATCCTGATTTGCAGAATAACTTCGAGTCTGTCTCCAGTGGTGTTTTTACTGTGCGTTGATGAATTATAATTACAGTTCAATCATTTTCTGGACACATTGACGTTATCCCCATTTTTTAGTGCTTGAACATTTGTTCACATTTATTCCTCAATACTCCTTTTTGTCTGCCAAAATCATATAACACAGTTTTACAAGTGGCAGAAAAGATATCCCAGCCTTGAGATTATGAGGTTATTATGAGTATTCTGAGACTCTCGATCACTCTAAATGGATACTGTCAATAAATTACTAGCTTCTAATTTGGTGTTTGGAGAGGGTAATCATAAACTCTAGTGGATGGCTATGGAATTATCTGGTGTAGGCACCTCTCCCTTCTCTCATCACAGTGGAGGAGAGGCAGCATTTTGCATAACAGACCTCTGTCCTTCTCCCCTCAGTTGATTGGTCTAAGGATGAGCACATGACCAGGCTAGGCCAATCAGAATTCTTCTCTGGAATTTTTGGATTTGAGACCAATAGAAATGAGATACTCTCTAATTTCTGAAGCAGAGTACCTATTCTAGCCTAGGCATTGTCTTAGACTCTGGAGCTGTAGCACTGAACTAAAGAGAATGCCTTCTTTTCTGGTGGGCAGTTGTAGTGTGGTGGGGGTGGGGAGGCAGATAAATAAACACATAAACAAATAATATACAAGCATAGCCAATAATTGGTCAACTCTCATGATAACTAATAATTTATATATAAAAAAGCCTAAGTGACAGTTAAAACCCAATGACCAAAATGACTGGTCAACTAGTCGCTATGATGTGCACTCACCACCAGGGGGCAGGTGCTCAATGCAGGAGCTGCCCCGGTGGTCAATGTGCTCCCACAGCCAAATTCCCATGGCCCCTCCCCGCCATGTGCCCCCCCCCCCATAGGCCCC
Source organism: Myotis nattereri (assembly GCF_964212035.1). Lineage (NCBI taxonomy): Eukaryota > Metazoa > Chordata > Mammalia > Chiroptera > Vespertilionidae > Myotis > Myotis nattereri. Next base: position 19,747,135 of record NC_138083.1, on the reverse strand, counting down.
TATTTATTCGCCAGCTGGCCAACCTCCCGGGGTCCATCCCCATGGCCAGCCAGTCCCCCAGTAGGCCTCAATCAATGGCCAGGCCAAGAGACCCCACCCGTGCATGAATTTGTGCACTAGGCCTCTAGTTATTATTATAACAATAATAGTGAATATGTATTGAGCACAGTCAGAGGCAATGGTAAAAACAATAAAAGTACAGACTTCAAGTTGCTGTTCTACATTTTCCTAAGGCCCAGCTGTGTTTTGGTCCAAACAGCTGCTTAGGTTGTTCAGGTTTTCCTGAATTTCACAAACTAATCATTTCCCATTTGCCTTGAACTTTCACAAGCTGAATTTCTATCACCTGCAACCAAACATTGTGAAGGCACTACAGAAACTCATCAGTGTTTATTGAGTGGCCTCTGCATGTATGACAAGGATGGGTGTGGCTGATGTGACTAAGGTGAACCCACAGAGCCACAGCCTCAAGGAATGGCTCACAGTCCAATAAAGACAGTGACACAGAAGGATGGACACCAGGAATGGAAAGCCACCTCTATGACTACCTCTCCCACCTTCATTTGCCCTCCACTGAGGCAGATACCCCAAGCCCAGCACATCGCCTCCCTTTTCCTTTTTTAATATTTACTTATCTATCTATCTACTATCTATCTATCTATCTATCTACTATCTATCTATCTATCTATCTATCTATCTATCTATCATCTATCTATTTATTATTGGTATATTTGTTTATATGTGATAAAACCACATAACATTAAATTTACTATCTTAACTAGTTTTAAGTGTACAATTTAGTACTATTAAGGATATTCACATTGTTGTACAGCAGATCTTTAGAACTTTTTTTATCTTACCAACCTGAAACTCTGTACCCATTAAACACTAATTCCCCTGTGCCATTCTGCCTTACCTGTAGTGTACCCACTCTATACAACTCTGGTCATATCATAATCTCCATTATTAGGGTATACTAGTATATAGGCCCCCAGAAAGCAGGGCTCCATTTACCTGTTGGGTTCTAATACCTGTTGGGTCCCATGATCCCAGCATTTCTTTTGCATATGATTCTAAAATAAAATAAAATTCCACCAAAACATTCCTGAGGGCTGAGCATAGCTGTCCCCTTTCAACCTTTGTTTTGCAGCTTCAGTTGCCCCTTTCTTCTCATTCAAGAGTAAGACTGTCTGCTAGCTGTGTCCAGAGTGGGGCAGCTCAGCAGAACTCAGGCTGCCGATCAGTTTTCTCCACCCTCTGGAAGTTTCCCTTAATATCCAGGTGTCTCTGTACTGGGAAGTGGGGAAATGGAGAGTCTGTGGAATGGGCAGAATGGCCTTCAGAGTAGGATCTTGGGCTCGGGAGTCAGATGTTGATGAGCCAAGGATTAGTGCTATGACCTCCAGGGAGCCACTGAACAGTCCACCCCCAGATGTAGTACTGATGCTTTCCTCACACTACGGTTGTGAGGATTACAGAAGAACATGTACAGAAAATGCTTACATACAGCCTGGCATACCAACCTGAAAACACTTAAAATGGTAATTATAATCTATCATCTATCTATCTATCTATCTAAATATCTATCTATCTATCTATCTATCTATCTATCTATCTATCTATCTAAGAGCCAGGGTCTGTAACGTCCACAACAACCGAAGGCTTGACTGAACACTGGAAGTCAGTGCTGGGTTGCTGTGGGGACCCAGCACTGACTGCAGCTGGTGCCAGCACAGCAACCCAGCACTGACTGCCAAGGGGGCTGTGGATCAGGCCCAGAGATAGGCCCAGAGATGCTGAATGACATAGAAACTGACCAATCAGGACCAAATCTGGGTGAAGTGCCAGGAGCCAATGACTGCCTAGGAGGCGGAGCTTTTGACATTGACTGGCAGAGAAACTGACCAATCAGAATCTAATCGGGTGAACTATGAAGGCAGAACCTAAGGTGGGAGCTGAGGAGGAGTTTTAAGGGCAACAGCTGTTTGGTGTAAGGTGCAAGAAAACGGTTCAAATTTTTAATTTGGCGGTATAGTGCATATTGCTGGCTATTAGTCCAGATATAGGGAGTATGTATTTTTGTCTGCCAAGAGCATCTCCTCCTGCTGAAAAAGGCTTTCTCTCTCTCTCCCTCCCCCAATTTAATAAATCCTATCCTATATAATCTATCTATACTAATAAAAGGGTAATATGCTAATTAGACCAGGTTGACTGGCCATCTTATGGATGTCTGACTTCCTTCTAGACAAAGCCATGATGGTGGGGGCCTAGGCAGAGGCAGTTAGGGGTGATCAGGCCAGCAGGGGGGGCAGTTGGGGGTGAGATCAGGCTGGCAGGGGGTTAGGGCCAATCAGGCCAGCAGGGGAGGGAAGTTGGGGGCAAGATCAGGCTGACAGGGGAGGGCAGTTAGGGGTGATGAGGCAGGCAGAGGCAGTTAGGGATGATTGGGCCAGCAGGGGAGGGCAGTTAGGGGCAAGATCAGGTTGGCAGGGGACAGCAATTAGGGGTGATCAGGCAGGCAGAGGCAGTTGGGGGTGAGATCAGGCCGGCAGGGGAGGGCAGTTAGGGGTGATCAGGCAGGCAGGCAGAGAGCTTAGGGGTGATCAAACAGGAAAGCAGAGGGGTTAGGGGCAATCAGGCAGGCAGGCAGAGGCAGTTAAGGGTGATCAGGCAGGCAGGCAGGTGAGTAGTTAGGAGCCAGCGGTCCCAGATTGCGAGAGGGATGTCTAACCACCTAAACTGGCGTTTGGACATCCCCCAAGGGGTCCCTGATTGGAAAGGGTGCAGGCTGGGCTGAGGGAACCTCCTCCCTGCCATGTACAAATTTCGTGCACTGGGCCACTTGTATTATAATGCAAGGATTAAATGACGGTAAATCTCAAAATCCAAAAGAAAGTTGCGAAGGCTTCAAAAATACAGTGTGATACAATATAAGTAAAATTTAAAATTAGTAATATGAAAAACTGCTTATATACACACACACATATAGTATATAAACTGACTTGCATTTTCATACATATGTGTTGCGTGTGTGTGTGTGTGTGTGTGTGTGTGTGTGTATGAAAGCACAGAAGATGCCCAGGAAATACATATACTATTTTCCAGATAGTGGTTACGTCTGGTGGGGGTGGGGGTGAGGGTGTGTAGGGGTATATGTGTGTGTGTGCTCATAACTGTATGCATACCTGAGGTCTGCATGCTTGAACTGTTTCATAATTAAACATTTTGGAAAATGCATTATAAAAACTTCCATCTGATAACTAGGAGGCTGCCTTGCTCATTTGTATTCCATTTGACTATTCAACTTCCCCTTTGATTATGCAGGAAGGGTTGCAGCATGATACCCATCTGAAATGTAAATTATTAATGAGGCCTTTTGGCCTGGGATAGTTCCAAACTGGGTTCTGTGGCTGGAGTGTGGGGGCAGGATGGGCGAAAGGCCAGGAGCTTGAAGAGCCTGGTTTTATAAATTTACATGGTATATTCTTACATGATCTGGAGAAAGAGAGCGATTTAGAGTGAAACATCACAGACAGGTGGCTTAAACTCGCAGTATGTTTCCCATTTCCTTAGCTATGAAATAGGAATAATAAATCGTATTTTACGAGGTTGCTGTGAGAAGTAAGCAAACACAGATCCTGGCACTCAGTAAGCATATCAAATACCCAGCGTTATGACACCCAATTTATTTTTGAAGCTTATATGGGACAGGCTTCAGAGCGGAAAAAAAGCATCAATCACTTGCCAAGCTGAAAGATAATTTCTGCAGGAGTCAGAGACGCTAACAAAATCTCACTCCCCCAATACCCCAAATCAATAAGCACACTCAAATCACCCAGAACAAGCCCTCAAATAAAATCTCTGGTAAGGTTATGAAACCCCGCATATCTTTCCCTACCTTGGGCTTTGTCAGAGCTTCGTACAAACAGTGCAGGGAGGGGAATGGAAGCTAGTCCCCCCTAGAGGGACAGAGAATAAGGACAAGACAGGGACCACATGCAGGTATGGAGCAGGAGTAAGTATCTCAGAAAAGATCAGGGAAGGAGAGGCTCAGGGGAGAAAGGGTTGCCAGTGAAGGAGGGAGGAGCTGCGGGAAGCACAGAGAATATGTGAGCCACGTGAAGCGGGGAAGTAGAGAAAAGGAAGGCTGAGAGAAGACATCTGAGGTCAGGGATGATAAAGATTAATAAATAATGCCTCAAGTGACAGACTAGATCCTGGAGGGCCTCTGAGTCTCCTAATCTAGCTTGTGACTTCAAAAGACCGCACAAAAGATTTTCTTCCTGCAGAAAGATGTGGTTAATCTATCCATCAGGGAACTAATGTAGAAAGGAGAACTGAATCCCCTAAATAAATCTTTAGGAAGGGGATAATGTGTTCCCTGCAACTGGAAAAGTCAAAGCTCATCAATATTGCCAATTCTGTCAATGATTCAAGTCCTGCACAGTGTGAGTCTTGTCCTCAGTGAACATGAACTTCAATAAATAAATAAATAAATAAATAAATAAATAAAGCTATATGGTGCCATTTTGACTCATACTTCATTGTTTCAAAAGCATTTTTTTTTTTTTTTTTTTTACTGATGCTTTTAGTCACAATGGATGACACCGGGTACGTTTGTAGACTAAATCAGGAGGTAACTGGACATGGGGAAAGCGTGGATTTGATGTCAGACATACCCAGGCTTGCTCATTCATTCATTCAACAAATATGTATGGAACGTACACCATGTGTTGGGCTTTTGGTACCTACTTTCTAGTGGAGGGAGATGAAAAAAAAATTAAGAAAGGACTGACAACATAATTTAATGTGTAGTGAGTTCTGTGAAGAAAGCAAAGCAAGGTGACAGGATACAGAGTGACTGGGGACTTTGGGAATGGGTGGGAAGGAAAGGCCTCCTGAAGAGCTGACTTTGGGCTGAGACCTGAATGCAAAACCAGCCCAGAGGATGAGCAGTTCGTGCAGATAGTTCATGCAGAGAGTCTCTAAGAGCTCTTTGTTTATGTTGCTCAATAAGGAGGTATTTCATTTTAGTGTACCAATAATATTTCTAAACATCTTACCGAATTTACTTAAAATTTCAGAGTTTGTAGTGAACTATATTGTTCTCTGGGTAGATAAGCATATAATTGCAAGTAATAATGATTTGTCTCTCCTCCCCCATAAAAAATTGATTAGTTTGAATCTTCAGAACAACTTTGAATAGTAGTAGTGACAGCTGGCATCTTTGCCTTGTTTTAATGGAATTGCTTCTGAAGTTTCAATATTAGTGTGGTATTTGTTGAAATAGTCTGGTCAATATCCTCTTTTTGGCTTATGAAGAATTATTTTTTGCCTAGTTTTTCTGGCATATATGGCTATTGTTATACTTTTTCTTCTTTAATGTGTTAATGTAGTAGTTTACATTAATGACTTTTAAAAATATATATTTTGTTGATTTTGGAGAGAAAGGGAGAGGGAGAGATAGAAACATCAATAATGAGAGAGAATCATTGATTGGCTGCCCCCTGCACACCCCCTACTGGGGATTAAGCCCAAAACCCAGGCATGTGCCCTGACTAGGAATCGAACCCTGACCTCCTGGTTCATAGTTCAATATCAGTGCTCAACTACTGAGCCACACTAGCCAGGCCATTAATGCTTTTTTAATGTTGAAGAATTCTTACTTTTCTTGAATAAATACTTCTTAGTGGTAAACATTTTGTTTTAATATGTATTCAGTCTGCTGATATTTTATATAGAATTTTTCTACCTATACTCATAGGTGAAACTTGCTTATGATTTTTCTCTTCCTTTATGGCCATCTTATGGTTTATGCATTAAAAGTTGTACTTATCGAGGAGAAACTAAGATGGCGGCATAGGTAAACACCGAAATTGCTGCCTCCCACTACAACTTCAAAAATACAACAAAAAGACAAAATGGACATCATCCAGAACTACAGGAAGGCTGGCTGAGTGGAAATTCTACACCTAGAAGGAAAGAGAAAACACACTGAGAGCCAGAGGAGCTGCGGAAGTAAAGTGCAGAGGTACTGAGGCTCCCGTGTGTGGAAAGGGGCTGGCACCTGAGGACGCGGCTGTCTTTTTGAATCGGGAGGGAGTCACAAGCTCCCGACTGCTCTGAACTCCAGTTTTGGGAAGTCTCTGGGGACCCAGGACTCATACGGGGAGAAACTGGACTGTCTGGCAGCAGGCAGAACTCGGAACTCGAGGGTGGCTTTCCCTCAGAGGTGCTTGCAGCAATTAAATTACCGGGGCACTGAGACGCGCGGCCCCTTAGGGAAGGGCTGAGGACCAGCCATAGCTGCTTGCTCCGCCCCTTGATTCCCTGAGACCCCGCCCCACCCAGGCTGTGGCAGAGGCTTTTGCATATGAATGCTCTGGCCCTTTGCAACCTGAAAATTACCTAACAAATGGCAGCTGGGCCAGACAGACCCAGATCTTCCAAAAGAAGGCCTAAGGCCCCACAGCGGCTTGCATTGCTTCACAGCTGGGCCTCATCAGGGCACCTCCAAACTCCAAAAAAGGAAGGGGAATCTGCAGTTCTCTTCATAGCTCCTGCTGTGTAACCTCAGGCAGAGGCTAAATTAGCACCTCCTTAGATCCAGGAGCCAGTGTACCCAGTGGTCAGAGGGGGACCATCCAGATTACAACTCCTCAGATCCATAAGGGACACACTCAGGGAGCAGACTCAATGAGCACCAAAGCCCCACTGAAGCAAGTCTTGCCCCAGAAGGGTGTCTTCAGCACAGAAGTTCTCCCACTGCAGACACAGCTGATTCTCACTGCCAGTTGGCCTGGAGGTCAATTCTTCCCAGTGATCCTACAACAATCAAGGCATAACTACAACAAGACTGTGCACAAAGCCCACAAGGGGGTGCACCAAGAGTGTCCACCTCAGGTAACTGGGGAGGCTGAGCCACTGGGCCCTACAGGACACCTAGCACACAAAACCACTCTACCAACACAGGGAAGCATAAAAAATGCGGAGACAAAGAAACAGGTCACAAATGACAGAAATGGAGGAAAGCAAATGACTGGATATAGAGTTCAAAACCATGTTTATAAGGTTTTTCAAGAATTTTATGGAAACCGCCGATAAATTTAGTGAGACGCTGGAGGATATGAAAAAAGACCAACTAGAAATTAAGCATACACTGACTGAAATAAAGAATAATATACAGAGATCCAACAGCAGACAGGAGGATCCCAAGAATCAAGTCAAAGATTTGAAATACGAAGAAACAAAAAATACCTAACCAAAAAAGAAAAAAGAATCCAAAAATATGAAGATAGTGTAAGGAGCCTCTGGGACAGCTTCAAGCGTACCAACATCAGAATTATAGGGGTACCAGAAGAAGAGAGAGGGCAAGATATTGAAAACCTATTTAAAGAAATAATGACAGAAAACTTCCCCTACCTAGTCAAAGAAATAGACTTATAAGTCCAGGAAGCGCAGAGAAACCCAAACAAAAGGAATCCAAAGAGGACCACACCAAGACACATCATAATTAAAATGCCAAGAGCAAAAGACAAAGAGAGAATCTTAAAAGCAGCAAGAGAAAAACAATCAGTTACCTACAAAGGAATACCCATACGACTGTCAGCTGATTTCTCAACAGAAACCATGCAAGCCAGAAGAGAGTGGCAAGAAATATTCAAAGTGATGAATGCCAAGAACCTACAACCAAGATTACTTTATCCAGCAAAGCTATCATTCAGAATAGAAGGTCAGATAAAGAGCTTCACGGATAAGAAAAAGCTAAAGGAGTTCATCACCACCAAACCAGCATTATATGAAATGCTGAAAGGTATTCTTTAAGAAGAGGAAGAAGAAAAAGGAACTCTTACCATTTGTCACAGCATGGATGGAACTGGAGAGCGGATAAATACCACATGATCTCACTCATTTGTGGAATATAATGAACAACATAAACTGATGAACAAGGACTGAGTCAGAGATGGAGAGGCATTGATTGGACTGTCGGGCCTTGGAGGGAAGGTAGGGGAGGGTGGGGGTAAGGGGGAAAGATCAACCAAAGGACTTATATGCAAGCATATAGGCCTAACCAATGGACACGGACAACGGGGCGGGGTGGGGGGTGGGTGAGGGCATGAGCGGGGGGGGGGGGTGGGGTGGGAGGGTAGGGGGTAACGTGGGGATAAGGACACATATGTAATATCTTAATCAATAAAAAATATATTAAAAAAAAGTTGTACTTATAGGTACGTTTTCTGAAATGACGTAATTATGATGGAAATGATCTATTCTTAAAAGTTTACTGGAATAATTCCGGGTCTATTACTTTTTTTGGGATAGATCTTTGACTAGTGTGATATTTTCTTTCATAATTACTGATGTATTCAGATTGTCTAATTTTTTCTGCCAATTTTGATGATTACTTGTTCTATTTTAAGTTGTAGCAATTTTGGCATAAATTTGTATGTAGTATTCTCTTATTTTTAAAAGTCTTCTATATTTGTTAATTATGTTCCCCACATGGATTTGTGTTATCTCTCTCTCTGATCATACTTGCCAAAGAGTCATCTATTTTATTAATCTTTTAAAATATACATTTTTAATCATCTTAATTAACTATATTGCATTTTTGGGTTTTTTTTGCATTTGTGTTAGTCAAGGTTTTCCAAAGGGGGACAATATATACATATTTATTATGGAAATTGGTTTATTGGATTATGGAGCTGAGAAGTTCAATGACCTTCCATCTGTAAGCTGAAGAACCAAGAAACCTGGTGATATAATTCAGTCCAAGTCCAAAAGCCTAAGAACCAGGAGCCAGTGCTCTAAGTCCCAGTCTGAGGAAGGCCCAAGAACCAGAAGTGGCAATGTTCGAGGGCTGGAGAAGATGGATGTCCCAGTTCAAGGAGAGAGCAAATTCACCCATCCTATGCCGTTTTGTTCTATTTAGGCCCTCAGTAGATTGGATATGCCCACTCACATTGGTGAGGCCGAGTCTCTTCACAATTCAGTGGTTCTCAACCTGTGGGTCGCGACCCCTTTGGTGGTTGAATGACGCTTTCACAAGGGTCGCCTAAGACCATCCTGCATATCAGATATTTACATTTTGATTCATAACAGTAGCAACATTACAGTTATGAAGTAGCAACGAAAATAATTTTATGGTTGGGTCACAACATGAGGAACTGTATTTAAAGGGCCAGAAGGTTGAGAACCACTGCTTTACATAGTCTACTAATGCTAACCTCTCCTAGAAACACTCTCATAGACACATCTAGAAAAAATCTTTGCCCAGCTACCCGGGCATCCCTTAGCTCATTAGAGTTGACACATTAAATTAACTATCACAGTACTTTATTTTTTTCTGCTTTTATATTTATTGTTTTCTAACTCTATTCTCATCGTTCCTCTTTTTCTTACCTTCTAGTGTTTATAAAGCAATAATATTCCACACCAAGTCCATACCTGCTAAAGAAAAATTAATAAAATAACTGATCTTACTATTTTACTGAATAAATCACACAACCATTTTCAAATGTCTTAGATTGGATCAATTTATAAGAGGAAACTGTGATTAGATGTTAGTTTAGCTATGTATACAATTCTACGATCTAGTTATTTTTTTATCAACACTTTGAAGGTAACAATCTATTGTCATCTTGACTATAAGATGTTAGTCTGAATATGGACCAGCTATAGTGACTTGCTTTTTTTAAAAAAAAATTTATTGATTAAGTTATTACATATGTGTCCTTATCCCCACGTTACCCCTCATCCCCCCAACTCATGCCCTCACCCCCCCTGTTGTCTGTGTCCATTGGTTAGGCCTATATGCTTGCATATAAGTCCTTTGGTTGATCTCTCCCGCTTTGCTTTGAATGAATAGAAAGTGATACTCCTTAATTTCTTAAACTAGGTCATAAAAAGCAGTACAGCCTACATCTGCCCTCTCTTGAGATGCATTCCCTGGGAACCCTGCCACCATGCTATGGGTAAGCCCAGGCCACATGATAAGACCACATGAATGTATTTTAGCTGATGGTGCCAAACTGAAGCCCCAGCCAACAGCCATTAACAGCCACTATGAGAGTAAGGAAGGCTTCGAGATGCCACCAGCCCAGCCACTGTTTTCCTGAAACCCCAGGAGAAAACCTATGTGAAAACCACCTGGCTGAGCCCAGTTAATTCCCAGGAATCATGAGTTGGACCTCCTGGCTCTGCCATTGACCAGCTGTGTGACTTTGGGCAAATTATATAACTTATCTATGAAATGGTGCTAAAAATACCTACCCCAGAGAGTTGTTCTGAGAATTAATCAAGATTATAACTCTCCAGCATAGATATTATTAAATTTATTTTACCCATGAGAACATGTACCAGCAAAGGTCAAGTAAATTGCTCAAAGTCACTTGAACATATAATAAAGGACAGAATGTGCATTTAAACTTATATCTGATTTCAAAACCTAATCTCTTTACCATCACTCAATTTAATTACTAAAAATTATTACCATAGCAACTCATTAACCTACCCACTCTGACACGAGTACCTAAAAAATATGTCCTTTGCGTGTCTAGGTTTAATTTAAGTCAGACTTGGCAACAAGCTAAAGCTGTGATGCCATTTAAAGCAAAAGAGAAAAAAAAAGTTACTATGGGTTTTAAATACCTGAGCCCACAGCAGGGTAAGCAGATTTCAGGCTGTGCCAGTGGGAGCGAGAACAGCAAGTTCTTCTTGGCCTCACTTTCTCATAATGCTGTTTTTGGAAAATGATTTTTACCAAAATAGCATGCCATGTATGAATCTTGTTTAAATGTCAAAGTTGCTCTCAGAACCAGAACGTTGTTATATTGCATATTTTCATAGAAGTATCCACATGGTAACAAGGAAAAAGGAGCTGAGTAACAGAGAAGGAAATAATTTTTACACTCTGAAAGTTCCCATGTAAATCTTATTGGCACTGTTGGATCATATACATCAGCATAGGTTAAAATGATGTCACAAAGTACAGATAATTAACAACAACAGAAGAAGTTATGTTTTCTCTGCAGTTCTGTCCTTGGAAACAATCATATAATGAATCCAAAAATAATGCCAAGGTTCTACCTTTGACACATAAGGGAACAGTGAGAATTTGTTTTAAGTAAGGTAATCTTATTTTCAAAGTCTCTGCTGTAACAATGGTTTGCTGCTGATAAATTGATTCACCTCAACATCATCATCATTGTCATAAACATTAATATTTGAGTATTTGATATCTATAATAATAAAAGCATAATATGCTAATTAGACCAGACGTCCTTCCAGACAAACTTCCAGATGAAAGCCAGGGCTGCAAGGGAAGCCCAGGTCCTGGGTGCCAGAGGGAAGCAGGTGCCAGTAACTAGGGGAAGGAAGCCATACTCTTTAATGAATTTCCTGCATCAGGCCCTCTTAGTATAATATAATTACTTTGTAAATACTGTGCAACAGGCAGAGTTCTAAATACTTTTTGTGTATTATTTCCTTTAATCCTCAGAACAAAGTATGATATAAATACTTTTTAGAAATGTGTTTTTATTGATTTTGGAGCAGTGGTTCCCAACCTTTTTTTTTGACCATGCCCCAGCTAAGCATCTCTAAAATCCTGATGTCCCCCTGTGACATATAATTCTTATTATTCAAAAAGTAAACTCTTATTCACATGGAGGAAGTGTAAAAGGCCATCAACTTGGTCTAAACACAAGCGTCCAAAGAACATGGCATCCATGAAAGAGAAAAATAAAAGAATAAAAGGACAGTTGAAGTAGTGAGGAAGAAATCACTAAGAAATTGTTGAAAAAATAATAATAATATGAAGTGATATGAAAAATAGCAAATAAAGTTTCAGTATAATAGAGAACTGAAATAATATGAAGTGATATGAAAAAATAGCAAATAAAGTTTCAGTATAATAGAGAACTGAAATGCATAAATATGTCTCAATATATATTTATAAACGGTATGTGAGGCCCCTAGAACCATAAGAAATGCAAAAAATTCATTGTTAATGACTTGTTCTCAAATTGCCCCCCTTAAAAATCAAATTGCCTCCCTTGTGGGGCATGTGCCCCATGTTGGGAACCACTGTTTTAGAAAGAGAAAAAGGGAGAGGGAAAGACGAACACAAATGAGAGAGAAACATTGATTGGCTGCCTCCTGCACTGGCAATCAAGCCTCGACCAGGAATTGAACCGGCGACCTCTTGGTGCATGGGAAGACCCTCAACCAACTGAGCCACACAGACCAGGGCTATAAATACTATTAAAGTATTTTACATCTTTATACTTTAATACTATTAAAGTATTGCACATCTTGCAGATGAAGAAATAGAGAGAAGTTAATTCGTTTTCCTGGGTAGAAATGTAGGATGTACAGGGAGATAAAATTCAAATCTGGAGTCCATGTTCCTAACTGCTCAGCTATTTATTAAGATTATGAATATTAGCATTATCAATATTAATTATAGGTAAAATTTACTGATATATATGCCAGGCTTGATGCAAAGCACTTCACTTGACCAAAGTAGAGGAAAAAAGAGAGTAAAAGGTAATATGTTTTTCAATGTGTGAGTCCATGTTATTTAATTCCCTTATTATTCCTTAGTAAATTCTTTGGGCTTCTTGCTACAACATGTAAACTCATAGGTTCATGGAAGGATAGAGCTGGGAGAGATTCTGGTCCTTTTCTATTAACTCCTTAATTTAGCAGGTGGGATCTATGGATAGGAGCGCAGTGTCTCTGTCTGTGGTGGCAGGAGGGAACTACTTCAAAACGATTGTTGTACCACAGAGGCTTTGCCCCTGACTCACTGTAAGAACCTGGCCAAGATATCCAATCTGATCAGGCTTCAGTTTTCTTATCTGCGTGGAGAACTGATTGGTCTGGGATAGCCCTGACTCCTCACAGCCATAGTCTGGGTGGAAGGTCTGCAGTGTCGCCCAGCACCCTCAGGTTTACACCATTTCATTCCGAGTTTAGCATATAAAGCACCCACGTATAGGATGGTTCCATTTTTCTTTAAGTCCAATTAGACTGTCCCGCCCCGACCAGTGCTTCTCAAAATGTGGGCTTAGCCCACGCACTGGGAGTCCTGGTTATGAAAGGCAAAGGGGAAAGGAATTAGATAACATGGAATGACATGTCCCATTTTGTCCTCTGCCTTCATCAGGGTAAAGGTTTCACTTTCAAGGCTATGTGTCTTTATCACACTTCCAGGACTTTTCTTTTTAATGAAGGACCTTCCCAGATGAAATATTGTGGTTAGAGTGTTGTCCTGATACGCTAAGTTTGTAGGTTCAATTCCTGGTCAGGGCACATACAAGAATCAAGCAAGGAATGCCCAGATAAATAAGTAGAACAACAACTAAATAACGTTGGTTAGTGTTTTCCTCATACTTGTTTTTGGTTTGCTTCTATTTGTGTCAAGTGAAAATCTTTTTCTATTTTCAGAGTGTTATAAAGACTGCTTTAAAAGGAATTTATTTAAGTGAAAAAGTTGCTTTAGAAAAAGTGTTGGATAACTAACAGTAGGGATATGTATTGGTTACTTATTGTCATGTAACAAACCACTCCAAAAGTTAGTGGCTCCAACTACAACCTCTGTATTTGGATGGCTGTCTCATGGATGCCCAATTTTGGCTGCACTCTGTTAGGTGGCTCTTCTGCACCTGGCTGGCTCTTCAGGCTGGCTCACAGATACCTTCTCAGAATGGTGTTTCTAGAAGCATAAAATAAAATACGTAGAATTATAAAGGAGACCGATTATTTTGCAATTGCTAAGTATCAAAATATAAAATTTGTGATATTACAATATTTTGTTTCTTTATTAACACATTAAATAATGAGATCCAGTGACAGGTCATTTAGCTACCATAATTTTTAATACTGGGAATATAAAGAGTATTTTGAGATCTCTTCAACAACTTTAATGTGATATAAAATATCCATATTTCTATTGGTACCAAAGTCACAGGTTTTTAATAATGACCGTCATTTGTTGCTTAAATCATAATAGAAATAAATATTAAATTTCATTCACAAGACAATGAAAAATAATGCTGCATATTTCCTTTATCCGCTCAGGTTCATAGGTCTCCTCTATACTGGTATAAAAGGAAAAATCTGCTCATAGATTATGGCTACATTTCTTGATTTTCTTTTTTCCCTTAGCAAAGCAAAGGTGTAAGTGTCAAAAATCTAGGAACATAGTGGTTCCATCTTGATGAATGCATGTTCTTTTCAATTCTTGTTGGCTTTTATTGCTTGGTATTTCTTATGGGCTATGTGTTGTTTGCTAGAGTTTAGTGTAACAAAATGTTCTAACCCAGATCTGCGGTTCTTTGGCATTCTGCAAAAGCTTCAGAGAGCTAGTTTTTATCATTCTTTTTCACAGGACTCAGATGAGCCTTTCTTGACATTATCTATTAAATATTTCCAAAGGATTCTCTGATGCCTGGGGTATCTGCCATTCTAACACATTTGCTTAGTATATGTAATTGGTGGCCTGAGAATAAAGATTTGGGGGTGGGAAGGAGTTAGAACAGGATGTAAATAAATAAGAATAATGGGATGAGATTCCAGTTTTTCTGGGATGACAAAGATGTGCTTTTTTGTTTCTGAAATGTGGAGGGGATGAGTGTTGGGGCCACTAATAAAAAGCCAGAAAGCAGCTATGTTTCATCCCATTCCTGAGCCCCGTCCTGGGAAAAGTTGCACCCTGCCCTTTCTGGATAATTCTCTGTATATCACGGGGTATATCACACACACAAAAAATCCAAGAAATGAACATAGCCTAAAATAGCTGATGCCTGATTTCCAAGGACTTTAAGTAGGTATTTATGCTTTGTATATGGGATTCATTAGGGTGTAGAAACCATTTTACCAAACATATGATTCCTATAATATTGTTTAAGTGTTTGTAGTGTACAAAAATATTTCAACTAGGTAATAAAAATCTGAGAATTAAAATAAGCAACAGCCTGCGCTAATTATGTATAGCTGGTGACCTATATTGACTAAGAAGTGTTTATCTCCCCACTGGGATTGTAAACAGAACTCTGCAGAAGAAAGAACGATGCTGCAAATACAATGATAAATAGCCAAACAAGTCAGCCAAGAACACTGTTATTTTGCACAGAATTAAGAATGCAGAGGTTCCGATGGCTCTCATAGGGACTGAAAGAGATGCAACCAGCATTTTCTCCATACAGCATTAAATAAAGGATGGTAACTGACTAATTCAGTGTCAAAACTAAGTAATCATTTGCACCTACTTGCCTATTTTTTTTACTGTGTTATAAAACACCCATGAATCATCCAAAACATTGCTTTTTTTACTTTTCCATTTCTAATTTATATAAGTAATAAATGTTTGTTACAAAAACCACAAACAATACAAATAAAAAGAGAAAATTCTTTCCCCGCTACCAATCTCATCCCTTGAGACAATAGCCTTTAGCGGTTTAGTATGTACACTCACTTCTAGATTTCTAAATGTGCTCACCCACATGTAAAATGTGCATGCATATATAATCAAAATAGAATTATTTATACATATTGTTCTGCAATTCATTTCTTTCACTTAAAATAGCTGCCTTCTATCTCCCCATGTTTATATTAAAGGGAACCTCCTATTATTGTTTTTACAACTGTCCTGTATGAAAGTCCATTGTATGGCTGCCCCACCATTTACTTAATTTTCCCCTAATGTCTGGTATTTAAGTTGTTTCCCACATAACAGACACTAAGTGAGAATGTGTTATCCTCTAGAGATGCTGTGGAGGAGTGCAAGATATATAAGAAGCTGCCGCTACTCTCAAGGAGTTTGAGGCCGAACATCGGAGTCAGATATACTGTGTAACGAATAGCCGTCACATTTCAGCAGATGTTAAGAATTCCCAATGCCACAAAATCCAATAGCAAACTGAATGAAAATAGCCCCACAAGGAGAGACATCGTACAAGAGCATTTTATCAGTAGAAAATCCAACATATCAAAACAGAATGACTGACACAATTATTCATAATGTAAAGCCTTTTTCTTACAAATTCTTTGATTTTTAAGTACCCCTCTAGTTCTTAACTCTTGATTTTTGTACCAACAGCTATTTGACACAGTTTAGGACACCTGCCAAATAAAATAAAGTTTGAATATTAGGAATCCCTGAAGGTTGGAAGTATATCTTCATGTCTCAGAATATTTAAGTGAAAAAAATAGAATTCAATATATTTAAAAGGGTATTTTAAAACCTAGGAATGTCAGGTCTTGCTGGTGTGGCTCAGTGGTTGAGTGTTAACCTATGAATCAGAAGATTATGGTTCAATTCCCAGTCAGGGCACATGCCAGGGTTGTGGGGTCAATCCCCAGTGGAGGGTGTGCAGGAAGTAGCCAATCAATAATTATCGCTCATCATTGATGTTTCTCTCTCTCCCTCTCTGAAATCAATTAAAAAATTTTAAATATATTTTTAAAACCTAGTTATGTCAGGAATTTTTCATCCCACTGCAGATCATGCCAGGTTCATCTGTTTCCAGGACTCTAGGTCATTTGTTCCTCTCTGGCTTTCACTTTGGAGAACAACTTCATGAAGATTCTTACAATTGCAACTAGAGGTCTGGTACATGGATTCGTGCACCAGTAGGGTCCCTTGGCCTGGCCTGCATCCTCTTGCAATCTGGGACCCCTTGCAGGATGTTAGACTGCTGGTTTTGGCCCAATCCCTGCAGGCCAGGCTGAGGCAGCCCACCAGTGCATGAATCTACACACTAGGCTTCTAGTATGCATATAAGATCTTTAATCTCTTCCCGCCCTCCCCCCTCCTCCCTTTCCTTTGAGATTCATCAGTATGTTCCATGTTTCTATGCCTGTGCATTGAGCGTCTGCCCGCTAGTGGTCATTATGCATCATAGCTACCAGCCGGTCAGCCAGTTGGCCAGTTGCTTAGGCTTTTATATATATAGACTAGAGGCCCAATGCACAAAAATTTGTGCACTCGGGGGGGGGGAGGGGGTCCCTCAGCCCGGCCTGTGCCCTCTTGCAGTCTGGGACCCCTCAGGAGATAATGACCTGCTGGTTTAGGCCTGCTCCCGGGTGGCAGAGGGCACGCCCAATCCCTAAGTGCAGCCCCTGGTCGGGCTCAGAGCAGGGCCGATTGGGGAGTTGGGGCACCGCCCCCTGTCATGCACAGAGTAGGGCAGATTGGGAGGTTGCGATGCCACCCTCAGTCACGCTCAGGGTAGGGCCGATTGGGGAGTTGGGGCACCGCCCCCTGTCACACTCAAGGCAGGGTCGATGGGGAGGTTGCGGCGCCACCCACTGTCACGCACAGAGCAGGGCCCATCAGGGGGGTTGGGGCTCTGTACCCTGTCACGCACAGAGCAGGGTCAATCAGGAGGTTGAGGAGCTCCCCCTGTCACTCACAGAGTAGGGCCGATAGGGGAGTTGGAGCACCGCCCCCTGTCACACTCAGGGCAGGGTGGATCAGGGGGTTGGGGTGCCGCCCTCTATCACTCACAGAGCAGGGCCGATCAGGGGGTTGGGGCGCCGCCACTCTCACACTCCGGGCAGGGCCGATGGGGAGGTTATGGCTCTACCCCGTCACACACAGAGCAGGGCCAATCAGGGGGTTGGGGCGCCGCACCCTGTCACACACAGAGCCGCAGGGTGATCAGGGGGTTGGGGAGCTCCCCCCTATCAGGCACAGAGCAGGATTGATCAGGGGGTTGGGGCGCCTTCCCCTGTCACCCTGATCCCAGTGCTGGGAGGCCTCTCAGCTCCGCTGATCCCAGTGCTGGGAGGCATATTACCCTTTTACTATATAGGATAGAGGCCTGGTGCATGGGTGGGGCTGGCTGGTTTGCCCTGAAGGGTGTCCTGGATCAGGGTGGGGATCCCCACTGGGGTGCCTAGCCAGCCTGGGTGAGGGAATGATGGCTGTTTGCAGCTGGTCACACACCCTTCAGGGTGGGGGTCCCCACTGGGGTGCCTGGCCAGTCAGGGTGAGGGGCTGAGGGCTGTTTTCAGGCTGACTGAAGCTCCCAACTGCTCCTTTTTTTCTTTTTCTTTTTTTTATTCTGGGCCAGCTTTAGCTCTGAGGCTCCAGCTCTTAGGCCTCCGCTGCTGAAAGAAGGTATCTGGTTTGTTTGCGTTCTATAATCAAAACTCTGTATCAACTCCAGCTCTGAGATCCCGGGCTCGCTGAAAGCATGTTTCTGGAGTTTTGTTTAGCTTCTATATTTGTTACAATGTTTCTTAAACTGCAAGCTCAGGGGCCGGCAAGGCAGGTAGGGAATGTTGGAGTCCTCCGTCACTGAAGCAAGCAAGCCTCATGTTAGTTTCAAGCTGCCTGGCTGCCGGCCGCCATCTTGGCTGGCAGTTAATTTGCATATCGCCCTGATTAGCCAATGGGAAGGGTAGCGGTCATACGCTAATTACCATGTTTCTCTTTTATTAGATAGGATGGCTGTAACTGACATTATGTGACACAGCCATGTATCCAGCCCTCACATTGAGCCTCTTGTCTTCAATACAGGGCTTTCCTGATGCCACTGAGGTTTGAGATACATTGGGAACCACTTGGCACTCACATGAACACATCCCAAAGGGCAGGGGAATGAATGCTCCATAGGATAAATCTTTGATCAGTGGGAATTGAGAGTTGGTAGATAAATTCCCCTCTCTCTAGCTTCAACCCCTCCCCCAGAATGCTTTAGGTATTACGATACAGTAGCCCATATGGCCTCTCCAAAGACCCATGAGTTGGTGCAATTATTTGTTTTTCCTATGAAGCCGTGGCCATCTCTCTAGCACAGCCCCTTGTATTTACTCTATTATTTTATTGACACCATTCTCTTCCCTCTCTTATGTTGACCCAATTCTGTTTTCTAAAGAACTTAGGCTAAGACAACACAGTCTTAACAAAGTGAGGTGAAGTTAGATATATTCATTTTGTCTGCTCATTACCTAATTTATAGCTCCCATTTATTGAGCACTGACTAAGTGCCTCACAATTTTACCAAGTGCTTTATCTGTCATTGAACAACCACTTTATGAAGAGGTTATTACTATTAAATTCAGTTTCTATTCTACAGGAAAGAAAACGGAGGCTTGAAGAGTGCCTTGCTCCAGGTTGTACTGCATCACTTTCTAATATCTTTGTTTGGCTGAGCATGTTATTGCGATTAATGGAGGAGAGGAGACTTAGAGGGTGCTCATCTTCTTATGATCATTCAAGCTCCCTTTAATCTCAAGGCTCCTCATTCCTCAAGCTCTCAAATATGTGTATCAAGTATGTAAAAATGTAGTCACCAAACAAGAAAGACAGATTTTGGACTCATTGCTATGTGCATAGGGCAATACAGCAGAGATGCCAGCTCAGAAAATCACTGGTATGCATCCAATCAGAAAGGATTGTCATGAAATGCTATTATTCATGGCATGACTCAGTGTGTCCTCAATTTTTAACCTGTGTGGGAGAAAAAGGGTAGCATATATTCGCTACTAACACCATCCCCAACTTCTCCGAGTGCTTCACGGAAGAGAGGATTGAGTGTTCTGCAGCTAACAGGGGTGGGCAAACTTTTTGACTCGGGGGCCACAATGGGTTCTTAAACTGGACCGGAGGGCCGGAACAAAAGCATGGATGGAGTGTTTGTGTGAACTAATATAAATTCAAAGTAAACATCATTACATAAAAGGGTACGGTCTTTATTTTTTTAGTTTTATTCATTTCAAATGGGCCGGATCCGGCCCGCGGGCCGTATTTTGCCCACGGCTGATAGGATCTCTAACTCCTGCCAGTCTTGCTTCGCTGTTGTACTCTCAGCTCCGGTCCTGTCTTCGTTAAACTGGGCTCAGTTCCACCCAAGATTTCTGTAAGAGAGTCTGTCCTATGCAACTGGTTGGCAGTCTTTTAAATATGTGACTTCCATCCTAACCAAGGTCACCATGCTGCTCAGCAATCATTTTATCGACTCTGTGTCCCCCACTTCCCACTCTGTCATTTTATTCCATTTCAACACAACAGCTGTTCCAAGCATTTACTACTCTTCTGCCTTCTCTCAAGTAACCACGGTCCCCCCGTTTGAAAGAAGGAAGGTAAGAGCTCTTTACCTATCACCTCTCCACAACAATAAACTCCCCGGCCCTTCACCAGTCTTTCCCATTTCTTCCAACTCAAACTGTTCATGATGCTTCTGAGTGTCCTGGTGGGGTTCAGGAAGAAACCCCAGATCTCCATGCTGGGCTCCCTGGTCTGAGGCTTGACATGGAGTGACAGCTGTCCCTCCCTTTATCCCACATGATACAGAACATAGAAGTAAAAATACCACAGGACTTTTGTTGTGACCCTTTAAAAATTCTTAATCCGTTTTTTTTTTTGTGTGTGTGTGTGTGTGTGGGCGGAGGTCTTAATTGTCAAAGTCATTGTTGATTGCAATCTCTTATGTATATGGATTCTTAAGGATGAGATGGACAGTGAGGTCAGGTTACTTCAACTTTGGTCACCCCTGGGAAGGTGCAGACTTCAAAGTGAGAGAGATAAGCATCTGGTTCAATTTTAATAGACCATATATGTTTTATAAAATTTATAAACTTTGTGATCTCTTGAATCATAGGAGGGTATAAAACATAGCACAGAACTTGCCCCCTGAACTATTTATTCCTGAGCTCACCCATCGGAGGGACCAGGGGAGCGCACCTGCTGTGCTGATGGAAGCATGCCCCTGTGCTTTGGCTTGGTGGAAATAAATTTAATTTGGTCATGAGAGTAAGTCATGGCACTGCTCCGGGATTATGGGAAAATAAAATTCAGGCCAGGGGAAGCAAAGACCCCTTTCACAGAGCGAAATTGCTTTGGCTTTCTCTATACCACACGCAGTTAAAGGAATAAATATATCTTCTTGGCATAGTCTTCTCACTTTTTTCCTACCTCTTGTGTCTACTTCTATTAGTCCTTCTCTTATATAGTCAAACACAAGAAAACATAAACAGTAAAAAAAAAATCACTTATTTTGTTTAAAAAGAAGAAATTGATTAAGCAAAAGTTTGTACAGACTCGAAAGAAATAGAATACTTTAGATGGGCAGAGCACTGTTCCACTGAGTGTCAGTATCAATAAATTCCTCCAGATCCTCCTATTATGTGCTAGTTATTGTGTTGAAATGTGTAACTGCTAACAATAGCTTTGTGAAGTGGGTGTTAACATTTACATGTTATAGAAAAAATCACAAAGCTTTCTGAATGTCTGGCCTTTAGTTAGAGGCAGAGGTGGAATGAATTCTGTTTTGGACTGGATTGTGTTGCTCCAAAATTTGTAGGTTGATGCCCCAATCCCAAGTGCCCAGAGTGTGACTGTATTTAGAGAAAGGGTCTTTAAAGAGGTAACTGAGTTAAAATGAGGTCATATAGGTGAGTCATAATTCAATATGACTGGTGTCCTTATAAGAAGAGGAGATCTGAACACAGACACATTCAAAGGGAAGACCCCGGGTTTTGTGCTTGCCATAGTTTTAATTGTTCTGGGCTTGCTTCTTTCCCATTTGATATATGAAAGTCTCGTGTAGAATTTGTTGGCTTTTCCTTTCTGAGTTGTAGTTTGAAGTTTTCTATCCAGTTTTCTGGGGCTGAGGGTTCACAGATGAGGGGAGAGAGGCATTCTCTTGCATTTGTGTGCAGCTATTTCTGGGAGATCCAGATTTTACTCTTTCTTTTCTGAGATTCCATGATATGTCTAGCACCATAAAAAACCCTTGTGCACTTCACATCCTTCTCCCAGGTCAGCAGAGTGCTGTGGAACATGGCAAGCCAGGGTCACTCTTTCTACCTCTACTGAGGAGCTGCATAAAATATAGCAGCTTCTGTTTTGGAACTTTGTTTCTTTCTTTATTTTATTTTATTTTATTTTATTTTATTTTATATATTTTTTAAAAGGGAACTTTTTTATTTCAAGAAAAATGATTTAAAATATAATAATATTACATGCAATAAACATTAATATTTTAAGAAAAATGATCTTATAATAATACATACAATAAACATTAATATCTCAAGAAAAATGATTTTAAGTATAATAATGTTACATGCAGTAAACACCAATTATTCAAAAAAAGTGATCTTAAATATATTACATGCAATAAACATTAATATTTCAAAAAAGGAATCAATGTATACAAAACCCTAATATGCAAATAGACAGAACTGCAGTACAACTGAACAACTGGTTGCTATGACATGCACTGACCACCAGGGGACGCGCGTGGAACATGGCAGGCATTGGCTGCGGCGGGATGGTGGAGCAGGTGAGCAGGGGTGCCAGACCAAGGCAGGATTCTGGTTGCTGTCATCGGGGTGAGCCTGTGGTGGTTATTGAAAATTCTTTGCTCCCCCACGCCGGGGTTCCATCTGGTGCTTGCACCTGCTGCTGGCGCCAGCCCCGCTCACACCCGCTACTGGCTCCCAACATTGGCCCCCATCACTCGGCACTGTCAGCGGGTTCCAGCAGCGGCTGCCAGCCCTGATCACCCCTCAGAGCTTCTCCACCTTCCTCTGCTCCTGAGGGGCAATCGGGGCTGGTAGCCGCCGCTGGAACCTGCTGCTGGCATCAGCTCCAATCGCTCCACACTGTCAGTGGGTGCAAAAGTGGGGCTGCACCGTCAGTGCGTGGGAGTGGCAGCCGCGGGAGTGGGACTTCTGGCAAACAGGGGACCAGGGGCTGCAGCAGGAGGGGCTGGTGGGGGTGCAGAGGATGGGCTGAGACCGCCCCTGTGCCCACTGCAGCCTTGCAGCCCACAGTTCCTTTCAAGGTGCATGAATTCATGCACTGGGCCCCTAGTTTAAGTGTAATAATATTACCAAAATTGTACTAACATAGTATATCACAAAAGTTGTAGGAAATATTTAAAATCTGCAAATAACAGGATTACTTCTATTATATTCTAAAATATTATTTTTTCCCTCTGGCTCTGTTTTTGTTCATCAGTTTATGTTGTTCATTATATTCCACAAATGAGTGAGATCAGGTGATATTTATCTTTCTTCAACTGGCTTATTTCGCTTAGCATGATGCTCTCCAGGTCCATAAGAGTTCCTTCTTTTTTTACAGAAGTGTAGTATTCCACTGTATAGATGTACGAGGGTTTTCTAATCCATTCATCTGCTGATGGGCACTTAGGTTGTTTCCAAATCTTAGCTATGGTGAATTGTGCTGCTATGAACATAGGGGTGCATACATCCTTTCTGATTGATGTTTCTGACTTCTTTGGATATACCCCTAGAAGTGGAATTATTGGGTCAAATGGGAGTTCCATTTTTAATATTTTGAGGAAACTCCATACTGTCTTCCATAGTGGCTGCACCAGTCTGCATTCCCACCAGCAGTGCACGAGTGTTCCTTTTTCTCCACATCCTCTCCAGCATTTATCATTTGTTGATTTGTTGATGATAGCCAGTCTGACAGGTGTGAGATGGTACCTCATTGTTGTTTTGATTTGCATCTCTCGGATGATTAGTGACTTTGAGCATGTTTTCATATGTCTCTTGGCTTTCTGAATGTCCTCTTTTAAAAAGTGTCAATTTAGGTCCTTGGCCCATTTTTTTTTTATTGGATTGTTTATCTTCCTTTTGTTAAGTTGTATGAGTTTGTTTGTTTGTTTTTTTTAATATATTTTTATTGATTTCAAGGAGAAAGGGAGAGGAAGAGAGAGATAGGACCATCAATGATGAGAGAAAATCATTGATTGGCTGCCTCTTGCACCTCCTTGACTGGGGATTGAGCCCGCAACGCAGGCATGTGCCCTTCACTGGAATCAAACCCAGGACCCTTCAGTCTGAAGGCTGATGCTCTATCCACTGAGCCAAACCAGCTAGGGCTGGAAGTTTGTTTCTTTTATGATATCCAGGACTATCTTATTGACTCCTCAGTCTATTTTATTTATACTGAATGGTATTAATGAGGATTTCCAGTATTTTTCTCACCTCATAAAGAGTCTCCAGTACTTCAGGGGTCATTAATGGAGTTAGAAATTGTAATATACAACATCACAGTGTCTTCCTCCCTCCTTTCTTTCCTCTCTACTTCTTTTTTCTTTCCTTTTTTTTTTTTTGGAAGGACTTGGCCATAAAAGTATAAGGTATGAGTCGCACTCTTTTTTTTTGTTTGTTTCCTAACTATTTAATTATTTGAGAAAAATTAGGCTACTTTCTAAGTTTATTCTCTTATTAGACTTTAGGAGAAAAATATTTTGTGAGTCTATTTTTGCCCTCCTTTATTATAGATGTGTTTTACTTATTTTTATTTCAAAACTTTAATAATATTAGTTCTCAAACTCCAGAAAAACTATGAAAATATTGCTTTATAATTAAAATATAGTTTTAAGATTTTGCAAAGCCATTCCATTCACCAGGAGTCTGCAAGTGACCCAGTAGAGATTATTTTTTATACTCTGAGACTTCTGTAAAGGTGTAAATGTTATCAGAAACTAGTAAAAAAAAGTGAAATGCAATTCTTATTGCAATGATTTTGGTAAGCCAAATTAGGGGGAACCAGAATATGAAGCTTCAGAAGCATATTTCTACCTGCATGAGCTACAAAGTGATCTACAGATGGTTGCTACTTATGCTGGGCTTGGAGGTGCCCAGGAGAGGCCAAGCTGCAAGTCAAGGCCTTCTGCCACTAGTGCTGAGACTGGGGCCACTTAGCAAGAGGGACAAGGTACACCAAGGCCAGATGCTGCTTGTGTGAGAGATTTTAGGAAGGTCTGACGCATGAGCCAAGAAAGTACATTTGTATGGAAAAGTCTCTAGACATTTTGTATGAAAAGTCTCAACCTGTGGGTCACGACCCTTCGGGGGTAGAACGACCCTTTCACAGGGGTCGCCTAAGACCATGGGAAAACACATATATAATTACATATTGTTTTTGTGATTAATCACTATGCTTTAATTATGTTCATTTTGTAACAATGAAAATACATCCTGCATATCAGATATTTACATTAAGATTCATAACAGTAGCAAAATTACAGTTATGAAGTAGCAACAAAAATAATTTTATGGTTGGGGGTCACCACAACATGAGGGACTGTATTAAAGGGTCGCGGCATTAGGAAGGTTGAGAACCACTGCTCTAGAAAGCCATTTGTATGGGTGGGGCCTGCAAGTTGGGGTGGAGTTTCAGGGAATCACCAGAATGGGGTGAACAGTGATAGGTTGTTGGAGATTCAGATATAGTGGCTGCCTGTCAGCTCTGTGGGAGTGGAGGACTCAGAAAAGGAACAGTGACCTCTGCCAGAACTTCGGTCTTTCATTTTGATACCAGACAATTCAGTTTTTTCCTGTATGTCCATGGTGCCTTTTGAGCTGCAACCCCCTGCACTAGAGCTCAGAGCAAGTTAGTCTGGATAAGTCCATGTGCTGGCCCTTTAAAAGGAACTGCTTGGGACTTCAGGAGCCCTACATCTCACCCAGCCACAATCCCCACTGATTTTTATAGCCAGAAGTATGGGGAATTCTCTTCCTGATACTGGAATCCTTTGGAGGGGCTTGGTGTGGGGCTGGGACCCCTCGCTCCTTACAAGGGACCTCTGCAGCTGAGATATTCCTCCCAACTTTTACCAAGCACACATGGGTGTGGGACCAGCCCATTCTGCATCCCCACCCTTCCTACCAGTCTCAATGTAGCTTCTTCTTTAAACCTTAGGTGTAAGATTTCTGTTCAGCTAGATTTCAGGTGTTTCTGAATGATAGCTGTTCTGTAGTTTAGTTATAATTTTGATACGGCTGTGGGAGGATGGGAGTGTCATGTTTATCCATGCGCCGTCTTGACTGGACCTCTTCCACACATTTTTAAATCCGATTTCTTTTTTTGTTTTGCTTTTAGTTTCATGAGTTCTTCATATTTGCCTCTTATCAAATATATGGCTTGCAAATATCTTCTCCCATTTTGTAGGCTGCCTTTTCATTTTGTTAATGGTTTCCTTTGTTGTGCAGACATTTTCAGTTTGATATAGTACCAATTGTTCATTTTTGTTTTTGTTGCTTTTGTTTTTGGTGTCAGGTTTTAAAAATCCTCACCAAGACTGCTGATAAGGAGCTTACTGCCTATATTTTCTCTATGAGTTTTATGGTTTCAGGTTTTATGTTCATATCTTTAATTTTGACTAATTAAATGAATTAACTAATTTTTGTGTACAGTGTAAGATAGTGGTCCAGTTTCATTCTTTTTTATCTGGCTGTCCAATTTTCCCCAACACCATTTATTGAAATTCGTGTAAAAGTAGGCCTTCCTTCCCTCAGCTGCTGGCACCGGCTTCCCTCTGGCACCTGGGACCCAGGCTTCCCTCCGGCCCCTGCTTCGTCCAGAAGGACATCTGGAATGACGTCTGGAATGACATCTTGTCTAATTAGCATATTACCCTTTTATTATTATAGATACTGTTTTTTCTCCACTAACAGTAGTTTTCTGTTTTCATCCTATCTCCTACATTTTATCTCTTCCTCAGTTGGAATTCGACTGTGAGGCAGAATTTAGTAAGTATTTTCTAAATGTCTGTGCTTTGAGGGAGGTGGGTCAGGGAACCAACCTTCCTTCTGTCTTCTGTTTTCCTGAGGGTGAGTGCTGGTTTGTAAAGCTCCCATTGGCTGTTTGACCCCCACCGCAGCAGCTGCAGAGTGGGGGAGGAGAGTGTCCACTCCCCTGGGCTTTCTGCTGCTCTCCTGTTTTCATTCCTGCTGTTTCTCACGCCCAAACACTGTCCCCCTTCACCTTCTAATTGTTCGACCAGCCTCAGCTCCAACAAATACTGAGCAGGGAGCTTTCTTACCCTTTATATCTCACAACCTTAGCACTTCTCTGAGCCCCAGCAAAAAATATATACTATCAGAAAACAGCCAAATTTTCTTTAACATCCCCCACCACACTGAGAGTAAGAACCCTGATATTTATCTCTATATTTCTGAGCTACTGGACAACATCTGCTGTATAGGACCTCCCTGGGAAGAGTTTGATGGAGAATAAATGAAAGCAAAATAGAATATTTGTCACAAAATCCTTCTCTCCATTTTATATTTTAAAACATTTTAAGGTAGCCCTAACCTGCTTGGCTCAGTGGATAGAGTGTTGGCCTGCGGACTCAAGTGTCCCAGGTTTGATTCTGGTCAAGGACATGTACCATGGTTGAGGGCACATACCCAGTAGGAAGTGTGCAGGAGGCAGCTGATCGATGTTTCTCTCTCATCGATGTTTCTAACTCTCTATCCCTCTCCTTTTCTCTCTGTAAAAAATCAATAAAATATATTATAAAATAAAATAAAATATTTTAAGGTATAATGTATATGCAATAGAGTTCAGTATTTTGATGTACATTTCTTTGAATTTTGACAAATGTATACTCTCAGGTAATCATTGTCACATCAAGATATAAACATTTTGCATCACCCCCCAACGTTCCCTGTGCCCTTTGTAGTTATTCACCCTCACTCCTACCCCTAGTCCTTGTCAATCACTGATCTACACTTTATTTTGCCTTTTTCAGAGTGTTACATAAATGGAATCATAACAATATGAATTTTTTTTATTTTTTTTATTGTTTAAAATATTTTATATGTCTCTTCCCCCCCCCCCATTGACCCCTCCCAGCCACTCCCACCCCCCAGGATAAGCCCAGTGTCTGTGTCCATTGGTTATGCTAATATGTAGTCTTTAGAATTTGACTTCTTTCCCCTACCATAATGCTTATGAAATTCATCCATGTTTTTGTTAATATCAGTACTTCAGGTTTGTTTTTTTTCAGAGTCGAGAACTATTTCATTTTATGAATTTGTCACAGATTACCCACTCACTAGCCACTGGACATTGAGTTGTTTTCAGTTTGGGGAGTTATGAACAAAGTTATTACAAACATTAATGAATTTGTGTTTTTGTTGTCTTAAGTCTTTATTTCTATTTGGTACATTAACTAGAAGTGGAATTGCTGGGTCATGTGGTGAGTGTATAGTGAACATTATAAGAAGCTACCTTCCAGAGTGGCTGTACTTTTTTGCATTCTGACCAGCAAGGTGTGAGAGTTGCTCTTCATCCTCTCAAGAGCACTAACATAAATGTAGAGGGGTCCTTATCCCCATTATTTTACACTAATGGTGGTAGGCATCCTTTCTTATACTCTTTGCCATCTGTATTATCCTCTCTAGTGAAGAAACTACTCAAATATTTTGTGAATTTCTTTTTTTAAAATATATTTTATTGATTTTTTACAGAGAGGAAGGGAGAGGGATAGAGAGTTAGAAACATTGATGAGAGAGAAACATCGATCAGCTGCCTCTTGCACACCGCCTCCTGGGGATGTGCCCGCAACCAAGGTACATGCCCTTAACTGGAATCGAACCCACAACCCTTCAGTCCATAGGCCGACACTCTATCCACTGAGCTAAACTGATTAGGGCGTGAATTTCTTATTGGTATATTTTTGTTTCCCTGTTATTAAATTTTGAGAATTCTTTGTATATTCTAGATATAAGCTCTTTATCAGATATATGACTTGTAAATATCATCTACCAGACTGTGGCTTCTCTTTCATTACCTTTTTTTCTCTTCTTCTTCTTCTTTTGTTTTTTAATCCTCACCTGAGGATACATGTCCATTGATATTTTAGAAAGAAAGGAAGGGAGAGAGAGAGAAACATTGAAGTGAGAGAGAAATATTGATTGGTTGCCTCTCATATGCACCCTGACTTCCCGTATGTACTGTAAACCCACAACCTAGGTATGTGTCCTGACCAGGAATTGAACTTGCAACCCTTCGGTCTACAGGACAATGCTCCAACCAACTAAGCCACCTGGCCAGGGGTCTTTTTACTATCTTAACAGTGTCTTTTGAAAAGCAGAACTTTGAAATTTTGATGGAGTTTATCATCTGTTCATTTTATGGTTCATATTAACATTTCTGTATCTACTTTTTATTTTTTATTGGTTAAATCACCTTGTCTAAAGTATTTTCTTCACCCTAGTAGAATTTCTGAAAAAAAAAAAAAAGTGTCTTGATATCTAAAGCCATACCTAGGACAAGTCATGGAACCTTTCTGTGACTAAGTTTTTTTATCTGTTAAATGGAAACAGTAGTCCTGTCTTTCTAGGTAAACTTTTGTTGCCTCCTGGATATGTTAAGAACTTTGCATGCAGTAAGAAGAAAAAACATTGTTGGGATTTGAGAGTTTTCAGTTAGCAGCAGAAAGTTGAAGAGGCAAAAGGGAAGTGAGGATTTACAGCAAAATTGTTGATAAATTTTGGGTGGTCATAGGATCCTCACTTGCAGAAATCAAAGAGAAACAGCAGCAGAGAGGACTGCTTTCCCTTGGCAAGGTTGGACTCCAGAGAAGGAAGAGAAAAGACTAGGAAGAAGATATGAAAATGATTAATATCCAGCAAATTAAGAGAAAGCCCAAACATTGAGAAGTAAAATAAGCCATGCATTTTCATTCTTTGATGACGTTAGGACCACTTCCTGTGGGAAGGTACTTTTCTGTGAAAGTATTGTCTGGCCTCAGTTCCCTTTAGAACAGCGGTTCTCAACCTGTGGGTCGCAACCCCTTTGGGGGTCGAGCGACCCTTTCACAGGGGTCACCTAAGACCATCGGAAAACACATATAATTACATATTGTTTTGTGATTAATCACTATGCTTTAATTATGTTCAATTTGTAACAATGAAATTGGGGGTCACCACAACATGAGCTGTGGCATTAAAGAGTCGTGGCATTAGGAAGGTTGAGAACCACTGCTTTAGAAAGTTAATTTAAAAAGGAAGAAAGTAGATCCTATGCACAGAATCCAAGGATTCTCATACAAAAACACTTGCCCTGTACTGGGAATTTTGCCTCCTTCGTTTGGAGCCTCGGGACAATTACACTTTGTAGTTGTCCCAATAACTGCAGAGTATAATTGATAATGAGTGACCCCGTAATGCAGTATAACTGAAAAATTCAAGTGACCCTCTCCAGTAAATCAAAGTTCATTCTTCTTCATCAGACATCAGTGCACCAGGCTTCTTTCTCTTCCTAAAGACAAATGGATTCAGAGAGAAACACAGGGCTCTCAATGCAGTAACAGAGTAACTCTACATAGACAGACTGGCTTCTCTACTTCCTGTCCCATTATATTCCATGTCATGATATCAGTTCCTCTTGGAAAGATGTCCTTCAGAGGCATTGCTTGAGTTAGGGAAGTTTTAGTACTCAGGTGGCCCTCCCACAGCCCACCATAACAAACTGCTGATTGAGTCATTTTTCACCACCCACCTTGCAAGCCAATTGTGAATCTCTGTTCAAGTAGGATGAGATAGGATCTTATCAAACAGGACTTCACCAGCTGGAACCAGAAAAAAAATCTGTCCATCTGGGCTGGGCAATGTGCCCTCCTGGAAAATTACTGAAGAGCACCAAACTCCATAAAAATGCATTCCTTAAAATGCAAGCAGAAGGATCAGACTTATGGAGAAACAAAGTATGCAGCCTGAACAAAGCTCAATTCATCACTTGGCTTGGGTAATGGAAATAAATGCCCACCCAGACTCTGAGCCAGGGACATTAATAATTAGCTCATGAGGACTGTCACGCAGGAGTGTCCTGGCTGTGATTCAGAATCTGGGCATGAAAGAATGTGATGTAAACACTGAGACCGTAGTGTAATGAGACATTTTGTCCTGCATGGGTTGTGAATCAGAAGCAACCCCCTTGCTCCAGGGAGGCAGTGAGAAATGATGGCTCTGGATGTCTCTGTGAATTGAAGAAAATTTGCCAAGTTAATTCTGGCTGCCTCTTCCCGTGCCCTTCACAGAATGTTGCTGGTGTCGTTGTCTTCCTCCCCACAAAGAGGAAAGCCACCAGACTGTTGTCCATCAATGCCCTCCTGCCACTCTTCCACTGCCGCTGCCTGGTCACCTGTGTCATGATGCCTCTTCACTGGCCTCCCCACTTTCTCCCTCTCCTGGTCCATCTTACCCTGTGCAATGGAATGAGTTATGTGCCCCTCACCAAAAGTTCATATGTCAAAGCCTTAACCCCCCGAACCTCAGAATGTGACAGTATTTGGAGATAGGTAATTAAGGTAAAATGAGGTCAGGTGGGTGGACCTTAATCCAATATGACTGGTGTCCTTATAGGAAGAGGAGATGAAGACATGGGCAGGTGCAGAGAGAAGACCACGTGGTGTCACAGGGAGAAGACCACGTGATGCCACAGGAAGAAGACAGACGACTTCCTCCAAGCCAAGGAGAGCGGCTTCAGAAGGAACACCTTATTGACACCTTGACCTCAGACTCCAGCCTCCAAAACTGTGAGAAAATAAATACCTGTTGTTTTAATCCCTAGTCTGTGGTACTTTCAGGTGGCAGCCCTAGCAAACTAGCATGTCCTGTTACTCTAAGAATCACTTTACCCCTTCATCAGGACCCCACAGTGTCCTCCTGCTGCCTAGTGAATAAAGCGCAATGATCTGACCCTGGCAGCAAATTTATTTTCATGGTTAAATCCAACCCCATCTCTCCTTATTGTGTCTGACATTCTTTTGCATTCATCCCTTTGCCTGTGCCTGTGTGTTTCCAAATTAACATCATTCTTCCCAAATCACACCCCCTCAGGCAAGTCTAGGTCTCCTTCTTCGTGGAGCCCTCATCCCTCTCCCAGCTGAGAACACAATCCCCTTTTGTATTTCTTTTTTTTGTGTGTGTGTGGCATCTATAATTTCAATCTCAGATCCTAATTATTTATGTATGTGTTCTCCCCTGAGGCTGAGAGCCATGCCCAATTCAGCTTTGTATTGTTTCTTATCTCCTGCACATGGCTTTGACGTTATAAGCTCTCTATTAATGTTTATTGAATGAACAGAAGAAATAATTTGTGGCCAGTAAATGGCTGTATGACCTTCTGTCCAGGAGTATTTGTGCATTGGGTAACAAAAATAACCATGTCTTTGTGATCAAGCAAAACTGATTACAAATGTTGGCTAGATCATATGCTATCTTTTAGTGCATCTCTGATTTCATAGCCTCTTGGTCTGAAAAATCATCTCTACAGGGGACAGTTCTTTCCACTTTTTTAGGGTTATTGTATAGGTCAGAGGAGGTAACACATGCAAAGTACCTACACACACAAGACCCTTAAAGATCATAGTTCCCTTCTCCTTTATAGTTGTATGAAGAAATAAAGAAATAAAGTTCTGAAAAGAGAAATTTACACATCAGAGACAACTATCTGAGACAGCCACCTCTGCAGGAAGCAGTCTGTGGAACCCGCATGCCGTCCTGCATCACTCCAGGTAAACACCCGGCCCCTCTACCCATCCTTAAGTCTGATAAACAAGGTGCCCAGAGAGATTCTCAGGATTCCCAGTCATCAGCCCTGATGTGAGGGCTCCAGAGCACAGGGAAGGACCTCCCTGTGTGTGCCCAAAGTGGCACCATGAAGGTATGAAGCACATGAAGTTTGATTCAGTTCAACAGATATTTAATGAATGCCTGCTCCCCATGGATCTACAGAGTGCAGTCCATGACCTTAAGTGTTTTCACACGACTGTGAGCGCAGTCCCAAAGCAGGGCACTAGGAGCTAAAGAGCAGGGAATTGCAAGTACAGCGAGCCTCATCATTCATGGATTACATATTTGCAAATTTACCTACTTGCTAAGATTTGTTTGTGACCCCCACATCAGTTCTCACGGTGCTTTCATGGTCGTTGGGACAAGTGCAAAGACGCAAAAAATTGGGGTCACTCACCATGCACATTCCCAGGTAAGGCTGACCAAGGTGATGTTCTGCTTATTGTTTTAGCTCTTAACAGTAAACAAGTGTCCTTTTCATGATCTATGTACTGTGCCACATTTTTGTGCTGTTTGTTGGTGATTTTGTTGTTTAAATAGCCCCACAATCACAGCATTGAAATGCTGGCTAGTGTTTCTAAGAGCAAGGATGTTGTGATGTGCCTTGTGGAAATAATGTGTTAGATAAACTTCATTCAGGCATGACTTACGGTGCTATTGGCTGTGAGTTTGATGTTAATAACTCAACAATAGATATTCAATAAGGTGTCTTCAAATATAAAGTTACATTAAACAAGGTTATATATTGATCGGTGATGAAAATGTTGTGACCGGAGGCTCACAGGAACTGAACCCTGTTTTCCCCTGGAAGCAATGGTTCAATGTTCTGCAAATAATAGGAATTGACTATATTTTGACATGAAATATAGTTGGAAGCTGGAAGTGGTGGGTGAAGCTAGAGAGACACACATGAGGGAGTTTCTCAAAGGACAGGACTGGGTCTTGTCTTGCTACTGGAGAGAAAATAGCACTATAACACGATTAGCTTTCTACACTGTGATGCCTGTTAGAAAGATGGATTTGAAGGAGAATTTTGGCTAATGGAGGCCGGATTAAAACTACTCTCCAGGGTTCCTTTATCTGCATCAACCAGCTGCATACAACCTATAAGAACACATACACTTCTGAAAACATGGTCGTGTATGTATTATGGACTAAAATGTGTCTTCTCAAAAGTTATATGTTGACACCCTAACCCCCAATGTGATGGCATTAGGAGGTGGGGGTCTTTGGGAGGTAGTTAGGTTTAGATGGGGCCATGTAGGTAGAGCACCTGTGATAGGACTAGTGTCCTCATAAGAAGAGACATCAGAGCCCTGACCGGTTTGGCTCAGTGGATAGAGCATTAGCCTGCCGACTCAAGGGTCCCAGGTTCAATTCCGGTCAAGGACATGTACCTTGGTTGCAGGCACATCCTCAGTTAGGGGGTGTGCAGGAGGCAGCTGATCGATGTTTCTAATTCTCTATCCCTCTTCCTACCTCTCTGTAAAAAATCAATAAAATATATTTTTTTAAAAAAAGAAGAGACATCAGAGAACCTGCCCTCTCTCACTCCCTGCCATGTGAGGACACAGTGGGAAGGCAGCTCTCTACAAGCCAGAAGACAGCTCTCACCAGAGACTGACCATGCTGGCACCTTGATCTTGGACTTCTAGCCTCCAGAACTGTGAGAATGAAATGTCTGCCATCTAAGTCACCCAGTCTATGGTATTTTGTGAGGGCAGCTTGAGCAAACGAAAGCAGTATACAGGCTATAAAATTCCTAAAGATGATTTCAGAGACAAAGTAGGCAGGCATATATTTTGTTGTTGTTGGAATTTAAAAAAATCAGTTTGGGGGTTAAATGTATGGTTATGTTTCTACTGAAAATCCCACGAGTTAAAAAAATCAATATTTTCTATGTCAATTTTTGTCCTTTATCTGATTAATAAAATATGCCATATTCATATTTGCCTTCACGAACTTCTCTCTACTTTGGAAAACATTGCAAAAAGCAATGATTGTGAGGCAGGAGAGTTGAATTCAAGCCTTAATTTTGTCACTAACTAGATGGCAACTACATGCCTCAATTTCTTGGTGCTTAAGTGGGGAAAATAATGTTGTGTCAGCTCAACCCAGATCACAGGGCCATTTCTAGGAGATAAACAAACCAGAGCTTGAAAAGAAAAATAAAATAAAAAAGGCTATAAAGATGCAAAGTATGAACATGGCACAAATAGAAATTGCTTCTGAATTGCTGGGAATTCAAGCCTAAAATAATTCTTGGAAGCAAAAAAGTCATTTAGGATGTTGTCGTATCATATTGCACTTCATGGTTTAAGAACATCTGAGTAGCTAAGATATGTTACTGAGGAAATTCACTCCCACCACTCGGTAATAGTCATCTCTATGGAACTCCATTTTTACTCTCATCTGTGTGACAAATACACCCATATGCAAACTAGGTTCTGGTTCAACTAAAATTCTGGGAGAAGAAAAGAAAGAAAACTTGTGCAGGAAACTAAAGTGGTTAGTTAATTAATTTGTCCTGCCCGCAGATACCCCTGTACTCGTTATGTAATAAGTATTGTCCTAAATGTTTGGGGAAATGCACAGCAGCATTAGGTCTAATCTGTGCCTTTGAGAAGATAACAATGCAGTTGGGGATAAACGAATGGCACTAGGCGCTGCTAAGTAGAGCAGGGAAGTAGTACAAGAGATGTCACAGGCAGATTTGTGACAAGTGCTGACAGTATGTCAAGATTTCAGAGAAAGAAGGGAAGAATGAAAGCTGGAATAATTGAATTTCCTGCTAAAAAGAAGGGACTTGAGTCGGGCTTTGATGACTGACTAGGATTTTGATAGGAAAAGAGGTTGCGGATGGCTTTGCAAGTGGAAGAAATATGGGTTCAAGAAGCCATGTACAAATCAACTAGCTGGGACCTCCTCAGAAGGGTCTCTACATACAGTGTCACCACAGTACAGTTGGGCTCAGACTGGATTCATGAATACACTGAGTACATAGCTCAGACCACAATCACCACTCCTGCTTCCTCTAGACCAGGGGTGGGCAAACTTTTTGACTCGAGGGCCACAATGGGTTCTTAAACTGGACCGGAGGGCCGGAACAAAAGCATGGATGGAGTGTTTGTGTGAACTAATATAAATTCAAAGTAAACATCATTACATAAAAGGGTACGGTCTTTTTTTTTTTTAGTTTTATTCATTTCAAATGGGCCGGATCCGGCCCGCGGGCCGTAGTTTGCCCACGGCTGCTCTAGACCATGGGCCTTCAAAGTACATGCACCCCAGAAATTGTCATTTAAAATGCGATGCCTACAATGAGTTCCATGGAAGCCTGATACCTTCTGAAACATATCAATAGGTCTTGCCCAAAAAGAAACACAGGTGGTCAATAAAGCTTAGGAAAGACTACTCATCCTATCCCCAATGGAGACTTTCAATGCACACTAGTGGACGCCCCAAATTGATTTTGCTGACAGCCCTACTCCTGTCCTCTCTTTTAAGGTTTAAAGATTCTTTGAAGGCGGGACACAATAAAGGGCAAACACTCGGTTAGAGAAAAGGCAGAATTCTTTTTACAGCTCGGAAAGTTGCCACACAGGGCCATGCAGGGTTTGCAGTGGGGGACAGGGTAACGGCAATCAGAGGTGTAGGGGGCAGCTTATGTATGGCAGGAAGGGTGGTGTTAGCTAAGTTTCACCGGCTCTCTGTGAACTGGCCAATTTGAATAATTTTGTGGGCTCCAAAGCAGAAGGGCTGTCCCTAATTATTTGGTACCCGACCCCAGGCAATTTGGGTGAATACATAATAGCCAGGAGGAAGTATGAGAACCTGACAAGTGAAATGGTTGGGTGTGGACTTAATAAAGGAAATCGATCGGCTTCTAGCCAGAGCCTCAAAATTAGCTCAAGGCAACATTTCCAAAACAGCAACAGCAAAATATATCACTCCCTTCTGTGATCTCTGCAAAAATTATAGGAACTAGAAGCCTGAAAACTACATTACTAAGGTTCCCTGGGGGGCAGGGCTCTCATTAGATGTGGACATGGAGAGGCACTTATCCAAGAAATAAAAGGCAGGAGGGAAAGAGGATCTACTGCTGTTTCTCTAGCAAGTGGCAGAGCACACATGCGCCTGGTGGATATGAGGTTTTGTCATCCTTTTCAGATATTCCCCTGAGCATTGCCCTCATGGCTGGAGGAGGCCCAAGTGAAGCTCCTGCAACTTCCCAACTCTGGTGATACTTGCATCTGATGGTACCTTCACCTGATCTTTATAGATCCAGCATTTTCAACGGGGTCATAGAATCCTAATCCCCCCATTGCCAATCTTTTTCGGTACAATCCCAATGTGATTGCTGCTTCTGGAGTAGACCCCAACAGTATAGAATAGGTATGCCTCCGAGAAGCCTTGTTATAAACAAAACAAAATCATTTAAACTCGCATTTCTCAGACTCATTTGGCCACAGGACCGATCTCCCCATCCAATCCCTGTCCCCAAAGGAACATCTAATATCCTGGGAAATCTGTGTTGCATGGAGCATCTTTTGGAAAATGCCTAAGGGTTTGTAGGTTGAGAGCTAGTGTTAGGGGCAGAAATAGAATATTTGGGACCAGCAATAATTGTAAGAAATATTTATCATGCTCTGTTAACCATGATTGTTTTGTTCTGATTAAAGAAAGCACATTCCAACCTGGCTGGGAGTGGCATGCGGGACCTAGGAGCTCACCTGGAAATGCAGCCCATCCTCCATATCAGGGAGCTGATAACAACCTTGTTGCAGAAACCAGAGGCCCAGGCCTTTTTGCAAACCCTAGCCCTGTGCATACCCAAAGGCCCCATTGCCTATAAACTGCCCATTTTGCATACCCACTCTTATCCCTTTTCCTACTTCCCCATGTAATCTTTGTCCTTCTACCAATATAAGTAGCTGGCTTATAGTGGCAGGCAGAGCAGATTTTTGTGGATGACCTGCTGCTTTCCCATACTGCTGGCATTATTTGAATAAATGCTCATATATGGTTCAACCCTATCTCTCCTTCATTGGTTCAAGTAGTGATAGGCAGCCCAGACCCACTGATTGTCTGGTTTCAGTAGGAATCCAGAAGTGTGAGTCTAATCTCAGCTGTGTGATTTTGGGTAAGTTACATCACTTCTCTGGTCTTTAATTTCTTCACTGGATCAAAGGAAGAGTTGGATGAAGTTCACTAGCAGGTTTTGCAGCTCTAGCATATTTTGATTTTGTGAGAAAAGGCATCCTTAAAAACTATCACTGTTCAGGTATTGAAAGTAAAAAACCAAAACAAAACAACCCCCCCCCACCCCCACCCCGCCACTGTATTTTGCTTTGCCTCTTTTCCTTTTTGGCTTAATTTGTGTGGATATTTTGAGATTTGAGCTAGGAAAATTCCAAGAGAATTGGCAGCAAGTAAAGAAATGCTGGGTAGCTCTTACTAAAGTGATGTTGGTGCTTTTAGAACTCTGGACCCTAGAAATATAGTAAGCTTTCTGACACTAGGAACATTCAAGTGGAGAATAGATGTTAGCTTAGCAAGGATGACTAAGAAAAGGGTTTGTTATTTCAGAGTATTGTGCCTGAAAGGGATGGTACAGACCCTCTACGGAGCCCAA
This sequence comes from Myotis nattereri, assembly GCF_964212035.1. NCBI lineage: Eukaryota > Metazoa > Chordata > Mammalia > Chiroptera > Vespertilionidae > Myotis > Myotis nattereri. The sequence continues at coordinate 19,709,139 of NC_138083.1, read as the reverse complement.
CATTTTAGAGATGAGGAAACAACAAACTAGAGAGCTTATATGGATTTCTCAAGGCCACGAAACTAGTCAGTGGCAGGAATGGGAGAAAGACCCAGGATATCTCTTTGTTCTCCCCTGTGTTATTCTGCATGCCTGAAGCTCATTTTAGTTTCTTTGAAAAAGAAAAACGTTTTTGAACTTTATTTCACATCCCTTTGAAAAAGCAAAGTGATTTTGTTTCAAGGGGAAACACTCAAGGTTGCCAGATACTGTGGGAGGCTGACAAGGTTGGAAAATCTGAAGTCAACCTTTTGCCCTCAAACTTCCGTTTTGGGGCCTCCTTCGTGTGACCTGTGTGCTAGCCCTGGGGTGCCCAAGGGTGCCAGAGTAGCCATCAGGCTGCTGAACATTCTACACGGCACCCTCTATCCTCAAAAAGACAGTCCCTCCTGTCTCAGTCGCCACAGACAGCCCTGAGAAACCTGAATACAAGCAAGCCTCTTCTGTATGTTGGTTTGAGAACAAATGACTCCCCCCAGAGAAGCCACATGAATGTTACTCTCTTTTTTTCTCTCCCCTCCCTCTCTTCCACTCTCTCTAAACATCAGTGGGGAAAAAAATATATATCCTCCAGTGGCAATTAGCAAAAATAAATAAATAAATAAATAAATAAATAATTTTTAGAAAAATAATAGACAGCCTAGAAATAATAAGATGGTAAAATACATGGTGAAATTATTCTATATAAAGGACTCAATGAGATTTAATAAAAGAAATGCTTTCCAATAAATATTGATGAAACAACTGGATATCTGTGACATTGTAATTTAGAAGATATATATACCTGGTCATTCAGATGACCAAACTATATTTCTCAGATATATTTTGTTTTCATCCAGGGTTCTTGGCTCAGAGCTCCCCAAACCACTTCCTGAGTGATAAGAGCAATGGGAGCATCTTTTGTTATGATATTTGGCCTCTTGTCCTTTTCCTGAAATTGCTTCAGAGGCATAGAGGTAAAATGGATGTTTTGCAATTCATAACAAGTCTTTTTCTGCCACAACTGGGTTTATGTTAATGAGATGACTTTGGAAAGTCCCTAAGGATGGGGGTTGGTTGCTAGAGGAACCAAGTGAACACAATGCTGGAACTTTTAGTCCCACCTTTTCTGGGGAGGGGAAAGGGGCTGGAGCTTAAATCAATCACCAATGACCAATGATTTAATCAATCATCAATCCTACTATGCAATAATGAAGCTTCCATAAAAACCCGAAAGAAGAGGGTTCAGAGAGCTTTGGAGATTTGGAAAAGTGGTAACTCAGAGAGAGTGCAGAAGCTCTGTGCTATGTGGTTCAATACCTTGCCCTATGCATCTCTTATTTGGGTGTTCCTGAGTTATATCATTTCATAATAAAGTGATAGTCTAGTAGTAAAATGTTTCTCTGAGTTTTGCAAGCCACTCTAGCAAATTAATCAACCCCAAGCAGGGAGTGGAGGAGTCACTGGAACTTTCAATCTATATACTGCATAGCTAGTCTGCCAGAAATATGGGTGACAACTGAAGTGGAGGGCAGTTTCAGGTACTGAGCCCTTAACCTATGGAATCTGATGCTGTATATGGGTATAGTGTCAGAATTGATTTGAAAGTTAGGACACCCATTGGTGTTAGAAAATTGCTTATTGGTTGGTGTGGGAAACCCCCTTTCCCACACATACATTGTAAAAGGGTTCAGAACCCTTTAATATCCATATGAAATTTTTTCATCCTTACCTCACACCATAGTCCCAAATTAATTTGAGATTAATTATAACCCTAAAAGTAAAAGCTAGAATTATAAATTTTCCAAAAGGAAAAATAGGATAATATTTCTTTTAAAATATATATATTCTTATTGATTTCAGAGAAGGAAGAAGGAGAGAGAATCAGAAACATCAATGATGAGAGAGAGTCATTGACCAGCTGCCTCCTGCATGCTCCCTACTGGGGATCAAGCCCGCAACCTGGGCATGTGCCCTGACAGGGAATGGACTCGTGACCTCCTGGTTCATAGGTTGACACGCAAACACTGAGCCACACATGCTAGGCTAGAACAATATTTCTTATTGTGACATAGCCAATTTTTGTTTTTGTTGTGGTTAAAGATACTAAGTATAAATGAGCTTAAAATTACAAATTTCTCAACAAAGACACATTAAGAAAGTGAACAAGTCAGCCATAAATTGTGAAAAAAGTTAAAGGACTTCTTATAAAACACCTACAAATTAATAATAAAAAGAAAATAACTTAATAAAATGGTTAAAGACAAAAGGAGATAGAAGCATGACTAATAAGCATGGAAATTAAAAGCTCATTGAAATACCACTATATCCACTGTTATGACTAAAACTTGTAAAAAGACTGTTAATATCAACTTTTGGTAAGGATGGGGAACAATTGGAACTCTCCTTCAATTCTATGGTAAGACTGTAAAATGCTACAACCATCTTGGAAAACTAGTTGACAATTTATTTTTTCCTTTTTTAAAATATGTTTTTATTGTTTCAGAAAGAGGAAGGGAAAGGGAGAGAGAGATAGAAACATCAATGATGACAGAGAATCATTGCACTCCCCATACTGGAGATTGAGCCCCCAACCTAGTCATGGGCCCCGACCCAGAATCTAACTGTGACCTCCTGGTTCATGGGTTGATGCTCAACCACTGAACCACATGGGCCAGTCTGAAGATTTCTTATAAATTAAGCATAGAATTATCATATGAACCAGAATTTATATTTCTAAGTATCTACATAAAAGAAATAAAAATAGAAGTGCACACACAAACACATAAACACATGTGCAAACACACACAAACTATAAGAATGTAGAATAGTCATAGAAGCTTTATTCATAGTAGCCCGAGACTGAAAACAACCCAATGTCCATCAACAGGTAAATGTGTAAACAAAGTGCAGTATTCTCATAAACGGAAAACTAGTAATTGATAAAAATGAATAAACTATTGATATAAACAACAACATGGACAAATTTGCATGAAAGCAGTCAGACCTAAGTAAATGATAGAGTATATGATGCTGATTATGTGAAGGGCAAGAAGAGATAACATTAATTTATAGAAAGGAATTTTAGGGACAAAATAGGAAGGTTTAGGGACTCTTAGGAATAAAGAGGGTCCATGGGGAAGAAATGCATAGGTGAGGGCTTAGAGCCACCAGAAGGCATGCTAGTACATTCACAGAAGAAAAAAAAAGTGTCACGGAATAAGGGGAGAGGAGGGCACACATTCACAGAGGATAAAGAAAAGTCACAGAGCCTGGGGAAGAAGGAAACAAACTTTCACAGAGGATAGAGAAATGTCAACAGATGCTGGAAAGAGGGAAACACGTTCCCAGGAGATAGAGGAATGTTGCAAGATAAGGGCTGTGCTTCGCCAGCATGACCATGGGTGGACCTGAGGCAGGGCGGGGGTGTGTGTGGGGGTGGTGGTGGTGGTGAAGGATTTAGAAAACACAGACAAGAGAATAAAGCTGGGGCTAGGTGGGACGCTCCTCTCTGATGGAGAGACAGCGCCACAGCTTGGAGTCTTTATTTTATAGCCAGATTCCATGAGGCAAAGTAAGGACGTGGTCAAGATGTTTACAACATTCTCATGGGTTTCGAATCTACTCAGTTACATGCACCTTGCTGCACCTCCCGCAGTCTGTATCACTTAGCCACGTGGGACCACAGGTTTGGACCATAAGGTCAAGCTTACAACTATAGCTCATTAGTCCGAGGCTTGAACCTGTCCAAACACTGTAGCTGCTCTCCACAAAGCGGGAGAGAAAGAGGACGGCCCCATGGGGGGTGGGTTTGGGACTTTGAAGCTGATATTCTGCAAAAGAATGACCGACTAGAAAAGTGCAGGGTCATAAAAAAACTACAGTCTTTATAAACCTTAGAAAAAAGGGGCTTAGCTGGTTACCCCCTTGGGAATCCCTACCTATGAGGGAGTTGGTATTTGATTTCAATAAATTTCCACCCTTTTACTAACAAGTCCTTTTAGTCCGGGAATTTTATTCTTCAAACTTCGTGAGGCAAGAACCCACACAGGGGAGATCTGCTCCCCGCACCCCATGTTTCTTAATGATACAAATTAGACCAATTGTTGACTCTGTGTGTCACTGGCTGGAAATAGTCATGAGAAAATCCAGAGGTGAGGGAAATTTTCTCTATCTTGATTTAGGTAATGGTTCTAGAAGTCTTATACTTTTCAAAACTTATCAAACTGTACACAAAATCTATATATTTAATGTAAACACAATGTATATCAACTAAACAAAAGCTCTGCTATCCTGCTCCTACTACCCCAAAGTAATGAAAGCATTTAAAAAATTACTTTTTTGTCCCCATTTTTTCCCCATTAACCTCTTCCACACACCCCCCCCCCCCCCAACCCCTGGGCAGGCCTTCACCACACTATTGTTTGTGTCCATGGCCTATGCATATATGCATATAAATTCCCTCACTTAATCTCTCCTCACCTACCCTGCTTGTTTTCCTTCTGAGATTTATCAGTCTGTTCTATGCTTCCATGTCTCTGGATCTATTTTTTTCATCAGTTTATTTTGTTCATTAGATTCCACATATGAGTGAGATCATGCGATAGTCATCTTTCTCTGACTAGCTTATTTTGCTTAGCATACTGAAAGGATTTTAAAAAAGATTCAGGAAGCCTTTGACTGGGTAAAATTCTGGTTTGGGATACTTATGCCTTTGTGTTGCCTTTATCACAAATTCATTCAAATTATCTAGACTGTTTCAGATGATGGCTGTCAAGGTTAATAATACAACTACTACCCAATAAATAATACCATGTATGTGAAGAGTTCACTTCTCTATAAATAAAAGAAGTGTCTTCTCCTTCTCCTTCTCCTTCTCCTTCTCCTTCTCCTTCTCCTTCTCCTTCTCCTTCTCCTTCTCCTTCTCCTTCTCCTTCTCCCCCTCCTCCTCCTCCTCCTCCTCCTCCTCCTCCTCCTCCTCCTCCTCCTCCTCCTCCTCCTCCTCCTCCTCCTCCTTCTTCTTCTTCTTCTTCTTCTTCTTCTTCTTCTTCTTCTTCTTCTTCTTTCCCTCAGCAACACAAATCTGACGTGGAGCCCACAGATAGAAGTCAGAGGCTTTGGTAGAAGCAGATGCAAGAAAGGAAGGGGAGGGGCTTCACTCCTCCTTTCTCTCACATGCCTTCCCCAGAGTGGGCCTTGCTGCACCTCTGCTCAGCAGGAAACAGTTGGAGAACCACAGATGAAAGGTATTCTTTTGTGTCCAATTTACCACTTTGTCTTCCACTAGAAAATCTTAGTAAATACTCTTAGAGAACCTCTCAGCTTTGTTGGAAACACATCCTTTCTCAGCTTGTACATAGCTTAAGAATGATCGAGCCAGAGTTCTCTAACTGGACCTATCCTCACGTGCTTACACACTATGGTGTGTGGGCGAAAGGGGCCACATGCTAACCTGACAAGCTCAGGGGAGGCCTGCAAGGCGGTCTTGCAAACTCAGAGACCTAAAGTCACCACAAAGGATGGTCTGAAATTAAACTTTAACTAAGAAGAGTTATGGTGGGTAGTTACATCCTAGGCTGGTATCTTAACTACAAGGTCAACCTTTTCCTTAACTGAGTCTATGTGTCTTTTTGCATCTATAATAACATACCCTTGAAATGTCTGGGTAACTTGTAACTTCCCTTTTTCTGGACCCCTTGGGGCACAACCTAATGTGCTGGGCACCAGGACAGATACCACAAATTCGTTCATTGTTATGTTAATTACATCCACCTAAGTATGTGTCTATCATTTTACTTTTTATCCAATCCCAGGGGTTTCCCCACTTTGCTTTCTCCTGCCTCCCACCTATGTCCCTTTCCTTTGATTGCAATGTATAAATACAAATGTAACCCACCATTCTCCAGAGCATTATCTCAATTCATTGAGGTTCTGCTTCCCGGCATATGTTGACAGTTTGGCTCAAATAAACTCACAAAAATTCTTTACAGGTTTCAGTGGTTTTTTATGTTAACAGGGGGATCCAAATGCCACATGCAAGTCCTTGGCCTCCCAGACTCGGGTAATCTGCTCCTGGCCCTTGCATACCAGGGTCCTTCCTGTACACATAGAAGTGAATAAACACTACTGAGTTTTGCACAAATTTCTTTTTCATCATTAGCTTCAATTTTTCTTATTTTCTAGATCTTCTCTCTCTCTCTCTCTCTCTCTCTCTCTCTCTCTCTCTCTCTCTCTCCTTATTTCACCTTCTCTCTTTCTTTTTTTTATGATCTCTGCCTGCTTCCCTGGAGTTTTTTCTCCTACTATCTCTTGATCTCAGAAAAGGAAGGGATATATTCATGACTATAAAATCCCATTTTTGGGAAATTATTGCTCTACAATGCTTTACTAAATCTCTCATAGTGGGCAGAGATAGTTAGGGGGGAAAGACCATAGGTGAGCACAGACATGGTTGAATAAATAGGCAGCAAATGCTGAATTAATTTGAAAGAAGTGTCCTAGCAGGGTGCCGCCTGAGGTGTGTGTTCCACAAACCACATTAAGATTACTCATAGAACACCTTGCTTGCTCCATCTCAGAAAGAGTTTTAAGTATTAATTAATGAGAGATTAGTTCAGCCTCGTGAGTTATCACTCTAATAAAACGGGTACTGAAGCACAAATCACAACTAGTTGAGTGTGTTATTGCTATTCTCACAGACCTCCTTAATTCAACAGTTAGGAAGCATGAACTGTAGTTTAATAGACATAATTTGATGACATAAAATTATTCATCTGGTGTGAGCCATTCATTTCATAAATACATCTCAGGTCACATGGAAAATGATTCTTTCCACAAGGCCCTATGGAGGCTGCGTTTTCCCTCCTCTAAGCTGTCTGTCATGGGAAACCAGCAGGGAGGTTTTTCTGATGCAATCTCTGTTATTAGCTCTGCGATCTTGGGCAAGCCACACCATCTTCTCAGGTGGACCAGTTTGGCTACTGTCTTGACTGTAATACAGCGGTTCTCAACCTGTGGGTCGCGACCCCTTTGGTGGTAGAACGACCCTTTCCCAGGGGTCGCCTAAGATATTTACATTATGATTCATAACAGTAGCAACATTACAGTTATGAAGTAGCAACAAAAATAATTTTATGGTTGGGTCACAACATGAGGAACTGTGTTTAAAGGGCCAGAAGGTTGAGGACCACTGCATAGGTGGAAGGTCCTGACTGCCTAGTAAAACCAAACTCTGGGTGCAGATGCCCAGTCTTATATCTCTCATGTATATTCCCCAAATACCTAGAAGTTATGAATAACAAGTATTTTTAACTAAATTAGAAGTTGAATTTTAATTGTTGAATTAAAAATAAAATGAGAACTTGATGTAGAAATCAGTGAGTTCACATAAATTGTAGGTAATTTATTAAATCATGTTTATTTCTTTATGCAGTGCTTCTCACTTTATTTACGCTAAGAGAGCTAACAGTGTTATAGCTTCATAGCTTCTTTCAGGTTCTCCACTTGGCTTTCCAACTGTAACAGCATCCAGCCCTGACCCTCTTTTACCTTACTCACCCCCATTGGAGTTTCCATCATCATCTTTGTCATACAAAAAGTCCCTGGTCAAGTTTCTTTTTATTTTGGCCTCTTCTACAATTCCTGGTTTTGTCATTCATGACCCTTTTGAAATTACTTCTTAGAGAAACTTGGATATTTTACTGGGACTTAACTTTTCTTATCTTAAATCACAGTAATTTAATGATAACTGTCTTGTTTGTTCTTCAAGAATTTAATGCTAGTCATTATTTTTCACTACTTATTGGCCAATTCAGCAAACGTTTACATTACTCTGAATTTGAACATTAAGAGGGGTAGAGTAACAATGGTGGAAATAAATATTAGCTATGAAGAAAATACCTTGTGTTCCTTTTGTTGCTCTGCTGATAACTTAGTTTCTAAACCTCTCAAAACCTCACTTTACTTATCTATCAACAGAAAATAACTATGCCTCTCAAGGTTGATGTTAAAGTCAATTCGAGATAATTCCACAATTGATGTGAAAATGCTTTCAAAAATAAGAGTTCCATACTAGGCCAAGAATAGCAAAGTAGTCATACATATCAAAGCCTAAATTATTGACCTTTTCCCTGAAGAGCTGGTCTGTATGAAACTTACCTGCATCTTTAATTAGGTGACTGTCCTTTAGTGGCAAAACCAAACTCAGCATCTTCCTGCAGAAGCTGCACTCCACTTTGTTCTGTAATATGGCTAATCATGTTACTCTTTTAGTCACCCAGACCTACAACATTGAAACCATCTTTACCTGGATGGCCATGCCCCAGTTTGGAGAGCATTATTCTGGTTAATGCCTATTGACCCCATGTATCAGTTTCTGAATACTACAAATGAGGTGACTTAGCACAAGAAACATTTATTTCCTTACTGTTTTGGAGATTAAGGGCTAAATAATCCAGTTGCCGGTAAAGGTTGGCTCCTTTGGTAGTTCTAAGGGAAAATCGGTTCCATTCCTGTCTCTCAACTTTTAGTGGTTGCCAACACATCACTCAAATCTCTGCCTCCATCTTTACATGGTCCCTTCTGTGTGTTTCTCTGTTTCTCCCCTCTTCTTATAAAGACAGCAGTCATTGGGTTGAAAGCCCACCTCAATCCAGTATGATCTCTGTCAGAGACAGCAGGAGCTCTGCTCAGCATTGCTTCTCTGAGTTGTTCCGAGTCCATATATTTTTTAAAATTTTTCCCACCTACAGTAGGGCTGGTTCTTCCTTGAACCCTTCCCACTGTACTAATTGTTGGGAACTTAATCCAAGTTCCCCCTTTATCCTCTGCTCACTAGTTACAGGTGTTGGATCCGAGCCCCCCTGCCTAGGGCTGGACGTCCTTGGATGCCCTATCTTGGATGGAGAAGCCAAGAGAAGTTGTGTGTATATAAGAATGAGTCTTTATTGCTGACGCCAGTGGCCACATAGCCATCAGACAAGACAATTCTTTCCATAAGCAATCTCATATAGGCAGGCAGATGGACACCGACTGGTAAACAGATACATCTTTCCCACAAAACAGCATTAGTCTCTGTACCCACAGTTAGTATCTGAGCAGCCGCACGCTGCCCCACACTCACTGCCTTACATTATAGTGGCACCTGAACTCTCTGGCTTAGAGCTACAGCCTCAGCAGCTTGCCCAGCACACTGGCTGGTTAACCTGGTAGCACACTGGCTGGTTAGCATGGTAGCTATATCTGAGCTCTCTATAAGCTCTTAGCCTTACATCACAGCAGTATCATCTCTGAGCTCCGTCTGAGCTCTCCAGCCTCTCCTGCACATATAGGAGCGACATGCCCTGTGTCTACTGCCCCTGCTTCTCTGAGCTCTCCAGCCTCTCCTGCACATATAGGAGCGACATGCCCTGTGTCTACTGCCCCTGCTTCTCTGAGCTCTCTAGCCTCTCCTGCACATATAGGAGCTACATGCCCTGTGTCTACTGCCCCTGCTTCTCTGGGCTCTCCAGCCTCTCCTGCACATATAGGAGCTACGTGCCCTGTGTCTACTGCCCCTGCTTCTCTGGGCTCTCTAGCCTCTGCTCAGCTGCTCTTTCTCTAGCCTCTCCTGGTCAGCAGCCTGTCTATTACTCCAGAGACAAAGAAGGCTGGTCGAGAACAGTGACATCAATCGTTTGGGTTACAGAAAGGCACTGTGTACTCTGTGTCCTGGCGTCCGCTCATGGTGTTTTAGCTTTGGGCACCCCGATTAGGCTCATGATCAGAGCAGCCTTGGCCATTGACAACTCCTCTGTGCTCACACTGGCCTTGACTATCCGGGGACCCCGGCACGGTTCTCATAACCTCCTCTTAACTTGATTACAACTTTGTTTCCAAAGAAGGTCATACTCACAGGTACTGGGGATTAAGACTTGAACATGTCTTTTGGGGGGACATAATTCTAATCACCAAACCTGTATTAAAAGGTGCCCTTTGCTCTTTAATGCCTGGTTTGAATGATAAATTCTATAGTCACCAGACTTTGACCCTCAATCCCCCTCATCATCATCTCATCTACTTGCGAAACCAGGAAGGAATGTTTGCTTGGATTTTATCTGTATAAACTGTACCCACATCATGGCTCTTCAGTTCTGACATCTCTCATTCTGTTTTATTTCTCCACATTTGACATCTGTCCTGGCCCAACCTGATATTGTCCTAGACCTTCAGGTTTGGCTTTCAGGGTGCGCTTAACACACCAACTCCTCATTCCCAGATTGAACTATCAGCCATCTGCATGCCAAATCAGACTCCTAAAGGATTTATTTGTCTAGGGTGAAACTGACTTAGGCTTTGAGTAATATATAATTTGGAATTCATGCATTTTAATCTTTTTCTCCTCCTATGGAGATAATGGGTAGGAGTATAAAATATTTTGCTGGTTTTTCTCAAGAGTAAATTAGGTGTATTCTATGTTTGTTGATATTCATTCTGATGTCCTTAGGGCTTCTTATTAAGTTCTTTAATGAAGAATGAGGGAAAGAACTGGAAAAAAGAGGAAGAACAACCAGCTAAACCTCAGGCATTTGCAAATTGTTTCATAAATATAGTATGATGTGCTTCTTTGGGTAAATATCAGAATTTTGAGTAAAGGGCACTCATGGTATTTGTGATTGCACTCTTAGTTTTGTAATAATTGTGTAGTTTGCTTTGCATTCACACAAATCTGTGAATTTATGTGGGAGATTATTTCAGAACCTGAGTGGGTTTTGAGCCAGAGAATGTGGGAGGCACACATGACATCTGTCTGCTTTTTCCTCCTTGTGACTAAAATTGTAGTATTTTTGACAGACTTAAACTCCCAGGGATGGAAGAAAAATTTGAGTGGTTTCTAAACAGCCAAGTCTGCCCTGCATTTAGCAACACAAATGCGTAACAGATCACCTTCCTGGGATGGTGAAGGTTGACTGTTTTAAAATTCTACACTAGAGAGGTGGTGTATTTCTCTTATGTAGTACTTGAATACATGTTGTGAGAGCCAACAAGGTGTGTATGAAATCTATTCTGTTTCAATGTACAGAAAATGGAAGAAAAAAGGAGAAACATCTTATAGAAACAGGTCTAGGACGGGCTGGAGGATCCTGACATGGATAAGGGATAATCTTTGGCATTTGGAGCTAATTTAAGCCATGTAGGCTTCAAAGGACAGGAAACCCTGCAATGTATTTGATGGTGATTTTCTTTTGGTTCTGGCCAAATCACTCAGAACAAAAGTTTTTCTTAAAAGAAAAATTAAAAAAGAAAAGAAAGAAACAGCTCTGTCATAGTCAAAAGAAATGCTAGTGGGGTGTATTGAGAAATGACACTTTTTGAATGAAGAGAGTAAGCAGATGAAGAGGAAGTCAGATTTACACCTACAGCCACAGAGAGACTGAATTGTGTTTCTGGGTCGTTGTTTTCTCCTAGTACATTACAAAGATGGTAGAAAAATTTCTTTCACGATGGGCCCCAGGGTGACTGGAAATAGGGGAAGTCTGTTCTGAGAAAGATAAACAAAACATAGCATTGGCCTTGATTGCATTTTAATCTGTGTGTTTATATATTTATACATGGCAACTAGACACAGTGAAAATATGATAGTGATAATGCTAATTAACTAGAGGCCCGGTGCATGAAATTTGTGCACAGGAGTGGTGGTGGTGGGGGGGTCCCCTCAGCCCAGCCTGCACCCTCTCCAATCTGGGACCCCTTGGGGGCAGTCGGACATTCCTCTCACAATCCGGGACCACTGGTTCCTAACCGCTCACCTGCCTGCCTGCCTGATCGTCCCTAACTGATTGCCCCTAACTGCTCCCCTGCCAGCCTGATCACCCCTAACCACCTCTGCCTGCTGGTCTGATCGTCCCTAACTGGCCCCCCTGCCAGCCTGGTCGCCTCCAACTGCCCCCCTGCTTGCCTGGTCACCCCATGCAGCCTGCTTGTTCAGTCATCTGGTTGTCCCTCACTAACCCCCCTGCCAGCCTTGTCGCCCCACACAGCCTGCTGTTCGGTTGTTACCGTTACTATGACGGCGTCCTGGACAATTTGCATATCTTCTGTTATTAGTACAGATAGTTATATTCCTAGAGGAAATACATAGTTCACATATGGGAGGCTCCCTTCCACCAATTCCCTTTCTTCTTCTTCTTCTTCTTTTTTTTTAAAATATATTTTATTGATTTTTTACAGAGAGGAAGGGAGAGAGATAGAGAGCTAGAAACATCGATGAGAGAGAAACATCTATCAGCTGCCTCCTGCACATCTCCTACTGGGGATATGCCTGCAACCCAGGTACATGCCCTTGACCGGAATCGAACCTGGGACCTTTCAGTCCGCAGGCTGACGCTCTATCCACTGAGCCAAACCGGTTTTGGCTCCCTTTCTTCTTGTATCACCTAAGAAATGTTCTCAGGTTGGGCTGGGTCTTGCAGAAGCTGGCTCCATCCTTACCTGTGTGGGTGGACTATCCATAGGAGGAAAACAATGCTGGTAAGGCTGATATTGTCAACCTGGATCTCAATGTGTTTGAGTGCAAATCTCAGACTGCTAGATTCTATCACAGGGTTCCTAAGATCAATGTGGAGAAGAAAGAAATGTCATTTTTTTTTCTTTAGGAAAATAGTTTTCTAATTTTCAGATAGTTAAGGGACTTTCCAGAAGCAGCACAAGAAACAGTTGTAAAAAAAAAGGCAGCATCAATAATCAGAACTCCTGGAAAAAAAATTTTTCACAAAAATGTTTCATTTCATAAAAATGTTTCATTTTCCACTATTTTTTCTTTTCTCATTAGAGGGAAGCTTTGAGAAAATGTCCTTGCCTTCTGGAGAGCTGTGAAGCCAACAGAAGCTCTGATCTAAAAGTGCATCTTCCCAGATGGAGGGTAATGTGTGTTCAACCCAGCCTTGGAGCCTCTCAATTGGCTGGTGGTGATATTCCAGGGAAACTGACAGCTGAGGAGCCAAAAGAGCTGTAGCTGAAATAACCACCTCTTTGTCTCTTTCCACAGTCTTCATCCTCTCCCCACCCGTCGCAGTCTTCATCCCCTTTTCCTTTATGAGCAGAGGACACTTAGATGCAGGGAGTACACAGTTCCCAGATGGGAGACAGAGAAGACAGAAAGCAGTGCTTACATTAACCTTTGGACTGGTAGGAAAACAAATGATTCTCGATCCACTTGTGGATGTCGATAGAGCAGTGATCATGTCAGCTTATTGGTGAAACATGGACACAGATTCTTTGCCTGACCATACTTTAGTCTGGCTCCCCTGGACCCTCTCCCCAGTAAAGCCCTTTGATGTGCTTCCTTGTGGAATCCATTCTTAGCAAGAACCTTGCTAAGTCAGTTTATCAAAAATGCCCCACCTTCGACAGCTGATCAAACTCCTCATCCCCACTACCAACTGCAGATGATAGCTCACCACCCGGGCCTGCCTTCAGCAAGAATCCTAGTAGGTCAGTTCATCCAGAATGCGCCCCCAAGTTCATCAGTGCCACCCCCTCTATCCCTCTAATTTGCTTGTTGGCTATTGTGGGGAAGAAAAAAATAATTTTTTCTCTCTCCTTCTAAGTTCTTCTGAGTGAACTATTAATCAAATTAACATGAGATACATTAACAGGAGAAAATGACCACATTTATTACACGTGTATATGTATATGTATATGTATATGTATATGTATATGTATATGTGTATGTGTATGTGTATGTATATGTATATGTATATGTATATGTATGTATATGTATATGTATATGTATATGTATATGTATGTATATGTATATGTATATGTATATGTATATGTATATGTATATGTATATGTAGGGGTTTTATAAGAATTATGGGGCCCAAGGACACATAGGACATTTAAGGCTTATATGCCATTCTTGTACAGAAAGGTAATTCACATGAAGAGAGAAAAGCAAATGTTTGGGAAATAAATGTTTGCTGGGCCATCTTTAACAATTGGACACAGAGGGGACTTTGATCAAAGGTGCCTTGCTAAGTCCGATTTTGTATCACACTAGTTCATATTAAACTTGTTAGCTGTGACAGCGATTTTCAGCTGGTGTGCCGTAAGAATTTTTAAAACATGCAATACCTGACTAGCTAGTCAGGGGCACTGACCTCTTTTTCCTTAGACTGTCAAATAAATAAACAACAACAGCCAGCACAACAATAGTCCTCTGATGTGAATTAATCAAAATTATACCAACTTTTTGGCAGATTGGCAAAAAATATTTTTTGGTGTGCTGTAGAATTTCAGTAATTAGTTTATGTGGGCCATGAGATGAAAAAGGTTGAAAATTGCTGATTTATGTGATAGCTTCCTGCTTGGAAAAAGGTTCTATCTAAACTATTTTAGGCAGTTAGGGAAAAGGGAAAAGGTTTTTCCTGAGTCTTTTTTTTTTTCTTTTTTAAATAACCAGCTTAAAATAATCAATATCCCAAAAGGCATATTTTGGGAGGGCAAAATGTTCCTCTTGACTATAAATCCCCACTTGTTCTGGTTGTATTTGGAATTGAGCCCAGTTCTATCCTGGAGACCCATTGCAATAGTTTATTGAATAAAACCTATTGTCACCGCTTTCACCCTGTCTGACTTTGGCTTTATTTTGACAGCACTAAGGTAATCCAGGTAGTATTTTCATCAGGTTAAACACTGGCAGCAGTGTTTGGTCTTGACTGCTCACTGGGACAGAATCCTTCTCAGACAAATTCCTGCTCTTCTGTGTTCAGCCAACAAGATCTGAGAGGGGAGTCACTAGTCCAGCAGTCAGCCCCACAGCTTCCTTCCTGCAGCCCCGAAAAGCGAGCCCCCTGGTGTGCTCCAACTGGAAAGACAGGATAGGTGTGTTTGGTAACAGCAGCCAGACAGACTAACTGGAATGGCTTAAGCATAAGGATTTGGTGTAGTTATTTCCTGGCAGGAGTCACCCAGAATATTCCAAATGGACTGAACTAGTGTTAACTGTGTCCATTCCATTTTCACTGCTGTTCCTATGCCAAATTGGACTTTCAGCAAGTATAATCAAAGAAAAGAGCTAAGCCCAGCCAGTGTGGCTCGGTGGTTGAGCATCTACCCATGCACCATGAGGTTGCTGGTTCAATTCCCAAGACAGGGCATGACAAGCTTTTGGGCTCCATCCCCAGTAGGGGGTGTGCAGGAGGCAGCCAATGGATGATGTTTCTCTCTTGTTGATGTTTCTGACTCTCTCCCACTCTCTAAAATCAATAAAAACATATTAAAAACAAAAATAAAGAGCTAACAAGAGGCTCTACTTCTTGTTGATCTATGACATAGCTGCCCTCAAACTGATAATTTTGTCAAGAAAACAGTAGTTCACAATGTAATATCTCAGAGTACCATTTTACACTGTACTTGTTTTATATTTGACAATTTAAATTTATATTCCATTTCTCTTGTTTGTTTTAAAATAATTATGTAACATTGACCAATGTTTTCTTTAATTTGAGATCACTTACTGCCTGCATCTGAGTGTTAATATGTCTCCTTTCTTTTTTTTTAATTAAATCTTTATTGTTCAGATTATTACATTTGTTCCTCTTTTTCCCCCCCATAACTCCCCTCCTCCCAGTTCCCACCCCACCCTCCGCCCTCACTCCCCACCCACTGTCTTCATCCATAGGTGCATGATTTTTGTCCAGTCTCTTCCCGCATCCCCCACACCCCTTTCCCCCGCCCCCCAAGAATAGTCAGTCCATTCCCTTTCTATGTCCCTGATTCTATTATAATCACCAGTTCATTCTGTTCATCAGATTATTTATTCACTTGATTTTTAGATTCACTTGTTGATAGATGTGTATTTGTTGTTCATAATTTGTATCTTTACCTTTTTCTTCTTCTTCCTCTTCTTAAAGGATACCTTTCAGCATTTCATATAATACTGGTTTGGTGGTGATGAACTCCTTTAGCTTTTCCTTATCTGTGAAGCTCTTTGTCTGACCTTCAATTCTGAATGAGAGCTTTGCTGGATAAAGTAATCTTGGTTGTAGGTTCTTGATATTCATCACTTTGAATATTTCTTGCCACTCTCTTCTGGCCTGCAAAGTTTCTTGTTGAGAAATCAGCTGACACTCATATGAGTATTCCCTTGTAGGTAACTAACTGTTTTTCTCTTGCTGCTTTTAAGATTCTCTCTTTGTCTTTTGCTCTTGGCATTTTAATTATGATGTGTCTTGGTGTGGTCCTCTTTGGATTCCTTTTGTTTGGGGTTCTCTGTGCTTCCTGGACTTGGAAGTCTATTTCTTTCACCAGGTAGGGGAAGTTTTCTGTCATTATTTCTTCAAATAGGTTTTCAATATCTTGCTCTCTCTCTTCTTCTGGCACCCCTATAATTCAGATGTTGGTATGCTTGAAGCTGTCCCAGAGGCTCCTTACACTATCTTCATATTTTTGGATTCTTTTTTCATTTTGCTTTTCCGGTTGGGTGTTTTTTGCTTCTTCGTATTTCAAATCTTTGACTTGATTCTTGTGCTCTTCTGGTCTGCTGTTGGGAGTCTGTATAATATTCTTATTTCAGTCAGTGTATGCTTAATTTCTAGTTGGTCCTTTATCACAACATCGAGGGTCTCACTAGATTTCTTGAGGATCTCACTACATTTATCGGCGGTTTCTAGAAAGTTCTTGAAAAACCTTAAAAGTGTGGTTTTGAACTCTATATCCAGTAATTTGCTTTCCTCCATTTCTGTCATTTGTGTCCTGTTTCTTTGTCTCAGCATTTTTTATGCTCCACTGTGTCGATAGAGTGGCTTTCTGTGCTAATTGTCCTACAGAGCCCGGTGGCTCAGCCTCCCCAATTACCTGAGGTAGACACTCTTGGTGCATCCCCTTGTGGGCTTTGTGCACAGTCTTGTTGTAGTTAAGCCTTGATTGTTATAGGTAACACTGGGAGGATTTGACCTCCAGGCCAATTGGCTGTGAGAATCAGCTGTGTCTATGGTGGGAGAACTTCTGTGCTGAAGACACCCTTATGGGGCAAGACTTGCTTCAGTGGGGCTTTGGTGCTCACTGAGTCTGCCCCCTGAGTGTGTCCCTTATGGATCTGTGGAGTTATAATTGGATGGTCCCACTCTGACCACTGGGTACACTGGCTCTTGGATCTAAGGAGGTGCTAATCTAGCGTCTGCCTGAAGCTACCTTGCAGAAGCCAGCTGTAAAGCAATGCAAGTTGCCCTGGGGCCTTGGGCAGCTTCAATTTGTTAAGTAATTTTCAGATTACAAAGGGCCTGGCCTTTCATATGCAAAAGCCTCCGTGCAGGGCTTAGGCAGGGTGGAGCCCCAGGGGATCAACTGGGCAGGCAGAGCGAGCGGTATGTCTGCTCTCAGTCCTGTCCTCAGATGCCCTGGCAATCGCTGCGTGTGCCTCCGAGAAAAAGCTGCCCTCAAGTTCCAACCGATGCCAGATAGTCCCGTTTCTCCCGTATGAGTCTGGGTCCCCAGAGACTCGCCCGGAACTGGAGCTCAGAGCCTGAGACTCCCTCCCGATTGAAAAAGACAATCATGACCTCAACCGCCAGCCCTCTCTGCATGCACCTCCGCACCTTAGTATTTTACTTCCGTACTGCGCCTCCTCTGAGTCTCAGTATGCTTTTCTCTTTCCTTCTAGTTGTAGAATTTCCACTCAGCCAGCCTTCCTGTGGTTCCGGATGATGTCCGTTCCATCTTTTAGTTGTATTTTTGAAGTGGTTGTGCGAGGCAGCAATCTCCGGTGTTTATCTATGCCACCATCTTGGTTTCCCCTCCTCCTTTCTTTTATGAAGTGATGTTTATAACAGATGACCTCTTTGATTTTACATTTAATTTGGGTAAAATAAAAAATAAAGTGATCATAATATTTAATTAGTAACATACAAACATACTGGACCAAGAAATGCAAACATTTTAGAATCTCCATTCTTTTATTCAAACATTTGTTAAATATTGACTTAAATATGGATGTTAAAAGACAGTACCATCCAGGGGAATATAATGTGAGCTACAATGACAGCCACACATGCAAATTTAAATTTTCTAATAACCTAGCTGGTGTGGCTTCATTGGTTGGAATGTCGTTTCATACACCAAAAGGTTTTGGGTTTGATCCCTGGTCAGGGCACATACCCAGACTGTGGGTTTGATCCCCAGTCAGGGTGCATATGGGAGGCAGCTGATTGACGTTCCTCTCTCTCCCTCTCCCTTTCTCTCTCTCTAAAATCAATTAAAAAAAACCATATTAAATTTTCTAGTAGCCACTTAAAAAATAGCTGTTTAATTTTAATAATATGTTTTATGTAACACATTGCATTTAAAATATTATTTTGACATATAATCAACATAAACAGTTACTAATGGGATATTTGATATATTTTATTTTCTCATACTAAGTTACTGAAATGTAGTTCATATTCTTGCACTAACTAATGCTCCAAAAATGCTCAATAGCCCCAGGTGGCTCATAGTTACCTGATTGGACAATGGTCTTCTAAGGAGTTACAAGGTTAAGAAAAGAGAGGATCTCTAGCCTCCTAAGAGAGGAGATAAATTATCATTCAAAGCAGTAAAAGAAAATAAATGCACAAAAATGGAACTAAGCCTGTGAAAGTCCTTGAATCCATGGGGATTTAGGAGATTAGAGGGTGGGAGCATCTGGGCAGATGTTGAAACATGAGTAATGGGAGGAGGAAATTAAAAAGGATCCATACAGGAAGCCTAACTGGGGTGGTGTCAGTGCAGGTGGTGTTGGTATTGGAACACCTAGCCTAGGGTCCCAGGCTCCATGCTTTCCTGTGCTGACCACTGCCTTGCATCCACATGTCACTCAGGGAAGCCTCTTCAGGGTGAGATATCACTGAAAGGTGTATTCTCATCTGTCAGGATGAACTAGCCTTAATCTCTCCTGCTTGGACATGTTTTCTGAAATATATATTGTGATAAGCTTTTTCTCATAGCTTGGAGCAGACAGCTGGCACCTGCAGAAGCAAGATAAGATGAACCCCCCCTTCGCTTGACTGACCTCCGCACCCTCCTCCCTTCACTCCCATGACCAACTCCTGCCTTCCCCTAGGCTTCACTGACTCATGCACCACATCCTCACCCTATATTGCATATTTCTACCCTATATAAGAGAATCTAACCACCCCCTCAGTGCTGACACTGACACGCTGGTCTCAGACCTCTGTCAGAGACTGTAATAAAATTGCTTAAACTCTTATGTCTCTTGGCCTGGCTCCTTTCGGTGTGGACTAACATCATCTTCCATCTCTGTGGTGCCCTCGCCTGAACCGCTGCCTTGGGGTGGGATAAGGACCCCTCTCCTAGTCCTTGGTTCCTTCATTGGCCACTCAGCCTAGACATAGCAGCTGGTTTTTGTTCTTGTGCTATTGGACTTCTCAGAGTTCTCTTTTACCCCTTCAACTCATTAACAATTTTTTAGATTGAATTTTTCTTGCTCAAGTAATCGAGGTGGCTTTTGTCCCCTATTGGGACATTGACTAGTACATTCTTTTTCTCTCTCTTTTATAAAAAAAATTATTTTTGTTCTCCTTGTTGTTTTTATAATTTAACTAGAGGCCCGGTGCATGAAATTTGTGCATGGTGGGGGCGGGGGAGTCCCTCAGCCGGGCCTGCACCCTCTCCAAACCGGAACCCCTCAGGGGATGTCCAACTGCCAATCAGGCCTAAACCAGCAGTTGGACATTCCTCTCACAATCTGGGACTAATTGCTCACTAGTCTGCCAGCCTGATCGCCCCTAACTGCTCTCCCCTGCCAGCATGATTGCCCCTAACTGCTCTCCCCTGCTGGCCTGATTGCCCCTAACTGCTCTCCCCTGCCGGCATGATCACTCCAATCACCTCTGCATTGGCCCCTGCCACCGTGGCTTTGTCTGGAAGGATTTCCGAAAGGATATTTGTTCTAATTAGCGTATTACCCTTTTATTAGTATAGATAAAGGGGGCTTTGGCAAACGTGCCTCTATTCTACACATAAGCAGATTTGTTTTGGCATCATTGTGTGCAGCAAACTCTTTCTCAATCTTTTCTTATCCCATGGGCCCTAACACTTCAGCATACCTATCTACTTCCACATCTCTTTCCTGGGGCCAATAAACCAAAGAAAGAGGCAGACAACTCCAGAATTAAACAGAGTTCATTAAGGGAATTTATAGACAGAATCAGTGTCTTGGGCAGTAGCAAGACGGTGGAGGATCATTGTACCCATAAGGGGGTGAGGTTTGTTGTCTATACAGCCCAAGTGGAACTTGCTAATACAGTGGCTCATAGGCACATGCTTGTTACTAGCTTTATAATCCAAGGCACTAAACAACTTATCTACGCAAGAACATTTTTTCAGGTGATATGGGCCACCCCTCCTGAGGTAAACAGCTGGTCAGCTTGCTTCCTGAGGTGACATTGGTTGAGTATGAGGAATTATTTCACCTAACATCTGTCCAAGAATATGGCAGATCAGAAGTGTCCAGAAATTAATACACCCTAAGAACAGGAGTCAGACAGTGACAAACAAGATTCAGGTAACAAATAACCAGCTCCCTTGCCTTTCAGGCAGGGTAACTTTGGGGTGTGTGTCCTATACTTTCCCCTAGACTGAAGCTCCAGTCACCCACAGTGGTAGCTGGCTTAACAATGAATTCTTTAATCTTACTTCCAGTATTTCCTGGACTCATCTCTTAAATAAAATACTTTCCCTGGATTCTTGTCTCAAAATCTACTTCTGACAGAACCCAATTTACAACAAACAGTATGATACCCCAAGTTCCCTGAAGTTGCATATGTTCAGTCACAGGGTGATTCGGCACAAATAAAACTTATAGGCCATTAATTATAATATCAACTCATCTATTACAATCTGAGGCAAATGAATTGGTCTTTTGAAAATCCTTAATATGCGTTGAAGCTGTGAAAACATGTTGCTGAAACATCTGTTTGGTTTATTTACTTCAGTCCAATCATTAGTCACTTCAGCCAGAAACATGCTTGTATAAACTGCATCCCCAGGGGACCGCTGAAGCTTTCCACATTTCAGTTACTTAGTTTGGTGTTGCTGGGACACATCTGCCATCTCAACCACCTCCGTAATAAACTGAAATAAGCATAGCGCCACTCTCCCTAGGCTGCTGTGAGGAGAATTCCTAAATATTGTTGTGAGGCACATGGCACACAGGGAAGTGCTATGCAAATGTTAAATAGCAAACGTGGGATCTCTATTTAAAGGCACCTGAGAAAACAGATTTAGTGCTTAGAACGGACGTTATTTTTCTCCTCTGCACCACTGGTTACAAAGATCTTTTATTTGATAGGTTTCCTGGTCACTCGGCTGTATTCTAACAACAAATAGTTTCTGGTCTCTATCATACCACCATTTTCCTTATGAACTGATAACACAGAACTGACAGATCAACATAAGGGCAGAATGAATAGCATAATAGATTGCAAAATGACCCAATTTTTCCCTCTTTGTACCCACTCCTTCTCCACAAGGCTTTGCAGTGTGATGCTTTCCCACCATGGGATACCTGCCCCGCTCCTTCACTCTGGGCTCAGCTTTCTGACTTGCTTTGTCCAATAGGATGTTAGCTGACACAATACAAGCACAGGTGTGAGATGAGTCTTGCATATTTTAGCTTGTTTTCTCTTGCATCTCTATCTTTGCCATGAACCTGGATAGTGCTGAAGGATAACAGGTAACGCAAAGCCAAGGCACCAAAGTAACCCCAGGTGAAGCCAATCACAATCAGCTGAGAGCAAGGTATTCTTCACACAGGTGAGTGGTTGTAGACAAGAGCAGAGGAACCACCCAGCTGAGTCCACACAAATTTTAAACCCACAAACTCTCATGGCCTAAATCAGTGGTCGGCAAACTGCGGCTTGGAGCCACATGCGGCTCTTTGGCTCCTTGAGTGTGGCTCTTCCACAAAATACCACATGCAGGCGCGCACATACAGTATGATTGAAACTTCATGGCCCATGTGCAGAAGTTGGTATTTTGTGGAAGAGCCACACTCAAGGGGCCAAAGAGCCGCATGTGGCTTGCGAGCCGCAGTTTGCTGACCACTGGCTTAGCATATTAGCCTTTTATATATGTATAGGTAGATACTCTCAGACTTTCTGCACAGTGTTATTGCCAAGATTTCCCCTCCTCCTGACTCAAGGATTCCAAGCTTTTCAACATTTTCTTCCCTTGACATCATTCCTATCTTCCTATCAGCCAAATATGGAAGCAAATGACTCAAACTTACAACTTCTCAGTAAGTTTCATGCCCCCTTTCACCTTTTATAACTGGAATTCATTATGACACAGCCGGCAGCCACAAAAATATTCATTACTCCGACAGTTTAAAATAAATTTCCTTTGACATTCTTCAACCATTGTGGGAGCTGGAGAAACATACAGTGGGTGGGAAGAAGCTGATTGACAGACACTTCTAATATATTTTTACACAAAGGGATGCAGCTATAGTTTTCACAGCACTTGACACTTGGGTTGGAGCTGCAATAGCTAATTTTCCACAAACCATATATTTAGAAGTAAAATATATTGAGTATATTTAATAATATATTTAATAATATATTCAGAAGAAGGCTCCTTCTTTCCATGTACTCATGAAGCACATACATAGCTGGGGTTTTTTTGTGGGGGCCTATTTATGCCTTTAACTCATTGTAGTGCCCCTTTTTTCTCCCTTTCCCCAATCAAAGCTCTAAAGTAGCCCCCAAAATACTAGGAATTAGTGCATATTTTACTGGGAAAGCAAGGAATGAAGTCAAGTTACCCATCATTTTGCAAAAATTCCATAAAGAACTTTCATCTTTAATCCTAGAGAGAAGGAGCCTTACAAGCCAACACTAACATAAATACTAAAGCCTTGATATTTAACATTACTTGGCTAATAGCATGTATATAAAATCTGGAGAAATGTTATTTCCTTATTTATGCTCAAACACAACATAACTCCAGAAAATTGAGGGCTTCAGAATTTCTGGTACTACCTCACTGCCTCCTGAGCTCAGTTTTGGAGAGGATTCCTGAACATTAGTTAAGAAGAAGCTGTATCCAACAGAAATGGACTCAAAGGGGCAACCCTGCTGCAAGTTCTGGAGACAAGAGTGAAAATTTTCTGGAGCTTCCTCAACATTTGAAACCTTAGTGGACACCATTGGTGAGGGTTAGAGCAGGGAAGGAAGTATTTTCAAGGCAGCCACTTGTCTTTTGACAATATTTGTGAGCAAGTGTGCCACACTGCTGTGGGTGCTCAGAAATATGTATTAGATTTGCTTTACAGGGCATTGAAGGATCTGCTATATCAGGTGGGGCAAGAGCCAGCAATGTGAATGATAGTCCTGGCTTTAAGGGAAAACATGAGTTTTATATGAATGCCATGTACTAGAAAGGCAATCTTTTCTAAGTTTTTTTTAGTTTTGAATGTTATTACTTTTTTGAAATTCTTTATTTGCCTTTATTTAATTGCAAGCACTTGATATTATGCATAAGAGAACTGAGACAGTGTGGGCCATAAAATATTCATTTCGGCTTCTAATTTTGTTTCTGGAGCCAAATAATAAAATGGAAATAAAAGAAGAATATTCCAAAATGACTCATAAGATCCACAAAGGTCTGAAAAAAATAATTTTTCACTCACAGATCATATCAGAATATACATAAACTAATGAATCATATATTAGTGCTACTTTCCGGAGTTCTAACAGATGGCATTTCCTCTAAAGGAAAGTGAAATTTACTCATCTCTGTAGAAATCCACTTGGATTAAAAGCAAGTGGCACAGAGTCCAGCGTCACTCAGGCAGCTAATTTCCCATCTCTCTATCCAGTACGTAAACTAGCCTCTCTACAAAAGTCCAGCTCCTTCTCTGCACAATGCAAACATACAATTAATTTAGAAATAATATGTAGAAGTGATTATTGCAAAGGAACTATCACATCCAGACTCAAAGAAGAAGGAGCTGTAAAACCAGAGACAACTACATTAAAAGTATTTTCTTCTTAAAGAGGAAGAATTACCATTGGCTACACTGAATTCACGTGCATAGGAAAGGAATGGATATTACTGAAAGTGAAAGAAGGAAGACAACTGAGCTAAACCCACCTGGTCTGGATGCAATGATTATTGACTCAACTGGTCCACGTAGGGTTCTATACGACTTTCTTATCAGATACTGTAGGTGTTGTTCCCATATCTTCTTGATCTCTTTTACCATTTCATCACCCCTCCCTTGTTTTCTGTGTGGTTTGTTTTTATTTATTTATTTTTAAAATATATTTTTATTGATTTCAGAGAAGAAAAGAGAGGGAGAGAGAGATAGAAACATCAATGATGAGAGAGAATCATTGATTGGATGCCTCCTGCACACCCCACACTGGGGATTGAGCGTGCAACTCAGGCATGTGCCCTGACCGGGAATCAAACCGTGACCTCCTGGTTCATAGGTCAATGCTCAACCACTGAGCCATGCCAGCTGGGCTGTTTGGTTTTGCTTTTAATGGTCTTTATCTTGACTCTCTTTGAAGGTCTGTCATTGGGTTACTAGATCCATTTTGCCCACATGTTCAAAGTTGGAAATGCCTTTGGGGTGGATGTTAGCAAAGACTGGTGAGTATGGGAAGATGAAAGCCCAGCTATGTTTCAGAGCTCCTCTTAGGCTGGATTGGGCCTGAAATCACACCCTTGCTTGCCTTCTTTCCCTCCTGACTTGCTTCTCCATTCCTTCACCGGTTTCTCCTAGAACTTCCCTAATACGTTCCTGACAAATGTTTGTTTCATACCTGCTCCTAGAAATCCAATCTAAGATCCTCTCCAATAGTCTTGTCTAGTCACAGGCTCATGGGACTTTCCTGCTCAGCATTGGTACCTGGCGTTAGCTTGTAGACACTCTTACAAGTGGGGCCCAAACACATTTTGTCAGAATATCCCAGGAAGAGGTAGATAGCAACAGTATTCTGCACTTCCTCATATTGGAAAAACCATGCCTGAGATGATAAAGAGCTTTAATTTTTCAATGACAGGAATAACACAAGTAATTTTTTTTTTCATTTTTATGACATATGAATAGGAGACCGATGAATTGTATCTCTTGATAAACAGAAGAATACCCCTCCTCTCAGCCAACAGAAGTTAATAGATTTCCTATTGGAACTTATTCAAGTTGGAGGTGAGTTAGAAGCTAATTCTGAATCTGAAGATCTGAAGAAGGAATCATAATTAGCTTACCTGGAGCATTTTATTATATATTGGTTACCATGGATCATGGATATAGGACATTTGCCCTGTGAGTATCAGGAAGTGAATTTATTGAGACACGATTAGGACATTTTAATTCTCCTAGTCTAGATCTCAAGTTGTTGATGTTAGGAGCAAATCCAATTTGTTACTTCCCTCTTACTTTCTTAATGGAAATTTCTTAAGAGGACTGGCCCTAGTCAAATTTATGTTCTCTGAGAATGTAAATAGACTTCTCAGAACCTTTCTTTTATTAATGTGAGTTACAAATCTCTTAAAACGGTATTTTCCAAAGTTAGTGTCACAAAACCCTGTTTTTCACGGAATATTTGCTACTATAGGCATGATTGCCAACTGATAAATTTCTTTTTATGTTTATCTACTTGATTTCTTTATCTCCTTCCATTGGCTTCTTATATGAGCCATCTGGTATAAAAATAAGCATGAGAATTATAAGTGTCTACTATCCTCCTATTCACTAACTATTGTGAATGCAGATACTCTTTCCATAAAAATTCAGAATGTATTTCTTGAGAGGCAGAGGTCTATTACATTTTAAAATAGTTTCATATGTTGTTATTCCTCATGCATATGTCTCTGTCTCCAATTAGATTAGAAGCCCCAGGATAATGGAGTAAAAGTTAAAATATTTTGAATAAAATTAAACACTGACATTCATATTCAATTAATATAATTACAATCATAGTTCCAAAACTTACCAAGCATTGCCACTGAGAAGAAAGCTTTAACATTTGGGAAATAGCCTTAAAGGGCAAGGCCTTAGCATCTGCTCTTCACTGTCCCTGAGACAGTCCTCCCAGAGATCTTATTACCACCTGAAACATATATTGTCTTTTCCCTCAGTGGTTCTCAACCTTGGCTGCACATTAGAATCACCTGGGAATCTTTTTAAAATCCTGATTTCTGGGCCTCATCCTCCAGAAATTCTGTTTCTTTGTTATGGGCTGGGGCCACAACATTAGTAACAAAGAAACAGAATTTCTGGAGGATGAGGCCCAGAAATCAGGATTTTAAACAGATTCCCAGGTGATTCTAATGTGCAGCCAAGGTTGAGAACCACTGCTCTAGAATGTAGATTGGATCAAGGTTTCATTTTGCTTGCTGTTGTATCCCCAGAACAAGGCACTTGGCAGAGGCTCAATATGTAAGTGTGGGAGAAAAGAAGGAAAGAAGGAAGGAGGGAAGGAAGGAAGGAAGGAAGGAAGGAAGGAAGGAAGGAAGGAAGGAAGGAAGGAATAAGGAACCTAATATGTGTACATGGTCATAGTATTTTTGTGCTTTTTGCCAGGATATAGCTGCTTTTCACACTCCTATTTAAAATATAATTAAATAAATGTTAATTTATATCATTAAACATGGCCTTTTGGAATGTCAGTAATTTAGGGGTTAAAATAGGCATTAACTGAATTGAAAGCTACATGGACATCTTGTTTTGGCTGGTTCACTTCAAACGTGTTATAAAGAAGTTTAATTGATTCTAAATCTATTAAACATGGAAGCAATCAGACTAAAGAGACAAGTTAAGTTTTCATGTGAGAAATCTGACACTGGGACACGGGTGGTAGGCTGAGTGGAGGCAGGGAGAGGAGATGCCATTATCAGGGAGGGTTTCTAGATGTTCCTGGCATTTGCAATACTGTTATTTCCAAAAAAAAAAAATGACAAAAATACGCCCCCCCCCCCCCCAAAAAAAGGGCAGCAAATCAGGTCAATTGGGAGATTCTGTCCTTCCCTTCTTATAGGAACTTCCTTAATTTTATTTGAAAGTCAATGGCGGGTGGGAGGGTGGGAGTGGGGAGGAACCTGTTTACCAGAACTGACTGTAAAATCAACTACTTCTAAAATGTGAAAATTGTTTATGATTCTCGATGTCACATTATCAGTTTTCATCTGCCATAACGGACTAACATAACAACCTGGCTGGTCCCAACATTAGAATACCCTTTGGCAGTCCTATGCTTTTTTAGTGATGCCGCTCATCTTTCACTCTTCCAAATTAGAAATCTCACAGTCCTTGACCCCTGCCTTCCTTTATTACAATACTCAGCCTACCATCAAATCTTATTATCATTTCCTCCTTCAATGTATCTCTTCTTTCACTTCAAGTGGCATGCCCTTTGTCCAGGGCAGGTCCCCATCAATTGCCATCTGATTATTTCACCAACCTGATATCTGGCTCCACCAGCGAGCACAGGTTGTAAACATAGATTGTTCTGGGGGATTCCAGGTGATGGAGAGAGAAGCACAGAGAAGCAGAGGGATCAGGTTCTAGGTAATCAGCAGGGAACAATTGTTCTCAGTGTAGCTTAATCAGAAGAAGATCCTTTGTTTGCTCAAGGAAAACTCTGGTGATGTTCTTGTGTTTTGTATTTTTTTGCTGTTATTTTTATTTAGTTATGATAACATGGTGCCCAGTGAGGATGCATTTAATGTAGAAATTGTTAGTTGATTTTTTTTCTATAGGCAGAAACATGGGGTCACTACAGAATAAATTTTTTTTTCTGCAATAAGGGTGAATTTGCCTTCTCACTTGGCATATTATTGTCCATGCTACTTAGAGTATGTTCCATGGAACAACAACATCAGCATCACCTTGGAGCTTGTTTCAAATGTAGATTCTCAGGCCCCATTCAGACTTATGGAATTAAAACTTGCATTTTATAAGATTCACAGATGACACATATGAATATTAAAATTTGAGACTAACTTAAAGTCCTCAGTGGTTGCCAAATATGAGTGTGCATTAGAAACAGCTTGAGATATTTCCAAAATGTTGAACAGTTCTAAGACATGGATTTGTTTGGGCTGGTCCAGCCAGCTGAAGATGATTCCACCATGACCAGGGAGAAAATTCATGTACAGTGCAGTCGTGTCTAAATGCCCAAAACAGCTTAGTCCCAGAAAATAACTATTAAGAGTAAGTCCAAATGTGCAATGAAGAGATCCTAACCTAGAGTCCAGCCATAAACCAGGAGGAGGCATATGATTTGAGGCAAGAGGTTATGGGTAGTGGGTAATGCCTCTGCATATCCAGCCCCCCTCTGGTGGTTGGGCACCTGTAACTGCTGTTGAGGCTGACTTTCTCCATGGATTCATAATATATCAATGCATAATTACAGTTACAATGAAGCAGCCTGTACAAGTTGTAATAGTAGATCTTTGCCATCTAGAACCCTGAATTTTCCTTCCCAACTTGCACCCTTCACTCGCTTGAAAATTCTTATTGAGCAGAAGATAAATTTCAGATGAAAGGAATTTGGGGAGGTATAGTCATTCTTCTATAGATAAGTAAACAAAGACACCAAAATTTTGTTAGGTTATATATGATCAAGTTGATCTAGTTTCTAGATTTATTGATCTACTTTCCAGATACTCTTTAAAATTTTTATTAAGTTTATTGGGGTGACCTACATATCCTTCAATGGATGATTTGATGAAGAAGATATGGTACATATATACAATGGAATACTTCTCAGCTAAAAGGAAAGATGGAACACTGCTATTTTCAACAACATGGATAGATCCAGGCACTTTGGATGAGTCTACACTGTTTATTCCTCTTGAAATTGAGTTTCAGAGTTTACTAAAACTCAGCATTCCTACAGCCTTTTATGATTAAATAACATTTTTAAGGATTGTTGAAAAAATAATATTGCTATGTTATTATGCATTGCATTGGTAGCGTAATATTGCGTTGTGTAAATATCACAATTGAATTAAAATGATAAGCTGTGAGTGTGAATATATAACATAGCCTTTTGTAATGTTAAACTGTAACTATGCATTGATATATTATTAGTTTAAAATGATTACTCTTGAATGTCTGGGTAAAATGGCAGAATGGTGCTACATGCCACCTCTTTCCTTTTTAAACCTGAAAATTGGACTAAAGTTAAATACCAGCAAAAGAGGTGGCCATCAGAAGTTAAATGAGAAAAGAAGACAACACTCCATGTTCTAATATTTGAAAAATGAAAAATGGCAGTGATATAAGTGAGAGACAGAAGAGCTTGTCATGACTCAGTGCCCCTATCTCACCCCAAAGCAGTATGGAAAAAAATCTTCAGGAATCTGGCCAAATTTTGAGCAGAGTGAATTAAAAGGGTGTGTGGGCAGCCCAGAAATAAATGAAACTTCTGTGAAAATAAGTGCTCCAACCACCTTGAGGGCTCTATAGAGATTAAAATTATATCAGGTTTTACTATTTTGTTTCCCCTGCAGGGCAAAAAGGTGAAATAGAAGACAAAATAATCATAATGACTCCGGATTAATTATCTCCGAAGATGAATGGGAATCTAGCAGAATAGAAGACAAAAGAGAAACTTCTTTGAAGGAGAAAGAGGGGAAAGAGTAATGAGAATTCCAGGTGAGGTTTCTTTTTCCTTCCTGTAAACTCACAGATCTCACCTGTATTTTCCCTCCACTTGTTGAAAGGATTTGAAATTGACTTGGGGAGAAACAGGTGATATTGGGGAATGGAACAACTGAAGGTCTTTGATGAAATTGATGCCTCTATGGTCCACTTTTGAATTGGGGAAATGATCTGAAATGTGCAGATATGCACATATACCTCCTAGACCAAATGGCATGAACCTTGGTTCATGGCAGTTAAAATTTCATAAGAGATTGTGAAAGTATTTCCAACCTGCAATCCAATAACACTATAAAAATGTCCTCCATACACAACCCTCAAACTGAAGGTCTGGGAGCAAGAGACCCAAGCCTCAGGAATTCAAAGAAATCTCACTTGCATCATTTATGAGTCAATTAAAAGTTTTGATAAAGATTGAATTCAATTCACTCATATCAAATTATGAAAAAATCATAATAAAAAGAAACAAATAGGAGTCTATTAGCACTTTAGAAATAAGGAATCCATCCTTAAAATATAATAATGTTTTGTAATTAATAAATGTTAATATGATGTAAACATAAAATAATAAAGTGAAATATGTATGTATTATATCCATAATATACTATAAATGAAAATGATGAAAGTAAATATTAAATGGTAACATAAAATACTGTAAGTCAATTAAAAGGAAAAGTCAATATTCAGTCCTACAAAAATTAAACCAAACAAAATTGCCTTACAACATACTCGTCTGTTCCCCAAAATGATTTTGTAAGCCAGTATTTGTTAATTTGTTGGGGGAGCTATTCAGTGTCCAAACTTTCCCTCTATTTGGGAGAAATTTGCCATTGAGTTAATTAGTGAAAAGTATAGTCAGAAATGTAAGGGATAAGATGTTCATTCCTCTTGCAACCAGGTAGAGAGGTAAATATATATTAAATAATATATATTTAATATAATATATATATTTAATTGACTTCAGAAAAGAAGTGAGAGGGAGAGATAGAAATATCAATGATGAGAGAGAATCATTGATTGGTTGCCTCCTGTACGACCCCTACTGGGGATCAAGCCTACAACCCAGGCATATGCCCTTGACCGGAATTGAACCTGGGACACTTCAGCTTGCAGGCTGATGATCTATCCACTGAGCCAAACCGGCTAGGGCTGTAGCATTTTTTTAAATTTATTTTATTGTTGACACATTACAGATTGCCCCCAATTTTCTCCCCTATCCCTCCCCTCCCCCCCACCAATCTCCTACCCCACCCTGGGCCTTCACCTGTCTATTGTCTGTGCCCATGGGCTATGCATATAAGTTCTTTAATTTCTTCCCACCTTCCCTCTGAGGTCTGTCAGTCTTTTTCTTGCTCCCCTATCTGTGGTCCTATTTTGTTCATCAGTTTATTTTGTTCCTTAGATTCCACATATAAATGAGATCATGCGATATTTGTCTTTCCCTGATTGGCTTATTTTGCTTAGCCAATGTAATTAGACAAGAAAGAGACATTTGGTTTGCATGTTGGAAAGGAGGCATAAAATGTGTCATTATTCATAGAGTGTTTTATTTTCTACCCAGACAATCAAGGAAAAAGAAAGGAGAACACACACACACACACACACACACACACACACACAATTACAAACAGTACGAGAATTGAGAGACATTGGTTATGAAATTAAAAATGCAAAAATCAATAGCTTGTTTTTAGTTAGAAATAATAGTCATAATCTTTAGGAAAACAAAACAAACACAGCAGTGGTCTGAATATAAATATGTATTTCTCTCACCAAGTCCAGAGGTAGGCAATCTAGGCACTATCATATTCCTTCCTCTCATGCAACTGTTTATTGTTAAAGAATAAGGGAAGACAACACATTGGGGGACAATTTGCCACTACCAGCTTGAAAGTATAATTGAAATAAAGATTTCATTTAAAAGAGGAACCTAGATAATTTTTAAAACCAAAAATAAAGTTAGTAAGATACACAACAGTTTTCTATTCTGTATGGAATTCTTACAGATTAGAGTGAATAAAATTATTTCTATAAAAGTGCAGAAAAAAATAGTGAAAAATTGTTAGGGAATAAGATACTTTCATGGTGCTAAAGTACCACCCGCAGAGCACTTCCTGGCAGGGAAGGGAAACATAAACCTTCATAGTGGCGAGATCATCTGGACCAAGTGATAAAACAGTATCACCAGCATTACGACAGCCTGATGCTGTGGGCTTCCTGGTGTGATCCAGTGTGAAGCAGACAGCATCTCCTGTGAAGCACTCTCACTAGATAGGCCAGCCTTTTGACTTCAAGTTTACAGGAAATATAGAAACACTGAAGAGCAAATGTCACAACCCCTTATAGTTACAGAATGTGGAACATTCTACAGAAAAATTGGCCTAGTCTATTCAAAAACTCAACAAAATAGGTGAAAGAAAGAAAGAAAGAAAGAAAGAAAGAAAGAAAGAAAGAAAGAAAGAAAGATGGTGACAGGACTGTTTTATATTAAAGAGACTAAAGTGACATAACAGCAGGCTAAAACGGGTAGACCTTGATTGGATTTTGATTTTAAAAATAACTCAAATGTTCATCAATTGATGAATGAATAAATAAAATGTAGTACTTATTCATACAATGAAATACTGCTCAATAAAAAAAAGAAGTGAAAGCCTGATTCATAGTACAACATGGAAGAACCTTGAAAATTATATAAGTGAAAAAAGCCAGGCACAGAAGGCTACATATTGTATGATTTCATTCACATAAAATGTTCAGAACAGGCAAATCCATAGAGACAGAAAGTAGATTAGTGATAGCCACCAGCTGAGGGTGGAGAAGTGGAGAGTGATAAATGGGTAGTGACTGTTAATGGTGCAGAGTGTCTGTCTTTTGGGATTAATGAAAATATTCTAGAGTTAGATAGTAGTCATGGTTGCACAACTTTGCAAATATACTAAAATTCACCAAATGATATACTTTAAAGGGTGAAATTTATAGTATGTCAAACAAAGAAAGAAAAGAAATAAGTAAATAAATAAATGTAGCAAAGCTGCAAGGAGCAACAAAAATCCAAAAGATGTAAATGGCATTTTCAGAACAATTGAGATAATTTGAATAGAGATTGAGTATTAGATGAAATTATACAGGTATGATAATAATATTGTGGTTAGCAAGGGCATGTCTCTTTTAGGGTATACATACTGATATATTTAGGAATAAATATTATAATGCCTATAACTTGTTTGCAAATAACTCAGCAAATATATAAATAGCATAAACAGCCACCGATAGAAATAACATATGACAAATATCAGTAATATTTAGATCTAAGGGAGTGAATATATGGCTTATCATTTTACTAGTTTTATAACTTCTCTGTATTAAAATTTTTCACAAAAATGGTTTGGATTGGTAATGGCATACTTAAAAAATCACTTAGTTTAATGAAAGGACGCATAAGAAGAACCAATAATAGGAAAAATATTAAGTCCACTGGCATTATCTATACTTTCAATGTCATCCCAATAAGAATATTCTCAGCACTATTTTGAAACTTGACATAATTATATCAGGAGTCAGCTGGAGAAATAAATATGTAAGACTAGCCAGGGAGATTCCTGTTTATTTATATTAAACCATTACATAAATAAAAACTATTTTAAAACAGCATAGTATAGGAGAAAATAGTCAATTTAACAAAATAATATAGGGAGTTCGGAAATTGATGCAAATACACATGGGAATTGCTTATACTTAAAGGTGGCATTAAACATAAGTGGGAAAGGAAAACTTTTGTAATGGATTGTTCTGTATCAAATGGCAAACTCTTTGTAGAAATGCAAATGTGGTTCTCTACTCCAGTCCTATTCCAGATACATTATAGATGATGCAAACCTTTAAAAATGAAACCAGAAAACATTAGCCTACAGATAAGTAAGATATATCTTGTGTTCCTATCCCTGAACAGCAAATGGAGACCAAAATAACTAAGCACTTGACATTTCCTCAGTGGGAATTGGTGCCATTTGTTGCCATTGTGAAAATGAGCTTTGATTTTCCAAAGTTAGGGGTGCTGGGGATTTTTACTTCATTGCATGTAGTCAAGGTAGCCCTTGTTTTTCTGTACCTCCCTGAATGAGCAGGATTATTGTTCCCCCTTATTTGGAAAGAGGGAGAGGGTCTCACTCTGGGCTGGTGGTAGGAAAGGGCTTGTTGATCATGGTCATGGTTAAATGGACTGTGAGCAAGTGTGTGCTGTTTTAAAGATAAGAATAAATAGCTGATACGCAGCATCTTGCAGCCTCCAAGGACCATCCCAGTGTCTGAATGGTTAAGTAAATTACAATTCTAGTGCCACTTTCTTACTTCAGAGCTGTAGTAGAAACATAAAAATGAGCCCTAAGAATGAAAATGTGGTTTATGAGGGAAACTAATGCTTCATAGATTTCCCATCTTTCTAGAAGTACCATGAGAGCTACATCCAACTTCCCTCAGACACACTGCCTCATGCCCCTGTAACTACCCAGGCTTCCCCAAATGTTGCCTGAGCTGAAGTAAAGAGCCATAGATTATGCTAAGTAGATGAAATTGACTTGATCTCTCTATCCCTGGCTTTGGGCATTGGGATCCAATGTTCTCTTCAAAGCTTTCTCTAAATTCTGCAGGAGCTTATGTCTCTTGTTATTTCTGTGTAGGTGGGGCAGGCTTTACTGAAATAAAGGGCTGGGGAAAAGAGAGATTTAAAATATCCAAAAAAGCCCTAACCAGTTTGGCTCAGTGGAGAGAGTGTCGGCCTGCAGACTGGAGGGTCCCAGGTTCCATTTTGGTTAAGGGCATATGTCTGGGTTGCGGGCTCGATTCCCAGTAGAAGGCATGCAGGAGGCAGTCACTCAGTGATTCTCTCTCATCGTTGATGTTCCTATCTCTCGCTCTCTTTCTCTCCCTTACTCTCTGAAATCAATAAAAATATATTTAAAAATAAATAAATAAAAATAAAATATCCACAAAATAATTTGTTCTAACAGAATATTCAAATGCACACCACTCTCGTCCTCTATAAAGGCACTTCCCCACCCAGTCTCTCTCTCTCCCTCTCTCCCTCTCTCTCTTTCTCTCTCTCTTTCTCTCTCTACCCCCTACTTATTTGGTTGAACCCACTCCCTTGGTGCTTATCCCTTCTGGCCTCTCATGTTGTGGTGTGACTCAGTTTCTCCACTCTCTAAAACCTGAGTATAATACACTTTGTTCCCCATGCCCTGACCACACCTGACCACCAGAAACAATACAAAGCAATTCCTAAGAAACATTTGGTATTGTCTCTTATAACTAAAGATTCATATACCCTAGGACTCAGCAATTTTATTCTTAGGCACACACAATTTTACGTGTTCTAAAAATGTCTATAAATAAAATAGTGATATTATATATTCTACTGCAACTTAGTTTTTCCCCCTCAACATTATGTTTGTAAGATTTATCCATATTGTTATGTGCAGCTTTGGTTCATGTATATTCATTGCTGGATTAAATGACATTGTATACCTGTGCCACAGTTGATTTACAGAGGTCCCTGTGCGTGGAATTATACTACTGCAAAATATTTACTATTACAACATTCTCTTATGAACATTTTGTCTATATTTTCTTGGCCACATGTGCCTAGGAAAGAACTTGCCAGGTCATCGCATATATGCATCTTCAATTTTATTAAATGCAGTCAATTTTTTTTCCCAAATGGTTGTGCCAATTTATCCTCCAAGCAGCAGTGAATGAGTTTCCTTGGCTCTACATCATTTCCAACACTTGGTAGCCTCAGACTTCTCATCTTAGCCAACTGACAGTTCTGAAAGGCTATTGTATTGTTTGAATTTTAATTTCCCTGATTAATATTGAAATTGAATGTCTTTGCATATATTTATTGCTCTTTGTTCCCTCATCTGTAATGTTTCCTCCCATATGTTTTATCCATTTTCCAATGGTTTGTCTTATTGATTTGTGGAAATTACTTACATATACTGGATAGCAGTTTTTCTTTGTTACATGAGCGGCAGATACAGTCTTCCTGGCTGGGGTTGCACTTTCACTTTCAATGGGGTTATCAATGAACAGAAATGATAGATTCTTGCAAATATCCATGCTTTCTTTTAAGGTTTGCACTCTTTGCCCTCAAAAAATAATTTTCTATTTTGAAGTTGAAGGGCTATTCTCTTTTTTTATTCTGCCTATAGTTTTAAGGACTTAAAATATCAACAGTATCCAGATCTCATCTGATATGAAAAGGAGAGTTTTTATTTTTATTCAGTTCCAAGATTTTAAAGAACTTATTATTATCATTTCGTCTTTTACTTTTGAGCAATTTAAAATTTTAACAATTTACAAATATATGGGGCATCTTATGTGACTTGATTTAAAAAACTTTTAACTGTGGTAAAATATACATAACAAAATTTTATCATCTCAACCATTTTGTGTGTACAGTTTAGTGACATTAATATACTCATATTAAATACTCTTTGCTTGCAAAACAGAAACTCTATTTATTAAACAACAATTCCTCATTTCCTTGTTCTCCCATATTTTCCCCCCAAATGAGGACGACCACCACCCTACTTTCTGTCTCTTTGATTCTGACTACTCTACATACCTCATATAAGTGGAATAATATAATATTTGCCCTTTTGTGACTGGCTAATTTCATTTATTATTCATTGGGCCATTTTGTTGTATTGTTGCTGTTGAATTGTAGGAGTCCCTTATACATCCCTCAATGTTCATCCTTGTCATAACATGTGTTAAGAATTTCCTTCGTTTTTAAGGATGAATATTTCCTTCCTTTTTAGATCGAATATTAATGTTAGAATTTCCTTCTTTTTTAAGGCTGAATATTCCTTTTAAAGGGTGTCCCAAAAAAATGTGTATACATACTTTGGATAATTATAAAGGCAGTGTTTATTAAAATACATTTAATTTTCAAAATTGAGCTACCATCTGTTAAAGTTTATATACATTATTTTGAGACACCCTGTATATACCACATTTTGTTTAATTATTCACCCACCAATGGACACTTGGGTTGTTTCCACCACTTGGCTATTGTGAATAATTCTGCTATGAACATGGGTGTACAAATACCTGTCCAAGTTCCTGCTTTCAATTGTTTAGTATTGGAATTGTTGGATCATATGGTAATGCTATTTTTAATTTTTTTGAGGAATCTCCATACTATTTTCTATAGTGGCTGCACTGTTCCAACAACAGTGCACAAGGATTCCAACCTCTTCACATCCTTTAAAGCCTTATTATGTTCTGTTGTTGTTCAATAGTAGCCATCCTAATGGGTGTGAGGTGTTACCTTACTATGGTTTTGATTTGCATTTCCCTAATGATTAGTGATGTTGAGCATCTTTTCATATGCTTAGTGCCCATTTGCATATCTTCTTTGGAAAAATATCTATTTAAGTCCTTTGCCCATTTTTTAATTGAGCCATTTTGTTGTTGATTTATAACCATCTGGGCAGGTACTGTTCAGAAGAAGAACAATTTATGCATACTTTTAAAAATAAACAACATTTTATTCCATGGATCCTCATAACAGACGATGTAACAGGCTCTCCATTTCTTTCGCTGTCTGGATTCTACAGCTCCCTGGGGTTCCTGTTCTTCCCCTGACTCCTATGTCCTATGAACTTCCTCCCATTGAATTCCTTTTTGCATAATTTGGGCAAAGTAGATTTCTATTGCTTGGAATAAAAGATCCCTATTTAATCTAAATGTCCTATAGGGTACACATTTTGTCCTACCCTTATGCGAGGCAATGCCCTGGGAACTTGACATGGGTTAACTGTTTTAATTATCACAACAATCCCATGAAGTAGGGACAACACAGATGCCCATTTTGCAGATGAGGAAAATGAAGCACAGAGAAGTTTAAAACCTGTCCAAGTTTACCCAACTCCAAGTGATAGATACAGCATGACTTTTCATCCATGACCTTAACCACTGCCTTTTCATATTAAAGCCAAAAGCAGTGCTATGGGCTCCTGCTCCTTCAACACGGAACCAAGGTATCATGACAAAGCACAGTTAGAATAAGCAGTCTTTGGAGCATGGGGACAGAGAAAAGGATATTGCTCAGGCTGTATACAAGTCCTGATTAATCCAGGGATATCTCAGAGTGTCTAGGAAAATGAAATGATTTACTATCCATCATGCATTGCTAATTAAATCTTGTTTCTTTCTGTGACAAATTTGAAAATATTGAGCCACTGAATGTTCCAAATTGAATATCCCAAACAAGTACCAACCAAGGAGTCAATGATAGAGTGAATATAAGCACAGCCCAGCCTGGTAAAAATCCCAACTCTACTGTTTCCTAACTGGGAGATGGGGGAAATTACTTAAGCTCCAGTTTTCATAACTATCAATTGGGTAAAAAAATATCTACTTTACTGGGTAGTTGTGATAGTCAAAATAATTTTTTTAAAGTAAGCCTAGTTGCTGATAAATAGCAAGTGCCTTATGTACAAGTTGTCCACGTGTCATTACCTGAAGTGCCATGATCCTGTAATATCAGTTAAATATGGAACCATTGCTTAAATGACTGAAGAGCTTGGGGGTAGGACTCACTTGTTTAGAAGCTGAGGGGAGCCCAGCCAGTGTGGCTCAGAGGTTGAGTGTCCACCCATGAACCAGGAGATCACGGTGAGATTCCCAGTGAGGGCACATACCTGGGTTGCAGATCCATTCCCAGTGCAGGGCATGCAGGAGGCAGCCGATCAATGATCCTCTATCATCATTGATGCTTCTTCCTCTCTCTCTCCCTCTTCCTTCCTTTCTCTGTAATCAATAAAAAAAAGTTGAGGGGAAAGACATGTTCTTGAATGAACATCTTCTGCATTTCCCCTTAAAGGTAATCAGAGGAAGTATTTATCAGCAGTTCACAGTTCTCCCCAGAAAATAATTGTTTGTTAGTGTAACCACGTGAATAATTGGGCAAGCTATTCTTTCCATGCATAGTTTCAAGAAAATTCTATAGCTTGTGTAATCAACTGTCCAAACTTTGACATATAAATAGTAAAATAAAGCTCAGCAAATGCATGAAAAGAAGGTCCATTTGGAAAGGTCAACTTCTTCTGGGAGTAGCTAACTGAACATTGTGCATTTGAATGAAGTGACTTTTTTCACAGGGATGTTAAATATAGATAGCTTAAATGACAGTGGGTAGAAATGGAGTAGTTTTTTTTAAACCAAAATGTTTGGTTTTAAATGACTGCTCTTTAGGCCTTCTTTTCTGACAAAAATTGGCATGAATAGTGATAATAAAACCTCAACATCTGCAGACAAGAGAATGTTTATTTTTACATTTATTTTATCACCAAAGGCATGCACCCAGCCCAGCATTTACGTAATTTCACTAAATTGAACAAACACCTAGGCAACAGCATCCTAGTAAATGTAGGTAGACCATGAGACGTGTGAGAAATTGGAATCTTCATACACTGCTGCTGATAATAAAAAATGGTGCAGCCATTGGAAAACGGTCTGATAATTCCTCAAAAAGTTAAATACATAGTTAATATATTACCAGAAAATTCACTTCAATATATACACCAAAGAGAAATGGAAACACACACACACACACACACACACACACACACGCACACACACGCACATGAATGTTCATAAAACATTATTTATAAAAGCCAAAAAATAAATATGACCTAAAGTGTCCATGAATTGAATACTGGTTAAATAAAATGTGGTATGTTCATACTGTGGAATTTTATTCAATAATAAAAATTACTTAATTGCTGATACATGCTACGACATAGCTTAGCCTTGAAAGCATTATGAAAATAGTCACAAAAGACTATATTTTACATGACTCTATATATGTGCAAAATCCAGAATGGACAAATCTATAGAAATAGAATGTAGATTAGTGAATGGCTGCCTAGAGCTGGAGAGAGAGTAGAGAGGAGAGTGACTGCTAATGGTTAGAGTTTCTTTTTGAGGTGATAAAAGTATTCTAAACTTAGCTTATGATGATGGATGCCCAACTCTGTGAATATACTAAAACCATTGAACTGTACACTTTAAGTGGGTGAATTTTGTGGTACATGAATTATATCTCAATAAAGATGTTAAAATAAAAGAATTAAGCAGGTAGTTTGTCTGAAGCTCTGAAGGGAAACATTATTCTAAAAGTAGCTGCAGGAAAGAATCACAGATGGGATGTTCCAAGCCAATAAACTCCAGAGTAGTGGTTCTCAACTACTGTGATTTGCTTCCTCAGGGATAGCTGTCAGTGTCTGGAGAAATTTTGGTTGCCTCAACAGAGAAGAGTGACACTGGTACCTAGTGAGTAGGGGCCAAAGATGCTACTAAATATCCTACAATACAAGAACCCCTGCAGCAAAGAATTGTCCCACCCAAAAAGCAATAGTGCTAAAGTTGAGAAACTCCTCTTTAGCTGAAAGGTGGTAGGCAGATAGTAGTATTGCTCTTTGCACTCCAACTCACCAAAAGAGTTTGGGTGAAGTAGGGGTAGGAAGTTGCTACCCAATGGCATCATTTAAAAATATATATATTTTATTGATTTTTTACAGAGAGAAAGGGAGAGGGGTAGAGAGTTAGAAACATCAATGAGAGAGAAAAATCGATCAGTTGCCTCCTGCACATCTCCTACTGGGGATGTGCCCGCAACCCAGGTATATGCCCTTGACCGGAATCGAACCTGGGACCCTTTAGACCGCAGGCCGATGCTCTATCCACTGAACTAAACCGGTTAGGGCCCCAATGGCATCATTTATCATGAGAGTGCCTCAGTCTAACAATCTACAGTCTAAATCAGTGATGGCGAACCTTTTGAGCTCGGCGTGTCAGCATTTTGAAAAACCCTAACTTAACTCTGGTGCCGTGTCACATATAGAAATTTTTTGATATTTGCAACCATAGTAAAACAAAGACTTATATTTTTGATATTTATTTTATATATTTAAATGCCTTTTAACAGAGCAAAGTCAACCAAAAAAATGAGTTCGTGTGTCACCTCTGACACGCGTGTCATAAGTTTGCCATCACCGGTATAAATCTTAATTACTTTCCATCCAGAATCTGGCTTTGTGGAAATTCATTGAAATTTGATCAATTTCTAAGAGCTGGTAGTTCAAAAATAAATACAAAATAGTATATTATTAATTTGTCCTTATAGGCAGGTGCCATATTTAGTGTAACTTTCATAAACTTTCGGGGATCAAAGAAAAGTTGTTTGCCATTTATTTCTAAAGACTAGAAAATAAAGTTTTCCTAATTTACAAATAATCATAACCCAGTGTCTGTATATTATTTATGAATCCAGTTTCAAAGGATAATAAATACTCACAAAATGGAGGAGGGGGTTTTTAGCCATTATCTAGCTCAGAAATAAAATTTGTAGGTTTGTATATTTGATGGAAAATTTATACAGAATCCAACGTAAACATATGTCAGCTAGAAGGCTTCTTCTAGGATTTCCAGAGATTCTTTATAATCAGCTACACTCCGCCAAGCAGCTAATCAATCAAGAAAATTAGAGGCAGGGAATTTGGGGAAAGCATATTTCCATACAACTAGGCACAGAGTAGGCATATGCAGATAATGCTCCTGGAACTTGGGGACATTAAATTGGGCTGTTAGCCTGTCAATATAAATAAGTTGCAAGAGAGTCAGGAGGTTTGGTTCACTCCCTGGGGATTTAGGATCTTATTTTTTTATGTATAAAGTCAAAGAACTGGAGTAAATTAGTGGTTCTCCAATTTGTGGAGCTTATTATTATTAAATAAGGTTGAATTCCTAGGAAGTCTGAATCCATAGTTCTGGACCCAGGCACCTGGGCTTCAAGTCATGGATGGTTCTCATGCGCATCTTCATTTGAAAATAATTGGACATAGTTATCATGTTGATCATTGGTGCTTTTCCTACATAAAGATCCAGGGCTTAACATAGTGTGCCCTTAAATGCACTCTTTGTCCATATAAATCATAAAGTGAAAAAATAAAGCAATCTGTCAGGGAAGATGAGGGCCTAGACAGGGGAGTGCTAAGGGGAGGGAGGAGTAGGCAGTGCCAGTGCCAGATGGTGTTGCTATGGCAACCCCATCCTTTCTCAGTATGTGTTCTGAAAAGCTGCTGTGCTATGCAGTGGGCTCCACCTCTGATGAAGTACAGATTGCTCATGCCGTCAATTTGTAGATGAGGACTTGTGGATAGAGCAGGATAATTAAATAAAAGTGCGAATGTTAATCATCAGCTGCATTTCTCAGTAAACTTAAGTGTGTGGGTGTTTGGTTCAGGTCCATTGGAGGTAAACCAAATGGAGAATTGGTTTCTGTTCTTTGTTTTACAGAGACTTCTCTGAGCTTTCTACTTTAATGCTTCTCTTCACTCCAAGCCCCCACCTCATGGAGGCTCACTGTATCTTTATTTGAAGGAATCATGAAAAGTTTTGATTGATCTGATTAACTTCATAGTCAGCTCTGGGAGGATGAATTTCTCTTTCACTCGGAGTCAATCCTGCATCGTTTGCTTTTTCTCAGAGCCACTTGTGAGATGAAATGAATGACAAGGACGTCAGCTGTGGAATACTCAGTATGGGCAATGACTGTCCACTGGAGAGCCTGACCCATACAGAGTGTGTTTTCTCTCTCTTTTTAAATCTTCAGCCAAGGATATATTTTTCATCGATTTTTAGAGAGAAATGAAACAAGAGAGAGAGAGAAAAAAAAAAAACACTGATGTGAGGGAAACATCTATCGTTTACCTCCCACATGTTCCCTTACTGGGGATTGAACTCGAAACCTAGGTATGTGCCTTGACCAAAAATCAAACCTGTAACCCTTTGGTACATGGGATGACATTCCAACCAACTAAGCTACCCGGCCAGGGCTTCTTTTTTAATTAATTAATTTTAATTGAATTTATTGGGGTAATATTGGCTAATAAAATTATATAGGTTTCTGGTATGTAATTCTATAATACATCATCTATATATCATATTGTGTGTTTACCACCCCAAGTCAAGTCTCCTTCCATTACCATTTATTCCTCTTTTACCTTCTTCTACCGTGCCCCACCCCTCTTCCCTCTGGATATCATCATACTGTTGTCTGTGTCCATGAGTTTTTTTCTTTGCTTAATCCCTTCACTCTTTTCACCCAAAACACCCTCCCATCTGACAGACTATACAGAAGATGTTTTCTTGTCAATGGCTCAAAAATCTAAGGTGATGCACTGGAATATATCTGAAATGTGAACTCTAGTCACATCTTGCCTACTCCCATAAATCTAGTATTTATTGGAGCCTGATGTATTCAGTCCTCAGCACTTAAATGAATTACTTGTTTACTTCTCAGAACAACCCTCAGATTTAGGTTCTTTTATTTATCCCATTTTACAGAGGGGAAAACTGAGTTTTGGAGGGTTCTCATGACTTGTTCAAAATCTCTCTGCTAAGTAGTCCTATTCTGTCAAAGCTTGTGCTCTTAACCAACACTGTCTCCTAATTAGCTATGTAACTTTCCATAGGTCCACATGAAAGGAAGGGGCCAGACAGGGCCATTTTTAAATAGATTTCACTTGAAATTAGTTTGGGGCATGCCAGGTAAAAGAAATTAAACAGAATTTGTTTGCAGGACTTCTTAAAGCCTATTTATTATGATAACATACACCGATAAAACATTTATTCATTTCCAATATTTATTTGACCTTGAAGAGTATTTTTCTTCTCCTCTTGCAGGACTATTGTTGAAGGAAACCCACTTTAGGAAACATGCATTTGACGATTTTTGACAGCCCTACTAGGGTTAATGCCAAGCTTCTTTCTCTTCCTCACCTGCTAATTCTTGCTGTGTTTTTAATTTGCCCTGCCATTTCCCCTTTTTTGACAACTTTATTCTTGTGTAATTTATCCATAGTAAATTACATATACCTAATGGGTGTCATTGGATGAGTTTTAACAGAAATATACATCCATGAAACTACCACTGCAATCAAGTTCCCAAACATTACCATTGTTTCCTCATGTCCCTTTGCAATCCATCTCACCCATATCACATCTGTAGGCAAGCACTTGTCCTTCCGGTATTCAAGTGAGTAGTCTGACTTCTGACCAAGTTGAAGATTATTCTGGGGATGGTAAAATGTCACATGGC
The DNA here is from genome assembly GCF_964212035.1 of Myotis nattereri. NCBI lineage: Eukaryota > Metazoa > Chordata > Mammalia > Chiroptera > Vespertilionidae > Myotis > Myotis nattereri. Next base: position 19,665,295 of record NC_138083.1, on the reverse strand, counting down.
TTCCCAGTCATTTCACCAGCCATATAAGGAGCTTTTATATTGAATTAATTTTCCATATTTATCTTTCTTCTTCATTTTAACTAACATAAAATAGTGTGCAACCCAGATATTCATTGCAGCAGTCATATATGTGAAGTTGGCAGTAGGGCCTCATTCTGCCCATCACTATGACAGGAAATTCACCCAGGCTTTGACCATCAAGAGAGAAATAAAAAACTTCCGTGGGTATTTGAGGGAACTGGGGAATGCTCATCATTAGAAAAGGAAGGCAACAGGAGATAATTCAAGGAGTTCTTTAAAACAATGTTTGGCATTTCACAAACATTCACATGAAGAAAATTAATTGTGAATTCTCTTTCGTTAAAGAGAAACAAGAAGTTGAGGATCTGTATTATTTTGATGAGCTGTGTGGCCTGCAGAATGTTTCTTATTAAAGCCAAAAATTACCTATGAATCTTCTATTATGGGATCAGCATTTTTGCTAGATCTTAGGGAGACAGAGATGAATAAAACATCATATCACTTATCAAGGAGGTAAGAGTCAAATGTCTTCATATCATTAATTTTTATCTCAGCATTTAGTTTTTCACTTTGTAGTAAAAAAAAAAATGAACAAATAGGAGGTTTCATTTATTAAGTTGTCATTTGCAACAGAATCAAATATTTAGAGATTGTTTGCAGTACTCTGACCTCTAGGAAGGTTGAAAACAAACAAACAACTGATCCCATAGAAAATGGTAGTGTTAAAAACAGTCTTATTTTTTAATGTCTTATTTTGATGTTGTATAGTAGTTTCAACTTTTTCAACAGCTTTTGATATGAATTAGCTTGTTTCAACCCCCAGATAACCTGGTGAGATAGGTGGTGCGGACATTATGATTTTAATTCAGAAGGCATTTCAGGAAGGTCTCTGAAAAGGATAGAGGTTGAAGGATGGCACTTTATAATGCTATAGTATTTTGAGGTGGCTGTGATTGTCTCCCCAAGACGAACACAAATGATATGGTCTGACTGCACTCACACAGCAGGTTATTGCTGGAGTAAGGCAAGTCACCATTGAAAATAAAGCTAAATGTTGATATGAACTTGCCGCTCTGGGGTGGGCTGAAACCTGGGCATCCAAATGACAGTGTGTGAGGCTCTGGGGTCTGATCCCATGTGAGAGGACAATTCCACACCCACAGTGGGATAAATCTGACATGAAGCTGACTTAGATGCTTGGTGTACTTCCTCCACACTCTACTTGGAGCCTTCAGAGAGCACTTGGAGAGAGAGCTGGACATCCTTACTGCCCCATTTGGCCCTCAGGCTGAACAGAAGTCATGCTCAGCCACTGCTTACCATTTGACTTGCAGGCAGAGCATTGCCAAGCAGAGCCTGATGAAGACCAGGAGAAAATCAAAGGGGATGATTGCATCATGAATTATCTAAGGAATTGGGGAAAGTTCATTTCGAGAGTTCCATCTAATACCAGATATCTCCTCTTGACCATCTTCACTAAGTGATGCCTTAGTTTATTAAGAGTGATTTACTTTTTTTTCCATTCTTTCATTGGACATCATTAATTCTTAATTCCCACATAGACATCACAAAAATAACTGCAGTCTTACTAGAATGTATCAAGTTGCCTAATATTGCTTTATATTATCAATCAACTATTTTTTAATTTTTTTTTTTTTGGTTTCCATACAGTGTACTTGAAAGGATGAAATACATATTCCCAATGCAAACTCTGTGGGAATTTAAAAGTATATATTTTATCTGGGATTTTCTCAGATTTGAAATATCTATTTTTCCATACTATCTTTTTCATCCTCAACATTTAGTTTCCTTGAAATTGGATTTCATCCTTTTTGTTCCGCGTTCTATTTTTACACCTAATAAAAGTTTAAGCTATTAGCTATCATATGGTTGGTGCTCCAAATCCAATATAGTTATTAGGAGGAATGTTGGTCCAAAATCAGACACCATGGCAGAAAATGACTTCAAAGGAGGCTGACCAGTGAGCTGTTATAACATCTTTTGCCACTAGAAGCATATTTCATGTTCCTAATCAAATTACCTTATGCTTGTCAAGTTGTTCCTTTCACAAATGCTCCTAGTATTTTTCCACAAATGGTATTTAGTTGACTAGCATGTAGTTTGTCACACCAGTTTATATTCTAGCTTCAAATAATGTTATTTAAAATTCTCCAGACCTTTGCTATTTAATCCTCTCTGAAATACTTCTGATTATTTAGGATGAGGGATGCATGGACCATGCCTTCTTTACCATCTTTGGCTCCCTAACGTCCGAAAGAGTGCTTGAGATATAATAGGTGTGTAATTAGTGCTTACATTTCCTTGTCATTTCCTTACTTTCATTGTTACAGAGGTGGAACTCAGATATCTACTATATGCATGTTAGGTTGGCTCTTGGATTCGAAAATATCTCCTATACTTTCCCACGGAACTCACTTCCAATCCTGTAATTGTGACGGTCACCTCACAGTCCCCCCAATATAGAAAGAAAGGCACATGCACTAACAGCTGCAGGGTGCTAAACACCGACAGGCTCTTTATGAACGTCATCTCATTTTACCCTCCCAGCAGTGCTTTCAGACAAGTCCTTTTATCTGCTTTTTACAGATGAGAAAACCACAGTGACTTGGGAATTGGATTCATTGGACTGAAATAGGAAGTGGTAAAACCAGAGTCCAAGTTCAGCATCAGACTCCTAATCTTGTTCTTTCTTTTGTATCATTCCTGCTCACTTTCCCGGGTTGTCTTCATCTTCTTCAGCTTTGGATCAGCAGCTACTTTTTATCTGTCCTTTTGCTTCCAAACTTCTAGTGCTACTATCCGCAAACTTTTATTTTGACCAGTTTCCTTATATAGATCTCCCAGACTTCTCTCTTGAGCTTTACACCTTATAAATTGTTTGTTGTATTTCCCACCTCTACCCCAGCATTTTCAGCTTGCCTTCTTTTCCCACTACTTTCCACGGCTGTCCAATAGTGCCATTGCCTTTTTAGAAATATGTATTTTTATTGATTTTAGAGAGGAAGGGAGAAGGAGAGAGAGAGAGAGAAATATCAATGATGAGAGAGAATCGTTGATTGGCTGCTTCCTGCACGCCCCACACTGGGGATTTAGCCCAAAACCCCAGCATGTGCTCTGACCTGGAATTGAACCACAACCTCCTGGTTCACAGGTTGAAGCTCAACCACTGAGCCACGCTAGCCAGGTGCCATTGCCTTTTTCTACCAGAGTTAATGGCTCTGCTCTCCATCTAATCACACTGAATGCAAAACTTGCCTTGAGGAACTTCCAAACTAGATAGAGACAAGGCTGCTATACATTAAAAGTCAAAATATGATTAAAGATTTAAATTGTCTTTTTAAAAATTTCTGTTTTAATTTTTAATACAGTAAATATCAATAGATATAACCAATATAAACAAAAGTTCTGGGAGGCCCTCAATAATTTGTTTGTTTGTTTGTTTGTTTAAAGTATTACATATGTCTCCCTTTTCCCCCAATTGACCCCTCCACCACCATTCCCACTCCCCAGGACAAGCCCCCACTGCTCCAGTGTCTGTGTCCATTGGTTATGCGAATATGCATGCATACAAGTCCTTTGGTTAGTCTCTTATCCCACCCCACCCTCCTTTCCCTGACTTCTCTCTGAGGTTGGACAGTCTGTTCAGTGTTTCTTTGTCTCTGGATCTATTTTTGTTCATCAGTTTATGTTGTTCATTATATCCCACATATGAGTGAGATCATGTGATATTTATCTTTCTCTGACTTGCTTATTTCACTTAGCATAATGCTCTCCAGTTCCATCCATGCCGTTGCAAATGGTAAAAGTTCTTTCTTTTTTTATAGCAGCATAGTATTCTATTGTGTAGATGAACCACAGTTTTCTAATCCACTCATCTACTAATGGGCACTTAGGCTGTTTCCAAATCTTCGCTATTGTAAATTGTGCTGCTATGAACATAGTGGTGCATATGTCCTTTCTGATTGGTATTTCTGATTTCTTGGGGTATATTCCCAGAAGTGGGATTCCTGGGTCGAATGAGAGTTCCATTTTTAATTTTTTGAGGACTCTCCATACTTTCTTCCACAGTGGCTGCACCAGTCTGCATTCCCACCAGCAGTGCAAGAGGGTTCCTTTTTCTCCACATCCTCTCCAGCACTCGTCATTTATTGATTTGTTGATGATAGCCATTCTGACAGGTATGAGATGGTACCTCACTGTTGTTTTGATTTGCATTTCTGTGATGATTAGTGACTTTGAGCATGATTTCATATGCCTCTAATTTAAGCATGACCACAAGACCATGTACAATAACTGTCTATTGAATGGGCCATTCATTCTGTGTGGGGTGGTCAGGGAAGGAGATCTGGGGGAGCAAACATGAACTGGACCTGAGGGTGGCAGGACCCAGGAAGGCAAATAGTGTCCAAGGCCTGCCGGTCAGGGAAATGGCAGGAAGAAACATATGGACCAGGTGAACAAGGCTGGTTCCAAGGACAAAAGAGGAATTTGTTCCTACACGGCTTCTGTATCTCACAATGAATTCTTTTGAAGATTAAACATAGAGGCCTTAGAGGTTGCAAGGACAGTGTTCTGCTTCATTATTTTCATTATTCAGTTCCATCATTCCTCTAGGTTGTTTAGAACATTGCTTTAGCATTGCAGAGGACAGATAAATTTAGAAGCTATGATTTAAGTGCTGAGTTAGGTATTTATCTGGTTCTGTAGGAATGTACCTTGCATGTCCATAATAATAATGATTATTGTTCCTCCAATTATTTATATTTTCAGCTTTGCCCCTGCCAACATTTTTTTTAAGCAATTACCGAGTCGAATTCACCAAAATCAAATTATTTTCTGTCATTTGGTAATAAATTCAGCTGCAGCCTGGATATTTTGACTGAGTATTCCGACTATATTTTGACCTGACTTCATTTCTGAGATTGTCAAAAGTAATTAGGAACAGAGAGATTTTCCAACTCAGCATCTGAAAATGCAAAGATTCCAAAAAGGAGTCTCAAGTGTCATTAATATCTTCTTTCTGCCTGCTTTTTATATCCCCCTGTAATAGTCTATTTTACAGCCAGCAAGGTCTATTATGGAAGACGTCCTTTCCTCCTCTAGGGTCAGATTTTCTTCTCTACTGAGAAGCAAGAATGTATTCCCATCTTCAGAATACAGCATGAGTTTCATAGTCACATTGGCTTGCCATTGATGGCTGTGTGGCATTGGGCTATTTACTTACTCTTTCCTGCCTTTATTTCTCCATTAAAGATTACTGGTGGAGATTTTGTGAAAATTCCATGGAATAACATGTGTAAGGCATCTTGCAAAGTAACTGACCTATTATAGTACATGTACTCAATAACATTAGCTGTTAGAATTGATAGGTATAGCAGTGGAGAACTTTGAACTCATTATTACCTATACATTTTTCCTTTAATGAAATGAACAGAAATTGTATTCCAGAAAGACTTTTTTTTCCTCCCCAAAACAACATGACCAAGAATAGCAATATTTTTGGTGGAATCGAGGTGAGATGCAGAAAGTTTAAAAAGTGAAGAGGGGTGTTTGCTACTGTCAGGACCTATTTTCATTTAATAACTAAAGTTGCAGTACTTTTAATGTTTAAATCTTGTAATGATTTTAATCTTGCAGAAAAATTTCAAGCAGGTACCCATATATCCAGTTAGTTAAGGGCAAAAGATGAATAAGGAAGCCAAGAACAAAGACAACTGTTTGTGAATTCACAGCTTCACCAAGGGCTCCCTTTCTTACCGTTCTCTTCTTCAGTTAGTGGAGAAATAGCCACACACTTGCAGGATGCTTTTGGCAGGTGGAATCCAGCAATGCATGCTCAGATAAACAATGTCTCTCATCTACAAGATAATCTAGTTTCTCATGATTTAAGGTGGACTTTGTTTTAAGCTCATTTTTTATTATGAAACACTTAATAACAACATTATTCTTCACTGTAAAACCTAACTAGTTGGGCTAGTCAGGCTGACTCAATAGCTGCTACTTTTTGATCATTCCATTTTAAAAGAAAACACCAAATGACAAGAAAAAAAAAGCTTAAATTATTCTTAATGGCATTGGGTTACAAGGACTCTTCATCAGAGAGACATGATGTCTGGTGGAGCTATATAATTAAACATGAAAAATATCTGGCTATTCATATATCCCTGTATCAAATAATCAGTTATGATGGAAGCATACAGAGCATAAAAGGGAGTTTTAGTCATAGGAAAAAATAGCACTAGATGAGACACACATCAGTCAGTGGGAAAAGTGGTTGTTTTGGTGAGATTGGCCAAGACTGGGCCAATCTCAGGGTGAGCTGATGGTCACCAGGGTTACAAAGCTTAGGATGAGGAATCCCCAGGGTTTTAGGAGGATTCTGGAAGAACAGTTGTCCTTATGAAGGCAGACATGCATAGGACCTGATTCATAGGCCCTTATATTCTCCCTGTCCCAGAAATTTACTCTATTCCTATACTGAAGAATCCTTGAAAGTTAAAGACTCAGTTCCAGCTTGGTGGCCTAACCATCATGGGTTTGGGTAGTCTTTTTCCCTTCACCTAGAAAGCTTTGAAAACTGTCCAACATAGAAGTCTTGTCTTCTGGGATGATATGAAGCCAATTAGGTAGGGGTTCCATGTTTCTGGATTGGATTAAATGCCAGCCCTTAAAAAAATGGGGTGGGGAAATGTGGTGTGCTAGCATCTTCTCTGATTCCCAGTTCTTCCCAATCTGCCTGGGGAAGTGGACGCAGCCTAGGCCACGATGAGAAAAACTAAAAAGTAAGCCCACGTTTACAGTAGATATGTAGGGTTGGTGCGAGTGCATGGACACACATGCACACATGCAGTTTAATCTTTTAATTTTAAATTCTCTGTATTTGCATTTAGAAAACAAAATTCTTATCACAGACTACTAAATCAGAAACTACAGGGCAGGGCCCAGCAAACTGTGTTTTAATGAGAACTGTGATGTAAACAGGTTGGGTAAGCACTATGTGAAAGAAACTTTGCATGACGGGACCCAGTCCCGGAAAGGGTATTCTGCCCTTGTTTTAGTTACCTGGGAAACTAATGTTGGCAGCACAGTTGTGCCTTTGGGATTGATGGCTCAGAGGTTTATTCTCATGTAGAAACAATAATCATTCTCATTTAGGTGACTTTAAATAAAAAAAAATACAGTGGGGCCTTGACTTACGAGTTTAATTCGTTCTGAGACCGAGCTCATTAAAGAGCTCATTAAGGAGCTCGTTAACTCAAATTACTCTATCAACTCAATGCAAAAAATCGGCAGAGAGACAGCTGGTATCTCAAAAAAAACTCGTTAGTCAGGACACTCGTAAGTCAAGGCCCCAGTGTAAGTCATAACCTGAAAAGTTTACATTAACCCTTATTAGCTCCATGAGATTTTTAAGTCCCCCTAATCTGAAACTGCCATACTCTCAGATTCCAAGTCTTGTGCTTAATGGAACTGTGGGTTCCAGTCCAGTCCATTGCAAGTCTTTCTGTGAATCAGAGGATAGCCTCTCCTTGATGTGTAATGTATTTGATCTGTTTCATTACCACACCACAATAGAGAGATGGATCTACATAACAATGCAGGCTCTAAGCCTCTTAGAGTCTAAGGGGTTCAAAGAAAGTAAGACTTGTGCTTATATGTGGAGGTGAAAGGTCAGTTTTCTTAATAGCTACCAGTACCAGAGTGTTCCTTATTTGGGGAAATTACCTAAAGCAGCTTTGCTTTGAGTAGCTGAGACCTTGAGGGAAAGAAAGGGTCTGACAGAGGCAGGGCTGTAAAGTTCTATCAAAGAAAGAGCTTTGGCATGATAGCAGAGGAGGAGTGTGTGGTGTACCTGAGAGGGAGAAGAGAATAGAGAGAAATAAGTAGGGAAAGGAAGGAGAGGGGGTTCATGAGGGATCTTAAAGCTTGCCTTGAAGAAGGGACTAATGGAGAATGCTCTGTATTTAGGTAGCTGGACAAAAATTCAAGACACTTGTTTTTAAATTGTAAATTAGAAGCGTTCCTTCTCTTCCCTATCCTACTTGTAGTGTTTTCTGTGGGCAGGATATTTTGTGTGTGAGAACAGTCAAGGGGCTGGCTGGATGGTTGGGTTGGTATGGACTATGGTTAACCAGAAAGCTCATATGCCATCTAATAGGCATGACCACCATTTCCATCAATTTGTTGCTATGAAGGAATGTGGACCCAGGTTGACATATCTTTCAATTATTCAAGAGAAACTAGAATTTTCAAAGTAATATCTCTACTCTTCAAGGTTGTGGTGAATATTAAATTCATATATATGTATTTATATAATTTAGAGGCATGTCTGGCACACAGTAGGTATGACACATATATTGGCTACTGTTATTAAGGATGAAGGCTGGTTTTGATCTATGGGGCATTTTGTAACCTGAGATAGGGGCTTTAGATTTTTATTTTGCAACTAGAGGCCCGGTGCATGAAAATTCATGCACTGGAGGGGGGTGGGTCTCTCAGCCAGGCCTGCCCCCCTCTCACAGTCCGGGATCCCTCATGGGCAGGAAGTGACCCAGATATCAGGGGAAGGCGAAGCCCCATCACACCTCTGCTGCTGCCACTGCCGGTAGTGTAAGCCTCAGCCAGCCCTGGTTACCTGAGCCTCGGGTGGCCCTGGGCGGGTGGGCAGCGACCATCTGCGGCTTGCCTGCACCTTGGGTCCACCCTGGGCAGCTGGGGGGCTGAAGGCAGGTCTGGCCACACCGTGTGCCTGCCACCCCCCAGCAGGACTGAAAGGACCTGGGGACTCCAGTGGGGCTGAGGAGACTGGGCACTGCCATCTTGTGGCTATGGGCGCTGCCATCTTTGTGATGGCATCATGGTCAATTTGCATATTCCCTCTTTATTAGATAGGATGCTCCTGGTTGTCCTAGAAATATACTCCACCTGCCGAGTGTCCTGGCCAGGAGTAAAGAGATTGGACATCTTGTATTAATCACTCCACAGCTGGATCTGGATCCCATTGCTCAGGCCTCCTGTGTCCTGACCCTGTTGACCATTTAAATCCATTATCCAGTCCCCAGGACCCAAGTTTCTGCCAGATACTTAATGGGATGTCCTCAACTCTGTGGCAGTTCACACATTTCCTCTACTCCACATGTGCTGGAACTTGACTTCCTGTAGGGGCTTTATCTTCCTTATGTCTGTGCAAACTCTGCCCTCAGCTTTTCACAATGACCTATCCCTGCCCACCTTTGTCAAAGCCTTGACTAGAGCAAGAGGTAAGTCATTAAGAAGATATGCTTATGCTTACTTTCTGGGTTTCTTTAATTTCATAGTTCAGGATCTCTGATCCCAGATAAGAAAATTTCTCCAACTTTCTATTTTCAATATAATACTCCTTTGCTAGCTACACACACGTGCACACACACACACATTATTATACAAACATCAAGGAAAATGGGGTAGCCACAGAATGAGCTTCATAAAGACAAATCCATAGTTAAGAAAGGCAAAAATATTCATGAGGAAAGCAGGGTAGGAAGAACAGAGAGAGATTCTGTAGCTTTCATATATAAATAATTAATAACTACATTGATTTGCATTACCAAGGCTATGAATTCTAAGAATGGAACTCAGTGAGTATAGTATTACATTAAGTATTGAATGACAAAGATTATGAAGAACATTGGTGAAGATAAAAACAATAAGAATAACATTTGGAAACTAGACTTGAAACCATGCATTGTAACATTTATAGTTTGCCTTGCAGATTATAAAGCGGTATCCTCTCTGCTCTTATTAAATCACAGTCATCTATTTTCACATAGGTCTGCTCAGTCGGACCATTTGCTCTTTGAAGACAAGAACAATGTCTTGCTAATTTTAATCTCCATGCCAAGCACACAGTAGGGCCTCTGCTTAATTGTTTTTTCTATCCTCACAATAACTCCATGAGGTAGGAAGTGTGGTGTTATAAAGGGTATTCACTGTGTTAGTACTAAAAGACCCTGATGCATGGAGCCTGTGTGGAAATAAACATGGTTTCTGATCCCGTAAATCATGAGTTAGGATTGAGCATTGTTAAAACACAGAAGCAAGGTATGTTCATCTGGAAGAGCCCTTAAACATACTATTTATCCATCTATTTTGGTTTGTTTAGAGGATGTCAGGCAAGCTTTGAACAACATGACAGAACATGGTGTTAGAACAAGGTAAATAAAATCAATGTTCTCTCCTGTTCTTTTGTAATGCTCTGGCTGCCTTGGAAAATGCATCTGCCTAGCGTTCTGATCAGGGCTCCCTCTGGCATTCCTCCTTGAGAAATGGAGAGATGGGATACCTTTATAAATCACTTGGCAGCCCTGAACTGTAACTCTAAGTTACCCCAAATAAGCCAACAGTAAGCTTTTTAGAAATGGGTCACCTATGGGACACTCAGCTTCCCCCTCAGCTCTTGGATTTCTTTATGCCTCCATTGTTTTTCCACCAGTGTTTCTCCTGCTGGGATTTCCACCATGGTTGTTAGGAGGCAAAGAAATGAGAAGGCATTGAGACTGAGGGCTTTCCTTATCAGAGCTACCCAAAGCCTGATGTGAGGGAAAGTTGAAAATTTGACAAAATGAGGTGGCTGTGCTGTTTATGCCTTTTTCCACTGGATTTAAATTCATGCTTCTTCCATCCCATCAATAATTTAAATTTGGTTATAGAAAGGGAAAATTATACAAGAGTGTTTATAATCTATAGTGGTGAAATATTGAAAAGCAGAAAGTAGGGTTATTTTATGGGAGTAGAGGGAATTAATCATATATATATATGACTATATATATATATATATATATATATATATATATATATATATCTTATATAATAAAAGCATAGTGTGCAAATTGTCCTCTCTACCAGGAGTTCTTCAGGAAGTTCAACCAGGGGGGCGGGGCTGGCCAAGGGAATGGAGGGAGGCCCTGGCCATCGACAGGTGGCTGAGGGAAGGAAGGGAGTAGCCAGCCGGCCGCTGCCAGCTGCTAGGGACCCTACCAGTGCACAAATTTTGTGTACTGGGTCTCTACTATGTGTGTGTGTGTGTGTGTGTGTGTGTGTGTATAAAATAAAAGCCTAAGTGACTGTTACTGCGAAACAATCAGAATGACTAGTCATGATGATGTGTACTGACCACCAGGAGGCAGATGCTCAACGCAGGAGCTGCCCTTTGGTGGTCAGTGTGCTCCTATAGGGGGAGCGCTGCTCAGCCAGAAGCCAGGCTCATGACTGGTGAGTGCAGGGGCGGTGGTGGGAGCCTCTCTTGCCTCTGTGGCAGTACTAAGGAGCAGCAAGCTGAGTGGTAAGAAGTAGCGAGCAGGTGGGCAGTAAGAAATGAGGGGTCCTGGACTGTAAGAAAGTGCAGGCCAGGCTGAGGGACCCCTCCCACCCCAGTGCATGAATTTTGTGCACCGGGCCTCTCAAATATATTCTATATATATTCCAATGGCTGAATTCCTTGGGGCTTCCAATTGCTTTTTATAATTTATATAATTTACAGTTTTAATATCTAACCATAAAATTTAAATGTTCTAAAAATAAAGCAGCAGATTTTTGAGCCAAATAAATCCACTGCCATTAGCACACAGCGAGTTGTATGCTATGAATTGCTAATTGTTTGTGTGGCTAACATAACCCAAGCAGAAAGAAGCAGGGGGAAAAAAAAGAGCTAGAGAGGGCTGGAAAAATAAGACTTGAGTGAGGCAAAGCTACTTTATAAAAACCCTGGAAATAAATTACCAGATCTGCCTTGCACACTCCTAATTTCTCTTGAGATGCCAAACTATTTCCACAACTTGAAGACAAAAAACAGATTAGAGAGGAGCTGCAGAAGGTCCTTTCTGCTTTCTGGGGCTCAGCTGCATGGCTGTACTTATTTCTGAGGCCCCTGAGAGCATTGGGATGGACTCTTAACCAGGTGGTCATTAGGGAGTATTTTTTCTCCTCTTTATGCTTTAATGCCCATCTTTGGTAAATTAAAAAACTCCACATGTTTATTATTAGAAGAATTTTGTGTCCAAGGAAGCAGCCAACCCAAAGTGGTGGGCTGGTCTCACCTCTACTCAGATAGTCCCCTGAACACTGGCCCTTGGAGAGAGTGTCCCTGGCCTCGAAGTGAGCAGGATAGACTTTCAGAGCTGCACAGAGAGAGAGTATTTGCTTCAATTCTCAGAAATGAACTGAGGACCAGAGAGGGGTGGTGATTCACCCAGAGTCACACAGCTAGTAGGGAATAGAACAGGAAGTTCAAGCCAGATTTGCTGACATCTGGGCCAGGGCTCTTTCAAGGAAGACCTCTGCTTTCCCTCTCCCTCAACTAAAACATGTTTCTGCTCCATCCTCTGAAGCCTCAGACATAATTTCAGTGCTTTAATGGGTGACAATAAGTTTATAAGAAAAACAGTCTATGCCAGTACATGAATAAGGATGCATGCATTGCTTTCCCTTTTGAATCATATGCATTATTTGTTTGTCTAAATATGTAAGAGCATAAACATTATGGTCCCAGATCTCTACCCCTAGGTAACCTTTGTAGATTTAAAAGTACACGTACATTTAAAATAATAATAATTAAAAATATAACACATTAAATTCTTATATGCCAGACATTATTATGAGTACTTTACATATCCTATATAATAAAAAGCTAATATGCAAATTGACCAAACAGCAGAACGACCCATTGCTATGAGGCACACTCCATTACTTACTTAAAAATTTCAGAGTGTGCATCATATTCTTTTTAGAGGCTCTCTGGCCAGGCCAACCCCTTTTGGTCTGGTATCTTTAGACTGTGGAGGTGTTGGGGCGTTAGCTCACAGTGTGAGCTCTTATTTCTCAGCTTCAGAGTAGATCTTCATTTTTTAATCATAGAATCTCTCAAACCTATAAATCATTTATGCAATACAGAAATAAGGTTTTAGAGTAAGAGACTGAGGTGGAATAATATTCAGGTCTGTCAATCATATGCATTAGCTGTAACAAGAAGCAGTGATTTCACAGTTTGATTGGGCTGACGTAATTCAACGTGAAAGTGCGCTAAACTAACCTGAGCATCAAATAGAAATGCTCCTCTTGGAAACTTGGCTGTGACGGTAAGAAGAAAGGGCAATAGTTCGATGGGTCTGTATGGCTGAGGGTTTTTAACTTTTTTGTCATTCTTAATTAAAGGCAACTCTTGGGATATGTAAATGCTGGGACAACTCTGCCAACACAACTGGGATTAAATCTACAGATGGCAAGCAAAGCAGAGCCAATCCCCCTCTTGCTCTTCTGCTCTGCAGGGCGATGTTCCTGGCTTTCTTTAAGGTGCCAGATGGAAACCATTCTTGAGCTACACTCCTTGGTGACTCACTGGCTCATTATCTCATGGCCAGCTCATGTATTTATATACTTTGTCATTTGATCTGTGAATTCTCCAGCACATTCTCCTGATGGTCCATTTTATTGGCCCTATCATTGACCATGTGTGGCATTTAGCTGTAGAGGTATTTCTAACACCTTGTGAATATTTTTCCTGTATAAAGACAAGCATTTATTCAAGGCAGCTGGTCATATGAGAGGAGAGTAAACTCTTTGCTCTCTAGAGTTCTTGCAATATGCATTCTCTTAATGAAGCCAGACACGTCCACTTGCACTGGTCTCATGTGTAATCAGTCAAAGCGACTCAGAGCTGTAATTTTAACATGCTAGTTATTTTGTAAAGAAAAACATATTTTTTATTGTTTAAAGTATTACAATAGTAGTACATATGTCTCCATTTCCCCCCATTGACCTCCCCCTGGCCTCCCCTACCCCCCAGCACATGCCCTCAACCCCCTAGTGTCTGTATCCATTGGTTATGCTTATATGCATGCATACAAGTCCTTCAGTTGATCTCTTACCACCACCCCCCCCAAACCCTCCCCTGCCTTCCCGCTGAAGTTTGACAGTCTGTTCAATGCTTCTCTGCCTTGGTATCTATTTTTGTTCATCAGTTTAACATTTTGTTTTGTATGCAAGAAAATAATTTGTGCTCATTTCAGACATTATAGATTCTTTGCATGAGTTTGATTTTTTATTCTTCAAGAAAGCCATTGTATTTATAGGGTAACAGTTTTGGTATTGCTGCAGAAGTTTTGGGCCAAATAAAGTTTGTGAATTATTTATTTCATATCATTTTTACTTTATAGATTTGTCCATTGCATTACCATTGGATCATGTGAACTGCACATGACAAGTTTTATGACCATAAACAAGAGTGTGGCCCATTGGCACATGTCAGCTCTTATACAGATTGGTAGTAGAAAACTTCATAAAGAAAGAGACAAACCTGATTCAGGCTATAAAATATGATATTACATATTTATTGGCTCTTTTTACTATCCCTTATGAGCTTATTGTCTTATAAATAAAAGATAATTTCCCATTTTAAACTAAATTAGTTATTTATATTATTTGAAATATTAATTATTAGGTTTTGGAAAGTTTTTTGAGTAAAAATTATTCATGAACGCACCAGAGATAAAAGTGCTAAGATTTTTGTTTCTCATAGAATTTAGAAGTAATGATTATACTAGTATGTAAAATGTATTGTGTAAAAGAAATGTAACCTATTTGGTTTAGAATATACATATAAAATGTAATTGGTAGCTTGAATTGAGTTAGCAATGTTTGGAAATGTTCTATGTGTGGTGCTACTAGAAATGATATGTGTTAATAAAGTGACACACTGGCAAAAACAGATAAGGAGGAAAACACTTGCATTTAGAGACAAGAAAGGAGTGAGCCAAGAGCTCATTTTGGGGTTCAACTAAATGAAACAGAGGTCTAGGTATGCTGAAACCAAGCAGGTACAACTCCTTTTGCCCCAATAATGAGTTCCTCTGGACAATGATAATACAATAAGAAATGCCACATGTGTTTGAACTAAGCAGGCATGTGTATTCTAGAAAGTTCCATCTGGGGGAAGCCAGGGGAAGAATTTGAGAGAGGTTGCTCAGTAGAAAAAGAGATAACAAGGAAGATGGACTTGAATTCTAAGTGAAACAGAATTTTACCCCACAGATAGAAGGTAGATTAGTATAATGTTTAAAAGTGTGGATTTCCAGTTTGGGCTTTCTGGGTTCAAATCCTGGTTGTATGAAAAACTAGGCTTTTCATTTTCTTGATAGTAAAATGAAAATAGTTATAGCTGTGATGAGGATTTTGAGAATAAAAGGATGCAAAATGCTCAAAACAGTACTTGCTTTGTGGTAAAGTGACTCAATAAATATTTTCTATTATCACGCCCCCCCCCCCCCCAATGGCTTGATCATAATCAGTGTAGACAAGCTGGAGTGTTGAAGAAACATGACTTCCCTTGCTCATTGCTTCATGGAAGACTCTTGAGGATTAAAATGGGTGGTCCTGGTTTTGTGAAATGGCCTAGGTTACTACCAAGTGAGGCTTTTTCAGTCTCGCTGACTTTTTCTGCTTAAATAAATTTTTTTTGGCTCTTTTTTTCTGATTAAGGGGTTGGGATAAGAAGGAGATAAGAGTCAAGCTTTGTATATTTTAACATTAATTGTGTCCTAACATATATGTGATTTAATTTTTAAATTTTTTTACCTAATTTTACAATAGCACTTTCCAGTTCCAGACATTTTTTTCATAATATTAACAATGTTAATGCTTAATATTGATATCTGCATAAAAGTTCATTGCTTGATTGTATCATGATATACTTAACTATTATCAAATGGTGGAGATTTTATGGATTCTGATATTGTAGTATTATCAGGTTTTATAAGTAATATAGCAATGAGAATCATCTATTCAGTCATTTCTTCAGCAACTATTTATTGAGCTTCTACTATGCTTCAGGCACTACTCAAGGTTCCGGGGATAGCAATAAACATAGCATACATTTTTGTCTGATCACTGTGATTAGGGCTTCCAGTAATATGTTGACGAAGAGTGGTGAAAGTGGGCACTCTGTCTTGTTCCTGTTCTTAGGGGAAATGGTTTTAGTTTTTGGCCATTGAGTATGATATTGGCTATAGATTTGTCATATATGGCCTTTATTATGTATGATCCCTCTGTTCCCACTTTGCTGAGAGTTTTTTTCAAAAATGGGTGTTGGATTTTGTTGAATGCTTTTTCTGCGTCTATTGATATGATCATGTTGTGACTTTTGTCTTTCAGTTTGTTTATGTGATATATCACACTTATTGATTTGCGAATATGGTACCAGCCTTGCATCTCTGGAGTAAATCCCACTTGGTCACAGTGTATGATCTTTTTAATATATTGCTGGATCCAATTTGGTAATATTCTGTTGAAGATTTTAGCATCAATGTTCATCAGTGATATTGGCTTATAATTCTCTCTTTCTTTGTAATGTCTTTATCTGGTTTTGGAATTAGTATAATGCTGGCCTCATAAAAAGAAGATCCCATTATTCAACTTCAGCAACTACCAAGACATTTGTCCATTGATCTTAAAGAAAATGCCATAGTCATCTTCCGCTGGGTTGGAGGAGGTGGGCACAATAAAAACTTTTGAATATCATTTTTACCTCATTCAAGGCAGAAATTTCATCTCTTGATTCTAAGATAATTTCTCTTTTATCATATCTGATCACTGTATAACAAAAGTGTTTTGAAACACACCTATGCACATATCTAGGAACATTGTCCCTTACACCAAAAGGTTGTGGGTTCAATTCCAAGCCAGGGCACATATCTACATTGCAGGTTTGATCCCCTGTCAGGGACCATAAGGGAGACAACCAATTAATGTTTATTTCACACATCTCTCTCTTTCTCTCTCTAAAATCAATAAACATATCCTCCAGTGAGGATAAAAATATATAAAATAAAACAAAAAACATGATTTATCTCTACACCTTTTGGATTGATGCAACTCTACACCTTTTATCATTTGTTTAAAGCCCAATTTATTCAGTTCAACATTCATCAATGGCACTGCTATCATTGTGATAAAAAAAATTCAACAGTGCGTGTGCTAGCTTCCAGTATACCAGTCTAAGTTAGCCTGCTGGAGGTTATGGAAGATACATTAGACCTAACCATTTCTAAAGGTTTGAAGCCACTTCTCTGACTTTTTGTTATGTTTGTTGATAAAAATTCAACTAATAATGAACAAATTGCCCCACCTTTTTATAAAAGGAGGGATATTTTTTTTTGTGATGATTGGTTTATTTTAAAATCAACAGCAAGACCTTCAAAAAATAATTTTCCCCGAGTCCTAGAATCTTAACTAAAGATAAAAGTCTCAAAGATGTTTTTGAATAACAGCTATACATAAATCACTGATGCTTACATTAAAGAGTGTGATGTACCCTATTTTGAAGACCACATGGTACAGAAAATAGAGTGGCAAAAGAACCCTATTTGTTTTGTCCATGTCTCCCTCTTGGGTTGAATGTACATATCCTAGAGAACCAGCACATTACATTTGATGCTTTTTATGTGACTATCTGACAACTGTAATTTTTTAATAACAAAAGTAATGTGTTCAGTATATAAAACTTGAAAAAAATACAGGTAAGTACAAGAAACCATCACTAACTCATTATTCAGAGATAGTCTCTGTTAATATGTTGAAAAATTTTCTTAGGTATTGAATCTAAATTTCCCTGGGTTTGTAGGAATATATAATGTTAAGGATAAAGTGTTATTATACTAGTAAGTTAGAAAACCAACCTTTTCTGTATATATTATCACTGATGCCATGGAAACCAACATCTGACCTGGAGGTAACAAGAAAACATCTTTGATGAGAAGAAAGAAGTGTGAGCTGGTAGCATCATGGAGGACTGCTGGGTGGAGGGGTCCCATTCAGAAGCTAATAGCACTCTAAACGAGGACGCTAAGAGGAACATGCAGTACACACTGATGTCAATGTCAGGACAGGGAGTCCTCAAGGCCTGGATCTGACAAGAGGCAGACCTGCCTGACCACTCATAATACCCAGGCCCAAAGCTCCAACCCAACCACAAGGGACTAGTCACTGTTTTGTTATGGCAGAGAAGACAGTCTCTAAGTATCTAAGCAAAAGAGCATGATCAGAATCTAAGTGGCCTTTCCTAATACCCTTTCTCTTCCATTCGTAATTGGGCATTAATCAGCCTGTGATTGTTATTATGACCATAAATACAAAAGACTCAATGTAATAATCTGCTCCCTCCCCCCAAAGAAAAACACTTCTCCTTGGTTTCAGCAAAGCCAGCAGAACCAGGAACTTTGAGCACATAGAGCTTTGCACTGAGATGCCAGTTAGGAAGTGATTAGGGATGGATGACCTTCATGCTCAAGAAGCAATTTAATAACAGTATGCTCTAGCTTGGGGCTCTTTACTGTAATCCAAATTAAAAATTTCAAAGCTAAGTGACATTCATTCTAGAGCCTTCTTTCTATAGATGTCTAGAGGGTAATATGACTAAAATTTGCATAAGCCCCACCAAGGGGTCTCTTTCACTGACAGTTGTAAAATTCCTCTTCTCTTTATGAATCTGTACACATCTCTCCAATTAAAGAAATATAATGGCTCTTAAAATATAGTCTAATTTTCTCTCCAGTTAAAGGTGATCTGTTCATGAAGGTCAGATAAGGCTCTTAAATTTACTGTGATATTCCCAAGCAAGTGAAGCAACTTTTGAAAATCAGTTACTAATTATTTTGTAAACAAGGGCAGTTTGCCTCCTAGAGATTAAGAAAATACAATATGTTAGGAAAATGTGAGGTACTGATAAAAAGAGTAACCTGAATAAAACATATTAGGCTCAGATCTATATGTGTTGTTGTCAGTTATTAGACAAAAATTTGGAAGACACTAGTTCAATGAGCAACAATTATGAGAGAGGTGCTTAACCTCCAAAGAAGTCTCCTCTCATCTATAACACAGGAGTTGTGGGTATTCTGTTAGCCTCACCAGAAGGATTAGTTCATTGTATTAACAATTATTTTCAAGGTCCTCTTGGTCATCTATGGAATTTACAAATAGAATTCTCCTTATACATTTACCAAAGTAGCAAATAAAATTCTACCTCCATCTTCCCCTTCTCCATGATTATGTGGATCTGAAAAACACACACTCACTATTGTCTTCATCTGTGTGTATTTGAACCCCTGTTGAAGGGAGTGACTAATTTCATGTTTTATGCTAGTCTCTGTAGCAGATGTCACAATGCCAGAAGACAAATTTATATTCTAGACATTATTGTATTTAAATAAAGCTCTCGAAATGCAACAACTCTCTTTATTAGGGAGATTAAAATTTTGCACTTTTCTTGCTGTAGTAGGCAGAATTCTAAGATGGCCTCCAAGATTCCTGTCCCCTGGTTTAAAGGCCCTATAGTATTCCCTTCCCCCAACCTTGAGTGTGAGTAAAGCATGTAAATATGATGGAATATCACCTTGTAAATAGGTTGCATTACATGGCAAAGGTTGAGATTTTAAAAATGTAATTAAGGTCACTAGTCACTTCATATTGTGCTAATGAAAGGGAGATTATCAGGGGTGGATGTGGCCTAATCAGGTGATCTCTTAAAAGCGAGGTTAGAGGTCAGAGACAGATGAGGTCAGGGAAGCCTCTCTTGCTGCCCATGAAATCTGCCATGAATTCTACAGCTGCGGGTAATTGCATTTGGCCCAAAATCTGAGTGACCTTGGAAGAGGACTCCCAGCATCAGATGAAACCTCAGCCCTAGCTGACACCTCAGTTGCATTCATTTGAGACATAAGCAGAAGATTCAGCTAAGCTGTGCCCAAACTCTTGACCTACAGAGACTGTGAGGTAATAAATTGGCCTTGTTTTAAACCACTAAGTTTGAGCTAATTTGTTATACAGCTATAGAAAACTAATGTGCCCCCTTTCTTCCACATGTGTGCATACATGGTCTAAACCAGTCCAAATTTTTTCAGCTCCAATGAGGTACACTTGAACAATAAAATTGCAAGATATTTAAAGTGTACATCATGATTTAATATATGCATACACTGTGAAAGGATTCTTCCTATGTAGTTAACGAACATATCTATGAGCTTACAAATCTATCACTATATTTGTGTCTGAGAGAGAACATTTCAGTTCTGCTCCCTTAGCAAATTTCAGTTCTACAATACAGTGTTATCAACCATAGTCATCAATGTTATTTGATAGGGAGCTCTCCTTTAGAAAATTCTCCTCGTTTCCTATGGTGAGTAGAGAATGGTTCCCCCACCCATGCTGTGGGCACTTCTGCCTCAGTCTCAATGACCAGCAAGTTGCACCGTTAGCTATCTGAGATATCTTTGGGGTCTAGGCACCTACCTGGGTGCCAATGTGAGTCAATGAGAGCCCCAAAGGGCAGGACACACAAAAGATGATAAGGAATGAATTTGTGCACTGGAATTTAGTCGTCTGTGTGTCCCTCTTCATAATCCAGGCTGTTCTCATGACTTCCAGACACTCTTCCTTGTTTAGACCCTGCATACCTGTCTGACCCTCTTACCTAAGCCAAATTCCTGCAAGATTTGGCTGATAGAACTGCTGGACCCCGGGGTCCTTGTTTATTCTTTTGTCTCCACTCCAGAGCCCTTCCCTTTGACTAAGTCTGTGACTACATTCCATAAAACACCAGGCCATAACTACCAGGTAGATTAGTGAGAAGCTGTATTACAAATTTCCATGAAGGACCACAAGGCTTTGTACAGTAGAGCCACCAAGGCATCTAATAGTCTCCCTGCTCAGCTGCAGATTCATATGTGAAGAATTTAGAAGCAACCCATGAAAAGTCATCCGTCCAGCTGTGGTCCTTTGTCAAGTTTCTAGAGAAAAATGAAGAGATCAATTGTGGTAATAACTTTTAGCATATGGTTTATTCATCTCAATCCTCTTTAGTTTTCAGTATCTCTAGAGAAGGGTTCTTCACCAGGGGTCCTCAGATCCCTAAAGCATCCTGGGAAAGAAATCATAGAAGTCTCTGAAGTTGAACTGAAAAGCCTTTATTTTCCTGACTGATATTTAGCATTTCCTTCCCATCTAAAGCTTAGAAACAACCCACAGCACTATCCGCAGTATTTGTGATTTTTTCACCAAATGAAGTCCCAGATATTTTCTTACCATATTTCAGTTGTTGCAGCTCATAAAATATCATGTACACCCAACACCACTTGAAAAGTAAAATAGTTATATATATTAAGGTAGTTTACTTAATGCGGTCCCATTTATTGCACATTGATATAGGTTCAGAACTGCATTTACTGCATTTATTAGGGTAGATAGTTATTAAATGTATTAAAAGAAAACACATTCTTGCAAGAAATGCATAATCACAATCTAATCATAAGAAACACCATATGAACCCAAATTAAGGGACCTTCAAAAAATAACTGACCAGTATTCTTCTAAAGTGTCACCATCATGTAAGGCTAAGGAGACACAACAGCTACATAATAATGGGACCCTGAATTGGATCCTGGAACAGTAAAAGGACATTGATGGAAAAATCAATGAAATCCAAATAAGTGTACAATTTAGTTTAAAAAATAGTACCAATGTTAATTTTTGGTTTTGATAAATGTGCCATTGCTATCTAAGATGTAGACATTAGGGGAATCTGGGTGAAGGGTGTACTGAAACAATCTATACTATTTTTGCAACATTTCTATGTCTAAATTTATTTTAAAAAATTAAAAAGAATTACATTTGGGAACTGAAGAAAAAAAAAATGAAGAGCCACATTTATTACTCTATCACAATTTTATTCTCATACTATTTTGATAAAGGTATTTCAAAATAATTACTTTTCCTTTGAAACCCTCTGTATTTTAAGTTTTAAAAATATTACCCTAAAACGAGGCCCATTGGCTTTCTCAAGCTGCCAAAGGGATCACAGCACAAAAGAGAAAGAGAATCGCTGATTTATGGCAATTGAAAGTTGCAAACACCAAATTACAAAGTGACTGGACTGAAATCTATGAGAAACAAGTAGCCACTCTTCATTTTGGCTGTAGCTTTGAATAAGTTGACCTGAATCCAAGGCATGTACTTCAGCATCCTTGAGTTCCTCTCTTCAGATGTGCTGTGGAGGGAAGGTGACTTAGAACGACACCCTGAAAGCTTCTGGCCATGAGCCACATACCCCATTCACTGGACATACTTCCCGCTACTCTCCCAGAAGAGCACCACAGAAGGCTCATTTTCTCTACCATCGCACATTTGTTTTGAGCTTGGGTCAGGGTTTAAATTATTAATCACACTTCCTGGGGTATTTGTTTCTCAAGATCAGTTTCTAAACCACTTTAAAATGCACACACAGGCTTTAGCCTTCTGCCATGCTGTGCAAAATCAAACTTGTGGATGTGACTGCCCACCTCTGCGGTGCTGGCGATAGAGGCAAATCAACAGAGAAGAAGCTAATTGAGAGCAACACGTTAAGATGCTTTTAAAAATGAATATTTACCCAAATGGCTGCATAACACAAGAGAGGAAAAGGGCAGTGCCAACAAAGAAGGGCAGGATGAGGAATCTGACTGCATGAGCTGATCTGCTGTAAAGATGACCACAAGGTCTGCTCCCCAACAAGGGATGGGCCCCGGGCACCAAACCCACCTTCCTTTTCTCTCCCCTTCTGACCTACAGAGAACATAGAGCCCTTCCTAGAATGAACTCTGGTGGCTCCAAATGGAAACATGAGTTTGCTCTATGCAGTATTAGAACAGCTGTTTAGAAAGAATCTAATACAATTAAATGAAAAAAGTACAGACTGTTTGGCTCCCAGTAGTGAATCATGATTTGGTCAACATGTACAGAAGTAGAGCAATAATAAATCACTGCTTTCAGGTGACATGGATGGTTCCCAACCCCTCCCCACTTAGGAAAACACCTCCATTCAAACTTCTTGAGCAGGCACATGACAGAAATTTGCCTAGGTTTGGCCAATTAACAGTTTTGATGTTGCAGCTGTAAGGATCACTACTATCTCTGAGAACTGGCAACGTTGATATAGGTTCAGGATCGAGAGTGACGGGAGGGAAGTCTTAAAGGCAGAACTAAAGATACATGTTCAATGAGGGTTTGGAAACACTTCATTTGGAATTTTGAGGATGATACTATTATTTGGAGGAATGCCTGGTGATATTATTTGGGCTGAAGAAAGGGTTAAGGCTTTTCCAGGCCCTCAGCAACTTCACATGCTGTGGGGCCTTATAACCTAGCTATGTGCTCTCTGTTGAACAGAATTACAATCAAGGTAATTGTACCTTGCATTCCCTCCAAGGAACTCCTGAACTACTGAATGGGAGGTGAGGAGTATCACCTATGATGTGCTAGACAGTATATTAAATGCTTTACAGGTACCATCTCCCTTAATCCTCACTAACTTCTCAGGAGCTGGGTACTACTGGTTGAATTTTAAAGAAATACATGAGTTTTTGTGTGAAATAGGGTTCTGTATTCAGCACCAAGCCGCAGCTTCCTGGACCCCTGTCTTCAAGAACTTGGCATTCCAAGTCCTGATCCAGTTAAAAATTGTGAATTTCTTTTAAAAGTAATCCATGTTACTTTCTCTTAAAAAAATAATCAGATAGATATCTTCAGAGAGGAGATGCCATAAAACTCACATTATGTCTAAACGCTTATGAAGCTTTTTTAGTTGTACAAATTTGTTTTGAACAATCTTTTAGATGAAATGTTACAGAAACGGTGCGAAGGAAGCTGCCAGTTTAAGACAGTGAGGGTAAAAATATTTCCAGGCTAGACAGGAAGATTTTAATTTAGAAAGAAGGTATTTCCAAATTAATTAAAAAAAGGGCCATGGACTTAAAAAATGGTGCCATTTCTGAAAAGCTGGTGCTGGTCAAGTGTCATTGTAGTGGGATGGGAGATGAAGCACCTCATTAAGAATTCCCGTCAACTCTAGAGCCAACAGAAGGTGATGTATACATGGGAAGTCCAGTGAAGGGCATCAGGCACTGGCACTGCTGTAGGTAGCCTTTGGGGGCACGCTCAGGGTTAAAAAGAAGGAGCTTCTAACCCAAGGCCAGTATCAGGTCTGAAAGCATCAAGGCAAAGAGTTTCATGATGTTTAATTAGTTAATATATGTAAGGACCTTGGCAGAGTTTCTAACACATCATCAGCGCTCAATAAATGGTAAGAATTACTATTGTTATGCCTCCCAGCCTGGGTTCCCCACTCTTAGCTAGTTAGAATGAATGGGGCTAGAGGAACAGAACAAACTCACAAGAGTTAGATTGATGCATAAATAATATCAAAATGTATCAATTCCACAGGAGTCAGGTTATTAAAAATGTATTATAATATCATCAGTATATCTCCTCATTAAGTATTTTATTTACTACTTATTATAGTAAGTGGGGAAAATATCCAAAGAAATTTCAGGGGACAGACTTTTCTCCCAAGGTTTACCCTTCCTCAACATACATTTAGGAGAATATAATACTTGTGGTTAGAGAAACATCTAGCACCCACTGCCCTCAAGGAAATTATAATTTAAGATTAAATCCTTACTCAGTGAAAACTTCAAAATTCTTGCACAAATTAGGTCTATCTTTACATTTTTCTTCTCAAGACAGTTTCTGTTTTCTTTAGGATCATTTACTAATTTTTATGCACATTTGTGGAATAAAATACTTGTTTGTTTATTATTGCTGAAAAATAAATTTCGCAGAAAAGGGTAGACTGGCAAAACCTTCGTGCATGCCTAAAAGGCTGGCCAATTGGTTCTGACCCCCATTGATTTGAATCAGTGATACAAGCTCCTTATTCAATAGACATTTATCGTGCAACGACCATGTTTTAGGTACTTGGCAGATGCCCAAGTTTATATTAAATAAATTCATATGCTTTTCTCCTGTTCCTCTGTCTACCTGTTTTTGTCACTTTAACTTCAGACCCAGCCAGGCACATTAAGAGGGTCTAGGACAACTTTTTCCTCCCCTTCATAAGGGCCAAGGTTCAGGAGCCCCAAATGGTGCTTGGTCCAAGCTTATATTTCATTTTCTCTCACATAAAAAGAAAAGCATGCCTGATGGCAGCTCCCAAGTTTTCTATTTTTCAGCATCAGTGAGAGGTTTAGAATGCCCTCTTTTTCTCCCTCTTGGAGGATTCATTGGGCCAACCATAGACCCAAAGTAATAACATGGTAGCCCAAAGTTGCCATTGGCATGATGAGGTTGCCAAGAGACAGGAGGTGGCAGGGAAGATGGCACCCTAGATGACTATGGCATTTATTTTCATCTTCACCAACATCTCAGCACAGAATCTCAGGCAAACACATTATTGAATTAACTGACCTTAAATTATTTCTGGACTTTTAAATAGTCGCCAATTAACTTCTGTTTTAATGTTAAGTTCTTTTGCCAAAAAGACCCCAAGCTCATTTGCTTCCACTTGACTTATTTATCCTACTTCCTGTGTTAATTTCTTTGCCATGTCTTCCCTGCCACAGACCTCCTTGTTGCCCTAATTCAAGCTGCCCTACCTTTCCTTCTGTAAGGATACATCATTAGCTCATGCCTCTTACTTCTTTCTCACTCCCTGCTTATACCTCCTAACTAGCACCTTTTCTATAATTTATGAGGCCAGAACGTAATGCTGACAGGCAGTAAGCTGCCCATTAATTAGGTATTTTATTCTATAGTCTTTGTTTTCCCATCACAGTGTAGGTCCCTATTAACAGGGACCTTGTCTTATGTTTTCTTCTGCTATACCTTATATCATAATGTCAGGTATTCCAGTTAAGTTTGCATAAAATACCATACCAATTCTTAGTAAATTTTAAGACAGCAGCCACATATTTAGGTCATGCTTCTGTGAATTGACAATGTGGGCTAAGCTCAGCTGGTCAGCTGGGCTGGCCCTGTCTGGGCTTACTTGTGGATCTGTGGTCAGTTTCTTGTCATCTAGACAGCTCTGATGGGTTATTGACTGGGGTGAGGGAGTGATTGGGCTGCAAGTTATTCATCAGCAAGCACACTAGCCAAGGCTCATTTACATACTGGTGGCAGATTTCCAAGAAGAATGAGAGAGGAAAGGCCCAAATGTGCAGTTACTTTTCAGTCTCTGCTTGTGGTTTTAGTATGGATATCCTAATAAAATCCTAGTTCCATTTATAATGTGAGAGTGAAATATTTAATTTTTTTCCTCTAGTCAATTAAACATTCCCCTTGCTATTAGATCCTGCTGCATACCAAGCAGTTGGTTTACAACATTTCTCTTCTTGCTTATGGTCTGTGGATCAGCTCTGTCTCAGCTAGACATGTGTCAAAGCACCAGTTGGGTTGATGTCTACTTCATACATTATCCTTCACTAGAAGCCACTGGACTTATGCACTTTTCATGGAGGTTTACGGGAGTGTGAGAGGTAAGCCAATTTTCTTACACATGTGTAGGGTCTCTTTTCAAATGGCATTTGTGAATATCCCAATGGCCCAAGCAAGTCAGGTCCAAAACCTGCCTTCAGCCCAGCATGAAGCCACAGCAATGCTGGGTACATTTATTTCTATAACCAGAGGGAGTGAAGAATTGAGAACAATTATCCTACCCACCATACCTATCTCATGCTCAAATCAGCATCCTTAGGAGCTTCTTAGTCACACCTGCTCTTTTAGCCTCTTCTAAACCCCTGTGGCATTGCCTGGCTGGGACTACCTACTGAAACTTATTCTCACTTATCATGGCATCTCCTGTAGGTAAAATGTCTACAGTGGATTTTTTGGTAGCTGGTCATGCTACCATTCCCCAGCTGCTGTGAGTTTTAGCTGCTAATGGCTCAGAACTGCCCTTCTCCAGAGAGCTGTCTTCTGCTGACGGGATGTTCCCCACACTCCCCTTCCCCCACGCCCCGCCCCCCCCACCACAGCCTCAGTACGGGAAACTCAGAGACATGACTGATTCTGCAATGTAAAAAGCCCAGTTCCCTTGCATCAAGGTGAGGAAAATTTGGGAATATAATTTATGCCCCAGAACACCCCTGGGAATCACAACAAGGCAACATTTTGTTGGAGAGCACAAAGTTACTTCCTTCCTTCACTATCCTGCTGCTCTTATTCCCTTGCATTTTTCTCCTAGGAGAATGTTCTAAAAAATCAAATGCACCCAGGTCCTTTCCTCAGGCTCTACTTCACAGAATCTGACCTAAGATAATGCCTACTTTTCGGCATCTCTTTCAGTGCCTTTGCAGTACTGTGCACATTTTCCAAACTGTAACTATGCACAGGATGAATAAAAACTTAGAATTTTCCTTGCTCAGGACACATGCCAGAAGCCTCCTCAAAGCCCTAGTCATCTGCACCAGTATCCATTTTATATTTCCTCTTTTTGAACACATGGCCATTGTGGTCCCTTATTCAATATCTTATATGATCCCCATATGGATATAGCATCTCCCTCATTCAGCACTTGCTAGAAAGAATTGTGTTAACTCTGGTAGGTTTGACTTAGTGAGCCCCTGAGGGTTTCTACTGACCACTTTCCCTTTTCTTTCCACACAGATGTTAGCCTGGGGGTGCAGGAGCGTGGATACTGATGTTCAGGGAGGGGGTAGAGGCTAAGTGAGTATGGACTTTGGAAATGACACATCTGTGTTCAAAACATGGTTCTGCCATTTACAAGCTGTTATTTTGGCCAAGTTAGTTAATATCTTAAAGCCTTGGTTCAGCTTCTATAAATCAAAGACAATGTATTTGAAGGGAAATGATATTCTCCTTTGTACCCAGAAAAAAAATGTGTGGTTACAGCTGCAGTTTTGTTTGAGGATATGAGCTTCTGTATAGCAGTACCCTGAAGCCTAAGTTTGCTCCAGGGAGAGCAAATGGGACATGCATGGCTATCAGGCAGCACTGAGCCTGGGGCATGAGGCTGGTGGCTTTCATTCTTTCATGAGGCTGGTCGGCCACTCTGACCAACCTTTCACATTTGTTGTCAACAACCTCTCACCTCCTTGTGCCTGTTGGCAATTGATCAACCAAGTGACCTCGAAAACGTTTAGAGGAATTGGATTACGAAATGTAGACGTGTGTGGCCTAGAAGGACTGGATGGTATGAAGAAGCTTGCCCACTGCTCTCAGTGAGTGCTGTCTTAGAACATCTGAGCTAAGAGCGCACAGGGTCTGGGCCCCAATCATGCATCCTGTGGTCCACTTTTGCTTGCTTTCTGTAGGAGCAGGTCTTCATCATCTTTTTAAGATCCACACATCCCCTTGGTTCTTCTAAAAGTATATAACGCTCTCATTCCTTTTGCCTTCAGTGCATCCCAAGCCATCTTCCAGCCTTGCCTTTATGTTCAGACGTATGCCTCTCCCCACAGAAAGTGCCTGAACTTTGGAAGCTCTAACCCTGGTTTGGAGGAAAAGAGACCAAAAACTCAAAAATATCCTCCTCATCTTCATACCCAGGAAAATATATGGTTACAGTTTCCTACAAGGTTGGGAGCTGCCGATTGCACTGCGCTTATTAGCAGTGTCCTGGATCTGAAATGAGAGCTCTGCGGGTTTTTTCCATATCCATGACTTCTTTTGGCACCGAACACAGCTGTGTAAATCTTCAGCTGCTAAATTCTGCTTTGCAATTCCCCAGGCTGTTCATTTATTATTAATTACAAGCATTATTTATATAGAACTGGAGAGTTTTACGTCAAGGTTGAGGCCCAGCTAGAACTTAAAGCTGTGTGGGGACTGGCTCAGAGGCAGAGTAGCAGTTGCCTGTCTCCCCCCTCTCCGCCCTTCCCCACCAAGGGTGGAGGTGGAGAAAAAAGAGGTGAACAGGTACAGTCAAGAACCAGAGGGAGGAGAAGGCCTTGCAAGAGCTCTTATGCTCTGACAAGTTTCCTTTTGAAGCAGAGGGAGCAGCTGAGGAGGCAGAGGGGGTAATATGGTCTGAAATTTTATGGTCAGAAAGACAGAGGATTTCACACACACATTTATTTATTTATTTAACAGCCACTCATTGAGTGTCGATCATGTGCTGTTAGATTTAGGGGGTGCAGAGGTGCACAAAACAGACATGGTCCCTATTCTCTTGGAACTTGCCTGCCGGTTGCATTAAAGGACAAAAATGAGACTAGACAGAGCAGGGGTTTGGTGTCAGGGTAGGGGAGGGTGGGGTTGCCCCTGGGGGGGCAGTGAGAGTGACATGAAGAGTCAGGCAATTACTTAGGAGCAAAAGCAGCATGAAGCACCTCAGCAGGGCAGTTTTCTAGGCCTAGATTTGTTTAACTCTCTCTTGGAAGATGAACTCTCAGGCTACTACTCCAGCATCAGTAGAAGATGGTGTCAGTTGTTATTTAACAAGCACTAATAAGGCTTACCACATGCCAGGTACCATTGTTTTATACATATACTCATTTGATTGTCATCATAGCTTCTCAAGATAGAGTCTATTATTGTTCTCATTTATAGATGTTGAAACCTGGGCACAGAAGTTAGGCAGTCTGTTCCCAGAGTTATCCTTTAACCACAGTATGCTGTGGTCCAAAGATGCCCTTTGCCTCATATCACAGTTGATGAACATTCATTTACCCCCAAACAATGTATTGAACGCTGATTCTATGCCTAGTGCTAAGAATACAAGGACAAAACATACATAGTGGTATCAGGATTTGAGGAGATGGGCAAATAGGAAATAACTGTCTAATGGGGTTTCTTCTGGGGTGATGGTTGCACAACATTGTGAATGTCCTAAATGCCACTGAATTGTTCACTTTGAAATGGTAAATTTGACGTTATGTGAATTTTACCTTGATTATAAAAAAAGATCAGCATGAGAAGAGAGGCCTGGAGGGGCAGAGAAGTGAGTTCCCCTCATCCTAATGCAGGGGGAGTTGGGTTCTGCTGGAATCACGCACATATCTTACATATTGCTATCAGCACCCAGAGGAGGCAGGGATTTGTTCAGCCTCAGTGGTCAGGGAAGCTTTCGCTAACGGGTTTTAATTGAGCTAAGCCTCAGCAAAGATCATAAACCAGGAGACTTTGGGAGCCAGGAATGTAAACATGTTGTCAGCAAAAAGGCAAGGGATGCGGCACAGACATTGCCAAGCCAAAGTGTCCGTGCCCCTCCCAGAGCTATTTAAAATGTAAAATGTTAAACATTGTGATGCCCAAAGAAATGCACCTGTTAACTTGCTGTGGGCACTTTGGTTGTGGATTTCCACCCCTGACCTTAAAGGATGAGGAGGATTTTAATGGGGAAAGACACTGTCTTAGTGAATGTCTTAGTTTGAGTGACCCCAGAAACAGATCCTGAGAACAGTACTTTGACACCGGTGATCTCTGTCAAACACACATCTCAGAACCATGTGGGTTGAAGGCTGAGGGAGCTGAGCTCACACACCTGTTGCTATCAGCCATTGGTTCCCACTTTCAACCTGCTGTACAGCCAAAATGTCAAAGACTGGTAGTACTATCTGCTGGGCACCCAGAAATGGTAAGGGCACCAATAGCCATTGCTACAGGGGTGTCCTTGCTGCAGGAGGGACTAGAAGTAGCCAAGAAAAAGCAGAGAGTGCATGGCTTGTCAAAATACCAGGATCTGGGACACCTGAAGGAGACTCATCCAGTTGGATGCTCCTCACACCTTGAATCTTGTCGAGAATTAATGTGTGCTGTGTGTTCACTGGTACCCTAACCAGCCTCCTTTCCACCATCCAGCCTTCCCTGAATTCTTCTGCTGCCTGAGTATGGCTTTCCAGTCTTCCCTGTGATATGGGGAGTTGCTGATATTCTTCCAGTAAAGTTGCTTCTCTTTAATGGTAACTGCTTCTCTATTCTTTGTAACTGGAGACCCCACTGGCACTGGTATAGGATAGGGTAGCATGCAAATGCTTAATTTAGGACATCAAGGTATAAATACAAGAAGTGGTCATGGCATAACAGTGATGATATAATACCTGCCAATAATGTTGGATGAGGTCTGAAGATGGAATATGAAAATTTGACAGATGAAGGAAATAGATGCTCCATACTAGGATGTTATCTAGGGAGAATTCTTAGGTGGAAAGGGACTTGAGCTCTGAAGTGAGCCACAAGGAGCATCATGGGGAAGACTTACCTTTAATCAAGATTATTCATGCCCAACATCATGAGAAACACTGCCATCAATTTCCCTGGGTTGACGGTGAAGAAGTTGGCCCAACTTCCCCAGTTTCCCCAGAGGCTTCACTTTGCCTTGCTGGCAGCGTTGCCTTCCTTGTTTGTGCTTTGTAACTAAATGGTAGATTGGTTTTGTGCACTATTTCCTCATCCAGGTGCTATGTACTTGTCATTTTTTTCCTTCTGGTTTAGACAGTGCTGAGAAGCTGATTACAGATTGGCAACGTGACTGAAACCTAGCAACCACCTTTTAGATGATGCATGAAATACCACCTTTGTCGTCTTAGGGTTCAACGTCAGAAGTGCAAATGGTTACCCAGAGAGGTAGCGCAGGTACTTTTGTCCTTATCATTTTTACATTAGTCTGAGTGATATCTAGGTGCTGAACAAAAGTAGATGCCCATTACAAATTACGGGTGGGTACTTTAATGAGAGGTTACAGAGGAAGGCTCTGGGGAGAGGAGAGACAGAACAGTGAACCGAGAGGAACCCTGGGCCTGGAGTGAGGGGGTGAGGGCTTCCTTTTTAGCTCTGCCACTGAGAAGATAATGAGGGAGTCACTGCACCTCTCTAAACCTCTGTTTCTGTCATTGCTGAATTGTGTGGGTCAGATTCAGAATTAGCTCCAGGAAGTAGACACATAAATCACGAATATTAAATGGAGCTGGACACCAAGGGAAAGCTTTAAAAACCAGTTTTTCAAATATGGTCCCTTATATTATGAAAAAATAATAGACATTCTAATTCTAATAAACCTAATCTGTTCACCTATTGCAATTGTGAAGTTCTTTTTGCTATTCCCAGGCATCACTTAAAGTGAGCAACATAAGAAATCTAAAGGAAGGGCATTTAACATTAAAGGCAGACATCTACAGATGGCCCAGCCTTGTTCTCCTGTTAACTTAGAACCATAGGTAGTTGGAAAATGTTGGTGTGATACCATATTGAATATTCCTTCTCCTCCTGTGTTCACTTGCCCGCCTCTGGAGCGGGACCTCACAACCTAGCACGTACCAAGCACTCTAAGGCAGACTCGGGGAGCCGTGTGCCAGGTGTTAAAAGGAGGTGTGTGCCTCACTGAGACCATTTTAGCAGATGAGTTAAGGCTCCTCAACAGCACTAATCTGCAGCCTGTAGGATGCAGGACCAAATGGCAGTGACCAGTCACTCTGTTGCGTCAATGCCTCCCTCTCAGCTACATACTTTGTGAGCTCAGATCAGGTGCTGTCAGGATGGGAACTTCGTTTGGCTACTTATTTTTGCATCTATACGTTTCCTGCTTTCTTTTGACTCCTTTGCCTTCTGTGATTGGATAACTGTCAGAGGATGAGTAAATGGGAGATGATGTTTATGATGACACCCACCAGCAGGCCCCTGTGGAAGAATTATTCTGTGTAATAACCTACTCTGATTGAGAACACTTCAGAAACAATTTAAAGCTTTCCCCCCAAAACCTGGAAATTATGTTTTTCCAAATCCCTCTGAGGTTTAAATAAATAGTCTCTAAATCTGAACATTCTTGAGTTTGCTATGGGTCCTGACTTTTAAAAATATAAATTGTTACCTTAGGGCCAAAGTAAGCATCTCTCCATTCCCCTGGAAAACAGAGCAAGGAGAAATTAATGCACATTTCAGCAAGGAGCATATTTTAATCATTTAGGGAAAAATCCTTGGAAACACAAAAATACAAGTTGGGATAAGTCATAATATATATCTTTAATATGTGTTCTAAAGGAGTAACCCAAATACTTCCTGTCGTAGCAGAAGCATGAGCAGGGGCGCACTTATCATTGGGATGATTTGCTAAAAGAATTATCTTCACTTCGGAGAGGGCTCTTTATATTTATGACATATATGGCATTATGGGCAGATGTGACTAAGACACAATTCACCTCTATGGATTTGAAAGAGGGATAGTTAGGAACCTGGCTTGAATTTATTATTTAATGTTTGTAAGTTATCTTTCTTGGAGCTTATGAGAGAGGGCCTACTGATGTTCATCTTGGGATCGTTTTTGTATGTCAGGAGATACTTAATGCCCGGATTAATAAATCAGCACTTCTCAAATTTTCAGGTGCACACAAATCCCCTGGGAACCTTGGGGATTGTTGAAATGTAGGTTCTGATTTGCAGGCCTGGGATGGAGCCTGAGATGCTGTGTTGCTAACAAGCTGTCTTTGAAACCACTCCTGGATGCACAAGCAGCAAATGGCTTGCATGTGAGGGAACTCTGGCCGATTTTAGGACAACTCCACAAGTTGTACAAATTAAAATTCTCCTTATATTACAAAATTAGCTCTTACCCAGCCGGCGTGGCTCAGTAGTTGACCATCAACCTATGAATCAGAAGGTCACAGTTCTATTCCAACTCAGGGCACATGCCAGGAGGCAACCAATCAATGATTCTTTCTCATCATTGATGTTTCTCTCTCTTCTTCCTTCTTCTCTGAAATCCTTAAAAATATATTTTGATAAATTAATAAAATTAGCTCTTTTTTCTCTTAAAAAATACAAGCTAATTGGAAATAATTCAGAAATGTATTTACAAAAGCAACAAAGACCATATCACTCATACGTAACCACAGTTACCATTATAATATTTGTCAATGACTCTCAACCCTCACTCAGCGTCAAAGTTGCCCGAGAATTTTTCATATACCACAGGCACTGAGATCCACCTTTCGCAGAGTCGGCTTTCATTGATCTGAAGGAGGATGTAGGCGCTGGAGTTTATAAAAGCTCCCAAGTGATCCTGATGTGCAGTCAGGGTTTAGAGCCATACGTTGCACCCAGCTCAGGTGTTTATAGTGACATAGCTATGGGAAACACATACTTTTATTTTTAAAGACAAACATAATACACTCTTCATAGATCTCCATCAGCTTTTTGAGTAACTGAAACTAGTCCTTTGGAGAGATACACAGTCATTTAGTTGGCCAATCTCCTTTTGTTGGCATTTATCTTATTTCCATTTTTTTTATTATTATTATAAAGAGCATTGAGGTAAATATCATTATACCTACATATCTAAGCACAATCCTTAGGATAAATTTCTAGCAGTGGAGCTACTAGTGCAATGAGATAAAATTTACAGACATGTTCTAAAATTACCCTATAGGAAGTTGTACCAATTTGTGCTCCTACAAGCTATTTTTGAGTACCAATTTATGTTCCTACAAACTATTTTGAGTGAGCCCAT
This sequence comes from Myotis nattereri, assembly GCF_964212035.1. Taxonomy (NCBI): domain Eukaryota; kingdom Metazoa; phylum Chordata; class Mammalia; order Chiroptera; family Vespertilionidae; genus Myotis; species Myotis nattereri. Next base: position 19,630,959 of record NC_138083.1, on the reverse strand, counting down.
GATCCCATACCTTCATGTTAGTCTTTTAAAATTGGTCATATATGTAAAAAATATTGTGATCTGTATTTATGTGTTGAGTAGTGAAATTGGGCATCTTTTCATATATTTATTGGCCATTTCTACCTTTTCTATAAATTGCCTTTTCATATCCACAGTTGGGAGATACTGGTATTTTAACTAACATATGTAAAAGATACCTCTGCAGTGTTCAACAGTCTCTTAGAGTGTCCCCAGCAGGAAGGAACCCCAATTTCCACAAGATCTGCTTTGGGGGGATTCCAAACTAAGGCCCTCGGGAATTCCAATCTCCTCAAGTCCCAGTTGCACTGTTCTGACTTTATATGCACTGCACACTGGTGGTAGCATGTCAGTTACTGTGCCAAATCTCAAGAAGTCTGAGAGGCATCTACACAGAGAACCAAAGGAACACAGAAGATACTGTACATGAAATGCCAGCATGCAACAAACAGCCTTCCTAAGGTCTAAAGCTCCAAGGGCTTACTTGGAGGAGCCATGGCTGCATGACCTAGATGTAACCTTCCACAAATATCACTCTTCGACATGGAGTAGAAATGGGACATGGAACAGTATAATGCAGAGGTATATGCAAGGTTTTGGGAAGAGAGAGGTAGGAAAAATTAATATTATTAAGAAAGGATATCATGGATTTTGCCTCCAAAATGTGTCCCATTTCTTCACTCAAATTGTAGCCTGGGTGAAGGTCAACTCAGAAGCTGGGAGCTAGATAAGTCAGGTCCCTCCCTCACATTGGTGGGTTGGGCATAAGTATAAATGGAGACTTCCCCTCTTCTATCTCCACCCTGGGCTCTGTCCCATGTCATGAGGGCTTCTTGCCCACATGTCCAATCTCTATTCAGCAGTTGCTGATGATTTATTTTTTGGAGCCAAAGGCTTGGCAATTGAAAAATGTCAGTGCAAAGCAATGCTAGGATTACAGCAAGAAAGCAACTAACAACCTTGTCAACTTTATGTAAAACTCTGTCAAATGATCTCTAGGGTGTTGGGAAATTTTGCAACTGGTGTTAACTGTATAGATGTAATCTCTCTGACAAAGAGACCACCTTTGGATTAATTCACTTTTTAAGTATTCTTTTAGTAAAGAATACCTATTCTATTTCCTGGTTTCTTCTCAATTGTTTAAGAATTAATTACAAATCTTCCACCAGGCTTAATAACAGGTCCTCTGTGCAGATATATCTACTGGAAATGCATTATTTTAAATGCAGTGCCAAGAGTTGTCCATCTACTAACTGTCTATGCTGATCACACAGTCTGCGCACCATCAGAGGTTTGTACTAAGGGATAACTGTCCACTTATCACAATCTGTCTTCAAGTTAGTAGTAGATCATCAATTATAGTAATTCAAGAACTAGGTATATCCCACTTGGTGGTGGTGGGGAGGTTACATGTAAATAATCAAAGTGGACCAAGTAGATGAGCATGGGCAACAGAAATCCAGACATAGACTCTGGTCTGGGAAACCAAGAGAAGAGGTCACTTGATGAAGTTGTAGGTATGGGAATGAGGGTATTCAGTTTTATGAAAAAGCCAAGAGCCCAGTTAATGGCTCCATGAGGTATGACAAGATAGAAAATTTAACTTCAGAAGAATTAAGAGCATATACTAATAGCTCAATCTACCACATTGGTCCCAAAGTACCCATTCCTTAACACACACACACACACACACACACACACACACACACACACACACACTACACACCTCCAGTATCTGAGATTTTACTAACACAGTAACTTCTTTGGACTGAGAGATTATTTCTGATATAACTTGTTGAAATGCAAATATCTTACCTGGCTGTTAACAAATGAAGCCTTTAATTGTTGAAAATGAAAGGAAAGTAATATTTTATTGATCCTAGTCTGAACTACATAAAACTCAATTAGGGAGCTTGGGTGTTTTTTTTTTAATCTTTATTGTTGAAAGTATCACGTAAGTCCCCCCTTTCTCCCCCGTAAACTTCTTCCAGCCAGCCCCCATCCTCCACACCCCAGGCCCTCACCACCCCATTGTCTGTGTCCATGGGTTATGCATATATGCATGCAAGTTCATTGGTTGGAGAGCTCTTGTTATCCCCACATATTTTATGAGGAAACTGTAGTTCAGCAAAATAGTAATTAAATATTGCTAAAGGTTCTACTGTTGTCATCTGGGATTTGAATCCAGATGACAACAAATCCCTTGTACTTTCCACCATCGTATGCTGCCTCTGTTAGAGAAAACGAGGACAGGGCAGTCTTTGGAAAGGGATTTTGATGAGGGGTGAAGAACAGACCAAATCAGGGAGCCACTCACTGTGGATGGTGGAATCCACAGTAGGTCCAGGCCCCTGATGGGGGGCCAGGGTGCCAAGGGCAAAACAAGCCTACTTCATAATGTGATCTATAGCTGTTTCTACTGTCAAGTTTGTTCATCTCACAGAATTGCCAGGCCTTGTTCTTCTTCCAAGGCATTGCAGAGCAGCTGTGAAAAGTCCCATCGACCCTCATTGCCGTTCTGATGATTTTCACTTTCCCCAACATTCCAGAGCCCAGGATCCTTCCTTCCCAAATTGTTCTGAGGCAGAGATGGTGCCTCTCATTAGGCTTTGTAAACAGCAGCAGCAGCTTCCTGGGCCTACAGTCTGAATGCACAGAAGCAGCAGACAGCATCTAGGAGCAGACATTTAAAGAGCTCTTGGTTGGTTCTGGTTCTGAGATTAGCATCAAAGGCTAAATAAATAATGTAATGCCCCTAATCATAGAGTCGTGCGGATAGCAATTAGGCCTGCATTATAGGGATTACTCACGTCGATCTCTGTACCTGAGATCAAACTCGGCTCTAATTTGCCACTCTTATTTTAATTCCATCAATTAGAGAAATAAATTGCAAAGAAAGCTCATTTTAAAAAAGGTTTATTTTAACCTTTTATAACATACTTGGGCAAAAAAGCATAGAGAAGAGCTTTCTGAGTGACTGCTAATTTGTCAAGATTGGGAGAAAGATGCTGTGAAAAATACTGCTCCAAACAACAATTGAACACTGCCAACCATGGAGAGGAGTAGGGAGAGAGTGGGAAAGGTTTTTTTGAAACAAAGCATTTCAGCTTAGAATGGAAATATATGCGACTACATTGAATTCATACTGAATTTATTAGAATATAATATAAAAATAAGCTATCATGAAAAGATGGCTCCTTTTAGTTCATGCATCCATTCTACTGCCAAGTATGTATTGAACACTGGCTGTATACTGAGTTCTAGACAGACAGTGACAAGCTCCATGGCTATAGTTCCTGCCTTCATGGAGTTTGTAGCTTTGTTGGAGAGACAGTCATTAGCCAAGTACATACATAGATAAGTATAAAATTGCTGGCTTAAGAGAAGAGGCAGTGGATGTGAGGGGAACTATGAGAGCATGCAATAGAATGACATAAGTAAGACCAAAGAGGCTGGAAGAATAATCCTTAAGGAGAGATGTGAATAATGGATTAGAATTCGCCACATAGAGGATATCATTCCAGGCAGAAGGAGTGGTCTGTGAAAAGGTCAGGAGGCAGGAAAAGACATGGAAGGACCTAAAGGAAGGTCAGACCATCTAAATGGAGCAGGTGATATTTACTGAGTACTGACTTATACGATTAGGCTTCGTATAAAGCACATCTACACATTATCTCATTTAATTGAATTATCCCCATTTCACTGATTTGGCTTCATGCGATTGAAACACTTGCCTAAAGCCACAAAATCAATAAGCCTTCTATTTTAGTACCCAAGAATGCCACAAGGCACTTGGAGAAATCACCTACATTTTCTTTTTGAGGAGAAGGGTACATGGTGAAGGAATGTTGATGACACAGGTAAGCTTAATGGACACTTACTGGCCCGGCACTGTAGGAAAGATGCAGACAATCTTTTATTCAGAGATTCTATTGGTAGTGCACTACTTCACAGTTACCACAATTCAACAAGAATGCTATGTGCATCAAAAACGATGGGTTGAAAAGGGAGAAAACTGGAGGGGGCAGAGTGGACTGTTGCAATATGCAGATCTGAGAGAAGTGAGAATGCTAAGGGATGAAAAGAGGGATTATGAGGAAAGCCTGGCTGGAACATGGCAACTGACTACGGATGAGGGCAGGAGATGGGAGATCAAAGGGTAGTGATAGGTGTGAGATATCTCCAAGGAGCTATCAAGTGATTGACTAAGAAAGGTGAAACACAGTGAAAAGAAAGAAGTCAAAAGGATAAACCAATCCATGTACATAAGGAAGGTGGGTAGGAGGTCATGGTTGTGGGTGGGACATTAACCAACATAAGCCTAGGCATCTCCAGCCAGTGTTAATGATGCCACTTTGAGAGCAGACCAGGCATCCAATCCTGGATGTTCCCATCATGTAGTGTGGATCTGGGCATTCTGTTACACTTTTGGTGTCAAAATAAAGGTGAGATTTAGTGGATGCCCCAGGTCCAGGTGGTCCCCTGGTTGAGGTGTGGGAGCCCATAAGGACAGTCCAATAAGCAGCAGGCATGCCTTTCCGCACTCCATGACCTTGAACATTCCTCCATCATGCCACTTTGTGCCACTTTGTGCTGAAGCTCCTTTCTATGTGTCTGTCTTCTCAGCTAGGATGAAGCTTGCTAAGGATAAGGACTATGTGTCTCATAGTTTGTTTTTTCAGTGTTTGGTATGGTTCCTGGCACTTGCCACTCAGGTCACAATGATGCCTCAAATGCTTACTTGTTCAAGGTCTGTGACCCATTACACTTGCTTAGAGGTAGATGCAGGGATAAAATTTAAAAATATGAAAATTGTGGTTTGAGATGCAGAATCTGGACTCTAGAAGGAACCTCACTAATCCCCCATTCAGACTTTCTAGTTACACTGAAGACAAAAATCCCAGTCCCCAAAGGCAGGGATGAATTATCCAAGATGTCAGAGCTAGGATGAAAAATTTGGCATTTGGGACTCAGTGTCTCTCTAGCCCCATAGGCATTAGCATCTAAGTGTTCTTATTAAGCTTGTATCTGCCTAACTTTCATTGTGATTTCCACCATGATGTCCTAGAACAGTGGTCAGCAAACTGCAGCTCATGAGCCACATGTGGCTCTTTGGCCCCTTGAGTGTGGCTCTTCCACAAAATACCGCGTGCAGGCGTGCACGTACACTGAGATTGAAACTTCGTGGCCCATGCACAGAGGTCGGTTTTCGGCCTGGGCGAGTCTATTTTGAAGAAATGGCGTTAGAAGTGGCGGGTGTTGGTTGGGCGATGGGAGACGCGGAGCAGGCGGGCAGCCGGATATGCAGCACGGAGAAGGTACATTGTTTTGAGGTACGTTTGCTGAGGTCGACCCCTCCCAACTCTCCCATTCACACTCATCTATCTGAAACAAGTATACAAGACGAGTGTGGATGGGAGAGTTGGAAGGGGTCGACCTCAGCGAGTGTACCTCAATCAGATTGAGGATGTTTTTAGCAAAGGCCAGTTTAGGAGTACCCTAATTAAGTTAATAACAATATACCTACCTATATAGTTTAAGTTTAAAAAATTTGGCTCTCAAAAGAAATTTCAATCGTTGTACTGTTGATATTTGGCTCTGTTGACTAATGAGTTTGCTGTCCACTATCCTAGGAGATCAAAGTGACTAAGGTTGAAGTTGGAAGTCCTAGAGAGAGAAGGCAGGGCCAATGGTACATCCTCCCCTGGTGCACTATCCTATATAATAAGAGAGGAATATGCTAATTATCTGTTATGCCTTGAGGCTTAATGACCAGATCTAGGATCTGCAGGAGGGTGGGGCAGTGAATTACAAGTGAGTGGCGAAATGCTACAGGAGGGGGCAGGGCAGCAAGCTATGAGGGGGTGAGGGGGGAACGGGTGAGGAGAGCTACAGAAGGGCCGAAGCGGGTGGAGAGCTACAGGAGGGCAGCAGAGAGGTACTGGCACATGGATTCGTGTGCAGGGCTACTGGTGATTATATATTTATGCATAGGTTTATGAATTAATTATTTCTTTCTAACTAGAATGTAAACTACCTGAAGGCAAGAACTAGGTCTGTGTACTTGACTTTATGTCTATGGTTATACCACTGTGTCTGGCACATGGTAGACAACCAATAAATACAATTTACATGATTGAATAAGTAAATGAATAGCCTCCCTGTTCAATTTCCAATCTAGGAACTTATCCTGTCCTAGGGAGTTACAAGCTTCTCAATCTCTTTTGTACCCACTGATGTCTAGGACCCAAACTTCCAGGTAAATAGAAACTGGTTAAACCCGATGCTAAGAAAACTGGTGTGGATTGTATTAATTTAAGGCTTATCATTTTTCCAGTTAAAACTAAGTAGTTCCCTTTAATCTTAGGCTGTGTGAAGTAAGAGCATGCATTATTTAAAGAGCAACAACAAAATTAAACCCTTGTAAATATTGCACATTCATTTGCAAGCAGAAGATTAATACACTAATAACATCTTGGAAATGAAAAACAGTCAGTAAAATGCAAACCTTGCTAAGAGAAATTGCCTTCCTGCTTGGAGAAGAGGCACAGGAGACTGAAGAGCAAATTATTTTTCTCAGCTCTGGGTCCTTTAGGGCATCAGCGCTTCCTGAAAAGGATTATGCATTGTGGAAAGTGTTAATGTACCTTATTATTCCATTTCTCTCTGAAGAATTCTTTGGAATCAAGAAAGGTACTTAACTGTTAAGCATTACATTAGGCCACATTGTAATACCAGAAATCTCTTAGATTCACGTAACACCTATCTTCAGCAAGTTCTTTTGAAGAAATCATAGAGGATGAGCAGGTTTTCCTGCTGTGCGAACCCAGTGAATCATGTTGATTTCGGGTGTTTTTCTCCTGTGGACTCACTGAACTGTGGATAGGACCAAGCTTATGCAAGTATTGAAAGTTTCCTGCATGTTTAGCTTTTTGTCGCTATGTTTTTAAAATATGTAAATTCACTAAGTGTGTGTCTAAAAAGTGGCCAAAAGATGGGAGAAAATAACTGCTAGTCTTTGGTAGGGGACTTGACTTAGTATTTAGCTTGGTAGATGAGACAGGGACATAAGGAAGGTTGAGAGCTCTGCAAGACAAACATGCAAAATGCCACATTGAACAGTAGCCCCTTTGAACGATCAGTTTATGAAGGGGAAAGCTGGGGTTGCTGAGAGCTCACAGCAGAGAGTTTCCTGGGGGACCTGGTTTGTTCTTGGAGGAAAGAAATCTGATTGGCAGAAATGAGCACTGAAATGATTCCAAGAGGCATCTAAGGATGACACAGTATTTGTGTTGATTTTGCATTTCTTGCAAAACTTGTCTGTTTCAAATGTGTTTATGAGGGCAACGATCAATGTTGAAACGTAAACACCTGCATGGGTATCATCAGATAGAGGAAAGAAAATTGAAAATCAACCTTCTACCAATGCTGTGGTACCAGTCTGAGCTTTGGAGGCACCTGCTATGCAATGCTTTTCTACTTTAACTATTTTGTAAAATTTATAGCCATAGAGGATCCTATACCTAGAATATTCTATTGTTTTGTGGTTTTAACCATCCTTTGATCTCTTAATTAGACTAAGTCTTTTAATAAAACAATCTGCTCTAACATGAAACAGCATAAAACAGGTCTTCCTTGATCCCTACCGATAATCTGCAAGAAGCAAAATGTACCGAATCCTGACTTACAAAATTGAACCAACTATAGCAATTCAAAGCCATTCAGAGATTTGTGCTCATTTGGCAGAACTTACAATAACCCACTTCTCTGAGACTCTGTGTGGTGCCATGTATTGTAAAAGATATCACAGACCGAGTCAAGCTGATTCCTTAGAACCATGAATATTCTCTATACAGGCACATGCAGGGGGGAAAGAGGCATTTATCTGAATGGCACCATCCAACAAAGCTGCCAAGGGGTGGGGGTGGGGTGGGGGGAAATAGAATAGTTTGTTTAAATCCAATGCAGTGTACTCAACAGTTTGCATTCTCTTTGCTTGTATATATAGGGCTTTCTTCGAATGTACACATTTAGAGAGACAGTACCTGTGATTCCTTTTAGAGGGATTTTTCTTTCTCAAGTGCAGTGGAATCAGTGACTATTCTGATGGCATTTTTGGTGTCTGTTCCACATGTTGGAGGCAGACTTCTTTGAACCAGTTTTACCCTAATGCATTCCAACTATGGTCTGCGTGTCTTGTTTTACACCTCAGTACTGCCAGCATATCCATCATTTTTCTAAAACTAATAGATTATAGTAAAATCTATCAAAAAAAAAAAAAACTCCTCTAGCTTGGTAAGTAGCCCCTCTTCCACCTCCATACTAATTATTTCAGTTCTAATCACTTTATTCTTTGTGTGAAACAAAACATCTAAATTTGTTCCTCACAATTTTTGTCTACCTTCAGAATCCTAAAAGTACCTTAAGACATACATAAACATAAGGTTCTGAGAAGCAGTTTTTATCTCTTAACCCTTAGCATTTTTAAACTTGAAAACTTCATTGTCAGAGAAATCAGATGCAAAACATTCTGTCTTTAGCCAAAGAAATATTTCCCATATCTTGTGGTGCTTATTCAAAGTAGATTTTCTTATTTTGGTTTCAGATCACATTAATTGCAATATTTCTTTTTCTCTGAGATTCTTTTTCATTTCTTACTGTCTCCGTGTATTTCCTACTAGAAGGAAGTTTTAAATGATGAATAGAATATTAACCTTTTAGGTTTTTTGTTGTTAATACTCACAGGAGGATTTTTTTTTCATTGATTTTTAGAGAGAGTGGAAGGGAGAGAAGGAGGAGAGAGAGGAGGAAGAGGGAGGGAGGGAGGGAGGGAGAGAGAGAGAGAGAGAGAGAGAGAGAGAGAGAGAGAGAGAGGTGAGAGACTTATCTATCAGTTGCCTCCCACATGCACTCCAAACGGGGTGGGGGAATCAAACCTGCAATCCAGGAACATGCCCCTGACTGGGAATTGAATGCATGACCCTTTGGAGAATGGTGATGCTCTAACCCAGCCGTGGGCAAACTCCGGCCCGTTTCAAATGAATAAAACTAAAAAAAAAAAAGACCATACCCTTTTATGTAATGATGTTTACTTTGAATTTATATTAGTTCACACAAACACTCCATCCATGCTTTTGTTCCGGCCCTCCGGTCCAGTTTAAGAACCCATTGTGGCCCTTGAGTCAAAAAGTTTGCCCACCCCTGCTCTAACCACTTGGAAACATGGGCCAGGGCTTAACCTTTAAGATTTTATCGAACTCTCAGACACTGGTGTCTAACTTGGGCATTTTCCTAATCGCAGCAGGCTTTTTAGTAGGAAAAAATGTTGTAAGAATTAAATAAGAAAAAAAAAGTTCACTGTTTTCTGATCAGGGCTTATCCAATTTTCTGTGTGTTTTTAGAGAAATTTAACAGTGAGCCACATAAGTGCTTAGACTGTGCACTAAGAAAAGAAAGTAGCAAAGAACATTATGGCTACCTCTTGAACCTACCTAGAAACAGTAAAGAAAGTTTCAATAAATCTTTCTAATTCTTAAATAAAACAATGTCTTGTGTATAAAAATGTCATGTAAATAAGGATATAGACAACAGTGTTCCATAGTATAAAGTAGCCTGGGTTCCAGTCCCTGACTTACCACTAACTAGGCATTTGATTTATCTTGTCATCTTCTGGTGGTGTAGCTTCTTCATTTGTGGAGTGAGAGATTGAATGAAGAAAATGATTTCTAAGTCTTTTTCTAGTTTTATTAAACAGTGATGCTATATATAATTCTAAGGTGCTCACCAGTACAATGGAAGGACTAAATTCTGAGTCTGAGTTTCTCTCTCCTTGCATTATGCAAATCTAGAATCCTTTAGCATATAGACAGGGAAGGTCATATTTTATGGTATAATTAGCTGCCCTACTTTTAAGGTGGGAGGAGAGTGCAGGGAGCTGGAGTATGTAAAGATGTGAGACTTCTCAAGGGCAGAGAGAGTTGGGCAAGTATGAGCATTGTAGACCTGCTGAGATTCTAAATCAATGGGTTTCAAGGTTGAAAGCATCTTCTGAAGTATCCAAATAGATTTCATTAATAGTTGAATAAAGTCTGTTTTGCTTTATCATTAAAGGTTAACAAAGTTATAATAATTTCTATGAATATACCTTGTTGCTGTGAAATTATTCACACACACACACACACACACACACACACACACACACACACACACAATTTGGTTCCTGGCATAAAGTTCCTAAAATCTTAGTTATTTCCTAGGTTTTTAAAAATACTAGGAGCATGTTTTTGTTCTAGTATTTGGTCTTTAACCCTGGTTTCTGACATAGAGCTCCTAAGTCCCTTGAAATTTTCTGACTGCTAGGAGCAACACTTGGTGGGCTCTGGATGGGGTTGGTCACTAGAAAAACCAAACCATGATTAGAAATTTAGAACTAAGAGCATGTGAAATCACATTGGAATATTTTTGAGCTTTGTCTTGCCACTTTGTGGAGCAAAAAATTATCGATTCTTCTTCTATATTCTCCACAAATGCAGATTGACTGCAATGTTTTAATATTGGAACTGCCTCATATTCAAGTTTTGATGATCAATGATGATCAATTTGTAATGATCATTTACAAATGTAATTTCATATAATTCTCTCAACTACATGATGAGATATTACTATCTCTATTTGCCAATAAGTTTGTAGGTTAATTTGAAGCTGAAGATATAGATGTGGAAGTCATTAAGGCCTGTTCAAAACCCTAGAGACTCCATCAAAAAGCTACTAGACTTAATACATGAATTTGGCAATGTAGCAGGATACAAAATTAACCCCAAGAAATCTGAGGCATTTCTATACACCAGTAGTGAACTTTCAGAAAGAGAGATTATAAAAACAATCCCATTTACCATCGCACCAAAAAAATTAAGCTACCTAGGAATAAACTTAACTAAAGAGGTAAAAGACCTCTACTCAGAAAACTACAGGACGTTGAAAAAAGATGTAGAGGAAGACATAAACAGATGGAAGAACATACCGTGTTCATGGATTGGTAGAATCAACATCATTAAAATGTCCATACTACCCAAAGCAATCTATAAATTCAACGCACTTCCCATTAAAATACCAACGGCATACTTCACAGATCTAGAACGAACTCTCCAAAAATTCGTCTGGAATAAAAAAAGACCCCGAATAGCTGCAGCAATCCTGAAAAAGAACAAAGTAGGTGGGATCTCAATACCAGATATCAAGATGTATTACAAAGCCACTGTTCTCAAAACTGCCTGGTACTGGCACAAGAACAGGCATATAGATCAATGGAATAGAATAGAGAGCCCAGAAGTCGGCCCGAACCAATATGCCCAATTAATATTTGACGAAGGAGGCAAGAACATACAATGGAGCCAAGATAGTCTCTTCAATAAATGGTGTTGGGAAAACTGGACAGATATATGCAAGAAAATGAAACTAGACCACCAGCTTACACCATACACAAAAATAAACTCAAAATGGATAAAGGACTTAAATGTACGACAGGAAACCATAAAAATTCTAGAAGAATCCAAAGGCAACAAAATCTCAGACATATGCCGAAGCAATTTCTTCACTGATACAGCTCCTAGGGCACTTGAAACTAAAGAAAAAATGAACAAATGGGACTACATCAAAATAAAAAGCTTCTGCACAGCAAAAGAAACTATCAACAAAACAACGAGAAAACCCACTGTGTGGGAAAACATATTTGCCAATGTCATATCTGATAAGGGCCTAATCTCCAAAATTTATAGTGAACTCATACAACTCAACAAAAGGAAGATAAACAATCCAATCAAAAAATGGGCAAAGGACCTAAATAGACACCTTTCAAGAGAGGACATTCAGAAAGCCAAGAGACATATGAAAACATGCTCAAAGTCACTAATCATCCGAGAGATGCAAATCAAAACAACAATGAGGTACCATCTCACACCTGTCAGACTGGCTATCATCAACAAATCAACAAACGACAAGTGCTGGAGAGGATGTGGAGAAAAAGGAACACTCGTGCACTGCTGCTGGGAATGCAGACTGGTGCAGCCACTGTGGAGAACAGTATGGAGTTTCCTTAAAAAACTGAAAATGGAACTCCCATTTGACCCTGTGATCCCACTTCTAGGAATATATCCCAAGAAACCAGAAACACCAATCAGAAAGGATATATGCACCCCTATGTTCATAGCAGCACAATTCACCATAGCTAAGATCTGGAAACAGCCTAAGTGCCCATCAGTAGATGAATGGATTAGAAAACTGTGGTACATCTACACGATGGACTACTATGCTGCTGTAAAAAGGAAGGAACTCTTACCATTTGCAACAGCATGATGGAACTGGAAAGCATTATGCTAAGTGAAATAAGCCAGTCAATAAAGGAAAAATACCACATGATGTCACTCATTCATGGATAATAGAGAGCATTATAAACTTTTGAACAATAATAGATACAGAGGCAGAGCTGCCTCAAACAGATTGTCAAACTGCAGCGGGAAAGCCGGGGAGGGTTGGGGGGCAGGAGGGAGGGGGGTAAGAGATCAACCGAATGACTTGTATGCATGCATATAAGCATAACCAATGGACATAAGACACTGCGGGGTAGGGGAGACCAGGGGATTGTCAAGGGCGGGGGGGAAAAAGGACACATATGTAATACCCTTTGTAATACTTTAAGCAAAAAAAAAAAAAAAAAAAAAAAAAAAAGCCTGTTCCGTTTTGAAAATTAATAGACTATTCAACCTTCCAGAATCTAACATAGGAGTAAGTGTAAGCTGGTCTAGGAACTATTTGAAGAGAAGAAATATTCCTTTATCTTACTTATCATATAACTAGTCTTATTTATTTAGCCAATTTGACATAGAACTAATCTTATATGAATCAAAGTTATCTTTTGAAGTGCACTTAATTTACAAAAAAGATGGGTGACCTGACTCATGTATTCAAATGTCCAAAATAGAAGCTCCTGGCCACAGGCTCCTTAGAATCTTTTTAGCCCACAGATTGGATGTATTCACAGTGGCAGGGAGTATCTCTTTGGATTCTCACACTACTCGAGTAGTTTAGTTGTGTTTGCTATAAAATCCTAGGTGTCTGTGCATCTGGAAAGCTTGATGCATTCTGCTTGCAGGCAGGATGATGCTGTTCATAAACCATTGCTACTAACTCCTGAACTTGAGAGCAGAGAGAGAAGCTATCTCAACCAGCACAGGTTGAGGTTGTGAGTTGATCCTACTAGTTTCATTTCTGTTCTTTTTCTGGTGTTACCCTTTGTATTCCTACTGAAAGGACAACTGTCCCAGAAATGTTTAAGAGATATGTGTGATGTATGCATGTGTCTGTGTAAAACCAGTTTTGCTTCATAAATCCGCTTTTCAGAAAGAGAATATAATAAATCAGGTTGTGAACAACCTCTTGAAGAACATTCAAAGCTTTAAAAATATAAAGAGATACTTTCCAAGAATTCAAATATTTGTCATTTGAATGGCTCAATGCTAGGACCTCTAAAACTATCCTATCTCAGTCAAAATCTTCCTCTCTTTCTCCACCTACCCCGATTTCCTTTGTTGTAAAAGCACCTGGAGAAAGGAAGGGATTCACATTGAGCCAGTCGTGCATGACGCTTCTATGCCCCTTTCCTGGCAACACTAAGGTCAACTATGTCATGTGTTTCATTCTTAAGGTTCTCCAATTGGAGGCATATAAAAACATTGAACCTTGGTTTTGTGGCATTGTGTATCTGCTAGTTATCATTCATTTTCTACATTCACAGCATCACTATTTCTGTGTTTTTAGGCATATTTAAAAAAATTTAAGGTTGTGTTAGATCTTTAAGAGTCTCTTGGTTGGTAACTCATCACAGTTTTTCTCAGAACACAAATATGATTGCCAGGCCTCGACTCATTTCAGTACGTGTATATCTGTTTTGTTTGAGAGTCAACAGGAAACTAGAAGTCCAGACTCAATATTTTTATGTATAATGGTGACATAGGATCTGTACTCAACTGACAAGAACCAAGTTTGTGGTACTTGGTAAAGAAGAGCATATCCAGCCATGAGATCATGCTAAGCAGGTTCCCAAATACACTACCATAAATATCCCAGAAGTGAAGTACTTTTAAAAGAGAGACCCTGGAACATAAAAGAGCCTTTTATCACTTTGAAAACTTTTATTACTATTAAGAAGCAGACCTCTTACACCTCCTAATGATTATGAAGTACTAAGTACTAACTGAACAGGCCCCTTTTTACTGCCTGAAATAGATTATCTGACTCTGAACCCTCTCTAAAGAGGTTATACAGCTATGAAATTATAGATAATATTAATAAAAATAATTAAATGATCTTTTATTTTACAAAGGTGATGATGTTCATTTGTAGTTCCTACACAGGATGCAACCATGAGTTGATTCTTAGAGAACCAGGCCCAAATTAGTTCTTGTAAAAATATGATAGCTTCTAACCAATGATCTGCGGGGGTGGGGGGGGGTGGGAGGTGGTATGGGAGGGGGAATATAATGCAGGGTTGTGTTTCCAAAGGAATCTGTGTACTCTTTGTTTAGCATCTCAAGAGTTAATCAAGTTATCAACCTGCCCTAGATCACTAACCTACAGGCAAAAAAGGACTGAGATATTTTGACCTTGAGACTTTTGGAACCATCTTTGCATTTCTATAAAAAGAAGGAGAACATTGCCAACTCACAGGCAGAAGAACATGTTGTTGAGTTTTCTGCCCAGCAGTGAAGATCAATTTTCATTGAGCTACTCAAATTTTTCTACATCATCCTGATTGTGACCAGCCATATACATTTGTAAATGTGTTCATGGTAGAGACTGGCCATGCACTTTGATTCTATGACTTTAATCTGCCTCAACCAGAGCTGTTTCTGCAGTACACAGCTGGGATGTTTTATTTATCCATCCACCTATCTCCCACATTGTTCTAAAAAGCATTATAGGCTGTGGCAGATTACATTTTTCAAAGATAGCTGCAATGATAGCTCCTATCCCATATGGTCTTCTTACAATGTGACTTTAACACTCCTCCCATGGAATGTTGGAGTCCAGGTCCCCTTCTCTTGAACATGGATAGAACTTCGTCATTATCACGACCAATAAAACACGGCAGAAATAATACTATGAAACTTCCCAGGGTAGACCATTAAAATGTTATGCACTCCTGTCTTGTTCTGTTGGGGCATTGGGTCTTGGAATTCATCTTAGTTCAGGAAAACCAAATTGGGTCCCACAGGGTAACTGTATGGAGAGTCTATGTGTAGAGGTTCCAGACAATATCCCAGCTAATTGCCAGCAGAAACTACCAGCAAGTGAGTGATGATGCCTCCAGATGATCCTAGTGCCAGCCACTTCATCACTGTCTTTGAATCTCATCAGCTAGACCCCATGCCATTCCTACTATGCCCCATCCAAATTACTGACCCACAGAATCTGTGAGTATAATAAAAAGATTATTTTATGCCATTAAGTTTTAGTGAGCTTGTTATGCATCAGTAGTAAGTGAAACATTCACAGCTTAGATTTGGTTTGCTTACAAGCCCTCAAACAGAAAATCATATTCTATCCTCGGAGTTCTCTGTGGCCCAGAAAAACCCTCAAGTTTCCACAAGTTGCAAGCTTCAGTGGAAATCAAATGTATGGAATGTATGAACTCAAAGTGCTTCAAGAAGAAGACTTGGTCCTTTTCTAAACTATAATTTTTTAAAGTAAAAAAAGGTTTATTTTATCCTTATTTAAAGCAATTTCTTTTTTGTTAGCTATTATTACTATAGTATAAAAATATATAAAATTACTTATGCTGCATTACTAAACTTCCCACACCCATCTCTTTCCCCATCAAATTGAGCTAAAGTGATAATCCCTGAAGATATGCCATGTTCTAGAACCCTTAGTGTTGCACTGATGGCATCATGAAAATAGAAAAAATTTGACCCCAGAGCAACCTCTGCTAAAGTCTCTGTAGTGGGGTGTTTGGTGCCAACTGATCCCATCGCCCCCTGCACTAAGGCTAAAACCCATTTGCCTGGCACCAAAGCCCAGGCAATCCTTGCTTGACCATGAGTTTCCATCAGTCTCTTACTGATCTTGAACGCCCTAAGGGTAAACAGACCTTGACTAATCATTTAAGCAGCCTCATCTAGATCAGTGTTTACTAAGGTGTATTGCCCTAAATATAAAAATGGATGTGTTAAAGCAATTTCTTAATGCTTGTGCCTTGAAGGATTGTATTCCCTTGGAGGAAAGCTTTAAAAGAGATTCAACCTCCATTCCTTATACAAATTTGCAAGATCTCCTCTACCTTTAAGATGACCTGTCCTACTGCTCCCAGTGCCACTTCCCCCATTGTCAGAAGAATTAAGCTCTCCTTCAGACCCACATAACATGATTTACTTAGATTTTAGACTAATTGAATCCTTCAAACGCATTAGAGTTCAGTCATAACATTCACAATTGTATTGCTTAAATTATCATAAGAAATATATACACCCCTCTCCCAGGGCCATTGATACTCTCCTCTTAACTGAGCTAACAAACGTGAACCTTTCTTCCTAGAAATACATGAAAAGAAAAAGGAAAAAAAGTCACTAGCTCCCTTCTTCTATCCTCACATGAGTAAAGTGCTGCTTATGCCCCAAGACTATTATTTGGCTTTTATTTTTCTGTTGTGGAAGTCAGATGATCCCATAGTGGCTCTCTGGGGACACCAATGACGCTTCATCCACACCCAGGTGATCAGAGCATCCTCTCCTCATAAAGCTTGTCCAAATCCCACATCTACGGAGTTTGGTGATAAACAATGCCTACATGCCCCTTATCAATCCAAACGAGGCAAAGGCTTCTTCAATTTCCTTTACTCATCAAGTGAACGGGACAGATGATATGTAATTTCCTCCCTTAGGCCGTTGGAAAAGGTATCATGTTCAGAACTAGACACTTGCTCCCAGGAATGACAGTTTGATTTGAATCCCCAGGAGATAGAGAAAGCAATCAAATCAGGAAGCAGATACAAGCCTTTAAACTTCCAGGTCACCAAACAAAGTTGCTCTCAGGATTAGCTTGTCCTGGGGGCAGGAGGGAAACATTTAATGAGATGTAGAATTCCAGTGGCATCCAAAGGGCACCAGTATTATAGATGAAAGTTTCCCCTGGGGACAGTAGAGGAAAAGTTCAAAAGCCAAGGAGTGATTTAGGACAAAGAGAGAAAAACTCTAAGCAGCAGTAAAACCCCAAAGTACTAGCTACAGTGCTCATCACTGATTGCCAGTATCCCATTTGAATTCAGACAAGTTCTTGATCAAGTTGTTGATATTGTACACATCTCAGGCTAGGACAGCAGCAAAGATAATTTTTCCAAAGGTTTCATCCATTTTGTGGGCCATATTTTGCATTTTCAGGCATATTTAATTTGCAGAAAGGATCACTAGACTATCAGAAAATCCTGGTACTAAACCAACTCAAGGACCCATATAATGGAACTTGTGTATGGGAGGTTCCTGACTTCCTGAGACCTCTGCACAATTACCTCACTCCCCTTTTCTCACATGCTATAGAATTCCAAAATTTCCCAAGATTTCTGTAAATTTCTGGGGTGGAACAAATGTTCCCATGGTACCTCTGACTAGGGTTCATTTTTCAATATATGTTGTCTCTTCTAAATCCTTTCAATCCAGAAATGAAACCCAATCTCCTTCTCAATATCAACATTACATACCTACTCTGATCAAGAATTTGGGGAGAGAAAGATCAACATGTATCATGTAACAGTGTAGAAACACATGACAGATATTCCTACTCTGTAGTCTTTCTGATAACCTTACCCCCTGAGTCTTCCTTGGTCGCCGTTGTCATCTTCAGTTATGAGGCTGGACCCTCTGCTTACCCCTGCCCTCCTCTCTTCTGAAGAGCCATAACAGAAGAGTAATAATTGAAAACTCCTTCCCCATTTTATCCCAAAGAGCATTTTTAAAATGCCTTTTGTTGTCAAGCTACAACAAAACAAAAGGTCCTAAAGAAAGTTAGTTCTGTACCTAACTAAAACCAGGATGGTAACTGGTGAGATAATTTAAGACTTTACTTCCTTATAGCAGCATTAAGAAAGACAACAAATACGAAAAAAAAAAAAAAACACCTCATAGACACAGACAACAGTATAGTGGTTTCCAGAGGAAAGGAAAGTGGGGAGCTTGTAAACTGTAAAGGGGGTCAAAAACATGATGGAAGATTTGACTTGGGTGGTGGGCACACAATGCAATATACAGAGGATATATCATAGAATTGTACACTTGAAACCTATAATTTTATTAACCAATATCACCCCAATAAATTTAATTTAAAAAAAAGGAAAACACTTTCCATCTTGGTGCTTTCTCTCATATTTAAGATGCTAGAGTTGGATTGTGATCCCCCACTTTGGCATTCTCCTCAAACCCATCGGGGAGCCAACATTGTGAATGTGGAAAAGAAATGTCAGCATATTGGCATCTGAGCTAATAAACAGATCTGCTAATTGTGTTTTACGTGAAACGTGAAATTCAAGGAAAATACTGGGGGACATTAGTGCTGTTAAGCAGAGTGCTGTGCCATTTAAAAACATATGTTCATTCCTGCTCTGCCACTAATTGTCTTTAAAACTTTGGATAATTAGTTAACATAACTGAGCCTCATTATTTTCAATTTGTAACATGCTGTGATTAGTTTTGATACTCTCAAGGCACTACGACCACTTTGAATTACTGTTTGATGGGCTACACTAAAGTGCAACCAACATCCTATGCCTTACTCCTAAGTATAAACCCAACACAGATGCGCACAGTGTCTGACATTGTCCTGCACTAGAGGTTGGGAGTCATAGCAGACATACCTAATACATAGACAAAAGCCCAAACAGGCAGCCAAAATGGCGAGACAAAAAACAAGCCCCAAATGAAAGAACAATAGAATTCTTCAGAAGAAAAGTTAAATAAAATGGAGATAATAAAGTTATTAGATATAGAGTTCAGAATAATGATGGCAAGGATGCTCAACAGCGTGAGAAAAGATATAGTAACTATGGAGAATGACATAGCACTAATAAAGAACACATTGGGAAGAAAACACAGCACATTAGGGGAAGCGGAGAATCAGATCAGTGAATTATAAGAGAGGGTAGAGAAAAATCACTTATCTTATTATTTCTGTCTTATTATATCCTGAGAGAAGAGTTACCTGTAGGCAGGTCCTAGGAAACTGTTAGGGGTGGGAAGTGAGATGGGAAGGGAAGGAAGTGAATACAGAGCCATTAGTGCACAGGATATATTGGGGGCAACTGGGACCTAAATCCTGCTGGGACTTCCAGGAGACAGCAGAGTCTCACCTGAAGGGCAAGTAAGATAGGATATTGGTTTACTAAGTCCTGTTTATCATTGTCTGGGGGCTGATATCATGAGTTGAAACTACCTAGCACATCTGGATTCCCCAGTGCACAAATTTAACATGCTCAAGGCCTCCTGAATTAAAATAATAACCCAGATAGAGAGATGCAGGTGATTGTGTAAGGAATATGATGGTACATAAGGGATGATGGTTGCAGGGTACCAGAGCATCAGCTGTAGTAATTACATGAGAGAGCACAGGTAAAGTCATGAGGACAGTGCTTGAGGGGCCTGGAGGTGTTAAAAAAATAGTGCTATTAACACAAGCATAAAAAGCATGGACCTATTTAAAAACTCAAGATTCAAGGGATTAGATCACTCCGGGGTCTACCCATTCCCTGATGCCACTGTTACATGACTCTCCAGTTCCTTAGGAGCAACCTTTCTACAAATACTAGCAAATATGCCTCATTCACCCACTTGGAATCATTCAAGTGATTCCAGTATCCCAGACACATCACAACCAATCATGCCAAGCATACTTGTGCCTTTATTTTCTTTAATACTTTATTGTTCAAAGTATTACATATGTCCTCTTTTCCCCCCATTAATCTCTCCCAGCCTACCTCTGCCCCCAGCTCAGTATTGTCTGTGTCCATGGGTTATGCATATATGCATACAAGTTCATTGGTTGATCTCTCACCCACCCCAACTTTCCCCTGCCTTCCCTCTGAAGTTTGACAGTCTGTTTGATGTTTCTATGATTCTGGATCTACTTTTTTTCATCAGTTTATGTTGTTCATTATATTCCACAAATGAATGAGATCATGTGATACTTATCTTTCTCAGATTGGCTTATTTCACTTAGCATAATGCTCTCCAGGTCCATCCATGCTGTTGCAAATGGAAGAGTTCTTTCTATTTTTACAGCTGCGTAATATTTCATTGTGTAGATGTGCCACAGTTTTTAATCCACTCGTCTGCTAATGGGCACTTAGGCTGTTTCCAAATCTTAGCTGTTATAAATTGTGTTGCTATGAACATAGGGATGCATATATCCTTTCTGATTGATGTTTCTGACTTCTTGGGATATATTCCTAGAAGTGGGAATACTGGGTCAAATAGGAGTTCCATTTTTAATTTTTTTAGGAAACTCCATACTGTTTTCCACAGAGGCTACCCCCATCTGCATTCCCATGAGCAGTGTTGATTTATTGATGCTAGGCATTCTGACAAGTATGAGGTGGTACACTCAAAAGACATAAATGTAAGACAGGAAACCATAAAAATCTTAGAAGAATCCATAAGCAGCACAATATCAGACATCTCTCAATATCTTTACCGATACATCTCCTAGGACAATGGAAACTAAGGAGAAAATAAATAAATGGGACTACATCAAAATAAAAAGCTTCTGCACAGCAAAAGAAACCATCAACAAAATAACAAGAGAGCCCACTGCAAGGGAGAACTTATTTGCCAATGATACATCGAGTAAGGGGTTAGTCTTCAGAATGTATAGGGAACTCATACAGCTTAGCAGAAGAAAGATAAACAATCCAATTACAAAATGGGCAAAGGACCTAAATAGACACTTCTTAAAAGTGAACAAACAGATGGCCAAGAGGCATATGAAAAAATGCTCAAAGTCACTACTCCTCCAAGAGATGCAAATCAAAAATGATAATGAGTTGTGCCTTTAAAAGTCACGCTGGCAGCTATCTTCTTGCCAAGGTCCTCTTACGCAACAGGAGTGAATATTGCCGCTGAAATGTATCCAGAGACAGTGCCCACTACAGTGGGGCCTTGACTTACGAGTGTCCCGACTAACGAGTTTTCTGAGATACCAGCTGTCTCTCGCTGATTTTTTGCATTGAGTTGATAGAGTAATTTGAGTTAACGAGCTCCTTAACGAGCTCCTTAATGAGCTCCTTCTCGGAACGAATTAAACTCATAAGTCAACGCCCCACTGTATTATAAAGTTCTACTTGACAAGTAGTAGAGATGGGAAGTAAATAAGCAAAAAAAGCTAAAATTTTGGAAATTTGTTTAATTTATGATGTTCTTTTTAAAGTCATTCTTTTATTTTAATATACCTTTAATAAAAGATAATATTTTTGATATAGAATAAAAGCTGGAAGAGAGTAGGAAAAAAGTTTATGTAAATGAAAAAAAGAAACATCCTCTTTCTCAAACACCTCAATTATCTGAACTGTTTGTATAATCATTTGGCTTTTGGGAAGCAGAAGGGAGTTCTGAGAAAACTACTTCCAACTTCTTGGTATATTTTGAGTTCAATTGATGATAACTGAATCTAGAATGCTGTACATCTTGACTAGCATAATAATCATTTTCTACCAGAAATAAAAGTTCGTGTGAATTATTTTGACACATGGATCTGGTTGGCAACTACTCTTTCATGCCCAATCAGCCAAAACTGAACAGTTCATGAGGTTGTGAGCTAAACTGCTTTATTATTTTATTTACTATTATAACACTAGAGGCCCAGTGCAAAAAAATTTGTGCGCTCAGGTGGGAGGGGGGGGTCCCTCAGCCCGGCCTGTGCCCTCTCGCAGTCTGGGACCCCTCGGGAGATAATGACCTGCTGGCTTAGGCCTGCTCCCGGGTGGCAGAGGGCAGGCCCAATCCCAAGGTGCAGCCCCTGGTCGGGCTCAGAGCAGGGCCGATTGGGGAGTTGGGGCGCCACCCCCTGTCATGCACAGAGCAGGGCAGATTGGGAGGTTGCGATGCCAGCCTCAGTCACGCTCAGGGTAGGGCCGATTGGGGGGTTGGGGCACCACCCCCTGTCACACTCAAGGAAGGGTCGATGGGGAGGTTGCGGTGCCACCCTCTGTCACGCACAGAGCAGGGCCCATCAGGGGGGTTGGGGCTCCATACCCTGTCATGCACAGAGCAGGGCCCATCAGGGGGTTGGGGTGCTGCCCCCTGTCACGCACAGAGCAGGGCCCATTAGGGGGGTTGGGGTGCTGCCCCCTGTCACGCACAGAGTAGGGCCAATAGGGGAGTTGGGGCACCGCCCCCTGTCATACACAGAGCAGGGCCGATCAGGGGGTTGGGGCACCGCCACTCTCACACTTAGGGCAGGGCCGATGGGGAGGTTATGGCTCTACCCCATCACACACAGAGCAGGGCCTGGGGGAGGGGGGTTGAGGCGCCGCACCCTGTCACACACAGAGCCGCAGGGCGATCAGGGGGTTGGGGAGCTCCCCCCATCAGGCACAGAGCAGGGCTGATCAGGGGGTTGGGGCGCCATCCCCTGTCATGAACAGAGCAGGGCGGATAGGGAGGCTGTGGCCCTGCCCCCTGTCACACACAGAGCCACAGGGTGATCAGGGGGTTTGGGCGCTGCCCCCTGTCATGCTGATCCCGGTGCCAGGAGGCCTCTCGGCTCCGCTGATCCCGGTGGTGGGAGGCATATTACTTTTTTACTATATAGGATAGAGGCCTGGTGCATGGGTGGGGGCTGGCTGGTTTGCCCTGAAAGGTGTCCTGGATCAAGGTGGGGGTCCCCACTGGGGTGCCTGGCCAGCCTGGGTGAGGGGATGATGGCTGTTTGCAGCTGGTCACACACCCTTCAGGGTGGGGGTCCCCACTGGGGTGCCTGGCCAGTCTGGGTGATGGGCTGAGGGCTGTTTTCAGGCTGACTGAAGTCCCAACTGCTCCTTTTTTTCTTTTTTTCTTTTTTATTCTGGGCCAGCTTTAGCTCTGGCTCCAGCTCTGAGGCTTCTGCTGCTGAAAGAAGGTATCTGGTTTGTTTCAGTTCTATAATCGAAACACTGTATAACTCCAGCTCTGAGATCCCAGCTCTCTGAAAGCAGGTTTCTGGGGTTTTGTTTAGCTTCTATATTTGTTACAATGTTTCTTAAACTGCAGGCTCAGAGGCCGGCAAAGCAGGTGGGGAATGTTGGAGTCCTCTGTCACTGAAGCAAGCAAGCCTCATGTTACTTTCAAGCCGCCTGGCTGCCGGCCACCATCTTGGCTGGCAGTTAATTTGCATATCGCCCTGATTAGCCAATGGGAAGGATAGCGGTCGTACGCCAATTACCATATTTCTCTTTTATTAGATAGGATGTGGACCTACCTTAAATCTGAACATCAGTATATAAACATCCTGTCAAAAAAATAAAGCCTTGAACCTCCCACTAGGCATCTCTTATTGAAAAGTCTCTGAGAAAAGTGACATTTATGGAAGGAAGTTTAAGGGATAAAGTCCCAACACCCTCCAGGCTGTCTAAGTTGTGTCTTGTATATTAAATTTGATAACTGTCAGGTCCAATTTTTGAACTACCTCTGCTCAGTTCCCTGAAGGATCATCTTTATTGTGTTGGATTTTCATTTTAGGCTCCCAGCAGACTCAAGGTCTAAGAGTTATATGGAACCTCTTTTTTGTTTTGGAAACTGGTCTCAGGAAATCTTATCAAATTTTCACAAGAAAAATATCTTTTAGAATTTAATGCCAAGGCAAACTCATATCTATTAAAATATTATATACTTCTTTTTTGATAAACTTTCTGTGATTTCATTATTTTCTGCCTTCCAGAGAACCCAGAGCCAAATGTTAGCTATTAGAACTAAATTAGCTCTCATGGTTAACATACTCGCCTCCTCTTCCCTTTTGTGAGTCTAATTATTTGTTTTGTCATTTTGTTGTGTATACAACCTTTGTCTTAAAGCATGTTGACCTCTGATCTTTGGAAGGGGTCAAGTGGAGCTGCCATTTGACAGTTTTAGTTGATGCCTCCTTTGTTGAAAGTTAATGTCATGATATTCTTCAAGTGGTGTGCTCTGTGTCTTTCCTTTGCCCCTGCAGATCCACTGCCCACCCCTTTCTACCCTGTTTTGCCTAACAGAGCTGACAAAAATCCACTTGGGAGCTGGAAGCCAAGGAATCCAAAGTGATAGGTTAAGTCTTTTCCAAATCATGCTGTGGTTATAACTGAAATCAGTTCTTAAAAAGAGTCAAAATTAGTCTGTAGGGTATGATGAGCAAATACATCTGGGTCATTGTTAGAAAAAAATCAGAATTTCTTTGTTTCATATACAAAGAAAAATGCATTTAAAGTATTATAAGTAAGAAAAGATGATCAAAGAGAAAGAAGTCTGTCTTATTAGATATCCCAGAGTAGCAATATGTCATTCATATTTTTAAGGTTCTTGGTATAAAAAGTAAGGCCGCCCACTTAAAAGTGCAAAATGGGTATTGCTAGCTGTGGAAATGCATAATGGAAAAAGTAGTATGTGGGGGGGGGGGGGGGTGGGGGAGAATTGATTAGGTAAGCAGAAAAGAAGAGCAAATATCCAAGCAAATACAGGATGTTTGCGTGAGTGAAACCTGTGAGAAGAACTGGAAGGGCATGTAAAAATAAAGCCACTTTCTACAGGCTCCATAGATTTTCCAAAAGGGAAAAAGAAGCGTGTATTTTGGGGGTGTCCCCTACAATGTCCTTTCTCACTTAATACCATTTTACTCTCATTAAAGTCTTAGATCCATAGCCTTTTCCTCAATCGGCTGATATTTGCCTTTGTGAACTAAACTCCTTGGGATTTACTTCTGTCTATCAGAGTAAAGCCCAACTTCTTACCAATGGCTTGCACTTTTCAGCAATGTTTACCTTTCTGGCTTACCCTTTAGGTCCATCCACAGACAATCTTCTGGGACAGCCTGTCCCCTTACTGGCAGTTCCATGTGTGTGCCATGTGCTGGTGCATTCCTTTTGCCAAAACTATCCTTGACAACCATTCATCCCATCTCCCTGGCACACTCCCACTAATTCTTTAAAACCAACCAATGGCACCTCTGCAAAAAGATTCTTTGATTAGCTGCACTTACCCAGTTCCATCCCTCTTAGGTGCATTTTATTTTTTTAACATATTTTCATCAAATTTCAGAGAGGAAAGGGGACGGGAGAGAGACAGAAACATCGATGATGAGAGAGAATAATTGATCTGCTGCCTCCTGCATGCCCCACATTGGGAATTGAACCCACAACCCGGGCATGAGCTCCGGCAGGAGTTGAACCATGACCTCCTGGTTCATAGGTTGATGCTCAACCACTGAGCCATGCCAGCTGGGCCTTCTTAGGTGCATTTAGTATAAAGATGATCACATGGAATCTGAATTATCTGTTTACTTGTCTCTCTCTTCCAGTAAACTAGAACTGTCTTAAGGGCATTCATTGGGCTGTATTTTATTTATCTTTGTGAATCCAGAGCTTGACTGGGACATTGAAGATGTATGTTAAATTGCGTACATTATACATGGCATTTGGGTCAATATATTTATAGTCGTCTTTGGTTCCACAGCTCTCAAATCCTTTGACCCAGGAGATTTCTGGACATCATTATGGATATTTGTTACCAGATGTCTTTATGTTGCAGTCAAGTAGGCAAGTAGGGTCATCTAAATGGTACCCACAACTGAGTCACCAAGGGGCAAGGGATGTGTTACCTCCATGGCCCAGTAACTTGGCAAAGCTCAAACTAGGACTCCTGTTAATGAGGCTGAGCTGATACTTCATAAAAGGGGGTTAGGGGGTCATGGAAACTAATTTATTGTATATCTGTGTGAGCTGTATCACCTGACTTCCTTTAACTGTGCTCCTGGGCCAGCCCTGGGCTCCCAGGAAAGTAGGTCACCTGTGACAATGTCCCATCTCTAAGACTGGGCAGTTTGGGAGGGAGTAGGCTATGCGCAGCAATCAGGGAGAATTTACTGCTGATGGATGGCGATTTTTTGCATTTTGAATTCTCTAAGGTATAATGTCTTTGATTGCCAGCACTGTCGCTTCAGGTCTGACATCTTTCTATGGGGAACATCTGTGGCTTGCAGCTTTCCTGTACAAGCAACAACAACAAAAAAAATAGACAAGACTCTGCTAATTTTTTAAATCACATATTTAAAAATCACATTTTTTCATAACATATACAATAAAGTTATGCTGCATTGAGGCTTGAATTACTTTTAAATTTTATTTGACAACTAACAGTTTCTAATCTTGTTTCTCTCTCTTGGTTTTCCTAACTCACATTTTTGTGTTCACCTGCACTTCCAGGGCTCTGAGCTGAAACCAAAGTGATGAGTGCTTCTTTCTCATTTCTTCAAGGGATATGTCATTTTAGGGATGGCTCTCAGCCCCATGGAAAGCCAAAACAGGACAGAATAATTTGTCCTGTTCTTCAGTAAATGTCCTCCTTTTTACATGCTCTGTTATCTGAACATCTTTCACATTCTCTTTTGTTTTGTTTTGTTAATCCTCACCCAAGGATATTTTCAGATTGATTTTTAGAGAGAGTAGAAGGGAGAGGAAGAGACACAGAGAGAGAAACGTCAGTGTGGGAAAGCCACATTGATTGGTTGCCTCCT
Organism: Myotis nattereri; assembly: GCF_964212035.1. NCBI lineage: Eukaryota > Metazoa > Chordata > Mammalia > Chiroptera > Vespertilionidae > Myotis > Myotis nattereri. The sequence continues at coordinate 19,604,172 of NC_138083.1, read as the reverse complement.
GCCCGTGCCCCGACCAGTGCTGGGGATCGAACCTGCAACCAAGGGATGTGCCCTTGACCAGAATAAAATCCAGAACCCTTCAGTCTATAGGTCAACACTCTATCCACTGAGACAAAGTGGCCAGGGCATCTTTCACATTCTTCACATTGTTCTGGGCTATTCCACAAAGGATGGAAAACTTGACGAAGAAACAGGTCTACAACAAACCTTAGTAATTTTGTGTTTTAAATTTTCCCATTTCCCTCAGTGTCATTCACTCTATGTAATTGCTCTTTACCAGGAGTAATATCGAGTCCCAATGGGAGGAATTTCAGGCATCAATGGTAGCTTTAGAGGAGAGAGGATGAGAGCTCTTCCACATGCCTATAAGTGGAACTGGTCCTGCCTTTCCTCCCAGTGCCTGAGATGAGAGCAGAGCACTGACTGGCTGTCTGACCCTGGTTCTGGGTGATGCACTAAATCACCGTGGGACCCTGGACAGGACAACTTACTGCTCTGGCCATAGTTCTCTCAAGTGTAAAGGAAGGGGATGGTATATCCATTGCTCAAATCCCTGAAATCCTCTAGAGGTAGAATAAAGTTTCTAGAACATTCCACACTTTGACATAGGTATGGTCAGAAATCTAAAGACAAGGCAGCTTACTCTGCAGAGTTGTTCTCATGAAGGCATTTTAATTGCTTGCCACTAAGTGAGGTGTAGATACAGCAAAACACTAAACAAAAACAGGGTAGGGGTCTCATATGGGGCAGCAACAATTTTCCCCCATCATCCTTTTAGTTAATTTTCACTGTTACTCATTTTTGTCCACACTTCATTGACTACTTGACAGGATGTTCCTAAAGAAAAATTGTATCTCCCTAGAAGTTTGGTTTTTGCTATTTATATTGGTTTATACTAGGTATATGCCAGCGTAGACCTTCTTTTCAGCTATCTATGTGTAGGTTGCAGGTTAATGATAACTCCTTCTCTGACATTTCTCCCAGGGAGAGGTGGGTCTATGCCCCCACCCACTATGTGGACAGGCTGAGACTGCTTTGACTAATAGACTATGACAGAAGTGACGCAAAATGTCTCCAGGCCTGGCTCATAAGAGACCAGCAGCTTTCACTTTCTGTCTCATGGAACACTCACTCTAAGACTACTTGTCCCAAGGAAAGCCAAATCTAAGGGAGAAGAAGTATGACTCCCCTGAGGCCACTATCTGTAAGAAGCCCAAGCCACATGAAGAGACCCTGGAGGGTGAGACACCACGTGGGACGAGAAGGAGGCAAGGTGCCCCAAGACACCCGACATGTGGGTGAAGAAGGCATCTCAGGCATAGATCGTCCAGCCCCGGCTGTCCCAGGTGATGCCACATGCATCAGAGAACAACCACTCAGTTAAACCTTTCCTGAATCCCTGACACTCAAAATCCTAAGCAAAATAAACTGTTTGCTTTTACCACTAAGTGTGGGGTAGTTTGGTATGTAGAAATAGGTACCTAACATTAATTATCAGAGAAATGCAAGTCAGAACATTGGAGAGGATGTGAAGAAAAGGAAACACTTGTGCACTGTCAGTGGGATTGAAAGTTGTTACAGTCACTATGGAAAACAGTATGGAGGTTCCCTAAAAAATTAAAAATAGAACTACAGTATGACCCAGCAACTCCACTTCTGGGTATTTATCCAAAGTAAATAAAAACACTAACTCAAAAAGATATATGTGCCATCATGTTTACTACAGCAGCATTATTCACAATAGCCAAGACATAGAAACAACCTAAGCATCCATTGATGGATGAATTATATATATATATATATATATATATATATATATATATATATATATATGATGAATTACAATATATATATATATATATATATATATATATATATATATATATATACACTAGAGGCCCGGTGCACAAAAATTTGTGCACTCAGGGGGGAGGGGGTCCCTCAACCTGGCCTGTGCCCTCTCACAGTCTGGGACCCCTCGGGAGATAACGACCTGCTGGCTTAGGCCTGTTCCCGGGTGGCAGAGGGCAGCGCCTGGTTGGGCTCAGAGCAGGGCCGACTGGGGAGTTGGCGCACCACCCCCTGTCATACACAGAGCAGGGTGGATTGGGAGGTTGTGATGCCACTCTCAGTCACGCTCAGGGTAGGGCCGATTGGGGGGTTGGGGCACTGCCCCCTGTCACACTCAAGGCAGGGTCGATGGGGAGGTTTTGGCGCCACCCCCTGTCACGCACAGAGCAGGGCCAATCAGGGGGTTGGGGCTCCGTACCCTGTAATGCACAGAGCAGGGCCAATCAGGGGGTTTGGAAGCTCCCCCCTGTCACGCACAGAGCAGGGCGGATCAGGGGGTTGGGGCGCCACCCTCTATCACCCACAGAGCAGGGCTGATCAGGGGGTTGGGGCGCCACCACTCTCACACTCAGGGCAGGGCCAATGGGGAGGTTATGGCTCTACCCCATCACACACAGAGCAGGGCCCGTGGAGGGGGGGTTGGGGCACCGCACCCTGTCACACACAGAGCAGGGCCGATCAGGGGGTTGGGGAGCTCCCCCTTATCAGGCACAGAGCAGGACTGATGAGGGGATTGGAGCGCCTTCCCCTGTCATGAACAGAGCAGGGCGGATAGGGAGGTTGTGGCCCCGTTCCCTGTCACACACCGAGCCTCAGGGCGATCAGGAGGTTTGGGCGCTGCCCCCATCACACTGATCCCGGTGCCGGGAAGCCTCTCAGCTCCGCTGATCCTGGTGCTGGGAGGCCTCATGGCTCCACTGATCTCGGTGCTGGGAAGCATATTACCCTTTTACTATATAGGATAGAGGCCTGGTGCTCGGGTGGGGGCTGGCTGGTTTGCCCTGAAGGGTGTCCTGGATCAGGGTGGGGGTCCCCACTGGGGTGCCTGGCCAGCCTGGGTGAGGGGATGATGGCTGTTTGCAGCTGGTCACACACCCTTCAGGGTGGGGGTCACTACTGGGGTGCCTGGCCAGCCTGGGTGAGGGGATGATGGCTGTTTGCAGCTGGTCACACACCCTTCAGGGTGGGGGTCCCCACTGGGGTGCCTGGCCAGTCTGGGTGAGGGGCTGAGGGCTGTTTTCAGGCTGGCAGGTGACTGAAGCTCCCAACCGCTCCTTTTTTTCTTTTTTTCTTTTTTATTCTGGGCCAGCTTTAGCTCTGGCTCCAGCTCTGAAGCTTCTGCTGCTGAAAGCAGGTATCTGGTTTGTTTGGGTTCTATAATCGAAACACTGTATCAACTCCAGCTCTGAGATCCTGGCGGGCTGAAAGCACGTTTCTGGGGTTTTGTTTAGCTTCTATATTTGTAACAGTGTTTCAAACTGCAAGCTCAGAGGCTGGGAAGGCAGGCGGGGAATGTTGGTTTCCTCCGTCACTGAAGCAAGGAAGCCTCATGTTAGTTTCAAGCTGCCTGGCTGCTGGCCGCCATCTTGGCTGGCAGTTAATTTGCATATTGCCCTGATTAGCCAATGTGAAGGGTAGCGGACGTATGCTAATTACCATGTTTCTCTTTTATTAGATAGGAGGTATATATATATATATATATACACATATATATAATCAACATTATTCAACCATAAAAAGGAGTGAAATTGTGCCATTTGCAATAATGTGAGTGAACTTTGAAGGTGTTAATGCTAAGTAAAATAGACAGAAAGACAAGTACAGTATGATCTCGTTTATAAGTGCAATATAAAAAACAGACAAATTCGCAGACACAGAGAACAGATTTGTAGTTGTCAGAGGTGGAGAGGGTTAAGGTATTTGGGTGAAATGGGTGAAAGTGATAAAAAGATACAAACTTCCAGTTATAAAGTAAATTTAAGTCCTGTGGATGTAATGTAGAGCATGATGAGAATAGTTAATAATACTATATTGTATATTTGAAACTTTCTAAGAGATTAGAGAGTAGAAAAAACATTATAACTGTGTGGTGATGGATATTAACTAGGCTTATTTTGATGATCATTTCACAATATATACAAAAATTGAATCATTATGTTGTATACATACAACTATTATACTGTTATATGTCAATTGTATCTCAATGAAATAAAATAAAAAATACGTACCTAGAATGAGCCATTAGGACCTCTAATGAGAAGAAAATAAAGGAGACAGTTGTCCTTTTTATCCAAAACTGTTAGAGTGGTGTTACATGTCAGACCCTGACTTCCTGTGGGGCATCACCAGATGGCCCTGTGAGTCAAGGTCTCTTAGTTGAAATCAACAGGACATCGCTCCTTTATGAAGTCAAATATTTGCCTCTGCTAACAAAGCTATGGAGGCCTCCCATTACCAATCATTTGGAAGAGCTTAATGGACTTAAAATCCCAGGTGATATGTGTTTGGACGGAAATGTGGGTAACCTTTGTGTGGTGTTGCAAAGGCATGAATCAGCAGAACACCACGTCACTTGAGAACAGATTTGGGAAGTAGAAATAACCTGCATAGCATCCCAGGTGACCATAGGTAACTTTCTTCTGTCCTAAGGATATGCTCTGTTTTGCCACATAGAACCTCATGGCTGAATTTACTCTTAGTGCAAAGAAACTTCAAGCAACTTGAAACTTTTCTCTAACTGTTTTTAAAGTCCTTTCTAGGTTCCTTTTTCATCTTTAAAAATTTTAAGGTAGAACTACCATATGATCCAGCAATTCCACTTCTGGTATTTATCCAAAGTAAATAAAAACACTAACTAAAGAAGATATATGCACCATCATGTTTGTTGTAGCAGCATTATTTACAACAGCCAAGACATATAAACAACCTAAGTATCCATTGATTGATTAATCATAATAATTCCAAATGTAATGAAATATTATTTTCAATTTCCAGTTTTCAGCAGTAAATCCTCCTAGCTGCAAGTTTTGGGGGCTTTTTATATTTTATTGGTTTTCTTCAGGTTTTTGTGTGTTTTTTTAAATTAGTAGATATTGGGATATAGTTTTAGGTTTTAGACAAATTAAGTGAAAAATACAGAGTTCCTATGAAACCCTTATCCCTCACCCATTTTCCCTACTATTAACATCTTGCATTTGGTGTAGCACCTTTGTTAGAATTGATGAGCCAATACTGACACTATTAACTAAAATCTAGAGTTTACATTAGGGTTCACTCCTTGTGTTGTACATTCTGTGGGTTTTGACAACTGTATAATGACAAGAATCAACCATTACAGTATGAAACAGTTTCAGACCTACAGAATCACTGCAAAAATAGTATTGAGTTTGTGTGTAATTCACATTCAGTGTTCCTTATAAACATATAACATTATTATGGTACATTTGTCACAATTAATGAGCCAATATTGGTACTTATTAACTGAAGTCTGTACTTTATTCAGATTTCTTTTTTAAATTAGATTTATCTAGTTTTCCTTATTTTGTTCTAGGATCCCTTCCTGGATATCACATTATATTTAGTCTTCATATCTTCTTTGGCTCCTCTTGGCTGTGACAGTTTCTTAGACTTTCCTTGCATTTGATAACCTTTAAAATTTGGGGGTATTTTGTAAAATGTCCCTCTCGGGATTTTTATGATGTTTTTCTCATAATTAAATTAGGCTAATATGTATTGAGAAAGGAAAACCAGAGGTATTGCTGATGTTAATGTTGATCATCTGGCTTGAGGTACCTTTGTCAGGACTCTCCACTGTAAAATTACCCTTCTTTTTCTACCTTTCCATACTCCAGTCTTTGGACAAAAGTCACTATGCACAATCCATAGCTAAGGAATGCAGATTTATGTTTTATCTTTATTTTATTATCTTTCTAGCTTTATTGACACATAATTGACTAATAAAATTGTATACATTTAAAGTGTACAATGTCATGATTTGATATACATATGCCTTGTGAAATAATGACCACAATCAGGTTAATTAACATATGGATCATCTCACATAGTTGTGTGTGTGTGTGTGTGTGTGTGTGTGTGTGTGTGTGGTGAGAATGCTTAAGATCTCTTCTCTTAGCAAATTTCAAGTGTATAATACAGTACTATTAACTACTAGAGACCTGGTGCATGAAATTCATGCATGGGTAGGGTCCCTAGGCCTGGCTGGGGATCAGGGCCAATCAGGGCCTTCCTTCCCCCAGCTGCCACCTGCTGGCCAGGGCCTTTCTTCATTCCACGCCAGCCCCTGGTGGTCAGTGCACATCATAGTGAGTGGTTGAATTCCTGGTAGGTCGAACTCCCAAGGGGACAATTTGCATATTAGCCTTTTATTATATAGAATAGTCACTATGATGTATATTATATCTCTAGAATGTATTCATCTTATAACTAAAGACTTGTACCCTTTGATCAACATTTCCCCACCTCCTCCCCCACTCCCCAGATCCTAGTAACCATCATGCTTCTGCTCTCTATTTCTATGAGTCTGACTTTTTCTTAAGTGAGATCATACAGTATTTGTCTTTCACTATCTGGCTTACTTCTCATTACATAAATGTCCTCTGGGCATCTTCTTTATGCATTCGTTTGTTGACAGACACTTGGGTTGTTGCCAAGTGAATAATGTTATGCCCTACCTTTTAAGGGCAAAATAGCCAATAAATTAGAATTCATATGCACAGGAAATATGTTTATTCTTATTCATTTATTTATATCACTACTAGAGGCCCAGTGCATGAATTCATGCACAGGTGGGTTCTGGCTGGTCTGCCCCAATGGGGGTCTATTGGGGCTGTGCTGGCTGGGGGGGGGGGGGGGCATGGGAGGTCAGCTGGCCGGCCTCACCTCCTGATTGGGGGAGGGGGTTGATTAGGGGCAGGGCTGACCTGGAGAAGGGGCCACAGATGGTTGGGGGTGCCAATCTGGGCCCTGATCTGGGCCCCAATCAGGCCAGTTGGCTGCCGCAGTGCATGTCATAGCAACCAGTAGTTCCTTTCATTCTGTTGTTCTGGTTGCTTGGCTTTTATATATGTAGATAGAACCATAGATATTTATTTTATACTTTGGTTGACAATGCAATAATAATAATTAATTTTGTTGCTGAAATTTTTTCAGCTTTGACCATTGGGAGCTCTTTCAGTTGGCTACAATGTAACTTCAGTATACCCCTGCATTGTAAAGTTTGTGTTTGTTTGATTGGGTTTTTTTGTTTTTGTTTTTGAGCACTTGCTTGCTTTCTGCACTACAAATGCTCAAGGATCATTTTGTATATTTCCTGCCCAGTCCTAGGATCAGCCACTTATCCACAGAGCCCTCATTATTTCCATTGGAGAATGGTGTTAGAAACCAAAATCTAGGTGTTAATTGTTCATTGTTACTGGGATGTCATTTCTTCTAGGCACACTCAGCTGACAGAGATATACATTTATAAACTAACCCATGAATATACACATATCTATAAATATTTCTATATGTAACCACCTGTATCTATAGTAAGCGAAATATAATTTTATACTGATATCCAACACTAATCCATGATCACATGGATCATTCAGGGGTGGGCAAACTTTTTGACTCGAGGGCCACAATGGGTTCTTAAACTGGACCGGAGGGCCGGAACAAAAGCATGGATGGAGTGTTTGTGTGAACTAATATAAATTCAAAGTAAACATCATTACATAAAAGGGTACGGTCTTTTTATTTCTTAGTTTTATTCATTTGAAACGGGCCGGATCCGGCCTGTGGGCTGTAGTTTGCCCACAGCTGTATCTAGCTGCTTCCCCCTTGCCTAGCTATAATCTCCTGCACCAATAGTGAAAAACATGAATCCTACCATACACCATCCATTTACTTAATTGTTCAATTTAATATACATGCATAGTGGTCTCAGAATTGTTTACCCAATTATTAATTTGTTAAGGTATGTTTATTACTTAGATGTAGTTTATGTTTGAGAATGTTTCAGATGAGTTTGAGGACATGTATTTTGCTATTGTTGGACACGTTATTCTATAAATGTCAATGAGATCAAGTTGATTGATAGTGGTACTCAAGTAAACTATATCTTTATTGATTTCCTGCATACTTAATCTATCAATTATTGACAGGGATGTGAATGTTTTCAAATACAATAATAGATTTGTCTATTTCTCTTTCAGTCATGTCAGGTTCTTACTTCATATATTTTGATATCTTATTAGATACATTCACATTTAGAATTCTTATGTCTTCTTGGGAGAATTTATCCATTTATCATTATGTAGTACCAATTTTTATCCCTGACAATTGCTTTTGTTCTGAAGTCTATTTTGTTTGAAATTAAAATAGCTACTCCAGCTTTGTTTTGATTAATGTTAGCACAGTATATATTTTCCCAACCCCTTAATTTTAACCTCCCAGAGTTCTTATATTTAATGTGGATTTTGTGTAGACTACATATATTTAGATCCTGTGTTTTATTTGACAATCTGCCTCATTAAGTTGGCTTATTTAGACCACTTTTTAAAAAAGAGATTAATGATATATTCATGTTAACATATTTGTAACTGATTTTCTACACTAAGTGTCAAGATTTTGTGTATTTATTCTGTTTGATTATCTCTAAACTTCTTAGATTTTGGACTGGTGTCATTCATTTTGGAAAGCTCTCAGCTATTATTATTTCAAATATTCTGCTCTACAGTTTTTTTCTTCTCCTAATATTTCAATTATATATGTTACATCTTTTGAAATTTCTTCATAGTTCTTGAATGTTCTGTTCTGTTTTTATCATTTTTTCTCTTTGCATTTCAGTTTGGGAAGATTGTATTTACCTATCTTCAGGTTCACTAATTCTTTTCTCAGCCTTGTCAAGTCTACAGTATTTTTATTTCCAGCTTTTTCTTTGGATTATTTCTTAGACTTGTCATCTCTCTGTTCATACTATCAATCTATTTTTGCATTAGTTCTTCTTTATTTTTCTATTACATTTCTTTACATATTTTTCTGTATTTTATTTTTTTTCATCACCATTTATAAACCCCCTATACACTCTGTCATCTCCCCTCCCCAACAATGACCACACTGTTGTCTGAGTAATGAATTTTTTTCCTTTTTTTTTCTTTCTTGCTCAATCACACATCAACAGTGGCCCCCCACACACATCAGAGCTGTCTGCCCACTCTCTATCTATGGGTCTGTCTCTATTTTGCTTATTAGTTGAGTTTGTTCATTAAATACCATGTATTATTGAAATTATATGGTGCTTGTCTTTCTCTGGCTGGCTTATTTCACTTAGCATTATGTTCTCCTAGGTCCATCCATGTTGTCACAAAGGGTAACATTTTCTCCTCTCTATAGCTAAGTAGGACTCCATTGTGTAAATGTACCATAGCTGTTTTTATCCACTCATCTATTGATGGACACTTGGGCTGCTTCCAAAATCTTGGCTATTGTAAATAACACTGCAATGAACACAGAGATGCATATATTCTTTTGAATTAGTGTTTCAGGTTTATTTGGATAAATTTCCAGAAGTGGAATTCTGGGTCATAAATCAGCTCCATTTTTTATTTTTTGAGGTAACACCGTATTGCTTTCTACAGTGTCTGCACCAGTCTGCATGCCTACTAACAGCACACAAGGGTTCCCTCTTCTCCACATCTTTGCCAGCACTTGTTGTTTGCTGATTTATTGAAGATAGCCATTCTGACAGGTGTGAACTGATATCTCATTGTGGTTTTAATTTGCACTTCTCTGATGATTAGTGATGTTGAGCATCTTTTTATCTGTCTATTGGCCATGTGTACGTCTTTGAAGACGTGTCTATTCAGGTCCTTTAACAATTTTTTAGTTGGATTGGGTTTTTTAATAAATTTTGGATATTAACCCCTTATCAGATGTATTGGCCAATATGTTCTCCCATCCAGCGGGTTGCCTTTTCATTTTGTTGATGATTTTCTTTGTTGTGCAAAAACTCCTTTACATATTAATCATAGTTATTTTAAATTCCCAGTCTGATAACATCAAATTCTATATCCATATCCAAGTCAGATTATAATGTACTTTTGAAGCAGGGGGTCCCTCGGGGGTGAGGACGACAGAGCCCCAATGCGCTACGGCGTCTGTATGCACGACTCCGGAGACCAAGTTCGGTGACACAGATCCGTTTTATTGTGGAACTAAGGGGTATATATAGCATGAGGGGACCAATCAGAGGGAGACACGTTGCTACAGGCGACCAATGGCTGAAAGGCTGGGGTACTGTGCATGTGGCTCTAGGAGTTCATTCAGGCGGGCGTTGCTACTTTCTGGTGTGCCGAGGAAGCATGTCATGGTGGAGTGTGCTCTCACCATTGCATCAGCTGCAGGGCTGAGACATACTTCCTGAGCTCTACGTACATACTTTGTCTTTTTAGATCATACTTTTTTCATCTTTTGGCAAGCCTGGCAGTTTTGTTTGTTTGTTTTCTATTGATTTCAGAAAGGAAGGGAAAGAGAGAGAGAGATAGAAACATTAATGATGACAGAGAATCATTGATCGGCTGCCTCCTGCACACCCCACACTGAGGATCAAGCCCACAACCCATGCATGTGCCTCAACCAGGAATAGAACTGTAACCTCCTGGTTCATAGGTCGATCCTCAACTACTGAGCCATATTGGCCAGGCAAGCCTAGTAGTTTTTTGTTGAGCAGTGGACATGTTGTATTGGGTAACAGAAACTGAGGTAACTAGGCCTCTAGAGTTAAGATTTGTTACTTTAACTAGGAGTTGGGTTTTGTTCAATATTACTTATAGCTACGAGGCCAGAGCTTCAAATTCTTCTAGTGTTTTGTTTTGTTTTGTTTTGTTAATCCTTGCTTGAGTATATTTTCCATTGATTTTTTTTTCTTGAGAGAGAAAATGGAATGAAGGGAGGGAAAGATAGAGAGAGAGAGAGAGAGAGAGAGAGAGAGAGAGAGAGAGAGAAACATCAATGTGTGAAAGACATATTGATTATTGATTGGTTGCCTCCCACACTCACCCCTACTGGGGCTGGAGATCAAACCCATGACCCTTCAGTGTACGGGCCAATGCTCTAACCATTGCGAAACATCGGCCAGGGCAAATTCCTCTAATTTTTTTTGTTTGTTTTTGTCTTCCCCTTTGACATTAAACTTCTTTAATTGTGCTTCCTCAGAGAAAGTTCATCTTGCAATTCTTCCAGCTGTAATTAATTCACTATTATCCTAGAGCTCAGTTGGTGTGGCGGTAAGGTGTAAGAGAGGGGAGCATTCCACAATCTTCCAGTTATGTCTTTGTCACATAGTAGGCCTCTGTCTCTGATCTACGATCTTTACCCTTGTTTCTTTTTACAGACTTTCTCCTACTTAAGCAAGGCAGAAAAGCTAGAGGGGAATGGTATGAGAAAAATGCATTTCTCCCACGGTTCTGAGACACAGCTCCCTTTAAGTCAGCGGTTCTCAACCTGTGGGTCGCGACCCCTTTGGGGGTCGAACGACCTTTTCACAGGGGTCACCTAAGACCATCGGAAAACACATATATAATTACATATTGTTTTGTGATTAATCACTATGCTTTAATTATGTTCAATTTGTAACAATGAAATTGGGGGTCACCACAACATGAGGAACTGTCTTAAAGGGTCGTGGCATTAGGAAGGTTGAGAACCACTGCTTTAAGTGCTTCTCCCTGAAGAGTATGGGGAAAGCTCTGGCATTTGTTATGGGAAAAGCTCTGGCATCTTTCACACAGATTTCTCTTTGTCCCCCTCAGTCAGAGCCACAATGGGATCTTTCTAATATCATTACAATGAGAAACTGGTGGGGTTGCTATAGTTGTAGCCTAGAAAAATATAAGGGCCCATTAAGACAGTAGTCCCCAGGAGTTTCTCTCATGCTAGTCCACACTCAGCCTCTAAAAATTCATCAAACTGATCATTTAACTAGTTTACAGCTCCTGGCATCTGCTCCACGTAAGCAGATCTCAGCTGTGACTCAGAACTTACTTTTCTCTCCAGATTTTTGGTGGCCAGTTTTCTTTGCAAATTCAGCTTATGGATCCAAGAAAAGTCATTGATTTTAGCTTGTCCCAATGTTTCTTGTAAGAATGGGAGTACCAACTACTACACTCCGTAAGGTCAGAGGTTTTATGTTCTGCGGGGATGGTCATTCTCAGGCAAAGCCTATGCTGTGCTTCCTGGGAGAGGTTGTGTTAAGCCAAAATGCGCTGCAAACTTTTTAAAAATGAAACTTTAAATGCAGTATGAATATATGAATCTGTAATGTCAATTAATACAGTGAACTTAATCACCAAACTGTAATAGTAATATTTTTTTCAGTTCACTATATTAAGAGACTATTCTGAAAATATAGTAAAGAAGTCATAGTTTTTATTAGAAAAATGTGTGGGAGTGTTTCAAATTTAAACCCTAAGGTATTCAGACAGAACATTCTCTAAAGAGGAAGTTTTGTTATTCATCAAAGCTTGATTACAGTTTCACTTGAGAAAAACCACAGGGATCCTATAAACCAAATGACATCTAATGGGCTTCCCTGATTGTTTTTAAGAAATTGTAAAAGAAAAAATAATATACTTTTATATATTGAAGGTTTTCCCCATTATTTAACTAGCTTTATTTAAGCGTATTGTGCTTTAATTGCCTTTGCATTGAATATCAGAAACAAAAACGATAACATGAACAGAAGTGGTAAACAGGAGGCTCTTGCATTTCACAAAAGCATTCTTTTTCTTCAGACCTGCTTATGAGAAAGCCACTTTAGAGCTCTTCTGTGTATTCACATGAAAGGAGACCCTGGGAATCCTCAACCATGAACATCTTGTTGACTCAACTCCCCAAGACTTCAAGGAAAGAAAGAAGTACTTAAGTGGCTGGTTTATTTTCTATCCTACACATTGATTTTTGGAGACTGACAAATGAGAAAGTTTCGTGGGTAGAGTAATTTCTTTTAGTCTATCCATGCCCCAGCAGAAATAGAAAGCAAAAAGTAAAATAAGGTAGCCTGTGAAGATTAGATGTTGGGAAAAATACTCCATGAAGTGTGGGCTTTGAATACAGCCCACATTCACTTGCTATGTACATTCGTTGCTGACATCCTTTCTTTATCTCCCATCTATCATAAACCTCTAGATTCCCCTGGTTGGACTCTGAAGCATATACTATTACCCATGTGAAATGATTTCTGCAGTCCAACCATTTTAGACCTAGAAAAGATGTTAGAGATAAAATATTCCTTACTCGTTGCTCCAAAGAGAAATCTAAATCTCTGTAGGACTTCAGTCATCTGCCCCAAATCACACAGCTAGAGCAAACACAGACCATCCATCATTTCTGCTTTGCTGCTATCTTTCTTTTATAATAGCAAACCACCAGATCAGTACACCACACGGACTTCTGATTCCCTAGTTTTATAATAGTGGCAAAGGGAGGGGTTTGAGAAAAGCTTGAGTCGATTTTCATTTCAGTGTGTTCTCTTCAGCTAAGCTGTCCTTTGAGTCACGTGTTGTTTTTCCTTTGGGATTTAATTGCCGTTACACTGAACATAAAAATAACCCAGGTTCTTAACATTTGTGTTTGCAGCAAGAACACTTGATTACAATCTCTTCATCAATCCCACTTGCAAAGGCCACAGTCCTGTGCTCAGCAAGGACTTTTCCTCCCTGGAGCTTTTCTTCTTTGTGTGGGGAGCCAATTTCTCCCTTGGTAATGGGCTAGGTGTGATCCTTCTGCTTATGTAACAAGCCCCCTTTCCTCTGCAGACACGAAGAACTCTTGGGCTCTGTGGTAAGCTTGTGACCATGCTAACTGCTCCTCAGTTGGGAGTCGGAGTCAGACAGCCTCTCTATCATGATGCTCCCTGGCTCCTGGCTAGGCCCGTGTCCCTCAACTCCAATTCAGGGAATCTTTCTCCTTATGGGTTTGGTTTGGTGCAGCTTTTATCCTGGGAATGTTTGCTCTCTGCCCTCAATTCTCTCTCCAACTCAGCCAATATTTGTTTTCTGCATCAACACTCTTCCCATTCTGTGTGTTTACCTGATTGCTGTATTTGTCTTTCTTGCTCACTTTCACTCCCTTTTAATTCTCTCACTGAATTTCTTTTTAAATAAAAATCACCATTTGTTTCTTCCTGGGCCGCTTCAGCTGGCCCTGACTCCTAGCCCTCTTTGCTTTCTATGAGCAATGCCTCAACATACTGGCACAAAAGAGCAAACTCTTCAACACGCATGCCTTTTTTTCTTTGTATAACGTTATCTAATGAATGTTGCCTACTTGTGAAGATGGGAGTCTGCCTGAAAAACAGCTTAAAGTTCAACAGCTTCAAAGAAATGCATCTGGTAACTACAAAGAGATGGATTTTACAGCCTGTGTGCCTGAGAGCTGGACCCTGGACTGTGGCAAATTCTTCAAGATGTATTGCAGGTTCTATTTTCCATAAATGAACACAGGAAGAGCTCTAGTTCCATAACCTTGCCATCAAGATGTGGAAGTCTCCCTGGCCAGTTGCTCAGTGGTTAGAGTGTCAGTCTGCAGACCAAAGTGTTGCGGGTTTGATTCCTGGTCAAGGGCAGGTACCTCAGCTGCAGATGCCCCAGCCCCAGGAGGTGCATGTGCAGGAGGCAACCAACTGATATGTTTCTCTTATGTCGATGTTTCCCTCTCTCCCACCCATCCCTTCCCTTCCACTCTCTCTAGAAATCAATGAAAAAAATATCCTCAGGCCGAAACCGGTTTGGCTCAGTAGATAGAGCGTCGGCCTGCGGACTGAAAGGTCCCAGGTTCAATTCCAGTCAAGGGCATGTACCTGGGTTGCGGGCATAACCCCAGTAGGAGATGTGCAGGAGGCAGCCGATTGATATTTCTCTCTCATCGATGTTTCTAACTCTCTATCTCTCTCCCTTCCTCTCTGTAAAAAAATCAATAAAATATATTTTAAAAAAAAAAGCTTTAAAAAAAATATCCTCAGATTATGATTAGAAAAAAAGAAGAAGAAGAAGAAGAAGAAGAAGAAGTGAAAGCCCATTTCCCCTCCCCTTGAATCTAGCCATAGTCAAATTGTAGCTTCATAAAAAAAAAAAAAAAAGCTGTTTTATTTTTAAGCCACTAAGTTTTGGAGTGGTTTGTTACATGACAAAGATAACCAGACACACAATTTTATTGTAAATAGATTTTTATTATACTTTATAGTTATTTCTCTAGTATAGGAAAGTTATTTTTAATTATACTAGTATATTTGTGAAACTAGTCACCCCACTAAATGTTCTTAATTTTCAAAAACTTCTCAGTTATTTTATAATTTGTAGTTATATATTATACCATCTACAAATTAAAAAATCTTAATCTCATTAAAGAAAGACCCTCTCAGAAACACCCCGAATCATGTTTGACCAAATATCTGGGCACCACATGGCCCAATCAAATTGACACATAAAATTAACCATTATTGATGGCAAGTATAGTATTCTCCTTGGACCTTCCATTACCAGTTCTTAGAACACCTGCCTTGATGTCTAGTGGTCTTCAGAGTGTGCCTGGGCCTCCTGGAGGCACCATGTCTGTGGGGCAGAGAGCCAGCAGGCACAGAGAGCTATGAGTTCCTTGGAATTTGCCTCCCGCAGGGTAGTCCTGAGCCATACTCCTGACTGATGGTGCAGGAGTATGAAGCCCCTGCTTCAACTTCAGACTTCCTTCACGCCCGTCTTGGGTTCTCCTGGGATCAGTTCTTTAATAAAACACGTGCACAGGAATTTTTATCTCTGGGTCTACTTCTTAGGGGACCTTTCTCATTTTGTTGGCTTTGATACATATCGTCACTTCCTTCCTAAAGCCAGGTTCTACTCAGTTTTAAGTGAAGATCTGAAGTTTCTTAATGCTTGAACATCAGCAAATGGTTTGTTTGTTTGTTTATTTATTATTTGATATATTTTTTTGATTTTTTACAGAGTGGAAGGGAGAGGGATAGAGAGTTAGAAACATTGATTGGAGAGAAACATTGATCAGCTGCCTCCTGCATACCACCTATTGGGGATGTGCCCGCAACCAAGGTACATGCCCTTGACCAGAATCGAACCTGGGACCCTTCGGTCCACAGGCCAACGCTCTATCCACTGAGCCAAACTGGTTAGGGCACAAATGGTCAATTTAAAGTACTCTTTCTGTCAGCATCACTAAGAAGCAAGCCTCAGAGTTAGGGAGGTGTGAGCTCTAGAGTCAGCATGTACCTCTAGTTCTAGTCTTCTGTGGACACACAAAACAAGTCAACTTTGTTACATTGTCCCCTCAGAGAGAAATCTCTACCCATACACCTCCCAGAATGAGAATTTGGGCAGCCAGTCTGCCATGTACTACACTCTATGCTTTCCCATGAAATGAGAGCACCAGGGAAGAAGCCAGCTTTGGAACTAATAATAAGATCCAGTTCGCATTTAATTTACACGTATGATGATTTATTTTATACTTGCAGGTTTCTAGAGAGGCATGTCTCTCCCTTCCCAAAGCCCTCTGAAGGCAAAGGTAATTACAGACATGGCTCAGATATGCTCATAATGTGGAGGCTTCACATTTCTTGAAATAACTGAACTCCTGTGTCACTGAGCATCCTTTGAAGAGAATTTGGGGCCAGAACCTCAGATTAATGAGTGGAATATTCCTTTTTTAAAACTCTTATGTAGGAACCTACTTTAATTACTTTTCTGCTCTTCTCTGTCCAAGAAGCTACCCTGGAGACTAGAAAACACAGTTGTGTAGAGAATCTAATTATAAACACTGTCAAATAAAGCCCTATAAAAAATAGTTATATGGTGTTCTTTGAAACCAGGGCATTTCAAGGGATTTTCTGCTAGTTGATAAAACTAGGTCATCAAGCTATGGGACTCTGTGTGCATGCACATGCATACACACACACACACACACACACACACACACAGCTATCACTTCTTTAAGGCCTAATGTCTGGAGTAGCCTGTGATGAATGCTGACACACTGTAAGAAAGGAGAAGAATGAGAGAGGACCCGTGCATATTTAAATGAGCATTCACTAGTCAAAACTCTCTTGGTTGCCTGAAAGCATTTGCAAACCTACGCTGGAAGTGACCAAAGACAGGCAAGACCACTGCACATTTTCTTCCAGTATATGCCTTCGCTCTCTTCTTATGTTTGCTTCCCATCCCAGGTTTGGCCTTATGACCTTCCCTGACCTTGACTTCTAGATCAAGGCTACACAGGAGATCTGACACCCTCTATGAAGTTAAGTAAGTGTTCTATCAGGTAGATGAAGGTAGAGAGATTCCCAACCGAAGAACCAGCAGCACAAAGGCACCAGAACAGGAAATGAAGCCATATGTCAGGAAACTCAATTGGTCTATTTATGGCTCAACTCTAAAAAAGTAAGAATGAACAAGTAGGCAAAATATGCCTCCAGGAGAAATTCATAGTCAGGTAGGAATTTGGATTTAACTAGCTAGTGAAGAGTTTTGGTCAGGGGAGGGACACAGCCCATGATGTTTTCAGGGAGATCACTCGGGAAGTGGTGCAAATGATGACTTAATGGAACAATAATGAGGCAGGAAGACTGACAGAGGCTGTTGAGGTTTGATGGTCCAGGTCAGAGGGTAAGTACCGGGATATCGAATAGGAGAAGAGGGCAGATAACAGACACCTTTGCTGGGTAGAACAGGCAAGAAGGTCATGTCATTGTGACTGGAGATGGTGCTGTGGCAGAAGCCTAGAAAACCAGTCTTCTCGGGACCTTTCCTCTTCTCTGACATGAGCAAGGACTATATTATAGATTCTCAGTAATTACTTGCTGATTCAATTGATCTTATAGTTACCCATCATCTCTACCATTCTCTGGTAAAGACAGTAAAATAGTGAAGGAGCAAATAATATGACTTTGGTGGGCCTCATACATTTTCTGGACCTCTTTCTGCATTTATAAATTGAGTGGACTGGACGAGAATCCTGTCTGATGTCTCCAGCTCTCACTCTCCAAATCAGCCAGTTTTCTGGGGGAGGAGCTGGACGCTGTCTTCTACAGGGATGTTGGCAGAGTTCTTGAGAGATGGGCAGACTGAGGAGCACCTTCCAGGTCTCCTTCACACCCAGGGCTAAGCAGGAAACGGTTGCATTCATTGATTTATTTGTGTTATTCACAGACACTGAAACAGTTCTCATTTCTACAATTCTGTTTAGTGGGAGAAATAAAATTAGCCTTATTGCCCTCGCCAGTTTGGCTCAGTGTATAGAGCGTTGGCCTGTGGACCAAAAGGTCCCAAATTCAAGTCCAATCAAGGGCACATGCCCAGGTTGCAGGGTTGATCCCCAGTAGGGGGTGTGCAGGAGGCAGCCGATCAATGATTCTCTCTCATCATTGATGTTTCTATATCTCTTTCCCTCTGCCTTTGTCTCTGAAATCAATAAGAATATAAAAAAAATAAAACAAATTTAGCCTTATTGTGGGAAGGTAGTGTTCTCATTTGCCAAGGAACTTCCCTAGTGGTGGTATAAAATTGTGTTTTTATTTAAAGTGAGTTTTCTTCCAGTTGTCTGAATTGATGCTGCTTTCCACACCAACTCAGTACCTTGACCACAACTTGCTACTCTTGGTTTTGTTTTCCCCAAGCCCTGAGAGGGGATCCCTGGATTGTTACTAAAGGTTTTCAGCAGCAACCTACAAGCGTTAACACTGGTAACATTCTCTTAATTGATTCATCAGGGCTTCCATGGCGCCGATGGGAGCCTTTGGCTGGGGCTCACCCAGACAAGCGTTGCCAGTTCTGGCCTTGAGTTTCAGGAGCTTGTGGGCAAATAACATAAAGGAAGGGCAGGAAGATTCCCTGTACAGTCTTGTCCCAGACGTCACCCCTGCTTCAGTCACTTTCCCATGTTGTGCTCTGGCACACTGTTTTCCCTTGTCAATTCATTGAAGTGAGTGGGAGGCCATACAGTGAACACTGTGTGCTCCTGTTTTTAAAAAAGAAAGGAGAGGTTCTGTACAGTTCTGCACTATTTTAAAGCCAACCCTTGATTACTGTGTGAAGAGGAGGCAGGGATCACATTTAAGTGAGGACTCTGAGCTGGAATTTCCCTCAGTGGGAATGTTGGCAAGAGATGACCCCTGGACTCAGGAGCTTCCTTGTCTGTGAAATTGTGGAGGAGAGTTATCTTACTGTAGTGCATCTTACAGGTCTGAGGTTCCTAGAGGTGTTCCCCTAATTGTCAACATTAGTTTTTCTTGGTCAGTGTGGTTAACAGGTAGAGGCTAATGGAGAAACATCAGTGCTCTCAGATCCTTCTATATAAAGGTTTGGATAGAAGCCATCCAAGGTGCTGAGGAGCTAGAGAGGGACCTGAGTAATCATTCATGCAAACTAGGAAACTTCTGATAATGTTTGAGGGTGCTCTTACTATTACCACCAGAACAACAGGTCTAAACTGGGACAAACAGTTACCTAGAGAAAGCAGCACTCCTTAGTTAAGACTACCCTGTGAGTATTTTGCTCCTCTCCCTGCTCCCTACCACTACAGGATTAGTCCTATGGTTCTGATTGGTTCACTCTTTACCAAGTACCACACATCAAACAATTTATGCAGCAGATTGTTACAACAGCTTCTTTACCCGTGCCTTAAGTAGTCCTCTCCAACACTGACTCTAGAGCTGGCCATGTGACTTGCTTTGTGAATGGAACATAAACAAGCACACTGTAGACAGAAGATTGAAAATGTTTACACATTAGGCCACAATCTCTTGTCACTTTTAGAACCTTGCAATTGTGGTGCAAATAACCCAATTTTGCCTGTTGAATGATGAGAGATTGCATAAAACAGAAGAAATCTATTCCAGATAAGGCTGTCTTAGACCAATCAGACCCTAGACAACTTAGCTGTTGATTTTAGACACATAAATGACCAAATTTAAGATCTGAATGTACTTTTGGTTGAGTCTATCCTGAATTGCCAATCTACAGAATCATGAGATAAATAAATGGTATTGTTTTAGGCTAACAAGTTTGGAGTGTTTGTTACACAGCAAATGCTAACTGATACACCTTGTGCTGTAAAAACTAGGGAGATAATCCACAAATATAGCACCCAGTACTGCACCAGCATGTAGTAAATATTCAATAGATGGTAAATATTATGATCTTGTGGGGTGGAAAAGTACTAAAGAAGTAAGAGCGATGTTGGTGCCCTCAAGGACTTTACCACACTGTGATTATGTAAATAAACCTGCTCAGATGAAATGATAAAAGAATAATTCAAAGTGCTGTGCTTTGAGTGCAAAAATATTTGTTACCAATACTTGAATATTCTTCACAGTTTATACCTAAAGAACAGAAATAATGATTACAGGGAGAACCTTGTTCTGACCCCTATGATGAAGTGGGTGCATTTGATTTCTTGTTACCAAGGTAACTTCTTTCAATAAGACTTGAATCATTTATCCGTGGAAAGGCTTGTTTTGTATTGCACACAATACAGTTCAAAGACAATACATATGCATAAGAAACAACAGACACACATGGAATCACCTTGATGTTATGAAGTGCAACTATTCAAAATGCAAACATGCATCTATAAAAGGACTTAATCAGCATTAGTTTAGAAGTGTCTCCTCTTAATATATACACTAGGAATTTAAGTATAAAAAATTTGTAAATAAGTTTGTCCTATGTCCACATTTCAGGAATGATGAAACTGATGCCTAGAAAAATTAAACTATCAGCTTAGTGTCTGAGAGTGTATTAATGGCAGAACAAGGAATAAATATTGGGTTTCTTGACTCCTACTCCAGTGCTTTTCTCACCACTATATATATTTTAACAGCTACCTGCCAATGAAACAGAATGTATGTTTAAAATATAATATTATTATTTTTAAGGGAACAGTAATTGATAACAATTCAAAAATATAGTGAAGCACAAGTTAGAATGAAACATCATGTAGTCTTCGCTTACAAAAGTGATCATGGCTAATTTTTCATATACATCCTTCTAATCATCTTTCCATAGACATATGCTATATTTTTTCAAAAAGAATAGAGATAACACTATTATTTTAATCCACTTTTTTTCCCTTTAACACTGCATTGTGAATATACTTTTTGTGTCATTAAATATGCATCTACAGCATCATCTTATCAGCATCTTTGTCTCCCTGTGGCTTTTGTACATCGGATTCAATAAACTTGATTCTCAAATTAGATCTGTGCTGAGTTTTTTCTGCTTAAAAGGCCAGCCTCAATTTGCTCCAGATGCAATTCTAGCAAGTCTCTGGAATCCAAAATGTAAAATATCACCTAGAAACAGCTTAATTAAAAGAAGCCAAAGCCCATAGATCTTAGACATCAGGAAAGATGCTCAATGTTGCTTATGATTAGAGAAATGTGTATTAAGTTATAATTACCCCTTTTCAGTTGTTAAATTGGAAAAGATCAATAAGTCTGACAACACACTGAATTAGAGAGCATACAGAATGTGGGAAAATCAGCATTCTCGTGTATTGCTGGTAGAAAGGGACACCAGTACACCTCAATGGAGAGAAATTTGGCAAAACCTGTTAGAATCTCAAGAATACACATCTTTCAATTTAGCAATAGCTTTCTAACTCTAGGAAGATATTGCTAAATTGTACCATTTGTATTCATCTTCCCAAGTGCAAAAAGGCATGTGCTTAAAGTTAATGATTGCAGCACAGTTTCTAATCAAGAAAGACTAGAAACCTCTTAAATACCCATACATAGGGAATTGATGGCTTATCCATAGAATCTCAAACCACATAGCCACAAAGAAGATTGAGGAGGCCTTTGGTGTACTGATCCAGGGCAAGCTCCAAGAATTCTTGTTAAATGAACAAAGCAAACAACAGGATAATACATAGAGTGTGTTGCCATTTGCATAAGATGCGAAGTTTATTGACTATCTCAAGAATACTAAAAAGATTTCTTTTGTCATTCAGAATCTTGAGGACCATGGAAACTGATCCTTGAACTGATAGCAGCTGTGGGTCAAAGTTTTGGAAATCTACACTGATCAGTAGCATGAAAGTTGTGCTTCTCATGTCACTTGCATTTTTATACACCAGTCTGCAATATATATAGATTGATTTCAGAGAGGAAGGGAGAGGGAGAGAGAGAGAAAAAAATCAATGATGAGAATCATTGATTGGCTGCCTCCTGCATGCACCTTACTGGGGACTGAGTCCACAACCCAGGCATGTGCCCTGACTGGGAATTGAACTGTGACCTCCTGGTTTATAGGTTGATGCTCAACCACTGAGCCACCTCAGCTGGGCTACACCAGTCTGCTTTTTATTTTTTCCTAAAGATGGCTGCTTTTCTTATCAAGGATATTGGGCAAATTTAACAGTGTTTAAGGTTAGAAAAAGGTAACTTCTGTATTAGGATAAGACTTTGATTCTCCAAACCAACACTTGTGTTTGGCCTTTTATAAACAAACCCTGTGACATGAGTCCTAAATTAATGCAGAGGTCTCCAAACAAATAATGGGGTTAAAAATAAAAAGGGAAGCACTGTTAAAACCTTCTTAATTGCTGCTCATTTTTGGGTGTTAATGATTTGGGCAGAGAAGCTCTTCTACAAACAGGGACTGAGCAATGGAGGCAGGGAAGGCTGGATGTACAGCCTGGTTATATCCTGGGGATGAGTAAGCATTTTCTCTGATGCCTTTTGTGGTCACACACACACACACACACACACACACACACACACACACATTTTCCAAGTTGTCTCTGACCTTTAAAAAGTAAAGCCATAGTATCCTGTTACAAGAGAGTCCAACTATCTGTAGCCAGTTACTATTAGCTCTTTTCTGCAAAAAGATGGCCCTTGAGTCAGGGCCGAGGGCCTGGAACTGTCCTCCAGTTACTGTGGCCTGGTTTCCTCCCTTTGCATTATCCTTCTTGTGCACAGAATTCAATGTTCTGCATATTTCTACATTCTATTAGAAGAGTTAGAGCAACAGATCATGCCATTAGATGGCTCAGCCAGCTTTTCAGAGCTTCAGTGATCTTGAAGTCTATTCTTTTAGAGTTTGAACATTTTTTAACCTTCTTGCTGAGTTCAAGAAACTCAAAGCCCAAGTACTTTAAGATTTAAGTTTGTCTTAATCTTTCTGTCACTTGATGTTGTGTGGAAGGTACTGACAAGATCCCCTCCATAACCTCTCAGTACTCACCTCTGAACTCTGAAAGTAAATACCAGTGATTCTTTTTCCCCAGGGCTCTCGTCATGCCTGTGTACAGAGCAAAACAAAAGCACCAGAGTCAATGTTTCTGGAATCATCTTCAACCAATAATGAATGGGGAACTGGCCCTTTAAAATCTCTGTTTCCTCACCCTTCACTTGTAATAACTTGTAGGCCAGTTCCCCAGCTGCATAAACTCCAGTTGGCCAAAGTGATAACCTGCTTGATCATATGCATGATTACAAATGCAGCCGTACTATAACATATTATTAAGAGAAATTCTAGTTAAGAATACATATATCACCTAATACTGGATCTTTTTAAAAAGCAGAAAGAATTTTAATTAATGGATATGCTAGCTTGTGAAGAAATAAGAGAATTCTTTGAAGATTAGAAATAAAAACAAAAAGGCCAAATTCAAGAAGCAAGCATTGCTTGTGCCAACATTTCCTCTGTGGCTAGTTCTGATGTCAAATACTCTCTACTATATGCCAAGCTGGTGTGGCTCAGTTGGTTGAGCATCGTCCCATACACCAAGAGGCCACTGGTTTGATTTCCAGTCACAGGCTGGATTCCCCAGTAGAGGAAGTGCAGGAGGCAACACATCAATGTTTTTTCTCTTTCCCCCTCTCTCTCCAAAATATCAATAAACTATTTTTAAAAGACAACTCCCGAGGATAGACCAGGGGGAAAAAAACCTTTCCGAGGGGAGGGAGGGTGGTGATCCATACATACCTTGGCCTTGTCAGTGAAAAAACATTAATAATAATAATAGTGGTGTGTGTGTGTGTGTGTGTGTGTGTATGTGTGTGTGTGTGTGTGTTTAAGAAACTTGCTTTAAAAATCTGTGACTATAAGCTATCATCAGCAAGTTGGGGGCGAATTTTTGTAATCCATGTATTCTAAAAGAGGTCCTGGTTGTAAAGTTAAGAGGTCCTGCGGTGGTACTTCCCCAATCAGCTGGCAGAAACAAAGGCACTTTGTTTTCAGAGGTCCATCATCTTGACTCAAATATCTAAAACATTCTCAGAGATGAAATTCTAAAAGAAAAGAACTCAACTCAAATATTCACACACATATGGGAAACAAGGTACAATGAGTGACAATCAGAAACAAACAACAAATAAGATAATCAGACTGATAATGACTGAAGATAGTAGAATCAACAGAAACAGAACATAAGATAAATAGATTTAATAAATGTGCAGAAACAAGAGAGTAGGAAATATGATAAAGAAAAGATATTCAAACCTGAGGAGGAAAAGAAAATCTAAGATACAAGAAAAATGGTATGCAAAGAAAATGATAAATGTGTCATGGTAAATTAATGAAGTTAAAAAATAAAGTTGAACTAAAATCCTTAACAACAATAGTAAGAAATCAGGAAGCATAGATTGAAGGTAAAAGATTCTAAAGTAAAATCTTATTTTGTTTGGGAGAAGCAAAAAGACTATGCTGAACTTTCAACCATGGTAAGCTTGGTAAGTACATTAGATTTCCTAGGTTATATGAGGAGGCTTCTGGGCATGAGAGATTCTATTTCTTATTCTATATGCTGACTAAATGAATGTGTTCATTTTGTGAAAATCCAGTAAGCTATGTACTTGTGATATGTACATTATTCTATATGTAAATAATACTTCACTAAAAATTTAAAATGTAAGGAGGAAACTATCTAGGGTAGCCATTGAAGTAAAAGAAATAAAACATATTTATTAATAGAACATATAATTACCCAACAAAGACAGGAAAAAAGTGAATTAGAGAAACACATACACAATCCAAAAGAAGACAAGCAAGTAAAAAGTAAAGTCAAATAAGAAAAGAAGCATGAAATCATAAAATAAAAAGAAAATATAATAAAAGAGAATTCAAATATATCTGTAATCACAATCAATATAAATGTCATTAAAAGACAAAAATTTACAGACTGCCATATGATCTTTTAAAATGTCAAGCCAGTGTTATTTATAAACATGCATAAAACAAATTACATGAGGTCTTATGCAAATACTGACTAAAGGAGAGTTGGTGCAGATATATTAATATTACATGAAGAAGACTTTATTGAAAAAGCATTATCCAGAGGTAAATGGGTCACTAGGAGTTGGTAAAATTCAATTCACAAAAGCTTTACAGCAGCGGATCTCAACCTGTGGGTCGCAGCCCCTTTGGGGGTCGAACGACCCTTTCACAGGGGTCGCCTAAATACATCTTGCATATCAGATATTTACATTACGATTCATAACAGTAGCAAAATTACAGTTATGAAGTAGCAACGAAAATAATTTTATGGTTGGGGGGTCACCACAACATGAGGAACTGTATTAAAGGGTCGCAGCATTAGGAAGGTTGAGAACCACTGTATTACAGGATTTCTTAAATTTATATGATATTAATAAAATACTAGCTCTAAAATAAATACATTTTTCAAAAGACTACAAGATATGGGCAAATCTACCATGCCAGTGGGAGATGTTTAACGCTCTCTTTTCTGTAATTTAATGATCAAGAAGAGGCTGGGGGAGCATAAGATAGAAAATATTTGAATAACAGCAGACACCAGAGTTTCCTCTTTAAAAAAAAAAAAAATCCTTGGGAGAAACAAGAACCTTTTCAAAAAATGATTTCAGTACCTGAGATGACAATGAGAAAACCTACATATCTCCAGATGAGTTTGTTTAGAAAGTTCTGTGTTTTAAGACAAACAAACAAAAACAAAATCCTATGGATTTGTTTTTTTCTGATCCCCAAATCAATGCAATATACTTAAATAAAATTATAAGGTCTAGTGCTGGCCAGTGGTGCTCAGTGTTTAGAGCATCAGTCCATGCACCAAAGGGTTGCAGGTTTGAAGGCACATATCTGGGTTACAGGTTGATCCCTGGCCCAGGTCTGGGCATATGTGAGATTTGTCTCTCATATGGATGTTTCTCTCTCTCTCTCTCTCTCTCTCTCTCTCTCTCTCTCTCTCTCTCTCTCTCCTCTCCCTCGCTCTCTCTCTGATGCCTGGAAAATCACTGGTCTGAAAATGTGCGGGAAATAAACCAGGTCAATGCATTAGCTGAGGTTCCTGGATCCAGTAGAGAGATGTGTGCTTTTTTTCTATCTAATTAGAGGGTGGATTTAATAAATGAACAGGGTAATAAATGAACAGATACTGTTTTTATTAATTGGAATTTTCCAAAGTCCCTCCCTGAGCAAAAGTCTGTGTATGCATGCAGCTGTTAGGTGTCAAAAACTTAAGCAACAGAGAGAAACGAGATAAGATGGAGAGTGGGGTGTATGTTCTGGTGTCCATTTAGACCAGTGTTTCTCGACCTGTGGGCCGCGACCCCTTTGGCGGTCAAATGACCCTTTCACAGGGGTAGCCTAAGACCATCTTGCATATCAGATATTTACATTATGATTCATAACAGTAGCAACATTACAGTTATGAAGTAGCAATGAAAATAATTTTATGGTTGGGTCACAACATGAGGAACTGTATTTAAAGGGCCAGAAGGTTGAGAACCACTGATTTAGAGGCAACCATGAGAACAGATCCACTGGTTTGAGATCACGTGGCCTGCTTCTCTCCCTATTCTCCCTGGTAAGCACAGCACAACAGGAGATTTGGCAAAGTATTAGTCATTTTGCAACCCGACAGCAAGCCACTTACAAAAGTTTTGCTGTCTTCTTTCAGAGGATACCCCAGCATGGAGAGAGACTCTTTAGGTGGCCAGTGTAGTAGTTTTCCATAACAAATTACTGCAAACAGTGTCTTATAGGACACAAATTTATTATCCTCAAGTTCTTTTAGTCAGAAGTCCAACATGGATTTGCTGGGCTTGAATTAAGTGCTGTGCTCCTTTCTGGTGGCTCCAGGGGAGCAATCATGCCCTTGCTCATTTGGTTGTTGACAATTCAGTTCCTTTCCATTGTAGGACCCAGATTCCTTGCTGCCTATCGGCTGATGGCTGTGCCCACATTCCTTGGCTCTGGCCTTCTTGCTCCATTTTCAGAGCCTCCTCCTTTCATTTTTTCTCTCTCCCCAGCTGGGAAAGGCTCTCCACTTTTAGTAATTTATGGGATTATATTTGGCCCACTCTGATAATTCAGGATCCTCTCCTATCTCAATGTTCATAATTTTAATCACATCTGCAAAAATGTCTTTTGACATCCACGTAAGGTAACATATTCATAAATTCCAGGGGTTAAGGTGGGGATGTCTTTGGCAGACCTTTATTCTGCTAACCACAGTGTGATAAAGGGTGTTCTAGCACAGTTAGATCGCACAGTTTTGGGACCATGTTGTCACTTGAAGCTGCAGAAAAGTTCTTTATTGAGGTGGGAGCCTTGCAGTGCAGAAGATGGAAATATGATTCTATTCTCTACTTTTTCTGTTCTGTCTCCTCCTCCACTCTCTAGCTTTGGGGTCCAGCCCCTGGGGGGAGGGAAGTCAGGAAGATAGAGCAGTCCTTACTGGTCTGGGAGCCTTTGCACTCACTGGACTGGCCAATGGTTAAAGAGCCCTTTTGTGGGTTTTTCAAAATACCCTATAGGGCCTCTCTCTCCTACAGCTCTCTTGAGCAAAGAAGGTATATCTCTATTCAGGTGGTCAATTGCACCCCTCTCTTGGCCTCTGGGCATTCAACAGAGGTTGCCCAGCATATTCCTGTTGAGATCTCCTCACCACTTTAGCCACCACCTCATTGGCCTATGAGAAACAATTGTGCTCTCTCCAATCTTCCAAGCTGCCTGTGATGGGAAGGGATACAGGAAGTCAACCTTCAGGGCTCAAGCATATGGCAATACATGGAGATCCAACTGGGGACTCAACTGTATGAAATGGGGCTCTGTAAAGAGTAGGAGGCAGCAATTAAGAGTATAAAGAGGGCCAGGCCAGCGTGGTTCAATGGTTAAGCATCAACCTATGAACAAGGAGGCCTCTGTTCGATGTTGGGTCAGGGCACATGCTGCAGTTGTGGGCTTGATCCCCCAGTAGGGGGCGTGCTGGAGGCAACCAATCAGTGATTCTCATTTTTGATGTTTCTATCTCTCCCTCTCCCTTCCTATCTGAAATCAATAAAAAATATATTTTTTTAAAAAGAGTGTGTAAGGGGGTCAGCAATTCAAGTACCCAGTGAGGTCCAAGACAAGATCTTCATCTCACATGGGGTTCCCCAGAACAGAAGATGAGAATTTGAAAGCAAGCAGTTTTCCTGGATGGTTCTTTCAATATTGGCAAGGAAGTGAGGGCACAATATAAGGCAGAGAAGGCAGACTAGGAAAGGTGTGTTGTCAACTCAGCCAGATAATGGGCAACTGAAACTGAATGCCATGGGAGAGCCTGAGGAAACAGTGTGGAACACACCTCAGAGCTATCTCACCTGAGGGACCAGGGAGCGAGCTTTGTACACCTCTCATCTGTTGAGTGTCCTCATGGGGCACTCTGGCCTGGATGAACAGAACAGCTTTTTTGAAATATCCCCTGTCCCAGAGATGCAGGAGCAGTCATCTGAAGTCATCCGCCACACACTGACATAGTAGAGTTCCAACCAGACAAATTATATATCTGGGTCCCCAGGGTGAAGTGAAAGGGAAGTTTAGGAGAAAAGCATGCATGCTGTTGTTGAGCCCTAAGCCCTTTGAAGATAGAATTATGTCCTAAAATCTGCAGGGAGATGACTCTAGAAGCAGAAAAGAGGATCTCAAAGTTGAAAGCACAGGATTCACTGTGGCTGGGTAGCCAAGGCTGACATATACAACAGCAGCATTAAAAACCAGTGTGTAAGAAGAGGTCATTTACGTGGCATAAACAAGAGAAAGTGCTGTGGGGAATCGATAAGGCAGAAGTAAGCAAAGTCTTTACAATGAAGGAAGGCTGACTATGACTGTGTCTTAAAAGATGGGTAGGAATGAGCAGAACTCTACTCAAAATTTGCTTTGGTAAACCAGTTGTGATGTTTAGTTAAAGCCAGAGGAAAGTGAGAGAGAAAAATAAATGTGTCAACGTGTAAGGGGCAAGGGGCATCTCTCAAGGTTCATTCTAAACACGGCCAGTCTATGTCCCCTGAGCGTGTGATGAACGCTGCTGAAGAGCTTGGGTTTGCTGAATGCTGACGTTGTCTCAGAAGAAAGGATCCTGCGGGTGTGATTTCAGGGCTGAAGTGGCTTTCTCAGCTCCCTCTTCTTAATTTGCTGGAGACTGGTCCAGAGAAAATAATTAGAATGCTTTCAGTAATGTGTTTGCCTTAGCACTTTCAATTAAGGACAAGAAGAGAGAGAGAGAGAGAGAGAGAGAGAGAGAGAGAGAGAGAGAGAGAGAGAGAGGATGTGCACAAGAGAGGAAATACTTTTTATGTCACCACGATTCCTCCATGAAGTTGCACAGTATTTTCTTGATTGTTTAAACTAATAAAGCACTAAGTTGTTTTGTTTTAAACAACTTAATTGAGGTATAATTAGAATAAATTGCTCATATTTTAGGATGCGGAGAAAAAGGAACCTTTGTGCACTGCTGGTGGGAATGCAGATTGGTGCAGCCACTATGGAGAACAGTATGGAGTTTCCTCAAAAAACTAAAAATGAGACTCCCATTTGACCCAGTGATCCCACTTCTAGGAATATATCCCAAGAAACTAGAAATACCCATCAGAAAGAATATATGCACCCCTATGTTCATAGCGGCACAATTTACCATAGCTAAGATTTGGAAACAGCCTAAGTGCCCATCAGCAGATGAGTAGTATTCCATCTACACAATGGAATACTACGCTGCTGTAAAAAAAAGGAATCCTTACCATTTGCAACAGCATGGATGGAACTGGAGAGCATTATGCTAAGTGAAATAAGCCAGTCAGAGAAAGATATCACATGATCTCACTCATTTGTGGAATATAATGAACAACATAAACTGATGAACAAAAACGGATCCAGAGACAGAGAAGAATTGATCAGACCATCAAACCTCAGAGGGAAGGTAGGGTAGGGTGGAGGTAAGGGGGAGAGATCAACCAAAGGACTTATATGCATGCATATGAGCCTAACCAATGGACACAGACACCAGGGCGGTGAGGGCATGAGTGAGGAGGTTGGGGGGGGGGGGAGACAATGGGCAGATAAGGACACATACTAGTATGTAATACCTTAATCAACAAAGGAAAAATAAATAATATTTAAAATAACAATTTTGATAAGTTTTGGCATATATATACATGATGAAACCACTACTATAAGACCAGCAGGTTGAATATATCCATCACTCAAAAAGTTTCTTTGTTTATCTTGTAAACCCATCTGTGGTCCCCTCCTACCTTTATTGGTATGCCTGCACCAGTCAACCCCCTGCTTTCTGTCACTCTAGGTTAGTTGATGTTGTTGGGACTTTATACCAATGGAAACATACAGTATGTACTCTTTTTGTCTAGCTTCTTTCACTCACCATAATTATTTTGAGACTCACCTGTGTGTTCTTTTTAATGCGTCAGTAGGTCATTACTTTTTATTGCTGAGTGGTCTTCAAGTTTGCAAGTTTGAAAAACCAGGTAATTCTTAAATTTTGAGACATGTCTATTGTATTAGTTTCCTAGGTCCACTTACAAATGACCACACACTGGGTTGGATTTTAACAACAGAAATTTATTCTCTCAAGTTCTGGAGGCTAGAATTTGAAATCTAAGTGTCAGCAGGGCCATGCTCCTTCTGAAAGCTCTAGGCAAGAACCTGTTCCATGCCTTCTCTTAGCTTTGGTGTTGCCGGCAATCTTTGGTGTTCCTTAGCTTTTAGACACATTGCTCTCTTCTTTGCCTCAGTCATCACATGGTGTTCTCCCCTGTGTTTTTGTCTCTTCTCTTCTTATAAGGACATTGGTCATATTGAAATAAGGGTTTACCCTACTCCAGTATGACCTCATATTAACTAATCACATTTACAATGATCCTATTTCCAAGTAAGTTCACATTTGGAGGTTCCAGGAAGGACATGAATTTGGGGGAGACACTATCCAACCATTAACTTTCTGTTACTGTTAAATTAGGAAGATAAAGTGAATTTTTTTGTGATTTAAAAAAAATTCTTGACCTATCCTGAGATAATGTGAACTGGGAAGCACATTTCCCAAAGTGATTCCCAAATAATTACATATGAAAACACGTTCTCTAGAAATAGAATAGTGTGTCAAAAAAGTTTGGTGAATGCTGAGTTTTTTCAAAAAAGTGTCTTTATTGAAGCCTCATCAACTCTTTGACATGTATAACTAGAATAAACTTGGCTCCTTTCATTGCCTTTCTCAACAGCACAGTATTGCTTTCAGAAGAGCTATAAGAGAATTAAATAGCAATTTAAATCTTTATTGCAGAACTCTTGAAAACCACAGGGGAAATATACTGCATTTTATACAGTAAAAAATACCCCCAAAATCCTCACCCATTTCCCCAAAGAACCTCAAAGCAGCTGCCCCAAATTATAGATTCATTCTCTTAAATAAACCTTCCCAAATCATTTTCCCAAAATAAAATTTGAACTATTCTTGTCTCTGTCCTCTCCTCCCTTCTACCTTTCCAAATTCACTTTTATTTAGAAAGAGGGAAATCTCTCTGCTCTTTCTAGTGTAGAAAAATTAAACATTTAGGAACATCTGTAGTTTTCCTCTCTAGTTTCCTCAGTAATGCAAACACACAAACCATCTTAGAATGTACAAGAGGGGTGCGGGAAGATGTGAATAATGAGAAATCTACTGAAGAGAGTGCAGTAGATGTACCTGAACCAAGAAAGAGGTGCTAAAGGAAGGAAAATGGCTGACCCTCCAGAAAGATCATCAGTCTATTTGCTCCATACCCAACCTCCAAGGCCTTCTGAAGAATTCCTAAACAATGGAAATTGTTATTTTTGATGTCCAAGTTGGCCTCCTCAAAAATAGTCTTTCCAGATGGGCTTCTCTCTGCTAGCTCCCAGATAATCAGTTTATGCAAAAATTGTGCAAACAAGATTTACTTTTCCCAGATGGTCTACACTTTCATTTTCTCCCTTCTGCTTATGACTTTTGCTATTGCCTTCATTCCTTGGCTCAGTCTACAAACTGACTTTTTCTCATGTGAGTAAACAATCTGTCTACAAAATAAACTAATAAGTCTGATGCAAAAATAATTAACAAATGTCTTCAAATTATTCTTTGACAAAAACCTTCTTTTCCTCCCTGTCACGTAATCTATACTTCACTATGAATATCCAAATAGGGTATATCATGTACTCTAGCTTTTTCTGAAGTTCTACATTTGCCTTTTTAAGAGCCTTATTAATGATACATGGTAAGCTCCAACTACCTATCTCCTTCCATCCCAAATTTAACTGTGTTGTTACCAGCTAGACCTTGCTATAGAACTGCATTGTTTTTGGTTGGAAACCACTAAAAACTAAGCAACCAATCCATTGACCACTTAACATTCACAGGATATACTTAAAGCATCATTTAATTTTTTCTACAAATTTTCTTTTAATGTAAACTTCTTGCCCCTGGAAGTTTTGGATAGGTCTAATGAGTTAGCAATAGACAGAGTTATGGCCACTTTAAGCCTCCATTTAAAAGTTAGAATGACTAGCCCTTAACAGTAATAAAATACATGACTGTGATTTAGTGTGTGTTCAGATCTCCTACCTCCCAACCAGGCCTGCTATGGCCTATGAGCTTTCAATGAGGTACCATCTCACAGCTGTCAGAATGGCTATCATCAACAAATAAACAAATGACAAGTGCTGGCAAGGATGTGGAGAAAAAGGAACGCTTGTGCACTGCCGGTGGAATGCAGACTGGTACAGCCATTGTGGAGGACAGTATGGAGTTTTCTCAAAAAACTAAAAATGGAACTCCCATTTGACCCCATGATCCCACTTCTAGGAATATATCCCAAGAAACTAGAAACACCAATCAGAAAGGATATATGCACCCCTATGTTCATAGCAGCACAATTTACAATAGCTAAGATTTGGAAATAGCCTAAGTGCCCACCAGCAGATGAATGGATTAAAAAACTGTGATATATCTACAGGATAGAATACTATGCTGCTGTATAAAGGAAGGAACTCCTACCATTTGCAACAGCATAGATGGAACTGGAGAGCATTATGCTAAGTGAAATAAGTCAGTCAAAGATAAATGTCACATGATCTCACTCATTTGTGGAATATAATGAGCAACATAAACTGATGAATAGAAACAGATCCAGAGACAAAGAAGCATTGATCAGACTGGGGAACCTCAGAGGGAGGGGAGGGAAGGGGAGGGTGGGGGCACGGGACTTGTATGCATGCATATAAGCATAACCAATGGACAGAGACACTAGGGGGATGAGGACATGAGTGGGGGCATAGGGGGGCATTAGGGGTATAAGGACACATATGTAATACCTTAGTAAAGAAAAAAAAAGAGCTCTCATGAGTGGAGGCTGGGATAGTCCCTCTCCAATATTTCCCCACATTGTTCTCTCCTCCTGTATGTGCTGACTGCAGAGCTGGCCCCTTCTTGGGACTGGCCAAGCCAGAGCTGGGATTGAGGAAAGTTATGTTCTAATACACTGGGTGTATTTTTCACCTTATGTCAGGACTCTGATGCAGGTGAACACTTGCCAGTCCCCTTTGTGGGTTCTTCTGGGTACCAATCACATAATGAAGATCATGATTCTCCTTTGGACAGCCACTCCATATCCAGCCCATGGTCCATATGCCTACTGTTGGGGGATCTCATCATCCCCCTGAGGCAATCCTCTTGCCCAGGACCTGATATGGCTCCAGGAGAACATTCTTTCTTTCAGGGTCAACAGCTGGTTTATGGGAAACACTCATATATGCTATGACTCATAGTGAACAGGGAGTACATTCACACACAACAGCCATATCCAGACCACCAGCAGAGGATCTCACTGGCCCTTACCCTGCCCTCAGGATTTCCTGTGGTAGGAGACAGACTTCCATCTTCTGGGGCAAGGGAAGCATCTCACATTCTCTGAGTGGTCCCATTGAGTTCTTCCCCCAAACAACTAGGCTTGAAACGGGGGAACAGATAACCTCGCTGAATCTCCTAGCAGTACAGTTTCCTCTAGAAAGCACTCGTCCCCTAATCCTCCATCTACAACTGCACTGTCTTGAGCCTCTAGTTGAGATGCTCACAAGTTTTGAAACTTACTTCCTTCTATTGTCCTTGTAAATGATGCATGCAGTGATCTGGGACTTCACTTTGGCATTTCACTTCTCTTGTACCTGGGTGCTCATTAGGAATTTCATTTTTAAGATCCTCTTAAAATAAGACACATGTCAGAAAGTAAAAATCCTAGTAAACCCTTTCTCTTAGAACAAAAGCCAGACATTGGACACACCTAAAACTATGTAATCTTTTTCTCTGATGCTGTACTGACCTGATTCTCTCTGTATATAAAATGCAGGGGGCAAGAGAAGACTTATGCAAACATGAAAGAAACCATGACTCTGAGGGGAAACAAAGTAACAATGTTAAATTTTAAGTACTTCTTTGAAGCTTTAAACAGTATATTCTAAATTCCAATACAATTTTGGAGATAAAACATTTTAAAATAATTAATTTTTAAATGACTTTGAGAAAGAATTTAGATGTCCAAAATTTAAGTGATTTATTAAGCAAAGAGATGTAATTTATATTTTGGATAACCATGCAGTAATTAAAAATAATAATGTAGATCTAATTTTATTGACTCAGAAATTTTGTTCCTGCTATACTATTAAATTTTAAAATTAAATAGTTTTTATAGTGTAATATCCTTTAATAAGTGCATGTGCATGTCCATGTGTGTGCTCACACAAAAATGTGTAGCCCTAGCTGGTTTGGCTCAGTGGGTAGAGTGTTGGCCTGTGGACTGAAGGGTCCCAGGTTCAATTCCAATCAAGGGCACATGCCTGAGTTGCAGGGTGTGCAGGAGGCAGTCGATCAATGAGATCAATGATCTCTCTCATCAGTGATGTTTCTATCTCTCTCTCCTTCTCCCTTCCTCTCTGAAATCAATAAAAAGATCTTTTTTAAAAATGTAAACACCTCTATATTAAGAGGAGTCATTTCTGAGCAGGAGATTATGGGTAATTTTCAGTTTTACTTTATATTATTTCTATATGCTCTGATTTTTTTTACATTAACTACTCTTAACTAAAACAAAAATGATGTTTTCATTAAAATTAAATATACTTCTCTCATAAATGTGAGGTGTTTTTTGTTTGTTTTAATTTATTTTTATTATTGAAAATATTATATATTTCCCTTTTTATCCCCACTGGCCCCCATTTCTGCCCCCTCCCCAGGCCTTCAGTGCAGTATTGTCAGTGTCCATGGGTTATGCATACATGCATAAAGTTCTTCAGTTAACCTCTTTCCACCACCTCCCCACTCCCCTCTGAGAACCATCGGTCTGCTGCATGCGTCCATGTCTTTGGATCTATTTTATTTGTTAGGTGTGTTGTTTTTTTAAATTAGATTCCACATATAAGTGAAATCATCTGATATTTGTCTTTCTCAGACTGGCTTATTTCAAATAGCATAATAGTCTCCAGGCCCCTCCATGCTGTTTCAAAGAGTAAGAGATCCTTCTTTTTTTATAGCTGCATAGTATCCATCCTGTAAATGTACCACAGCGTTTTTAGCCACTCATCTACTAAATGGCCACTTGTTTCCTGATCTCAGCTATTGTAAATAACAGTGCTATGAACATAGGAGTACATATATTCTTTCTGATCGGTGATTTAGGTTTCGTAAGATATATACCTAGAAGTGAGATCACTGGGTCAAATAGCAGTTCCATTTTTAATTTTTTGAGGAAACTTCATACTGTTTTTCATAGTGGCTGCCCCAATCTGCATTCACGCCAGCAGTGAACTAGTGTTTCCTTTTATCTACATCCTCACCAGCACTTGTTTGTTAGTTTATTGATGATAGCCATTGTGACAGGTGTGAGGTGATATATCATTGTGGTTTTAATTTTCATTTCTCTGGTGATTAGGGACTTTGAGCATTTGTTCATATGTCTATTGGCCATTTGTATGTCCTCTTTGGAGAAGTGTCTATTTAGGTCCTCTGGCCTTTTTTAAATTTAATTGTTTGTCTTTCTTTTGTTGAGTTGTATGAATACTTTATAAATTTTGAAAATTAATGTTGTATCAGAGGTATCATTGGCAAATATGTTTTCCCATACAGTGGGCTCTCTTTACAATTGAATGCTGGTCTCTTTTGC
Source organism: Myotis nattereri (assembly GCF_964212035.1). NCBI lineage: Eukaryota > Metazoa > Chordata > Mammalia > Chiroptera > Vespertilionidae > Myotis > Myotis nattereri. The sequence goes on along the minus strand of NC_138083.1, from coordinate 19,567,841 downwards.
TGTGCAGAAGCTTTTTATTTTGATGTAAGTTCCATTTGTTATTTTTTTCTCTGTTTCTCTTGCCCTAGGCATTGTAACAGTGAAAAATCTACTATGTAAAATGTCTGATATTTTGCTGCCTACATTTTCTTCTAGGATTTTTATGGTTTCACAACTTACATTTAAGTCTAGAATCCATTTTGAGTTTACACTTATGTATGGTATAAGTTGGTGGTCTAGTTTCATTTTTTTTGCATGTATCTGTCCAATTATCCCAACACTATTTATTGAAGAGACTGTCTTGACTCCATTGTATGCTCTTGCCTCCTTTATCAAATATTAATTGGGCATAATGGCTTGGGTGGATTTCTGGGTTCTCTGTTCTGTTACATTGATTTATATGTCTGTTCTTGTGCCAGTACCAGGCTGTTTTGATTATAGTAGCTTTGAAGTTTAATATCCAATTCTGTAATATCTCCAACTTTTTTCTTCTTTCTCAAAATTGCTGTGGCTATTCGGGGTCTCTTTTGGTTCCATATAAATTTTTGGAATATTTGTTCTATATATGTGAAATATGCCATTGGTATTTTAATAGGGTTTGCATTGAATCTATAGATTGCTTTGGGTAGTATGGACATTTTAATGATGTTAATTCTACCAATCCATGAACATTCTTCCACTTGTTTATATCTTCTTCTACCTCTGTTCTCAATGTCCTATAGTTTTCTGAGTACAGGTCTTAAACCTCCTTGGTTAAATTTATTCCTAAGTATCTTAATTTTTTGTTAGAATTGTAAATGGAGGGGTTTTTTTTCTTAGAAAGTTTCTCTTTCTAAGAGTTTATTATTGGTGTATAAAAATGCTCTTGATTTTGAGGTGTTAATATTGTATCCTGCTTCATTTCCAAATTCAGTTATTAAATGAAGCAATCTTTTTGTGGAGTCCATTAGGTTTTCCATGTGTAATATGTTATCTGCAAATAATGACAGTTTTACATACTCTTTTCCAGTTTGGATGCCTTTTATTTTTTCATCTTGTCTAATCACTATGGCTAAGGCTTCCAGTACTATGTTGAATGAAATTTGTGACAGAGGACAATCCTATCTTGTTTCTGTTCTTAGAGGAAGTGGTTTTAGTTTTTTTTCCCATTGAGTATGATGTTGGATGTAGGTTTGTCATATATGACTTTTATTATGTTGAGATTTGATACCTCTATTTCCACTTTGCTGAGAGTTTTTATTAAAAGAGGTGTTGGATTTTGTTGAATGCTTTTTTTGTATCTATTAATAAGATCATGTGATTTTGTCTTTCAATTTGCTTATGTGATATATAACATTTATTGATTTGTGAATATTGTACTAGCCTTGAATCCTCAGAATAAATCCCACTTTGTCATGGTATGATCTTTTTCATATATTGCTGAATCTGATTTGCTACTATTTTGTTGAGGATTTCCACCTATGTTCATCAAGGATATTGGTCTGTAATTCTCTTTCTTTGTAGTGTCTTTATCTGGTTTTGGAATTAGGATAATGCTGGCCTCATAAAAGAGCTTAGAAGTCTTCTTTACTCTTGGAATTTTTGAAATTATTTGAGGATAGGTATTGGTTCTTCTTTGAATGTTTGGTGAAACTCTCTTGTGAAGCCATCTGGACAACGGCTTTTGGTTGCTGGGATTTTTTATTATTATTACTACTTCAATTTTATCAGTTGTTTTTGGACTATTCAAGTTTTCTGAATTTTCCTGATTCAATTTTAGAAGATTATATGTTTCTAAGAATTTGTCCATTTTGTCCAGCTTGTTGGCATATAGTTGTTCATAGTATTTTCTTACAATCCTTTGTATTTCTGTGGTGTCAGTTGGTACTTCTACTCTCTCTTCTTTGATTATATTTATTTAGGTCCTCTCTCTTTGTTTTTGATGAATGTGGCTAAAGGTTCATCAGTAATTTTTGTCTTTTTGAAGATCCAGCCCTTGGTTTCATTGATCTTTTGTACAGTTTTTGTTGTTGTTGTTGTTTGTTTGCTTGTTTTTGAGTCTATGTCATTTATTTCTGCTCTGATATTTACTATTTCCTTCCTTATACTTATTCTGGGCTTTCCTTGTTGTTCTCTTCCTAATTCTTTAAGTTGTAGGATTAGATAGTTTATTAGACATTTTTATTGTTTCTTGAGATAGACATATAGTGCTATGAACTTCACTCTCAAGACTGCTTTTGCTGTGTCCCATTGATTTTGGTTTGTTGTGTGTTCATTTTCATTTCTTCCCAGGAAGTTTTTTATTTCTTCCTTTATCTCATTGGTAACCCATTCATTGTTTAATAAATTGCTATTTGGCCTCCATGTGTTTGAATGATTTCTAGCTTTATGCCATTGTGATTGAAGAAAATGACTGATATGGTTTCAACCTTCTTGAATTTGTAGAAACTTAGTTTATATCCTAACATATGAAATATCTTTGAGAATGACCCATGTGCACTTGAGAAGAATGAATATTCTGCAACTGTGGGGTGAAATATTCTGTAAATGTCAATTAAATCCAATTGACCTAGTGTGTCATTTAGGATCTCTGTTTCCTTGTTGATATTTTATCTAGAAGAACTATCCAGTGATGTCAGTGGGGTATTAATATCCCCTACTATGATTGTATTGCTGTCAATCTCTTCTTTAAAGTTTTCCCGAAGTTTTTTGTTTTTGCTTTTGTTTTTATATTTGGGTGCTCCTATATTGAGTGCATTTGTGTTTACCAACTGTATATCCTCTTGCTGTAAGATCCCTCTAGTATTATGAAGTGGCCTTCATTGTCTCTTGTATGGCCTTAATTTTGAAGTCTCTTTTGTCAGTTATGAGTATTGCTACTTCAGCTGTTGTTGTTTTTTCATTTTCACCGAAAAAATTCTATTTCTTTACTTTCATCCTGTGTGATTCTTTTGTTCTGAGGTAGGTCTCTTGTAGACTGCTAATATATGGATCATGTTTTCTTATCCATTAAGCTACCTTATGTCTTTTGATTAGGGCATTTAATCCATTTACATTTAAAGTTATTATTTATAACTACTTATTTGTTGCCATTCTTATTATTCATTATGCCTGTGTTCTTTTTCTATGTCTTCTTCTATGACAGTCCCTTTAGAATTTCTTGCAGTATGGTTTGGTGGTGATAAACTTCTTTAGCTTTTTTTTTTTTTTTTTTTTTTTCCTGTGAAGCTCTTTATTTCACCCTCAATTTTGAATGACACCCTTTCTGGATAGAGTAGTCTTGGATTCAGACCCTTGCTTTTCATTACTTTGTATACTTCATGCCACTCCCTTTTGGCCTGAAGTATTTCTCATTAGAAATTATCAGACAGTCTAATGGGAGCTCCTATGTAGGTAACTTTCTGTCTTTCTCTTATGAGATTCTCTCTTTGTTTTTAATGTTTGTCATTTTATTTATTATGTGTTTTGATGTGGGTCTTTTTGGGTTATCTTGCTTGGGACTCTCTGTGTTTCCTGGACTTATGTGACTTTTTCTTTCACCAGGTCAGAGAAGTTTTCTGTCATCATTTCTTCAAACAGATTCTTTATTCCTTGCTCAAATTCTTGTCCTCCTGGTACCCCCATGATGTGGATCTTGTTGTGTTTCATGTTGTCTCAAAGCTGCCTTAAACTCTCCTCATGCATTTTTTTTTCCCAATTGCTGATCTGATTTGTGGGGGTTTTTTTCTACCTTGTCTTCTAATTTGCTGACTCATTCCTCAGATTTTTCTAATCTACTTTTGTTTCCTACCAGGATATTCTTTATATAAGCTATGTCATTCTTCATTCCTGATGGATTAGACTTCCTGGTTTCTATCTCTTTTTTCATGCTGGTGTAGTTCTCATTAAGTTTCATATAGTACTCATTAAGTCGTCTGTAGTTCTAATTTGTTTGAGCACTCTAAAAACCATTACTTTGAATTCTTTATCTGACAAATTACTTGCCTCTATTTCATTTAGTTCCTTTTTCTGATGATTCCTCCTTTTATTGCATTTGTGGATTGTTCATCTCCCCATTTTTGCTGTCCATTTGTACTTGTTTCTATGTCTTAGACCAAACTGCTATGCCTCCCAGGCTTTATGGGATGGCTTTATGTTTTGTGGAACCCAGTGGTGAAGTCTCTTAGAAAAGAGAACAAGAATTATAGAATAAAGAAAATATAAGGAGAATAAAGCAGAAGAAAGAGGAATACGAAAGGGCAGAGATAGAATAAAGAAAATAATAATAAAGATAGGAGAAGGAAAATGATATAAAAGAAAAGAGGAAGAAAAAAGTTTGAAAATGGAAATAGAGGAGAAAGCAGATAGAACAAAAATAAGAAAGGGGGAAAAAAAGATGAGAAATCAGGAGAAAGAAGAAAAAAATAGAGTAAAGGGAAGAGAAAATTAGATATATGAGAGAACAAAGACTAAACCAATAACAAATCAATAAATAGAAAAGAAAAAAAGTGAAGTGGCATTCATCTCAGCAGAGTTTAGTGCAGCTGTGGGCAAACTACGGCCCACAGGCCGGATCCGGCCTGTTTCAAATGAATAAAACTATTGAAAAAAAAGACCGTACCCTTTTATGTAATGATGTTTACTTTGAATTTATATTAGTTCACACAAACACTCCATCCATGCTTTTGTTCCGGCCCTCCGGTTCAGTTTAAGAACCCATTGTGGCCCTCGAGTCAAAAAGTTTGCCCACCCCTGGTTTAGTGCCTCATGGGAGCTCCCTTTGGATTCTGCTCCTCTGATGACTGAGGCTGACTGTTTTGTCTGCCAATTCTGAGCTTTCCAGGAGGTACTTATGTGCTAACCACTCTCAGATACTTTCCTCCTTTTACTCTCAGCAACCTGTTTGAAGCTTCAAGTGATCCACAGTTTGTTTCTGTCTCCACAGGACTGACCTGGCTGTGGAAGGGGGCTGGCTACTCTCTAAGGCCAGGTTGTTAGCAACACAGGGCCTAAGGATGGGTCAGCAAAATTCCCCAGGTTCTCCAGGCTCTGCCTCTGCCCACCTTTGCCTGCCAGCCAGCTGTCAATCTTAATCACTCAAAAAAAATCTGTTTCTGAGTAGCCTTGGGGAGGAATCAGGAATATAGACCTCTGGGTCTCCCATAGAAAGGAGGTGCTGTTCAGATTTCAGGGAAAGTGGTGAGTGTGATTCCCCATCCCAGAGCTACTCCTTTAAGAGTATCCCAGAATATTTCCCTGCCCTCAGCTGGGCAGAGATCCTCATATGTAGTCTAGTGGGATCAGCTGGATCCCAGGAGTTTCCATCAACTCTCCAGTGAGGTGAAAGCACCAGTCAAGTTCCCTGGGATGGAGGGGTGGATGGCCCTACTTGTAAGCTAGTCACTGAGGCTCTGTGAGACTGTTCAAACCCCTAAGGATTGCCTCTGCTGTCTCTTCTGCATAGGCTGAGATGGAGGTGAATGTTCCCTAATACAGTTTTATTTCCAGTCTGGCCCTGAGAAGAGATTCAAGGAAGATCTGCCTATTCAGCTGCCATATTTCCCCTCCTCTTATTATTTTTTCGTGTTTTTGTGTGTTTTTTTAAAACAGAAATATATTCACACCCTCATCTGTTCTAATCACTTTCAAAGACACTATTTTAGGGGATGAAGAATTAAAAATCAGACAGTATAATCGAAGTCTTCATGGAGCTGTTAATTTGTGCACATCCCAAGGCAATAAATTACTGGTGTATTGTAAAAGGATATAACTCAGGAACAGCCAGATGGGAGAGATGCACAGGGCAGCGGATGGAGATGGGACATGGAACTCCCATGCACTCTCCAGGCATGTCACTCTCCCCAAATCTCCTCGCATTCACCAACCTGGAAGCTCTCTGAATTCTGTCCTCCCAGTGTGAGTTTTTTTAATCTTTATCATTGTGCTTGAGTTTACTGTTAGGAAATTCAGAAAGAATGTTTTTGTTAACTATAATTTGGTTTCAATTCTGAATGAGGCCGTTTTTGCATGTGGATATCTTCATGACAATGTTTTGAAGATATTGAAGAGCCAGGCCATTTGCAAATGGGCCTATTTATAGTCTCACACTTTAACATATGTTCTTTTTTTCAGCTATTATACACTGAATATAGGCAAATATTTAGATGTAAAATTAACTTTTATGAGCATTTTCCCAAGCAATAGGAAAGTATCCTTAAGAATTGGGTGTGCTCTTCCAGGCCAGGTAGCTCAATTGGTTAGAATGTTGTCCCGGTACACCAAGATTCGATCCCCATCAGGGCACATACAAGAATCAACCAATAGATGCATAAATAAATGGAACAACAAATCAACATTTCTCTCTCTCCCTCCTCTCTCTCTAAAAATAAATAAATTTTCAAAAAGAATTGGGACACATATTAACCACTTTTTTAAGATTCTGGTAAAAAGAGATCATTTATCAATATTTGACATATACTATTACATTGCGTCTGCAACGTGCAATTATATATAGATGTTTAGTATGCATGCTTATTTAAATATATTTCAAAGCCACTATCATGTAACTGTATGCTTCACTAATACCAGTTCTCCCTAAACCCCATCAGGAGGAAATGTAACTGCTAATGTGATGCGTTTGATGAGAGAGGAGAGAGCTACCGTGGGGCTTAATGTGTGCAGTGCATTCTCACTCAGTGTTCCTTGGGTATTACAGAGCTTATGGATGGGGCGTAAATGTGGAATAAGGATGATCTGGTATAGCAGTATCTTTTAATTGGAGTTTCTATTTCTGTCACGGTTTCATTTGCTCATTATAATAGCTTAAACCTGAGCAAGTGACAGAAGCAACATTGTTAGTTTGGACTGCAGACAAAAGGACACATGCAAGTGTTTTATTTCCAAAAACGCTTGGAGAGGAATTTAGGATTTTGCCTAGATTTTGATTGGGAAACAAATTAGATCTGAAAACAGCCAAGTGCACATTTAAACCAGATTTCTGAGGAGTCTCTGGCATCTAACAATACCTGATGAGTCCTCTCCAACTCTTTTTCCTACTCCTTCCATTTCTAGCTAAAGGTTAATTTTTATAACTTGAAAGGTGTATTTTCCTGCAAATGGCTTATGAGAGAACTGGGAACTTGAACTTGTGTGTTTTGGGAGCTAATGACCGAAAACATCAACACAGCTGTTAGCAGGCAACGTTGTCCTCTCATAATAGGTGGCGACATGTCTGTCTTTTAGTTCCTGCCTTTGTTTGCAGGCGGTTCACAAATGGAGCGGGAAATGCTGAGCCAATGCACCTGGAGAATTGTTTTTCTATCTGTTCTTCGTGGGTCACTACGAGTTATTAAAGAATACTTTCTATGTGAGCCTACCTCCTTTTGCTTCAAGATTTGAGTACTGTCATTATCAAAAGCCAATTGTTTGTTCCCGAACTTGCTTATGCCCCATTTCCTAATGTTTGAAATTATGCAAGCTATTGAAATTTCATGTAAAACAATGAAATATGAGTGCAAAGAGATTTTTTTATTTTTATTTATTTATTTTAAATATATTTTATTGATTTTTTTACAGAGAGGAAGGGAGAGGGATAGAGAGTTAGAAGCATCAATGAGAGAGAAACATTAATCAGCTGCCTCCTGCACACCCCCTACTGGGGATGTGCCTGCAACCAAGGTACATACCCTTGACCGGAATCGAACCTGGAACCCTTGAGTCTGCAGGCTGATGCTCTATCCACTGAGCCAAACCCGCCAGGGCGAGATTTATTTTTTTAAATAAGACTAAGTGAAAACTCTGGAAGATCTCAAAAAGGTGAACAACTTAAAATTTTAAAGTGGCATGACTATAGAAGACTGGGGAGAAAATGTCAAAAGTAGAAAGAGTCCGTTCTCAGTTGCTATTCCTGATGTTGCCATTGTAATTTAATTCTTGTTCTTCTTTAAAGAGATCAAAAATTGGAACTAATAGATGACTCAGGTTACCAATCCACCGGAAACACTAACAGTCCTGAGCACTGACAATTATTAGCTGATCCATTTGCAGAATTCTTCTTGGGTCCTATGCTCAGAGATTCTGATTTAGTTGCTTTAGGCCTGGTGAGATATAAGCATCTGGATTTATAATGTTTCTCCAGTGAATTCTATATATTCAGCTAAGTTTGAGAACGACTGCACTAGAACAGTGTTTCTCATACTTTACTATACACATCATCACCTGTGGATAGTGAAAAATTCAGATTCTAACTCAGTAGGTCTACAGTGGTGAGGCCCAAGAGTCTGCATTTCTAATAAGCTCCCAAGTGATGTGATGCTGCTTCTCTGGGAAGCACTTTGAGTAGCCAGGAATTCAAACATATGAAATGAAGACCCCCTCTAGCATTTGTTCTCAATCTTCACTACACTTGCAATCACAACAGCTTGAAAAATATTAAGGCCTGGGTAACACCCACAGGGATTTTGATTCATTTCCAATTGAGTCCACCCTGTACCCAAGGCTGAGAGCCACATTTATGAAAGGTGATGTGCTAATATTGCACACCTGACAAAGCACAATTATGCTGAGGCAGCTGATCTGTGATTTTGTGCTAAAACATGTTGTTTGTTTTCCATCTTCAGAGTGGTTCTCCGTCTCTTTCCTTCACTTACAGAGTTTGTCTGTTGATTAAGGGTCCCATGAATAATAGTCCATATCATGACTGAAGTATTCCCACAGGATTTGCCAAATATATTAAATCAAGTCTTGAGACTTTAAAAGCATAAACAAGCCATTCATTGGAGAATGAAAACCATGTGTTATTCTTACCCAGATCCTTCAAACTCAGCTCCAAGGGCTATAGAAGGAGCACATGGATTGGGAGCCAGTGCCATGCTCGGCAGAGAGCTTGTTTGGTAACATGTTTCAATGCCTTGATGAGCTGAGAGGCCTGATGTGGAGGAGAGCTGGAGGAAAACTAACCCTCTCTCGAGAGGATCTTGGAGAATGCTAAGAGCAAATTGAGTATCTAAATTCCACACCACAAATTAGAAATGTTGAACTTAATATAGCTCTTAAAATGGCTGAATTAGAGCTTATTATCAAGCTTCAAACCAGCAAAAAAAAATTGCACAAACGTGTGATTTGATTCATTTTAGAAAATCAACAGCAGAAATCATTCAGAAATTGAACATTTGAAAAGAATTTTTTGAATATTTACTGTATATCAGACACTGGGTTGTTCATGGGAGAAATGCCAGTATGAACCAGAGATGCCAGCATATTTCTACATAAAGAATAACGTCTCACCTTTGCATGACAGAGAAAATTTGTCTTGTACTGAAAGTTGTACATTCATTCTATTATTTAACCCCCCCCCCCAAATAAGACTTTATAAGAAATACTTCCATTATTCCCAGCATCAAACCCAGATTTGGCCTAATATTCTGTACCCTTGCATTGTGACAAATAGCTAACTCACTCAGCATGACCACACTGTTTGCATCTGTTCAGGATGATCTATAAGGCTCAACTCACCATTTTGTCTTCTCCTACAAGACACCGAGCATCTTTCTACAGCAAATATTCTCAGGGCTTTTGAGAAACAAATTGTTTTTGTGGAAGAAAAAGGGACTACATAGTGAACAGGAGAAGCTCGGGGAGGCCTGCATGGCAGCTTTACAAACTCAGAGACCTAAAGCAACCCCATAGGATGGTCTGAAATTAAAACTTTCTAGCTAAAAGCCAATCATGGCAGGTCTTCATATCCTAGATCAGTATCTTCCCTGACAAAGGTCAATCTTTACCTTAACTGAGCCTATTGATTGTCTTTTTATATCTACAATAACATACCTTTGGAATGACAGAGTAATTTCCTTTTTTCTAAATCCTCACTGCACCAGAACAGAGATCACAAAACCCCTTATTGTTATTGGTATAATATTAATTATTCACTCTTAACTATCTTATACCCACAAATGTAAAAGTATGTGTCTATTTGTTTTACTCTTTTATACCAGAGATTTCCAGGCTTTCTCCCACCTCCCTTATCTATTACCAATGGATTTCATGTAACCTTCAAGTTTTCCCTTTGATTCTGATGTATAAAATAAGTAGTAAAACTGCCACTACTCTTTATTTTTGCCATTTTCTGGAGCATTTTTTAAATCCTTTGATGAAATTTTTCTCCCCAGCAATTGTCATTAGTTGGGCTCAATTAAACTAGTAAAAATTCTTACAGGTATCGATGTTTCTTACATTGACATTTAGGAAATCAAAATAAAGAAACAGCTAGGCCATGGGGCTCAATGGTTGAGCATCTTCCTATGAACCAGAAGGTTATGGTTCAATTTCCGGTCTGATCCCCAGTAGACGGTGTGCAGGAGGCAGCTAATCAATGATTCTGTCTCATCAATTGTGTTTCTATCTCTCTCTCCCTCTCTTTTCCTTTCTGAAATCAGTTAAAAAAATAAAAAAGAAACAAACAAACAAAGAAACAAGGAAGAAAGAAAAGAGATGTTATCTTTAAAAAACACACAGTTAAGTGTTGGTTTCTAATTTACTGGTTTCCAACCCTCTGCAGGCTATGTAAACACTGATTTTGTGGCTGATCTACTGGTCCACTCCACGTACCTACAGGGTAGACTATCGTTGAAACAAACAAAAAGTATAAAAGCTTTAACAGTTAGTCTATTTCCAAAGACCTACTAAAAAATGTCAGAATGAATTATGGATTTATGGTAGATTTCACTTTCCAAAAATGGCCACATCAGTATCTCCCTCTCACAAACTCCTTCTACATGGTGATTTAATTCTCTCCTATGGAGAGGTGGGGTGGGTCTATAGCCCACTTCCTGATTCTGGGTCGGTTTTATGACCACAGCAGAACTACCACTACGTTCTTGACAAGGCTAGGTCATAAAAGGTGATATGGCTTCTCTTGGTTCTGCTAGGATGCACCTACTGGAATCCAGCCACCATATGGTGAAGAAACTCAAACTCGCCCCATCAGAGAAATCACATGGAGAGGCTCTGTGTACATACTCCAGCCAACAGCCACTACCAACCATCAGACGTGTGAGTGGAGACACTTCAGATGATTCCAGCTCCCAGCCATCAAGACACACCTCATCTTCATCTTTTCAGTGAAGAGACATCCTGGAACAGATGTTAAGCCATCTCCACTATGTCTTGCACAGACTCCTGACCCACAGAACCCATGACTCAACATAATGGCTGCTTTATGCCACTGTACTCGAGGGTGGTTTGATATCCATCCATGGATAACTGATATGGGATGACTGATTTTTTCCATCATTTATTATGACTAGAATATCAAGCTGTCAGTTTAATGGAACCATTAACCTAAGGCTGTTATATGTAATTTAAGGACATTAGAAATCCAAAATTATAGTTTGTAGTCTCTGTAGTAAAATGAAAATGATAGTGTATTTGAAATAAAAGATGAAGCAAATCTAAACATTAAACACTTTGTAATTGCTAGCCACACATCACTGAATAGGTATGCAAATCATAATGGACAAGGAAATTGTGAACTTTAACCTGTAATTCAAACTTGGTATAGTATATAAAAATAGGAAAAATGTTTGGTTATTTTAATAACATATTTAGGGATAGCAAAGGCACAGTTATAGTCAAAGCTTAATTTTTAAATAACAAAATAGTTAATTACAATTTATTTAGGCAAAATTAAGATAGATAGGTAAACTAATTTGAAACTGATTTCACTTTCCTATCACTTGTATATGCATATAACACTTTCCTGTTTATTTATCTATTTTCTCCTCTCATTAATATAGAAAATAAAAATATAAAAAGAAATTGGGGAAAATGGAGTTAGAGAAATATATACATGTATATGTTTCCTAACATATTAATTTCTATGTACATATTTTCTAATATATATTAGTTTTGTATGTTGGTTTTAGCTCCTTCAAAAATTTAATCAGCTTATAGCATCTCACTTCAGAATATTATAAATCTAAAGGATTTAGGTTGTATGCTTATAATTTTAATAAACATACAATAATAAAACAAGCCAATCTGCTATATTGTTTTGAAAGATATCTATCTTGTGACTTGCTAACTTAGTTCTCTTTTCTTCTCATGTATCCTGAATCTGGAGCGTGGACCACAGGGTAAGGAGACTAACAGCGGAGGAGAGAAGCTTGAGATTGTAATGCTCACTCTCTCCTTTATCCACCTCTTCTTTGAAAGCAACAGCACTGAGGAATCCAATTCAAATGAGCATTGCTCTCTGTTCACCATATTTATGATGTTCCAATATTGAGTTAATATTAAGAACAAGTCCTTTGAGCAATTTACTTTTAAATCATATTTCTAAAATGCGCTCTTCTCGGAATTTGCAAAATGTACATAAAACTTTTTCAAATGCAAATGTTCACAGTCCTTTCTGCCACTTTATCACACCTCAAAGTCTAAAGTCCAGGAGCAGAAGTAATTTTTTGTTGTTGTTCATTTACATTTTGTGGGAAGAATTCCAACTTGCTTCTGCACCTCAGCCTTTTTTCCTCCAAAACACAATCTAAAATTTATAGATAATTCCTCTTTCTTCATTAAAATCAATAAATATAGGGTGTCCCCAAAAATGTATATACACACTTTGAATAATTATAAAGGCAGTGTTCATTAAAATACATTTTATTTTCAAAATTGATCTATCAGCTATTAAAGTGTGTATGCATTTTTGGGGACACCTGTATATTAAAATCCTTCCTCCTTAAAAAATAAAAAAGGAGAGGGGCTTTCATGGGGCTCAAAAGAAAAGACATTTAATAGAAATAATTAAAGAAAAAAAAGCAAAACCAAAATATGAATGTCATCAGACAGTAACGTGACTCCTGATGTCCATCCACTGCAATCACCTGGGGAACATTTTAAAAACTACCTGCCTGGGTTCCACTCACTGACACAGATTTTGTAGGGCCGGGCAAGACCCTAGTGTAGGGCACTGACGGCAACTCAGATGATTCTAATGTACAAACAGGGCTGAGGACCTGCTTTAGGACAAGGCAGTCCCAGCTCCCTTCAAGATGGGAAGGAGAGCATGTCCCAAATTCCACTTTGCTGAGCCTCACAGTGCCAGGTGTAAAAGGAGGCATGTAAGAAGGAGAATGTGAAATTTTGACCTCTTAATTTTTAAAATTTGTTTACTTACAGAATTTTCTCTTCAATAAGCTACTGCCTGAGAGGCTTGCTTACAGGGGAAATGTATGGCAGTAAAGCAAGTCTTGTTTTTCTTCTCTACACACGTTTTGGAGACATTGAAGCAAATTTGGTTGATGAAGCATGCCCTCAAGTCTACGCAGGTGTAGAGGCTAAAACCCGCAAAAGCAGTGAACAAAGGCTAGATTTGCACTTTGTTTTCAGAAAGCAGGAAAACGCCTGCTGTTTATTTGTGCTTCTCCAAATGCAGGTGTTTTGAATCTAAATATGAGTGGGCTGGCATTTTTCTAAATAAGCTGTCCTTTGTAGCTCATAAATAACACATTCTAACCTGCGACAGAATCAGACATGGCCACTACTGTGTCTGCTGCGGAGCCATGGATGTGAATGACTTGTGTTCCTCAGCTTTCATAAGGTTCTGGCAAAGAAATCTCAACTACCGATGGTGAGGAAAATATGAAGATAGGAAACATTTAAAATGGGGTCACTTTAATGAAATTGTTCAAGTTATTTATGTTAGCATAGGTAGCTAGTTAGTTATAAATAAAGGAAGGAAGCAAAGGAAACCGGACATTGAACCTGATAAACTAGGGGCTGAATCATACATTAAACCTGATTTAACCTCCCCAGGGGACCACCTCATCCTCTGCCTTCAGGGTCTCATCTCCAAAGTGGCAGGAAGCATCATAGCTGGGATGACCCAGGGAAGAGATAAAACAATAAAGGGGAAATTCCTCTGCTGGGCACCTGCCCAGTAGAAGCCAAGATGGCACAAGGGTGGATGCTTCCACTTTGAGACATGCACATGTCTCAAATTAGGAGGCTAATTTAAGAAAAAGACTGGATTAGTTATGGGGAGGGCCCAGCACCAGCCCGCAAAGAATTGGAAAAGAGATTGGTTAGTTTGCAAGAGCACATGGTGAGGCCTGGGTGGAGGGAGACAAAGTGGGAGAGGTGAATGGATATCCCTAACACAATCAACAATAAGTTTTTATTTTTTTAATATATTTTTGTTGATTTCAGAGAGGAAAAGAGAGATAGAAACATCAATGATGAGAGGGAATCATTGATTGGCTGTCTCCTGCACGCCCCCTACTGGGGATCGAGCCCACAAACTGGGCATATGCCCTTGACTGGAATGGGAGCCGAGACCAGAGTCCACAGGCTGACACTCTATCCACTGAGCCAAACCGGCTAGGGCAACAATAAGTTTTTAAAAAAGAAAGAGACAGCACCTAAGCACAAGATAATATAATCAAAGCTCAACAAAGGCCTCTCCCAGTAGCATCCGTTTGCCCATTCATTCACTTGTTCTCTCTGTCTGTAGAAGCCATGCAGCTCCAAGCACAGGCTCCAAGAGTGGCTCCAAGTGCAGGCCTGGGTACAGCAAGGCAGCTCCAGCCAAGAACAGCAACTAAGCCAACCAGGTGGAGACAGAGACTGAACTGGACTCAACCATGGCACGGACTGAACCAATGGCACCTGATAGACAACCATCCTGGACCAGCTCTCGGGCTAAGAATGCAGGACTGATTATTCTCAAAAATGCACTTTTTACTCTAAGAACTATTAACTTTTCTTTCTTCTTCTGAACACTCGGTTTTGCCTAGCTGTGTTCCCCATTTGCAAACTCCAAGACTCTTGAATAAATCTTTATCATTTATTTCTAGCCAAAGCTTCCAGACTCTTTTTGAGTTCATTCAACAATGGTGTGTTAAAGCGGTGGAAGCCAATGGAAATGGAAGTTAAGTGGTTGGTTCATAGCCTGTCAATGAAGGTAACAGACAAATAGAACCCAGCCCTCTCCTGGGACTTGAGGAATCTCCCTGATTGCCATGATGTGCTGGTTTTATGTGTGTGTACAACTGTGTATATGCCTCAGCAGATTCTATATATGTTTTATGCATGTTAATAAAAGTGTTTCAGCAGAGAAGGAGGTAAGAGGGGGCACTACAGTTTGAAGTGTCTGACGTGTTTATGAAGAATGGCTGCCATTTCCAATCCAGTGAGCCATCGGGAGTGAAAAGATTATATGTAAATGGTATTTATCAAAAGTCAATATGAGAGATTACAAAGGGACATAATATCAGCTCTCAGAATTCCCTGTGAAAGTGAAGGTCATTAAGAACTTGGCATTCGGCATCAGATTGCTCAGGTTCCTATTCTAGCTCCATTATGTAAGCATTCCCACCTGCCAAGTGCTGGAAATGGTATTCGGTGCATCGTTGCAATATAACCTAGAGAATAAAAGATGTCAACACTGACAGACTAACCAGGCTACTTTGGTTTATTTCTATGTTGTGCCAAGAAGACTGTATCTTGCATTTTAATAACAATTTTGAGTTTTGTTTTTGAAAATGCACCTGAGATTTGTGCCCTTTACTCTCTTCTCACTGCCATCATGCTAGGAGCAGGGGTCCCTTTCCTCTGGTGAAACTAGCTCAGTAACTTCTCCTCGTCCTCCTGGCCTCTGCTTGCTGCTCCAGATCTTCCTTCAGCTGCCCCAGATCCTGTTTTCCAAAGCTGCTTTCATCTACCCAGGCTCAGCTCATTACCCCCTGACTGCCATTCAGAGCCTAAAGCCTCTGCCTGGTTTCCATAACTTCCACAATCTGAAGTCTGCCCACCACCCCAGGCCCAAAAGCATTTCCCACTATGCACACTACGCCAATTTCTGACTTCTCTCCTTTGCTAAGTCAATGGGCCTCTTCATGTGCTGGATCCCACAGGATTTGTTTTCTGAAGCAGAAGGGAGGGCTTTCCAAACAGAGGGCGGTAGCTGTGAGAAAATACACAAGGAGGTGATAAATCAAATGGACATTTTGACAACAGGAATGACAACATTTCAAGACTCAAGGAACAATGAAAAGCAGGTGGTACTATTAATTCCCTCAATCTTCAATGCAGTAAACCCTCCTCTCTCACTAGTTCCTGGGACATAAGAAGTAATCGGCCCAGCTGGCATGATTCAGTGGTGGAGCATTGACCTACGAACCAGCAGGTCATGGTTAGATTCCTGGTCAGGGCACATGTCCAGGTTGGGGGCTAGATCACCAGTGAGGAACATTCAGAAGTCAGCCTATCAATGATTCTCTTTCAGTTTGATGTTTCTATCTCTCCTTGCTTCTCCCTTCATCTGAAATCAATAAAAATATATTTTAAGTAATCAATACACATCAATTTAGTGATTATGCCACAAGAAGAATTAATGTACTGTAACCTATGTTCTCTGTTTTGAAAGCTTTAATGGTTATGCAAGAAAATAATTTTGAGCACAACTTTTACACATCCATTTATTGGTTATGTCACAAGAAGAATTAATGTAGTGTAACCTATGTTTTCTATTTTGAAAACTATAATGGTTATGTGAGAAAATAATTTCGAGCACACCTCTTAATCTTTATGTCTTCTCTCCTACTTTTCATTTTCATAGTCACTTTTTTGTTTTGTTTTGTTTTCTCTCTCCAATGACATAGTGCACGCCTACTGTTGGCATCCACCCCTTCCTCTGGACACTGCTTCTCCTGTCCCAGCAACCAGTTTTGAGGAGGAGCTGCCAGTCGTAGAATCCTGTCTCACTGCCTGTAGCTGAGGCCTCCCCTGAGAGTTTTCAAAATCTCACCCCAAAGCCTCAGCAAATCATGCCTCTCATGGGCCACTGTATAGTCTCTGAGTGCCTGCTTCCCACCCTCCCCGCCCACTTCCCAGAGGTTACTGTCCTCTCAGCAGCCAGAAGAATCAATTTCCAAAAACATTTCTTTTATCACAAAAGTATCTTTTTAGTTTTCTCTTTTGACTTACCATCCCATTCTGGATGAAATTGAGAATTTTCACCACTTCCCACAAGCTCCCTCATTTCATTTCTAGCCACTGTCTTCCTACTGCCTGCTATTCCTTGCACATGCCAGAAACGCTACCAACTCAGGGCTTTTGCACATGTCATTTCCTCTACCTACAACACTCTTCCCACCAAGAGTGGCTCACCCTTCCCTCATTTAAGTTTCTGCTCAAATGAGGCCTTCATGGAGAGGTCTTCCCTGAATTTCCTTTACAAAATAACCCTGGCTGCCACTCTCTGTCCACATATTCTGTTCTCTTATTTTTCTTAGCTCTTCACATTGCCTGATATTCATGCAGGTTATTTTTTATTGTTTATTGTCTGTCACCTCTCAATAAAGTTTAACCTTTACAAGAGAAGGGACCTTGTCTATTTTTGTTCATTACTATTTGCTCAGCATTGCAAATAGTGTTCCACATAGTAGGTCCTCAATAACTATTTTGTTGAATTGAATGTCTTACTAAACCATTCCGTTGTTGACTACTTCTACACTGATGTCTTCAACCAAGTCCTAGGAGCCTTTGAAAGGCCAGATTAATAAGTGTCTTAGGTAATGAATGAACAAGAAAAAGCTTCAGAAATAATCTTATCAAACCTCCTCTTTCTAAAGGTGAAACTCAGGGTGGGATGAGTGAAGTGCCCAAGAACACACAGCTATTCATTGCACAGTTGCTTTTGGCAGGAAATAAAAACCCAGGCTGGAGCTGCTTAGCAGCCTCACAAAGGAAGGCACTCATGCTGTGTGTAAGCCTCTCCTGATTCCAATTACCTCTGGTAAGTTCTGAGCAGGAAGCAGGTGCAGCCAGCTGGCTTTGCTTCCTCACGGGCCAAAGCAATATATGGCCTTGACCTAAGTGTGTTTCCAAAGAAGGGGCTTGGGAAGGTGGAACAGAAGTTCTCAGAGCCCCTGCTCCTGTGTCTCATTATCTTTGGCTGCACAAAGGCATCGAATAAATGTCTGCCAAATAAGTGACTCCTGCACCCTGGGAGCCAAAAGTGGGGCAGCACAAAGGAACATGTCTTCAATCCTCACCCTGGGTTTCTCCAACAAGCATTTCTGTTCCTTCCCCACCTCTGTACTGCACACCCACACTCCCAAAAGAACAGTGTATTACAATGATAAGTGATTCCAACTTATTTGATACCAGAGCTCCATTCTCAAGAAGTCCTGATTAACATCTCATGGGTTCTTTCCAACACACTTTCAGAAGTGCTGCCATAATATAGAATTGTAAAGCCAGAGGCAGTGCCGGTGGGCCTTTCATGGAAAGCCTTCACCGTACTAGTGAGGGAACCGAGGTCTAGAGAGGTTAAATGGCATGCTTAGGATCACCCATCCAGTTGCACACAGTATGCCCAAAGTTTTGAACCTTTCCTCTAAACCAGGGAGCTATGGAAGTATGGCAGTGTTGGTTTCCAGAAAGAACCAAATTCAATTACTTTGTTCTCATGCATTGCAATTCTTAAGAAAGGTACTCATAATAGATCATTAAACCCTGAAAAGAGTTTTATGGTAATTTATTTAATGAAATGCAACACATAATAATATATGTGTATATGTATTTGCATGTGTATATACTATAGTAGATGCAATAAGTCCTCACTTAACATCATCAACAGCTTCTTTGAAACTGTGACATTAAGTAAAATGATCTATAACCAAAACCAACTTTACCATAGGCTAATCCTATGCTATATAATAAAAGCCTAATATGCTAAGTGTCTGGTCGACCAGTTGGCCATTCAATCAATCAAAGCATAATATGCTAATGATATGCTAAGGCCATTCAACTGCTCACTATGACGTGCATTGGCCACCAGGGGGCAGACACTCAGACTGGTAAGTTAGCTTGCTGCTGGGGTCCAGCCAATCGGGACTGAGCGAGATGGGCTGGACACGCCCTAGAGCCCTCCCCCAGTCCCTCCTCTGCTAGCCAACCTCCCTTGTCTCTCCCTGGCCCCAATCATGAATCTGTGGGGTCTCTCAGCCTGGCCTGCACTCTCTCACAATGCAGAACCCCTCGGGGGATGTTGGAGAGCCGGTTTCAGCCCGATCCAGCAGGCCAGGACGAGGGACCCCACTGGTGCATGAATTCGTGCACTGGGCCTCTAGTTGATATAAAAAAAGAGTTAAGTTCCTTTGGTATATTTCTGGTCACAAAACATCACCAAACTTCTAAATAAAGATCCAACATGCCTCTTATATTAAACTTTAAAATAAACATGAGCTGTACAGACATTTAAGAAAGTTAATAAAAACAAATAAGATCATTATTTTCAA
Source organism: Myotis nattereri (assembly GCF_964212035.1). Lineage (NCBI taxonomy): Eukaryota > Metazoa > Chordata > Mammalia > Chiroptera > Vespertilionidae > Myotis > Myotis nattereri. Next base: position 19,548,603 of record NC_138083.1, on the reverse strand, counting down.
ACCCACTTATTCCAGTTCAGGGTGATGAATGGCCAGGGCCTATCCAAGCAGCTCAGTGCACAAGGAGGGAACCGACCCTGGACAGGACACCCTTCCATCACAGGGCTACTCACACCCCGCATAGTCAGACAGGGACAATTTAGACACGCCAATTCACCTCAAGCACACATCTTTGGGATGTGGGAGGAAACCAAAGTTCCCAAAGAAAACCCATGGGGAGAACGTGTAAACTCCACACAGACAGTGGCCCTGGCTGGGAATCGAGATCTTTTTTCTCAATTAAGGCAAATCAATGTTAAATGAAATGTTGAATGAAACTATGTTATTTGAGAACCTGCTGTATACATAAATATTTCACAAATATATGTACATATGTATGAAGCTTCAGAAAAACCATAAAGCATATAGAATAACATAATGAAAACCATGTACCCACCATCAAGTTTAAGATGTAAAACATTAAAAATACCAGTGAATCCTATGTAACCTACCCTAGAGCATAATGGTTTTGATTTGAATTTCCTGATTACTAGTGAGACTGAATGAATTTTCCTATGTTTTTTGATCATTTATGTTCCTTTTTCTAAAATTTGACTGTTCATATAATTAACTGATTATTTTATGGGATTGTTCATCTTTGTAAAAGTTATTTATGCATTCTGTAATTAAATCCTAATAATTTACATTGATTATATACATTTCAGATATTTTTTTCCCCAAACTTTGGCTTGTCTTCTCATTTTTTAATTTTTGCCTGCAATGAACATAAGTGTTTTCTCCTAGTATAGTTAAATTTACCACTATTTTTTAAATTGATTTTCGAAAGGAAGGGAGAGTGAGAGGGAGATAGAAATATCAATGATGAGAAAAAATAATTGATCAGCTGCCTCCACACACCCCACACTGAGGATCGCAACCTGGGCATCGCGTTTCTGACCAGGAATCAAACCGTGACCTTCTGGTCCATAGGTCAATGCTCAACCACTGCCATGTCAGCCAGGCTAAATTTATCACTTTTTATTTAAAGTTTGTGATTTTTAACCCTAAGAAATCATTTTCTTAGTTTATAAAGATATTCTTCTATAGTTTCTTCAAAATAATTGAATGATTTATATTTTATATTCTAACCTGGAATTTATATTTACATAGGTTGTGGAGGAAGGATCCAAATTTATTTTTTCCATATAAGTTAATTATCACATCACTATTATTAAATATTCTGTTCTTTCCCCCACAGACCTACAATGCCAATTCTGTTATTTGTCAAGTTCCCATGTCAGCATGACCCTATTTCTGGGTCTTCTCTTTTGTTCCATTGTGTGGGCTCCTAAAGCCATAAGCTAACAGCAAACATGAATTTCATTTTCCTTTAATAACACAAAATCATTGAAGCTGGGTGATAGACCTGCAGGACCTCATTGCACCATCCCCTCTACTTTTGTGTATACTTGTTAATTTCCATAATAAAGAGTTAAACAAATAACTGCATCTTAGTAGAATGCAAAATGCATTGCTGTGTTGCAGTTGCTTGTAGGCCATGGCACCAAGAGAGGACCAAATCTTTGCTTTTTAATCCTCTTTGAAACACTCTTCTTCCAACCTACCACCCATTCTCTCAGCTAATGATGCTCACTCCCAATGACTTACCCACTGGAAGCATTTGCTGACCTCAGGCTGTGCTGGTTGGGTGGTCTTTGTTCATAGGCTCTTACCCCAGTGTATCTGGGGCCTTGACTTTTCTGTCTGACGTTGCTCTTGCACTAAGCTCCCTGAGAGTAGGACCAGTGTCACACTCATTTCTGTTTCCCCACATCAAAGACATGGCAGATATTGGGTGCCTAATGATTACTGGATGAAAGACTAACTGAATGAATGAATAAATGAAAAATGTTTAGCTATTCGTTTAGAACCAATGATAAACAACGGAAAAGAAATGGGAAGGTGAGCATGTTACTAACTCATAGGGTTGGTCCTTAGAATATAATCAGTTCAGGGATGATTTCAACAGCTATGACCCAGACTCCCTGAGCAGAAGGGCTAGGAAAAGTCCATCCTAGAGAGTAAAAGGTGTCTGTGAGTATCAGCAGAATGTGTGGCCTAATGCATGTGGAAGCATTTTGCAAACATTAAAGCCCTCCACTCCTATGCAAAGTCCTACGCAAGGTAGCGTGGCTATTATTATCAGTAGCTTCTGGTAATTCTTACACTATTTCTGATCATCTTTTGCACTTCTGATACAGTGCTTTTTAAATATCCAAGCTTCACGAAATAAATAATTAAGATCATTTTCTAAAAACACTAAGTAAAATAGAGTGTGGGATTTAACAACAAAGCAGCAGCACAATTCAGCCAAGAGTTCAAAAATAATCTGACCTACTCTGCCTCCCTGACGGTTTGAAATGCACATAGGAAAAATAAAAACCATTTAACAGCAGAACTGATTAATAGTCAAAGCATAGTGAGAGTGTCTGTTCTGAGTGTTTCAATGTTTTCTTTTTGTTTCGAGGATCAAGCTCAAGTGTTTTTCATGTTGCTGTTATGAGTTGTTTTCACCAACAGAGGAAAAAGCTTCCTCTGAATAGAAGACAGAAAGATGGTGCTCGGCCCCACTCTGTCAGTTCCTATCATAGAGCACATCTTTACTTTTCTTCCTTTTGTCTTTTATTTCTTTAATGGAGTGGCTGGATGCTGTTTCTAAGAGAATTAAGAAAACAACCTATAATCTCAATCATTAAATACCAGAAAGTAATGATTGTCTTCAGTTTGCAAACAGAATAGGCACAAGGTCACCTGGCCAGTGAGTTGCAAGATTTCCTGTCTTTAAATCAAGTGTTATATCTTTTCCTCCCCAATTTATTTTTTAATTAATCTGCATTACAAATCAATTAACATAAATCAAGCAGGTAATAAGTAATGCCCTTTTGGAAACAGAGAAACAAACTTGGGCAATTTGGTGATTGGATCACAGATGAAATCAGCAAGGAATTGGGGAAAGGTTCTAGGCCAGTGGTTCTCAACCTTGGCTGCACATTAGAATCACTGGGGAATCTTTTTAAAATCCTGATTTCTGGGCCTCATCCTCCGGAAATTCTGTTTCTTTGTTACTAATGTTGTGGCCTCACCCCATAACAAAGAAACAGAATTTCCGGAGGATGAGGCCCAGAAATCAGGATTTTAAAAAGATTCCCTGGTGATTCTAGTGTGCAGCCAAGGTTGAGAACCACTGTTCTAGGCACTCACACTATGGGGTAACCCTGTATCAGATGGTATTGCTACAACCTGAAAAATGCTTTTATCAGAGAAAAAGGAGTATCACATGATCTCACTTATATGTGGAAACTAATTAACAAAATAAACTGGCAGACAAAATAGATCCAGAGATGTGAAAGCATGCAACAGCCTGGGGAAGGAAGGGAAGGGGAGAGGTTGCAGGGGGAGGGGGGTGCGATTCAGTGGGAAAAAAGGGGACATCTGTAATACTTAACAATAAAGATAAAGTTAAAAAAGAAAAAAAATGCTTTTATCTGTCTACATAGACAGTATGAGACTACAGAAAGCAGAGTGGTATGGCATGTGGTTTTATAAAAATTAGTAAAAATGGTGCCAGAGGAGAGAGAGAAACACAAAAACAGATGTGTAAGCATGTATAATCAGGAAGGCATTAAGTACATAAGCTTCTGCTTTATTCAGTGGCTTATTCCATTTCAGTAATCATCTTGGTAAATGCGCTAATTGCAAATTTGTTAAATATTCATAACCAGCAATTTCTGCTAAGTGACAATGAACTATCACAGTTGAAAGGATTACGAATCCTGGTGTGACATGGTTTCATAGGCTGCTTCCTGTCTTCACCAAAAAATCATGTCCACCTGCTTCTTACCTATGGCACAGGAATTAAAGAGCAAGGCAAGATCACAGAAAGTGCCCCGGTGTAGAGAGACAGAGAGCAAGCAATGGCTTGTTAGTTACGATGCCAAGTGGGAAACATGCCTGTCAATTGCAAGCCCAAAGCTCTTCTCCAATACCCAGGGTTTGATAAGTGGATTTCAGGAGTATGTTGTTCTGGGTTCTATTCCATTCTCAACTCTTCTGTGTAAACACTTCCCTGTGGAAGTGGAAAAACTTGAGAAGTGGCTAAAAGTTGTTTTCACCAATGACATGTTCTATCACCTAGAGCCTTATACGCAAGGCTGTGGTCCGCAGATCAGCAACATCAGCAGCATCTGGGAGCATCTCAGACACACGGCATTTCAGGCCCCACTCCAGACCTGTTACATCAAGAGCTGCATTTTGACAGGATTTGAATCCCTCGGTCAATTTTATGCACTTTGAACTTTAGAGCAAATAACTTCAACTTTTTCATGGGGAAAAATCAAATATCTTTTGTGATTTGAGATAACATGGCCATAGATGCTTGGATAAAGTAACTCACAAACATGGGATTCTGTTTTCAGATTCTGTTTTCAGATCTATTAATCCCCAAAGTGCATTTGGAAGTTAACTCATCTGTTTTGCGCCTCTGTCATAGTTACTGTAATAGCTATCATTAGTGCCTCTTCTTTATTCAATATGTGGGAATTTCATTGCTTTCTTGGTCAACTTTCATGATACACCACCCCAGCTGAGGCATGTCATAGGTTTTCCATGCGACACAAAGTACATTTCATCAATTAATTCCTCGATATCTTTACTTTTTGTTAGTCAGTTTCTTCCTTCAATCAGAATGTGTTTACATTTCTATATACACTTCAACCCTGCTCAAAAATCTGGTCATTGCCCAGCTGACATAACTCAGTGGTTGAATGTTGGAGGTCATGGCATATGCCTGGGTTGTGGGCTCAATCACCAGTAGGGGGTGTGCAGGAGGCAGACAATCAATGATTCTCTCTCATCATTGGTGTTTCTATCTCTCCCTCTACCTTCCTCTCTGAAATCAATAATAATATATATTTTTTAAAATCTGGTCATTGACAATTCTATATCTATTGATTTCAGATTAGTCTATTGTTATAAATATGGTTTTTATTTCATTCTGACATTTGCCATGAAAATCACAATCAACTAATTAATTTCTGGTATGTGCATTGTTGCAATGATTAGTAGCTATTTATTGAGCATCTACTTAGATGCCAGGTATATCACTCAGCATCGCACATGTATTATCTCTAATCCTCTCAGCAAAATGGCATATGATATTATCCTCATATATAATTAAAGAATAGTCTCAGAAAGCTTATTTGACCAAAGACACACAAGTAAGTAATGAAGTCAATATTAAAACAAAGGTGTGCCTGAGTCTAAAGCGGCTTCTTTTCGCTGCCTTATGTTCCCCATGAGTATTTGGTGATTTGCAATCACAATTTTTCTTTTACATAACAATGTTTTTGATCCCTTCTAGGTATGATAGCATTGTTTTCAGATTATATGATATGCATATGTTTCATTTGGAAAAAGGATGTCGAGTAATGAACCTATGTTTCAGTCAGGTCTCTTTGGGTTGCTAGAAGGGAAAGCTTAAACTAGCTTAAATGAAAGATAAATGAAAAAGTTCAAGGACAAGAAACTCACCTGGACCCCATAGAACTGAAACAAGAACTCAGAAGGCATGAACAACTGAAGCCATGAGCCACAGACATCTCCAAGGATCATAGGGTCTGTCTCTTGAATCCTCCTACCACACAGCCACCTCTCACAGCCTCCTCCCATTAGGAGACCATCCATCTCCAACTGCATGAAGCAGCTTTTCTATGTTCAAGTAGTGGAGGCCCTCCTGTGCAAAATCTCTCTCTCTCATGGCCGACCCAAACCTTCTAAAGAGACCACAATCTCCGATGATGAGAAATAAGCCTCAGGTATGTTCTAACTCTGAGCAAATAAAATGCTTGCTTCATTACAATATATTAAAATCAACGCAGGAGACCTATGGAGTGGTACCTGGCCCTGTGGTCCTTAACCCTCTGGTCTAGACACCTGCATTTTATATCTTGCTGGAGCTCTTCTACAAATCCAAGTCCCTTTAAGGAGGAGAATTCTGGCCAAAATTTCAAAATGTTGTCATAAAAGTAATGTCTTATTGTCTTTTCTTCCAATATCTGGTGGCTCCAAGTAGTTATGTTGACCTTAGCTTATCCATAGTGAATCAGGAGAATTTTGTGGACATTGATGCTTAGGCAGCTTAGATGCTGAAATTAAAAAATGGAGTAATAGGGCAACAAGTCAAAGAATGCTAGCAAGCACCAAAAGCTGAAAAGGAGAACAAATTTTCCACTACAGCCTCCAGAGGAAGCATGGTCCTGTCGATACCATTTCAGCCCAATAATACTGATTTCAGATTTCTATCTTCCGGAAATGTGAGAAAATAAAGTTCTCTTAAGCCACTTAGTTTGTAGTTATTTGTTATGGCAGCCACAAGAAACTAATACATAAGGACACACAAAAATTGTATGTATATATGAGTATATCTCCTCAATAAATTCCCAGAAGATGCTGGCCTACAAATGTACATTTGTAATCTTTATAGATATTTCCCATTGCCACCACCCCCAGTAGTGGTGTGCCATTTGATATCCCAAACTTTCTATATGCTGACACTCTTGCTATCACAAAGTTATTATTAAATGTTTTGATTAAGGAGAGGATCCAAGATAGTGGTAGAGTAAGTGGATGTGGCACTCACCTCCTCCCAGGACCAAACTGAAGTTACAACTAAAATATAGAGCAATCAACCTGAATAACCAACTGAAGACTAGCTGATGAGAAGTCTTATAACCAAGGATTTACAAAATAAACCACATTGAGACTGGTAGGAAGGACAGAGACTTGCAAAAGGCTGGCCACATTCCCACACACAGCAGCTGAGATTCTGGAGGGATATCTAAGAACCACAAACCAGACTACCAGCCCAGAGCACAAGAGCCAAGAAGAGCTGCCCACATAACATTTGGCTGTGAAAATCAGTGGGGATTATATTCACCAGGAAGAGATGGGAGTCTGCTAGAGACACAGGCACCCTCTTAAAGGGCCAACATATGAAATCTCATGCACAGCCACTCACCCTGTGCTCTGGTGGAGGGAGGGCTGAGCAGACTATAGTCCTGTGAGTATAGACTGTGGTTTGTGGCTCTGGAGAGAGATCTGAAGGAAGAGCTTCCAGGATCTCTGTCCTGAGTGCCACAAACACACAACACAGACTCCATCTTCCTTGGGTGAAGCACTCAAATTGCATATGACATCAGCCTGGGAAAATGCAATAGCCCCACCCTCTGGATATCCAATGGCTCCACCCTGTGGAGCTTGAGCCATGTTGAGCAATCAAATGCCTGGGCCATGGTGTAAAGGTCTGGGCAGACTCAGGGGTTATCAGTGACTGAGTTATGTGGCTTTGGTGTGGAAGCCATTCCCCCCATGTTTCTGTGAATCAGACTGGTGCCTCCCTGTCATAGGAGATTTGCTAGCTCCATCTTTCTGACTTCTGGCAGCCCAACTATGCTGAGATTTGGCTCTGGGCAGAACCTGGAACAGACTGACTTGTGTGGCTCTAGAGATATTTTTCCCTTGCAAGCCCAGCCAATGCAGAGCCCTCCCTTCACATGGCCAAATTTTGGTCTGTTTGGGCCTGATAAACACTCTTTGCATCACCCTGATGAATCCCTGAGATCCACCCCACCAAAAGGTGTGTGAGCACCCAGCAAGTGGCAGCTAGACTTGATATACACTGGGGTATATGCTGAGTAGCCTCAGAACCAGCACTGACACCAAGTTTGAACCCAATTCAATATGTGAACTCCACTTGCCCCTGTGACTCACTGAGAATCTACTCGAGTACCACCAGAGTCTCTTTCAGTGACTAAGCCTAACATGAAGCCAGCAGACACAGACAGGTGGAGGTGAATGTCAGGGTGCCCTGGGACTTTTGCTGACCTGCTCCCAGGCCCAGTGCTGGTAAAAAATAAATAAATAAATAAATAAATAAATAAATAAATAAATAAATCAGCCTTGGTGAGCAGCTTGGTTCTTCCCACACACACTTAAGCCCACCAGAGATAGCCACAAACTGTGGGTTGTACTGTAGTTCCAAACAGGTTGCCCAAGGACAGTCACAGGAATAATCTGACACTGACCTGCACCAGAATCCCTCCCAAGGGGTCCCAGAACCATCAAACCCAGTGACAAGCTTCAGACAATACTAGAGCATTATCCATTAGCTTCACAAGTGGAATACCCAAGGGAGATCTCAGCAGGCACCAGATTACACTTTGTGTGGTCTGCACCTGCAAAGCAACTCATATTCTGTGTTTGGGGGTGATCCTCACAGTCAGCCACCCTATGCGTCACCCCCATGCATAAATGGGCCAATAATAATCGTAACTCAATTACAGCAAGAGGGCCCACATAACCCACAGAAGAAACATTCCTGTAGCACCTAGCTGAGGTGATCAAGTACACTGCACCACTGGCCCCAAAAGGACAACTAATACATAAGGACAAGCCTGGGAGTCATAGCACTCCTACCGAATATATAGAAACAATCACAAAAAGGTAACCAAATTGGGGAAACAAAGATACATTTCCAAAATGAAAGAACAGGAGAAATCTCCAGAAAAAGAGCTAAATGAAATGGAGGCAAGCAATTTATCAGACATAGAGATCAAAATAATAGTTTTAAGGATGCTCATTGAACTTACTGATAGCTACAACAGCATGAGAAAGGACATATAAACCATTAAAAAGAACCAATCAGATATGAAGACTACAATATCTGAAATGAAGAATACACTGGAAGGAATAAACCACCAGCTGGTCCCCATTCCCTTGGCTCTTAGGTAGAATATGAGGGACACTCTAGGAACCTGCAGCATTGGGAATACCCCACAGACAAGCCCCTCTGCCAGCCATTTTGTGCTTCCGACCATCTTCCTAGTGAGGTAAGATTGCAATGGAGGAATCTGTTAGTGAGGGCAACTGCAGGACACCCCCTTTGAAGGGACAGGTGAGCAATCAGGTGAGGATAATTGTGGAGTAACTGTGAGGGAAATGAATAAAAACCATAACTGCTTTTGCCAAAGTGGTTACATGGATGCAAAATTACAGTTTGGGCTGATGACATACACACGCATAGGCACAGGATATCTCAGGAGTCCTCTAAGCTTCCCCGCCACAGTAACCATGAAATCTCTAAAGCCATTCTGGAGTGAAAAATCAGCTTGGACTTAAGGGTCACTGAGTACTCAACATCAAAGATGGAAGTTGTGCTAAAAACAGCAGTAGACCACACTGACCCTGCTTCCCATAGATCCAAATGTAGGAAGGGAGACATAAAGAATTTTCCCAGCCCTAACCAGTTTGGCTCACTGGATAGAGCGTCGGCCTGGGGACTGAAGAGTCCTGGGTTCGATTCCAGTCAAGGGCATGTACCTTGGTTGCAGGCACATCCCCAGTAGGGGGTGTGCAGGAGGCAGCTGATCGATGCTTCTCTCTTATCGATGTTTTTAACTCTCTATCCCTCTCCCTTCCTCTCTGTAAAAAATCAATAAAATATATTTCAAAAAAAAGAATTTTCCCAGACATATTCCTTTCTTGTGAATGTTTACAAATCTTGCCATGGTTCTATCCTGTGTGTAGTTCTTTTTTTTTTTTTTACTATATATTTTATTGATTTTTTACAGAGAGGGGGAGAGATAGAGAGTTAGAAACATCGATGAGAGAGAAACATCGATTAGCTGCCTCCTGCACATCTCCCACCGGGGATGTGCCAGCAACCCAGGTACAGGCCCTTGACCGGAATCGAACCTGGGACCCTTCAGTCCACAGGCTGACGCTCTATCCACTGAGCCAAACCGATTTCGGCATGTAGTTCTTTTAAAGTGTTTTCTTTCTTGTTTATTCATTTGCTTAAGCCTCTTGGAATGCACAGGCATGCATAAAATGACTTAAATATGTGCAGGTCTTCTTGTTCTACAAATAAAATAATAGTCAGTTAACAAGATGCTAGTCTCCAGCAAATGCAAACAGGTAGGAGAGGCCAGCTTGTTTCTCTATTGATGATGGAAGAAGCTTCTGTTAATCACCTCCATGATAGATCAGTTGTCAGCATTGCCTCAGAGATTAGAGATTCCACGCAGAGCTATACAAAGTGTTGCAAGACCTGCATAGGCATAAGGATAACTTCAGAGCTCATTAGCAGAAAGCGCTCCACATTTCTTCTAGTGAGTAGATGGATGTCCCTCTGAGGGGTGGCCACGGCAGCAAAAGTCCCTATTAAAATCAAAATTAACTAAGAAGAAAAATAAAAACTTTCCTCCTTCTTTACCTTTAGAGTAGAATGGCATATTCACTGGACTCGGGGACTTGTGCAGCTCCTGGGGCTGGGTGAGGAAGTTCAGCCCAGATGTTGCTGCCCAAACACAGTCAATTCTCAGCCCTAACAATATCAACTTCCCACAGTAGCATTTTTCACCTCTGCCAACTTTTTACATTGAGCTAAGAACTGTTTCTTATATACATTTTGGTAAAGATGGAAGGGGTGCCATTGGACATCTGAAATATAAGTGGTGGGGAGTAAGACAGGAATCTGAAGATACACATTCTTGGTGACCCTTATGTTAATACATACGTGTGGGTACCTCAAATAAGTGTATAGCTTTTCTCCAGTCAGTAGCTTGGATCATTAAAATATGATTAAGTCAAAGACTATTTTTTTCAGTTAACATTAATTCCCTTTAAGAACTCTGGGTACCTCTGTAATAGTGTCAACAATAAAAGGGAAAAAAAGGAACTGTTGCTGTCATGTCTGTATTGAAACAAGAGGAGAAATAATCTTTCTTGGAAAGATAAATAAAAAATTCTGGATATAATATCAAACATCATAAAATGTTCAAATATATCTACAAACATATTTGATCTTACAGATTTTGATTATTAGGAAAAATAATCAAGGTTAGCATAGAAACAAGAAGGAAATGAAATGTTTTATATATACATAGATTCCCTTCTTATATTGCTGAATTAATAAGCACAACACATTTTGCTTTTGAATTCAAATCTCTCTTTTAAGAATCACATCTCAAAACATCAAAAGGTCAAGATGGATTAACAGGAACCAAATTTATCTTCTTGCCTGCAACAACCAAAAAAAGAAAAACAACAACTATGCAAGATTTATGGAGCAATTGTTTTCAGGACACTAGACATCCGGCATTGAAGGACAGTGATTCCCTGAGAGATGGGAAGCAAATAAGATTAGCTTTAAAGCAGCTTCTGCTTACTCCCTTGAAAGAGTTTCCACTGATGGCACAGTAAAGGGAAACCAAGGTAAAGGGTATCAGAATATGAAGTTGAATGTCCAGGAAGACCAAGGCAACTAGTGTTGGCAGAACAGATCTGCACAAGAGAACCTGATATCTAGAGAGGATCCCACCTGAATATTCAAATTACTGATCAGCACATGCATCACCTTTCCTGAAACCAGGGAAAGAAGCATCCAAAAGGACTAGGGAGAGATACTCGGGGCTAGAAATAGTGTCTTCCCCACCGATCAGACTGGAAAATATCTTAGTTCACAGTGGTGCTGATTGGGTAGTGTGCCCAGGAGGCTTTTGCCTTAGTAGTGAAGAAAAACCAACTTCTCTGTTCTTACCTAACAAATTTTAAAAGTCAGACCCAAGAGGGTAAAAGTGTTTCCATTTAACTAAACTTAGAAAAAAATGGTTAAGAAAATTTATAGAGTTTTGTGCAGTGGCAACGTAGCCAATGAGGTTTATCCAAAGAGCGATTATAGCTAATTGAAAAAAAAATTATATAAATAAAATATATCCAGCACCAGCAAGGTAAAACTAGATTGTCTTTCATTCAGTCAAAGATTTCCAGACATGGAAAGATCCAGGAAAATACTATCTATAAGACAATCAATTGAAAGTTATCCAAAACTAATCCTGCTGTTGAAATTAGCATGTAAAGACATCAAAATTATTATTATAATTGTATTTCATACCACCAAAAGTTAAATAGAGACATGAAAGATAAACAAAACAATCACAATCTAACTTCTAGGGATAAAGCTACAATGTGTGAAATGAAAAATATACTGGATGGGATTGATACCATATTAGACCTTACAGAAGAAAAGATTAATAAATTTGAACACATAGCTGTGGTAACTATCCAAAATCAAACAAAGAAAAAATGGGAGTTCTATCTCATCACCCTGTCTAGATTCTATTGTTTAGAAGCAAGTCATAAGTTCTACCCCACTCATTGGGAGGGCATTCAGCAGGGCATGGCAATGGAGATCATCTTGAGTGCTCCCACCACACCAGTTAAAGGGAAAAATACTGAAGTGGCATTATTGAAAGGAGACAAAATAGATTTCAGAGCAAAGAATATTACCAGGGATAAAGATGATCAGTTCATAACAATTAAAGGATCAATTCATCAAGAAGGCATAACAATCCTATATATTTATTCACCTAATAAGAGAGTTACAAACTACACGAAGCAAAAACTGGTAGAACTGGGAAGAGAATGGACAAATCCACAATTATAATCAGAGATGTTATTATCTCTATCTCTGAATATTTAATTAAACAAAAATAGAGAAAGTATTTAAGTCAAAGTATTTTCTCTGTTTAAAATGGAGTTAAATAAGAAATTAATAACAGAAAGTTCTTGAGGAAAATACTCTTATATTTGGAAACTAACATAATTCTAGGTAACTAGTGGGTCAAAGAAGGAATCAAAGGTAAAATTAGAAAATATTTGAATTAAATGAAAATAAAAACACAACATATCAGAACTTGGGTTGTTGCTAAAGCAGTTTTTAGGGTGAAATTTGCAACATTAAATGCTTAACTTGAAAAGAAATATACCAAATCAATAATTTCAGCTTCCTCCTTAAGAAATCAATCTCAAAAAGGGTAAATGAAACCCAAAGTAAGGAGAAGGAAGGAAATAATAAAGATCAGAGTAGAAATTAATGCAATAAAAAACAATAAAGTTAATGACACCAAATGTTTATTAATTGATATGATAAATAAAATTAACATGTAGCCAGATTGATAGAGAGAACACACAAATTACCAACAAGGAATGAGCAAGGCAACATCACCACAGAGTCTACAGATGTGAAGATAAAGTAACACTACAAAAGTTATATCAATAAGTTAGAGAACAGTTGAAATGGAAAAATTCTCTGAAAGACATAAACTTACCAAATCTCATTTAAAGAGAAATAGATAGCCTCAATAGTGCGATATCTATTAAAATTATTCAATTATTACAGTCCCATTTAGTAAAAAGACTAACTTTTCTTCACTGAATGTTTTTCTCCATTTTTTGTGGTAATATAGACATACTATAAAATTTACCATCTGAACCATTTTTTAAATATTTTTAATTGATTTTTTTAGAGAAAGAGGAAGAGAGAGGGAGAGAGAGACATTGATGTGAAAGTGAAACATCAATTGGCTGCCTTCTGGACTCTCCCTACCAGGGATGGAGTCCACAACCTAGGAATGTGCCCTGACTGGGAATCGAACCAGCAACCTTTATGTGCATGGACAATAGTCAACTGAGCCACACCAGCCAGTTTCCCTCTGAACCTTTTTTAAGTGTACAATTCAGTGGCATTAAATTCACATTCATTAAATTGCATCATAATATTCTACAACCGTTGCCATTATCCATTTCTTGAACACTTTTCATCCAATGGAAATTCAATGAAGAAAGGATAGACATTTCACTAAATAGGGCTATAAATATTTGGATGGACATATCTTTGACTTATACCTGGCACAATATACAAAGATTAACACAAAACATGCCATAGACTTCTATGTAAACCCAAACTCTAAAAAGAAAACAAAAGAAAATAAATATTTGGTTCTCAAGTATCATCTTTCTTCTGTGCTTCTCACTGGCATTTATCTTTCATTGTCTATTTCAATCACTATATTTCTGATGGAACTGTCTGGAAACGAATACTACTACTAATGATAACAACGACTGCAACTAGAGCAGCAGCAACCATTGTGCTTATCCCATGCTTACCCGGTTCTATAATTCCGAATGCAGCCCTTAGAGTTAGTACTCAATATCCTTGCTTTATAGATGAGGAAACTGAAGCTCAGGAAGGGTAACTTGTCTGAGACTTCCTGCTACCAAGTGACAGCACACAGGAATGAACACAGGACAATACGCTGCAAAGTCTATAGGATGCTCCACAGCTACACAGCACGTTTCTGAATGCCAGGCCCTGGGCCATGATCTCCAGCCTCCAGTACAATCCTGGGGAAGAGTATTAATAAGCTCTCGCCAAACATTTGTCAAGGGTACTGAACAGTGAGATGATTATGTCATGCTGAGAAGCCTTCCAAAATGGGACCATCCTCTGACTTTCCATTTAATCTCTTTCTGTTAGCCACAGCTGCGGCTTAGTTGGCTGACCAGGAAAAGTACAGCACTTTTTTTAAAAATTTCTGTTTAAAATTTGAAGTCTTAAAGCTCCCATAGTCACTCGGTCCTTGATTTGGCTGCATAACACACAGCAAAAGCCATAAGGACTCTATTACCAGCAAATTGGCACTTTAAGTCACAACGTTGGTTGAGTCTGGATGCATTAAAGGCCCAATGCAAGGTAAAAACCTTCATTCTCTAGCCTTTTCCATTATATCCCTAAGATCATTGATCTCCAGGGTGAAATAGAGGGAAAATTAATTTAGAACCCATGGCTAGGAAGAAGAACAAGAATCAGGCGTGTTGAATCCTTTTCACCCCAGTCTCTGAGAAAGTTTTGTAGCTCTCAGCAGTATGGTTTTGTTTGTTATTTTGTTTGTATTTTTAAACCTGATACAAGTTAATAAATGCATTTTGTCACAATGTCTATCTAAACATAATATCCAAAGCTAATGATCTGATATGCCCTGTGCTTTTCATCAGGCCACACCAAGGACAAATGCCCAGGAAATCTATAATCCACACCTTCATTTACACTTCCATTAGAAATGAAGTTTTAGTTTACAGTATGCTATATCAGCTTTCTTTTCAAATCTAGAGAAATCTTTTGAGCTTTTCATCAAACACCCTGAAACTGTTAAAAGCAGAGGCAATACATGTTTAGGATTCTCAGTGTTTTTTCACCTGAGGTCTCAAGTTCACTTTGTGGTTTAATTCTGTTGGGAAATAAATCAGAACAAGCTGCAGTGATATTTGTATTCATTAGTGTGAGATGAATCATTTATTAGGCCACATTCTTTCCTTGAATTCTTAAACAGTGAAGTGGGGGGTGGGGGATCTGCAAATAGAATAATCAGAATATGGGAATTTAGCATACTCTCTTTTTTGTATTTATGTTAAAAATTAATTTTAGAAGGTTCTAACAGAATTGACTTAGATTTTATAATAAAAAAGTTCATAATAAAACAATTTATAGGTTGGAAATTTCCCAAAATAGGCAGTGGTGATAGAAAATGATTAAAGATTATGGAACTATGTATTTCCTTGTATGGACTTAATTCCATCAGGAGGATTTTCCAATTTTCTTAAAATATTTTTTCTCTTGTAAAAACTGATGTAAAATTTATTGTTTTAAAAATAAAAATTGGCCCTAGCTGGTCTTGCTCAGTGGATGGAGCATTGGCCTGCAGACTGAAGGGTCCTGGGTTTGATTCTGATCAAGGGCACATTCCAGGTTGCGAGCTCAATCTCTAGTTGGGGTGTGCAGGAGGCAGCCAATCAATGATTCTCATCATTGATGTTTCTATCTCTCTCTCCCTCTCCCTTCCTCTCTGAAATCAATACAAATATATTAAAAAATAAAAATAAAAATTGTAAGTTAGAATGATTTCTGCATCTGCTAATGAATGACTAGGTAATTCACTATCTAAAGTAGAAAAGCCAGAAAAAATACATAAGACAGCTAGCTTCTTAAAATCACCAAAAGTTAACAAAATAAGGGATTACTGAGCCCAGGCCCAGTGGAGGAAGGAAGCACTCAAGCTGCACTCACCTTCTAGCTTACGGACAGTTGTCAATCCTCAAAACGGGCTCACAATCTGAATCTTATTTTGGAAACCTCCTCAGGCCACACATGCCAGAGTTACGTGCCTGCCACAGCAAACCATCCCTATTTTGGTCTAAGAATCCAAAAGTCAGGGTCAAATAAAAGTAAGCCAGCCTTTCCACAGACTGCAGCCTCACTCCAGCTCTTGAGTAGTGCAGAAAATTCCAAATTCTAAAATTGGATTAAGATCATCCTGGATTTCGAGTGCCCTTAAGCACTTGAAAAAGGCAATGGCAAATCTTCTTTGGAAGGAAATATGTCATCCTGTACTGCAAGTTTTTCTACAAATAATTTCTCTTTTTCTTTCTTTCTTTTTTTTTTTTTTTTTGGTTAATCCTCATCCGAGGATATTTTTCCCCATTGATTTTTAGAGAGAGTGGAAGGGAGGAAGGAAAATGAGAGAGAGAGAGAGAGAGAGAGAGAGAGAGAGAGAAACATCAATGTGAAAGAGATACATCCATCAGTTGCCTCCTGCACATGCCCCGACCTGGACTGGGATCAGGCCTGGGACGCAGGTACATGCCCAGGCCTTTTTGTCTATAGGCTGACACTCTAACCACTGGGGGGGGGCGGGGGGGACTGGTCATGGCTTCAAATAATTTCTTAAAATTTCCAGTACATAATCAAAAATAAACAGGTACACAAGAAGACAAGACACTATAAAGGAGAGTCAGCAGAAACAATAAAGAGGAGCAAGTGGAAATGTGTGAAAATCAAAGAGAGTGAGTGGTAAATATGTGGATAAGTCTACGTGACAATTGAATCTGTGAGAGTAATAATGACAATAATATTATTATTTGTAATGTGTAAAAAAATGAGAGTAACCAAAATAGCCTCCATTGTTGGAACCGAGTGTTTAATCATGTGGTCAAATGCTATAGTGGGGTGTTAGCCTCTGAGCCAAAGCCAGGCAGTCACCTGACTTTTCCACAGCAAATACATGACAGACTGTATGTGGCTCACAGAAACTACATACTGACCTTCTCAGACTTTACAGAGAAAGTTTGCTGACCCTTGCTGTAGAGAGAAATGAAAATGAATGAATTAAAGCTGCATATAATCAACATGGTTGGACCTCAAATATATTACATTTGGTCATAAAAAAACAACAACTCCATTATGATTTCATTGACATGAAGTTCAAAAAACCCAATAAAACTCTAACTTGGGATGGTAGTCTTAGGTGGTAAAGATATGAAGGAAAACAAGGAGGTGATTCCCCTAAATGTCAGGAGAATAATGGCTCCCTCTAGGTGGGAGAGAGGAGAATGGAATAGGGAAGGGGCAGGTGCAGGAGGGAGCCTCAAAGTGGTGGTAGCGTTCTATTTCTGGGTCTGTGTGGCAGTTATTTGAGTGTTTAGAGTAACTTTTTAAAATGTGGGTTTATGTTTTATGACTCTGTCTGTATTGTATTCCATTTCACAATAAAAGAGATTTAAAAGATGAATTTTATGCAAATTAAAAGTAAAGGAAAGAAGGGTGGGAGGGAGGGGAGAAATTGCAAATTTTAGTCTATTGGGCAAATTGATGTTCTTTGCTTAAATGGACCCAAAAAAAAATCCTAAACAGTGTTTTCAACTACCTCTTGATTTAACAAGTAATTTCATGGAAAAGATTGCCCATTTGTATGTTTGTGAAGGGCTTAGCTTGAAGGAAAGGTCAGAATTCTGGCTGTGAATAAAATATTTATGAAAATAGCCTTGCTTTTTTTCCCTTTGTTTCTTCACCTGTGTTCAGCCACTCAAACTTGTGATGTGTTAACGACCAGCCTGGTCTCTGCCTTTCAGAGACATCATCACCTCGTCTTTGCTAAAGCAGCAAGCTTTTCCCCCATGCTGGCAAGGCCTTCATTCTTTTATTCATTTCCTCTTTCTCTCTGAAAATAGTCCACTTACCTTTACCTCACTAAGGAGTGTTAAGCATCCTGAATGACAGTTTTAGGCTGAGTGCCACAAGAACTTCGGAGCTGCCATACTGCTACAGCGGGAACAGCCACATCATGCCAACTCCCTGTAGTGGTGCATGCACAGACCTCTTAGCTCATGCAGCAGCCCGGCTCTCGCTGTGTGCAGAAGTCACTGTTAACATGTCTGTGGGTTTCAGGTAAAGAGGAATGGGTTATGTCTATAGCATAAAGGATTCAATTTAAATAATAAATGAACTTTCCCTCCAAAAATTCCAAGTTAGTAGTAGAAGCAATGCATTCTTCAGAATACATAGCTATCGCCTATCTACGTACCTTCTAAACTTTCACATAGATGGCTGCAATTGATTTCACAATTAAAACTGCTATCAGTAGCCAGTAATTTAAATTTACGTGAACTGCATCAGACATGTGTTTAAGTCTGGGCTCTACCTCTTACATGCTGTATGATCTTGGGCAAGTTGCTTAATCTCTCTGAGCATCAATCTCTCCAGCTAATAAAAGAATATAATGATGGTAAGAGTATCTATCTACCCTAAAGAATTGAGAAAATATATGTATTGCATAGTGCAGTGATGGCGAACCTTTTGAGCTCGGCATGTCAGCATTTTGAAAAACCCTAACTTAACTCTGGTGCCGTGTTGCATATAGAAATTTTTTGATATTTTCAACCATAGTAAAACAAAGATTTATATTTTTGATATTTATTTTATATATTTAAATACAATTTAACAAAGAAAAATCGACCAAAAAATGAATTCCCATGTCATCTCTGACACCCGTGTCATAGGTTCGCCATCACTGGCATAGTGCCTGACTCATAATATTTACCCTAAAACTATTAGAAAATATTCTCATTAATTATTATGTGACCTCCCTTTCTTCCCCCAAAAAATGTGTACTGAACTGTGTATCCCCCTAGGAAAGCTATGATCATCCTTTTCATTCTGTCCTGAAATTATCCACCTTCAAGTGCCTCATCCTATACATTGAGTGACTCATGTGCAGCATTTCCATATTTTAACATTTTTATCTTGAGCCCTTTGCACAATTACTACCATTGAGTATGTGTTTAATTTGAGATTAATTTAATGCAATAGTAACTGGATTCTTTTATTCTGGATAATTTTTTTCAAGTAAAGCAGGTTGGCTTTAATGGAGATTCAAGGGACAAGGGCAGTTGGTTGGCCGGCCCTGCCCCTAATCGGGGTAGAGGGGGGGCTGATCTGGGGTGGGGCCGGGTAGGGGGCAGGGGCTGCAGGAGGCTGGCCAGCCCTGCCTCCTATTGGGGTAAATGGGGAGATTTGGGGTGGATAATTTTTTTCAAGTAAAGCAGGTTGGCTTTAATGGAGATTCAAGTAAAGAGGGGCCATGATAAGCTCTGATTCAGGATTTAGCAATAAAGGCTTTCCCCCCACATTGACTTTATCTTTGCCTTTCCTGGCCTTTCCGTTTCAGTCGTGAACTCCGAGTTCATGGGACCTGACTTCCTGACCTCAGCCAAGTCCTCAGTCACAGCCAACTCAGTCCCTTGTTGATTCATCTTGACTTCAGCTCTGAGAACTTCTCAAATGCTTGAAATCCATCATAAATGTTTCCCTGTCATCCAGCTTTTAAATGCTGTCCTTCACCGATTTTTCTCAAACTCCATGGAAAACTAGCAGAGCGATGCTAAGGTATATAGCCTGCCTTTTTGGTTGGTGTGGTTTGATTTGGGCCTAGGCACAGTTCTTAAATCCTGACATGAGTTTCATTTCCTGTTGTTTATCCTGCATGTTAACTTTCTGCTTGGTAAAATTGCAAATTCCCAATGAAAGCATTCTACAATTGATTAAACCCAGGCCGCTTGGCAATTTCTTTCTAATCTCTTTTATTGTGCTTTCCATAAAAATGACAGCCCTGGTATAAATCCTAGTTTAAGTCAATACCTGTAAGTGCTAATCTCTTCACAGCACTGGAGATGGAAATGTCAAATGGTACCTGCTGGGCGTTAGAACTTCCACTGTAAATCATCAAAAATTAAAGCAACACCAAATTGATTTTATTTTCCTTCTTTTGGAAAAAAAAAACTTTCAGGTTCATTATTTTTCCATTGAGTTATTCTTCTTCCTTTTCACTTACATTCTGGTTTGATGAGATTGATTAACTGAATTTAGCATGGCAAATTTGTTGATGTTTCCCAGCAAAATATACAGGACACAGGCTTGTATTAGAAAAAAGCCTTAGGATAAAGTCATTTTAGAGTTTGATGCATATATTTAAGTTATATTTTAATCATTCTTCAGGTAATAACACCTCAAAAAGAGCTCAGGTTTGAATCAATTGGAACGTTGGTGGACCTTCTGTGAAGAGGGCCAAAGGCAGAGAAGGATGAAAATAAAGTTTCAGGGATACTGATGTAGACAGTGCCAGCGCCCTCTGCTCAAAGGCCCTGGACCATCCTTATTCCCATGGCCCTCTCCTGCTTTGCTGTGCTTTTACTTCTAACAGCTGTACTGTGAGCCTGGTAGGGTGTCACAGTGGTTAGCGTAAGCCTGTAAATGGAAGGGTTGTGGGTTCAATATCTGGTCAAGGGCACACACCTGGGTTGCAGGTTCACTCCCCACTCCCAGTCAGGGTGTGTGCAGGAGGCAGCCAGTGTTTCTTTCTCTCTCTTTCTCTTTCTCTCTCTCTCGCTCTCTCTCTCTCCTCTCTCCCCCTTCATCCATTCCTCCCTCCCTTCCACTTTCTTTAAAAAAGCAGTGGGAAAAATATCCTCTGTTGAGAATTAACAAAAGAAATAATCTATGTATATAAAAAGTCAGCAACCAGAATGCTGTAACGACTGGAACAAACGGTTGCTATGATGCCTACTGCGGCCAGCAAACCTACAGGATCGTGGGTCGGGCCGGCAGCCAACCTTCTGTGGCCCCTCCCCATGGCCTGCCCCAACCCCGATTGCCCCCCAACCCCAATTGGGGGCGGGGCTGGCTGCCCAACCTCCTGCAGCCCCTCCCCAGCCAGCCCCTCCCACAATAGGCCCTCATCACAGTGATCATCCCGCATCCCCTCTCCCCAGGCAGCCCCTGCCCCCTACTCGGCCCCACCCCAGATTAGCACCCCCCACCCCGATTAGGGGCAGGGCCAGCCATCCAACTGCCCATGGCCCCTCTTTTCAGCTGTCCCTGCCCCTGAATGACCCCCCCCACACCAATCAGGGGCAGGACCAGCAGGCCCACAGCCCCTCCTCATGGCCAACCCTGCCCCCAATCGGCCCTCCCAGCCCAACCAGAGGCGGGGCCCTGGCCAATCACCCACGGCCCCTCCCCCCTGGCCGACCTGGCCCTGATTGGGCCCCGATCGGGGCAGGCCTGCCAGCTAACCTCCTGCCATCTCCTTCTGACAGGCCCTACCCCATCTGCCCTGATCAGGGCCTGCCAGCCAGACCCCACCCATGCACAAATTTGTGCACTGGGTATCTAGTAATAAAATAAAAATAAAGGTTGTACTGTGAGTCTCTTAGAGTGCCTGCCTCAAGCTATTAGAGCTGCTTTGCTTATATAGGAGCTGGAGGTACCTGGGCATTTGTATACCCAGTTGCCCTGAAAGTGTGATAACTCCTTTGCTTGCAGTTGAGACAAGCTCTGAGATGTAATTTGCACCCCAGAGCATCCCTGAACGGCCAGGTGAAAATTTTGCCAGAAATCACACAACTGTTCTCCCTATTTCTGGACCCTTCCTTGCCATGCAATTATATTCTAACAGAATGATATTCTTTTCTGAAGGCTCTGTGCCATAAACCTACTTCTTGTTAAATTAAGCAAGTTTTAGAATGATGCTCAGGCTATACCAGTACCAAACTGAATCACTGGTATATTCAAAAGGAGTGAAAGATGAGTTAAAATGAAAATGGCTTTCTCAATATGAAATTTTCTTTTCTTTTATGTGCCACATGTGGATGACTTCTGGTCTATGGGATTGCCACAGCATTAGTATATGAGTATATGTTGCCACAGAATGAATGTGGCATATCCCCTTATGAATTCTGCATAGAACATATAAATTATTTGTTAGGATTTTTTTTAGTTTTTCCCATGATCTCATTAGTTTCATCCTTTGCTTCAGCATTAGTCATGCTATATTTGCAGTCTCCTTATTTGTCTGTAAACATTTCATATACTATTTATTCCTATAGTCCACCCATTTATAGTGAGAAATTCCTTATTTAAAAAGTTATTTTTATTTAACAAAAAATCTTGATTGTGCATGGTAGAATATGGTATTTTACAATAAGTTATAAATTTTGAGTGACTCGTAGTCAAATATCAAGTTACACTTTTTTAAGACAAGTCAATAAAACACACATAAATCCTTCTCTCTCTGTCTGCTTCTAAGAGTCTGTCCTAAAACAGCCACCAATTTACTTAAACTGCCTTATTTTATTAAAAGTTATATTTCTATCCAAAATTTTAAGACACATTTACGAATGAAATGCTTGTGTCAGCTCTGGGAGAGTTGGTGTGTGTGAGTGTGAGTGTGTGTGTGTGTGTGTGTGTGTGACACAGTTACACTTTAAAGGCTACATAACAAATGGTTGCTTCCTGCATGGCACTATATGGTACTAAAGAGTAGTGAATGATGCCAATCTCGCTGTACAATTAGAGACATCGAAGTTTAGGCAAAATATAATGGCCAAAAAAAAAAAGCAGAACAATTTTAACTGATTCCTCAGAGGTGATATATTGTCATGTAAAGCACGATTCTACCATTTTTTTTATTTGAAGATCAAATATTTTATTTCTTAGAAATAAAATCGGAAAAAAAAGTATCTTCAACAACAGAAGCTCCATCAATTAACCAATTCCATAGTAATATGCAAATGTGCAGATACATAATTGGACTAACAGGTTTCTGTGAAGCTAACTGTTAGAGAAACAGTACTGAAATCATAATGCATTTTTCAAAATAACTTTGTTGAATACTTCAGTTCAGATGCATTTGGTTAATTGCTAAAATCAGTATGTAGATTAAATCTAAGGAATTTCACTTTGTGTTTGAGATGTGCTATTTGTTTCATTTTAATGATCTGTTCAGTTATAGGAATATCAGATCAGAAAAACTGTACCCTCATCGATACTATAATTTCAAGTCATTTTTACTTTGAAGAGAGTAGAAATTGAAAGAATAGTAAAATGTGAGAAATGTTTTAGGTTACCAAGGGGTGTTTTAGGATAATGAAAGTTTGCTAAGCGTATCTTTGCTCTATTATATAATCAACAGATTTTTCTAAGACTGTTTCAAAAATAACTCAGTAAATATAAGCACAAGTTTTTGTAACTTAAAAAAAAATCTTGCCTAAAAATCTAGTAAGAAGATGAGGTAATATCTTTAAACTTAGAGCCTAGAAATAAAGCTTATATTCAGCTAAACTACAATTTAATTGCAAAGGCAAAATATCAGTATTCTCAGAAAAAACACATTTTTCTGAAATCTTCTCCAGAAAAATGTTACTCTAAGACAAAGTAACAGCCTATGTGAAAGTAAGGCTGTGTAATGTTTTACTGTTCATTAAATAACTAATAAATACATATAGCTATAAGAACATTCAATGCAAATCCCAGATTGTCCCAATACGGCTGGAGGTAGAATGAGGGAAAAATCAAGATTTTATAATTCTTCTTGTCACCCCAAAGCAATGACACAGTTATTGATCAGCTTCAGATTAGCAGTTGGTCTTAATATGTTAGGAGTAAATCCCTATAAAATAAAAATAGTTTAACCTTCAAACTAATAGTATAAAATTAAAATTATAAAAGAAGAAAAAAGCACAAATAATTCCAAAGAGAAAACTATTTGAAACATAGATTTAAATAAGTTTTTTCATGACAATGGACATCAGCTCAAGTATATTTTGGCCACCTCAATTATAAGACATTTAAAATCATTTCATCTTAATTAATTCATTTTAACTACTAACTGAGGGTATGTTTCATAATATACATAATGGATTAGTATATATGCATATACACACATATCTGTACATACACAAACTAGGTGCAACTTACAACATTTTGCTGTTAGGATATGTGAACAAGTAAGCTTGTTGTTTAGGATGAAAGCCAACTTTCTCTCCTTAGCATTCAGTGACCACCCGTAACCTGGCCCAGTCTCCATTTCCAGCTTCATCATTCTCTCTCCCTCCCATTAAAACCTTAATTCTAACTGTGCTGCTTCCCTTAGCCATCTCATCCTTACCCCTGCATTAATATCATCCCCTGGAACAACTTCCTCACACTGGACCCTTTCCTGCTTTCCTGAGTCACATCAAGATTTGCCTCCCACAGGAAGCCCTCCCAGCTGATTTCAGTCCCTCTCTACACTGATTTGATATACGGCATTCTTAGCTTTTAATCAGTTGATTATCTTGCCATGTGTCCAAACTTTGATCTCCCAACTAGACAATAAGTTCCCAGGAGTATGGAGAAACTAAAGCTAATCCTTCCTCTCTATGCCTTCCCATAGGGAAGGGTTTACACCAGTGGTTCTCAATCTTGAGGCCCAGAAATCAGGATTTTAAAAAGATTCCCAGGTGATTCTAATGTGCAGCCAAAGTTGAGAACCACTGGTTTACACAATAGAATTTTAAACAAATAACAGCTGTGGACAGTTTATTTGCCCTGAAGATGTAATGAATCTCGTTCTTCACTTTTCCCACTTCAGTATTGCGGACTACACCCTAGAGAAATGAGGCTTTAAGGTAAAACATGGATCTAAGAGTTTAGAGACTTGGAGACCACATTATGAGTTACACTCTACAGCTATAAAAGTCCCCTGGGCATCATTTTTCTTATCTATAAAGGGCAGCAATAAAGATTAACACATACAATTGTGAAGATTAAATGAGGAAAATAATATAACAAGGATGCTTAATGGGTATTTGTTGTCATTCTATGCTTATGTCCAAAGAGCCATCTTTCATCAAAAATCAAAGTAAGTAGACTGATGAACAGGGACAGATCCAAAGACAGAGAAACAGCGATCAGACTATCAATTCCCAGAGGGAAAGTAGGGGAGGGTGGGGGTAAGGGGAAGAGATCAACCAAAGGATTTGTATGCATGGATATAAGCCAAACCAATGGACATGGACAACAGGGGAATGAGAGCATGAATGGGGGTTAATGGGGGGATGAGGACACATTTGTAATACCTTAACCCAGTGGTCGGCAAACTCATTATTCAACAGAGCCAAATATCAACAGTACAATGATTGAAATTTCTTTTGAGAGCCAAATTTTTTTTAACTTAAACTATATAGGTAGGTACATTGTTATTAACTTAATTAGGGTACTCCTAAAGCTCAGGAAGAGCCACACTCAAGGGGCCAAAGAGCCACATGTGGCTCGCGAGCCGCAGTTTGCCAACCACGGCCTTAACCAATAAAGAAATTAAAGATTAAAAAAATCAAAGTAAGCCGAAACCGGTTTGGCTCAGTGGATAGAGCTTCAGCCTGCGGACTGAAAGGTCCCAGGTTCGATTCCGGTCAAGGGCATGTACCTGGGTTGCGGGCAATCCCCAGTGGGGGATGTGCAGGAGGCGGCTGATCGATGTTTCTCTCTCATCGATGTTTCTGACTCTCTATCTCTCTCCCTTCCTCTCTGTAAAAAATCAATAAAATATATTAAAAAAAAATCAAAGTAAGAGTGGTTTTCACGTTCAAAATTTCCAAGAGAATGAAGAACCATTCTAACTGGCAGATGTCCAAATGACTCAAATGGTTCCAGACCAAAGGTCCCTATGTCACTATGAAAAGTAAGTCGTAAGTCTCTTACTTTCCCAATTAGTCCCCCTTTTATATTCCAACAAGAAAAGTTTAGGGGCTCCATTCAATTCTATAATCTTTTGTTGAGCAACTACAAAGGGTAAAAAGCATTGGTTTGCCACCCTACACACACACACACACACACACACACCAGGCAACCAACACTCTCTCCTCTGTATCTTCACAAATTGCAACCCCCTGCTTAGACAAGAGTACGGGCCTCCTCTGGGGGGGGGGGGTGTCCAGGTCTTCTCCTTTTCCTCCAGCAGTATCCAATGGGAATGCCATCCCAGCCCAGAACACCCACTCCAAACTTCAAAGGCAGGTCTAAGTAGGTGGGCAAGAAGAAACCTTGCAAGGAAGAGGAGAATTACAGCAGGCTTTTCTAGATTGTCAGATTCCAGTCTGAGAACTCTCCCCAGGGAAGATGGTGTTCCATGGTTGGAAAACAGTACTGAAAAAAAAAAAAGCATCTGGCCTTGGTTTAAGCCACACCAGAAGGATGCTCAGCTTGGAAGTAACCAACCAGGTCTCCTGTATGCTGCTCAATTCTCACCAACTGAGCAGAAGCCCAAAGGTATCACATTGCAAATTCATTTAAGCCTATCTCTTTCATTTGCCCTCCCTTGATCTGAAAAACTGCGGTGATTGCACAGATTGGGGCAAAATGCAGTCACCAGAAGTAATTGCCTTCTTTGTTCTGTGGCTTCTCTTCATTGGACATGTGTGTATTCATTAGTCCTAGAGATTATTTAGCAACCTGAGACTGATCAGGCTGGGTGATCCATGTCATAGGCCTTCTTGACACCAAACTCAAGAAAGAGAAAAAACACAACAGCCACAATCTGTCTTCTGGAACTGCAGTCACTCCCTTCCCCAGAGCCAACATGCAGCCCCCCTTATCTTGCAGAAACTGGCCCTCCATGCTAGCACTTGCAGTCAACTCATGGCCAGAGCGCTATTTTCCTGATGATATTAATGTAGGAATGTGGAATGACATCCTTCCTGTCCTGCCACACATCAGTCACCCACTAAGCCTCTGAAAATTCATAGTTTCCAGGTCTCAGCAAGGGTCCTGAGATGACTTAGTGATTTGCAAAGGTGACCATAGATGGTAGATATTCAAAGAACTTAACATTGCCAAAGGAACACAAAAAATAAAATTCTCATAGGACAAGTAACTCCAAGATTTTTAAAAAAGAATTAGTTAAATGCATGAAAGAGAGGAATAAGCAAATACAGTGGGAGCTAAGATAGTTCCTGTAAGTAGGTAACATATGTCTCTGAGACTCTTGGAAACCAGGGCAAAAATTGAAACCAATGGGTGTTCCAAGAAAAGAAGAGGAATGCCAGTGCTTCAAAAGAAATGTCTAAACTGGTAACAAATAATGATACATTTTCCATTAAGTGACATGCTACATAGGTCTCCTGACACCAATTTCTTTTAGAAAATGCTGACCAGGTTTTTATGTGCATGTTTTATTAAGGAACTTGCATAGCAAGTAGAGAGGTTAATAGCAAAATCCATTTCAGTTCAAATGATTTTGGAAGGGATTAAGCTGATATGGTCTAAGAATGATGTCTGACAGTAATCAGATATAATATAAGGGAAGAATTATAACCACACTGAGTGCTATGGAATAAGGGATATTTGAGATGCTAGATAATTAAGGGTCTGGAAAGGGGAACTGTAATATCAGGGGGAAATCAACAACTAGGCCCCGGAAGCACTGCCACAAGTGGATGTGTCAGAGTTTTCAGGGGAATTTGGAAGACAAGCATATCGTGGAGTGGATCCAGGAGCAGGGCAGGTGTAGAAGTCTAGGGAAGGCTGTTGCCTCTTTGTGCTAATGCATTTGTGAGTTTGCAGCCAACAGGCCAGTGGTAAGCCTGGAGTTGCTGTTGGTCATACCCCACCTCTGCATCTGTCTTTTGCTGCATCTGACCACCATAACCTTCAGAGTCTATTAGCCATGGCTTTGGTTTAACCTATCCACATCTCTTACAAAGTTCTCTTTGGGCCAACTCAAAGCTGGAATCATAGAGAAGGGGATTCTGGGAAATAGCATACCTGTTTAGCCAAGTGGACCTTGAATAAGGATCACCCAGGACCATTCTGAATATTAAGCAAATTGAGCTGTGTGAAGTGTGCCTAATACAGTGCCTAACACATAGTACATCTTTCAAAATATTAGTTCCTTTCAATATCTGAGACAGACAAAACAACAGGTCTCAAAATGATAGATCCCGAGCTTGTGATTAAAAATCCCATGTCTTCCCAATCCAGCTCTGCTCCCTTTCCATCTGTCAGATGCTAGAACCTATTACTTTCTGAGGCCTTTCCTGATTTCAACACAATGGAGGCAGATCTTATGCAGGGGTTTAGTGCTAATGCCAGAAAGCAATATAAGGTTGAAATCACCCTTAATTACCATTTATATGGTTCAGCATTAGGAAATATGTTGGCCAAACTTTAGAATCAATGATATACAAATCATAGATGTTTTTAAACTCTTGGATTATACACCGTTCTGTCTGACACTCAAACTGAGACGGAGGAAACAGCAGATAGAACTTCCTTGGCTCACACTCACTCTGGGACACAGTGGTCTTATCAGCCTAATTTCCTCCTCATTGTTGCAATTTGTTCTGGGTTCTTTTTCCAACCTCACACCCGTTCATTCTAATCCAAGTAGAAGTTTTCAAAAGTCACTACAGTGCTCCCATAGATATTATATGTCATGTTTTAAACTTAAGATCTTTAATATCAGAGCTGCAAAGCTTCTCAAAACTGCCAGGTGGATAAACTTTTCTCACAGATTGTACATTTAATATTTTCCTGAGAAATGACAATTTTTCTCTTTAAGAATTATCAGATTGAAGAAATTGTAAAAAAAAAAAAAGACCTGTTTATTCTCCTTGGTTAGTGTTGTTGGATGTAACAATGGCATAATAAAGTGAAACTGAAGATTTAAATTGGGATTTCTTCCAAAAACACAAAAATATGTTTTGTTGTATAAGCTAATTTATTCTCTCCCTATCCTTTAAAAAAGTTTTTGGCATTTTATTACATAGAGTAATCCTTTTTTTTTTTCAGCCTAAGGCAAAATATTGGAAGAAACAGAAAAAATGGAGTCCTATATTTATGTACAGATATTTGAAGTATTTCCATCCTGTAGTCTTAAAGTTATTTTTTTATGTGGCCTCTTATTTTAAAACTGCTTCTCAGAGTTCTCACATTTGCTCCTAGGTCTTTATGGTAAATTGTTTTAGCATGGTAATATGTTCAGATCAATTGCTGGCGGCAGTAATGCTAGCATCAATCATGTACAAATGTGTAATAACTGGGAGACAAATGGCACTACCCCCTCCTTCTTTTATCCTGGTACAGTTTGCTCTTCTGGAAGATGCCTTTAGTACAAACTAATTTCCAGGGAGGTCTGAAGGCACACCAGTTAAGCATTAAGAATCCTTTCAGCTTACCTGGTCCTCAGAGAGGGGAAATACGCAGTATCATGGATTCTTCCAGAACCCTGGACAGAGACAGCTACTTGAATGCTATGGAGGGCTCTGAGTGCTGTCACCCAGCAGGGTCCTATAACCTTCATTCTACCTCCTTAAGCCCTCCCTCAGATCTCTCTCTCTCTCTCTCTCTCTCTCTCTCTCTCCTCACATATTGCTGAATATATTGTCCTGAAGGCATTTCACGCATATGCTAGAGTGTTAGGCAACAGTGAATTACCTACTCATGTTTGTCTAATTTATTGAATCGTGAGTGGTTTTGAGTGAGAAAACCATGTTGTTAGAATACCATGTTAGAATGTTAGAATACCATGTTGTTTACATTCTGAATTCTGGTTATTTGGTCCTGCCAACTTTTGCCCAAAATCCTTATTTTCCCATTTTATCCATTCCTCCTAATGTAGTTTTGATTAATATTATTCCACTTACCCCAACATATTACACATTTTGTGGTTTTACTTTTTTTTTTTTTTGGACAATGTTTTTACCCTGCTGGTCTCCCCCAGAAGGCTAAAATTTGTTTTGGTTATATTAATCACAAATGCTGTGTTTAAATATGTAATAAGTTGAATGTAAATGTATTCTATGTCCTGAAAGTATATAGCATAATTTATATTTTACATAAGTAAGATGTTGGCCACGATGCCAGAAAGAAAAAGATGATATATGCAGATGGAGTAATTGAGGAGAGTTTATTAAGGAACCGTTCATGAATGTATCAAAAGGTCAAGCAAATGCAATGAATATATATCCAGCCCCTGGGACTTGCAACATATGGGAGCCTGAAGAGGCTAGGGAAGGGAGTGGTTAATGGAATCTGAAGATGAGGTTGTATGGAGAGGGCTGCCCAACTGAAGTTGTGTGTGTCATTTAGGAAAAGTATGACATCAATATATGGTGACCCAACAGAGAGGAATACTGAAAATTAAAAACCTTGAGTTAATTCTCCTAACACACTCTCCATTTGAAAACAAAAATCCCTATAGTTGACTGAATCCAATGGGAAGCTGTAAAGCAATCTCATTGATGTGGCCCATAAAAGTCAACTACCCAGGGCACAGCACACATTACAGAAGAACAGAGATCTAAATGGGAAAACAGAAATAACCAAACCGATAAAATATTCATAGTTGATATCCACAACATAAGACAAAGCAGTGTTGAAAATTACAAAGATATTGGGCCGGACCGGTTTGGCTCAGTGGATAAAGCGTCGTCGGCCTGCGGACTCAGGGGTCCCAGGTTCGATTCCCGTCAGGGGCATATACCTTGGTTGCAGGCACATCCCCACTAGGGGGCGTGCAGGAGGCAGCTGATTGATCTCTCTCGTCGATGTTTCTGGCTCTCTATCCCTCTCCCTTCTTCTCTGTGAAAAATCAATAAAATATATTTTTTAAAAAAAGAAAATTACAAAGATATTGGGAACTTGGATTGTATTATAGAACCTAATTTATCCATATTCACCGTCTTGTACTTATAACAAGTAACTTAACCTCAGGGTTCTCTTGCACAGATATTTTGTTCACTCTTTTGAGTGTCAAAGTCCATTTTCTTCATGGGATTTCTCACTCAAAACCACTCACGATTCAATAAATTAGACAAACATGAGTAGGTAATTCACTGTTGCCTAACACTCTAGCATATGCGTGAAATGCCTTCAGGACAATATATTCAGCAATATGTGAACAACTTGCTTCATGTTCTACCAAAACATTTTCCTTGATTCAGTCAATGATTTTGCTTTTAAAATTCTCCTTGATTAAGGTTGAACATAACCCTGAAAACCTGAAAACAGCCACAGTGCTGTGATTTTTGACAAATCACCTCTGCTAAAAGACACAAGCTCATGCTCCTTATTTATTCATCTGTTCTTGCCAAGGGAACTTGCCAGCTTCTCCTGGTGCATGTCTCCTGGGAAAGATGAGAGAAGAGAAATAATAAGGGCACCTTGAAGAAACAATGGAATTATACGTAGACGACTGTGGGCAATGCTGAAAGTTGAGATGATTTTGCCATCTCATGTGGAACTAAGAACAAGAGCCCTCCTTTCCCTGCTAGTGGGGGGAAAATAATGGAGACTTTTTCTAGCATAGATCTTTTCAACGGTTTATATTTATTGCCATTTGAATCCTGGCATTTACATACTGCAACATGGTAAGTGAGTAACTGATTTCCCCTCATAAATACTGAAACCATGATTTGACTTTGCCACCTCTGTACTCTAATAGGCCAAGTCAGCCTATCATTGACAAGTCACCAGATATGAGTTTGTGACATGTTGATGCTATTGGCTAAGAGCGAACATTGCCTGTGGGCCCATACAAATGTAATGGTTCTTCTTAACATGCCAAATAAATAACCAGTGCATCAAATATTCTCTCTGCCCAACACTTAGAGGCTATGCACCAGACCATTGACATCTTAGCTTTATTTTATTTATTTTTAAAGACTTTAAATTTTATTTTTCAATTACAGTTAACAGTCAATATTATTTTGTATTAGTTTCTGGTATACAGCAAAGTGTTTAGAAAATTATATACTTTATCAAGTGTTCCCTCTGATATTTCCAGTACCCACCTGGGACCATACACAATTATCACAATATTATTGACTATATCTCTATACTGTACTCTACATTATTTTAATCAACACCTGAAATGTAGCTATGCTTCAAAATTGTGTCTCACCTTAATGCATCTCATCTTTGCTTAACAGGAATTGTAATAGACATTTTTTTAAATCCACCTAATATCCTTGCCCCTTTCTCTGGGGAACAGCCCCCTGTTTTCCTTTGTCTAATAAAAACTTCTGTATTTTCAGTCCATGCAGTTCAGGTCATGTATCAGCTCCAGGAGGAAGCACAACACACAGGTCTAGACAGTAGCTGATTCCAATCCTCTGGACTCTATATTAGGGAAGAATTGGTCACATGCCACAATCCAAGTTAATAAACTGCTATTTCAAAATTTTATTTAAAAAACAAGGGAAAAAACCCCTTTGCTCTGAGATTAAGCCAACAAAGATGATAACAGATCCAAAAATGAAGATAGCAAAAGCTCAGGATTCAGCCATACCTGAATCTGTATGTACTTGTGGACTCTTCAAGGATATAAAACAAGAAATTTTCTTCATTGTTTAAGTCAGTTAGAGCTGTAGGTCTATCACTTGTTACAAAGAGAAGAAGAAGAAGAAGAAGAAGAAGAAGAAGAAGAAGAAGAAGAAGAAGAAGGAGGAGGAGGAGGAGGAGGAGGAGGAGGAGGAGGAGGAGGAGGAGGAGGACGAGGAGGAGGAGGAGGACGAGGAGGAGGAGGAGGACGAGGAGGAGGAGGAGGACGAGGAGGAGGAAGGAAGGAGAATTCTGATTAATATAAGTGGGAAACTACAATATGAAATGTGTTTATAAGTCTAAAGATCACATAACTAAATTCGACTATATTTTCTCAATTCTGGGCTTCATATATTTTATTATGGTTTAGTCTGAGCTAATCCATTTTGAGGCATGATCAGCTTTACTTCTGTCACCTTCACATTGAATATTGCCATTCAAGCATATTGAGACACCAGCAATGCTTACTTGGCTATTTTGAAAAAAATGTCCAAAAGGACACACACCCTAATTCTTTTATTTTTTAATCCTTGTCCAAGGATAGGATTAAAAATATATGTTTTATTGATTTTTTTAAGAGAGAGAGGAATATAAAATACATGAATCAGGGATTTGGGTAAGGATTCCAGCAATCTGGGCAGTTCAGTCCCTGTTACATCTGGGGGAAGGGGAAGAGAATGGCAAGTACTAACTTTAGCTAATTAAGATCATGGCCAAATCTTTTATCACACCCCCCACCCACCCTACCCGCTGCAAAAAAAAAAAAAAAAAGAAAAAGAAAAGAAAAAAAAGCTGCATCTTACAATGTTTATATGAGAAATTATTCATTTTTTAAAGGATTATGACTATTTTTTTAACACTGTGATCTATATGCTTATGAACTGGGTACCACTAGCATAAATGAATGCATCATGGAGTGCATTAATACAAATTAATTATACTGTGATTAGATCTTATATGAATTACAATCTCCTGACTGTAGAATTTTAAAGGAGGAAATAAATCTATAAAGGCCACTAGGTATGGTTTTGAGTAGCTAGTCTTAAAAATATGCTTCTATTGTATACTTTTTGGTCTACTCTCTCTAGTATCATAGAAGATAAAATGAAATGGATATTGTACAATCAATTGTTCTAAAGGTAAGCTATGCCATGCTTCTTTTTTTAAACAAATGCTCTAATTTTATTTTATTTTTTATTGTTGGCTCTATTACCGATGTCCCCTATTTTCCCCCTCTTTATCCACCTCTACCCAAACCCCACCCTCTCCCCCAGCCTTCACCACACTGCTGTCTGTGTCCATGGACTATGAATATATGATTTTTGGATAATCTCTTCACCTTCTTTTATCCAGACCCTCCCATCCTCTCCCCTCTGACATTCGTCAGTCTCTTCCATGTATCTAAAACCATGAAAGGATAAAATATTTTTAGGGGAAAAAAAGGAATATCTAATTGCACAGGCAAAAATTTATAGCTGTTTTCCCAGCATGTTAAATAACATTATGCACCATTTTTCTACTTCTGTAAGGTCATCCAAATCAATACTAAATAGTATGTATATACCCAAAGAATTTAGGTATAAGCAGGACTTTCCTAGAATTGGGTATTTCATTGCAATGGCAGAGTTAGCCTTAAAAAACTAGTATATACATTTTAATATTTGAACTTCTATTTTACACATAACATTTTTATCTTCCTAAAGTCCAGTTTATATTTGCCAACAAGCCATGTACTTTTTTCTCTCTGAATTATTTCTACATTGTAGGTAGTTTGAGAAGAAAAAACAACAATATCTCCCTGTTAAAGATAATTTTAATAACCATTCAAAAAGTGAACTGAATAATTATTGTACTTGTTTTAAAAAGCATGAAAAAGTAAAGGGAAATAATGCAAAGTAGAAAATTCATGAATAGGTAATCACTTTCGATAGACAATAAGCAATGTTCTAATAAGCGTTGAGAAATAACTAATTAACTTTCCAGGTGAGTAAACATTTTGTATTCTTGAAGACCTAAAAGGAATCTAACAATAGTGAATAGCAATATGTTCCCAATTTTCAAAAGAAGATTAAAAGAACCCTGGTCCTCATTGTTTAGCTACAAAAAAAATTAATTTTTATTGTCCTAGAATATAAGAAAATAACAAATAGCTTTTGTTTATAAAGAGTCACTTAGTCTGAATAAATTTGATGGGTTGTTGATGAAGTTATAAAATGAATACAACACAAAGTACTCTGGATTCAATGCCTCGATGGTAATTAAACACTTGATAAAGCCCATGATCCTCTCACTATTTTAATTTAAGATGGCTTACATAACAAAAGTCAGCTAAGACTTTGCAACTAAAGGAAAAACAGAGATAAAAGCTATAAATTGGTAAAAGCTATAGGAATTGGAGGCAGGGCCAAGTGAATCCCAATGATTTAGGAGTGGGCATATACCAAGCTACTAACTAAAATTTTGTTAGGACCTAAATTTTAAGTTAAAGCAATTATGAGATTGTATATAAATGCCACAGGGAAATGAGGTGAGATCTTGGGAAATAATAACTATCTGGAGAAAATTTTTTAAAACTTGACCAATGTTGATTTCAAAACTGGGGCGAAACCTATAAAGTGGAAACGATTCTTCAGAAAGCCTGAATCTGAGCTGAGATGGAAGGGACAGGTAGGGCAGGGTCATTAGGAAGAATCTACTTGAAAGGGTTAGTAATACAATATGATAGCAGAGAATTCTGGAGCCCAATGAAATTATTATTACTGCATTTAAAGTGCTCAGAATGGATGTGACAGAAAGGGCAAAGCCTAAACTGATTTGTAATAAGGATGTATTTTAAGTCATACCTTCTGCTGTGCATGGTTTATTTCCCTTCAGATTACACCTCACCCAATTGAACAGAAGTCAACAGAAACATAAAATCTTTTGATTTTATGATCTCATGATCCAAGGAAGACTCAAAGTTCCAGCAGCTAGGACTACTTCTAGCTTTCTCCCTCCTCCTCAAGTGATGGGTTTTCCTTGATCTAAAGCTTCCTGGGCCAAAAGTTATCTCTGGAAGTACATCTCAGTGGGACGATCCCAAACATGCCTTAAGTAGTTTGGGTTCTTTTAATAACATGTAAGTCTGTTGATTTATAGTTATGAAGTCATAAACTGGAAATTTCCTGGTCTTTGCAGGATAGTGACTTCAAAGAGACTCTAGGGATATGTGGTACCTCTGAACTGAAACCAAATACCCATATTTTCTCTACAGATCAACAGTATCCTAAATAGTAAGAACCTCAACATGCTGATGGCTTTCATGCCTGGTACTGAGCATCAGCCAGTTATTTTTGTTTAAAAAGTATTATTATTGTCAGTATTACAGATGTCCCCCATTTCTCCCTCCACCCAACTCCTGCCAGCCAGTTATTCTTTCCTCAAATTCATAAAGTTAGTAAATATAAAATTCTATGGGGGAGATTATGTAAAAATAAATGTCTGTTAGCCATCATATCTTATTTTAAAAGTATGTCTGCCCTCAACATTTTACAAGCTATTGATGATAGTTTTCTACATTGCAGTTTGTACTTTCCCATATCTTTGAAACATAGGGGTTTGAACCTGAAGGGTATCTAATCAAACTGTCTCCTCTTAAAATATAAGGAGATAGAGGCTTTGAGAGATGCAATGGTTTGGACCAAGTGACTGCAGTAGTTTCTGTCAACTGAATTCCATTTCAGTCCTTGAAACATTCTACCACCTTCTCTCTTCTTTTCACCTTATTGCTAAAAAATTACTATATTGGGGGGGGGAGCTTAGAATAAAAACAATGATGTGTATGCACATGGATGTGTATTTGTATTTCAAAAAACAATGAATCTATACGTTTCCTTTACATGCTTACTACATTGTTATGCATTAGATATGTAGCATTTGCATCACAAAAATTCTATTTTTATATGCTATGCTTCTCTGACAATATTATGATGAACTATCTTCTGTGTAAACCACTAAAAATGGCTTAATCACCAATCCAGGCTTTATTTAACTTGTACTCCATTTTACATGGTTTTAATTATTAAAATGCAGATTCATAAGATTCAACATTTACTAGCACTTTATCTTAGGAATTTATTTAGGAAACGTGGTATTATTCTGTGGTGTCATAAAAATAATAAATATCTCTGAATAGATGGTAATTTCATGTTCATTTTCAGAGAGATTGAGCTACATTAGCAGTGCTATTTCACAAAACCCATAATCTTCTAAATTGACTTATTTGTTGCTCTTCAGGATTTATTTTTCTAAAGACTTAGATTTCTATCTGTTTCTGCTTTTGAAATAGCTCTTCATGATTGTGAATCCAACTAATGTAATTTTCACATTTGTTGCCATTTTTCTCAAATGACAATACAGGGCAGTAAAAACTATTTGGAAGTTCTTCATACCACCCTTGTACCTTGATCCAAATATGGGTAAAATATAAGGAAATGGGAAATAGGAAGAGTTGAAGGTCTCTGTGTAAGAAAACATTGTGTTAAAATCAAACATGTACTGTGAGGGGTAGGCTGTGAAGTAAGATTGGGTAATTAAAAAAAAATCTCATCAGAAATGAGCTTCTGAGCAGTAAGGAACTGAGAAACTGAGAGTAGCTCTGTTCCCTTTTATCAATACTTTTGTAGAAACGTTGTCACTACTCTGGCCCCTTTCATCTTTAGTCTATATCCTAGTACTTTCTGAGCACCTCACTTAGCTTTTCTTAAACTAATTCAAGTACCTAATAATAATAATCATGATAATGATTTCTTATATTTTAATCAAAATATTCAGTAATGCCTACATTTTTATTTGGCAGTGCTTGGAAGGCCTCTAAGGAAGCCAACTATCTCCACAATGAGATCTACTCTGAAGATAGTGTGTCCCATAGCATTAAATGTATAATCATTTTTAGCAATAGTAAAGTTGTTTTTTCCAGTAGGTTCTGCCTTTATGCTAAAATAAAAAGAAGAAAACCTGTAAAGATAGATAGATAGATAGATAGATAGATAGATAGATAGATAGATAGATTAGACAGACAGACAGATAGATATGTGTGTGTGCCTGTGTGTGAAATGTGTCAATATAATGTGTGTGTGTGTGTGTGTGTGTGTGTGTGTGTGTGTGTTAAATCTCTAGGGAAAGGGTCTCTTACCTCTTTCTTATCCAAGTAAGGCAGAATTTTGAAGTTTGGAGCTAACTGATCATCCATATGAACGTACATACTCTGTAACTCAACAATATTTGAGTTGCTTTAAAACAATTGCTCTCATGTTGCAGACATCGTATTTCTACTTCTTCTGGGGCACGAAGAAGTTGGTTGTAAGCAGTTAGTAGAGTGTGAGTGCATGTGTTTTAACTGAATAACTTAGCTGACCCCCTGCCAGGATGACTGAATTAGCCAACTGGCAGCTTAACTGGAGGACACTCCACTGGGGTCTTGGCCCAGTTCCTGGGAATGGTGGCTACACCCTCCCAGAAATGCACTCTCTCTGTCCTTGGGCAACCAATGCCCTCAAATCTGAGAATGCATTTCCCGTGCATTTCCATCCCAGCCCTGGCTCTCTTGAAGGCATCTCTGCAGAGCAGCTCAAGACTCCAGGGGGAGTCTCCTCTAATTACAATTGCTGGGCGGGGGGGGGGGGGGGGGGAGCGGGGGGGGGGCGGGGAAGCTTTATCTCCTGCT
This sequence comes from Myotis nattereri, assembly GCF_964212035.1. Lineage (NCBI taxonomy): Eukaryota > Metazoa > Chordata > Mammalia > Chiroptera > Vespertilionidae > Myotis > Myotis nattereri. The sequence continues at coordinate 19,510,495 of NC_138083.1, read as the reverse complement.
AGGCTTCCCAGCTGCTTAGTTCCGGATCAGCCTGGAGCCTACCAAGTAAATAAATAAGTAAATAAATAAATAGTTCATTCCTGCACTCCTGCCCCCATAAGATACCTCAAGAAGGCGGCTTTCCCCAATCCTCTCCCAGTGCTAGGAAGGGGAGCAAAGGTGTTATCCCAAAGTACCAGGAGGAGGGTTACTGTTTGCTTTGTTATTTAGAGGAGAGGCTAGTATGCAGTGTAGGGGGGTGGCGGGGGGGTGGGGGTGCACAGGGAAATAAGTAGGGGAGAGGAATAGGCAAAGGCCGGTGCCCTGGCTCCCCTCGGAGCCTCAGAGAGCGGCACACATCGTAATTCCCTTTCTAGAGCCTTACAGATTTCCACAAACAATGACATCACTGGGGCGCTTCAGACCAGATTACAGCTGGGGGTATTTTCCTGGGAGCAAGGCGGGCGGGGCGGAGAGATGGAGGAGCTCTCCGGGGTGCTGAAAGGGGCGGGGGCGCGGGCTCTGGTAGGTGCCCCTAGCTGGCGCTGGCGGAGGCAGACTGCCGAGCTGGGGGCGGACTGGGGAGGGCCCGGGGTGGCCCAGGGCAGGGCTCACTGCTTCTCTGGTTCTCATTGGCTGCTGGCGGGCGCACGTCACTCAGACTGGTGCTCTCCTCCCGCCCCTGGGGAATTGGAGCTGAGGAGGAGCTGAAAATGCAGATTTAGCATCAAGCACAGACATACACTCGCTCTTTCTCTCAGATACACACAGCTCCTCACATTCGCACCTCTGCCAGCGAGTCGGGCCGCCTGACTACACAGCTTCCCAGCCAGCCAGATGCTAGAGATCACACATTAATTTGCGGCTTTCCAAGCCCCTCATCAGTCTCTTTTTCTACACAAAGATTCCTTTAAAAAACAAACAAACTACATCTACATATATTTCTTATTTGCACCTTTCTTCTGGGTCCCCTGCTCCGCCAGCCTGTGCGCCTCCTAGCACCACTTTTCACCCCCAAAGAAAGATGAAAGGTGGCTGTGCCTCCCAGTGGAAGGCGGCCGCCGGGCTTCTCCTCTGTGTCATGGTTTTTGCATCGGCCAAGAGACCGGTCTTCACGAATAATTTCCTTGTGGAGTTGCATAAAGGAGGAGAGGAAGAAGCTCGCCAAGTTGCAGCAGAACACGGCTTTGGAGTCCGAAAGGTAAGATCTCCCTTGCATTTCGCTTGTTGTTTCAAAACGGGGACACAGTCCTGCGTAATCTCATTGCAGAATTCGCAAGTTTTCTCTCTCCTGCGATGCAGACATTCTGCCATCGGCTCTTTAACACGATATTGCCTCCAGCGATCTATCCCATGTTATGTAATTAAAACGTCCTTCAAGTGTACTAGTAAGGTCATAAAAACAATGTATTGTTCTTCGGGCGAAAATAGGATGACACCTTTCAAACAATGCCCTGCGCCCGGGCTGCTGTCCGAGGTACCAAGTTCTCAAGGCTGCTTGGGGATGGAGGGAGGGCTGAGGTGCTGAACATCCTGGCTTGGCGTTGGCTGCCTTGCTAGGGACGTATCTATCTATTCCCACTCCCATCCCCAGAGAAAGAGTAGTTTCTGACAGGCAGGGCTAGACGCTTGGGCATTGAGATTTATCTCCGCGCTTTTCAGACCCCGCGCCAGGAGGACTTCCCTCCCGGTGACTTGGGCCCCTGCTCTTTCCCAGGGAAAGCAGCTCCCCCGGCTCCAGGAGACTTGGAAACCTGAACTGGTTTTTCTTTCCAAAATTTGGGCTGAACTTCTCGAGCTCGCCCCAGCCCACCCCAGACGCGGACTCCTTGTTAGCTCTCAAATTCACGAGGCAGATCTGCAGGAGCTAGAAAGACAGATTCTGAGGGGGAGTGCTCCGCGGAGAAGTGCAGGTGGCTCTCCTGGTGTGTGGGCGGCCAGCGTGGCTTTCCCAGGAGGACGCGGGGATCCCCACTCCAAGAAGTTGGCAGAGTGCAACCGTTTGGGCACCGGGATGAGGCTTCCTGTCTGGAATGCCTGGGGACTCCTTTGGAGAGTCCGAGGTTCCCATTCTGGGAGGGCGAGGGGGAGGAGAGCGCTAGGTGGGGACCTACTCACTCTTCCTGCGAAATGTCCAGGCAGGGATCTCACGTGTCCTTAAGGAACCTGACACGAGGTGGGCTAAAGTGAGGGTGCCAGGAGAAACCGGGGCGAGGGGAATCGTGGAGGACGTAGGATGCGATTTGGCAACCAGAGAGCCTGGTGGAATCTGTGTGTTTCTGTCAGGGCCCCATCTCCTTGCCCCTGATCCCAGGAGAGAGGCTTGAGAGGAGCGGGGTGGAAGCTCTCCTTAGCTGCTTTAGCCTCTCAAGGGCAGCGCGAACTGGAACTCCTGGCGGTCCCTCAGCCCTGACTTTCCACGCCTCCCGCCTTCCTCCCAGCCTCCCGAGGGCTCCCGCACTTGCTGCGGGCTCCCCCGCCTCCCTGGGGCGTTGGCAGCCACGATTGGTACCCAAGGTGGGTTGGACAGCGCGTTTGCCAGAGGTCTGGGCGGAGGCGCCCGGTCCGCCAGCGGCGCGTGGGCGGGTCTCGCAGAGGGAACTTGTTGCTCCGGGGAAGCGTAGGAGGAGCAGGGGCGAGACAGCCCAGCGGAGCGAGCGGTCCGCCCGCTGAGGTTCTGGCCCAGGGCCTGTGGGCTGTTTCAAGAGTGGCGCCAGCAAAATAAGCAAGCAGACCCTCTCCTTCCTGCCCACCTTCCTGACCAAACTTGGCAAGATATAGGACCCAGGCGCCATACATACAACAGTCATTATTATTAGCTGACAGTTATAGGGCACCTTTATGTGCCGGAGTTTTTATATCCTTATTTGCTATTCTCAACCACTCTTAGGAAACTACTATTATTATGGAGCCGATGGTACTGATAAGGAAATGGACTAAATAAGGCCCGAGATAAAAACAACCATGGATTTAAACCCAGATCTTTCAGAGGTGAACTCGTGCTCTTTAAACCTAGTTCATACCAAACCAAGCTCAGGGCTCTGCGGGTATGTGGGCTTCGGGGTATGCTGAAAAGGATTGTGGCATCGGGCTCTTTAGTTGTTGAGCGTAAAGGACTGCAGCTGATGCAGAAATAGCCTTGCTCTCTCCCCTTACCCTGCACCATTTCATAGAGTAAGCAGGCATTGCCATCTCCTCTTTTGAAAATATGCCCCTGGGATCTCATCTTAGAAACGTAATCAAATCTACGTGTAGCTGACATTAATAATGTTAACTTATTAATTGTCCAAGAGGATTACTTTTTCTGTATAGAGGCAAACAACTTCATGAGGGATTACAGTTTTGATGATGGAATTTGAGCAAGAAGGTGTAGAGACAATCTCAACATAAATGAGTCTGGATCACGTCAATACACTTACCTTAAAATCTCAGGCAACTTGCCGAAACCGGTTTGGCTCAGTGGATAGAGCGTCGGCCTGTGGACTGAAGGGTCCCGGGTTCGATTCCGGTCAAGGGCACGTACCTGGGTTGCAGGCACATCCCCAGTGGGAGATGTGCAGGAGGCAGCTGATCGATGTTTCTCTCTCATCGATGTTTCTAACTATCTCTCTCCCTTCCTCTCTGTAAAAAATCAATAGGATATATTAAAAAAAAGAAATCTCAGGCAACTCATTCTTTGGGTGAAATCAGATACCTAAGTCTCTTTCTCCCCCATTCTTTCTTGGAGAGGAGCCCACTGGTTTTGCAGCACAGCCTCAAACCTGCAATTGCCATCTAGGAGAAATGGGCTTTTGCCTTGCTATTTCTTTCCTTACCGCTTCCTAACTGCTCAGAAGTAAGATTGCTTATCCAAATTATTTTTGCTCTGATTCATATTTAAGTAAAAGATACTTCTGTCTGATGAATCTTTGCAGGATGCTACACCTGTCTAGAATAAACTCTCTCCCCCCACCCTCACCACCACCACCATCACTCCCCCACACACACACACCCCCACATACCCCCAAACCCACCCCTCCCCCCTCCCCCCCCCTTGGATCCATGTCCCACTCATCCTTTGAGACTGAGTTCCAGACCTTCCCTGACCTGATGCTACGGATTACACTGAGTTTTCCCTTCCCCAAATTCCTGTGGGACAAAAAGCAAAGCCTCTACGACATAAGCTAAGACAGCTATCACTTCTCCTCTAGACATTTCACATGTGTGAGTGAAAATGGTTGTAAGTATTGCCTTTCCACTTGAAAGGTAAATATTCAGGGATAGCTTCTGTATTTCTGGTTTTGTCGCCATTGTCAGTATATGATTGGGCTTGCCAGCCTGTATGGAAACTTCCTTAATTGTATTTATTACTCTAGGTTCCCTAAACACTGTGCTGTCTTGTTTTCATCCTGCTGAACTGCACTTTTGTCATTTGTTATTCGCTTTTTATTTAAAACCCCCCAAACCTCCTTCTCTTTTCTCTCTCTAACACTTAGTTTTCTTCCCAACTCCCACTACCCCATCTTCTCACAGACTCAGGGTCAGACAGCAAAGATTCTCAGTAATTATTTTTTCATCCAAAGAAACGCCAGCTGTGCAGACTAGAGGAACCAGCTGTTTTACTAACTTACATCACTTAACCTCACAAACCTCTGAAGTAGAAATTATTGGTATCAGCCCTAGTTCTCAGATGAAAAACTTCAAGTTTCAGGAAGTTAAATAACTGCTCATGTCTGAAAAGTGAGAAAATAAAAGCCAGATTTAAAACCAAGTTTTCTCTACCAAAAATAATTTTGTTTTCCTATGATGCTGCTTTCAGGAATCCTTTCCTGACTGCCAAGAGCTCTGCCTTTGGGGTACTACCTTTAGAGTCCTGTTATTTATTTATTTTTTTTCTCTTTACTTCTTTATTTAGCTAATACATATTTATCATTAACATACAGAGCGGGGCAAAAGTAGGTTTACAGCTATTCATATGGAAAATAATAATGTGTTTTGTGTACTCACAACTACTTTTGCCCCATTCTGTACAAACCTTTGTCATTAACTAATGTGAATGAGTATGTATTTCTTTAGGTATATCATACATCTTCCAAAAGGAGGAACAATATACAATGTCTTCTTATAGTTTTTATATTTAGCACAGTGGCCTGTATATAAGGTATTCAGTGAATATTGTTGAATATTTTGCAAGACTCTTACAAGACCATGAGCAAGCATTATATTTCCTCTCTAAAATGAAATAAAAAATGCCTTTAACTTTACCCTCTGAAAGGTTTGATGGGACTAAAGTTTTTTATTTTATCGTGGCCTCGCCCAAATATGTATGTTCATCAGAGAAGATGCATATGTCTAGGAGAGTGAATGAATTTATAATAATAAGAAAGGTGTTATTCCAAAGATTGTCTTAAAATTCTCACTACACTATTAAATTTAATTCCCTTAGGGAAAAATATTTATTAAAGCAATATGTTGTAAGTTCACCAAAAATCAAGTAACAATTAGGATAAAAATCCGAACAGTTACAATTAGCTATTTTTGCTTTGCTATGATATGTTTTGTGTTTTTAAAACATATTTTTATTGATTTCTTTCAGAGAGGAAGGGGAAGGGAGAGAGAGAAACATCAATGATGAGAGAGAGAATCATTGATCGGCTGGCTCCTGCACGCTCCACAAAGTTTAAAAAAAATTTTCTATCTAATAATACCTGTGCTCTTGGGTAATGAAATAATAAAATTTTGGTTATTTTAATTTTATTGAAGTATAATCTATTTTAGGAAAGACCACAGCTTTTCACCAACTGGGTGCTCATGTGTAACCAGCACCCGAATCAAGAAATTAAATGTTATAGGCATCCCATAAGTCCCCCTCTTGCTCACTTGGGTAGTTTTTAGTTTTAGGCTATTATAAATATTTCCTCTGTGGATACTGTGCTATAGGTATTTTGGTGAAACCATGCATGGCTTTCTGTTGGGAACATTTATAAAAATAGAAATGTTGATTCAAGGGGCATGCATACATTCCACTTTAAGAGACTGTATCAGTTTTCTATTGCTGTGTAATAAATGACTACAAAGGTAGTGGCCTAAAACCACACAAATCTGTTATTTCATAGTTTTTATAGATAAGGAATATGGCACATTTTAGTTGGGTCCTCTGTTTAAAACCACAAAGGCTGAGCCCTAACCAGTTTGGCTCAGTGGATAGAGAGTCAGCCTGAGGACTGAAAGATCCCGGGTTCGACTCCAGTCAAGGACATGTACCTTGGTTGCCGGCACATCCCCAGTGGGAGGTGTGCAGGAGGCAGCTGATCGATGTTTCTAACTTTCTATCTCTCTCCCTTCCTCTCTGTAAAAAAAAATCAATAAAATATATTTTTAAAAAATAAAATAAAACCACAGAGGCTGAAATTAAGATATTCACCATTGTGTCCTCATCTAGAGGCACAACTAAAGGAAAATCCACTTCCAAGCATATTCAGGTTTTTAGAAGAATTTAGCTCTTATAGTTGGAAACCTGGAGTCTTCATGTTCTTGCTGGTTACTGGCCCAGGTCCACTGTCAGTTCCTGGAGGTTCCTATCATGACATTGCCACATGACCCCTGTGATAGGCCTTCTCACAGTCTGACCCTTTAATCCCTTTCTTCAGGAAGGACCCATTCCCTGCTTAGGGTTAGCCTAATTAGGTCAGGCCCACCCAAGATAATTTCTCTTAATTTTTTACTAATTCAACTAAACCATATTTGGGACCTTTACTATATTTTATAAATCTCTTCATCTCTATCATATAAATAAAAGAATATAAATCACAGAAATAAAAGCCAACATACTCACAGTCTTGTCTGCACTCAAGGGGAGAGGATCGTATAAGGCATGTACACTAGGGTGTGGCTTGGGAACATCTAAGAGTTCTGCCTACCATAGACACACTGACAAACAGTTTTGCAACGTAGTTATGTCAATTCCCATTTCCACCAGCAGTGTGTGAGGGTTGTGATTGCTCCACATTCTTACCGGCATTTGATATTTTATACCTTTTTCCTTTTAGTTATTTTGATGGGTATGTACTGGTGTCTCATTGTGATTTCAACTTGCACTTTCTTGATAATCAACTGAAGCTGGATTGTCTCTTCATATGCTTATTGGTCATTTGGATATTCTTCTTTACACAGCATTTGTCCAGGTCTTTTGCCCTTAAAAGCCTTTCTAAGGATTGTCTTAATTTTTGGTTTATAGGAGCTCTTTACCTATTATGGAGAGGAATCTGTTGTCAAATATCTGTATTTTAAATATTAATTAAAGCTGACTTGAAATACAATATTATATTAATTTCAGGTATACAGCATAATAATCTAACATTTACATACCTTATCACCATGTTATGTCTAATAACCCGCCTGTCACCATAGATAGTTATTATAATACTAGAGATCTGGTGCACAAAAATCTGTGCACTTGGGGGGTATCCCTCAGCCCAGCCTGTGCCCTTTCGCAGTCTGGGACCCCTAGGGTGGTCACCTGCTGGCTTAGGCCTGCTCCCCGGGGGATTGGGCCTAAGCTGGCAATCAGACATCCCTCTGGCAGCCCAGCAGCCCTCGGGGGATGGCCACTTGCCAGCAGGGAGCAGACCTAAGCTGCAGTCGGACATCCTTAGCACTGCTGAGGAGGCAGAAGAGGCTCCCACAACCACTGCTGTACTGGCAGCCGTCAGCCTGGCTTGTGACTGAGCAGAGCTCCCCCATGTGGGAGCGCACTGACCACCAGCTCCTGCATTGAGCATCTGCCCCCTGGTGGTCAGTGTGTGTCATAGTGACCAGTCATTCCCAGTCTTTCTGCTGTTAGGGTCAGTTTGCATATTACCCTTTTACTATATAGGATAGAGGCCTGGTGCACAGTTGGGGGCCAGCTGGTTTGCCCTGAAGGGTGTCCCGGATCAGGGTGAGGGTCCCCACTGGGGTGCCTGGCCAGTCTGGGTGAGGGGCGGAGGGCCGTTTTCAGGCTGGCCGGCAACTGAAGCTCCCAGCCTCTCCTTTTTATTCTTTTTTTTTTATTATTCTGGGATTTATTTACCTTTTATAATTGAAACTTTGTTGCCGTCACTGGAGCTGAGAGCTGGCTCCTGCTCGCTGCAGTTCTGAGGCCACGGCAGGCTGAAAGCAGGTATCTGGGGTTTGTTTAGCTTCTATAATTGAAACTTTGTTGCTTTCAGAGCTTAGAGCAGGCTGTGGCAGGCGGGGAACCTTGGCTTCCTCCATCACTAGAGCAAGCAAACCTCCTGCTCGCTTTAGCTGCGTGGCTGCCAGCCGCCATCTTTGTTGGCAGTTAATTTGCATATCTTGCTGATTAGCCAATGGGAAGCATAGCGAAGGTACAGTTAATTACCCTTTTTGTCTTTTATTAGATAGGATTATTGGCTAAATTCTTTATGGATGTATATTATATCCCCATGACTCATTAATTTATAAATGGAAGGTTGCACCTCTTAAACCTTTTCATCTTTTTCACCCTTCCTCCTAACCCCTCCCCTCTGGCAACCATTAGTCTGTTCTCTGTTTTTAGGGGTCTGTTTCTGTTTTGTTTTGTTTTGTTTGTTCATTGTTTTACTTTAGATTCCACATGTAAATGAAATCATATGGTATTTGTCTTTCTCTGTCTGGCTTATTTCACTTAGCATTATAACCTGTAAGTCAATCAGTGTTGTCACTAATGACAAGACTTCATTATTTTATATGGCTAATATTCCAGAGTGTGTGTGTGTGTCATCCTCTTTATTCAGTCATCCATTCATAGACATCTGGGTGGCTTCTATATCTTGGCTATTTTAAATAATGCTGCAATGAACATAGGTGTGTCTATATCTTTTTAAAATCGTGTTTTTATTGTCTTCCAATAAATACCTAGAAGTAGAATTTCTGGGTCATCTGGTAGTTCTATGTTTAAATATAAAGAAATATTTATTTTTATAGTGGCTGCACTAGTTTACAATCCCACTAACAGTGCATGGAGGTTTCCTTCTCTCCACATCCTCACCAACACTTGTTTTTTGTTGACTTTTTTATAATAGACATTCTGGTATGTTTTTCATAGTGATATTGAGCAAATTTCATGAGTCTGTTGGCTATCTGTATGGCTTCTCTGGAGAAGTCCATTCAGGTTCTCTGCCTATTTTTTTATATATATTATATATATTTTTTATTGATTTCCGAGAGGAAGGGAGAGGGAGAAAGAGAGAGAACATCAATTATGAGAGACAGTCATTGATCAGCTGCCTCCTGCACACTCCACACCAGGGATCGAGCCTGTAACCCAGGCATGTGCCAACTGAGAATCCAACTGTGACCTAGTTCATAGGTCTATACTCAACCACTGAGCTACACTAGCCAGGTACTCTGCCTATTTTTTAATCAGATCTTTGGGGGCTTTTGAGTTACATGAGTTCTTTATATATTTTGTATATTAACCCCTTATTGAACATATTTATAAATATTTTCTCCCATTCAGTAAGTTGATGACTTCCTTCACTATGCAGCGGCTTTTTAGTTTGATGTAGCCCCATTTGTTTTTTGTTACATTCGTTGCCCTTGCTCAAGAAGACATATCCAAAAAAATATATTGTTAAGACCAATGTCAAAGAGTTTGCTTCCTATGTTTACTTCTAGGAGTTTTATGTTTTCAGGTTTTACATTTATGTTAGAACTTTAACCCATTTTAAATTTACTTTTTAATATAGCGTTGGAAAGTTGTTCCATTTTATTTTTTGTGTGTATCTGTCCAGTTTACCTAATACCATTTATTGAAGAGACTGCTTTTTCCCTGTTGTATTTTCTTGCCTCCTTTGCTATAGATTAACTGACCGTATAAGTGTGGGTTTAATTCTGCACTCTCTATTCTGTCCCATTGGTCTATGTGTCTATTTTTGTGCCAGTACCATACTGTTTTGATTACTATAGCCTTGTAGTATAGTTTAAAATCAGGAAGTGTGATACCTCCAACTTTGTTCTTATTTCTCAAGATTAAGTATTCAGGCTCTTTTCATTATAATTTTTTTAAATTATTTGTTCTAGTTCTGTGAAAAGCCATTGTATTTTGATAGAGATTGCATTGAATCTGCAGATTTCTTTGGGTATTATGGTCATTTTAACAATGTTAATCCTTTAAAACCATGAGCAAAATATATCCTTTCATTTATTTTAGACTTCTTTAATTTCTTTCATCAGTGTATTATAGATTTCATATTTTTCACCTTTTTGGTTAAGTTTATTCCTAGGTATTTTTGTTTGTTTGTTTTTTATGCAATTGTAAATGGAATTGTCTTCATAATCACTCTTTTTTCAACATTTACTGGTGTACAGAAATGGAACAAATTTCTTTACATTAAATTTGTATTCTGCAACTTTGCTGAATTCATTTATTACTTCTAATAGTTTTTTTATGTAGTCTTTAGGGTTTTCTATATATAGTATCATGTCATCAGCAAACTGACAATTTGCCTTCTTTTTTCCTCTTCAGATGCTTTTTATTTCCTTTCTCTGTCTGTCTGCTGTGGCTAAGGCTTTCAGTACTAGGTTGAATAAAGTGGTGAAATTGAGAATCCTTGTCTTGTTCTTGATCTTAAAAAAGCTGAAAGCTTTTCACCATTGAGTATGATGTTAGCTATGTGTTTTTATATATGGCCTTTGTTATGATGAGGTATGATCCCTCTATACCCATCATTCTTTCTACATCTACTAAGGTGATCTTACAATTTTTATTCTTTGTTTAATTAATGTGATGTTGATTGGTTTGCAGACATTGAACCATCTTTGCATCCTTGGGATTAATGCCACTTGACTGTGGTATATAAGCCTTTTAATGTATTACTGATTTTGGTTTGTTTCTATTTTGTTGAAAATATTTACATCTTTATTCATCAGGAATATTGTCCTGTAATTTTTTTTTAATATATTTTATTGATTTTTTTACAGAGAAGAAGGGAGAGGGACAGAGAGTTAGAAACATTGATGAGAGAGATCTATCAGCTGCCTCCTGCACACCCCCCACTGGGGATGTGCCCGCAACCAAGGTACATGCCCTTGACCGGAATCGAACCTGGGACCCTTGAGTCCGCAGGCCGACGCTCTATCCACTGAGCCAAACCGGTTCGGCTGTCCTGTAATTTTTTTAATTTCATTTTTGATAGTGTCTGGTTTTGGTATCAGAGCAATATTGGCCTCATAGAATGCCTTTGGAAGTATTTCTTCCTCTTCAATTTTTTGGTGTGGTTTGAAAGGGACAGATATTAATTTTTTTTTAATGTTTGGAAAAATTCATCTGTGAAGCCTGTACTTGGTGTTGCTGGGAGGTGTGTGTGTTTTTTTTATTACTGATTTAATTTTGCTACCAGTAATTGGTCTGTTCAGATTTTCTGTTTCTTCCTGGTTCAGTATTGGAAGATTGTGTGTTTCTAGAAATGTATCCACTTTTTTTTGTTTGTCAAATTTGTTGGCATAAAATTGTATGCTGTATCTTATGATCCTTTGTATTTCTATGGTGTTGGTTGTAACTCCTCTTTTATTTCTGTTCTATTTATTTAAGCCCTCTCTTTTTATACTTGATAAATCTGGCTAAAGTTTTGTCGATTTTGTTAATCTTTTCAAAGAATCAGCTTTTAGTTTCATTGATCTTCCCTGTTTTTTTTTTGTTTTGTTTTGTTTTTGTTCATTTTGTGTTTTTTGGTGGGTCTGTATTTCATTTATCTCTACTATTACCTTTATTATTTTCTTCTTTTTACTAACTTTGGCTTTTGTTGTTTTTCCTAGTTCCCTCAGGTGTAAAGTTAGATTGTTTATTTGGGATTTTTCTTGTTTCTTGAGGTGGTCCAATAGTGCTATAAACTTTCCTCTTATAATTGCATTTGTTGCATCCCTTAAGTTTAGGAGAGTTATGTTTCCATTTTCATTTGTTCTCTCTGATTTCTATGTTGACCCATTGGTTGTTTAGTAGTATGTTCTTTAGTCTCCATATGTTTGTGTTTTTATAGTTTTATTTTCATAGTTGATTTCTAGTTTCATACTCTTGCAATCAGAAAAGAAACTGATGTGACTTCACAGTTCTTAAACTTATCAAGACTTGTTTTGTGGCCTAATATGTGGCCTATGCTAGAGAATGTTCCATGTGCACTAGAAAAGAATATGCATGCTACAGTTTTCAGATGAAAGATTTCATATATATATTTATTAAGGCCATTGATCTAATGTCTTATTTAAGACCAATTCTTCCATATTAATTTCATGGCTAAATGATCTATTTATTTATGAATTTGGAGTATCAAAGTCCCCCACTATTATTGTATTACTGATGATTTCTACTTTTATGTCCAATAATATTTGCTTTATATATTTAGATGATCCTATCTTGGGTGCATAAATATTCATGAATATTATATCCTTCTTGAGTTGGCCCTTTATCTTGTCTCTTTTTATAGCTTTTATTTTAAAATCTATTTCATCTGACCTGAATATTGCCATCCCTACTTCTTTTCATTTTTATTGGCATGAAATATCTTTTTCCCATTCCTTCACTGTCAGTTTGTGCATGTCTTTCAATGTGGTGTGGGTCTCTTGTAGGCAATATACAGGTGGACCTTTTTTTAACCATTTAGCCACCCTATTTTTTATTTACTTTTGAGAGAGAGAGAGAGAAAGAGAGAGAGAGAGAGAGAGAGGTTTGTTGTTCCACCTATCTGCACATTCCTTGGTTGACTCTTGTATGTGCTCTGACTGGGGACTGAACCCGCAACCTTGGCATATCAGGAAGACATTCTAAACAATTGAACTACGCAGCCAGGGCCCTGTATGTTCTTTAATTAAATTTATTCAGGTGATATTGGTTAATAAAGTTATATAGGTTTACAGTGTACAATTCTATGATACATGATCTATATATTGCATTGTATGCCCACCTCCCAAAGTCAAAAGTTCTGTCACCATTTATTTGACCCCCTTTACCCTTAACTATCTCCAATCCCCTTCCCTCTGGAAACCACCATACTGTTTTTGTTTCTCTGTTTTTCTTGTTTGTACATTTGTTGCTTTCAATTTTATATCCCCATATGAATGACATCATATGCTTCTTGACTTTTTCTGTCTGACTTATTTTACTTAGTGTGATATTTTCAAGATCCATCAGCTGCAAATGGCAATTTTTTAAAAAATATATTTTTTATTGATTCTTTACAGAGAGAAAGGGAGAGGGATAGAGAGTTAGAAATATCGATGAGAGAGAAGCATCAATCAGCTGCCTCCTGCATACCCCCTACTGGGGATGTGCCTGCAACCAAGGTACATGCCCTTGACTGGAATCAAACCCGGGACCCTTTAGTCCACAGGCCGACACTCTATCCAGTGAGCCAAACCAGCTAGGGCACAAATGGCAATATTTTATTTTTTCTTATATATGACTTCTATATCCAATCATCTATCAAAGGACACTTTGGTTGTGTCCATATCTTGGCCACCATGAAAAACACTGCAGTGAACATAGGGGTGCATATATTATTGCAAATAAATGTTTTTAAAACTTTCAGTGGTTGAGCATTGACCCATGAACTTGGAGGTCATGGTTCCATTCTTAGTCAGGGCACATGCCTGGGTTGCAGGCTTGACTGCCATAGAGGGCATACAGTAGGCAGCTAATCAATAATTCTCTCTTATCATTGATGTTTCTATCTCTCTCTTCCTCTCCCTTCCTCTCTCTGAAATCAGTAAAAAATACATATATTTGTAATATTTTTTCAGGTAGTTCCCCAGAAGAAGGGTCGCTGGGAGTCATATGGTAATTCTATTCTTAATTTTTTGAGAAGCCTCTATACTGCTTTCCATAGTGGTTTTACCAGTTTACAATCCCACCAGCAGTGAATGAGGCTTTCTGTTTCTCCACAAGCTCTCCAACACTTGTGAAATAAATCAATGACCTAAATATAAGGCTTGAAACAATAAATTATACAGAAGAAAACATAGCTACTAAACTTTTGGACCTTGGTCTTAGAGAGGATTTTATGAATTTGGCCCCAAAGACAAGAAAAGTAAAGTCAAAAATAAATTAATGGGAACTATATAAAACTAAAAAACTTCTGCACAGCTAATGAAAACACCAACAAAGCAAAAAGTTTACCAACTGAATGGAAGATGATATTTGCAAACAACAGCTCTGACAAGGGGTTAATATCCAAAATATGTACAGAACTCATACAACTCAAAACCAAACAAACAATCCAATTAGAAAATGGACCTGAACGGACACTTCTCTCAAGAAAACATACAAATAGCCAATAGGTATATGAAAAGATGCGTAACTTTACTAGTTATTAAGGAAATGCAAATCAAAACTACAATAAGATACTACCTCACACCTGTTAGAATTGCTATTATCAACAACACCCTATATTTTTGATCGAATGATTTAGTACACTTACATTTAAAGTAGATATTGATAGGTATGTACTTATTGTCATTTTAGTAAAATTTTTTGGGTTATTTTTGTAGCTCTTCTCTGTTCCTCTCTTTTCCCTTTAGTTTCTTACTTTGTGTTTTGCTGGGGATTTTTATCTTTATGTCTGGGCTTATTCCTCTTTATTTTTTATGTATTTCTTGTAGGTTTTTGGTTTATAGTTACCATGAGGTTCATATCCTATATAATAAAAGGGAAATATGCAAATTGACAGAACGGCAGATCAACCAGTCACTATGATATGCATTGACCACCAGGGAGCAGATGCTTAATGCAGGAGCTGCCTCCTGGTGGTCAGTGTGCTCCCACAGGGGGAGCGCTGCTCAGCCATAAGCTGGGCTGAATGCTGACAAGCCTCTCCCACCTCCGTGGCAGCGCTAAGGATGTCTGACTGCAGCTAAGTCATCAGTCAGACATCCCCTGAGGGCTCCCGGACTGCTAAAGGGCACAGGCTGGGCTGAGAGACACCCCTGCCCCCCACCAAGTGTACAAATGTCATGCACCAGGCCTCTAGTATATCTATAACTATGTACCTATATAGCTATATACAGGCTATTCTCTAGTTACATCAGACTCAATGTACGTCGTTTCATGGTTATGTTCTGCCTTCTCCCATTTATTTATATTAAAAAAAGTTCCATCATTTCAACGTACATATGTGCTTTATGTTTTTTATTATTTATTTACCACAAGTAAAGGTCAGGAATTGTTATCTTTTTTTAAATATTTTTTACTGTTTCACTTCATTACTGCTGTGTATGTGCTCCATGTGTATGATGTAGGTGCTTATGTAGGTGGGTTCCGACTTATGGTGAAAATTGCATTATGTCACACTGTAGGAACAGAATTCTGATGTAACCCGAGGATCTCCTGTACCTATATACCTATACACCTATATACCTATATACTTATATATCTATATATCTATATATATAGATATCTATATATCTGTATCTATATCTGCATCTACATGTATCTATATACCTATATAGCAGCCGATTTTAGATTATTTGCATTAAAAACAAATGCATTCTAATATACTTCATTTTTACTTCTACCTCCCAAAAACTGATGTTATATTAAATATCTTTGTTTTGTATACCCAATAACTACTAATTGTAGTTATAGTTGACTTTGCTAGCTTTTCAGTTGGCTTATCCACTGTCTTTGCTACTTATTTGCACTTATCAGTGAGATTTTTTTCTTTCATATATATTCTTGTTTCTGGTTATGGCCTTTTTTATTCATCTTAAAGAAGACCCTTTAACATTTTTTTGTAAAGCCAGTTTAGTGGTGAGAAACTCCTTTAGTGTTTGCTTGTCTAGAAAACTTTCTCTCTCCTTTGTTTCTGAATGATAATCTTTGACAAGTAGAGTATTCTAAGTCATAGGTTCATTCTTTTCAGCATTTTAAATAAATCCTGCCACTCTTCTCTGGCCTGCAAAGTTTCTGCTGAGAAATAGCTCATAGCGTTATGGGGTTTCCCTTGTATGTGACTAGTTGTTTTTCTCTTGCTGCTATCAAGATTCTCTCTTTAACTTAAAATTTTGCCTTTTTAATTGTAATATGTGTTGATGTTTATCTATTTTGGTTCATTTTATTTGGGACTGTGCTTCCTGGACCCAGATGTTTGTTTCCTTCCTCTGGTTATGAAAGTTTTCAGCTATTATTCCTTTAAATAATTTTATGTTCCTTTTCCCACACACACACCTATTATGCAAACTGTACTACTTTCAATGTTTCCCACAGGTCCCTAAAACTATTCATGTTTCTTTAAAATTACTTTTCTCAGATTGCTGATCCATTTATAAGTATCATCTAATTTGATATTGATTCCCTCTAGTGTTTTCTTAATTTCAGTTATTGTATTAGTTATTTCTAATTGGTTCTTTTTTATATTTTCTTTTATTAAAGTTTTCATTATGTTCTTCTATTTTTCTCCCAAGATGACCATCCTTATGACCATTACTGTGAACACCACACAAATTACTTATCTCCATTTCATTAGGATTTTCCTAGGGTTTTATCTTGTTCTTTCATTTGGAACATATTCCATTGTCTCCTTTTTTTTTTTCTTTCCGTGTTAATTTCAATGAGTTAAATGGAAAGAGCTACTGTTTCCACTCTTGAAGGAATGGCCCTGTGTATGAGCAACTTGTGTATAGGCTGCCCATTCTGGGTGCTTTGGCAGGCCTGCTGGGTCTGGAGTAGGTGCATATGTCACTGGGTTGCATGGCAGGACAACTGACTGGAGCTATGGGTATTGGCTGAGGTTTCCTGCCACTGGGGGTAGCTTATTGGGCCAATTGGCTAGATCTGAGATGGGCCTGGATGAAAGGTGCCCTGGTGGGCAAGCTGTCTACAGAAGGTCCTGGAGTGAGCTTAGGAAGCCTGAGGCTCATGGCACCAGAGGCATCCTGGTGGGCAATCTGGTTGGAGTTAGAGAGAGTGCACCAGCTGAGGTGGCTCACGGCACACTGTGGTGGCCACAATTAGAGTACTTAGACTGTGCTTCTGCCCATACAATCTTGGACTGGCTAGAGTACTTGATCTAGCCTGTGTTTTCTGGGTGGAGGAGAAATATAAACAATAGCATTCATGATGCCTCCAATCCCAGAAAGTTCCTCTCATTCCCCATCCATTTGACAGATGCTTTAGGATTAGTAAATGGATTTTCTTCATGTATAATCTAGGTGCTCTTTAAACAGTTGTTTTTCACTGTGCCATGGGTCAGGCAAGTCTGTGTATAAGCCCCTCATTGATATCCTTCATTACTTCAAGTCACCCTATCAGGTATGTTCTGGCAGTTACAGTGTCTTCTCCCCTTCTCTGTGTTGTCTCTCTTTCATTTCTTATGCAGAAACTATTCAATCAGCTTTCATTTCCTCAGGAGGAATTTCTATTTGGTATGCCTATGGAAGAAGGTGAATTCAGGTCTCCCTTTGCTACCATCTTAGACCCCTCCAAACTATTCTCACCTTTTAATGATATTCTAATGTCCCAACAATATTGAATACAGATTATATAATTTTAATCTCACTTAATTATTCAGTCATTGTTAGTCAAAAGATTTCTCTAGCTGTAATCCCCCATACTCTGTCCCATACTTCTCTAGATCGAGAGAAGCATGGTTTAGACAGGGGTAAAGGGTAGGAGGAAGCATATAGATTTGATTCTAAGTATTTACAAAAGGATTCCTATCTAAAAAGTCCTTAACGAACAGTTTTTCTAGAACTATAAGCTCTAATGCCACATTTCCAACCTGCCTTGCAGATACATGTGACCATATGATAATTCTAGCCAATGTAAAGTGAGCAGAAGTGATTTGCACTTCTTCAATGCTTGATACATAAAAGGTGCCCATAGACTGATTCTCCACACCTTTCTCTTCTGAGGTTTGATGTGATTGAGAACAGTAAATTTGAAACCAAATGTCAAACATGGCAGAGTTGTAAGATGAAAGGATCCCAGCTCCCTGATTGCTGACTTAGAAGATCTTACATGAATAAGAACTTGAACTACTATATTGTTAAGGCCCTGAAATTTGGGTCTTTATCTTTAGAACAACCAACATCACCCAAACCAATATACTTTCAATAAATATCCCTCTTCTTAAGTGACTGGAGTGACTCTCAAAACCCATAACCCAATCAAGCCAACTCACAACAATAATCTTTTAAATACTTATGAGAGCTTGTATATTTTTATCTCACAATGTCAACCAACATCTCATGTCTTTGTGATTTGTCTTCTTTAGCAAGAACATAAAATCCATTTAATACTCTGTCCCTCTCATTGGCAATCAATATGCCCTACTCAAAATAGGTACTCACTATTTGCTTCTTGATTAATAAATACACTTGGATCACAAGATGTTGATTTGGCTACCAGCTTATAGAGAAAGCATTTGAAGCACAGGTTTTCCTAAGTAGATTCACTTAATGCTCCCCTTATACCAAGGTAGAGAGTTTAAAGAAAGGTGAGAGATGTATAAAACCATTTATTGGGGGAAATAAAGAGCATGAAAACAATAACTTAGTTTTAAAACATTTGCAAAGTGTTGTAATGTCATTAGAGGAAATAATTTCAACCTGGAATACCTGAGTTTCACTCTTCCAAAGTTTTAATATAAGCTGAGGGAAATAACATTGTCTTGCTTTTTATGTAAATGTAGTGCCTGGCAAAACTAAGCCTCCAATAAATACTGTTGAATAAATTATCTAATTTATGTTGGTATCAGATTTATCAGGCAATTGAGCATCTTTCCTTTTGAGATTTAAATAAACAAGCAGACAAAATACATGAATTTGGGAGTATGGAAAACATCTCAATGTATTAAGAGAAAATACTGAAGTAAAATAAAATAACCTGAAATAAGATAAAAATCCCTAATCACATGAAAAACATACTAACTTTTTTCAAAATTGCATATTATCATTATTTTTGTAAATGTTAAGTAACACAAGAAAAGTTAAGTAACACAAAAAGAAGAAAGTATTTTTTATTATCCCAAATCTCATTACTCAGAAGTAACTATTAACAGCATTAAGTAAACTTTATTGCAGATATTTCTGTATGAATATATACAGAGAGAAGAAAATCATTACATTAATTCTTTTTACAGAACTGAAGTCATATTATACACACTATTTTAGATTTTAAATTATTTAATTTAACAGAAGAAATGGAAAGAAAACTGAAGAAATTTTCAAATTTTATATAAATTGGTTACATAAAATATATTTCCTAATAAATCTCCTTAAAATTAAAATATATATATTGTGCACAATATTTAGGAGTTTATGCTTATTTTATATATAAATGATAAGATAATATATATCTTATTACATGTTTACTAAGTTATATATTTCAACTTTAGTGAACTATAGACTATGTGCTTTGCAAAATGGGAAAATTAGCATTTAACACTTCCTCTCCCTTCCCCTATTTTCACATTCCAATTATTGTCATATTTGGTGTATCATATTTTTTTTTTGCATCATGGTACATAGAAATATTAACCTTCTGCTTATAACCATAACTTATAATTTTGTTTATATTAGTTATATTAAAATTGCTTTTAATTTCATCAGAAGTTCTTTCACCAGAACTTTTTCAAACCCAAATTCTCCATTTCCATTCATCTCTTCATTCACTGGGTTTTATTGAAAAATGAAGAGATTAGCCTAAGCATGAAAAGGGAACTCTTCCCTCTCTGAGATAAAAGAAAGCAGAATGGACAGATGAAGTTTAATTTGTAGGTCAGAGGGAGAATATGGAGAGTCACAGTTATTTCAAAAGTATAAGCGGCAAGGTCAATACTTTGAATGGGAAAAGAGGTGATGGCATCAACACTTCAAGGGAGGTAAAATTTTGTGCACTGTTTAATGGGAATGGGAGGGGTTGTTGACAAAATACCAAAAGAGACATATGGGCAGTACTGAGTGACCAAATGAGAGACAAGATTTGTAGTAACGCCACCAGAGTCAGTTTTTTAAACAGCACACAAATGGGGGTGGTGAGCTTGGGAGAGAGAGAAAAAATGAATTTTCCAAAATTGGAATATCAGTAAAATAGAAGAGAGGGTAAATTGGAATTAATAGTAAAAGAGCTGAAAAGGAGAAAGCTGTGGTTAGTGAGTGGGTTGTTGAAGCTCAAGACTCCAATAATTGAGCCCTTGCAGATAATGATAAAGTCCATGGAAGTGAGCTATCAAAGTCAAAAAGAGGTGAAGGTGGTCAAAGGACTGAAAGTCAAATGCACAAATATCCATCCACATACACCTTAATCATAGAATGGCAGTAGATAGCATTGCCAAGGAAGAGTGGTAAGAGAAAAAGGAGAGGAGAGATCCTAGGACAAAATCTTGAAGTACTTTGGACATGGAGGGAAAATGAGCAGCCAGGAGAGGAGACAAAATGTAGACAGTTAAATATATGGAAGGAGAATCAAGAGAGTGCAGGGCGAGAGAAGAGGGTTAGAAAAGAATGGGCAGCCATGGCCACTGGTCTTAAAGATTAAGACATTGTTAAAATTGAAGACATTGCTTTAACACCTATGTTAGTTTGGATTCCTAGGAGTAGTCCCCAGGACAAGGATTTAATTGCAAGTTGTTTAAGGAGTGAATCTAGAAAAAACTCTTTGGAAGTGGGAAATCGAGACAGGAGAGGGAAGGCAGGAATTAGGAGTGCCTTACAGAGCAAGTTGTCACTGTAGGTAACTAGGGTTCAATCTCTGGGAAACTCTGAGCACTAGTGTGGAACTCTTGGCCCAGAGTCATCTTGCCTGAGGAGTAGGGAACTGGGATATTTATATGCCAATTTCGATCAGACATGATTGATAGTTACTCTGAGGTCATGTTGACTTTCCAGCATTTTGGCCTGGTACATCCTTAAACCGAGCTGCATTTGACTGAACAGAGTAAGCTCTCAGACAAAGAGATGCAGAGGCTGGCAGGCACTAAATGTGAAGGCCCAGAGGGATCTGAGCAGGAAAGTGATCGTGTCTGCTACAGGATGGAAGACAAATTGTGATGAAGCAGAGGCATCAAGTGTACACACTTCCTTCAAGAAGTGTAATGGTAAAGGAAAGGCAAGAAAAAAAAAAGTATTATGGTGACTTACATTTCTGTGGTTTAATGATTTTTATAAATAATGGTTTCTGACCACTTGTCAGACCACTGGGAGATTGCTACTGTGCCACAATATTGTAGCATACTTGGCTAATTATTCTAATTGCCTTATCCATAATCATTTACATTTTTACAAATAGTAACTGCAATTATGGAATAACAGCTTGTCAGAGGAGGGAGGGTTTTGAGAATGAAATTAGTTTAACCCTTCATTTCACACATGAGGAAAAGGAAATCAGATATGATGTTTATATTTTTAACTATTTGCAATGGGCATTTGGACCTGGTTGCTTACTGGCTGCGGTTCAGAGAATGCACTGCTGGCATCACTGCACCAGCCTTCCATTCTGGATGGACTTGAGTGAGATTCCTATGAGTGATTAGCCACATAAACCAACTTGGTCTAACCACACCAGTTCATTTCAGGACATCATGGTTTGCTTTTCACCATTTTATTCTTAAATTTTCTACTAATTCCAGTTTTCCAAGCACAACTACTCATACGTTTAGGTATTCCACACCAACAACAACCTATTGGATTTATACTTGGTGATAGAATAGGAATTTATATTCCTTGAAGATCCAATATGGCAGCAGAATAGGTGGAAGCTACATTCACTTTCTCCCATGATCAAATCAGAATTACGACTAAATTACAGAACAATCAACCTGAATAACCAACTGAAGACTATCTAAACAGGAGTCTTGTGAACAAGGATTTATAGAAGTCACATCAAGCCTGGTAAGAAGGGTAAAGATGTGAAAAGGGCTGGCTCCACTCCCACATGCAGTTGAAAATCTGGAGGGTTAGCTCAGCTGCAAAGGTTTCCCCTGAGAAGCAAGGGGGTCTCAGCCTCACTTCAGGCTCCCCAGCCTGGAGCACCAGAGCTGGAAGAGGAGCCCTCAAAACAGCTGACTGTGCAAATCAGCAGAGATTCCATCTGCCAGGGGAGATGGGAGTCTGCTAGAAATACGGGCACCTTCTCAAAGGTCCAAAGCACAAAATCTCATTAATGGCCACTCACCCTGGGCTCTGGTGGAGGGATGGGGGCTCAGAGTGGCCTGAAGTCATACAGGGAGAGACTGGGTTGTGTGCCTGTGGGGAGAGGGCTGAAGGGGTAGCCTTAAAGCCCCTATGCTGAGTTCCTCTCCCAAACCACCCACAGATGTCATCTTTCCTGGGACAAGCAGCATCAGCCTAGGGCAGTGGTCAGCAAACTGCAGCTCGCGAACCACATGCGGCTTTTTGGCCCCTTGAGTGTGGCTCTTCCACAAAATACCGACTTCTGCGCATGGGCCACGAAGTTTCAATCGCACTGTACGTGCGCGCCCGCATGTGGTATTTTGTGGAAGAGCCACACTCAAGGGGCCAAAGAGCCTCATGTGGCTCGCGAGCCGCAGTTTTCCGACCACTGGCCTAGGGGATTGCACTAGCGCCATCTTCCAGACTTCCTGTGGCCTTGCCTTGCCAAGCTTGCACCCTTGCAATGAGACTGCTGGCTACAGCCAGCCTGGGTTCATGATGCAGACATTCTTGGAAGACTCTTGAGGATGTCCTGGCAAACTCAGGGAGTGGCAGAGATGCACAGAAAGAGACTGATGTATGTGGCTCTAGGGTGAGGGCCATTTTTCCCTCCCATACACAACCAGGACCACTGTTCCTTTACAAAGCCCTCCCTCCACACAGCCAAATCTTGGTCTATTTTAACCTGATGAATCCTGCTGGCCTCCTTTTGATGACTCCCTGAGACCTTGCCCCACCACAAGGTTTGCAAGTGCCAGGCAGGTAGTGGCTGGCTTTGATGTACAATGAGACTTTTGCTGAGAGGCCTCAAACTCAGCACTGATAACACATTTGAATCTGTATCAACCTGGTGAACATCATTTCTCTTCAAAGATGATGGAAATTTAAACACAGAGAGTTGGCATCCAAGAGTCAGTTATTGTCAGTTGACTGTGTTTCTAGGGAAGATCAGCCAAGAATGGGAGACCAAGCGAGACCTTGCAGAGCTTAAGATGTGCCAAGAAGAATGGGAAAAATAAAGCCACTGGTGATCTCCTGAAGTCTAAGAGCAGCACCATGTTTGGGGATAGGGGCAGAATCACGCTGAAGGGAACCTTGGAGAATTGTGTCTTCGGTGAGACTTGGCATGAACCCAAACTTGAACCGAGCAACTAAAGTCAGAAACAAACCATCCTGGCCATTAACTGGAAAAGAGGTAGGGACAAAAGAGAAGACATGGGAGTTCAGAAACAATGGACAAAGAAAGAAACAGAAGTCACAGTCATACCAGGGGAAAGTACAGAGGCAGAAGAATATTCAGTTCATTCAACAAACATGTGCACAGTACATTCAATTAGCAAGTATGATGTTAGACACTAAGACATGAATTTTGGAATAGGTAGGCAACATGGATTCAATCCCACTGATCTAAGAAAGGCTTCAAAATATTGAGGAGAGATCAAGCCCCAATCTGCAAACACTTTTAAAATCTTTGCTTGTATCACATTTACAAAGTCCCATTGACCAAAACAAGTCATGCAGCTAAGCTCAGTCAGTGTGGGAGGGAAATAACCAAGGGAATAAATATAGAGATACAAGAACAAAATGCAGACCATTACTGCAACATTGCATTATTGAGACCCTCTGAGAGTTACAACATCTCTGAGCTGTCTCATCAAATGGTGGGGAAGCTGGAACATTTAACCACCAACTTTCATTCTTCCTTAGTGGAGGGTCACACCTGAAGGGTATTAAATCCCTTGCATTTCTGCCCACCCCAAGCAGATCATTCATACTTCCACAGTCAGAGAGAACCCTCAGGCAGAGGGATGCATGAAGATTTTGGCATATGTAGGAACTATCTACAGGTGACCTCCAGGGAAGGCCAAGGAAATGAAGGCAGGGTATCAAGACATCATCTGCTACACAGAGGACATAAGTTAGATAAAATATATAAATCACAGAGAAATAGGAGTGTTCTTTGTGAAGAACTAGAGTACTGGCAATAAGTTTTGTGATAGATTTATGACGTAGTATGAATGAGGCAATGACTGTCAGCAGAAGGAAAGTCTTCATATGGCAGGCAATGTCAAGTTGAGATGAATTACATTGAAGCTCACAGTTTCAACAGGTTAAAAGGAAAAGTGAGTTTATAGAGGACTGCACAGCACATGCAACAAAATACACTGGAATTTTAGGATTGCAAGTAGTTTTGTCAGGTTAGATTCTGAAAGTAATTGAGAGGCGAAACCAAAGAATGGACCAGGTCAGTTCAGGTGGCGTTACCCACATCATATAAAAAATTTGGATTTTGTGGTAGGTGGAAGGGGCATTGAAGGGTACTTGCAAAATATAAGAGAGCATCCATACACAGGAAACCTTAGGATAACAAGTTGAGCTAATAGTGAATTGGAGGTGCTTAGGTCTCCCAACTTGGCTTCATTGTCCTACAGACTCGTTCATGTCCTGGAAGTAAGTAGCACAATCTCTTTTAACAGATGATGCTACTAGGGAGTCAGTTTGTGTGTCTTTGATCTCATTGCCAATGGCTGATAACTTTGGGGGAACTAATGGTTTAATTATTATCTTTGAAGCCACAATAAATGCCTGGTAGAGGCAGCCAGTTCTACCTATGACATTTATTCCAGCTAGGAACAAAATAATTAAATGCATCCTACTTACTCCCCCAACATACAAACACACAAATCTAAAACAGATTTAGAAGACAGAGAGAAAAGCCAGGACAGTAGTGTATCCCTGTCATCTCGGCACCTATGACTGGTAGATTATTCCCTGATCCTCCCAAGGAATAATGTGTGTTCTTACATTTTCACTTCTGAGATAATATATGGAAACTTTATCTGAGGCTAGAAAGGAACTGTCAGTGAATAAGCCTGAGTCAGGTACCCTCTACTTGTCTCATTACCTGCTTATTATTTGAGACATGATACAAACCAGTTATTTAGTTCTTGGGAGTAAACAATAGTGTGAATCCCACTGTGTTTAGTGCTACAACAGAAAAAAAAAATCATGGACATCCCAAGCTGTTCCACATTGTTGTGCTCTTGGTCATAGGGAAGAGCACCGCCTAGAATCACAGAAGACAGATGAGTGTATTCACGGAGAACAAATGCTTAGGAATGGCTTAGGCATGGGGAAGGTAGGCTTAGAGCCAGGGGTCCTGATTGCTAGGTTAATAAACTCTATTCTCTCCTCTTGCCTCCCTTCAAATAGCTAATAAACCACACCCCTTTCAAATAGCTAATCCCAGAGGAACAACCATTCATGCATTCACATTTTATTAACGAAGTTTTATTGAGCCCCATAGAGATGAAGCACAATAAAAATGATGGGTTCTGCAAATGGAAAAATGACATTCCTAGGTGTAAGTGCAAAGGAAAGCACATGGTAAGTTCTCTGGGCCAGTTTATAAGACTTCGCCTGATCTGATGTCGCCATCCCACTTTTACAAATACCTATTTTATGAGTTGGGGTGTGAAAACCTCTCGAAATTAGTCTCTGCTTCTATGCACAAAGGACCTATCCGACAAGGCTCACCTTATAACATGCCCTGATAACTTGAGAGTAGGTAATATCCTCTGTCACATCTGGTTACTCAAAGAAACAGCATCCTCATTCCAGAAGCCTCCTGCTGACAGAGGCACTGAAGGAACATACAAACAATTAGGCTCTTTTGCTGCGTGAGCGGCATCTGTTCAGCGGAGCTGTCAAGCCTTCCACTCCTCTGGTGAAATCATATTTACTTTCTTAATCTAAATAATGTGGCTTGTTTGCCTTCTGTATGGAATTGTCTTGGTGCTGTTTTCCGCTGATTGATTTTTATGAGATAGGATATCATTTTCCGTGTGCATCCATATGGCACTCTGCTATGAATAGAATGGCTTCTTATTGAGTAGTATCAATTATTACATCCTTGTATAGTTGGGGAATTACTGGGTTTTTAAAAAATGTCCAGCTCTTTACCCCGGTTTTCTTCACTGCCAAACCATGCACCCAAAAAACATTAAAAGGAAAAGAATGATGAAAATAAGTAGAAGTAATCATTAAAATTAATTTTCAAAAACACACATAATCTATAGTCCATTCCCAACATGGTGTTCCCTGTTTGAATCTACTGATTCTCTCTCTCTCTCTCTCTCTCTCTCTCTCTCTCTCTCTATATATATATATATATATATATATATATATATATAGAGAGAGAGAGAGAGAGAGAGAGAGAGAGAGAGAGAGAGACTATTTCTTGAAGCAGTTTTAAGTTTACTACAAACTTGAGAAGAAGGTAGAGATTTCATACATACTCCTGCCTCCACTCCTGGGTATCCTCCCCCATTATCAACGTCATTCACTAGAATGGTACATTACTTTACACATCATAACCCCACAAAATGTATAGTTTACCTTAGGATTCACTCTTATTGTTGTAAATTCTAATGGGTGTGGACAAAAATATGACATATACCCATATAATGTCATGCAAAGCATTTTTACTGCTCCTCAAATCTGTGCTCTGCTTGTTCATTCTTCCCTCCCTCCACCCTCAGCAAACAATGATCTATATAGTTTTGCCTTTTCAAGAATGCCAGGTAGTTGGAATCATATAGCATGCCGCCTTTTCAGATTGGCTTCTTTTGCTTAGTAATATGCATTTAAGTTTCATCCATGTCTTTATATGACTTGATAGCTCATTTCTTTTTAGCACTAAATAATATTCCATTATCTGAGTGTACCACAGTTGATTTATTCATTCCTCTGCTAAACTTCATCTTGGTTGCTTTCAAGTATGGGACATTATGAATAAAGCTTCTATAAACATACCTGTGCAGCTTTTTTTGTGGACATGAGTTTTCAACTCCTGTGACTAAATACCAAGGAGTTCAATTGCTAGATTGTATGGAGATAGTATGTTCAGTTTTGTAAGAAACTGCCACCCTATCTTCAAAGTGGTTTAACTAGTTTACATTCCCACCAGCAATGACACAGTTCCTGTTTCTCTATCTTCTCACCAGCATTTGGTGTTGGCAGTGTTCCAGGTTTTGGCCATTATGACATATCTCATTGCTGCTTTAATTTCCTGTTCCTGATGCTATATGAGTGGACTATCTCTTCATATGCTTATTTGCCACTTCATTTGTAAGATGTCTGTTAAGGTCTTTGGCCCATTTTAAAATTGGGTTTTCTGTTTCCCAATGAGATTTAAGAGTTCTTTGTACATTTTAGATAACAGTCATTTATGCATCTTTTGCACATATTTTCTCCCAGTCTGTGGCTTGTCATTTAAGTAATCCTCTTGCTATTGTCTTTTATAGAGCAGAGGTTTTACATTGTAATGAGGTCCATCTTATCAATGATTTCTTTCATGTATTGTGTCTTTGGTGTGGTATTTAAAAGCGATCACCATACCCAAGGTTTTCTCCTATGTTACCTTGTAAACTTTTTATCATTTTGCACTTTATATTTAGGCCTATGGTTCATTTTGAGTTTATTTTTGTGAAGAGTGTAAGGTCTGTGTCTAGATTCGTGTGTGTGTGTGTGTGTGTGTGTGTGTGTGTGTGTGTGAATGCCCACTTGTTCCAGAATCATTTTGTAAAGAAACTATCTTTGCTCCATTGTTTTACCACTGCTCTTCTGTCAAAGATCAGTTCACTGTATTTATATGGATCTATTTCTGGGTTCTCTGTTTTTTTTATTGGCCTATTAGTCTATTTTTTCACCAGCACCACATTGCCTTGATCACTGCAGCTTTTTAATATGTCTTGAAGTTGGGATTGCATTGAATCTATAAATCAATTTGAGACGAACTGACATCTTGACAATATCGAGTCTTCCTATTCATGAACACTGAATATTTCCCCATTTATATAACTCTTTAATCTCATTCATCTGAATTTTGTAGTGTTCCTCATATAGATCTCATATATATTGTATTGGATTTATACCTACCTAAGTATTTTATTTCGAGATGGTGTTAATGTAAATAGTATTTTATTTTTAATTTCAAATTTCACTTGTTCATTGTTGGTACAGGTTATATTTTTAAGTTATTCAGTATCCTCATACTTGGATGCTCAGAAATATGTGAGCAAGCAGCACTGAATATGCTTGCAACTGTGTCGTGTGCCCAGTTGTAAGTGCACCATTAGGTGAGTGAAATCAGAATGGTTAGTCTGAGCTTATGGTAATTGCATATAAAAAGCTGCATGTTGCATCAAGACATATACACCATGATATTTGTGATATTCCTTTCAAAATGCACACCTTCAATTTAGTGAGAAAATATTGAACATGACAACCTTTACAATATATTGTTCTTGAAAAACATTCTCAACGGAAAAACATTCTACAAAATAAGTGTCCTGTACTCTTCAAAAGTCTTAAGGTTATGAAAGACAAAGACAAACAAACTTTGAAATCCTTATTGATTAAAATGGAGATAACAATTACATGCAATATGTAGTCCTGTACTGAACTTTGGGCCACTTTTTTTTTCTTTTTACTATAAGGACTATTATTAAGAGAATTGGCAAAATGATGTCTGTAGTTACAAAATATTATTATATTAATATTAGTCTTTTGATTTTGATACTTGTACTCTCTTGTTCTTAGGAAACACAAACACTGTTTACAAGTTACACTAATTCAGCAAAATTAATTCAGCAAAATTAATATATCTATTTAAAAAGTAAAAGAAAATTGCAGTAAAATGTTAACGATTGGGAAGTCTGGATTCAGGTCCTATGAGACCTTATTCTTTAAACTTCTCTGAAATTATTTCAAAAATATAAAATTACCACAAAGCAAGGGTACATTGACTCAAAACTAATAGCTGAGTCTCTCCCTCCATGAAACTGAGAGAAGTTAAATTTCCTCAACAGCCATGAGGTTTTGTGTCACCCCTGCCTCTATAGAGCACTGTAACCTTGACCAAATTATTTAACTTCTGAACCTTGCTGTTTTTATCCACATAATCCAGGTGTCATTTAGGAATGTTTGGGCCCTTGGGACCTAGATAAGATCCATTCAAACCTCCCCTCATCATGTGCCCTGGAGAAATCCCAAGCCCTACCCAACATTCTTGTAAATTCTGAGGGCCAGAGCTGGATCCCTATTTCACTTCTGGATCCAGCTTCTGCTTCCAGTAAAACTTCCCAGTTAACAAATGTGTCTTCATCCCACATATATGATCTCTATTCTTCCCTGTCGTAACTCTGGTGTGAAATTTGGCCTCTCTACCCTGATTTCCCCTCACTAACCAACCCCTAATCACTCAAGTCATTTGCAAGTGTAATGTATCTTACTGAAGATGTCAGGGGTACAGAGAAGGAATTTATATTGCAAAATACAAACAACTTTAAAGCAAACATGAAACATGCTTTGAGAAATTCTTTGGTCACCTCACCACTAGGGCATGAGCAGTGGCCCTTTTGCTCCATATCATGCCATACCTCGTACCTCTCACCTTCTTCTCTCCCTTTCTTTTTCATACCTCCGGTTTCCTTGACAACCCCTTTTCTCATGGGT
The DNA here is from genome assembly GCF_964212035.1 of Myotis nattereri. NCBI lineage: Eukaryota > Metazoa > Chordata > Mammalia > Chiroptera > Vespertilionidae > Myotis > Myotis nattereri. The sequence continues at coordinate 19,480,876 of NC_138083.1, read as the reverse complement.
GAAGAAATTTTTCCCAGGCAGAGCATATTTTTTCATATTGGAGGCACCCTTAGCCTTAGGGCTCTACCAACCATCATAGGATAAAAACAATTCCCTCCCCAAGAGGGTGCCAGTTAAGATGTCGCAATCTCTGTAAAGTGAGACATATTGCTAGATACTCTTGTAGGGCATTTCCAGTGTGGAAATGCTGAGATGCTATGAAGTGCACCTGCTTGTATTTTCTAAAATGAAATTACCTTCATTGTACATGTCACGTTTTAAGAGTACACAAAGCTCATTCTAGAAAATACTACAGAGAGGTGAACAGATGACAAACTATCCTAAATTACACCACCTGTTATTAACATTTAGGTGAACATTAACTGAACATCCTCCCATGTGGGACCTTTACTTGCACATGCTATTTTGTTTTTTCAAAAACAATATATTGTAAAGGTCATCATGTGGCAACAAACAGAAATGCAGCAGCATCTCTACAGTCATTCACTCTTTGAAAGTGCAATGAGCTTTCTTCCTGGAAACCCCTTCCTTTCTTCCCAACCTTTTCTGTGCTCTTTGTAACTTCGTCCCAGTGAAACAGAGGCTGATATTCCAATATTTAACTCATCCTTGTTATCATTGCTTTCAGATATACAACGTTTGAGAGGAGAGATAGAATTTAAATAGATAGATAGATAGATAGATAGATAGATAGATAGATAGATATCAAACATGAACTCTTTTCCTCCAACCTTGTCATCTATGAAGAATTTATTATGGTGCCAATGAAGCCCCCTTAACAAATTATATTTGATATTGACTTGGCCGAGTGCAGCTTTCTTCTGGGTTCTTCCAGGTTTTGAATAAATAGCTTGTTTATGAAGAAACCAGCAAGTAATTTCACAGCTTAGGCTTCACTTTTCATCCCTTCTTCTCCTTCGTCATTTAGAAAGAACCTCAAGCCCAGAGCTGATGTTTGGCAGTGATTAATCTCTCTGCCTTCCACAGTTGCTCCAGAGAGCGTGGGCCCAACTGCAGACAACAGTAACAAATTGTCTCAGCCGTATCTGTAATCAACTGGATTTCCCCCCTGGAATACCTGGGTTTCTACTCCCTGTTGAACCTCATGATTTTCTATGAATTCAAACCCTCTTCTGATGTGCGTTTTGCCAAGCACTTTATTAGAGTCCTAGACTGTTCAGAGCTACAAGTTACAATATGTATCACTCATTGGCTCACAAATTGGGTTTTATTTGGCCAGCACAGTGCTCTCAATCTGTTTGAGGAGTGGCATGTACTCTCCAATTTACCACAAACCATTCGAATTTCCTATTGTCTTTAAGCTTTAAGATCCTTCTGATCCTTAATATTACATACAAAACCAGCCTTATGGATGGATCATTCTTTACAGAAGAAGCATTTTCTTGTTATAGAGAGTGCATGGTCCATGACCTGTGGGTCAGTGTGGCTCTGCTGGTGTTGACTGGAGAAACTTAGTTGGTTGGATAACAATGAGAACAAGACAAGACACATGATCAGGGCACTTAGAATAATTACCATCAGGCTTTGGTAGTAAATCGTAAGTGTAAAAATGAAAATGTAAAGGTTTAATCTGAAAAGTATGAACCAACAGAGGTATAGGGTTCTTGGTTGAAGAGCGGGCTAGTAAATTCAGGTTGTTCACCAGAAAAATGCCTGGGTGAAAGGCATCTCCTCTCTGTACTAGGTAATCTTGTTGGTTCCTGCCCATCCCCTGGAGGGGATGTGGCCCAAAGTGAACCTAGGAAGTATGGTCTGTGGCCTCATTGTATTGGGCTGTCAATCAGACTATCCAATCCTTGCTCTGGATGGCAGCTGTGGCTTCATAGTTGATACAGAGGTCTGCCTGAAAAGAAAAAACGTTTTCTATTTCATGATGGGAATTGATATTTAATCCAAGTATTACGTTAAGCCCATTTGCTCTTTTGTGGTTGTTAATTAAGAAATAAAATCATGCTGAAAGATATGCTTCTCCTTTCCTTTGCTCTAAAACTGACATTCATACTGCTCTGTAAAAATCAGAATTGTTGCTAGATCAGCTCGCCGTGCACACAATCCAGGGAAACCAATAATAGTCTCTGGACAGATGTCAGTAAGGTGCAGGTTCATCCTCTAATTGAGCTGGAGGGAAACAGGTCCTATGTAAGAAGTAAATGTCAGAAGAGCACAAAAAGGAAGGAGAAAGAGCATGGGATTCAAAGCTGGACACGGGTTCAAATAAACTTCTCTGAGCCTCTGTTTCCTCATACTTAAAATGTAGATAACATCCACCTTGCAGGACTGCTATGATCAGTGAATGGAATATAGTTTTTGAAGAGCCTAGCACATTGTGGCAATGTGGATTTATAAATGGATCACTTCTTTGAGCTGTCTTCTGCTGGGAACTGGCAATACCCTGGTTTATTGACTCACACTAAGGGTGGCTTTCCTCAGGTGTCAATTATTCCATCTAGCAGATCTGAAAATGTTGGCATTCATTTCCTAGATACTTGTGTAAGAGGGCAATCAGAAAGTTCCAAAACATCAGCCAGCAATGTTATATATGCTTGAGGTTGGTCTGCGATGTATCTTCAGGGTGGGCCTCCCGGTATGCTCTGAGTGTGGTAGGCTGATTTATTGATGGCCTTCCTATACTACCATCCTATATTGCCCTGAAACTTTGCAGTTCTCCTACTAAGACTCTGGGCTAGCCTCAACTTGCTTTGCCAAAAGAATATGGTAGAAGTGCTGGCATGCCACTTTCAAGCCTGGGACTCAAAAGGCCTTGCACATTTCCATTTAGTCTCTTGCACTATTGAGTTTCCTTTTGGAACCCTGCCTCTTCCATGAGAACAAGCCTGGGAGAGTCTGCTAGAGAATGAGAGACCATGTGGAGGAGAACTGTGATGCCCTACTCAACATCCAGCCAATCCTCAGAAGCAGAGCCAACTAGACAAACCACAGCTAACTACAAATGCAAGGAGTCCAGTCAAGACCTGAACTGCCTTTCATGGAACCTAAATGTCTGACCCACAAAATGTGAATTAAATAAATGGTTGCTGTTTGAAGCTACCAAGATACTTGGTGGTTTGTAACACACGTTGTCATGGTGACACATGACTGAAACTCAAGTGACTGAGAGACTTTCTCCAATTCTAGAGAACCTTAATGAGGACCCCTGGGGCTCCTCAGCTATCAGAGTGGCAACCTATCTCCATGGATTGACCTATCTCCCCTATGTTCAGCCATCGATCACATTCTCTGAGCTTTTTTGTGAATCCCCTAAGAGCCTGACAGCAGAGGCAATTAATATGGTCCTGTAGAAGCTTAAGATAAATGAAGTCTTGAGCAGGAGAGGAAGTGGTCTTTACCTGTTATTCTCCAGACCCAATGTGTGTCCTTTTCTTTCCAAAGCAAGATGGAAAGAACTGGGAGGATTCAAATAGCTGAAATGTGTGATCCTAGCTCCAGGCTTTAAGGAGGAGAAACTTTTGTTGGTGAAAAGATGCAAGTCAGTACACCTGAGTATTTAGAACCTATAAACGAGAGATTGTCCGGGGTGAGACATGGTTGTAATACAGGCAGACTATGCCTTTGGTACCACCTTTCCTGACTCTCTTAATTCTCCTCCCTTTCTTTCTGACCCTAGAAATCTCCATCTGATCAGCAAATCTGCTGAGAAATTTAACTTTCCTGAGACTAAGCATTCAATACACACACACACACACACACACACACACACACACACACGAGATTTAGAAAGGGGTTGAGCAGGAATCTTTTGAGGCAAGAAGAGGCCTTTCAATTGTTAACATAAGAAACATTCAAACCTATAAAGAATTTTTGTGAATTTATTTAAACCAAATTGTTGACAATTGCCGGAAAGCAGAATCTCAATGAATTAAGATAATGCTGCAAATAATGGTGGTTTTTCGCCTATTTTTATAAATTACCATCAAAGAAGGAGACGAGAGTGGTTCACATGAAATCCATTGGTGATAGATTAGGGAGGTGGGAGAAAGCAAAGTGAGGAAACCTCTACGATTGGATAAAAAGTAAAATGGTAGACAAGTGCTGCTTTTACATAGGTGCATACAGGATAGTTAGCAGTCAACAATTATCACAATAACAATAACAATGACGGAATTTGTGGTCTCTGCCCTGGCCTCCTGAGCATTGGTTGTGTCCTGAGGGGTCTGGATAACAGGGAAGTTACAAATTACCCATACATTCCAAAGGTGTGTTATCTAGATGCAAAAAGACAATAGGCTCAGTGAAGATCAAAATTGATATTTGTCAGGGAAGATACGTGCCTAGGACATGACTACCTACTATAAACTGCTTTTTAATTTAAAAAGTTTTAATTTCAGATCATCATTTGTGGTTACTGTTAGGTCTCTGAGTTTGCAAGGCTGCCACACAGGCCTTCCCCGAGTTAATCAGGTTAGCATGTGGCCCCTTTTCATCCACATAATACTATCTAAATCACACTGAATGATTGTGCCTCTCTCCATAGAAGTTCTCAGCCTATCCCTCTATCCTACTCTCTTTTCCATACTTCCCTCTGACTAATTCGCAGCCATGATCTCTTCTATCCTTCTTTGTTTCTGTAATGTTATATGTTTCTGTCAATTGCACAATATAGTTTTTTTGTTAGTGTGTTTCCTCATAGGCTTGTAAATACCGGTAGAACAGAGAGCTTGAGGCCCCCCAGGTTCCCTTTCCTCCCATTGTTAGTGCAGAGCGCAGTGCCTCACTCAAAAATGAGTTCGAGTAATTCAGAGAAATCAAGAATCGTCTTGAGAAATGTCAGTAAAATGCAAAGCCTATCCCATCTGTAAAATGCAGAACCCAAAATGAAATTGACAAGTAATTATCAGCTGAGCCAATTTTTAATCCTTGATGTATTGTTTTGTTTTCCAGTTTTTATCCCTTAAACCTCTCGATAGCATCTCCTCTTGAAAATAAAATTATAAAGATCTTTATACATGGAATGATGTCTAATGTTCTATCAAACTAAACTTGCCACTAGGCTTGAAAACCAGCACAATGAATAAATGCAAAGAAAGCTGCCAAAGGAAAGGCAATGGGTCTGAACTTGAGAGTCTTAACCATTTGGAGATGCTGTACCCATTGGAGACTCTGTAAGCAGCAATGGGTTCTCCTGAAACAAGTAAATGCTTAAAGGCACAAACTTTGGGGTGGAGGCCATGATCACACATCTCTGGAGCATCCAGGGATTGCCTAAGGGAAAAGAACTCTAATCTATAGGGAAGCAGGAAATGGGTTCCACAAGGATGCACCTTATCTGTTTACAGTTGGTTGCCAGTTCCCTGGAGTTCCCTGCTGTTGAGGAAAGGGACCCTGTGGGTTCAGAAAGGAGCTTTAGCTTGGAGCTATGATTATCAGTGGGAAAAGGAAGCAATAGGGAATGAAGAGAGGCAATGAGGAGTGCTGCTGGGATCCATAAAATTTTATGGCATAATGAGAATTTCTAAAAACTCTGCAAGTCTGATTTAGCAACATTATTATACTGTCACTCAGCCTGAACCTTTTGCTGTAAATTCTTCTTTTCACTTCCTTTTATCTCCTTCATTCTAGAACCATGCATAGTTTGCCTTAAGAGAAAAAGGTGATGGGATAAAAGAAGAAAAGGTGTGTGTGTTTAAATGAAGAAAACATTTGAAACTAGATAAAATGTTGACATATGTGAGAGCTTTGTTTCTAACTGGAATAGACAGATGAGTGTTTGGGGTCTTAAGACTATTTTTAATGTCTTTTCTATTTGTGAGATTAGCATTACCCTTAAGAAACCTGCTGAGCTTTACATCACTGAGGTCAGTGTTGGCAAGAAGTACCCTCTACCACTGTAAGTCACCCAGCATCTTTCTTTCCCTGCCTGTGTTGGGTCTCATGCTTGGACAATGATCTTCTCAGGCAGTAGCTTCTCAGGTCCTCAGAGAGCAGCAGATTTGGGATCTACACTCCAAAGGCAAGAGGCAAAGAGGACTCAGAAAAATAACCAGTACCTACAGGTTAATCTTCTAAATCTATGATCAGTCAGTTTGTTGCAGGAGAACAGAGAAGAACCAAACAATGCTTTAGAGAGGTGGAGGTCCACTGAATGCCTTTCAACTTCTGAGCCTCGCAACAAGCAGAAATTTTCTTTTTATTAAAGAGCCAGCCCTATGTGTGCTTAGTAGTTATCTCACTGGAAGCTTGTGGTCTTGAAAACAACACAGTTCTATCCAATTAAAACATACATCTGGCATGGCATGAGAGTATGGGTATATCTAGTCTCTGGCCTACAAGGTCAGACAGCTAAGTTTATCTTCCTTATTATACAAGCAGGCTAGAAAGCAAAGTTAGTTTTTCAGCATAAGGGACTGTTTAAAAATAGCAGAGTTGACTTTACAGAATAAGGGACTATCTAAATAGCAGAGAATTTCAAACAGTAGTTTTACAAAATAGGGGATGACCTCTTAAGGACATTCCATTTTAATTTTTAAAATATTTTTACATTTTTAAACTTTCAATTTGGAAACAATATTAGACTTACAAAATGTTGCAAAAATAGCATACAAGTACACCCATGTTCACAGCAGCATTGTTCATAATAGCCAAAAGGTAGAGGAAACCCAAGTGCCCATCAATAGCTGAATGGATAAACAAATGTGATATATACATACAGTGGAATATTATCTAGTATTAAAAGGGAAGGGAATTCTAACAATACTACATATGGATGAACCTTGAAGATATATGGCTGAGTGAAATAAGCCAGTCACAAAAAGAACATTGTATGATTCCACTTATAAGAGGTACCTAGGATTCCCAGATTCATAGAGACAGAAAACAGAGCTGTGACAGGCACCGCTCGCAGACACCAGAGAGGGGCTATCTGGGAGTCAGTAGGAGAGGACTATCCCCAACTCCGATTCCTGTTTTCTCACTTAAGTGAATTTACTAGTAAATGTTGTGAATTTATTTAAAGTGAATTTATTTTAAAAATTAAAGAAAGTGAAGTTATTTAAAAATTAAAGCAGGCACATTTCTTCAAGAAGCAAGGCAAGTAAATCTATACTTCTGGTTTATGAAGCACAGACAGGGTCTCAGCTAATCTGAAGAGCAAGTGAGATGGAGGGTTTCTGCTTTATATACCCTCCTGTCTATAAGGTTTTTATTTAAAAAAAAAATTCCTCTGCTAGATATCCTGGTACAGATTAATTCTGAAGATCCCCCTTTTCTTTATTATGGTTTTCCACAATTTATGAGAAGCACCTGGGAACTTTATCTTGACAAATCTGACTGCTGGCTTCACTGTCTAACAAAGAGATGAGATAGACAGCCCTCTTCTTCCCCCTCCTTCCTGCTGTTTCAACAGCTTCAGGATGATTTGCCCTAACTAGTCTATATTATTTGAATTCAGATACCTCCTCTTTTTCTCCCTCTTCCTTTCCCCCTCCCCTCCTGAATTCTTTTATGAGAAGGAGAGGTTTTAACTCTTTGTTCTCAAGATAAGTTCTGCTGCAAGAGGCCTGCAAAACTTTTTGGCGTTGTTTAATTTTCCTGCCTCAGTTTCCCTATTCCACTTGTCCTGGAATGTTCCTGGCTTTTCATTATCCTATAACATAAAGAAGAGTTTTCCTTTGCCTCTGTTCAAATTTTATTTCGAAAAAATCGGTAAAACAAACCAAAATAATGTTTCTCTAATACTCACTGGAGCTTGACAACTTCACAGTTTCTTTCTAGTTTTAAAAATTCCCAGATCTATCTTGCCTTCCACAATAGGAAAGAAAACTGCAAGTTCACCCCACCTGACAGTGGTCTGAGGCTCAAGTCTTTAGAGAGCAAAAGGTCAGCATAGTTACATTTTCTTTTTTTCGCCGTTCCTACTTCCCTCCCTCTTTTTTTGATCAAAGCTTAACGTTATCCTGAGTATCTCAGCAGGATTAAACAGAAAAAACATTCAAGAACCACTGCCTTGGGAAATATACATGAAATATTTATGTTTACTTTGCCCTAGAGAATGTGGTTTCGAATGAACAGAAACTAAATCACAAAAGCTGCAATGTTCTCAAAGATCTGTATTCACACACCAGACCCCCGGCCAAGCTTGCCGTGCCCTTGTAGTTCATCCAGTATCTACTCCTCTGGCCCAGGCCTCTTCCCCTTGTGCTAGGAATGGCCCTTAAGGGCCACTCTCTGAGCTTCTCCAAGCTGGACAGATAGAACTAATATTATTGTAGAGTTTCAAGTTTGGACAACCCTGAAAGCTAAAGGAATAAAACTTTTTATTTTTCCAGCTAGTTATTTGTTCCTGTTATGCACTGCTGAGTAACAAAGCAACCTAAATCTTAGTATAAACCAACCATTTTATTATGCTCATGAGTTTGGGATTATAAATTTAAACAGGGCAAAGTGGTCTACATGGGAACTCTGTTTTGAAGAAGACACAGTAGTTGAAGAATGACTGGAATGACAGAAGTCTTCATTCATATATTTAGCACGTGAAATGGGATGACTGGAAGACTAACATGGTGAAATGGAATTTTTGGACTGGAACCCGGATTCTTTGTCCATTAGAGTCGAAGAATGAATCCACGGACAGAGGGTAGTATAGCAATGGTAGAGATTTATTGAAGAACAAGTACAGACACCCACGTGGGGAGAGGGAAAGAGTCCCACAGAGTGGACTCCCACGTGGGGAGGAGAAAAGGGTCCCACTGAGTTCCTTTTCCCTATGGCTTAGAAAGGCTGCTGATCCTGGTGCCTTGGTATCCTCTCTGATTGGTCACTATTTCCCGACTGGTTACTACAGTAACTCCTAGGCTCAAAGGTCAAACCTCACATGAAACATGTGAGGTTCTCCCCCTCTCCCTTCCTTATTGTTTTCCTATTCCCTTTGGGCTTTCTTCTTCTCCTTCTGGATGAAGGGCTTCCTTCTCTTTATTTTGTAAATATAGACCTTTTGCTGTTCCCAGCTCCCTCATTCTATGGAAATGTGCCTGTTGCAGCTTTTCCGCTTCCCTATTCTATGGAAATATACCTTGGGCTGCTCTGCAGCCCTGTGCTTCCCCCACAGTCTCCTTAATTTCTAAAATTTCCTAAAACCTGTCTTTTTTTCACCCAAAAAAACTCCTGTTTCAATGGCAGCCTAAGTAGTTGAACTTCTTAAATGGCAAGTCAGAACTTTAAGAGCAAGTATCTGGCGAACAAGGCAGAATTTGCGTGATCTCTTATGGTGTAGCCTTAGAAGTCACATGACATCACTGTCATCATACTCTTTTAACTGAAGCCGTCACATTTCCCAGATTCAAGGGTTGGAATCATGAGCCTCATCACTTGATGGATGGAAAAAGTCTCAGAAAACGTGTGCCTATGTTTTCTAAATAACCATACTCTACAAAGTTAAAACATCAGGAAAATATATACTTTGATATAAAAGATTCCTTTTGTATGAATACCTTTCCCTTTCTCCAGAAATTTCATGAAACATTCCCCACATAGTCCTTCTGACTGAAATAATACTTTGTTGTGTCCCAATGGCCCCTTGTCCATAGTGTGTTACAGCACACTGTATTCTAATGATAAAAATGAGTGCTCACTGTGTGCCAGGCATAATTTTCAACTCTTTCTTAGCATTATCCCACTTAATTGTCATGATGAGAAGGAATGGCTTTATAAAGTGAATAAACTGAGGCCCAGAAAGAGGAGTTCAATAACTTGCCCAAGGTCATACAGCTATTAAATGGGAGAGCCAGAAATTAGAACCAGGCAGTCTGATTTTAGAACTCATGCCCTTAAACCACTGTATCACAGAGCACCATTAATTTGCTGCGGTGTGCAAATCCGATTTCTCCAGTGGAGTATGAGCTATTTGCAGGCTGAAACATTTCATAGTTAGGTTTGTCTCTCTAGCATCAAATACAGTGCCTGACTTATGACAAGGAATGGAAAAATGCACAAAAGACATGAAACCAGGCAACTAATGGGTCCAGGCTGCTTGTCACTACTTGAGCCAGTTAAGCAGAGACAAGGTTGAATCATATATGAGTGTTTATGCCAATCATGCTAACAGTATAGGAGAGCAGCAGGTCATCCACGAAAATCTGCCCTACCCACTTCCTCCCCATAAGCCAGCTGCTTATATTGGGTAGAAGGACAAAGATTACATGGGAAAGCAGGAATTACAAGCAGGGGAAGTAGGTAAGGGATAATGGTTGCAGGTAATGCAGGCTTGGGGGTCACAAAGGGAGTGCGTCTCCACACCAGATTGTTTTAGTAACAAGGTTGCTAATCTTTCCATGATGATAGGCAGTTCTCCGCAAAGGAGCATGGACTGCATTCCCAGGTTAACTCCCATGTCCCAGGGCGTACTACTCTCAACTAGGTCAGAATGTGCTGTCTCTCATCAGAACAGTCACAGTTACAGTATAATTAATATTTCACAGAGCATGATTAATATTTCTTGTAACTATAGCTAGTCCCCACTATTCTATTTCTGCCCCTAACATTTTTCTCAGGAATTTCTATGAACAAGATAATGTCTTCTGCAGATAGAGATAAGTTTTCTCCCTTTTTAATGTGGATGCCTTTATTTCCTTTTTTCTTTTCTAACTGTCCTGGCAAGAAACTCCAGTACACTGTTGAATAGAAGTGGCAAGAGCAGACATTCTTGTCTTGTTCTGATCTTAAGGGGAAAGCATTCAGCCTTTCACCATTAAATAGGTTAGCTGTGAATTTTTAGACACATTTATCAGATAGAAGATATTCCCTTTCATTCTGTTTTTTTGAATTTTTTATCATAAAAGTGTTAGATGTTGTCAAATGTTTTTTCTGCATTTATGGAAATAATCATGTGGTTTTGTCCTTTATTCTACTGATGTGGTAATTAGATTCATTGATCTTCAACTATTAAAACAACTTTGCATTCCTGGGATAAATTTAACTTGGTCATGGTGCATAACCCTCTTTATATGTTGCTGGATTCAGTTTGCTCATATTTTGATGAAGATTTTTTGGTCTATATTTGTAATTTTCTCATTTTATGTGTGATATCTTCGTCTGGTTCTTGTATCAGGGTAATATTAGCCTCAGTAAATGAGCAAGGATGTATTCCATCATCTCCCATTTTGGGGAAGATTTTATGAGGAATTGGTATAAATTCTGTCAACATTTGTTAGAATTCACTGGTAAAGTCATCTGGGCCTTGGGTTTTATTTTGCAGAAAGTATTTAAATTATCAATTCAATCTCTTTACTTATTCAAATATTTTATCCTCTGAATCTATTTTGGAAATTTATGTCTTTCTAAGAGTTTATTTATTTCACCAATTTTATCTAATTTGTTGCCATGCAATTATTTTTGGTACTTCCTAAAGTATTTCGGTGGGTGGTTAGTAATGTCTCCTCTTTCATTACTGTGTTTACTCATTTGAGTCTTCTCTCTTCTTGGTCAGTATTTCTAGATGTTTATCAATTTTATTGAACTTTTCAAAGAATAACTTTTGGTTTTTTATTTTCTCCATTATTTTTCTATTTTCTATTTCATTTATTACAACTTGAATCTTCCAGTTTCTCTGATTTCCTTGCTGTTTGCTTTGGATTTAGTTTGTTCTTCTTTTTCTAGTTTCATAAGGCTCAAAGTTAGGTTATTGATTTGAGATTTTCTCCTTTTATGGGCATTTACAGCTATGAGTTTCTCTCTAAGCATTACTTTAACAGCATTCTATAAGTTTTGATTCTGTGTTTTTTGTTCATTAAACTCAAAATATTTTCTAATATTCAATGTGATTTCTTCTTTGAATCATTGATTATCTAAAAGTATGTTAATTTTTACATTATTTCTGAATTTTCAAATTTATCTATTAATTTTTAATGTAATTAGAAATTATTATTAGATAACATACTTTGTTAGTTTACTCCTTTTAATTTATTGAGACTTGTTTTATGACCTAAAATATGATTCATCTTAAAAAAAAAACAAACAAGTTTCACAAGTACTTGAAAAGTATATGTATCTGATGTTTTGGGGTAAAATGGTCTATCTGTAAGTCTAATTGGTTTATAGTTTTATTTAAGTATCCAACTTAATTTTTGATCTGCCTGTTTGTTCCATACATTGTTGAAAATTAGCTTATATCTCCAACTACTAGTGATGAATTATCATATTTTTCTCTTCAATTATGTCAGATTTTGTTTTATGTATTTGGGGGCTTTGTAACCAGATGCATATATGTTTACATTTCTTTCTCTTTACTACGGATTAATGCGTTCATTGTCATAAAAAGTCATTACTTGTCTATATAGTAACAATTTTTTCCTTACAATCATTTTTGTCAAATATGTTTGTAGTGAGTCCTCCTTCCTTATGGTTATGTTTATGTATAAGTAGAGGGATATGTATATATATCCTTCTAGTTCCAACTTATTTATATATTTAAATCTAAAATATACACTGAGTGGCCAGAATATTATGACCACCTGACATTTGTAGACAAATTAGCTATAATTTCCCGCTGAAGTTGCTAGAGGGCCAGATCATTATAAACATCTGAATAGCACAAAATACCTAAGTATCGTTGCTGATCAAGTTCATCCTATCATGTTGATGGCATATCCCAATGGAGATGGCTTCTTCCAACAAGACAATGCGCCATGCCACGGTGCTCATATTGTGCAGGAGTGGTTTCAAGAACATGAGGGAGACTTTACCTTGCTTAGGTGGCCCCCACAATCACCAGATCTCAATCCAATTGAGCATTTGTGGGACGAAGTTAAAAAAGCCATCAGGCAGCTGGTTCCACAACCATCAAATCTCACAGAACTGGACAGTGCTATTCATCAGGCATGGTGTCAGATTCTTCGCATCACCTTTCAATATCTCGTGGAGTCAATGCCAAGAAGAATCACCACAGTATTGAAGGCAAAAGGTGGCCCAACGAAGTACTGATGGGTGGTCATAATAATCCGGCCACTCAGTGTATATCTTATAGGAAGCATATAGTAGAATAATGATGTTGAGTTCTTTCATCAATTCTGTCCATTTTTGGTTTTGATTAGAGTTTTCAATTCCTTTACATTTGATGAGGTAAGATTTACACTTGGCATTTCGTTATGTTCTTTCTATATATCTTAGATAATTTTTGTTTCTGTATTCCTCAAAAATTGCTATTTTGAGTCAATTATTTTAGTGTTCATTTTAAGTACTTTGTTGTTTATTTTATTATATTTTTAGTTATTTTTTAGTGGTTACTCTTGGATTACAATTAACATTATAAACAATTTAGTACAAAAGTATACTTAATTTTGAAAGTATATAAAAACTTTTTTCCAATGTATGTTTCCTTTGCTCTCTTTTGTGTGATTATTGTAAAAATTATATCCTTATACATTATAAATCCATAAACATAGTTGTACAATTATTGCTTTATGTAGTTGTCTTTAAATCAGATAGAAGGAAAAAGATTGGTACGAACAAAAATGCATTTACATTACTTATTTATTTACCTTTACTGTTGCTATTTATTTCTTCATGTATGTTTACATAATGTTTAGTGTCCTTTCCTTTTAGTCTAAAGAAGTGCTAGTAGCACTTCCACCAGGGCAGATGTGCTAGCAATGAATTCTCTCTATTTTGTTTTTCCAAGAATGTATGAATTTCTTCTTAACTTTTTAAGGATAGTTTCACTAAATATAGAATTCTTAATTGACCATCTTTTCTTTCAGCACTTTGAACATGCTGCTTAGCTGCCTTCTGACTTGCATAGCTTCAGATAAAAAGTCACTGTTAATGTTAGTGAACATCTCATATATTTTTTTCTTACTGTGCTGCTTTCAAGATTCTCTCTTTATCTTTGACTTTTGAAAGTTTGACTATGCCATGTCTAGGTGTGCATCTCTTTGATTTTATCCTGCCTTGAATTTGATAAGCTTGGGTGTATATATTAATTTTATAAAATGTATAATTAATTTGTAATTAAATTCATAAAATTAGAAATGTTTTCTAACATTATTACTTTCATATTGTTTTTGCTCCTTTCTCTTTCTTATCCTTCTGAGACTCCCATTATGTTTATGTCAGTATCCTTGATAGTGTCTCACAAGACTATTCATTTCTCTTTATTCTCTTTTTCTATTTCTCATACTGAATAATCCCAATTGACTTATCTTTATGTATGCTGATTCTTCTGCCAACTTAAACCTATTGAAACCTTCCATTTAAAAAGTTATTTCAATTATTATACTTTTAGCTCTAAAATATCTATTTTGTTCTTTTTAAATAATATCTATCTCTTTATTAGCATTCTCTATTTGCTAACATATCATCTAATATTTGCCTTCTCTTTAGACATGGGTTCTTTTAATATATTTATAAGAGCTGATTTAAAGTCTTTGTTTAGTAAGTCCAACATCTGAGCTTCCTCAGAAAGTTTTTATTTACTGCTTTTTTCCTTATGTATGGGTCATATGTTCATTTTGTGTGTGTGTGTCTCATAATTTTTTTAAAACTGGACATTTTAAGTAATACAATGTGGTAACCCTGGACATTGGAATCACCTGTTCTCCAAGTGCGTGTGTGTGTGAGAGAAAGAGAGAGAGAGAGAGAGAGAGAGAGAGAGAGAGAGAGAGAGAGAATATACTCTCTGGGTTTACTGCTTTTGCTATTGTGGCTATTACTGTATTTTGGTTTTGTTTTGTTTTGTTTTGTTTTTTAGTGACTTCCTATAACATACCACTCAATCTCTGCTTATTAGCTTTGTGGTCAACTAATTATTGAACTGAGATTTCCTTAAAGACTGAATCAATAAGATTTTATTTATTCTTTGATAAGGGTCTCTGTGTGTATATTGGGATATGCTTGATCTAAAAATCTCAAATTGGCTCCACCTACATTGGTAAAACCTTAGTTCAAAGCATCCACATCCCCTTCCCTTTTCTTCCAAATCATAGGTGGCAACGTACATACTTAAAAGTTTCAATAACAAACACTTAGAGTAGTGAAATGCTTTTGGTTCAAGAACCCCTTGAGAATCTTATGAAAACCATGTGTTATAGCTCCAGAGAAATGCATATATGTCCATGATTTGGGCTATAATTTTTGAGGGTTTGATTAAATTTCTTGATCAATTTAAGAGCTACAAACAACATATTTTTATAAATACGAAGATATATGGAGAAAGGGGAGAGATCAGGGAATTTTGAGGCTCCATTTTCATAAAGGAGAAGAGAAAAATATCCCTAGAGGGGAAATGACTTGCCTAATGTTAGATGATAATAGACATGAGCCATATCCAGGTCTCCTAATTCCTAGGTCAAGATTTCCCTCACCAAATTTCCTTGAATCATAGAACCAGTTACAGTTCTCTTTAGGTTGTCCTAGATTTTTATAGGCCCTGAGTCCCAAACAAGCTCTTACTATTGTGGTTTCTCTAACTAGATCTGAGACTCATATCTAATGCCAAGGATCTTTAGGAAAGGGAGATAGAGGGAAACCTGGCCTGTCATCCAGCAGGTACTAAGTAGATTTATATGGTTACACTGTGCCCAGCATGATGGAGGCATCAAGGGGTCACAGAGAAAGTCCAAGACATAAGACAGATAATCTAATGTGAAGACAGAACTAGGTCATAACACAATGCTGGAGCAACCCAGTATGGAGAACAAACACTAGTCTGAGAGGAGAATGGAGAAGTTGGTGTAGGTATGAATATAAAGGCAAGGCTCCATGGAAGACAACAGAAAATTGAAAGATGGGTAGAAACTAAAGAAATGGAGGACAGAATAGAAGGTATTTGTGGAGAGGAAGGGTAATAGCAAGAAAAGAGAGAAAAAGGGGAAAGAGTACAGTGAAAGGGAAATAGAGGACCAAGTCTGAATGGTCCTCTATTTCTGAGGGTTGTCAGTGGTTTTCTCATAAAAACTTCTATCCTATGGAGCCTCAACATGCAGCTCCAGCTTTGATGTCCCTGTTCTGGGGCCACCCTCGGAAGCTAACCATTTCATGTGTCTGTTTGACTCTTCACAGCTCCCTTTCACTGAAGGCCTGTACCACTTTTATCACAATGGCCTTGCAAAGGCCAGGAGAAAACGCAGCCTACACCACAAGCAGCTGCTGGAGAGAGACCCCAGGGTAAGTTTTCCTGGAAACCTATCTTCCAATTTCTGCCACCAGATGCAGGCTCACTGGGGTATTATAAAGAGGGTTGCCAGGGAATTTTGAAGTAAAGCCATTCGATGTATTGAGATGGGCCAATTGGATCCTTGGCAGAGTGGCACGGAGGACTCTCTGCTCCTCTATCTTGTGTATTATAAATAAGCCTTTAATAGGACTGGGAGAAGAGTAACAAGGATACCACCCTTTACTGGCTTGTCTTCTCCTGCATTATTGTGTGAGACCTTCTGATTGCCTGGGAAGATGTTTTGGCCTGTGATGGGTGGAAAGACACCAAGCAGGTTAGGGAGTCATTTTATAGAAGATTTCTACTGGTGTATCCTCATGCTCTGAGGAAGTTGTCATGCCCCATATTAGAAATAGAGAAAATGAGCTCACAATAGGCAGTGGGCTTCTCAGTATCCATGATGGTTGCAGTCATGGGAGCATCTCAGCTCCTCTTCTCACCTTGTATTTTCTCACACTGACTTAATTTATCACCATATTTCAATGGTCTTTTTAATGCTCATGTCCTTATTTTTTTAACCTCCAATCTTTACCTTATTCTTGGAATCCAGGTCTCATTTTCTATTTTTCCTTTAAATTCAATATTCCTGCAGCCAAACTTATCATCTTAACCAAAGTGGCAACTTTTTCAGTGTTCCCATTCTCTGTTTTCAGAATAAAAAATGGTCATCACTGAAGACTTCCTCTTCATATTTTGTGGGCATCCCATATATTTACATTATTTATATTCAATTGGATAGATTCTGATTTTCCCTACGCAATTCACTAAGAGGAAAATTAACAATCCAGGCAAGTTGCTCTCTATGCATTGAAGATGCATAACCTCTTCACCAGGACTCTTGAAGGAAAGTGGATATAAAGAGGGTCAGACATTTGAGTTACAGATTTACACATGAGACTCCTTTTGAGCTTATGGAATTTGTAAATTCATTCTGGTGAGGCATTTCATATGAACATTTGACTGAGTTTAATTCAGGCTTTAATTAGCAATGCAGATGAAACAGGGTTCCCAGCAGATCACCAACTAACAGGTCATAAGCAATTTGCCTTTAATTCCTCAACCCAGGGGATCCCACATTTTCTGTAGTGGAAATTCTACTCTGAGAAGCCACTTCATCTTTACTGTCAGACTAAGATTCAAGCTGCATGTGCTGCCAGCCAATGCCAGGCATTCTCAAAATGTCTGTTGTAGAAGCTGGAACCAAGGGAGAAGTTCTCTTTTCTGTGTTATAGCAGCCTTAGCCTGACTACAATTCAGTGCCCGGATGCCCTTGAGAAGCTCATGGACAGGGATCCTGTCTTTCTCATCTGTGAATCCAGGGTGGGCAACGGTAGTTAAAGACCACTCTGGTCCACTAGGACACTGGTTTTCCCTACATAGCATCTTGATCTTACCCTTTATGGCCAATTGTTTTCCTTTTATTTATATATTTTCTTATAAGTCCCATTGGTTTCTCCTCTTCCATGACTAAAGATGTTGCCCCAAGGTCACTAAGAAAGAAACACAGAAAAGAAACTGGAGCAGAAGGAAAGATGCTTGAAAGATGTGGGCTAGGAAAGAGAACTGAGGAACAGTGAAACTAAGAAGTCATTGGTTCAGAGAAACTTCTTAGGGTTGTTAGGCTAAAGTTTTCTTATTCTTGCACTTACTTGAAATGATTTTTGAAATGCTGATTCTTAAAGTGAGGAGTGATGTCTCAAAAAGAGAAGGAAATAAGATGGGTTGGGTAATAAGAAATGAAATCATGCACTGGTGATTCTAATCATTTATTTTCCTCCTCAAAATATTATCTACTTTAACCAAAAGGGGCATCCATTCTACCTTCATTGCCATTATAAAGGCCGTGGGAGTCCTCTGCCTCTACCTGGTAGAGGTATTCATCTTCCCTGCCCATGAAGATGAACAAAAAATAGCAGGGAAACTAAAGATCATAAATCTCCTGCACCTTTTCTCTGTCTTATCATTAAGGTTAAACGTCAAGTTCGTTGTCAATAATAAAATCATTCCAGGAAAGAAATAAAGCATAAAATCTCATAATTCTTTATTTAAAAAAACAAACTGCTAGTGACGGCTGCCTTGTTTTAAAATATTAGATTAAGGCCTGAGTCTTTCCTGTATGATATTCTTGTGGTCATCTAATTTTGGCATCAGCTGACAGCAAAACATGGGGATGACTATTCTTTAGCTATGAGCATTGCAAAAGTAGCAATGTGAGGATTCTGCCTTATGAGCTTATACACCTTAAACAAAAGGGCAAATAGGTCTGAGTGTTAGGATGCCTCACATTTTGGGTTCTCAAACACATTAAAACAGGTTTCCAAAAAAAAAAAAGAAAAAGTAAATAGAAGTATAGAGAGAAAAGGGGAAGAACCGGGTAGCCAGAAATGATTGTTGATCCAGGCTTTTGTCTCTTGCATAGATATTGCAAGTTACATCTTATGACTCAAGACATTAAAAGCAAGTTGTTCTATCAATCTCTGAAACGTGTTGTCTTCTAGACCTACAAACTTAAACATGTTTCTGGCCCCAGGTGCCTTTTTCCTCCTGTCTCTGCGTTGCTTCCTGGCCTTTTTCACTGGCTGTCCTCCCACTTGTGAAGAAGAATGCAAAGCCCAAGGAACCAGGCACATAGAGTAGGAGGCTTGAGCTGCTACAGGCTCCCAGGGATGAACCCACCCACCTAGCTTTGTAGCCAAAGAAAACACCAAGGTCTGCTACCAACCCAAGAAATAAACAAGAAAAGGAGAGAACAAAATCTGGTTTTGATTTTGCTCTAAATTCAGAATAGAAATTCCAAGGATGTGTGTCCCTCACTTAGCAACTAATTTTTATCTTTAAGGAAAACAATAGAAAGAATAGAAAAGGATCATAAGTGCTTTTTGTCTAGGCCAGTGGTTGGCAAATCGCGGCTCGGCAAACCGCGACTCGGGAGCCCCATGCGGCTCTTTGGCCCCTTGAGTGTGGCTCTTTCTAAGCCTTAGGAGTACCCTAATTAAGTTAATAACAATGTACCTACCTAAATAGTTTAAGTTTAAAATATTTGGCTCTCAAAAGAAATTTCAATTGTTGTACTGTTGATATTTGGCTCTGTTGACTAATGAGTTTGCTGACCACTGGTCTAGGCCAATAAAGTGTTGCTTTTAACATGTATATATATGCTCATCAGTATACAGGGCAATAGTAAGAAAATAGAGTCTGATACAGACTGTTTCAAAGGAGTTCTTGCCTTTCCATTTCTTTCTGCTAAAAGGATTAGCAGAATGTTGAAAAGCATCATTTAGATGATAAAAAGCAAAAGTTGTGTCTTGTTTTTTGTTTTTTGTTTTTCTGGGTATCTTGGTATGCTGCAGTTCTGAGTACATAGTAGATTAATAATTTTTCTTCGGGGTTTTAATTCATGAAGTAGTATTATTTTTTCTCGTCTTATTTTCTTAATATCTTTATTGATTTTAGAGAGGAAGGGAGAGGGAGAGAGAAATAAAAACATCTTGATGAGAGAGAATCATTGATTGGCTGCCTCTGGCAGGCCCCACACTGGAGATCGAGCCTGCAACCCAGGCATGTGCCCTGACCAGGAATCGAACTGAAACCTCCTGATTCATAGATCAATGGCCAACCTCTGAGCCATGCCAGCCAGGCTCTCATCATATATTTTTAACCCTATTCTAAAATGTGCAACCATTAGGAAACAGAAGTATAGTTTTTTGTAACCTCTTCCTTTAGATACATTCTTAATTGAGAGTAAAGAAAACCAATTACCATTTCATTATTTCTAAATCTTGTCACTGAGAATCTCATGAAGAATCAGTTTTTTATTTCCAAAGTCTAGCACACTATATTCCTGGTATATTCACCATCCTAGTACAACCACTGAAGCAAGAACAATATGTTTAAAAAGTTTTGGTAGCTAAAATTACTTGAAAATATAATAAATACATCCAGGTGAGATTTGTTAATCTCTGGCTAAGAGTAGCATCAACAAATCTTGACACCAAACCTAATTGTGGTCCATGGTCTACATATCAAACCCCAAAATTTCTACAAGTATGTGGAAAATAAATGTATTTAAGATAATATTTGTTCACATTTCTGTTGAACTATCTTTGGGTATCTGATGACATAGCATTGAAATAAAATACATTAAAAACACAAACTCACATTGTTCAATGAGCAACACACACTACTCATATGGAAGCCCAATAATTTAACAAAAATAACCTGAACTTCTTTTGTTGAGAGGAGTTATATTCAATTCAAGAATTATAAACATTTATTACCTTCCCTAAACAATTTTGCTAGGTCTTACAATTATTATTTAAAATCATTTCTAAACCTCTTTTAATTTTATGAGTCAGAAACTCCTATCTGTCAACAGAAAATGTTTCTCTGTTCCCTGTCTCAAAGAACAGATGTTTTCCTTATCTAAATGTATGTACATATCTAATGATCATAGATGACAACCACTTGAGTTATATGACCTATTTTTGTTTTTCATGGGTCTAATCTGAGCATATTTGTGAAGCTTTAATGTACTCCAAAAACCCACAAAAGTTAGTTTCCCAGGATAGTCCTTCAAAAATCCCACAGAACCATACCACCAGAACAAAAGAGAATTTTACCTACTCTTTAAAATTAACTGGATGTGACTGGTGTGATTTGTTAGTAAACATCAAAATAATGAGTAAACTAGGCTTTCTTTGTTTGTGCGAGTTAAAAATACAATAGTTGATATTGTTTTCAAAAATGGATTTATTATCATGGTTGAGACTCAGGTGGTTGACAGAGCTAGGACCAGCTTGTAATTACTTTGGGTCTTTTTCTGACATGACACAATAATGCTTTTAGGTCTAACTCAGATGGGGTAATTTAGCCATGAATAGTGAACATTTTGTACAGTGCTACATAGACTTAGATAAGAAAGATTAAGCATAGATGACATGGAAAATATGATCTGAAGGAGTCCATGAGATGATCAGAGCAACCACATAGCAATTTATTCACAATCCATATACATCTTTATGAAAAGAATACTGGAACTTCGACCGTTCAAAGCAAGCAAAGAAATTATTTACTCTCCTCCGCAAGTTACATAAAATTTTGTCACAATTGCTAAACTTAGCTTCTAATTCTTCTCAAATACCTAATATCAGTCATAGTATTTTATGATAATGACATGCCACTTGTATATATTGTATCTTTCCTTTGATTTATATTTGACCACTTAGATTAAAATTTAGGAAAAATAAGTGAAAACACCATTATCTTTTATAAAATCTACTTTCATATAAGAATTTATATCAAAGAATAGGTTGTCTTATCTTTATATTTATTAACTCTAAAATAGTGAAGTTTGAGATTTTGAGATACTGCACTAAGAAATGTATAGGAATTCTCCAATTTATCTTCTAGAATGTGCTGTGTCTCGGGCTCTTTTTTAAAAAAATAAATCTTTATTGTTCAGATTATCACAGTTGTTTCTCTTCCCCCCCCCATAGCTCCCCTTCACCTGGTTCCCACCACACCCCATGGCCTTACCCCCCCCCCCCCATTGTCCTCATCCATAGGTGTAAGATTTTTGTCCAATCTCTTCCTGTACCCCTTCCCCCTCCTTCCCCCTTGAGAATTGTCAGTCTACTCCCTTTCTATGTCCCTGATTCGATTCTATTCACCAGTTTATTCTGTTCATCAGAGTTTTTATTCACTTGAATTTTAGATTCACTTGTTGATAGATATGTATTTGTTTTCACTTTGTTGTTTATAATTTTTATCTTTACCTTTTTCTTTCTCTTCTCAGATAATACCCTTCAGCATGTCATATAATACTGGTTTGGTGGTGATGAACTCCTTTAGCTTTTTCTTGTCTGTGAAACTCTTTATCTGACCTTCAATTCTAAATGATAGCTTTGCTGGGTAGAGTAATCTTGGTTGTAGGTTCTTGCTATTCATCACTTTGTATATTTCTTGCCACTCCCTTCTGGCCTGCATAGTTTCTGTTGAGAAATCAGCTCAAAATCGTATGGGTACACCCGTGTAGGTAACTGACTTTTTTTTCCTCTTGCTGCTTTTAAGATTCTCTCTTTGTCTTTTGCCCTTGGCATTTTAATTATAATGTGTCTTGGTGTGGTCCTCTTTAGATGCCTCTTGTTTGGAGTTCTCTGTGCTTCCTGGACTTCTAAGTCTGTTTCTTTCACCAGGTAGGGGAAGTTTTCTGTCAATATTTCTTCAAATATATTTTCAATATCTTGCTTTCTCTCTTCTTCTGGCAACCCCATAATTCAGATGTTGGTACGCTTAAAGTTGTCCCAGAGGCTCCTTACACTATCTTCATATTTTTGAATTCTTTTTTCTTTTTGATTTTCCAGTTGGGTGTTTTTTACTTCTTCATATTTCAAATCTTTGACTTGATTCTTGGGATCCTCCTGTCTGCTGTTGGATCTCTGTATATTATTCTTTATTTCAGTCAGTGTATGCTTAATTTCTGATTGGTCCTTTTTTATATCCTTTAGGGTCTCACTAAATTTCTTGGAGGTTTCTAGAGTAGCCTTATAACTGTGGTTTTGAACGTGATATCCAGTATTTTGCTTTCATCCATTTCTTTCATTTATGACTTCTTTGTCTCCACATTTTGGCTGCTTCCCTGTGTTTGTTTCTATGTACTGGGTAGCTGCTAAGTCTCCTTGAGTTGATAGAGTGGCCTTGTGTGGTTGGTGTCCTGTAGGGCCCAGTGGCTCAGCCTCCCTAGTCACCTAAGGTGTACACTTTGGTGCACCCCTTTGTGGGGTGTTTGCACAGTCTTGTTGTAGTTAACCCTTGATTGCTATTGGTATCACTGGGAGGAATTGACTTCCAGGCCAATTGGCTATGGTGACCAGCTGTGTCTACACTGGAAGATCTTTTGTGCAGGAGACACCCTTATGGTGCAGGACTTGCTTCAGTAAGGCTTTGGTGCTCACTGACTCTGCCCCTTGAGTGTGTCACTTATGGATGTGAAGAGTTGTAATCCGTTATCATCTCCAAGGAGGTACAAGGTCAGCCACTGTCTGGGGCTGCCCAGCAGGAGCTACAGAGACATCTGCAGATTCCTCCTCTTTGTATGGAGTTTGGAAGTGCCCAGACAAGGCCCAGCTGTGAAGCAAGGCTGCTGCTACTACCAGATATTGGGCCTTCTTTTGGAATCTCTGGGGCTCTCTGACCCAGTTGCAGTTTGTTTTAGGCAAAAGAACAGGCCATTCATATGCAAAAGCTGATACGCACAACTTGGGTGGGGTTGTAAATTGGGAGGGGCAGGGTCTCTGGGAATCACCAGGGCAGAGAAAACAGCAATGGCTTCCCTAAACCGGAAAAGTCCCTGGTTCTCCACGTCCAATGCGCCCGTGCAGGAACAATGATTGCTTTAAGCACCTCTAAAAGTAAGCCACCCTCATGTTCCTGTCCCAATGCCAGACAGTCCAGTTTCTCCCCATGTGTCTGGGTCCCCCAGAGTCTTGCCCCTAACTGGAATTCAGGGCAAGCAGGAGCTTGCATCTCCCTCCCGGTTTAAAGAACAGCACATCCAGATGCCAGCACTTTCTGCACCTCCTCACCTCTTACCAGTTTCAATGCACTTTCTTCACCTCTCTAGTTGTAGAATTTCCACTCAGTCAGCTTTCCCACGGTTCTGAGTGGTAGTTGTTCTGCCATTTAGTTGTAATTTTGGTGTGGCTGTGAGAGGCAGCAAGTATAGGTGATAACCTATGCTGCCATCTTGGTATCTCTCCATGTCTCAGGGTCTTTTTGAGAGAAAAGAGGAAACAGATAAATTTAATTATATTTTACCTATTAAAAAACACAGGCATAGTAAGTTTTTTTAAATATTATGGCAAATACAATAGTATTCTGTATGTCTGTAGAACTTTTATTCCAGATGCCATTCTGGCTGCCTTTTCTTTATGTTCTCATTTCCTTGTAGCTAGAATTGGGCCAAAAGGTTATTCTATCCAGAAGTGGAAGTACAAAAGGTGGATGTGTGCTTGAGTCACACATGACTTTGTGAAAGTTCAAAACGCATCCCAACAATGGTGACCATATTTTTCAATCTGGATTTAGTTCTCCTGGTTGGACAAGGGAACAACCTATTTGAAATTGGGGTTCTCACAGGGAAATGATTGTCTGTGATGCATGATCATATTAGTTCATGGCCTATCGATAAAGCTGTGCACATATAGAGTTGGCCATTGGTGGAGTAGGGGAAGTCTAAAAGACACACATAGAATGAAATTATTCCTTCAACTATTGGAGCCTTAGAGGTACAGATTAGCTAGAATTCCTAAGAAAGACTCCTCCCTTGGCTAACAAGTGTTCATGGGCACCTCTGCCATGACTACTCCAAACAGAGAAATAAAGTAAACCAGAGGCCGAACCGGTTTGGCTCAGTGGATAGAGCGTCGGCCTGTGGACTGAGGGGTCCCAGGTTCGATTCCGGTCAAGGGCATGTATCTTGGTTGCGGGCACATCCCCAATGGGGGGCGTGCAGGAGGCAGCTCATCGATCTCTCTCATCGATGTTTCTGGCTCTCTATCCCTCTCCCTTCTTCTCTGTAAAAATCAATAAAATATATATTTAAAAAATAAAGTAAACCAGAGACCTCTGGAACTGAAGTAAAGTGATGTTGAAGCTAGATAATAAAGATAGAGGAGAGACAGAGGTACAGGAAACATCCTGTATAATAAAAGCCTAATATGCAACCCATGGAATGACCAGTCACTATGATGTACACTGACCACCAGGGGGGGCAGATGCTCAACACAGGAGCTGCCCCAAGCCTGCAGGCTCCAGGACAGCCAAGGCAGATGCCAACGGGGACCTCCCCCGCCCCCCAATCGCACCACTGGTTGCCCCAAAGATTGGCCCTGATCACTGGCCAGGCCTAGGGGCCCTACCCATGCATGAATTTCATGCACAGGGCCTCTAGTTTTTAAATAAAACAAATTAACTGGTAGAAAGCAAGTGAGATCCAGTCCCACACCAATGCTGCAACCCCCACATACCTCCTAACAGTTGTTTCAATATAGCTTGAACCACATGACCCCTTCAGTGACCTGGACATTTTCTATTCTGTAAATAGCTCAATTTCTATATAGAAATAGGAACCACTTTGAAGGAGCTAATAACTCCAAAAGGAGTGCATAGCAAAGTCAGGCAAACATCATTTCCCCTTTTCCTCTGGATTTCCCTTGCTGCCCCTCTCCACCTTGTTTCCTCTCCTCAAGAATCTGTAAGCAGCAAACACACAATTCTAGAATGTCCTGTGTGTCTCAGACTCCAAGAGGAAAGCTGCTTTACAAAAAAATTAACTATGAATGCAAGTGAATACACATATGATGAAATCCACGAGGAAGGCTTTGGGGCTCATACCCCTCTCTTCCCAGCCAGCCAGATAGTTATTCTCTGCACATGAGTGAGGAGAAAGCAGTCCTCCAATGATCGGGCTTATGACATTTCTGCAGGAACCAGACCACTGAGTCAGAAGAGAGCAGACAGGATCACACCAGGGCTTCCTCTCGCTTTTATTTGATAACAACTGCAAGAATGTGAATGCATGTTGGATGCTGCTGTTTTAGTTTGGGTTCCTGCAAAAAGCAAATCTGAGACAAGGACTTGGAAAATGATCATTTATTTGGGAGGGCATTCCTAAGAGGAAGAGTGAAATGAGAAATAGACATGAGGAAAGTAAATAGAAGGTGATATTTTTTTTTAGCAGGTTTCCACTGTAGGCACCTGAGGCTCAGTCCCTCTGGGGACTCTCTGAAGGTGTGTGGGGTGTGTGTGTATGTGTGTGTGTGTGTGTGTGTGTAGGTTGTGCTTAAGAGTTGTCCCACAAGGAACAAAGTTGCTGGATGATTAATCTACTGGCTCTGTTTCCCCTTTTTGCGTTGATTCGGATGTTAAACCCCTGGCACTTCTGGGTTGCCCTCTGCACAGAGGAATAAATCTCAGGATGCTGCAGAAAGTGGAAAGTCAGAGATGGTGATGCTTGATATGAGAAGCTGTCAGCAGTGACAGGTGAACTCAGGAAAGGGCTGAGAAAATATGGGGATGCCAACAACTACTGCTACACATCCTAAAACCCAATGCTATTCTAAGGATTTAACATGCATCTTCTTATTAAACCTCAAATGTCTTCTGTGAATTAAGTGCTGTCAGATTTCCAATTGATAGGTGAGGAAATGGGAGCTTAGAGAGTCTCTTGATTTATGGAAAGTCTGTAAGGGGTCTTCACCACTGCACAATGATGATCTGCCATTGATTTGAATTTCATAAATAAATTTTCCCTGTTCCTCTGCACAAATAAAATTACAAAACAGGAAGAAGCCAAAGGAAACATCAATTCAGCCCTTTGTCTTAAAGCTTTAAAATAAAATTTTACCATTGAGACAAAATAACCTAGAGAGGGTAAGTGACTTCTCTGGGGTCACACAGCCATAATTGATGGGGAGGAAAGAATGAAATCATGACCACTCTCAATATTATATCCGACTTAAATAAAAAGCTAAATGAGATTTGATATTGCTTATGAATTTGTGATTCTTTAAAACTTATTTTTGCTAATTAATCATTGGATTCTCTAAATCAAAAATAGCTTAGTAAAAAAAAATGAAGGTATATCATCAGTTTATGTATCTTAATGTGAATTCAATGAATTCAGCTATAAATGAAAAAGTAAAAAAGGAGAGTGAAATAATAACAAGGGTGGGTACTTCTGCTCAGTATTCTGCTCAACTAGCTTATGCCCTGTAGTGGTTGTGAAGGACTAGAACAGTGGTTCTCAACCTTGGCTGCACATTAGAATCACCTGGGAATCAGGATTTTAAAAAGATTCCCAGGTGATTCTAATGTGCAGCCCAGGTAGAGAACCACTGGACTAGAGTCAGCTGAGTACCCAGCTGGCCTCATTGTCCTCATCATTCCCATAGTGGGAGCATTTCGTCTCTGAGGGTGAGAGACTCTAGCATTTAAAGTAACACTTTTGTTGCAAAAATATGCCCTAAGCACAAGCAAACTTCATCTGCTGTGTGAACAATGCAAGAAGACCAGATTCTTTGTGGAAGGAATATTCTAAAAAATTTGATGTATTGAGATACCACATATCAATTTCTAACTTTCCTCAGAAATTTTCGAAGCCAATTTTGACCATGCATAGTTTCCACTATACCAACTTCAGAAGTGGACCTTTCCAGTGTGATTCCTCTATCCTCCTTGAAGCTTTCCCTGACTTCCCATAATGCAGCGGTTCTCAACCTGTGGGTCGCGACCCTTTTGGCGGTTGAACGACCCTTTCACCGGGGTCATCTAAGACCATGCTGCGTATCAGATACTTACATTACAATTCATAACAGTAGCAACATTACAGTTATGAAGTAGCAATGAAAATAATTTTATGGTTGGGTCACAACATGAGGAACTGTATTTGAACAATAATAGATACAGAGGCAGAGCTGCCTCAAACAGATTGTCAAACTGCAGCGGGAAGGCCGGGGAGGGTTGGGGGGCAGGAGGTAGGGAGGTAAGAGATCAACTAAAGGACTTGTATGCATGCATATAAGCATAACCAATGGACATAAGACACTGGGAGATAGGGGAGGCTGGGGGACTGTCTAGGGCGGGGGGATAAAATGGACACATATGTAATACCCTTTGTAATACTTTAAGCAATAAAAAAAATAAAATAAAATAAAGGGCCAGAAGGTTGAGAACCACTGCCTCTATAAAAAAGGAGACAAAGATGGTGTCTTAGCTTGGATTTCCTGGAAACAGACTCTGAGATAGGGGCTTGCATGTATAAAAGATGCTGAAAAATGCTATTTGCATATGTGGTTGTGGCTCCTTCAAATCCCTCTCATGTCTCACATTTCTCTGCTTCCTCTTCTGCTTACGGCCTCATGTGACTTCATTGGGCCCACCCAGCATAACCTCCCTCTCTTAAAGTCAGCAGATTAGTAACCTTAATTAAGTCTGCAAGGTCCCTTTTACCAGTGATGTCACATAACTGTGAAAATAACATCAGGGGATAAATACCAGGGGGTCAAAATTCTGCCCTGAGCCTTGACCTTTCTGGAAGAGTTAGTATGCCTTCCAGGTGAGCAGCTCTCTCTAGGCAGCCTAGCTTCCCCTTACTGCCCTTCTCCAGGGATTGCTTTTAGCTCAGAAGGAAACAAATTAGTAAACCCATAAACTTGACCATGCTTTGAGACCAAATGGTGAAGCCAAGAGACCCATGTGTAGCACATTCTGACTTAGCTTCCCAGCTGGTGACCAAATTCATTTTCTAGAACCTCCTGGAGGGATGGGCTCAGCAGGTGTAAACTTTCCAGGGGTTATTATACATTTTGAGAGTGACTTACCAGCATTGGGAGAAGGAGAAATGTGTTGCAGGAGCATGCAAGGGAAGGATGAATTCAGTAATGCTCCAACCTGTGGGGAAAGCTAATCTTCTTTAATCTGTTGGTTTTATTATGCAGGAGAGAGCGACTTTCAGTATCTCCTGTGGGCATCACAGATGTGCCTGGCTTCCTGCCTCAAAGAGCTGCTGTTCGTGCTATAATTAACTATTTGTGGGAAACAGGGAAGAATTATTTACTATGGATTCAGAAAGGCACAGGGAAAGCTGCTAATGAGCAAGCCTGGCTTTTTCTAGATGTTGTGGGCACATTTTTTAAATAATTACTATTGTTCATGCTACCATGCTGACTACAAGAAATGGGAACATTCTGGGAGATACCAGCAAGCTCAGAGATCTCTGAGGAGTTTTAGCTTCCTTTGGGAGAATTCTAACAAGCCCTAATGCAGAGAAAAACAACACAGAGAGAAGAAAGTGGTGCTGTATCATCTTTATAATCCACAAGATGAAGACTCTCAAATTATGAGCTGGCAAACTCTCAGGGCTTCCTAAAATCTTAATGTTTATATGAAAAATATTTTCCTGATCTGCCTTACCTTATTCTCCAAGGTGCTTCCACAATCTTCTCCAAGATGCAAAAGAAAATATCTTTAAATATCTAAAAATCATTTATTAAATCTAAAAATTAAAATTTTGTGTATTCTTCTTAAACTCACAATGCAAAAGTAGGTTTGCAATAGTGAATATGTAAAAGTTTATTCTTGTATTATTATTTATTTATTATTGTATCATTTATTTGTATTATTTCCATATGAACAACTGTAAACCTACTTTTTGTCAACCCTTGTATAACTCTTTTATTTAGTAGCTTGCTAGCAAACCATATAGTTATTCAGTATTTACACAGATCAACTATATGTTAAGCACTGTTCTAGGTACTGGGAAACAACAGGGAACAAAACAATGTCCTCATCCCATGCAGGTTATATGTCAGTGGGGATAAAGGACAGGGACAAAAGCCAGATGAATGAAGCAATTATAAAACTGGTGGTGAAAGTGTTATGAGGATGAATAAAGTGTGAGGAAGACAGAGTTCCAATGGAGGGAAGTTTCTGTTTTATAAACAGTGCCCAGGGTGGTTACTTTGATAAGGTGACATTTATATATAGATGTAAAGGAGGTATGAAAGGTATCCAGCCCTAGCTGGTTTCGCTCAGTGGATAGAGCATCGGCCCAAGGACTGAAGGGTCCTGGGTTCAATTCTAGACTATGGCATGTACTTCAGCTGCAGGCTCGATCCCTGGCCCAGGTCAGTGCACATGCAGGAGGCAACCAATCTATGTGTCTCTCTCACATCAATATTTCTCTCTCATTGTTTCTCCCCCTCCCTTCCGCTCTCTCTAAAAGTCAATGAAAAAAATATCCCCAGGTAAGGATTAACAAACAGAAAACAAAGGAAGGTATCCATGTGGCTATCTGGAGAAAGGACATTTCCAGCAGAGGAACCAACAAGGGTCAAGGCCTGGTGTCCAAGGGACACTTGATATGTTATAGGAAGAGCAAGCATGCCAGTAAGACTGAGAAGATGTGAGCTGGAAAGAACGAGGGAAGAAATGAAGTCAGAGAGGAGCATGAGAGCAAGACCACAGAGGATATTATAAGTCAGGGTAAGAACTTTAGATCAACTTTGAATGAGATGGGATTTCTTTGCCTCAGTGTCAATAATAGATTATGGGGCGGGCGTGGGGGATACAACTAGAAATCAGGGAGATCAGTGCAAGGTAACTCCACATTCCAAAAGATAAAGGTTTAGGCCAGGGTAGAAGTTGGTGGAAGTGGTGAGAAACAAGTCAGATTTTGGGATATATTGTGAAGAAAGAGCCTTCAAGTCTGCTGATTCATTGGCTATGGGTTAGCTAAGGGATGGGAGAGAAAAAAAGAGGGCAAAGGTGTCCCCCAAATTTGTTGGTCTGAATTACTACAGCACAGAGATAGCATTTATGTAGATGGGCAAAATAAGGGTAGAGGTAAGTTAATGGGGGGTGAGTAGGAAATCAAGAGTTTAGTTTACCATTTGAGATTTCCATTGAGTATCTAAGTTGAGAGACAAAATGAGCAAATGGACTTCAAGATTTGGAGTTGGGAGACATAAATTGGGGTCACGCACATGTTGATAGCACTCAATGCCATGAGACTAATTGAGATCATCTAGGAAATGAGTGTCAATAGGGAAGACCAACTATGTCAAATAGAGCTCTAGGGCATTCTAACATTTAGAAGTCTGTAAGATGACCAGGGACCAACAAAGGAGACAAAAAAGGGACGAACAATATAGGAAGAGTCCCAGAGGTGAAGAAAAACTAATCTGTTCAATGTGCCCTTCCTTACTCACAATTTATCAACTTGGCCATCTCTATAATTATTTCTTACTAGAACCACTAAAATACATCAATACAATAATGTTTCTTCAGTTTTTCCCTGTCTAACCTATTTTTTCCTCGAAGAGTATTGAAATTCATGGTGCACACATGAGCTCATGAAATAGAAATAGTGGCATGAATTTTATCTCAACCCGACACTGCCGTGTTTGGGCTGGGTGGTGTGCTTTAAAGCAGGGAGTCACAGTGGACTCAGAATGGATGAGAATCAAGCTCTTAAGGCCTCGAGCCCAATGAGGCAAGATTTCAGAGACAAGACCTGGTTCTCAGAGCTATAGGACAAAGTTGCTGGGAAACAGCCTCTGTTTGACATAGCAAGAGGAGAATCTGAGTTGGGCACTTCATTTTAACTGTCGGGGACTACAACAGTCATAAGAAAGATCAAAGTGACTGTAAAGCAGAGGAAAGAACCTTAATCTCCAAGTAAGAAAAATAAATATGCAAGCTGTGTGAATTTAATCCTGATCACATTTTCATGGATTCCAGAAAGATAGAGTTCTTAAAATAATTTCCTGTTGATTCAAAATCAATCTGCAAAGTAATTTCTCACTCCTTAAGCCACTGTTCCAAAATGAATTTTATTCAATTCTTAGCTGAAGGAGACTATCAATGTTTCTTAATGATGACATAACTAAATGGTTAAAGTATGTATTTTTATCAACTACTTAATTTTCCTAAGATAATATTTAGTGAGCAAAGTTAGATTTACATATGCCACTGAAAGGTTGTTGTTGTTGTTTTAAAGCCACTCTTTAAAAAGCTCACTTGGATATTTTTTAATTGCTTTACCCATTTGCCCTTTATGAGGCCCATTGACATTTTTGTGATCACATCTCCACCTATAAACAGGCTCCGTGTTCTTAAATCCAAGCCAATGGAATTTTGAAAATGAGTAAAATTGAATTCTTACCATTTCCAGTCATTTCTAACGCTTGTGAATTGAAGAGAGAATAGGAGTGAAGCCAGATCTAGAAACAAGTAAACAGCAGTTAGACAAAGAGATTCTTGTCTCAATAACAACCCAATTGCTGGTGTTTATCTAACTGGTTTCCCATTATCTGTACCGAAAATGTTATGTTTTCTATCTCCTCTATGGCAAGTATGTCCTATGTAGCAATAAAGAACTTAACTGCCTAAGAGAAAATAGGTAAGACAAACAATTTTCAATTTTCAATTCCCCTTGAAAATGGAGAGCAGCTGACCCATGTAAAGAATTGCTTAATGAATGTTAGGTTGTGAGGACACCTCAAAGAAATGACAAGAGAAAGCCTTCCCACAGAGCAGTAGAAACGCAAAGCAATTGTGCACCACGGAGAAAAGAAGCATGATGGAGAGCGTGCACCTTGAGATCATTCTTGGGTTCTAATACTAGCTCTGATACCAATTATCTATGTTTCTTTGAACAAATCATTTTACCTCCCACGCTTTAGTTTCCTCCCCTCTACAGAGGGAGTCTCCAAAATGCCCCTTCAGGTGATGAAGTCCCTCCAACTGCTTAATGTCCACGCCAAGACTAACACCCAGATATTCCCACTAGTTTGTGATCCTTCCTTTGCATATCTTTATTTTCATCTGAGAAATTGGGGGTTTTCTTTAAACCAATACTCCAAAGTGTCTAAAACTAACATTTACCTTAGTATCCTCATTTTTTTGGAAGAGAATTTCAAACTTTTTAATGTTCAAACCAGTTCATCAAAGCTCTATAATTTTATTTCTTGCCTCAAGGGAAGTGTTAGATTTTGAGGTAGAGATTATATACCCACTTTCAAGGTAATAGCTGCTCTATCATGTTGCGTAAAATTGAGGTTTGGCATAAGATTTCATTTGGCAAGGTAGATATGGAGGAGTTGAGGTATTTTAACTAAAAAAAAAATAAGTTTTTAAATCATTGATTTATAAATAAGCCCTATTCTCCAACCAGTCAATTGGCGTGTCCAACCATATCACAGACTGAATGCCTAGAGAGACCAGGCAAATCAGTTACAAATTGAACTGGTTGAGTGTAAGCAAAGCAGCAACTCAAGCAAGAGGACAAATGACATTATCTTCTGCCTGTAGGTGGGAAATTCAACAGGAAGTAGTGAGGACTGAGGAAAACCAGAGAGCACACACCCTATCAAAAGGAGGCACTAGACGATCCTCTTCCTCAGTTGATTATTACCTCATAAAAATGGAGGTCCATGGTTGTCAGATTTTGCAATTTTTCAAGAAAATCAGAAAATACCAACCTTGTACAAAATCTTTGTGCTTTTAAAAAATATCAGTGACTAAAGCAAATTTTTTAACACACTAGGAAGCTAAAGAAAACATGTCAACAGAACAAATTTATCCATGGAAGGCTATTTTTGCAATCCCTGCTCTAATACCTCTCAACATGGGATGACCCAGTATCTGGCAAGACACCTTTGTTACTAGCCCCCGACTTCACTATTTGTCAAGGTAGTCCACACAAAAGTTCTCCCTTAAGGCAATCCCAAAGCCATTTTCTTAAAGCATTGGTCCACAATCCAGGTTCTACTTTCTGGGACCAAATGATTTCATCCTCCATGTGAGAACCCTTCAAACATTTTTTAAATAGTTATTATGCACCCTGAATTTTCTTCAGAGTAAACATTCCTGGTTCTTTCATATGTTTTCATTGAATTGGTGCTCATATCCTGTGTTTTTATGATGTCTCTGAACATTGTCTGAGAACTAAGCACATAATCCAGCTACAGTCTAATGATGTCAGAGTTCTCATATTTTGAAAGCTAATCTATTAATACACCATAGGGTCACATTAGACTTTTTAAAAAGTCCTACATCTTATTTTTTACTAGTACTGACACTACAAATAGTCAAAACTTCTTCTTTCTTCTCAAATATTCTATGAAACAATCCATCCTTAGAGAGTTGAGTATTAGTCCTAAAGCATGGACTTAGGTTTAATTTTGTATTTTTTACCTTGTTAAAGTTCATTTTGACCTATCAAGATTTTATTGGATCCCGATTCAGTCTCCTTCAGCTTCCTGTCGTCTGTAATTTTGATCAATATCCTCAACCAGTTCTTAATAAAAAGGTTGAATAAGACAGAAAAAATGGCAAAGCTCAGAGCCCTTTGTCCAGAATGATAAAAATCTATTAATATAGATTCTAAGGAGTATTTCACACTGACTCCATATTAAAAGGAAGTTATAAAGCATCCAAGAAAACATCATTCAAGTGAAATGAAAAACAGCATCTCACCAGGAAGGCTATTTGAAGACTGGGTTTATATGGCTTAACTGCATCAATCTGAATCTAGTTGATTTGTTTGTGTACTCTGTTCTCTGAGCAATCAGTGTGTTTGCCATAGAGCAATCTAATTCAGCCATTTACACGACCAAAATCACCAGACCAACCAGTTTTCAATCTGGTCTTTTGAGTAATTTGAATTCAGTTGATAATTTGTCCACACATCTGAAACTAGTTTATGTTTAATCATAAAAAATTTTAATCAAAGAACCAAAATCAATGAGTAATCATCAATTCTAATCATGAGAGTACCAGGTGGTACTCAAATGTAGACCAAATCAAATTTTTCTAAAACTTAAAAAAGTGATTCCTTTTAAATGAGTAAGTCAAGACATCTCAGAAATAGACTAATCTGGCTAAGGATCACATTCTCCATGGCTAAAATATAAGCTGTCATTTGACTTATCAGAGCACTCAAAAAATTTCTCTACCACTTACTCACGTGACCTGGGAAGGTCACTTAATATTCACTAATTACCTCTATTTTACTATCTCTATCATTAAAGCCCAAATGTCTGGAAATAAGTTGCCTTAATTTTTAATCTCTATTATGAAATCACAATGAAAGTAGCAATATCAGCAAATAAATGCCTAAGACTTCAAAGCTAGAAGGGTGACTTCATCTTTGAAAGTATGTATTAGTTTCACAAATACATTATAACTTTTGCCAGAGCAGAAAAGATGACAGAATCATCTACTTCTTTTGCATCTTTTCCACTTAACTCTCTATTGATTTTCCTTGGCTCCCTGTACACCATGAAAACTTTTAGTGAAAATGAAAACTGTGTTCCTCAATCTGTATGATGTTGGCGTCTTTGCATTTTCTAACAGAGTGTTGTAAATAATTAAATAGTAATTAAGATAAGATAGATTATGTGTTAGTAACAAATTAACCCCCAAGTTTACTGTTCACTTATTCTACCTGTGCAGGATGGCTTGGTTGGTAGGGACTCTGATTAATCATCTTTCAGTAATTGATACTGTTGAAGGTTCCACCATCTTGAGACACCTCCTAACATTTGGCTTTCAGGACACTGGAAGAGAAAAGGGAGGAAGAAGCATGATAAGCTCAAGCAACTCTTAAATGCCTTATCTTGTAAATTACGTATCATTTCTCACCATCCATTGGCCAAAAAGAGACACAATACATATCTCAATGTGAAGCTGAGAAGTGCAGTGCTCCCAAGTACTCAGGAAGAAGAGACCAACTGGATACGGGGACTAGTAGAAGTCCCTTATACAGTGTATTTTTTATTCAGAACAATAATGAAAATATGAATAAAACCATGTTCTATTCTTATGGGTTATTCTTTGGGACAGAGACTTTCCCATATAAGCTCAGCACTCATGTTTATAATTATATTAGAGGCCCAGTGCATAAAATTCATGCAAGGGTTGGGAGGGGGGGGGTGTCCCCCAGCCCAGCCTGCACCCTCTTCCAATCTGGGACCTCTTGAGGGATGTCTGACTGCCCATTTAGGCCCGATCCCAGTGGCCCTCTCACAATCCAGGACTGCTGGCTCCCAACCACTCACCTGCCTGCCTGCCTGCCTGATTGTCCCTAACTGCTTCTGCCTGCCAGCCTGATCACCCACTAACCACTCCCCTGCCAGCCTGATTGATGCCTAACTGCTCCCCTACCAGCCCAATTGCCCCTAACTGTCCTCCCCTGCTGGCCTGGTCGCCCCTAACTGCCCTCCCCTTCAGGCCTGGTCGCCCCTAACTGCCCTCCCCTGCAGGCCTGATCACCCCCAACTGCCCTCCCTTGCATGCCTGGTCCCTCCCAACTGCCCTCCCCTGCTGGCCATCTTGTGGTGTCCATCTTGTGTCCACATGGGGGCAGCCATCTTTGACCACATGGGGGTGACCATCTTGTGTGTTGGAGTGATGGTCAATTTGCATATTGCCTCTTTATTATATAGGATTATATAGGATTGGCAGCAATTGCTACCATGCAGTCTCTGGCTAATGAGAAAGTGCAGAGCATTAGTGCCAAACTTTGTCTTTTGCTAAGATCGTTAAACCAGTATCTCTCATCACATGTGCTCTTCTGCAATGTGACCTGACCCTTCTCCTCTATCAATAGGGAGAGTCTGTTTCTCCATCCCCTTGAACTTATCAAGCTCTGTGATTTTGGGTCCATTAGAATGTGATAGAGTGATGCTGTGCCAATTCTGGGTATAGCTCTTATCAGACCTGGTGACTTCCATTCCTGCATCGTGGGACCCAACTGCCATGTAAGAAGTGTGACTACCCTGTGGAATACCCTGCTGTTGGCAGGCCAAGCCAGATGGAGAGGCTGATATCCTGTGAGAAGTGAGAGAAGCCAAAGAGCACCAAGATATCAGACATAGGAGTGAAGAAATCATCTTGGAAGTGGATTTTACACTCCAGCCATTCCATGTGTTGCTATTTGAAGACAAACCACACAGCCATGTCTCTTCTGAAATCTTAACTCATGAAATGTTGAGCCAAATAAAATAGTTATTTCAAGCCACTAACTTCTGGGGTCATTTATTATGTAGCAATAGGTAACCAGAAGGCAAAAACATTTTCCCACCAGTTCAGATGGGGATGAGTAGTGGAGAAGTGAGTCATGGCATGGAGCATATTAAAATGGAGTGACAGGCCGAACTCTGAAGACGCTACAGCCCAGTAGTATATTTGCAGTGTCTATTAGTCAGTTTTATTTCTCTAGACACTGATTTTGTGATGTTGTTTCTTGCTGGGGTCCAACCCCAGCGGGTCCAGGGGTCCCCAAAGGTGTGGACGGAGTCGGCGAAGAAGGAATGACACGGTAACAGTGTTCACTTGATCAGCAGCCTAGCCAGGATCTCCAGCCAAGTTCTGGTCTGGATCTCCAGCGAAGTTCTGTTTAGGATCTCCAGCCAGGTTCTGTGTCCATGGTCTCTTGCTAGGTTCTCCAGCCAGGTTCTCCAGGTTCTCCAGCCAGGTTCTGTAGCCATGTTCCCTCGCTAGGTTCTCCAGCCAGGTTCTGTCACCAGGTTCTGGTCAGGTTCTCTTGCCAATTTCTGTAGTCAGGTTCAGTCCAGGATCTTTTGCCATGTTCTCTCGCTAGGTTCTGTCTCTAGGTTCTGAGGCCAGTTTCTGTCCAGGATCTTTTGCCATGTTCTCTACAGCAAAGTTCTTCTGTCTCTAGAGAACGTTCTGTGTAGGTTCTGTGCCTAGGTTCTGTCTCCCTCTCTGTCTCCTTACATCTGTGTCTTGCTGTCTTATTACATCTGTATTTATACCAGTTGATTCAATCCTATCAATCTCTATTACAAAGGTTAGGGCGTTTCTTATCTCCATTCCAGGGAGTAAAGATTATGTAGTTTAAGCATGATTGTTCGCAGTTAAAGTGATTAATTACCCACCTGGCACTTAGTTAAGAGGTTTTATTCCCTCCCTAACTTCAGGGGAAAATCCCTACCTGGGGAAACAATCTTTCTCAGAGAGGAGACCTTGGTTAAAACACATAGTGCCAAGAAGGTGAGCAAACATTTTAAGAACAGTATGCCATATATGCCAGGTCCTTTGAAACAGCAAGGATGGACCGGCTCCCAGCAGTTTCTATTTAACTTATAAAAGTGTTTTAGTTTTACAGTTGTATGGGAGCATTAGGAGCTGCTACCAAATTTCATTTTGTGCTTATTTTAAATAGTGTGTCAATATTGGGGGACCAATGAATAATCTTTTTCCTTAAAGAGTCCATCACTTGTTCAGGTTTATTCAAGTTTAAGAAATTAATGAATCTTTAAAAAGATCTAAGAGAGGTGGGTTTCTTCAAAGTGTAAACAAAGACAAAAGCAAAATGTCCCTGTGGCATCAGAAGGTGCCACGTGAGGAGCCACATGAGGAGCTACGTGTGTGGCAGAAAGAGAGTCAATGGAAGAATCAGGAGTTGTGAGTTCTAATCACAATTCTCTTATTTTATTGTCTGCAGGGTACAGAAAACCATTTTGCTTTATGGTCCTCAGTGCCCCCCATCTGTGAAATGATAAATGGCATCTGCCCTGTTCATTTTGTAGAGTTACTGTTGACAAACTAGATGATAAGATTTTCTCTGAAAACGGGTATTATTGTTCATAAAAAATCAGAGCAGCATTTTAAGTTCCATGATGAAAAACTAAAAATAACCTGGCTAAAACGTGTAGCAAGTGAGTTTAAAATGACCTCGAGTAAAATTATTTTTAAAATTCAAACCAGTGTCTTAGCAAATAGTAAATTACATTGGATTAAATTTTTCTTTGACACACAGGGAAACTTGCAGTCTGCTGGGATGCTAGGTGTGGAAAAGGATGAATTCAGAGCTCTTGCCCTTCCTTGAATTCTTGCAACCTCCTCATCTGTCTGGAGTGTAGGCTTCAGGCCAAGTTTATGAGCTTTGGATACATTCAGATTTTAATCTCAGGTCCACCACTCCACTTTCCAATTGTGTAAGTTTAAATAAATTATTCAACTTCTCATAATCTCATCTATAAAATGTGGCTAATGCCTGTTTGGCTCAATAGATAGAGTGTCAGCCTGCAGACTGAAGGATCCAGGGTTTGATTCCAGTCCAGTACCTTAGTTGCAGGCTACTCCTGAACCCAAGCCCTGGTCAGGGCTCATGCAGGAGGCAACCAATTGATGTATTTCTCTCATGTGGATAATTCTTTGTCTTTCCCTCTCTCTTCCACTCTCTCTGAAAATCAATAGAAAAATATCTTCAGGTGAGGATTAAAAAAATGTGGCTAATAATAAAAGAACCTGCCTCAAGGGTGGATATGAGCATTAAATGAAATGATGCTAAGATAAGTGATCAAAAGCTGATAGCCATGATTATTAATATTTTACTCTAGCATAAAATTGCATAGTGACTGAGACAAACCTCTAAAATTTACCTGTTTGCACTTTTATTCACTGTTGTCCTTTTTCACATACACCATAAACACATCACATTTAGTTATGAGTAGGTGGTTTTATTTTCACTGTGATTTTGTCAAAATAATATCATTTTAAAAATTAAATGCTAAGCTTAACATTAAAGACAGCAATCTTTTGCCTCAAGTATCCCAAGTCTGCATCCCTCAGAGGCATTATTCATCAATTCTTGGCTTGTCATGTTAACTCCACATTTTTAAATAATATGTGTATACTGAAATGTGTTGATTTTTTTTTTCATTTCAGATGTTGTTCATTGGTTTCTTCTATGGAAAATGAGAATTTAACTTTCTCAAGTGCAACACACACACACACACACACACACACACACACACAACGTTTATATTTCTTCCAGCTTTTGAGTATAGTTATATCACAATATGGGACTAAATTAATATTCAGTGTTTATATTATTTGAGTATTTAAGTATTATTCTCAGTTGAGCCACTTATTATGCCAATTATTTCTCCTTTTCCAAACAGCTCCCATTCCATCCCCGCAGTTTATGATTGCCTTGTTTTTCATTTCTTAGTTTCCTGTGTTCCTATGTCTAATTTTCTCTCTAAACTGTCCAGTGTTTTCTATCTTGTCAATATAGTCCAACAGATGTGACTAAATAATCAGTTCCTTTATATCATTAAGTCATCCATCCTGGAGCCACCATCTCTTGGCTTCACTATGTCATGGTTGTTCTCTGGACCAGTTCACACCTCTTACCCCAAGATTCCTTCCCCAGAATCCCAGTAATTCCCCAGGATTGAATTCCTGTGTCCTGTGAACCCCTTTAATCTGCAGGCATGTGCCCTTCAGATCTGAGACATTTTCTTACGTTATTATCTTGATGACTTCTTTCTGTGTTCTTTGTTTTCTAGAGACTATCAGTTAGCTGTTGGGTAAATGATAAAACTGACTGTAGTTTTCTTACTTTTCCTTTTTGGCTTTCCATATCCTTTGTCCTTATGCTCTATGTTTTGAAATTTCTAGATTTTCTAATAAACACACATACACATATATACATATGTACATATGTCATATGTATTTGCATATCATTTTTTAAAGCAAGGCCTCTTTCTTGTTCCTCTTCTATAGCATCATGCTCTTGTTTCATTGATGCAATTTCTATTCTCTCTAGGTGTTTCTTCTAGTTCATTCAAAGTTTTGTGGATACTCCCTGCATTATCTGTTTTTTTTTCTGAGTTCACTATTTTATGGTTTTTGTTCTTGTTTATTTGCTTAAACTTTTATTTTAGAGTATTTTCTCAAATGCCTGGTGATTCTTATCTATCTATTTGTATATACAAATTTATTAGGACCTCCATGTGCATGAGAGGAGAACAGCCATTTGTTTGGGTACCCCGGAAATAACTGTAGGCCTTATCTCTTGAGCATGTCAGTTTTCCAAAAAGGAATAAACCCACACCTAGCCTAGAGAGAAAAGTCTGGCTACTTGCATTCTGGGATCTAATCTTAAGAAGTGAATGACATAGTACAGTAGACCATTTCAATTCATCTCTACTTTTAATATGAAATCAACAGAATATATAATGCATAATTCCTTAATTACTATTTAATTTTTCTGTTTCCCATGGAAATACTCATTGTCCAGTAATTTCTACTGCCTTTCAGACGGCTCCAATTGTGTGTTGGCCAAAGGTCATCCTTGAATATTACTAAAAACTAAGATGAGAATTTGATGAGAAACCTGAGTATCTCAGATGGCTCCTCCCAAATATAGGTGCTATTATGAGGATTTAAACAGCACAATGCACTTTTTCTAATATTAAAGAATTAGTAGAGAGGACATATGTGTCATGCATAATGCCTGGCTTGCTGGTACAGACAGATGGTATGCCTTGTCATTTGATTAATGGTATGTGTGTGTGTTTTTCCCCACTTTACCGAAGTAGAGGATAATGTAAAATAAGCTATATTCTTTTAGAATTTGTTTCTGCTCTTAGTTTTCTTCATTTTGTAGTAAAAAATTTTATTTCTTTCTTTCTGTTTTATTTTTATTTTTCCATGAAAGTTTAGTGTTTGATTATTGGCATGACATTTGAGTACTCAGTTTAAAACATTAAAAAACTTATGGTGGCTTGGAGTGTACCTGTGTGGCCCATTCACTTATAAATAGCTTTGTGTCTTTGATGAAATTGCTGAGTCCACTCAAAGTGTTGATTCAAACTGCTTTAAGAAATACTTTTTTAAGTAATTATTTTTAATTACACAAGTAATACATGGCTGCATTTTTATTGCTTAATATATAAATAAATGTAGAAGATAAAGAAAAAAATAGCCCTGGCCCCCACATTAAAATACTATTATCAGTTTAGTGTGCAGTTTTGAAATATTTTTCTATATGTCTACATGGCTATATGTGTACATAAGAAAATAAAACAGCCGAAACCGGTTTGGCTCAGTGGATAGAGCGTTGGCCTGCAGACTGAAGGGTCCCAGGTTCTATTCCGGTCAAGGGCATGTACCTGGGTTGCGGGCATATCCCCAGTAGGAGATGTACGGGAGGCAGCTGATCGATGTTTCTCTCTCATCGATGTTTCTAACTCTCTATCTCTCTCCCTTCCTCTCTGTAAAAAATCAATAAAATATATTTAAAAAAAAAAGAAAAGAAAAGCAAACAGTTTTCTTGTGCATGTCAAGAATTTTTTAAACAACAAAATGGATCATACTGTATGTTATTTTGCAAATTTCTTTTTTTATTTTAGTACTAGAGTCCCAGTGCACAAAAATTTGTGCACTCGGCGGGGGGGGTCGGGGGGGTGGGGGGGGGAGTCCCTCAGCCCAGCCTGTGCCCTCTCGCAATCTGGGACCCCTCAGGGGATGACCACCTGCTGGCTTAGGCCTACTCCCCGGGGGATTGGGCCTAAGCTGGCAATCAGACATCCCTCTGGCAGCCCAGCAGCCCTCGGGGGATGGCCACTTGCCAGCGGGGAGCAGACTAAGCTGCAGTCGGACATCCTTAGAGCTGCTGAGGAGGCAGGAGAGGCTCCCACCACCACCACTGTACTGGCAGCCATCAGCCTGGCTTGTGGCTGAGCAGAGCTCCCTCATGTGGGAGCGCACTGACCGCCAGAGGGCAGCTCCTGCATTGAGCATCTGCCCCCTGGTGGTCAGTGTGTGTCATAGTGACAAGTCATTTCCAGTCTTTCTGCTGTTAGGGTCAGTTTGCATATTACCCTTTTACTATATAGGATAGAGGCCTGGTGCATGGGTGGGGGCCGGCTGGTTTGCCCTGAAGGGTGTCCTGGATCAGGATGGGGGTCCCCCTGGGGTGCCTGGCCAGCCTGGGTGAGGGGCTGATGGTTGTTTGCAGCTGGTCACACCACCTTCAGGGTGGGGGTCCCCACTGGGGTGCCTGGCCAGCCTGGATGAGGGGCTGATGGCTGTTTTCAGGCTGGTCACACCCCCTTTAGGGTGGGGGTCCCTGCTGGGGTTTCTGGCCAGTCTGAGTGAGGGGCTGAGGGCCGTTTTCAGGCTGGCCAGAGACTGAAGCTCCCAGCCTCTCCTTTTTTTCTTTTTTATTCTGGGATTTATTTACCTTCTATAATTGAAACTTTGTTGCCATCACTGGAGCTGAGAGCTGGCTCCTGCTCGCTGCAGCTCTGAGGCCACGGCCTACTGAAAGCAGGTATCTGGGGTTTGTTTAGCTTCTATAATTGAAACTTTGTTGCTTTCAGAGCTCAGAGCCAGGCTGCAGCAGGCGGGGAACCTTGGCTTCCTCCATCACTGGAGTAAGCAAGCCTCCTGCTCGCTTCAGCTGTGTGGCTGCCATCCGCCATCTTGGTTGGGTTAATTTGCATATCGCTCTGATTAGCCAATGGGAGGCATAGTGAAGGTATGGTTAATTACCATGTTTGTCTATTATTAGTTAGGATTATAACTTAGAGAACTTAACTTATAGATGCTGTTTAGCATTAAAAATGTATGTATGCTATTTATTTAACTATTTACCTATTGATGGAAAATTTTGTTTCAAATGTTTCCCTGTATAAACAATATTGCATGCCTCTTCATGTACCTGTGCAATTATTTCTTTACGATAACTTCAGACATGGAATTGATAGGTCAAAGTTATATTTTGTTTCTGGACTGATAGGCCTTATCTTAAAATGATGTCATGTAGAAATTCGACATAGGCCCTTTGTGTGGCAGAAGCTTCCCCACACCCCCAGAGTCACCCAGAGGACGCTCACTGGTGCCTTACTAATTACACCTTGTTCCCATTTAATTTTATCCCATTTGGGGTTGGACTTACCAACTGTTGAGACATTTGCTATCCGATGTTTCCAGTATCAGTGGTCACCTATATACTGTAGGCTACTAGACTGACTGTTGCATCCAGTACACCGTGCCATAGCATGTGATGGAACAGAGTAATGAGCCATGAAAGTTATAGGAGACCGGTGACTAAATATAGTGTGACATCCTATCTAATAAAAGAGTAATATACCAATTAGCTTTCACTCCACGACAAAGATGGCGATGCCCACAG
Organism: Myotis nattereri; assembly: GCF_964212035.1. Lineage (NCBI taxonomy): Eukaryota > Metazoa > Chordata > Mammalia > Chiroptera > Vespertilionidae > Myotis > Myotis nattereri. Next base: position 19,437,176 of record NC_138083.1, on the reverse strand, counting down.
CCAATAAGGAGGAAATATACAAATTGACTGTGATTCCATGACAAAGATGGTGGCTGGGCTGGGATGCTTGCGTTGTCACCATGGTGATGATGCAGGCGTTCCGCCCCACCCCGCCAGCGGAGGGCCTCTAGGCCTGCTTCATCGCCCCTGCTGTGGGGGCCAGAGGAACAGAGATACAGCCCACAGGGGGGCCCGGCACCCAGCAGCCCCAAGCCCTGTGGCCACGGCGGCGCTGGGGCCACTGGGGCGGGAGGAGCAGAGACACAAGCTCACAGGGGGCCCAGCACCCAGCAGCCCCAAGCCCTGTGGCCACGGCAGCGCTGGGGCCACTGGGGCTACAGCGGAGACACAAACCTGCAGGAAACCTGTGGAAAGGGAGATAAAGTTATGATAGTTTGCAAACTTTATTATAGATAAAGTTATGATAGTTATGCAAACAACTTTATCTCCCTTTCCACAACATGAGAAAACAGACCTTGATTTATTTAGCAATATGGCCCGCACCTTTCTACAAGCACAGGGTATGTTATGACCACTCCCAGGAAGGTCTGGTCAGAATACTGTCTCCAGGGAATAATGCTACTATGGCAAATCGTCTAAGAGAGGAAACAAGCTTTTATTGGGTTTATTCTGAAGGTCAGAGAACATGCCACCCCAACATATGCCATGTTGTTATATTGATGATCTTGAGCTGCAGATGCTTGAAAAACAGCAAATGCAAGGATAGGCTTTCACTGAAGTCTCCTGATCTGCCTAAAATCAAACCCCCAAAAAGGAGCTTAAATGTTATAGGTCCCCTCGATGGGAAAAGTGTCATCAGCCAGCCAAGACTGACTCCTGTCACAGGACAGGAGACTAGAAGTTGACATCACACCCAAACTTTGTTATAAACTATCTCCCCCACCCACATTCATCTTTCCTAAAAATCATTTACTCTCCTCTAACAGGCCTGCATCTCCCGTCCCTTCTCCCTAGGAAGAAGGTATTTAAATCTGGATTCTAAGCCACCTTGGGGAGTTATTCATTTTTCCCTGGGATCTCCCACATATACACGAGGTACACTTGTTAATGAACTTTTGTTTTTCTCTTGGTAATCTGTCTTTCATTACAAGGGTCTCCACTAAGAACTCAGAAGGGTAGAGGAAAACTATTTTTCCTCCTCCATAATTCTATCTTGGGAAATCAAGTCGTGGGCTGAACAGTGAGGTTGGCTCAAGTGCCAAGCAATCCCAGCTGAAGGAGGGGAGGGAAGCTTTTAGGGGGAAATCAATGATATTGGCATCAAAGTAGGACAGAGGGCACACGCATGGTTGCTGGTGGGAGTTTAAAGTTTTTCAACAGTTTTGGAGGATGATTTGGAAAAATCAATAAAAATGTTCAAGGTAGTCCTAACCAGTTTGGCTCAGTGGATAGAGCGTCGGCCTGTGGACTGAAAGGTCCCAGGTTCAATTCTGGTCAAGGGCATGTACCTTGGTTGTGAGCACATCCCCAGTAGGGGGTGTGCAGGAGGCAGCTGATCGATGTTTGTCTCTCACATCTCTCACTGATGTTTCTAACTCTCTATCCCTCTCTCTTCCTCTCTGTAAAAAAATCAATAAAATCTATTTAAAAAATTGAATTAAAAAAAAAATGTTCAAGGTACATCCAAGAGTCTTCTTCTAGGAATCTCATCTGCTGAGATAAAGCATGAGTGCATAAACCCTGGTCAGAACCCAGGATGCTACTGCAGGCTCCCCTTCCATGATAGGAAAACGTGCTAACAACCTGCATTTTTAGGACAAGGTGACATCTATACTAATAAAAGGGTAATATGCTAATTAGACTGAACATCTTCCTGGCGACCTTCCGGACATCCTTCCAGACAAAGCCATGGTGGCAGGGCTGAGGCAGAGGTGGTTAGAAGCATATCAGGCAGGCAGGGGAGAGCAGTTAGGAGGATCAGGCCAGCAGAGGAGAGCAGTTAGGGGGATCAGGCAGCAGGCAGGTGAGCGGTTAGGAGCCAGCAATCCCAAGGGGTCCCGGATTGGAGAGGGTTCAGGCCAGGCTGAAGGACCTCCCCTTCCCATACACAAATTTTGTGCACCCGGCCTCTAGTATGTAATAAGGAAGTAGTTTCAATATACAAATCTTTTGTTAGGGAAACACTCCAGCATCTATTAGATATAAAACAAATAGAATATTCGGTTTGAAGACCCTATGACTACTGCACAAATCAATTATTCTGATTGATCTTCATTAACTTCACTGGATTATTACTCTCATTTTAATTTGCTCAGTGGGCTTAGTAAGTGATATAAATACAATCTGTAGCCAAGTCTTATATTCAGCTATCTTTGCCTTCTCCCTCTTTTCCCTGGAGACTTCCTTTACATGCTCTTAAAAAATATGTTTACTTAGTTGTGAAATGGTCCTAATAATGTTCACCATCAAGGCATGAGATACCCCTTCTCAGTTGATTTATCACCTATGTTGACTACCCATTCATTAAGCAAATTTTGGAGACAACCTCTTTATCCTCCAAACAGTGAAATGGAAACTTCTCCCATACCTGTGATGGCCCCTCACCACGTTTCAGCACCCCTGGAGCTCCCTTCTTATCTGCACACTAGAGGCCTGATGTACGAAATTTGTGCAAGGGCCTTGGCCCTGGCCTCTGCCTGCCATGGTGGGGGGAGTGGGCAAAGCAGCCTCTGCCCCTTCTGCCTCAGCCCCTGCCTGCTGTGGCTTTGTGGCTTTGTCTGGAAGGAAAGACATCAGGAAGGAGGTCTGGTATAATTAGCATATTATGCTTTTATTATTATAGATTTCTTCCTGACCCTGATGAAAAGTAGAGTCCAGAAGGCAAACCAATGAAATATGAAGTCAGGTGGTCCTGTCCTCTTGGGGGTGAACCTCAGTAAGGACAGAATCCAAACTTGGGTGCTGTATACAATTAGTTACAACCCTTGCTGTAATACCTGCATTCCCATGGTAATACTGATAATGTTCCACGGACCCCTCACCTAGTTATTGTACCAGTTCAGGATGATTGGTCTGGGCATGTAAGTGTCCATATATAATGTTTCTCTTTCTCTAACTAGTCTGCTGACTTGACATGAATGGAATGACTTCACATCCTTGGGCAGCCTTATATTATATACTCATCTTCTCATTGGCTGTTACCTTTTGGTTGCTGTGAATCCCTGTGCATGCTGTATCTGTTAGCCAAGCAATGGCAGGTGACGGGCAGCTTGTGCAGCAAGCAGGATGTTCAAGTACCTTTTTTTATAGAAATAAGGTTGTCTCTGGACTCTCTAGACATAGTCCCACCACTCTCACCTGACTCTCAGGCTCACTGCTCCTTCTGTGCTCAAGGCTTTCTTTGGAAATTATAGGGGAATTCCCTATTATCCTATTTGGCTATTCCTACTATGATGCCCTAGTAAACCATTCGACTATTGCCCTTGGCTACTACCCCATCCTTAAACTTTGGGCTTCCCAGTGCCATGAACACAATTCATAACAGTTTTCTCTGGCCCAGCAATGTTCTATATTACTCTGACTCCATCGTTCAGGAATTTATCATGGTATTCTCCGTCAAGGGGTCCTTTTCTTATTTTCCAATGCAGTTAAAATTTTTTTAAAAAAATCTATCTATCATCCTGTAATATCTAAGGATTTGAAAGAAAGAGAGGGGGTGAGGAGTGGCTTTCAGTGTACTATTTGTGCATGTCATTGTAAGTATAGAACATCCACTTCTTTCATTGGCTGTGCTTGTTTTTGACCCAGATGTTATCGTTAGCTCTTCTTTAAGGCTAGCTTATTCAAGGAAAGAAAGAGAGAAGCTCCCCATTGTTGTATCAAATACAGATAAGCTCACACCTAAATAATATTTCCTTGTCATCTTATTTCTGTAACTCAGGATAAAAATGAAATCTCCAAAGTAGGACTAAAGAATAGCCACATTAATTAAAGATTTCTTCTTCCTAAGAACTGCCTAATAACTAATGGACAAGCAAAGGAGACTCATTAGTGGAAATATTTCCTTTGAAAGGGCATACATGCTGTGAAAAAGAAAAAAGATGCCAGGTGTTTTTTTTAATGAAGTAAGACCTTTGTCTTTTTCCTATTTATCATGCAGGCTAGAGAGAATGAATCTGAGTGAGTGTTGTAGATAAGCTACCATGATTTGAAATTTATTCAGACCTCAGATTATTTATTTCTCCCTGTTCTCAGGGGGAAAAAATTTTCATTGCTCATTGCCTTGCCTGAGGATGGTTAGAATTGGGAACCTCTCTAGGGTACTGGACTGAAATGGGACCCTAGACCCTAGCCCAGCTAAGTAGTCAACCATTTGCCAAGAATGCCTTCTCTGGGTCCTGCCTCCATTGAGCAACTGAACAGAAGCCTGTTCCCTTCCCTCAAGATGCTACACTCAAACAGGAAAGAAAAAGATGCTGTGATGGATGGATGGGAGGTGGGGGGTGAGGGGATGGATGGATAGATAGATAGATAGATAGATAGATAGATAGATAGACAGATAGATACATTGATACATGCATAAAAAGCCTAGAGAATAATTTAGTGCTAAGCTAAACTGTAGAAAGACCTATAATTGAAAAAGATATTCACAGATGGGGGCAATTGGGAGGAATTTGAATACTTAAGGAAGTTTCATGGAGGCGTAGAGTGATGTCTAGAATTTGCATGATAAATTGAGATCTTATTTGGAGCTCATTTTGCCACCCCACACCCTACACCCCATCATGATGGTTGAAACAGCCTCAGAATCTCCAGAAAAAATACTGGCTGACTTAATGAGCACAAACACAGCTGGATCTAGTGGAAGGGATACTGAATCTGAGCTTCCACACATTAAGTATCCATGTATTAGACTAGGCCTAACTTCTAGCTATTTTTCTACCAAGCTAGAGTATGACCACTGTATAAATTCTAGGGTAAGCATTTTTTGACCGGTGCTTAAGGCTTCAGCTTCTTATGCTGAAATACTAAGTCACTAACTATTTTGTCATACTAAGAAAAGAGGCAGAGGACAATTTGATTTCAGGTGTAGGCACTTCCAATTGCTTACCCCACCTAAATCAAATTAGCAGCTGCACCTATGCTAGAACCAGCTAGGGTAGAAATTACTTATCTATTTCACTTCTACTCAAGCACAGATAAACAAAATGAGCCTCACAAAAGTTTTCCGACTTTCCTAAGATGTCTCAGCTTATCACTGATGGAGCCATGGCTGAATCCCCTGTTTCTAATGCATTTGGCCCATCCACATTCTCTTTTTTTTAAAATATATTTTATTGATTTTTTTACAGAGAGGAAGGGAGAGGGATAGAGAGTTAGAAACATTGATGAGACAACATCAATCAGCTGCCTCCTGCATACCCCCCACTGGGGATGTGCCCGCAACCAAGGTACATGCCCTTGACCGGAATCGAACCTGGGACCCTTCAGTCTGCAGACCGATGTTCTATCCACTGAGCCAAACCAGTTAGGGCCACATTCTCTTTCGCTATTTAGATCTTTAACAGGCATCCATGTAGCCCTGGCTCACTTAGGAATCCTACAGCATGTACAGCTCCACCCCCACCATCACCATCTCAATTGGGTTGGGAGTTTACAAAGCTCTTTCATCCTCCTGAAAACTGTGTGAGATGAACCCAAGCATATCATTGTTCCCACTTTGAGAACATTGTTCTCACTGGAGAGAGAAACTGAGGTTAATAGAGCTAACAAATCAGAACATGGGAAGAACATGCAGGTCTGTGGTGGCACCAATGTTGGCCTCTGACTTCTCAACTAACAGGGCTCACCTAATCTCCTGGAACCACCCCTCATATTTGGTTAAATGTAAGGTACTGCCTGCTGCTATTGACAATGCCTTTTGTCCTGTATATGAAAGCTTTCTTTTTATTTATTTATTTTATTGATTTCAGGGAGTAAGGGAGAGGGAGAAAGAGATAGAAACATCAATGATGAGAGAATCTTTTATTGGCTGCCTCCTGAACACCCCCTACTGGGGATCGAGTCCAAAACCCAGGTATGTGCCCTAACTAGGAATCGAACCATGACCTCCTGGTTCATAGGTCAATGCTCCACCACGAAGCCACACTGGCCTGGCATATGAAAGCATTTCTTGATTTTCCCTAAGCCACATCCTAATCACCACATAACCATTTGGCTCTGTCTTCCAGGAGTTATTAGTGTATCTGCCACATTTTCCTGGGCCTCTCCTTGTGCGAGAGAACAGGCATGTGCAAGCCATAAATTTCTCAATAGTCCTTAATTCTTGAGGAGACTGTATTTTGAGCTCCTTCTTCAGAAAACAGCAGAGAGAGTGGGCCCACAAAAATAGTAAGCTTCAGACCAAAGCTTTAAGGAAGTGCCAAAGGATGGTACAAATCCTGGATCAGTTCTGTCCCTAGCAACCATGACCCATCATGACTGTCAAAGAATTAGAAGCAGAATGTTCTGTCCTCCAAATCTGGGAGATAGGCTATAGTCTACATTGTCCATACCCTAGCACCATGGTCGGCAAACCGCGGCTCTTTGGCCCCTTGAGTGTGGCCACGAAGTCTCAATCGCACTGTACGTGCGTGCCCGCATGTGGTATTTTGTGGAAGAGCCACACTCAAGGGGCCGCAGTTTGCCGACCACTGCCCTAGCACATTACAGACACACCTGTGGATCAAAATTATGACCTCAGAGGACACTTTACAAAAAATCTTACTACTAGAATTCATAAGAACTCGTGACAACATTTCCATATGACAATAACTGTAGATTTATGTTTAGTGTTTTCACTTAAATTGTATTTTTTTAAATTTTTAAAAAATGTTTTATTGATTTTTAGAGAGACAGGAAAGGAGAGAGAGAGAAACATCAATGTGAGAGTGAAACATCAATGGGCTGCGTCCTGCATGTCCCCTACCAAGAATTGACCCTGAAACCCAGACATATGCCCTGACTGGGAATTGGCAACCTTTTGGTGTACCAGATGCCACCCAAGCAACTGAGCCATACAGGCCAGGACTTCCATATAAATTTCAAAGCCTGCAGAAAATGCATAAATGGAAGGCAAAGATGGTCAAGACTTTTCTTCAAATTATTCTGTACAGTGAATAAAATCTCACCACCAATACTGAATTGTTCCTGTCTTCACTGTGAACAAGCTTTGCATAATGAGGGAACCTCTCTTCCTGGAGTCCCATTGCCAAAAACTAGCCATAAAAGGCCTTAGTACCTGGCACATGTGGCTACTTGAAAATGATCTGAAATAAAAGCAAGCCAGAATCAGCATAATAGTGTCTAACAAAACCCAGATGTCTCTTGAATAAAAGGTTAATCAAATGCTAATGTTAAATGAAAGAGTTTCAAAGACAGAAGGAAGAATATTGAAGATAAATGAGGAAATTGGGTGCAGCCTCCATGCAACTGAAAACGCAACCTCTCTGCGCAAAATGATTCTTTTAAAAGGAAATTAACCTTTTCTTTAACACCTAGAATGTGTCAGACGCTTTATAAGAAATATACTAAATACCATCCCAGGAGCTGAAGCCTCACTAAGAAGCAAAACTACAGAAATGCATTTGGAGGGAGAAAAATGTAGCAATTGTTACAATGCTTTGAATATTACCCTTCAGCCATATTTTGGGAGATGTTTTATATAAATCCTGGTTTTGTCAGAAATTCAGTAGGAGTTTGCAATGTTTTGAAGCCCACTTCCTTTGATTCGTGAATTGTAAAATGGTCAGGGCTCACTCCCCAACACTCTCAGCCTTTTGCTTCCACCTTGATGGAGGCGGGGGAGGGGGGCATGTTCATAATCTGTATAGGTCAGGGTTCTTCAGAAAAACAGCACCAACAGGATATATACACAGAGACATTTTTTTAAAGGAATCGGCTTATATGATCGTGGGGCTTGCAAGACCAAAATCTTCAGCGCAGGCCAGTAGCCTGGAAACTCCAATAAGAGCTGATGGTGCTGTCTTGAGTCCCAAGGCTGTCCAGAGGCACAATTCCCTCTTCCTCAGGGACCTCAATCTTTGCTCGTATGGCCTTCAACTGATGAGATGAGGCCCAAATACATTTCGGGGAGTACTTTACTCAAGCACTATTTTAACTGTTAATTGTAGCTTTAAAAAATGCCTTCACAGGCACATCTAAACTGTTGACACATAAAATTAACCATCCCACAGTCTAATGGGCAAGGCAAACAAGTAAAATGGTAATTGATATGCAGAGGTGTAGGAAAGGGCTGCTGAGAGAAGGTGATGAGTTTCCAAAAGTAAGGCAAACTGCAGCAGAAAAATACTTTAAATACTTCTGCATGAGGATGTGGAGGCATTTCAAGGATCTTGTGTTCAGAATGTTTTTAATATAAAGTGTGTGTGTGTGTGTGTGTGTGTGTGTGTGTGTGTGTGTGTAAGTGGGGAGAGGACCAGAAGGCAATGCAAATGAATGCGAAAAAGTAAACAGAGGAAGGAGGGGAGGGCTTATTCTTTCTGTCCAGTTTGATTGGCATCTCAGGCAATTTACCTAGTGACTTGAGTATCCACATACCTCACTGGAAGGGGGTCCTCAATTCTCCAAGAACTTTGGAGCTTCAAAAGCAGCAGTGCCACTAGCAGCCATAGATGGCACTGTGCCATCTTAGCCAGGCGCCATGCCCACAGCTCCTTTGAGTTAAAATTCCTACCATTGACCTCCCAGTGTTCCCCCAAGCCACCCTAGTGGGAGGCCTGTAGAGACTTGGGGAGCTTCCCTGAGCCTGTGGGCCTTGTGTGGGACCTGACCTTAAGGCTTCGCTGCCTCTATCCTCTGCTTAACCATGGGGGCCTTGTTGCCCTTGCCTTATTATACTCACCTTGATGTACGGTCCTACCTCCCCTCCCCCACCCCCACCCCATCCTGACAGACCAACCTGATCTGGAATTGAGGGCAGGTGTGAGGGCGGGGGGAAGGTTGAGTGGATTTTCCTTCTCTCCCAGAATATCCTGTCTTTCTTATGCAGAGTGATCTCACTCCCACCCATGGGCCAGCTGTGCCATCTGGATCATGTACCTGTATGTGCCTTTTCCCCATCCTCCTTAAATATAGCTGGCCAAGCAGGAGACTTCAAGAGGCCTTTCACAAACAGACAGCTCTGCTCTTAAGAGAGCCCTTCTTGTGACGATATCAACACCATTGTAAGGATGTCTCCATCTCATCTCCACCCTAGCAAGTACCCTCTTACCCTAAGGAATGCTCCCAAAGGCAGCAAAATCCAGGAGAACATTTCAATCATAGGAATGACAAAGGCTTTGTGAAATGGTCTGGCCCACTGGAGGGTAGCTTTGACAGGGAGCAATATCAGGGATGACAGGATGAAGGCAAGTGCAACTCCAAAGGCACAGAAGAGAAATGTAGGAAAGTGAGAGAGACAACAGTGATGGGTCTCCCTTCCCCTGCTCTGCCGTCTGCGGCTGTAACAATATGATGACTGGTGGTATGGACTGAATTGTGTCCCCCTAAAATCCAGATGTTGAAGTCCTACCCATAGTACCTTGGAAAGTAACTGTCTTTAAAGAGGTAATCAAGTTAAAACTCTAATCCAGTCTGACTGGTGTCCTAGACAAGGAAATTAGGACACTGATACATGGAGGAAGGACCATGTGAAGACACAGGGAGAAGACGACCATCTACCAGCCAAGGAGAGAGACCTCAGAAGAAACCAACTCTGCTGACACCTTGATTTCAGACCTCTGGCCTCCAGAGTTGTGAGAAAATAAATGTCTGTTATTTAAGCCACCGGATCTGTGGCACTTTGTTACAGCAGCCCTAGCAAACTAATATACCCAGCTTCACTCAAATTGAATTGTAGTTAACAGATGTTGCTACAAACCATCTTGTGCCTGGAAGGACACATTTCATTTCACTCAACAGGAATATCATCAGAGTCCCAGGTGATGCTGAATAAATAAGTGATAAAATTCCTTATTATTTTGGATATAAAGGAATGCAGTGATATTACCTCTCAACTTTACTTGATCTGTTAGGTTTGTGAGATTAATCCATATCTAAGCTGCTGAGCAAAATGGGTGGTGGAGTTGGTCTTTTTGAAGTCTAGATTTATATACCTAAAACAAGCATACAAAAACAATGTAAGAGGTAACAGATGCGTATTAGAGGTAGGAATAAAGCTCCTCTCTCCAAAACTAACACATCGATTGTAACAAATGTTCCACTGGGGTGCCTTTGTGGACAGTTGGGGAGGCTGTACATGTGTGGAGACAGGTATATGGGAACCCACCTTATGTTCTACTCCATTTGCTATGAACCTAAAACTGCTCTAAAAAATAGTTTATTCATCACAAAATGAAAAATAGCTAACAATTAAAAAAAACACTTTTACGGAGAACCAAGATGGCGGCATAGGTTAACGCCGGAGTTTGCTGCTTTGAACAACTACTTCAAAAGTGAAACCAAAAAACGGAAGGGACATCACCCAGAACCACAGGAACGCTGGCTGAGTGGAAGTCCTACAACTAGGAGGAAAGAGAAACGCATTCGGACACTCAGAGGAGGCGCAGTGCTGAAGTCAAATTCTGAGGTGCGGAGTGCGCGGAGCGGGCTGGCGGCGGAGGGCGCGGTTGGCGTTTTCAATCGGGAGGGAGTCGCAGACTCTGAGCTCCAGATCCGGGGGAGTCTTTAGGGACCCAGACTCAAACGGGAGAAGCGGGACTGCCTGGCTTCGGTCAGAGCGAGTGCAGCTTTCTCTCCGAGCTTTGCAGCGGGTGCTGGGACTCAGAGAGGCAGAGCCCCTGGGGACAGGACCGAGAGCCGCCATCACTGCTCTCTCCGGCCCACCCTGTTGATCCTGTGCGACCCGCCCCGCCCAAGCCCTGCACAGAGGCATTTGCCGGATAGCCTCAGGCAAACGCCAGATTAGCACCTCCCTAGAGGACAGAAGTTCTCTCACTGCAGACACAGCTGATTCTCATAGCCACTTGGCCTGGAGGTCAAACCCTCCCTGGAATTAGCTACAACAATCAAGGTTTATAAGACTGCGCACAAAGACCACTAGGGGGTGCACCAAGGAAGCATAACAAAATGCGGAGACAAAGAAACAGGACAAAATTGTCAATGGAAGATATAGAGTTCAGAACCACACTTTTAAGGTCTCTCAAGAACTGTTTAGAAGCCGCCGATAAACTTAATGAGATCTACAAGAAAACTAATGAGACCCTCGATCGTATATTGGGGAACCAACTAGAAATTAAACATACACGGACTGAAATAACGAATATTATACAGACTCCCGACAGCAGACCAGAGGAGCGCAAGAATCAAGTCAATGATTTGAAATGCGAGGAAGCAAAAAACACCCAACCGGAAAAGCAAAATGAAAAAAGAATCCAAAAATGCGAGGATAGTGTAAGGAGCCTCTGGGACAGCTTCAAGCGAACCAACATCAGAATTATAGGGGTGCCAGAAGATGAGAGAGAGCAAGATATTGAAAACCTATTTGAAGAAATAATGACAGAAAACTTCCCTCACCTGGTGAAAGAAATGGACTTACAGGTCCAAGAAGCGCGGAGAACCCCAAACAAAAGGAATCCAAAGAGGACCACACCAAGACACATCATAATTAAAATGCCAAGAGCAAAAGACAAAGAGAAAATCTTAAAAACAGCAAGAGAAAGAAACTCAGTTACCTACAAGGGAATACCCATACGACTGTCAGCTGATTTCTCAACAGAAACTTTGCAGGCCAGAAGGGAGTGGCAAGAAATATTCAAAGTGATGAATACCAAGAACCTACAACCAAGATTACTTTATCCAGCAAAGCTATCATTCAGAATTGAAGGTCAGATAAAGTGCTTCACAGATAAGGAAAAGCTAAAGGAGTTCATCACCACCAAACCAGGATTATATGAAATGCTGAAAGGTATCCTTTAAGAAGAGTAAGAGGAAGAAAAAGGTAAAGATGAAAATTATGAGCAACAAATATGCATCTACCAACAAGTGAATCTAAGAATCAAGTGAATAAATAATCTGATGAACAGAATGAACTGTTAATTATAATAGAATCAGGGACATAGAAAGGGAATGGACTGACTATTCTTGGGGGGGAAAGGGGTGTGGGAGATGCAGGAAGAGACTGGACAAAAATCGTGCACCTATGGATGAGGACAGTGGGTGGGGAGTGAGGGCGGAGGGTGGGGTGGGAACTGGGAGGAGGGGAGTTATGGGGGAAAAAAAGAGGAACAAATGTAATAATCTGAACAATAAAGATTTAATTAAAAGAAAAAAAAAACACTTTTACTATTAAAAAAGCCTAGTATATCAATTTGTAGATAGATAGATGATAGATACCTAGATAGATGATAGATGATAGATAGATAGATAGATAGATAGATAGATAGAGAAATGTATTGATAGATAAATATATATGTATAAATATAGATATCTATATCCATAAGTAGATACATAAATTTAAAGAGTATAACTTTTGTCTTAATTAGCTCAGACTGCTAGAACAAAATACCACAGACGGGGTAGCTTAAACAACTGATCATTTGTTTCTCACAGTTCTGGAGACTGGGAAGTCCAAAACCAGTTCCTGGTGAGGGTTCTCCTTCTGGTGGCAGCCACCTTTTTGCTGCATCCTTACAGAGCAGGGAGGAAGAGAGAACTCTGGTCTCTCTTCCTCTTCTTAAAGAACAATAATACCATCAGATGGCCCCACCCTCATGACCTTATCTAACCCTAATTACCTCCCCCAAGGTGCCATCACATCTGGGGTTAGGGCCATATAAATTTGAAGGTACACATTCATTTCACACAACATTAAAAATAAAAATTATCCATAGCCAAAGCTAAACATTGCTTAACATTTTTGTTTGTATTTTTAGTGTCCCTATTTTTTCTTTTATTTTGCAAAACCAGCATCCTGTGCTATAATAAATGTCTGTTTTACTTTCTTCTGTAACATTGTTTTTGAAAGCTGCTTTGTTTTCCATTATGTAAGTATAGTATTATTTATCTAACAATTTTCCTATTTGGGAACAATTACTATTTCTAACATTTTTTATAGTATATGAGCTTTAGCGAACACAGTTGTGAATAAATTCTTGTATGTATTTTTTAACGCTCTTCTGATTATTTGCAGCAGATAAATTCCTAGAAGTAGAACTGCTGTATTAATCAGTTCTTTTAACACATTTCTATAAACAGGGTATTTTTATAACTTTTCATCTTCTTCAATTTGGGAAGCCAAAGTTAGTATCTGATTTTAGTTTAATTTGCATGTATTTGATATTCAGTGAAAATGAATTTCCCCACATATTTCCCATCACTTACATTTCTTCTTCAGAAATGTGGGAAGGCAGTGATCTGGAGTGTGTCCCTTGAAGCGGTATCTGCAAAACAGAGCATTGCCTGGCACACAATAGGTCTGCAGTGACAAAAGAAAGATTTGCTTTTTATGTTTTTTTCTATTTTTAGGGTGAGTGTTCATATTTTCCTTAAGGATCTGTAGAATCACATCTATATATATAAAAGGCTAATATGCAAAGTGTCCCTTCAGGGGTTGACTGGGAGACCAGAGTTTGATCACTCGCTGTGACATGCGCTGACCTCCAGGAGACGGTGCAGAATGAAGGAAGGCCCTGGCCAGCAGCTGAAAGGCCCCAGTTGGCCCTGATCACTAGTCAGGCCTACGGACTCTACCCATGCACAGACTTGGTGCACTGGGCCTCTAGTTTTATCATAAGAACATTAGTCCTTTTCCTATCATTCCTATGGTGAATAGTATGCCCTCTTTGTTATTTACAATTTCTAATAATTGCCATATGCTTAACCTGGAATATTTACTACATATTTTATCTCATTTAATTATCACCCAAAGAGATGGGTATTATTAGTCTATTCACTAATGGGGAGATTAAACTCCCAGAGGTTAAGTAATGCCCTGGTTACACAGTCAAAAGATGGTGCCCATTTATGTCTGCAATTCCATAAGCCTTCATCTTTGATCCTATATTGCCTTCTTTTTTATTACACTTAGATGAGTTTTTTGGCACAGATAATATATTCACATGGATCAAAAAATCTACAATAATAAAAGCGTAATATGCTAATGAGACCAGATGTCCTTCCAGACCAAGCCTGAGCTGCAAGGGAAGCCCGGGTCCCTGGTGCGAGAGGAAAGTGGTGCCAGAGGTCAGGGGAAGAAAGGCCTACTCTTGCATGAATTTAATGCATCAGGCCTCAAATAAAATATATATATATATATATATATATATATATATATATATATATATAACTTTTAAAAAGACTCCTTCCTACTCCTTCTCCCATTTGCTCATATTCACTCCTACTAAATCAAAATAACCACTATGATTAATTTCTTGTATAATATTGTTGAGTTTCTTTATGCATTTACAAAATATGAATATATGCTCTTCCCCTTTTTACACAAATGGTAGTATACTATAAATGCCATTACATATCTTTTTGGTACTCTCCATATTAGTAAATGAATGGCTTTATTGATCTTTTTTACAGATAATGATATTTTATTATATGAATGAATCATATTTTTCCTAACCATTTTTTAAATAAATGGACAGCTGGGTTACTTCTAATCTTTTGCTCCTTTTTTACATGTATTGCTTTCCACATGTGCAGATTTATCACTGAGATAAATTCCCAGAAATTGAATAGTTAGGTCAAAGGGTACATACATCTGTAATTTTAATAGCTATTACCAGAGTGTCCTCCATAGGAGTTATAACACTTGCATTTATGGTGTTTCTTAAGGTATAAAAGGTTTTTATTTTAGCTATTATAAATTGCATTTGGCTGCTAGTAATAGAGACCCAATCACAGCAGGATAAATATACAAGGATTCATTTCCTCACATAAATGGAATCTGGAGGCAAGTAGTACAGGGCGGGTATGTCAGCTCCACAAAGCCATAAGGAACCCAGGCTCCTACTCTGTGTCTCTGTCATTATGAATATAGACGTCCAATCTCAAGATCACAAAATGTCTGCTGCAACTCCACGGTCATCCGCACATTCCAGACAATAAGATCTAGAAAAATCTAGGAGTAAAAAGTGACTTGCATAATACTCCAAAAATATCATTGTCTGAACTTATTGGCAAAAAATGCTAGGAAGTATAACATTTTGGCTGAGCATGTGGTTGTCCTCAATAATATATGAGTTCTATTATGAAGGTAGAACAGAGTACAGATTTGAGTAGACAAGCAACAATTGTGCTGTATATCTAGGGGCTTTTTCTCATAAACTCCCCATTCCAAAATCAAATAAATATTTATCTGCACTTCCTTTTACTTTTTTTATGGCCTCAATTTTAATTATCTTGAATTTTAGTACATGGTACTTTTTTCTTTAAGTATTTTTCTTTTATTTTAGAAAGAAATGAAAGGTTTTAGAAAGATCTTCCCTGTTCAGTCCTTTAAAAAGAGAATAAGAAAAATACCTCTACATTTTCCCACAAGATAAAAATCATAAAAAGTATTTGACAAATTGATTAAAAATAAACTTTTACGTGGTTAATTTATTTGGAAATGATTTTGTGTATGATGAGACATAAGTATTTTGTTTTCAGTTAGCTAATTGACTCAATGACACTTATTTAATTTATCTAGCCCTAATAATTTGAATTTATAATATATAGTTTTTAAATCAGTATGTGGATTGAGTTTCCATTAAGCTTATATATTACTGGGAAGGGATGACATTTACATATTTACAATATTGGGTTTTGCCCTTCAAGATGATGGTATGTTTCTGAATTTATTCACATCTTCTTGTAGGTCCTTCAGTAATATATCGTAGTTTTATTTATGTAGACCTTGCATATTTCCTATAGTCTATTCCCCGGGCTTTTATGTTGGGGTTGTTATTATACATATTTTTCTTATCACTTTTTTAAAAAGAATATTGCTAGTGCATAGGAATGCTATGCAATTCTTAAATGTTGATTTTCTCCAGTTTTCCAAATCATATTATAATTTGCTTGCATTTTCTCACAAGAAACTCTGATAAAATATAAATAATAATAATAATTTGACATGTCTTTTATAGTATTTATATCTCATACATTTTCTTGACATTTTTTTGGTTACAATTTCCAAAGAAATGAGTAATATCTGTCAGTGTGGACATTCTTGTGTTGTTCATGAGTTTAATGGGAATGCCTCTGTTTTGTTGGGTTTTTTTATGTCTTTTGGATTCTAACAAATACCCTTTATCATGTTTCAAAATATTTTCGTTTCTAATTTATAGAGTATTTATCATAAATTGACACTTTGTCAAATAAACTGGAAACAAGTATTTACATAATCATGTTATATGCTTTTTTCTTTCAAACAATCAATTTAATAAATTATATTATTTTGATAGATCTCCTAATATCAAAACATCCCCAAATTACTAAATTTTACTTGTCACAAGGTATTATCCTTTATTATTCTCTGGATTTAATTTTTGATATTTTATTTAGAATTTTTAAAATGTATAGTCCTAAGAGGTATTTGTCTCCAATTTCCTTTTCAGTGGTCTTTTTCTCAGAAGTGGTTACAAAGACGTAGAAACTGTTTTTCTGTGCTTCTTAACAGTTTAAAAGCAAAGGAACAACGTGCTCCTTGAAGGTCAACGTAGCTCCTTTTCAAACTGGGCTGTTTTCTCCTTCAGAACTATATCTTTGACAACTTCAATTTCTTTTAAAATGTGTGTTATCTATTGAGTCACTTCTTGAGTCCATTTGGGTGATTTAGATTCTTTGAAGAGTATTTATTCATCTCAATTATCAAATTTATTGCTGTAATTTGCATATAGTATTTCCTTATCATTTAGAAATCTTTTCGGTATCTATAATTATATGCTTTTATTCCTAATCTCCTGTGTCGCTATTTTCTTTATCATTTTTATTATACTTTTTAAAGGTTTGTCTCTTATCCTTTTCAAAGAACCAAAATTTCATTTTATTTATCAATACTACTTCTGGGGAAGGAGGGATTTTGTTTCCATTTTTATCTTAATGATACCCTTTTCCTATTTCCTTTGATATTATTGTTTTTGTTCCTTGAATTCATGCTGTGTTATTTTATTTGTAATAAAAAGCTATCTATATTTTATTAAATATTCTTCATTTAACACTTTTTCTTTGGATCAAGATTTGGATTAATCTCAAAGACTTTGGAATGTGATCTTCCACTTTTATTCCTTTCTAAATAACCTATAATTATTTTTAAGTGAGTGTTTGAAGAAATGTGTAGTATCCATTTGACAATGCAGTTTGGTACATAACTGCTAAATCCGATGTGTTTGTTGTGCGACATAGTTTTTCTGTATCCAGCTAACTCTGTGGTCCTCCTGATCTGCCTATTTTTGAAAGACATGTGTAAAGTCTCCACTAGAATTGATGTCCAGTTGATTTCTCCTTGAATTTCTGAGTTGCTGATTTAAGTATCCCAAAGCTACTAGGAGTGTGCAAATGGCGGATGTCCCATTTAACAGTACAAAGTCCCTATATCCCTTTTAGTAGTTTTCGCATAATTTGTTTCTCCTGATGTTAACATTGCCAGCCCTGTATTTGGGTGTCTCTTGGTGACAGCATATAACTAGTTTTTGCTTTGGTTTATTCCATTTGAAAACCCTTGGTTTTTGTTAGGCTTCTATGTCATTCACATTCATTGTGACCATTGAGTATATGTATCTTATTCCCCGAGTTTTAAGTCCTCTGTACACTATACTATTTTGATGAGACGAGGGGTGCCTTTCCTGTCTTTTCCTGGCATAACCAACTTTACTTGTGTCTTCTGCTCTCACACATGAAGGTTAGGCAGCTCCAAATTGAATTTGGGAGCCACATCCATTTTCCTCTGAACTCCGTAAACTTTATTCTATTTCTCTTAGCATGTAGTATATCGAGTAAAAGGGCCAGTACCTAAGAAGTCCAGTTTGATTCTCCCTTATTTATACTTTTTTTTTCTGCCTTGTCTAAAGAGTTTATAGGACTTTATCTTTATCCCAGAAATTTAGAAATTTCTCAAGGTATTATTTATGTTCAATGATCTTATCTGGCCTTCAGTGAGGGTCACCAATCTGAAGTGAAACTTTGCTGCAGAAAAAAAAAAATTATTTTTGTTTATTCTGTTCCATCTCCTCTGTCTTCTCCTCAGACTGATTCCACATAGATACAAGATATTCTGGGGCTCTCCTGCACGCCTCTTACCCTGGCTTGCTTTCTTTCTCTCTCTCTCTTGGCCCTGTTCTCTGGAATAATTCTTTGAATTCATCTTACTCATTAACTTGGTTTTTAGCAATGCCCATTTTATTCTTAAATTAAATTTAGGACAGTAATTGTTTAAAATTTCTTAAAGGCTTCCCTTTTTCCTGTTTATTCTTTTCTCATACCGAATTGTTCATATCATATTGATAAAAATATTCCTCAAATTCCACGGAAATTATGAATTCAACATTGGGATAACCTTCCCTGCTTTTTCAATTGTTTTGGTGAGCAACCACTTAAAGAGAGCTTAAGGTATTTCAAGCATTGCTTTAAGTGCTTTATGTTAACTCTTAATTCCAAACACCCTGGGAGGGTTATGTAGTTATGACATACATGATGATCATCTCCAACATTTCACACACAAGGAGACCCAGGTAGAGCCTGGATGCCAACCCTGGCAGTCTGGCTCCAGAACCCTGAAAATTCCATCCCCTGTGTAATGCCTGCATTTGCTCTTCACTCAGGTGGGTCTCCTCTCTCAAGCTGCTGCTTCTACAGACATACATACGTCAGTGGTGTTTCTATTAACTTGCTCATTTTCATACATAAAATACAAATATCCATAACCTGTGTGGCCTGCACTCTCTCCCTCCCCCCAAACAGGGAATCTGCAAAAGTGCTTGTGAGGATATTGGGTGTGTAGCCCGGGCTTAAGCCATGCCAACTTCTCAGGGTGCAGAGCTCAGAGAAGTTCGAAGCTCCGGGATCTGGTGTCTGTTCAATCTGCTGCTCCGGCCCCAATTACTGGTGAGCAGAGATGGAACTGGCTGTGCAAAGCAGCAAGGCTGCCTGAGCCAAGCAGGCGACTCCCTCAGGGCCAGAGACACGGCGTGGCAAGGGTGGGCTCCAGGGGCATCTGAGCAGAACATTGGCAGAATCTCCTGCAAACATCAGCACCAAAAACTCCCAGCATCCCAGAACAGGAGACAGTGAGCCACCTACGTCAACTGTGACACATAAACCATCGGTTCTTTTTATCTCAAACTGTAAAAAAAATTACCAATTTTTTAAAGATAGAGAATACATTCAAAGAACCTATATATGACATTTTGTAGACATTCCTCCTCTGAGGCACTAAAACCGTATGTGTCCTCATCACCCTTCACCTGTGCTCACCTTGATACCATCTGTTCCAGAAACTCTTGCAACCTGGCTTGTCAAGTCTGTCCTGGATTTTTTAGCTCTGTTGCATATTTTATCTTAAATTTACATTCCTTTTGTTATTTCAATAGATTTTTTTTTTTTTTTTGGTAGGGAAAGAAAGAGAACCCCTGAGCTAAAATCACCACTTTGAAAATGGGTCATCTTGTATTTCTAGAAGATTTTTATTACATATTTTTAATGAATTGTATTTTTTTAATCAGAAGAAGAACATGTGGGAAGGATTTTTTTAATGGCAAAATCACCTTAACCCTTAAAGTTTTGGTGAATTTACTTCTGCTTTAAAAGGAAAGTAGCAAGCCCATTGGTGGCAGCTGCTAACAAGTTAATGTATATTTCAAAATTCTCCATATGTTGGCCCAAAGATGCTATGTGAAAGGAAAATGTATTTTACTGCAGATCAAGGGGCAACATATCTAGAGAGCAAGTTAAGCTTTAATGATATTCAAAGTGGCCCCTTTTATTTATATATTTATTTTAAGGGTATTTTAGAAGATAAATGTTTTCATAACATTTGAATTAAATTCCAATTGCATATGCCACATTGATTAAAAGAGTTGGTATCTGCCCACCTGGCTAGCTCAGCCGTTGAGTGACCTAGGAACCAGGAGGTCGCAGTTTGATTCCTGGTAGGGGCACATGCCGGGTTGCGGGCTAGATCCCAGTGTGAGGCATGCAGGAGGCAGCCAATTAATGATTCTCTTTCATCATTGATGTTTCTATCTCTCTTCCTCTCCCTTCCTCTCTGAAATCAATAAAAATATTTTTAAATAAAAATATTAATAATAATAAATGAATTGGTATCTGAGCAGAGACTTTAGTGAACTGGTTGTTACAAAGTACATGCTGAGTGTTGTAGTCATTGGGGATAGCCAAGTTCAAAGTGGAAAAAGGACTGTTTACCTTGGAGAAATAGGAAGAGGCTAGTGTGGGGCGAGTGGAGGGAAGCAGAGAATGGCAAGGGACTGGGTGTCAGGCAGAGATGTAAGGTCTGGAAGTGACAGAAGTGAGCGTAGATTTACTGTGGAGAGGGAAGTGAGAAAGATGTGGCATTTGGGATACTAATTTGGAGACCCCACTGAGACTCAAGATCAGGATGACATTGGTGAGTGATTGGGTGCCAGGGTTGAGTGTCTCAGACAGAGGGAGACTACTCAACACAGGAGTACCATCTGGCTTTTTGGGAACAGAATTATCCTGAAGGAAGCCAGGTTTGATGCTGCATCTACAGCACCACTGGCTGGCGGCAGGCCTGAGGGTGTCTGGGCTGCATGCTCCAGGGCTACAGGTTGAGTTCGGGTCTTCTCCATGTGTCTCTCTTCCCAGGCCTCCTGGCTTCCTGGAGCCAGCCCTTTCCATAGTGTCTTTATCAGCTCGAGCTCCTAGAACAGTGATGGCGAACCTATGGCACGCGTGTCAGAGGTGACACGCGAACTCATTTTTTTGGTTGATTTTTCTTTGTTAAATGGCATTTAAATATATAAAATAAATATCAAAAATATAAATCTTTGTTTTACTATGGCTGCAAATATCAACAAATTTCTATATGTGACACGGCACCAGAGTTAAGTTAGGGCTTTTCAAAATGCTGACACGCCGAGCTCAAAAGGTTCGCCGTCACTGTCCTAGAAGCAAAAACGCCATAGCCTGGGTGACTTAAACAACTGCCATCTATTTCTCACCGTTCTGGAAGCTGGGATCACGGCAAAGGCTCCAGCGGATTCAGTGTCTGGTGAGGGCCCTCTTTCTCAGTCATCCGGCTGTGTCCTCACATGGCAGAAGGGATGAGAGAGCTCTGTGGAGTCTCCACCCTCGTGACCTAAACTCCTCCCATAGGCTGCATTTCTGAAGGCCATACCATTGAGAATTAGGACTTCAACATGTGATTGGGGTAGACACATTCAGTCTACAGCAAGAATGTCTTCAGTGTTCTGATGTGGTATTATTTCATTCAGGGCCATCATTGTTAAACTTCATTGTGAATATAGTTCTTATCAACATAAAGTCATATCATTCAATGCTTTTTGCCTTCAAGTCTACTTTTTCCATTAATATCACCAACTTGCTTTCCTGTTAGTACATGAGCCTGATCCATCTCTGTTAATCCTTTATTTTTTGCCTTCCTGGGTCAATATTTTTTAGGTAATTTTTTAAAATAGCATACTGTTGAATTTGGAGTTTAATTTCAACCAAGAGTATTTATCTTTCCATAGGGCATTATTATAATTATGAAAATTAGTATATTTGTTCTTATGACTTCTAAACTATAATTCCCTTTTTTCTTTTCTTTTATGGATTACATATATTTTTATTGTTCTTCTCCTTCCCTTCGTTCTTTGAAAGCTGTAATCTATCTTTATTCCCTATGATTACCATAATATTTTAAATAATTTAATTGCTATATGAACCCATTTTTCTCTATAAAATGTCAACTAATAGTTATTAAATCATCTTGAGCAAGATACTAAATTTCAGCTTGCTGTTACTTCTCCACTTGGCTACGTTGCAGTTTCAATTGGCGTAGGTGAGGGTTTCAAATTTAGCTTCCCCCCACCTCGTAGTTTACATTTTCTAATTTAGTTTTAGGGAAACAGATCTCGCTGGGAGGAAGAAGGATGATTTGGGCCCCCAGTGGATACTTGGCAGTGTGAACAATTGTGGGAAGGGAGGCACTGCTCCTGGGATCTAATAGGTAGAGAACAGAGAGGTTGCTCGGAATTCTACAGGGCACAGGACAGAGCCCATAACAAAAAATTATCCATCCCCAGACCCCAATAGTGTTGAGATTAAGAAACTGTGCTCTAGAGGTCTTGTTGCTGTTGTGGTTAATATTACTAATCATATTTAAATTATTTTTAGTGCCAGTGCTTTAATATCCTCATTCGTAAATGTTCTAATTGTTATGTATGCCTTCCCTGGCTAGAAATGTTTTTAAGTAATTTTTTTCAAGTAGACTCTGTGGCGAACTATACTTCCCTAAGCGCCAGTGTTAGAGCCCATCTTCTCAGTAGCGTCACACGCTCCGAGGAGATGAGGTGCTTTGTGATAGTTCCCCTGCTCTGAGAAGGGGCATTTTTCTGGGAGGCATGTTTCCCACATATTTTCACATTTTATACTTCTGTTTCTGGATTGCCTTGCCCATTTTTCTACTCCTATTGTCTCTTATGCAATTACTAGAGGCCTGATACACGAAATTCGTGCAAAAGTAGGCCTTCCTTCCCCTGGCTGCTGGCACCGGCTTCCCTCTGCCACCCAGGACCTGGGATTCCCTCACAGCCCCAGTTTCATCTGGAAGGTTGTCCAGAAGGTCGTCCAGAAGGAAGTCCAGTCTAATTAGCATATTACACTTTTATTATTATAGATAGTCTTTATCACGGTAGCCCTAAATGTACTGCAAAGATATCATTGACATGTTAATCAGATTTAGATTTTTTTATGCATAGAAAGTTTACATTTTCCTTTTTAAAATTTTACTTCATAATCTCTTCCTTTTTTTTTTTTTTTTTTTTTTTTTTTTTTGCCAGGAAGGGCTTTCCATCCTGGATCAGGTATTTCGCTACTTGTCTTGAATTACTTTTTTACATGTAATCATTTTAACCCAATAGAATTTATTTGGGACCATGTTATTAAATACCTTCAAATAGTTAATATGGCTCATTAAATAGTCCATCTTTCCCCTCTAATCTGAAGAGCCAGCTTCTGAAGTTTACGTTTTGTTTCACTCAGTCTAACTTTTCTTGCATCGAACTCTGTGTTTTATTATTTTGACTATATAATATACTTTCATAGCTGCCAGTGGTCTGTCATTGCAATTACTTCTAACAACCATCCCAGCCTATTAATTCTTTCAGAAAAACTCTGGAGTAATTTTTTCCCATTTCAAAGAAAATATCTCCCTTGGAACTTTGGAATTACGTTATATTTCCAAACTAATGTGTGAATAATTGATATCTTTGCAGTACTGGCTATCCCTGATCCATCTTCTATCTCTCTTCTCTCGTTTCTATATTTCCCAAGTTCTGGTAGAATTTCTCAAATTTACCTTTTCCTTTACTAATCCAATTTTCTACATGTTTCTGGCAGGGAGGTTTTGAATTTAATCATCGTGTTTCTGCTCTTCATGCAATCTTTACTGATACCAAAGCGTTTCCTTCCATGTGGTTCTCAGCTCTACTTTCAGGAATCTGGTTGAAAATCAGAAATACACTCGTTTTTCGCTTTTCCTTTGCTGTGAGGCTATCTTGGTGGGAGGTATCAGCTCTAAGTCTTAGGAAGGAATGGCCCAGCCTTCGTAAGGGGTGGGTGCTTGTCTCTGCTTCTCCTCACAGAAGCAGGTGTGTGTTAAACCCTCGCTTCTTTCCACCAGATGGGTCCCTGAAAGACTGCCCTCCATCTACTTCAGGCCCAGGGACAGGAGTGAAAGCTGAGAGTCACTGTGGTTTGATTCCACCTGTTCTGAGACCCAGGGGAAAGTGCCCAAGCTCTAGGCATGGTCCTTCAGCCTGCCTCCTGCCCCCTTGGCTGAGCAGCCATGAATTAGCCCAGCAGGCTCTCTGCAGCTCCCCAGCGACGCTGCCCTCATTACAAATCTGCAGCCCTGTTCTCCTGGCCGCTCAGCCATCTGTGCCCATCGTAGCCTGGAGTCTGCACTGCTGTGGGTGGCTGCTGGCTGCTACCAAGTGGCATTGATGCGATTAAAACACGGATCCCAGGGCCTGCCCTACAGAATCCTCTCCGCAGGTCCCTGCTCAGCCTCTCTGCACTTAATCTGTAAGAAATGCCAGGCAGCTCTGGGCACACTCCCTGGTTCAGAGCCTCTGTGTAGATTTCACCTTTACATCCCTTTTGATCATTTCCACAAGAGTTTGGAAGGGTGAGATTTCAATATCTGTGTCCAGCCCACTCTCTGGACATTTAAGAAGTACTGGGGTGATGAAGGGAAAATTAAGTTTTATGTTTGATTGTTAAAATGAGAATATTTTCATTTTTGTCATTTTTATACATTTTTATTCATAATAAATAGAGGACTTTTAATAATAATATTCAAGTTAATTCATAAAATATTGCATTTGTCCTCATGTGAGTTGAGGTTTTACCAAAATAGCCCTCAGAAAGGATTGGATTGCCTTAAGGCTGAAGTCCTCCTAAAGCCTCTTATAATATTAGTCTCTCTTCACTTATTTTACTTAAAAAAATAAATTTCTCCTTGGGAGAGACATAACTTGTCATAACCTTACTCAATGCTAATTTTGGATGCTTGTAGTAGTGACCCATTGAATCAAGTGAAAAAAGAAGCTGAAAGATGTAGTCACTATTGCCTGAATATGGCCTTGCACTTCAAGGCAAGAGGAGGGTGGCACTGTAAACAAACCTTTTAAAACCAATTTAAAAAGCAAGAGATTAAGAGTGGAGGCTGAGACCTACAGGATAAATGAAAAGAAGAAAGCAGTTTGATGTTGTATAATGAGGATTTGGGGACAAAATTTGAGATAAAAATTCCAGCACTAGCATCATATGTGGATTCGGGGAGTGCTAGCTCAGATCATTGCCATGGCAATGAAATGTTAGAAGTCCTCCCCGGACACCTCTGTGTGATGACTCAAAAAGAAGCTTGGAGAAGGACCTCATGTCCAAGACACCTGGGAAGAGTTCGGGTAAAATAGTGTTATGAACTATGGCAGTGAAAAAGCAATGGTTTTATTTCTTTTTTACTTTTTTGAATCCTCATCTGAGGATATGTATTATTGATTTTTGAGAGAGAGAGAGAGAGAGAGAGAGAGAGAGAGATCAATGTGAGAGGGAAACATTGATCAGTTGCCTCCCATATGCACCCCAGTCATGGATTGAACCCACAACCTAGGTTATGTGCCCTGACTGCGAATCAAACTTGCAACATTTTGGTGTATAGAAGGACCTCCAACCAACTGAGCCACCGGGTCAGGACAAGCATAGTTTTAAGTCAACACTGTTTATGCATGACTTTAGATGTGAGTAAACAAAAATTACCGTAAGGAGACATTTGACTGGTTCATTCAGATTCCAAAATGCTTTTATATTCATGTTGCCCATCAAACATTTTTTGGATATTCTTCTTGAGAAAATGGGGTCTCCCCGTATATTTGAGTTTACCTTTTATTTGAACAGATTCAGTATAAACACTGTTATAAAGCTAAAATATTGTAAGGGAACAGTGGCCTTTTCATTTCATTTTATAGCCCAATTCTGTTATGACTTTTTAAAATGTGTGGCTATATGTTATTCTTCTACTGCTTATTAGCAAGTTGCAGTGTATTCCCAAGGGAGTGTTTTTATTATTTTAATTTCAATTCAGGAGTTTGAAAGATAATGGTGATTTGGTATGTTTTTGGTGCTGCCAAAAAAAAAAAAATTGCTATGTAAAGTTGTTAGAAATCCCCAAACTGAAAGACCCCTGACATTTACCAATAAGGATCTAAGATTTCAAAATACTGTAAAGTATATAAGAGATTTCTCCTCTTAATTCACATACTTGGTACCAAAGCCTTGACTTTCATATAAAGCCAAAGTATATAAACCTAGAAATGGCCACATTTAGTATGTAGACCTGCAAAAAAAAAAAAAAAAAATCGCACATTTGTCAGAATTCTCTCCATAAGCTGTTCCTGCTTCATCCAGGACTTCAGGCAGCCCCAGGCCTTGAGGAAAAGACGAATTTTCTTGTTGGGCTCCAGCAGGGACTCCCTGCTTATATCTAAACAGCTGACACCAAGTTTTATTTAATCCTGGAACGTCATGATCCCATATTCACCCCACAGCTCCCTGCCAGCCCATGTCAGTTTCCATCAATTGTTTTTGATCATTTCCCCCAAGCATGTTTAAATTTACCAACACTTTTTCCAGAGTGTTTTGTTGCTGTGTTTCACTCTTGCTTCTTGTATCCTGTTCTTCCTTACCAGCCTTCTTTTACTTCTTGCTTTAAATCTCAGCTCTGCCACTTTCCAGCCATGCGATTTAAACTAGTCACTTTCTTTTAGACTGTTTTCTCTTCTTTAAAATGGGTTGGTACTGCCCAGCTAGTATGGCTCAGTGGTTGAACGTCAACCCATGAACTAGGAGGTTCGAGTCCCGGTCAGGGGGAGTACAGGAGACAGCCAATCAATAATTCTCCCTCATCATTGATGTTTTTCTCTCTCCCTCTCCCTTCCTCTCTCTGAAAAATCAATTAAAATGTATTTTTAAAATGTTTTAAAATAGGTTAGTACTGGATCCCTCAAAGGGCCAGTATGAGGACCTAATAAAAAAATATGAAGCATATAGCCTATTTGTTGGGGTTTTTTGTTAATCCTCACCTGAGGATGTTTTTTCATTGATTTTTAGGGAGAGTGAAAGAGGGAGGGAAAGACAGAGAGAAACATCAATGTGAGAGAAACGCATTGATTGGTTTCCTCCTACACAAGCCCTCACCAGGGCCTGGGCCAGGGAGAAGCATATAGCCTAGTAAATGTGCTTTTAGGACAAGAAAGCTTAAACATAAACACAAAAACTATCTTATTTATCTCTTTATTCTTTGCATTCCTAACATTTGACAAGGTACTTTTAATAGTAGGCACTCCCTAAATATTTGTTAAATAAATGAACGACAAATCTTTATTAATTTCCTGAATGAATAACCAAAACTATGCAAGTTTAGCAGTGTGTCATATACACAAACATTAAAAAGAATGTTATTATTAAGTTGAATATGATGCATTTCATAACTGTTAGGCTTTTTACTGTGAGTGCCACAGTATTTTCTTAACCAGACATTTTTCTGAAAAACTGTTACTTCCAAGATGAGGGAAGAATTTGCATGAAAAGTGTTTTGATACTAAATACTGAATTTGTTAGGATGAACTATTTTACAGAGCTTTCTAAAGCACAATTATATGGACATAAAGATGCGCAATGCAATCTTATCTCCCTTCAGCTAAAGGGTATTGGCAATGCAATTTGTGCCAAGTTTATGTGAACTTCTTTAGTTCCTTGTCATCTCTTGGTTTGCAGATAAACTATTCATGTTAACTAGATGATTTGTTTCCAACTTGGCATTGACACTGAATGACTGAAGTCTGCCAAAATAAATTAATTAATTAAATATCCTTTGGTGAATGAACTTGGAATACTGACTGATACAAAAGGCTGAAACTGCCCAAAGATAACCATTTGGATCCTCAAACACACAACCCCAGGCAGGGGATGACTTACATCTATGGAGCATTGGAGTTTGCAAGTGAAACTGCTATTCTCTAGGTTTAAATGTGTATTCCATGGGGAACGTGGCCTCCAACCCCACCCCTGCTTCTCAGCACTTCACCTGGGCAAGGCCTAGGTGGGCAATTCCCAGGTAGATAATTGGGTTCATTGACAGAGACACTTTCACTGACTCCACATTCCTTTTTCTGTCCCACATAGAGTTCAGATCTATGTGTGATGAGCTGCATACAAACTCTCTCAGCCTTGATACCTTTCCTGAAAAAAATTGCTGTCGGACCTAACTATGCTTTTGCCATAAGTCTTAGACAGAGGTCTCTCTTGAAACTATATTGATACTTAGATAAAACTTTGAAATCCAAATGTTATGAATCACCACAAAGTTTTGGAGGAAAAGTATTCCAGATGTGCTTAGCTCATTTGTTCCACTAAAGCTAGTATGAGATGTTAATTTTTAAAATATTTATACCTAGCTAGGTCAACCCTAGAAATAAGAGTGCCAACCATATTAAGTTGTAAGATTTTAATTCCCTCTACTATGCAGAATTATTTTAGATTGTATCTTATTTTATGTCAAGTATTTTTGGAGAAATTTCTTGCCAAGCACTGAGAATACAAGGTTGAGTAAGTAATAATCTCTAACTTCAA
Organism: Myotis nattereri; assembly: GCF_964212035.1. Classification (NCBI taxonomy): domain Eukaryota; kingdom Metazoa; phylum Chordata; class Mammalia; order Chiroptera; family Vespertilionidae; genus Myotis; species Myotis nattereri. The sequence continues at coordinate 19,408,832 of NC_138083.1, read as the reverse complement.
TGATTTTCAGGCTAATGTAAAAGACTATCATAGAAACATTTGTTATGAGCTCTAAAAATGTAGATAAGGGAGTAATTAATTATCCTAAATAACCAGAGATAATAGAGGGAAGAATTGAAAGTTGAGTGAGAACCTTGGGGAATGAATGGTAGTGTGTCAAAGAATATTCTGAAGTGAACAGCATGGTCATAGTTAATGAGCCATGATGGAATATGACACATACACCCCACCAAAGGGTGATGCTGGCAGTGGCGGGAGCAGCTTGAGAAGATGGCTAGGCCACAAGAGGAGCTGTAAGAACTCTGTTAGTACAGGGTGGTAACAATTACCCATATTTTCTATATTGCTTCTGCCAAATTGTAGCAAGTTAAAGACTGCCTTCTCTTCCTTTGCCAATGTTTGAAGTGCCCTACTATGTACCAGCAGTATTTTAGGCCTTGGGCATAAAATGGACTCCCTGTTTTCATGGAGTTGACATTCTAATAGAGTGAGATAGACAATAACAACAACAAAAAACAATTTTAACAAATACAAGAAATAGTAAATACTATGTAAAGTACTAAAGCAGGGTAATGTGATAGAAAAAAATTAGGTAGTATGATTAGAAAGGATGGTCAGAAAGGCTTCTCTAAAGAGGTTGCATTTAAGCTGAGACCTGGATCACCAAAAGAGAGCTAACATAAAGATCTGAGGAAAATATAAATTCAATGAGTTTGAGGACTAGAAGGCCAGGGTGGCTGGAGTATAGGGAGTTTTGTACATGTATCAGATAGCTAGTGTTGGGAAAAAAAACCCAAAATATAGCAGCTTAAATAACCATAATTTTTTTAGCTAATTATTCTACATTTCAATAATTCAGGCTGAACTCTGTTGGGTGAATCCCTTATACATCTGGACATCTGTAGGTGATCTAGGCAACTTTGCTGATCTTAGCCAGGACCCCTAACATGTCTGGAGCCTCAGTTGGTATATTTGAGCTGTGGTCTCCTCTCCCAGAAGGCTAACCCAGCTTGATGACTGCAAAAGGTCTCAGGGAGTGCAGAGGCTGCCATGCTTCTTGAGGCCTCAGAACAGGCACACCATCACTTCTGCCAAATTCCACTGCTGAATCAGTATCAGCCCAGATTCAAGGGGAAGGGAAATAGACTTCACCTATTGATAAGAAGATCCCAAAAAATTATACTACAAAGAGAGCAAATGAAGTATATAGGGAGAAATGAGGGATTGTGACCGTTTTTACAGAGTCTCCCATAAAATTGAAGAGACTGGCCAGTGTCCCATCATGAAGGACTTAGCAACGTCTTCTGCTTAACTCATGACTGGATGAGAAGTGAGTCAATGAAGGGAGCATCTTTTTACATATGACTTTAAAATAAAACTATGGTAGCAAGGAAGAAATAAAAGCTTTAATGGTGATCATTATATACTTGTCAAGCTGGAAGAGGCATTGTTGATCCAAATACAATCTTCTCATCCTTTCTGAGTTTCAGAGATTTAATAGAAGAGCTGAAGTTTAAAAGCAGGTCTTCTAATTTCCATCTGGGAATCATTTCATCCACCACGCTGTCTGCTTGATTAAAGATGCTCTGGAACATTTGCTGCTAACTAATAAGCTGAAAATGCAAAAGCAGATGTCTAAAGTTTGGCCATTTCCCCTGGGCACTATATCTGGAGGTTTGGTTGCTACCACAAGGTAAAAAACATTGGTGATAATAAGCAAGCATAATACTATTTCCTTTATATGGAAATGTTATCTAATAGCCCCAACCATTTAAAAGAGCTAATGAAAATAATTATACATATATATATAAAAGCTTAAGCAACCAGCCAACTGGCTGACAGGTCAACCAGCCAGTAGCTATGACCACTAGGGGGGCAGATGCTCAATGCAGGAGTGGAAACCACAGGCATGGAAACATGGAACAGACTGATGAATATCACAGGGAAGCGGGGAGGGGAGGGCAGAAAAATTAACCAAAGATCTTATATGTATACTAGAGGCCCAGTGCATGAATTCCTGGACCGGTGGGGTCCCTCGGCCTGACCTGTGGGGATCAGGCCAAAACTGGCTCTCCAACATCCCCCAAGGGGTCTCAGATTGCAAGAGGGTGCAGGACAGGCCAAGGGATGAATTCGTGCACCAGGCCTCTAGTGTGATACATAATCACTAAACTGGTTGAGAACTTGCTTAGTTCATTTTACCTTGACCTCTGAAATACCTGTCTCCAATCCATGTTTGTGCAATTATTCAAATTGTATTTTCTTCTATTAAAACTTAATTCTAAAAATCGATCTGTTCCCTCACTGCATAGTAATTATCTTGGATCAAGGACTAGGTCTCATTCATCTTCATGTAAACAGTTGGTCCCTGCACCAAGCAGACCGTCAGAAAATACTTGTGAAATAAATGAAGGAAGGGAGGGACAGAGGGAGGGAAAGGTAGAGGGAGGAAGAGGGGAAGGAAGGAAGTCTTCCTTGGGGATAGAGGGGATAAAAATAAAAAGCCATCAGAAAGGTTCAACAAGCAGAGTAATGTAAGGACATTAAGTGTAGTTCAAATATCCTCTGAGAAACCCTGAAATTATCATTGAGTATTAATTGAGCACTTTCATGAAAAGGGGTCAATTTCTATTCTGCATTCTAATTGATTTTGTTAAATATTTCCATTGAAAACACCTACTTTTTTCATCCATTTAGCATTAAATAAGTTTCAGTTCCTAGAAAATTCACTTATCTAGAATAATTTATTTCCTAATAATTCCTGATAGATATTACATTACTATATCATATGTATGTATTTCTTAAAGAGCTTAAACATATATAATCTGATTTTTATCCCATCAGGAGCAATGATGGGTCAGGGGGTATCATCACCATTTAACTGATGTTGTAAGCTGCTGGTCTTCCAAGGTGACCCAGAAAGTAGATGACTGAATCTAAAAGTGGTGATTTATTATTTCATCATGGAAGACTATGAAAAAGTTCTCAGCTTTTAGAATGCACCTTGAGCTGTTACAGTGCACATTGACAATGAAGGATGTGGCTTCGTTACGTGATTTATAATTAATAGATGAGGACTGGGACAAGAACCCACATCTTCTGACCCTGGTTGAGTCCCTTTCCAGGAAGCATGACCTTCATAGATGAAATCTACGACCCCCTGAAAGAAATCTAGACCAAAGTGAAATAGGAGGCTGTGAGTTTTACAAGACATAAAACAATGGCACCAAAGCTGATTGAACAGGTTTAGCAATACCTCTAGAGGAGAATCCTCTTTCTATTTTCCTGCTTCTGTAATCGGCATGTACTCCGTGTTCTCCATTCATTATGTGCCCACAGCAGGCCTGCCTACACAAAGGGACCCAGATAAATAAATAAAAGACATTCTGTCCAGATAGTATACCCTGACTGCTTTACTCGGCTGTGACTCTTACTGGGAATTATCTATTTTGGCTGCAAACATGTCATCTCATCAAAGGTTCTCTACAACGTAGGTGACACTGAAAGGCAGTCTCTCCTTTTCTGGTTTTATGGAATTCAAAACTCAGAAGTCAGCTCTCTAATCTGGCGTAGTCCTCCTGCCGGGCCCAGATTCTGAAATCACAGAGTGACAGCTACCTCAGAGGCAAGGAAACAGGGATTTCTGATTTCTCATAATTTCTCAAGAAGTAAATCCTTAACCATCACTCTTCTCTTTTGGGAGCAAGTAACCACCCACTCCTAACAACCATTTAATGCTGATCAAACCCAGGAAGGAACTCAGCTGAGCCAGGTATCAATCTTATGAAATCAGCAGGACAAATATTAACATTTGTAGCAAATGAGAAAGTGAGACACAGAGTGTTCAAGCTATAAACTCAAAGATGAACGAAAGCATTACCAGGACAACAAAAAATTCACCTCACCTGACCCCTGACTGGGAAATTTCCCACACTCTTATGCACAGGATCTCTTATAAGATAAGAGATGCAATCATACTGAGCAATAGGCTAGTGTGAAGTGTCTCCAATATGTTAGCCAGAGCCACCACATCTGCCCCCAAAGAATTGCCATTAAACTTTCGATTGGAGCAGACACAACCGTATATCTGGAACTTTAAAAAGGTGAGATTTTTATGTCTTAAACTCAAGTCTTTTCCCCCCTCCTTTCTTCAATCTCAAACTCAAGTTTACTAACTTTATTTGCCAAAAGGAGAATTTGGGTCACTTACTCTGGTCAAAATGACTTTCTTTCTAAATTCACCATCAAGACAAATGCCCACTCGAAATATAAAGTGAGCCATGCAGGTAATCTTAAACTTTCTAGTAGGCACATTAAAAAGATAAGACAGCTCTAGCCATTTTGGCTCAATGAATAGAGCGTCGGCCCTAAGACTAAAGCGTCCCAGGTTCAATTCCCATCAAGGGCACGTACCTTGGTTGCAGGCTCGCTCCCTGGCCCTGGTCAGGCCCGTGCAGGAGGCAACTGACTGATGTGTCCCTCTCACATCAATGTTTCTCTGTGTGTGTGTCTCCCCTCCCTTCCACTCTCTCTAAAAATTAATGGAAAAATATCCTCCAGTGAGGATTAACAACAACAACAAAAAGATAAGATAAAACAATTAAGATGTGATTTTAATAACAGATTTTGTTTAACTCAGTATATCTAAAGTGCTGTCAATTCAACATGTATTCAGTATTCTAAAATGTCTGCATGAGATATGTACATTCTTATTTGCATCCTTAGTCTTCAAAATCCAGTGTGTTTTTTTGCACACGTCAGTTAGGACGACCACATTTCCAGGGCCCCAAAGCCACACATGATGTGGCCAGTGGCTGACGGCACAGTCCCAAGAGCTCTCATGAGCTACTCCTCAGATTTTCTAAAGCTGCCTCTTCAGAGATGTGCCCACCTTCCCCCTCCCACCCCTGATGCTCCTGACCTCCATCACCCGAAGGGACCCCAGAAGTACCTCATTTGTTGTTTCCAAGGAGACCACTGGCAACATTAAATAAAGCCTTGCAGACACAATGGCATTAAACCGTACAGTGGCTTCTTTGTGGGGAAAGCAGAGAGAGGTTGTTAGGCAAAGCAAATGGGTCACATTCCCAACATGACTGCATTCGGGTGAGAGGCAAGGCCTCCAGAGCGATTCACTCAACAATGGACCATAACTTATAAGGATTTTCTCAGCAAGTCAACTACTGCTAATGGCAGGCCAACGTTTACGACCTGGATGCTGACAGATTGGAACATAAGAGGTTGGCTGTTTGTTATATCAGCCCATTGAGAAATCAGGCCCAAACCCACTTACAGAACATTTCCTAATAGATAAGTAAGACACAAATCAGGCATACGTGGGCTGTAAATGAATAGTTTGCATACACAAGGTAAAATCTGAAAACTCCATTTTTCAGCCAAGACAGCAGCGATTCATAACTGGCTTTTGTCTCTACCAAAGACTAAGTGCTTCTTTACAGCAGGAAATAGACCTGAACTTCTACCTCCACCCCAGAGGCTGAATACTCCGTGTGTTAACATATGTTGCCAAACAGATATGTGGATGACCATTTAAACTCTGTCTTAAAATAGCACCTCACTGGATAAATGTACCCCCCAGTTAGCAATTTCCAGGATTTCAAATCTGCTCTGATTTCCTTGCTGTGTAGCTTATTAACTTGTATTTCATCTAGTACCAACTTCACAATACCATGGGGAAAACCAGAGCCTGAAAACAATGCAGGAATGTTGAGATTCACACAGGTGGACAGTTTTCCAAATCTACAGGCAGTGAAATGCTTCCATATCAGGCAAGGTTAACCAACATGTAGGAGCCATGTTGGTTGGCAGTTATGGACAGAGTTATGCTCTGAGTTATGCTCTGAATAACCTACAGTTATTGCTCGGGTGTGACCACGCTGGGTAAGGCATGGGTTTATGTGCAGTGACTCAAAGTGAAGTGCAGGATGGTTTGGGCTTGTCTATACAGGTGGGTTTATTTCTTTTTCTACTTGTGTTGCATATTAAACCAGATGAACCCAAAGATGCTGGTTGTTGCTTTTGAATGATTTTTAAAATAATATGTCTAGTAGAGAATATTGATTCTTCTACAGATTTTTTAAACTATCTTTTCTAATTTTTCACTCTCTGATAGTCACTGGTCTCAAAAATTAAATTTTCACATGTTGCCTTTGCCACTAACGTTAGCAGACACTTTTTAAATGTTCACTAAGCTGATTGTGACTCCTTTCATGCCTTTTATCTACTGTTCTTTCGTGTTTGCAAATTTGTTCCCTGGGGATATGCTGATTGTTAAATTGCAGCAGTGGAGATTTAGACTAGACCGGAGGTCGGCAAACCACGGCTCGGGAGCCACATGCAGGTCTTTGGCCCCTTGAGTGTGGCTCTTCCACAAAATGCCACCTGCAGGCGCACACGTACAGTGCGATTGAAACTTCGTGGCCCATGCGCAGAAGTCGGTTTTCGGCCTGGGCGAGTCTATTTTGAAGAAGTGGCGTTAGTGTCATGATTTAATTTTATGGATATTGTAAGGTAAATGGTAAGGAATTTAATTTTATCAATAAATAATATCGTTATTAAGTATGATATCAAGTTTTATTCAACGTACCTATAGTTTAACTAAGACTTAAAACTTTAAGTAAAGTTTATTAAGTTAATTTTAGGGAATGTTGTGTAGTGAAAGAAGATGTAGGGTCAAGGATTGAGAAAGGTATGTTGAGATGGGTTGGACATATAGAGAGGATGAACCAAAGAAGATAGACAAAACAAGTATACAAGACGAGTGTACTTGTTTTGTCTTCCGTACTTGTTTTATAATCCATACAAGACGAGTGTGGATGGGAGAGTTGGAAGGGGTAGACCTCAGCGATCGTACCTCAATCAGATTGGGGACGTTCTTAGCAAAAGCCAGCTTAGGAGTACCCTAATTAAGTTAATAACAATGTACCTACCTATATAGTTTAAGTTTAAAAAATTTGGCTCTCAAAAGAAATTTCAATCGTTGTACAGTTGATATTTGGCTCTGTTGACTAATGAGTTTGCCGACCACGGACTAGACATAAAGAAGGACTTTCTTACAACAAGAGCTATTAAGTGCTGAAAAAACTTCCCAAAGCCTTTCTGAAATAAACCAGGGAAATAAGCAATGAGACCACTTTATTGGGGTCTCCTTGAAAAGTCAGTGTGGCCCTCTCTGTTCCCCATCAGGAATGCCAGCCTCATACCCGAGGTGACAGGGCCTGTGCGTTCTGGAGGCTCTCCAACAGGCAGGTCCTGACATGAAGTTGACGTAACTGGCAGACTCGCCTAGTGTGACATCCTTGTGGTGGTGGTGACGGTATGTGTCTGTGAATGTGCTGGTGTGGCTGGGGTGGGTGGGGCTGGGGAAAGAAGTTGAATAGAGAAGTAGAGGAAGAAAAAGAAAATTGGAAATTAGCTTTTTCAGAATCCAACAAATGTCGGACAGAGCAAAGTTATTTACTGAAGTGAACTGTGAACTTGGTTGATAGTAGATACTTTTCTGAGCCGAGTTGACCCTCTTGGGGAAGCTCCTACACTTCAGAGGCGGGCACTCCCCGGCGAAAATGCTTCAGAGTGCACTTCTCACTGGTCCCTGGGAGTGAAACAGAAGCTTTGCAAGGCCCTAGGCAATGTCAGCTGCCTTTTTTCTTAGCCTTCCCATGTCTCTACCCTTCCTCGCTCCCTCCCTCACTCCAAAGAGAGGACAGAGCCACCATAATGGAGCCACAGGCCCCAAACATGTTAGAGAATCAGGGATGTGCCCGTATTTCTGCACACAACAGGCTTGAGGTATGTATGTATTTGGTGAATAAGTGAGAAAAAGGAAAACCAAATGTTGGGATAAAGTTGGAGCTGGTTGACTATAAATTGACTTCAAGGCCTCTTATAGAGCATGAGGCTCCCACTCCCTCACAGCCTCACTCTCCTGTGGGTTGACCCCAGGACAGTCTACCACCTCAATGTGAATTCATGGCTGGCTGAACACACATGCCAAGCATGCTTAGGGGGCAAGGTAGCTAGGGGTTCTGAAAATGATGTCCATATCCTGGCGTTAAAGATTAACCACCAGAGCTTCACTATTAACAACTCCATCATTACTGTTGACAACATGGTTGCTGCCTCTCAGCCGCCCAGCCCTCAGGGAGCAAGAACGGCACAGAGGTTAAGAACTCAACCTTTGCCCACCTGGCTGAGTGTTGACTTATGAACCAGGAGGACATGGTTTGATTCCTGGTCAGGGCACATGCCCGGGCTTTGGGCTTGATCCCCAGTGCGGGGCGTGCAGGATGCAGCTGATCAATGATTCTCTCTCATTGTTGATGTTTCTATCTCTCTTTCCCTCTCCCTTCCTCTCTGGAATCAATTCAAATCTGTATCTATTTTTAAAAACAACTCAGCCTTTGAAGTCAGGCTTTCTGGGCTCCAGTCCTAAACCTATCCTCTTTATGGCTCCTTCCTCAGCTGACCTCAAAGGGCTTGGTGCTAATGCATTAAAAACACCCAGCACCTGAGGGGACAAGCTGTCCTGCTCAGTAAATATTAGCTACCGCCCCCACAGCCTCTGCCACTCTTGTTACTGCCATCACACATTTCTGTGGTCCTTCCACCTCGATTGTTACTCAGATAGACTAATGTAAGCAAAAAACACCATGAGGACAGAGTAATTTATCCAAGTCATTCAAGTGTTTTTAAAATTATATGGCATGCTTGTGTGTGTGTATGTGTGTGGGCGTGTCTATACACACATAAACATGTATGTTTGAATGTATATATCAGCCTCTGTACGTTTCAATCTCTTTACAAGTAAGTGCATATATAGGTGAAATCCCACTCCAGCAAGGCTTGCACAATTTTCTTCAGACACCAGGCTTGAAAATAAACCCTCTACTGCCTTCCCTTCCCCTGCCAGAGCTTTCTGGAACCATCTCCAAATGAACTACCTGCTTTGGAATCCCATGTCAGAGTCTGATTCTTAAGAGAAATGAGAGGGCTGGCAACTTAACATCCTCTCTCTGATTTCTGGTTGATATGGAAAACCCACATCTTTCCAAGAGAGTTAGAATCATAAAATAGCACCAACTTGTGCTGCTCATTAAAGGAACAAAGGCCCCTTTCTCTATATTTCTGACATTGTGATGTGCAATGTGATGGTTGTACTTGTGACAGGATGAGATGGCAGGATGGGACGGGGAGGTTCTAAGAGTTGAGTGCAGGAGGAGATTTTGTTAAGTAAATAACTCTCAGGCTCCGAGTAGTCTAGTCTTAGCCAGTGCAGCATTCCCAGCTCCAACAGCCAAAAGCCATGCCCCAAAGTTCCAACAGCCAGAAGTAATTCGAGTATTTGCTGACCTCTCTCAAAGAATGCTAATGGGAACAGGTCTTGGGTCTACTTTTTCCTCTCCCCCCTTTTCTCCAGCTATTCAAGAGTGTCACATCCTCTCTTCATGCCCTGATATCACCCCGCTCCCTGAACACTCTGCCCGAAGTTCTTGTTAGGGGAATCAACTCGGCCTCTCTCATTTTTTCTCAGCTTCCAAAGTCTCTGTTATAAAGAAGAGTCTGGGAGCTGACTTGACTGTTTCCCAGTGGAAAGGTAGTGATGTGAGCCCTGGCCAATGTGGCTCAGTTGGTTGAGCATCATCCCATGCACCAAAAGGTACCAGTTCAATTCCTGGTTAGGGCACATGCCCAAGTTGCAGTTTTGATCCCAGGTTGGGATCAAAACAAATCAATTAAAAAAACATTTTAAAGAATTGTTTTTTAAAAATGGTAGCGATATGAGAAGGGAGAAATGTGAATGTTTATACATCAATCATGTTTGCCCTGTCACACTTTCCTCCCTGTGGACTCTGCAATTAGCGACGTTCAGTATCCATTCAGGGTATCCAGCTCATCTGTCTCTCCTTTGCTTTTCTCTCCGGAGTGGGCATAGTTTCCCACAATTTCCTGTTGTCTTGCCTGGCTGATTCTGGCTGTGTCCATTAGTGCCCCTCTTGGCAAACTTAGATTTGGAAAATGGGTAACTAAATACTCATTTATTAGAGGTGTTTTTTCTTTCATAGCAGCTGCCATCTGTTCCTCTTCACCTCAATACAAGCCTCCTCTAGCCCTCCAACATCTTCCTGAGACATTTTCATTCATTTGCGCATTCAACTGTAATTGTAAGACACGTTTTGAAAGAAGAAAAATAAATAACTCGGACAGAAATAATAATAAGTTATTACTCCAATGTAAAAGGGACATGGAAAGATTTTTAAAAAGAAGAACATATAAACAACACACGAAAGGTTGGAAAATAAAGAAAGTAAATTTTTTTTAAAAAGGCTCTAGATGCAGGAAGGACAAATTTGTGTATGGCTGGATAGATGAATAATCATCAAATAGCTGGAGGATAGCCCATAGCGGAGATGAAGGGTATATATCAGAAGAGGAAAAACGTTTACCTAATTCTATTTTACAGACGGTCCTTTCGAAGTTGTTGTGATGGGCCAGATATCTCCAGGGTCCATCCTGGCTGTGGCTGTAACAGCTGGATGCCTGGATGCATTTTAAGATTTGCCATCCAGGTTACTTGCTGATTTACTTGCTTACACTGAGCTCCCGGCAGGAGCACAATTCAGAATGCCAAAGAAAAACGGGGACAGAACACATCCAGTTCCCTTTCTATCCATAATGTGGCAAAAGAAAATCCTAGGCCTAACACTTGCACTCAGCGTTCCCTCGGAGGTTCTATCTGTGGGGACACTGCTCCCTGCCTGGCCTCTATGAGAGATGAGAGATGTGATTGGCTCTTGATGAATAGGCATTTGATATCCAAAATGTATTTAAGTTGACTCATTTGCCATCAGGTTTTTCATTTGCCCAGATCCCCTGTAGAAGGAAAAGAACATTACCAGCCCATTTCAGAGGCAAAATGCATTCTGCATTGTATATGAGCTGGGTAATGTCAAGTGGCTATGATTGCAGCGTGGGAGCTGTTTGGTTTGGTTTGTTTTGACTTAGGTCAGGAAATGAGTATTTTTGTCATTTCCTAAACACTGTGGCTCCAAACCACTTGTGGCTGGTGGCCTTTCATCTCCACCGGGCATTCCACCTAACAACCACCGTTTGCCAGGGACGCCTACGGATGTCAAAGTTCTGCTGGGTTTCTCCGAACCTCGCTTCTGCTTTCAGAAGCTCTGAATAAGCTACAGGGCCACAATTTACTCCTATTGTCATTTCTTCAGCGAGACCGAGGAAATACATCTGCTACTTTAGATGAGAAGCCTATGGGAAGAGTACACATACAATCAGAGCTGCCCGGTGCAGGATCATTCAATTCAGCAATCAGAACGAGGGAGAAAAACCAAGAAAAAAAGCTCTATCTTATTCTGTGCAGTGTTTATTTCTGAGCCAGTGTTTGAGGAAGGAGCAAGCTGCTAACTTTGTGAGATAAACATCTATTCTTTTTCATCGAAGAGGTATAGTCAACCAAGAATCAATCGTTAATGAGCCATTAAAGAGTCAACTGTAAGAGAGGAAACTAATTTCTGATGACAAATGACATTTTATGTGTGGGCTCCTGTAGTGCCCCATTATAAATAACTACCAAGCTACACCCCTGTGAGAAGTTGGTATAGAGACCTAAAGACAAAGAAGTCATATTAAGTTAGCTTTGGTTTTATAACAAGCCACGCGGTGTAGTAGCTTACTACAAGCATTTATTAGCTCATGATTCTCTGCCTGATCAATGTAGGATGGGTTCAACTGGGCAGATCTTCTGCTTGCCTTGTCTGGGGTCACTCGTGTAGGTGCAGTCAGCTGGTGGCATGGTTGGAAGCTGATTGGTCTGGTATGGCCCATATGTCTGATGATTAGCACTGGCTGTTAGGTGGGGAGGCACCGGTGACTGGGCCCTCTATCTCCACTAGGCTAGCCTGGGGTCATTCACATGTTGGTAGTCATACTGTTCCCAGAAGCAGCAAGTGTACAAATACTTGTGGCATGTTTGCTATATCCCCTTGATCAAAGCAAGTCACATAACCAGGCCCAGGGTCAGTGTGGGCAGGAAATAGTCAAGAGAGCTATGAATAAATTGGGGTCATTACTCCAACAACTTACCATGCAATCATTCTTAAAAATATTTTTATCTGTATATATCGGTCTAAAATGCGGGAACTTGGAATCAGGCAATCATGTGACAAAATGGATCTTAGATCTTCAAGTCCAAATCCTTCACTTTGATAGATGAGGCAACTTAAATTTAGATGGGTCACATTTTTGGCCACCATCACACAACTAACTTGATAATACATTAATCATAACGAAAGCATCAAAAGTCATTAATATCATATTTTGATTTGGCGTTTAGAAAAAGTAAAATTATTTAAGCTGAAGGGGAAAAATCCATAGGGCTAGAGATCCTATTTTAAGAAAGAAAAGACTGAGCTCAGACAGGCAAGTAAAATGTAAGTTTAATGAGGGGGAAAACAATTAAAAGTTCAAGGTGTCATATTTTCCTCTTTTTTTTTTTTAGATGCATAATGTAGTGCTTTTCAAATTTTAATGTGCATATGAATCTCCCAGGTCTTGTTAAAATGCAAATTCTGATTCAGGAGGTGGGGCCTGAGACTGCATCACTGACAAGCTCTCAGATGCTGCTGATCTCGGGACCACGGTGGTGGCAAAGCTCTAGTGTTAGTTGTGTCTATCTAATTCCTCATCTCTCATTCAGTCTCTAAATGCCGCTCTCCTTGCTGACATAGCCACTCCTCATATTTACACGTCAGAAACCTGACAATGATGCCCTTCCAGGGAGTGAAAGAGGAGACAATTAGTTCTCATCTATTCATCCCCAAGAATTACATAGAATGCATAGGATGTATTCCCAAACCTAGATTCCTCCTCAGTTTTTCACCTCAAGGAGACTCCTTCCCTCTGTCCCCAGACCCTTCCCTCTTGGAGTCAGCATCTTATCACTGCAGTTATCACTCACCAAGACAGAGGAGAACTGAATTCTCAGGTCCCCACTCCCTGTCCAAGCCACTTTGTTTAAGAGGGTTTTGTACCCAGGGGAAGTTGGGGAAGGAGGGAATAGGATAAGAAAGGGAACAAAGCTAATAAAGTGTGTGTTATCAAGCAAATTACCATTGCGGACATGCGGGGCTCAGGCCTACTGAGACCTCTGGCAGACTGTGTAGAATATTCCCCAGAATTACCCCACCCAACAGAGAGGGAATTGGGATGCTCCCTCTAGAGTTAATTCAGCACCTTTGGCTTCCCCAGGCATGGGACCAGCATTTGAGAAGGGCCTTCAGGTAAAGAGTCACTAGAATTTACAGGAGGCAGTTTCGTTTCAGCTTCTACAAGCTGAACAGGGAAGGAATGTAGGAAAGCCTAGAATCCTTCTACCTTAGCCATCCTCAGAGAACTAGCCAGAAAGTCAGGAATAACTTAACTGTATAAAGACTGTTACTAAAACAAAGGCAAGTACATGAAAAACAAAACAGTATTAACATGAGCAACATGTTATGGCAGCAAACCCTTTTTATTATTTTTATTTTTTCCCCTCAATTGACTGTTTGGTTGGTTATTTTGTTGTTGTCATTTTTATGGAAACTAACAATACCTCAGCTGCCTTACAGACATGGTTGGCTTTCAATATTATCTACCCACTCAACAGGAAAGAAAAAAAAAATTATTGCTTTCTGTTGGGAAGCAATAGTAGATCCGGGCTTCATTCTAGCACTATCACTTACCTCAACTGTGATCTTGACCAAGTTACCCTCTCCAAGTTTCAGTTTCCTCATCTGTTAAAAGGCAACAGCAATTCTGACCGCACAGGATTGCGGTAAGGATAGAATGAAAGGAAGTATGTGAAGCAGAGCATCCACCAAAGGCACACAAATGTTGCCTTTCCCCTCCCTCACTCCCCAATACTCTCCTCATTGTTGAAGATGAAATTCAATTCTATTTCATCAATTTTATAGTGAAGTCTGACTGTGAAAAATATCTATCTCAGATTTCACAGGAAATAGAGAGGTAATAAAACAACCCTTTCCTTCCAGTCACTTTTTGCTTTGGAGAAAGACAGGCAAATAAAGAAGTAGCTCTAATAAAATCAGATTGTGAGAAGGACTGCTTTTAACATAAAGAGTGTTATGCTCTGATCTCACAGGGAAAGAGAGATTGTTCTCAATTTTTCTGTAATTTACACAGTAGTTGGTTCCATAATTCATACTCAACTGCTAGAGTCTGCAAAATTCCCAACAGCTGCCATGTTCAACGGAATTGAATTACACACGAAAAAACCTTTGACTGACCTCTAATTGATCTGACATTCTGAGGACTATGAGGAAGAGTTGAAAATAATTTAGAAACTGCTGACTTGTATTAGGGATAGATTTATTCAGACAAAACAGAGAGAGCTTTTTGAAGGGAGATTGTTTTGTCAATTGGCCATGACAAAGATAGAAAATAAAAGTTATTGTTTAAGCTTTAAAATCCTTTCTCTTGGGATGAGATTGGACTAGGAGAAGAAAAAAAAAAAAAAACACTAACATTTACTGACAGCTCTAAATGCCAGGTGACAGAGACTTCATTTATTATTTTATTTGATCCTGTCAGCTCCCCTAAGACCACCAGAGAAACCTGTTGGTCAAGCAAAGTTTGTCAGACTTATTGAAGTACAGGAACACCTACTTTGACAGATAATGGCTTTAGGAGATTGAGCTGCATGATTTTGAGATGGATCTTGCAAGGAAGGGGACTTGTTGGGGCTGGGAAAATTTTATGACTTTATCATTATTTATTTTGGGTTGCCGAGTACATAAAGGTGAAGAAAGTCCTGTTGAGTAAGTTTTTTAGCTGGTGTACATAAAGGTGAAGAAAGTCCTGTTGAGTAAGTTTTTTAGTTGGTGTTATGAGATGAATTGTACCCCCTCAACACTCATATGTTGAAGCTCTAAACCTCAGTCTCTGAGAATGAGACTACTTGGAAATAGAGTCTTTAAGAAGGTAGTTAGGTTAAATGGGGTCATATAGGTGGGCTTTAATCCAATAGGGACTTAAGTGTCTCCTCATTAGAAGAGTATATTGGGACACAAACACACACAGAAGGAAGACCACGTGAAGACACAGGGACAAGACAGCCATCTGCAAACCAAGAAGAGAGACTTGAGAAGAAACAACCCCTGCCAACACCTTGATCTTGGACTTCTAGCTTCCAAAACTACAGAAAAAATGCACTTCTGTTGTTTAATCCATGCAGTCTATGGTATTTGGTTATGGCAGTCCCAGCAAACTAATGCAATTGGTTCATAGTCTCCTCTTCTAAGAGCAGGTACTTCCAGGATCCGGAGTTTAATATCCCAATATTACAAAACTGTGAAGATGAGCCAAGATTCTAACTGCAGTTTCCTGGACTGCAAAGCCAAACCCTCCTCCCCACTTCCCAGAGCAGCCCTCAACCAATGACTGAGGGGAGTTGGTGGATAAATAGCCAGCTCCTCCTACCTCAAGTGGGGTATAACTCTAAGGCATATGCTCTGCTGTTCCCACAGCTCCCCAGTAAGACTGTACCCAGTTGCCCACAGAGGTAACTGGCTTGATAAAACACCCTTTATAGTTGTCTTTCCTCCCCAACCTGTGTTTACTGGGATCACCTCCCAACTTTGCTATTTGTACACAACTCTCTCAGTGTCCTCTTGGAGGAACTCAATTGGAGACACCAGGCCAGAACTACTGGCTGCAATCGGACAGTACCCTCTCCTGCTTCAAACACCTCTCTGAACCTCTAGTTTTCTTAGGCTAAAGGTCACGTTCATATATGACCTGGAAGATCTGGAATGATATGGCGCCTACTTTGTCAGGGTTCTTGGCTTTAGCAACACAACAGTGTCAGCAATAGTAACTAAAGTAGAAAAGGAATTTATTAAAAGGGCCTCTCCTACAGAATCAGCTAGAAGGCCAGGAGCCAAGCTGACTCAGAGGTAAGCAGTCAGTCCCTGCCTTAAGAACCACCTGTGTCAGATACCCCTATAGAGCCTTCACACCTTGGTCCTGATCATTCTCCAGCTGCAGATTCCACGGAATACACTTATTATCAAAATGTGAGGAGAGGAATCTCTTCCCCACTTCAGCATTGTCACTGGGAAGTGGGGACAGTCAAGGTAATCGGCGTGTGTATATGGGGCCAGCCCCTTCCTGCCCCCACATGTCCTTTCTTGCCCTGATGTCCAGCGCTTCCAGACATTATGCATCTCCCCGAGCTGCCATGCTTCCTCCTGCTGCAGAGTATGCTGTTCTCTCTGCACAGAATGCTCCCCTCCTCTGCCCAGTCAATTCCCCATTGCTTCAGAATTCAGGTCAGCCTCCCTCCGGGAAGCTTTTCCTGAGACCACAAACAGGTCAGATCCCCCATAAATGCATGCATAATAGCTTTCCTTTAAGAAACACATCGCTCCTGTAACTGTACTTCTGCTCACATCCCTCCCATAAAGTCAGTTTCCTGAGAGCTGAGGCTGTGTTAACTTTTGTTCATACCTGTATGCTCAGTACCAAGCAGAAGGCCCAGCATGTATCCGGTACCAAATAAAGAGCTGTTGAAAGAACTAGTGAACACATCCTTAAGCAGCTCAATTTAGATTTTACCCAAATCACTACATAGTTTGTTAGTAGCCAAAGACAATGTCTTTTTGGCTCAGAGATGAGGCAGCTCAGATTTTTAATGAGAAGCCTGACCCTTCACAACAGACATTAAAATAACCCAGTGAGGCATGTGGTCCCCCTTGATTATACATTCCCAAATAAAATTTTTAAAAATAACTTTTTAAAGTTTTTTTAAAAGCCTTAGGTGTATTCAGCCTTAGGGCATGTATCATTTAACTGAGCTCAGTAAGCTCTCCAAAGCTCAGATGCTAAAAATAACAATCACTGAATATTGTTCATTCATCTGTGAAGTGGCTGGGTGAGCTGGTCTAAGCCCTGCTCAGCAGAGGGTGGCTCTGCTCCATGTGACTCTCATCCTCCTCCTGCCACCAGTGGGCTAGCCCAGGCATAGTCTTCTCATGACAGTGATAAAAGCAGAGAGCAAGTGAAATCACAGAGATCCTCTGAAGCTCTAGGCTCACTTGTGGCCTACTGTCACTTCAGCCCACTTGCTGTGGCCAACACAACTCAGATGATCAAACCCAAAGTCAAGAGATAGAGAAATACACTCCATCCACAGTGAGGCCACTGCAAGGGTATGGGTGCAGGGAGGGTGAAAAACAGGCCAACAGTGCAATCTGCCCCAGATTAGAGGCCAAATACAGGATGAGTTGCATTTAGAAAAGCATATGGTCAAGTGACAGTCATGTATGTTTAAATTCCTTTGAGAAGCAGTATTCCTGAAAACTGTTGAAGTAGCAAAAGCAAAAAAAAAATAAAGTCTGAAAACTATGCTAGCCAAAAGAATAAGGAAACTTGATTTTAAAAGTGTACTATGGAATCCTAGATGGGATAATGGGACAGAGAAAGGACACTAGGTAAAAATCTAAGAAAACCTGAATAAAGTATGGGCTTTAGTTAAGGATAATGTTTAATTGTAAGAAATGCACAGGATCAGATCCAAATACAGAGAAGCAGCAATCAGACTGTCAAACCTCAGAGGGAAAGTAGGGGAGGGAGTGGGTAAAGGAGAGAGATCAACCAAAGGACTTATATGCATGCATATAAGCCCAACCAATGGACACAGACAACAGGGGAATGAGAGCATGAGGGGTTGGGTTAATGGGGGGATGAGGACACATATGTAAAACCTTAACCAATAAAGAAATTAAAGATTAAAAAAAAAAGAAATGTACCATCCTAACATTTAGATGTGGGATATACAGGGCTTTCAACTTTTCTGGAAATCTAAAGCTCTTCTAATAAAAATTAAAAAACAAAAAAAGTTTATTTAAACAAAAACAGAGTCAGAGATGAAATAAGGTTTATGATAGCAAAAATCATTTCTTGTCTAAATTCATCAAATCCTTAAGCTTACTACTGTCTTACAAAAGTTAGATTTGCAAACTAGGGGGCAAAAAGCCCCTTTTCTGAGACCCTGAGACCAGAGATTATACTTACCTGAGATATCTACTCACAGAGGGGTTGGGCATACATGGAGAGGGCTCATGTCAGAGGCACCTGTCAACCAGGAGAGGCCAGCTCTCCGCAGCAGCCCAGGATGGGTAACTGCCTGCCCCAGCCCCTAAGAACCCTCCCTTTGGGTTCTTCTCAGCCTCATTCCATTTCAATCTTGTTCTTTCCAGCACATGTTTCTCTACTGGATTCTCTCCCACTTCTGTTTCATCATCTATAAGAAAGTCAGACTGGATGACCCAACACCAAACTTCTATGAGTAACAGTGTAAACAGGCTAACTAAAAACCCATAGCTATGCCCTAGCTGGTTTGGCTCAATGGATACAAGTGTCCTGGTTCGATTCAGTCAAGGGCACAGATCTCAGTTGCAGGCTCGATTCCCCACCCTGGTTAGGGCAAGTATGGGAGGCAACCAAGCACTGTGTCTCTCTCACATCAATGTTTCTCTCTCTGTGCTTCTCCCTCTCCCTTCCACTCTCTCCAAAAATCAATGGGAAGGTATCCTTGGGTGAGGATTAACAAAAAATAAAATAAAATAAAACCCACAGCCACAATGGGATCAGGGTAGGCCATTGCAATTGCATTTATTCTTCAAAATCTAATTTACACCCCACCTCCTTCCAAGAAAGCTTCCTTGACTGCTACAGCCTTTATCAATTGCCTTTCTCTGGACACCTGAAGCTCTCTTTCATAGAACAATATGCCTTTTCTTAGGGTGCCCCAGCCTAACTGTAAGTCCCTTGAAGCCAGGGACCAACTTGAGTACATCCTGTAGCCTACAAAAATTTAACAAAATTCTAGGTCATATGCCCCGCACCCCAACAAATGCCCAGGAGATGACTGATGTTCTGCACCCCTTCCCTGAGGCAGAACTGGCTGTCCAAGGTTGCAGGCAGTTCACTGGCATGGCTGCTACACTGACCTCCACCAGTGCCATTTCTGCTTCCCTGAATTTGATATTGGCTGGGATAATGACACAAATTAGTGTATTTGCTGGTTTCTATAACCATCTTTTGGTAAATCACTTTTTCCATATTAACGCCCAAGAAAGAGACTGTCAACAAACATACCGTTTATTTCACTGAGAGAAAGCTTTAATTGCTCGGTCATGTTTTTCTAATACAATTCATCACTTCCAAATTTATTTACTGCCGCCTAAATAAATCCAAGTGAATCATGCTTTTATACATACACACAATGCCCATGTTGAGAAGAGATTTGTTAACAGGCTGTGTTTGTTGAGCCCTGTGTCTGACTCTCTACACCTGGAGCAACTGTACTGAATTCTAGTCAATAACAGAATGAATGCTAGCAAAGGATTCTTGCTTCATCATTTAAGGAGTTTTAGTTTACAGATGGGGGAAAATTGGAAAAACAAAGAGGGTAAAAGAAAACAAGTTCACCATCCATTTTCTAAAATTAAATTTGCAAACAGGAATTACAAAACATTTTTTAATTTAGGTTTTATTACAGATTTGGAAATATAATTACATTGATCTTTTCTGACTTCTCCCTAGAGAAGTTTTGTGAGTCTGAGTTTATGTGTATGTTTCCACAATAAAGTTTCTTCCCCATATAAGTGAATTTAAACATACACACATATATGTATATATGTATATTTAAATGTATATGTATACACATACTTATGTTTATATATATATTATACTGGAGCCCCAATGCATGAAATTTGTGCAAGGGTAGGCCTTCGCAGCCCTGCTGCCGGGTGGCCCCATGGTCCTGCCTCTCTTCCTCCAGCACCCGCCTTGGCCTGGCACTGCTTGTGTCTGCTGCCACACACCCTGGTTCCCTGGTTCCACAGAGCCCCTTACTGACCGCCCTGCAAAGAGTGGCTGGACCTCCCTCTGTGTGGTGATCGATCAGGGAGCCCCCCCCCCCCATCGATTGCCCCACAGAGGGTAGCCTGGGCCTCCCTCTGCGGTGATCATGGGGTGATGGTGGCCCCCCTGACCAATCGCATCACACCCGCCTTGGCTGGCCTGGCACCAGTGCATGTCATAGCGTGGTCATCTAGATGGTCATTCTGCTGTTCAGCCATTTGGTCGATTTGCATATTATACTTTTATTATTATAGATAATCTTACCTAATAATAGGCAAACATGTAAATTAACCATCCCTCTGCTACGCTCACCAGCCAATCAGGAGAGTATGCAAATTAACCCAACAAAGATGGTGGTTAATTTGCATACATAGGCGTGAAGCGGCTGAGCAAAGACTGAAGGCTCTGGCTGGAGCGAAGGCCTGGGTCCCAGGTGCCGGAGGAAAATCGGTGCCGGCAGCCAGGGTAAGGGAAGGTCTATTGCACGAATCTCTTCGTGCAACGGTCCTCTAGTCCTATCTAATAATAGACAAATAGGGTAATTAACCGTACCTTCGCTACGCTTCCCATTGGCTAATCAGCAAGATATGCAAATTAACTGCCAACAAAGATGGCAGTTAATTTGCATATGTAGGCTGAAGCAGCGGAGCGAAGACTGAAGGCAGCTCCGGCCTGAGCAGTGAGGACTGTGAAGGCGGCTCCAGCTGGAACAGCAAAGGCTTTGAAGGCGGCTCTGGCTGGAGCGAAGGCCTGGGTCCCCAGTGCCGAAGGAAAACCGGTGCAGGCAGCCAGGGGAAGGGAAGGCCTAGTGCACGAATCTTTTCGTGCAACAGGCCTCTAGTAACATATAATTGCATATCATTTATCTATAATACACATTATAAATAATATATAATTGAATAGAATCAAACCTTATATATACTAATATATAACTATATGTGTAATTTAAATAGTTACATGATTTAATGTTATATTAAACTAAATATAAGTTGATATATAATTTTTAGTAGAAGAGACATTTGTAATACAGATAATTAACTGTGGCTTTAAATGTCAGACAATCCACATGTTTTACTGATTACACTAAACATTTGGCGAAAGAAGGTAGTGCAGAAGGGGAAAGAAGAGGAAAGAAGGAGGAGGCAAGTTCAAAGCTGGGATGATTTTGGAGATAACCTTCCATACCAACACCACGTGACTGTCCTGGAAGATGAGGTCCAAACGGGAAAATGACTTGCCCAACATCCCACAGCCAACCAATGGCTGAGCTATGAGTAAAATGATGAAACCTGAAACAAAACCACTAGGCTTTTTGCTTGAATTGAGGAAATTCATACAGTTATACCACTCAAAGACTCCACTGAATATCCTTATCATCAATTACCATAACTTTGTGGAACCCAGCAGGCAGCAGAGCTAAGATATCCTGCCGGCCCTCCATCCTCCCCACAGCCAGGCTGCTGAATTACATTCCAGAACCATAGTTGCTACTTGGTGTTCCAGCTTCATAAGCAGGTTGAGAATCATGTGCTGGGCTTTAATTAAAAATAATAAAATTAAAGAACTCAACACGGTGTTGAATAGAAATAAACCATTACTCTCCCTTAATCACTTAGGCCAAGCAATTTATCTTTGTATTTGGCAAACTCTCAAAAGGAATAAATCAATATTAAATCTGAAATTCAATGACTCAGAGGTTTTGGGGGAAAATAAACCTCCCAATGCATAACAAAAAGGCAAGATCAAGGATGAGTTTGGGATGTTTTACAAGTTGCTATGTTCTACTAATGAAAAGAGAATTATTTTAAATAGTGCTAGTTATATTTGAATTCATCCTGAAACACCTTCATTTCTTTGTGTCACATTTTAAATTTTTTATATTGATCTCATAAATATGCCCCCAATTATTTAAAAGCAAGCTCATTTTCCATAGCGGTGGAATTCTGCTGATAAAAACAGATACACTCTTTCATTGCCACAAACATTATCTGAGTGTCTCTCTGTATGCTTTGTCTGATATTTAAGGTTGTAGAGATTTAAAATGCCTGATACGTATATTCAAGTGCATCTGATGTTCAAAAACAGATGATTATTAAGTTTAAAAACTGTACCCTTACACCTATAGCGTGCATAGCTTTATAATTGACAAGGCATGATTGCACTTTTTATCTTGTCCTACATTCCTAAAACTCACAGAAGTGATCTAAAAATTTTTGCTCTTTGTAGAAAATTAAAAAATTATGTAGAGAAAAAGATCCTTCTCTATATCAAGCTCCTCTTTTACTTCTACACCCCAGAGGTGATTCTTAACATTAGTTTGGAATCTATCCTTCTGGAAAAGTACTGCCAGTAGAATATAACATGAGCCATAAACAGGTACATGACACTAAGTAGTCACATTTTTTAAAAAGTTAAATAAAAAGTAAAATTAATTTTGATAATAGTATATTTTATGTAAACCAATATATCCCAAATATTATCATTTCAACATGTAATCAATATAAATTATAGTGAGATATTCTTGTACTAAGTCTTCAAAATTGAGTAGGTATTTTATACTTACAACATCTCTCAATTCAGATTGACCACATTTTAAGTGTTTAATAGCCACATGGACAATGGCTACTTATTTGACAATGCAACTCGAAATATTTCATTCTATATACAATCAGTTATAAAGTGTGTATATATGACAGAGAGAGAAAGAGAGAGAGAGACCATAGGATGGTATATCAGTTAAGAGTTCTTTTGCTGCCAGTAACATAACTAATAAAGACTTAAATAATAAAGGCCATAATTAGCCCATGTAAGAGAAAGCCTGGATTTTTAAGACTGACAGTTCCAAGACTAGACCAGCAGTTAATAATCCAGGCTCCAATTCTCCCCCTGCCCCCTGTGCTGGCAAGATGGTTCTTGTAATCCACAGCGTGCATCTCTTCGCACCAGCCTCCAACTCAACAAGCAGAAGGATGGCTAGAAAGTGAGAAAGAGCCCTTCCTTTATTCTGCAGGGGAAAAACCTTTCCCAGATGCCCCCTTTATAGCTTTTTGGCCAGAACAGCTCACATGTCCTTCCCAAGTCACAGGAAAGCTGGGTAAACTGGTGTCTGGCTATTTTAGTCTCTGTAGTGAGAAGCAGGAAGTGGAGAATGGATAATAGGTAAGCACCCAAAGATCACATATTGATCTAGAAGGGGAATTCCTGACGCAAACAGCACGCCCGCTTTAGAGTCAAATGAATTCTCCCAACACACACTTCATGGACTGTGCCAATTTACACTTCATCCAAAAATGTATTAAAGAATGTTTCACCCCACTATGGATTCTTAAATAACCCTGTATAGTTTATATTTATTTTATGAGAATCACCTTCATTTTACCCCAAAGGTTAATGACTTGCCCAGGTCACAGCCAAAAAGAGGCTGAGCAATGAGCCATCTCTTAAATCCTGGTCTTCTGTTGACAGACTCACTGTTTCTTCCATTCTCAGAGGAGAGCTGCCTGACCAGTAAAGAATAGCTTGTGAAACTGAACATAAAATTTAATAATCTCAAATTAAATCTTGTGACCAGTTTGAAACTCAATATACTAGTAAGATTCAGTCCCTTCCCAGTATAAGCAGGGGTGTTAATGAAAACCCCTGGGTGTGCAGACCTTGCCTGACATCTACCAGATCCTGGGGCACTGCATCATCTGTCTACTCAGGATAGCTTTTATTCTTTTTTTTTTTTTTTTTTTTTTTATATATTTTATTGAGTTTTTACAGAGAGGAAGGGAGAGAGTCAGAGAGTCAGAAACATCAATGAGAGAGAAACATTGATCAGCTGCCTCCTGCACATCTCCCACTGGGGATGTGCCCGCAACCCAGGTACATGCCCTTGACCGGAATCGAACCCGGGACCTTTCAGTCCGCAGGCCGACGCTCTATCCACTGAGCCAAACCGGTTTTGGCAGGATAGCTTTTATTCTTGAAAAGAGGGTAAAAATCTCAAAGTACCTGATGTGATATGGTTTGAAAAAGAAAAAAATAACAACACTTCTGAGGCTGGCAGAGGTGTTCAAATCTATTGGATAAATGGTCACTGAGATTCAGAGAAGTAAGGTGATTGGGTCAAGATCAAATATGTGAACTAGAACCCAGGTCTTGGATTCTAGGATATATAAGAAAGACCTTGGATACTAGATGTCAGGGAAGGGTTTATTTTCTTCTATTATCAAAAACTTCCCAAAGGTCCAGGCACTGGGTATAATAATCATTATAGTTCACATCCACAGAGCATTTATTAAATGCTAAGCACTATTTTGAAATCTTTGCATTTGTTATCTCATTTAATCTTCACAAAAGTAATGTGAAGTAGTGAGGTTAGCTACTTCTATGTAACAAATGAATCTTACATGATGCCCTTATGATCTAGGCACCTAGCCCCACATGTAAACCCACATTCTATTGGCCAAAGCAAGTCACATGACCAAGCCCAAAATCAATGGGTGGGGAGCACCCATGGAGGTTGAGGGAGAGAGGATGATGATTTGCTGAACAATAATTTAATCTATCCTACATGAATTTTATTATTCATATTTATAGATGAGGAAACAGGTATAGAGTGATTAAGAAACTTGCCCAAAGTCAGTTCTAAAGTACTGGAGTTGAAATGTAGAGATTGAAAGATGGAAAAGACTCAGTTCTGTCTGGGACATGGTTCCTTGCCTTAACACTTGAATTCATATGGTATAGAAAATTTTATTTTTTTGAAGACTATCTCAGTATCAAAATTTGCTTAACCCTTTCAGGTCATAGCCATCCCTATCATCATTTTGGGGAATTTATAGAGACCAGCCTACATCGTGTGTGTGTGTGTGTGTGTGTGTGTGTGTGTGTGTTTCTGATTAACAGAAATAACATCTTGCTTGAAAATTTCACACTCAATGGACCTCCCACATAAATAGTACTTTCTTGTATTTTCCTGATGGGAATTGGAGTCATTCCAGTATCTTTGTAGAAACAGGAGGCCTCCAACAAGCAGAGTAATCCCTCTATATTCACCCCTATCACAGGGTCAAATGGAATTGAGAGTAGGATGTTGGATTTGATAAGTAAGAGGACACTAATGAAGCTATTGTATAAAACCCCTGAGGAGGGGGCACCATCTGACATGGATTCCTTTAGACTGCAATGGTTCTCAACCATTTGGCCCTTTAAATACAGTTCCTCATGTTGTGACCCAACCATAAAATTATTTTCGTTGCTACTTCATAACTATAATGTTGCTAGTGTTATGAATCGTAATGTAAATATCTGATATGCAGGATGGTCTTAGGCGACCCCTGTGAAAGGGTCATTCGTCCGCCAAAGGGGTGGCGACCCACAGGTTGAGAACCACTGCTTCAGAGCAATAGTTCTCAAATTGTGGTCCCCTGGACTAGCAACACCATCATTACTTGGGAACTTAATAGAAATAGGAACTCTCAGCACCACCACCCCCAGATCTACAGAATCAGATACTCTGGAAGTGGGACCCAACAATTTTTGTTTTAACTAGCTTATCAGAAGATTCTGGCACTGCTTCTAAATTTAAAAACCACTGCTTTAAGGTACTCTGAGAACACAAAGGAACACAGCTGTGTCCAGCACTCAATGTTGCTGACCTGCTAAAGGGTAATGGTGGTCTACGGTAGCTTTCACATTCTTGGTTCTGTGAATGTGAAAGCTACAGTCAGTTATTTCTGTGTAACAAACTTTCCTTTATTTTACTACTAGAGGCCCAGTGCGTGAAATTTGTGCATGAGTAGGGTCCCTAGGTCTGACTGATGATCAGGGCCGATCAGGGCCTTCCTTCTGGCTGCCGGCTGGGCCCCCCCTTCTCTGGCTGCTGGCTGCTGGCCAGGGCCTTCCTTCATTCCACACCAACCCCTGGTAGTCAGCTCATGTTATTGCAAGCTATAGAACTCCCAGTCTCCCTGTAAAACTTCCACAGGGACACTTTGCATATTAGCCTTTTATATATAGAGATATGTACAATAGTTGTGTTCGCTTATAGTCCTCTTAGCCACTGTCTTCCAAGAGGAACCCACCTTGCATTATCTTTGCTTTGATTTCTCTAGGAATGGAAAGTTTGCAATATTTACTCTTTTGAAAAGTATGTAAATCATCCTAGATTGGATCCTGGATCATTTTTTTGCCATAAAGAACATTAATGGGACATTAATTGAATAGAGTGTGATGATTAGATCATAGCATTTTATCAATGTTAATTTCCTGATTTTCACAATTGAAATATGGTTATGTAATAGAATCTGATTGTTTTTAAGGAATACGTACTGATATATTTAAACTTAAGGGGCCATACTATTTGTAACTTCCTGTCATATAGTTTAGAAAAAATGTGGAGGGTGTGGGGTGAGAGAATGATAAAGCCAGTGTGGTAAAAGTGGTGTGCACTAGTTTTACTATTTTTTGTATTATCCTATATAATAAAAGGGTAATATGTAAATCAACCGAACAGCGGAACAACCGGTCACTATGATGCGCACTGACCACCAGAGGGCAGACGCTCAATGTAGGAGCTGCCCCCTGGTGGTCAGTGCTCTCTCACTGGGGGAGCGCTGCTCAGCCACAAGCCAGGCTGATGGCTAGCGAGCACTCTCCTGCCTCTGCAGCAGCGCTAAGGATGTCCAACTGCTCGACATCAGTTGGACATCCCCTGAGGGCTCCTGGACTGCGAGAGGGCACAGGCTAGGCTGAGGGACTCCACCCTCATCCCAGTGCACGAATGTCATGCACCAGGCCTCTAGTTTCAAAATAAAAAGTTTAAAAAAAAAAAAGGCAAATAGAACCATCACAACTTATGCTGCAAGTGTATGCCATTCATTTCACAGAATCTCCTGTTTCATAGTCTAGGGTGTTTGGGAGCATCATTTTCAGCCCTCCAGGATGTCAGACACAGAGGTGCCTCTGCTGGCACTAGGGGTGGGGAAAACAGGAATTTGATGATCATCACAGTGGAAAGGTTCTTCTCCCCTCCGATTTCCTATGACATTTATTGTCTTTCTGTTTATTCAGCAATATTTAAACGTGGTATAAGAGCATAGCCTCTGGGGCCAAAGAGCCAGGGTTCAAATCCTGCCTCATCCATTGTGACCACAGTCAGGTAAGTCCCTGTGTCCTCATCTGCAGATGGGGATTGTAACAGTAACAGGGATTAAGTAAGTGTGAAGTGCTGAGTGCTGTGCTCAGTGCACAGTAAGTTATTCAGCGTTTACTATTTTTATTATTGCAATGCACGTCTTTGTTATAAGTCACATCATATATTTATGGCTTTACTTGCAGATCCATCGCAAGTTCACAGCTTGTTCAAGTTCATCTGGCTCATTCTCTCATTTAACATCTGATGAAATGGAGAGGTCAGATAATTTGCCCCAGGTAGTACACAGCTTGTCAGTACTACTAACCAATGCAGGCCATTTGTGCCTGAAGTCATTTCTGCCAGCATACTTTCAAAGTTAGGGGTTTGGGAGAGTGTGATATGGGTACTTTAGTTTTTCAGAGAAGGTTTTTGGGTGGGAAATAACTTTGCTTAGGGTATCAGGTACCTGGGAATAATATTTCTCACCAGAGTCATCAGAATGAGAAAGCACCAGCTATCCTAGAAGCACTGAACTAGAATTCATTTTTTAAATGCTTGGTATTTTGAGGACAATGGGAAAGAGCACAGTAAGAGAACCAGAAAACTGTGGGTTTAAAATCACAAATTAACTTGGGGAAGTCACTTAACTTCTCTAAGCCCTGATTTCTGCATCCAAATGCAGTTAGCTGTATTTCCCTCCCAGTGTGGTGACAAGGAAGAAATGAGATGACTACAGGGGGCTGTGTCTGGGGCCATGGTGGTCAGTAATTTTTTGTTCTTTGCTCCAAGAGAGGGGATGGCTGACTTTTGGCAGATAAGCTCATGATAAAGATCGAGCTAGTGAGGGCCAATAGGAAGGTGCCAGTGAAGGGTGGAGAGCCCTGGAAGAAGAGCACCCTTGGGTTCTTCCCTGAAAAAGGTCAGGAGGACCTAAAGCTGTGTGACCAGTACTTGTTCATTCACACACCTGTGAGCCTGGAATGGAGATTTTTGCCACCAAGTGGATCATCAAGGAAGCATATCAAATAGCAATATATCACTTTTATTCTCACATCCTCAGTCATGTTGGATTTCCTCGGCCATTAACAGGCTAATTAGAAAAGCATTATGATATAGAGTCCAGGACTTTGGTTTCACACTGGGACAAATCTGGTATAAAACCAGCAACTTTAAAATTGTGTGACTTTGGGCAAGTTACTCAAGCTTTGTGAAGTTCAAATTTTCACTCGTAAAATGGTGGATAATCCTGTGGTGAATATTGCTGTGTAACAAATTACACCCACACCTTGAAATGTAAAAAAAACAAACAAACAAAAAAAAAAAAAACAAGAATTGCACTTGCTCCATAATTTGTAGGTCAAGAGTTCCATCGCCGAAACCAGTTTGGCTCAGTGGGTAGAGCGTTGACCTGCGGACTGAAAGGTCCCAGGTTCGATTCCGGTCAAGGGCATGTACCTGGGTTGCGGGCACATCCCCAATAGGAGATGTGCAGGAGGCAGCTGATCGATGTTTCTCTCTCATCGATGTTTCTAACTCTATCTCTCTCCCTCCCTCTCTGTAAAAAATCAATAAAATATATTTTTTTAAAAAAAATAAAATAAAATAAAATAAAAATAAAAAAAGAGTTCCAGAAGGCCAGCTGGTGCAGTGGTTGAGCATTGACCTATGAACCAGGAGGTCACGGTTTGATTCCCAGTCAGGGCACATGCCCGGATTGCAGGCTCAATCCCCAGTAGGGGGCATGGGGAAGCAGCCAATCAATGATTCTCTCTCATCATTCACATCTCTATCGCTCCCTCTCCCTTCCTCTCTGAAATCAATTTTAAAAGAGAGAGAGAAAGAACTCAGGAAGGGCTCAGCAGTTCCCACGTGGAACCATGTGGTGTCTCACATGGTTGCAGTCACATGGGCCACTCACACAGCTACCCGCTGGGAGTCTAGCCAAGGACATTGACATCGCATGGCCTCTCCAGCATGGTGGCTTCAAGTTAGTTGGAGTTCTGTGCATGGTGACTGGCCTCGCTAAATCAAAACAACTAGGTAACTAGGTAATCTTTTCTGACCTGGTATTGGAAGTCAGATGGCATCACTTCCACCAAGCGCGACATGGTTGGAACTGTCACAAGCCCACTTGGAGCAGGGGCAGAGACAGAGGACCCAGCTCTTACTGAGAGGACCATCTGAGAACTTACAGGCAGGTTTTAAAGCTGTCACAATAATGCTGTGTTAGAAGTCTGCTAAAAGGACTTTAACCTATAATTGTGAAGTCTCTTGCATGTAGTGTTTTTTTTGAGATTTTTATAATTATTGGCTTATAACAGGACTAGAGGCCCAATGCACGAAATCCATGCAAGAGTAGGCCTTCCTTCCCCAAGCTGCTGGCACTGGCTTCTCTCTGGCACCCAGGACCCAGGCTTCCCTCGAAGCCCCGGCTTTGGAAAGATGTCTGGTCTAATTAGCATACTACACTTTTGTTATTATAGATAATAAGGTGCTGCTTGTCATCAGCTGGAGACATGCATAAGAGGAACACAGGTAGATGGTGTCATTTCTTCAAGCCACACTTTTATAAAAACAGAGTCACTTGAATCCAGGCTAGCAACCAGGTGAATGCCATTGACTGCTTAGATGAATTGATCGAAGGCCTTCTCCAGGTCCCTAAGATGCCTTGATCTGCTTTCCTCCCCAGCACTGTGTGACTGTCACTGAATGGTGAGAGTCTGTCTAAATGGGCAGATATTGATTTTCTTTTCTACCTTTTTTGAAAGCTCTTTGCTTACCAGGTGCTGAGCAAACATCAGGCAAATGGCAGACCCTGTAGAAATAGATCAAGTGAGGAGTAACAAAGGCAGTTATGGCTTTCTGAACATGCAGCTGGTTAAGCTTCAGGTGCCCCCTCCACACACACTCTGCTTTGAGGTTGCAAAGCACACACCATTGTTCATCCCTTATTATTTGCCAATTGATAATGCACCTTACCCAGATGGTGCTAAGTAGCATCATGGAAAATATGTGCAACATGGAAGTTAAGCTCTTGCCCTGTCTTGAGAGAGCTGACTGAAGGCTGCGGTGAACAGTGTTGAGAGTAAGTAGTGCTGTGCATTTCAGAGGATACAATATGCATCCTAGGATTTCAAGTACAGAATTGATTCTACCCTTGGAAATGATATGGAAGGCCCATCTTACTCTGCTTCAGTGGTGACAAACACAGGATTTCTTTAATATAGGGGACACCTATCAACATTATATTATTACAAGAGGCCCGATGCACAAATTTATGTACGGGTGGGGTCCCTCAGCCTGGCTGGAGATCAGGGCCGATCAGGGCCATCTCGCCCAGTACCAATCGGGGTCAATCAGGGCCAGCTGGCAGTGAGGAGGGACCACAAGAGGTTGACCAGCAACAGGAGATTGGCAGTGGGAGCACACTGACCACCAGGGGACAGCTCCTGCATTGAGCGTCTTCCCCCTGGTGGTCAGTGCATGTCATAGCAACCTGTCATTCGGCTGAACAGTCGTAACAGTCGCTTAGGCTTTTATATATATATATAGAGAGAGAGATTGACACCCAATGAAATTGAAATGTGGTTGTCTCTGCCCAGAAAAGACAAGGATAAAAAAAGTGGCAGGGGTTCCCTCAGGCTGTCAAAGGGAGGCAGATTGGAAATCACCTGCAACTCACACGACCAGAAGGAACCCAGTGAATAGGATTAAGGATTTTGGTTGGCCCTGTCTTCAATTTACATCCCCAGGAAACTTGCCTCAAGGACCAAAAAGACAATCTCCAAAGAGTGATATTTTTAATGATTTTACCAGATATTCTGAATTTAAGTGGATTGTTGTTTTCAACAGAATAAGGTGAAAACCATAATGGGGTATTCTTGGGCTTGATTTTAGGTTTTTGCAAGTTTTTTTAAGGAAAAGACTATAACAGGGCAGGCTTGCCAAGCTCTGTGTTTGGAGCACATTTTCAACACTTAGTTTAAAGAACATCCATTTTGCCCTCAACTGCAGATGAGAATGGGATGCAGCGATTTCATTTCAAACCAGAAAACAATGTTTCCTTCTCTATTTAATTCCAAGAAGGAACTAAAAGAGAAAGCCATCTCCTCTTACTTTACAAAATTGAAATTCCTTTGTTCTCAAATGAATAGTAAAGTTTTTCAAAGTGCTGAGACAGAAGAATGAGGAAAATAATGTCTAAACATCTCAGTTCTGCAGATGATAACCTGAGTTTAGAGATAGGAAGCTGCAGGGCAGGCAGGCAGTGCAGCTCCAGACAGTCATATTACCTGTCCCCAAACTCAGGCATTTCCAAGATTTTTGTTGGTTTTGCTGCTGTTTTTGTTTTAAAATAGCAACCCCAAAGAAGATTACCTTTTTGTCAATACATATTTTATTTTTTTTAAAATCTAACAAATATTGATTGAGCTCCTGCTATGCACCTGGCACTGGGGGAAACTGAGAAATGAAGGACAGGGCTGTGCCTTCAAGGAGCTTTGATTGCTGATGGGAGCACAAGACAAATGCTCCTCTTTTACAGAACAATGAAGACATGGTGCTGCAATTCAAAGAGAAAACAGTCTCATTCCTTGGTGAGTGTAGGTGAGGCCAAACTGGCAATTGCCCCTCCTTCAAAGTCTAGACAGCCGTCCCAGAAGGGCTACTAGTATAAGAATGTTCCCATAGTGCAGTGATGGCAAACCTATGACACACGTGTCAGGGGTGACACGCGAACTCATTATTTTGGTTGATTTTTCTTTGTTAAGTGGAATTTAAATATATAAAATAAATATCAAAAATGTAAGTCTTTGTTTTACTATGGTTGAAAATATCAAAAAAAATTCTATATGTGACACAGCACCAGAGTTAAGTTAGGGTTTTTCAAAATGCTGATACGCCGAGCTCAAAAGGTTTGCCATCACTGCCATAGTGTCTTGCTTTTGAAGTGATTTCACTGGATACCTCAAGACGTGCCATGTATATTTCATCAAGAATGTCACACATTTTTAGGAATACCTATCCAACAACTAAAATAACAAGACCCTACTTTGGACAGCTTCTTGGGGCTACACAGCACTTTTCAGATTTCATAAACTGAATGCATTAAAGTGATCAAATTTCACAGGACAAAACAAAGCATGGGAATGTAGTCTGGTACAACCACTATGGAAAGCAGTCTGACAATTCCTCAAAAAATTAGAAATAGAGCTACTATATGACCCAACAACCCCACTCCTGGGTATATACCTGAAAAACTCGAAATCATTTATACGCAAAGATATATGCACCCTTATGTTCATTGCAGCATTATCCACCAGTGGCCAAGACTTGGAAACAACCAAAGTGCCCTGCGATAGAGGACTGGATAAAGAAGATGTGGTACATATACACAATGGAGTACTACACGGACATAAGAAAGGATGAAATAGCATCATTTACAACAACATGGATGGACCTTGAGAACATTATGCAAAGTGAAATAAGTCAGACAGAAAAAGCTAAGAACTATATGATTTAACTCATATGTGGAATATAAAACTGAAATTTATGAACACAAACAGCAGTGTGGTGGTTGCCAGAGTGAGGAGAGGTAGCGAGAGAAAGGGGTCCTAATATGAAGTGACAAGAGAAGATTTGACTTTGGGTGGTGGGCCCATGGTCCTATATACAGATTTTGTAACTTAGTAATCCACACAGGAAACCTATATGTTCATGTTGACTAATGTCACCCCAATAAAATTTAATAGGAAAAAATAATGCTGACGAAACCTGCCTGGGCAAACTGCTGACTTTCTTTGCTTTCTAACTATAGGATGATCCAATTCATGTCTAGAAGGGTCAGGGTTTGGGGTGACAGGGAGTGAATGGAAATCAGGCTCTGTCAGGGAATGCTAGCAGGCTATCCCATGTATAAGAGGTGGTGGTGGAGGTGGTAGCAGTACCTTCATATGCCCACTGTTCCACAAATGCAAAACTGGAATATGGAAATGCCAGAAGTTCTTTTTTCTCTGAAGGTAGGATAAAATACAGTTTTACACTTGGGTTCCCCCCTCCCCCCCCCCCCCCCCCGCCCCGATAAAACTACAGCTTAATGGCACACACAAAACCAAATCTCAGGAAATGTCAGATGGTCTGGTGCTGAATGGCTAATGAGTCAAGTCCTGACTGTGTGGTTTAAACAACCCATTTGCAAGGGAGACACCAAAAATGGTGATGTGTTTGAAGCCACAAAGTCTTGGTAATTTGTTACAGTAGCCACAGAAAACGAAGACACTTCAGAATGAAAGCTATTTTCTCCTGGCATTCCTCAGGGGGCAAATCTGAGCTCTGTACCTTCCAGGAGCACTACTGCAAAGTCGATCCATTACTTTCTTCATTTGTTCTGCATCACCCTGGTGGGCTAATTAATGCCCCATCACTGGGTGTTCCATGAATAAGTAGATGTATGTTATGAATCAATCACTCTGACCTTTATTCCTTGTTTATGTTTTGTCATCCGTGGGCTGCTTAGCCTGACATATGAATTACTCTCCAGCTGCTTGGTGAGGGGGATGCACAGTTACCAGCCCCCAAATATTCTGACATATGCCAATTGCAATGTCAACACACATTTTCTTTTCCACCTTGTCAACCTGGAATTGTTCCATTGGCAACTAATGAAATAGTAGAAAAGAATTGCCAAGGCATTGCTGTTGACAAAGGGGTGAACCTTTGTGGAAGATTAAAAATAGATGCCCTTTGGAAAAAAAAAAGAACTGGGAAATTGAATCTTCTCTCTTCTTTAACTCTATTGTCTGAATCCAAAAATTAAAACTTCTTCAGATGTGACTTTAAGCAAAGGAGGTTGTGGATTTTCAAGAATCCGTTTGTGCTCTCTAGGAGGCAGCTTTTTGGTATGCCACACCCTCCTCCCCCCCCCCCCCCCCCAGGAAACGTATACAGAAACAATACTACAACCTTTGTCGTAGCAATAAGTGGTGCGTGTTTCCTTCACACTGTAGACATGCTGTGCATAAAGAATGTGTTTAGAAGCAAACACCTTTGGGAGGTTTTTCAGCGTGCCCTCTCACCCCCTGGCTCTCAATCCTCCTCTTCTAGTGGCACCCAATTCTAAGCCTTGCATCCCTTGCTGTTGCTTTCAGTAGCTCTTCTCCCCGGCTTGCAAGACACTGCCTAAGAGTCTCCAAATTACCTTTTCCATAAATTTTCATTCTGTCCTTGCACCAATCTCAACCAGCATCAGTGAGAAGAGCAATCTAATTAATGAGTCCACACACGTAGATTGGAAAGTGATAACACCTGGATGTGTTGCCTTTCCCAGAGGACTTGTTTTCCTAATCTTTTTAAATAGAGACATAATCAACTTAGATAATGAAGGCTTACGATGAAAACTTAACTCTTCATGGCTGGAATTCAGTCAGTGTGCATGTACCCAAGGGGGCGGGGGGAAGGGGAGGAGGTGGTTTGGGTCACTGGCAGCTTTCTTTGTGCCCCTCAAATCAAATCATTTGCACCACCAATCAAAATTCTGCCCCTGCTTCCACCCTCATAGAGGAAATGGATTCCATAGACATATTATATATCATAATTTTAGACAGTAACATTTATAGAAAAGATTATTTCACATGATCCTCACTATTAGGCCTATACGGTCAACAATACCACCATCTCCATGCTATACATCGAGGCCTAGACAAACTATTTCTGTGAAGGGCCAGAGAGCAAATACTTTAGGCTTTGTGAGCCACGTGGTCTCTGTTAGAACTACTCAAGTCTGCCATTGTGGCGTGAAAACAGCCAGAGGCAGGGTGCAAACAAACAGGTACAGCTGTGTTCAACAAACTTCTATAAAAAACAGGCAGTGGGCTCGATTTGCCAATTCCTGCTCTAGATGAAAAAAAAACAACAAAAAAAACATAGTTCAGAGAACTTGAGGAACCTACCCCAGAACACACACAAATAACATGTAAACCGACCCAGGACCTGATCCCATTTCTTTCTGATACCAAACCTTGTTCGCACAGCACGCTGTGTTTAAGGTATGATCTTTGGCACTTGGTCGAGTCATGACTTTGGATTAAATCATCCACACTTTCCACTCATCCCCTCTTTTTCCCACACACACTTGAGCAGCAGAAGCTGGGGCAGCGCCTTTGCCTCACTGCTCCCCTTTACCCCATCTTCCTGCTCCTCCTCCCATCTGTCCACTCAGGAACCTTCTGTGTTAGACTGAGCTCCTTCTGCCCACCTGCGATGGAAAACAGCTGTCCACGTGGCCCAGGCCGGCTCTCTTTGGCTATATTGTGTCCAAGGCCAAAGCTAGTAATATATGAATATATTAAGGTGGCTTAGCCTTGCTTTGCTTCTTTGCCACACTCACCTCTCAGGAGAACCTCATTGAGAGGATCATGTCGTTTTGGCCAAGACAGCATTCAGGGTACCTGGCATCTCTGGAAAATTGTCCTCTCAAGCATACCCCAGTCTAGCCATCTCTGCCTCCACATCCGGCATAGCACCTACCATCTTTTATTATCCTTTTCCTTAATATAATCCCCTAAATCCAACTCATGACATTCCCCACCATCCCGGAAACAAGAGTAAGATTGAAATCATGCTGAAGTGCACCCCCAAGTAAAATGCACATGTGCTAGCAAACCTGGGAGCTGGCATTGGACCTGCTAAAGGCACTCTGATCAGTTGCCTCTGTGCTTCACTCCACTAAAAACACCTTTCGATCCCTCCCTAATTACATTGACTTATCTCGGTATATCTTGTATACAGGGCTCTAGTTGATAGATAGCAATTTGTTAATATCTTGTCACTGAGATGCAGTGACTGGAACTGTGGCCGGAGGCACGCAGCCATATCCTCTCTCCTCAATTGATCGTCTTCATTCTTGCAAGATGGGCAAACCTCTCTAAATGAGGACAATCAATACGGTGCATTCAGCCATGAATGTGGCTTAACTCCCTGTTCTTTGAAAAGTTAAGCCCTGTGATTTGCCTATAATTGGGCTTTCCAAAAAGTCACCCTGCCTGCTCAAGGGGGAAATTAAGTAGCCAGATTCCCCGACTGTTTGCTGCCTGTTCCCTCCCCTCCCTCTCCCTCCCAGCAATTGACCTCCCTGGGTCATGCCCCCTTATACCTCTCTCCTTCCTAGATCCCTGTTTGCATCTTGATAACCAAGGCCAGCAGTTGGTAGCAAAGCAGATGAACTAGAACATCTGAGCTTAGGTGTGGTCTCCTTCCTCCATCATCTTTCACATCACCACCAGCAATGGCTTTCTCTGGGTTCCTGTTTCATAAGCTGTGTTCAGCTCATCAGTTCAAACACAGGTATAACACACTGCCTTGGAGAGGTGGGTGTTCTGCCTTCAGGACACACATGGGAAGGACTCCAGCTGGTTTCTCTTTACATGTTTACTTTGATTTGTCTGAAGCTAGCTAAGAGCAAGAAGAAGGGAGCAAGGGCACCCTGGCCTGCCTTGGAATAAGACATGCCTGGCTTGAGGTGGGATGGAACAAGGAGAGGCACCACCCCAATGCCTTTCCACCAGCCTCAAAAATTATAACATTGGCAATGCTTATAGTAGCAATGGTAGGCATATATTGGGTATGTACTATGGAGCCAGGTGTTATGCATTATATGCATTATCTTGTTTGATGCTCACCAAAACCCTGCTCCATGAAGTAGCAGCAGAGAAGCAACATGGAACAATAGTGAAGTATGCAGATGTGCAACCAGATTACTAGAGTGTTGTATGAGTTTGCTGGGACTGCCATAACCCAGTACACAAGTCGGTGGCTTAAACAGAAATATATGTCTTACAATTCTGGGGTCTGGAAGACCAAGATCAAAGTATAGATGGGGTTGGTTCAGTCATCCCTCAATATATGTTAGCCATTATTATGTCTCATCCCCACTTTACAGGTGAGCAGGCTAGGACTTTTAGGGAGATACAAGTCAACTTATAACACTGGTAAATAAAATAATTCTTAGTCTAGAAGACAATAGTGTGACAATCAATCACACTGTGGATTCATAACCTTCAGTATTTTCAGCAACATGTAGTTTTGTGTTTTATGTTCCTTTTCCTGTGCTCACTTCAAGCCAAGCAGTTCCCCACACCCTTTGAGACAGGTTTTCCTATTGTTCCCCTTTCTCGCCACTCCCCTGCTCAGCACAGTGAATGCTAATTAGCAGCTGTTTAATCATCAGCCCAGGGAAAAAGCAATCCAGTACCTGCTCTTTAGAGAGTTAACATCCACCGTTCAGCCCTCCGAATACTGGAAGGTGGACTGTGTCCCATACCTTAGGGAGAGGCAATGTGCCTTGGTGAAGAGTTCATAGCGTTTAGAAGTAATGAACCTGGATGACTCCACCATGCTTGCAACTGTTGGACAATGGCCTTGGAACCTCTGTTTTCTCAACACCACAGTTTTGTTGACAAGATTAAATGTTAATGCAACTTCTAAAATAGTATGCTAATGCCCAGAGATCGAACCTGCTTGTAGATGCACAGAAACATTTTTCAGACGACTAAAGAATTCTTAATTGAGGAGAGGAGGAGAGGAGGAGGGCATAGGGGAGCTGCTCAGGTAAAATTTGTGCTATGCACATGTGTCAAATTCAGGTTTAAAATATCCACCTGTTCATTTTTAATAAAATAATACCCAGTAACAAAACACGCTTGCTTTCTTATATTTTTTTATTTGTGTAAATATGTAGGTCTATGGACCAACTTAGGGAAGTATTCTAAAATGAAATACCAATGCTAGCTGTACATTATTTTTTGAGAAGGTAAGAAGCTATAATTAAGTCCCATGCATGTCATTGGGACCATATCTAAGTGGCAATGAAAGGTATCCTGCGTGAAGGGCTATAATTAAGAGGAGGAGGAAGAGAGAATAAAACCAGCCTTTTAGTTATAATGTGAGGAAGGAACGTAGACACTAGGAAATACTTCTCTGACATTTAGGGCTTTCTCACAAATAGAATTATAACACAGAATTCTTCCCCAGAGGTCTTTAAAAGTAGTTTATAACCTCATCTTTTTGCTCCTGGCAATTTTACTTATGATAATAAAAAAATCCAAATGACCAATAGGAGGGAAATTGTTGGGTAAATTATAGTACTTTACTCTATAGAATATTTAGATAGCCATTAAAATTAAAATATGAGAGCTATATAACAGCACATTAAAATTCCTATGGTTGGATACTTAGTGAAGAAGGTGCACAATTTTATCTATAATATGATTACTGTTATATAAAAATTAGATTTGAATGCAAATTCAGATTGGAAAAGAACCCAGAAAAATAAAAGCAATTGATGGTATTACATGGTACTGTTGTGGCAGGGGGGATAGAATTGTTTTCCAGTTATTTAAGTGTAATAAGTAAAAATATGTCTTAAATGTGTTCATCTCTCTTGAAATTGTAGCTGTGGTTTTCATTGAGGTCATGAAGATAAAGCCCTCTGCAGTCTTCTGAGGCCTAATTTTTAGTAGCACAAGATGCATAATTTCAGACAACGGAGTCCTGCTCTGGTGCTCCCGAGTTGCAAGGAGGGTGGCATCAGAGGGTCACATTCCAAAGCATCACTGGTCTCCATTAAAACCTAATTTATGAAATTGAAAATTAATCTTATGGAAATGGATTTAAACAGTTTTATCATTTGGATGTACTTGGTCTAATTGACTTGGGAGTAACATAGCTTTAGCTTTCGCTGCTATTGCATATTTAAAAAGATAAAATCTGATGTGCCCTCCTGTGTTTATGCTGCTGGGAAACAACCTACAGATGAGAGCATTCAAACATCCACATGGTAGGTAGTCTGCCCAGCAAAGATCCCAGCAAAGGGAAGCTGCTCAATGAAGTCATTCCTGACGATGAATCCACTGTAACCAGACGCCCTCAGGGCAGGCCAGTAACTGCC